>NC_042973.1:52726259-54022509 GCF_901001165.1 Salmo trutta | reverse complement strand
GTTATTTCAGGACAACACACCCACTTTGGTCCAGATGTACCAATTTGGCTAAGTGAGTTTCGAGACGGGATAACAGAATTTTTGAAAATGGTATATCTCTATTTATCAAAGATAGGGGGGGCGATAGTGAGAACACATAACGGCAAAATAAGTGCTGTATGAACATTTGAACAGTGGACCTAATTGGTTCCAAAATGTTAAATAGACCTCAGGAGAAATACCATCCCGACCAGGTGATTTGTCTTTATTCATGTTATCCAATGCCATGTTGAGTTCATGGAGAGAGAGAAAGCCGACTTTCTCAGCTGAGAGAATAGTCCTTATACCTTTTTTATTTTTATTTTTTATAAATGACTCCATCTGACTTGGTGTGGATTTATAATCAGAGGTGTACAATAGTTGTTGTTTTTTAATACAAACTTGAAAATCTTTGGTTGATTTTAATTTGGGTTTGATAGTAATTCACCTGATTCAGATTCAATAGTTGCTGATTTATCATTACTGATACCTGGTCTGAAAAAACACTTTGAACACTATCATTGTTTACAACTTTTCCAATTCTGATTCTTTTAATTGTGAATTATTCAGTCCAGATGCAAATGCAGCGTCCTTGTTTTTAATAAAACCTTCAATGGCATCCCATAAAATCAGGATCATTGACAGTTTTTGTTGATCATTATGAATTCATTCAATTCGGTTTCAAATTGTTCACAGAAAGTAGAATTTTGTTGTAAGGAAAAATTAAAGCATCTTGTGACTCTTTTAGGAACTTCTTAAATGTGTATCTGTCAGTAGTAAGCATAATGATCAGAGACTCATATGTAGAATTTCAGTTTTCTTAATTATAAAGAAAATTGAGGTAGATAACAGCGCGAAATCGATTCTGGAGAATGTTTTGTCTGTTTGACAAGTGTACTACTTTTTTTTGTTTTTTTTTGTTTCAGCGTTATGAACTCACCAGGCATCAATGAGGTTGTAATAAGAGAATATATGTTGGAGCTTTGGTTGCCTGTGGATTACATGTCTGTCCCAATAACCTGGTGGCTCCTCTATAGACAAACCTTCCTCCTGTGTATATCTGTTTTCTTACCGATTTGCCCTCTGCTGGTTCCAGAACTCTCCCAACGACCTGCAGATGTTGTCAGACGCCCCAGCACATCACCTCTTCTGCCTACTGCCTCCTGTTCCTCCCACACAGAACTCACTGCCAGAGGTCCTGGCTGTCATACAGGTGAATAAACTGAGGTTGTGTGTGTGTGTGTGTGTGTGTGTGTGTGTGTGTGTGTGTTCGCTCGCTCGCTCGCGTGAGAGATTCCTGAATGCCAACTTTTACTCTGGCCACCATCCCTTCATGGAACTCAGGCAGTTTGTTCACAAATTTCCCAGGGCAGCCATACTGCAGGAGGACCTTCCAAAGGAGTTCACGGTGTACTGTGTTAACGGCCTTGGAGAGGTCCACAAAGGCCATGAACGTGTCGTTTCTATTCACAGCACTTTTCTTGCAGTTGGTGTCGACTGAAAATTATGTCCACCATGCTTCTGCTTTTTCTGAAGCTGCACTGGGACTCCGGTAGCAGGTCTTCAGTGATGGTGTCGATGAATTTGCAGAGCATGGCTTTGCCAGCAACTGCAAGGAGGGATATGCCCTTGCTGTTGCTGCAGATGGATTTGTCTCTTGTTCTTTTATATGGTGACAATATTTTCATAGTCTCCACATCTCAGAGATGAACAGGTGAACTGCACTGGTACAGAGAGAGAGCCCCCCCCTTTTTTCCCAGTGACCTGATGGCGGCGCAGACCTCAGAAAAGTTGGGTGGGAGATAAAGTAGTCAACTGCATTCGGTTGGCTTAAGAGAGCTACAAAGTGTTCACCCCACCTCTGGAATATCTTTGTTTATTTTATCAGAGTGGACCCATCTGCACTTCTGAGGGACAGCGAACACAACTTCTTGGGCTGCGGGTGATCGTCAGGGCATCTTAAAAGTTGTGCATGTCATATTTGTCAGCACAAGATTGGATTTCTTGTGCTTTGGAGATACACCAATCAATTGTAGATGTAGGCTACTGTGGCTATTTGATCATAATGTAGGCCAACCAGAGTGGCCTACCATCAAAAACAATGGAGAACGATGCATCCCATAACATTTGAACATGGAAATAGCTGTTCTGTCATTCATAACCTGGTTACGGTGTCCATCCACAGTGCTCAGAATGACAAATCACATTTAGATTATGGTAATTCATGTTAACATAACATGCAAGTCAAGGATGCAACGATGTGCGGTCCTTCTTACCGAAATTCTATTGCACACTTTGAAGATGTTAGAATGAATGTGCTTTTCCTCAGCCCACAAGACGAGTAACGAACAGCAAAATCACTAGCCCATGTCAATCTACTGTCCCCACAGTAGAAAATTTAACTATTCTATTGGTCGGCTTGTCAAGGAAAAAAATGGCCTATTCCAAACAGTCTCTGGGACCGTTGTGGGATGATGTTTCCCAAATGCATAAAACGAGTAGGCCTAGGCTACATAAAAAAAAAAAAGATTAAAGCAATGAGTCTGATGCATCAGATCAGAACATTTAGCTTAACATTTTATAAACTATTATTTCTTCACATTATAACCCATTAGTCTAAGCCATGTATAAGCTGGAGGTGGGGTTCTACTAAGCTATATGGAGTTGTTATAAGACGTTCATACCAAGAATAATTTTGCTCTTTGATTTAGAATTTTAAGACACCTTGACGTTTCCCCCCAATTTTTTTTGCTGAGATTGTATTTGGCCTTACTGCTATTAGCCCATACAAACGCATTGACTAACAGATTCACTACATGGAACAGTCCCGTCCACCCCCACCCAAGTAAATCTAAAGGAAGTTTGTTCTGAAGTGTCTCATATTAGTGTGTAGACCAAATTGTTTGGACGTTACAGCCAGAAGTTGGCAGATCGACTGTACCAACTATAAACGAGACCCAAGGCGCTTATGGGGGTCGTAGAGCGAAACGAAGAACATCGTGTTTGAGAGAGTCATATTTCTTTAGAAGGGTCTTAATAGTTTGCAGACCAAAACATTCGGCTGCTACAGATGTTTTTGTGAGAAGACAATTTTTTGGGATGTCTCATGGTCTGACAAACGCCGCTCTAACGCTCTGCTTTCACCGCAGATGCAGAAGTGCGACAACGGCGGATGCAGTGAATAGAGACTCATCCAATGCACCAAAAAACCCATCTCTAGCTTAAACTGACACATTTTTATGGGGATTTTGTATTATGCTAATTTGATTTCAATGGTGGCGCAGACATAGACTCTAGGGGGCTAAGCGCAGTAATGCGCGCAAGTTACATGCTGACCAAACCGGACGCATGCACATTGATTTTGTTCACCCACACCAGATGCGATCGGAAGACGCAGGTTGAAATCTCAAAACAAACGGAACCAGTTAATCTCAAAACAAGCGGAACCAATTATATTAATTTGTGGATGGGTTGAAAAGCATTAAACAGTTATGGCAATTTAGCTAGCTAGCTTGCTGTTGCTAGCTCATTTATCCTGGTATATAAACATTGGGTTGTTATTTTACCTGAAATACACAAGGTCCTCTACTCCGACAATCCACAGATAAAACGGTAAACCCAAATTTGTTTCTCGTCATCTCTCCTTCCAACAGGCTTCTTTTTCTTCTTTCTTCACGAGCAGTGTGGGTGCAATGATTGAATAACATGTATGTGCAAATTTATTTTGAACCAATGCACGCGAGCGGTGTGGTCAGTATGTGACATGCGAGCGGCTTCATGTGACAGACGTGAAAATATCCGTTGGACATTTAGAGAAAGGGGAGAAATAATGTGCAACAACTAGCATGGATTGCTGATATGACACGGATTGTGCCGTTGGCTACTGAACAATGAAAGAAAGTTGATATAAAATAATTGCCTCCACAAATATGGTCTGATTTTGGCTAGGCTACTTTGAAGGTAAGATATGCCTCATGTAGTAAAATGTTCAGGTTTCAAACAATTAAGTATATGTTTTAAAAATTCTTATGGTCTCCGGCTCATTGCAAAGTGGTGGGTGACGCGCTGATGAAGCCTGCTTTCTGTTGCCTAAAGGATTTGCTTTTTTAGGTGCTGTAGCAGCAGCTCTTGCGCTGTCTGACAGATTTTCAGCTCAAAGGCTCTATATCTCTATGCTGTACTCATGATAAATAAGATGCATAATGAATATACTGGGCAAGCGGCAATTTCATTCCACAAAATTATGCAAATTAACCAGTAGAGCGATAAGTATAACCAGTCGAATGTACTGTATTTCCATCAATGAATAGGCTTAATAGCATTATTTTGCAATGTGATCCATTTTTTTTTCTTCTCCTGGACGGTTAGCCGCTCACACGACTTTAAATGATCTGCTTTGAAAAATAAATATTGGTCAAAAGCTGCCTATTACTGGCTAATGAAAACCCTGCTCCTCACTTGCCGTTCTACCACACTTTAAATATTGGAAGATTGCAACATCGACCAGGATATCCAGAATCAAGAATTTAACAGCGACCTGCACCTACACACCAAAGTTGCAGTCCACCAGGTAGTGTGTGTGTGTGTGTATCTACCCTCCTTTCTGGATGTGAACCATGAACACTCAACAGCCGCACTTAAAACAGCTGGAGTCCTTTCACACCTCTCTGGGGTATGTGGAACGCTAGCGTCCCACCTGCGGGACACACCATTCAACAGCCAGTGAAGTAGCAGGGCGCCAAATTCAAAACAACAAAAATCTCATCATTCAAATTTCTCAAACGCACAACTATTATATCCCATTTTAAAGATGCACTTCTCGTTAGTCCAAACACATTGTCCGATTTCAGAAAGGCTTTACGGCGAAAGCATAACATTAGATTATGTTAGGACAGCGCCTAGACAAGAAAAACCACAGCCATTTTCCAAGCAAGGAAAGGCAAAAAACAGAAATCCAGCTAAAATTAATCACTAACCTTTGATCTTCATCAGATGGCACTCATAGGACTTCATGTTACACAATACATGTATGTTTTGCTCGATAAAGTTCATACTTATATCCAAAAACCCCATTTTTACATTGGCGTGTAATGTTCAGAAATGTTTGCCTCCCAAAACTTCCGGTGAATGAGCACATCTATTTACAGAAATACTCATCATAAACGTTGATAAAATATTCAACAGTTATTCAAAGAATTATAGATACACTTCTCCTTAATGCAACTGCTGTGTCAGATTTCATAAAAGCTTTACGGCGAAAGCAAATTTTGCAATAATCTGAGTACAGCGCTCCGATATCAAAACAAGCCATACAGATACCCACCATTTTGGAGTCAACAGAAATGACATAAATATTCACTTACCTTTGATCTTCATCGGAATGCACTCCCAGGAATCCCAGTTCTAGAATAAATGTTTGTTTTGTTCGATAAAGTTCATCTTTATGTCCAAATACCTCCATTTTGTTTGCGCGTTCAGTCGAGTAATCCAAATCCACTGTGCTCGCGCAGTGAGTTCAGACAAAGTCAAAAAAGTTATTACAGTTAGTAGAAACATGTCAAACGATGTATAGAATCAATCTTTAGGATGTTTTTATCATAAATCTTCCATAATATTCCAACCGGACAATTCCTTTGTCTTCAGAAATGAAAAGGAACACAGCTAACCCTCTAGTGAGCGTGCGCGATTGAGCTCATGTCATTTTCTCAGTCATCTTATTGCAATGGCTCATTCTCTCCCCATTCACAATAGAAGAATGAAACAACGTTCTAAAGACTGACATCTGGTGGAAGCCTTAGGAAGTGCAAAATGACCCCATTGACACTGGATAGGGAATCACTTGAAAAACTACAAACCTCAGATTTCCACACTTCCTGGTTGGATTTTTTCTCAGGTTTTTGCCTGCCATATGAGTTCTGTTATACTCAGACATCATTCAAACATTGAAACTTCAGAGTGTTTTCTATCCAAATCTACTAATAATATGCATATCCTACCTTCTGGGTCTGAGAAGCAGGCAGTTTACTACGGGCACGCTTTAAATCCGGACTGCCCCCTTCCCTGATTAAGTTAAATGCTTCCAACGCATATTGAAAGTGACCTGGCAGGACTGTGTTCCGCACTGAGATCCTACATTGAATCAACTGCAAGAGCATTGAGGCGTCCATCGCACACCGCCAGCTTAAATGGCTCGGACATGCCATCCGGATCGCATAGGATCGCCTGCCACGGAAGCTGCTGTACGGACAGCTACAACTTGGCCATTGCTATGCAGGTGGGCAGAAAAGGCGGCTAAAGGACCAACTGAAGACATCACCAAAGAAGTGTGGGATAGACCCTGCCTCCCTCCAGACGGTTACTGCGGACCGTTCCACCTGGCGCGGCCTCCGCCATCAAGGAGTGCAGTTGGTTGAGGGAAAAAGGACTGAACGTAGCCTGGCAAAGCAACTGGCATATGACAATGCCTGCACCGGCCTCAGTGGGACAGGCCTTTGTGTCCTCTGTCTGGCAGACAGTGTGCATGCGGCATCGGATTCTACAGTCAGCAAACTCACAAGCAGCAGTAGTAGAAGTCGTCGTCATCATCATCATCATCATCATCATCATTCATCATCGGATACGATGGACTACCTTAAGTTTTGTTTATGTATGTGCACGTAATGTTCCCCTCAGGTGTGTCTGGAAGGAGAGATCTCTCGTCAGTCCATCCTCAACAGTCTGTCCAGAGGAAAGAAGGCTTCCGGTGACCTCATCCCCTGGACCGTGTCAGAGCAGGTATTGAGAATACAGGCCTAAAGCCTGGAGCCATATGGTTTCCCACTGATAATCTCACACTATTGTCATTGAAAAGTTCTAACGTTGTGCTCTCTCTGCAGTTCCAAGACCCAGAGTTTGGCAGTCTGTCTGGAGGCAGGGTGGTGCGCATCGCTGTCAACCCTGACTATCAGGGGGTAAGTTCTGTTTTTCCCCCTGTATTTCGTGGTTTGTTAGCTGACATATTTTGGTTCTGACTTTCCAAAGCGATTGAGTTGTATGTAGGTGTGTTGACTATGTGGGGCTACAGTGTGATTTTCAATTCGACCATAAAGGCCTGATTCACACAGTCTCCTCTGAACAGTTGAAGTTGAGATGTGTGTTACTTGAACTCTGTGAAGCATTTATTGGGGCTGCAATCTGAGATGCAGTTAACTCTAATGAAATTAACCTCTGCAGCAGAGGTAACTCTTGGTCTTCCTTTCCTGTGGCAGTACTCATGAGAGCCAGCTTGATGGTTTTTGAGACTACACTTGAAGAAACGTTCAAAGTTCTTGACATTTTCCAGATTGAATGACCTTCATGTCTTAAAGTAATGGACTGTCATTTCTCTGAGCTTATTTGAGCTGTTCTTGCCATAATATGGATTTGGTTTTTCCCCAAATAGGGCTATCTTCTGTATACCACCCCTACCTTGTCACAACACAACTGATTGGCTCAAACGCATTAAAGGAAAGAAATTCCACAAATGAACTTTTAACAAGGCACACCTGTTAATTGAAATGCATTCCAGGTGACTACTTCAAGAAGCTGGTTGAGAGAATGCCAAGAGTGCAAAGCTGTTATCAAGGCAAAGTGTGGCTACTTTGAACAATTTAAAATATAAAATATATTTTATATTTTAACACTTTCTTGCTTACTACATGATTCCTTGTGTTATTTTATAGTTTTGATGTCTTCACTATTATTCTACAATGTAGAAAATAGTGAAAATGAAGAAAAACCCTTGAATTAGTAGGTGTCAACTTTTGACTGGTAATGTAGTTCCCCAGAGTCAGATGAACTCATGGATACTTTTTATTTTTTTATGCCTTTGTATCCAGTCTGAAGGAAGTTAGCATCGGCTTGCAAAACTACTTCTAACATTAGTGCAATGACTGGAAGTCTATTGGCATCTGCTAGCTAGCAGATACCCATAGACTTCCAGTCATTGCGCTAATACTTGTCAGCAACTTCCTTCAAACTGCACCCCAGACTCTGGGGAAGTTGATAAAAGACCTCATTGCCAAAATCCAGAAGTATCCCTTTAACTGGTTATTTCCCTGTCTGTCCTGGAGATGGGTTATGGCTCCAGAGCACTGCAACAGTTACAGCTGTACTACGAGGGTCAGTTCCCCTACATGGATGAGAACGCACAGACCGCTAACAGCCAGATCACCTCTGTCACCAGCGAGGTAATGCCTCACTCTCACACACGCCTGGAAACACTTGCACACTCACCAACAGAAAAACCGTCCCGTGAACATACACATTCCATGAGTATAAATCACATCCACAGGGAGAAAAGTCATCCAGACTCCTGTCTTTTGTTGTCACTCACATTGACTCCAAAAAGCAGCATTGAGACGGAGTTGATTGTTGTCACTCTGTTGGAGGAGGTGCTTTGCTAAGTCTTGTTAATTTATAGGCGGTGAGCCTCCTAGAAGAGGTGTTGCACCCTAGGAAGGACCTCCCTCCTCTGCTTCTGAAGCTGAGTGAGAGGAGGGCTGAGAGACTAGAATACCTGGGAGTATCCTATGGCCTCACACCTCCGCTGCTCAAGTAAGCATTATTTACCATAGATTTATATACATAATTGGTGTTTACTGACACTGGGGAAACTGTGCATTTGGCTCTACCATCACCTCTGTTTTTCCAAGTATTACTCATTATTTTTTTTGTTACCGCACAGGTTTTGGAAGAAAGCTGGATTTGTCCCTGTCTATTTGCGGCAAACCCCTGTAAGTGGAAAATGTCTACAATTTACTACTTTACATCATTGTGCTGAAATTGGATGCAGTTGGAGTATTCCTTATTGTAATGCTTGGTTTTGTCTTTTGACCCATGGTGTGGTGTTGTCATTCCCAGAATGACCTGACGGGGGAGCACTCATTGGTGATGTTGAAGGAGCTCAACACAGTGGAGGCTCCTGAACAGGGCCAGTGGCTGTCTGCCTTCTGGAAAGGTGAGGCTTGTGTGTGCTGTGTTCTGTCTCTTAGTGGAAAATAAAGTATCATCTGATGTTCTACTCTATTCTCCCTCTGCATTACAACTCACCTTGTCTTTGTTTCTTCCAGATTTCCGTCGGCGCTTCCTGTCTCTGCTCTCCTACCAGTTCAGCAGCTTCTCTCCCAGTATGGCCCTCAACATCCTGCAGAACAAGAGCACCACCAAGACGGATGCCAGCTCCGGTAAGTTCCCCTTCGCTCCCTCCTTCCCTCCCCACAAGTCAAAAATCCGACCACCACTGTCCCTGAGATTATCTAACTAGACCAAAATGGGTGTCCCCACCTGTTGACAGTCTACCCTAACCTTTGAATGTTTTGGGCCAGTACTTTTGAATGGTTTGGGCTACAGATGAGTGGTTTTCAATGTCTCACTTGCTTTCTCTACCCCAGCCCTGAGCAGTTCTGAGCTGTCTGGTCAGTTCAGCCCCTATGATCTGAAGCGTCTGGAGATGTACTCTAGGAACATGGTGGACTACCACCTCATCATGGACCTCATCCCTGCCGTGGCACGCATGTTCTTCCTCAAACAGCTGGGAGACGTGACCCTGTCCGCCGCACAGTGTGTGAGTAGGACGTTACGTGTGCACACAGACATGCACATACACATACACTTGCTCATTCTCTCCCTCTTTCTCAATGTAGTGTAACACTTGTCTATCCCCCTCTTTTTATTTTTACTAGTCTATAACCCTGTCTGTTCATCTCCAGGCTCTGTTGCTAGGTGTGGGGCTGCAACATAAATCAGTGGACCAGCTGGAGAAGGAGATTGACTTGCCCAGCTCTCAGCTCATGGGACTGTTCAACCGCCTCATCAGGAAAGTAGTGCAGGTGAGAAGACACATTTAGTACCCATGAGGGGAAATGTAATTAACCTGTTGGGGCTAGGGGGCAGTATTTGCACGGCCGGATAAAAAACGTACCCGATTTAAACTGGTTACTACTCTTGCCCGGAAACGAGAATATGCATATAATTAGTAGATTTGGATAGAAAACACTCCAAAGTTTCTAAAACTGTTTGAATGGTGTCTGTGAGTATAACAGAACTCATATGGCAGGCCAAAACCTGAGAAGATTCCATACAGGAAGTGCCCTGTCTGACAATTTGTTCTCCTTCTGTGGCATCTCTATCGAAAATACAGCATCTCTGCTGTAACGTGACATTTTCTAAGGCTTCCATTGGCTCTCAGAAGGCACCAGAAAGTGGAATGACGTCTCTGGGCGAAAAACAGCAGGAGATTTTGTGAGTGGTCAGGCTGAGAACAGTGACACTGGAGATGCGCATTCATGTGAATTTTTTTCTTTCAGCCTTTGAATGAATACAACATCGCCCCGTTGGAATATTAGTGCTATTTTACGAGAAAAATCACATAAAAATTTATTTTAAACAGCGTTTGACATGCTTCGAAGTACGGTAATGGAATATTTTGAATTTTTTTGTCACGAAATGCACTCGCGCGTCACCCTTCGGATACTGACCTGAACGCACGAACAAAACGGAGGTATTTGAATATAACTATGGATTATTTGGAACCAAAACAACATTTGTTGTTGAAGTAGAAGTCCTGGGAGTGCATTCTGATGAAGAACAGCAAAGGTAATCCAATTTTTCTTATACTAAATCTGAGTTTGGTGAGTACCAAACTTGGTGGGTGTCAAAATAGCTAGCCTGTGATGGCCGGGCTATCTACTCAGAATATTGCAAAATGTGCTTTCGCCGAAAAGCTATTTTAAAATCTGACACCGCGATTGCATAAAGGAGTTCTGTATCTATAATTCTTAAAATAATTATGTATTTTGTGAACGTTAATCGTGAGTAATTTAGTAAATTCACTGGAAGTTTGCGGGGGGTATGCTAGTTCTGAACATCACATGCTAATGTAAAAAGCTGGTTTTTGATATAAATATGAACTTGATTGAACAAAACATGCATGTATTGTATAACATGTCCTAGGAGTGTCATCTGATGAAGATCATCAAAGGTTAGTGCTGCATTTAGCTGTGGTTTTGGTTTTTGTGACATTTTTGCTTGCTTTGAAAATGGGTGTGTGATTATTTCTGGCTGGGTACTCTCCTGGCATAATCTGTTTTGCTTTCACTGTAAAGCCTTTTTGAAATCAGACAATGTGGTTAGATTAACGAGAGTCTTGTCTTTTAAAATGGTGTAAAATAGTCATATGTTTGAGAAATTGAAGTTATAGCATTTTTGAGGTATTTGTATTTCACGCCACGCGATTCCACTGGCTGTTAACTAGCTGGGACGCAAACGTCCCACCTTGCCCAGGGAGGTTAATTAATTATTTCTTACTCTACCATTCTATCCATCCTGCTTAGCTATAAGTAGCGAACCAAGAAAAGCTATTGTATGATGAAATGTCCTAAAGTTTTTCATGTCTCATACTTACTGTGTCTCAGACAATGACAGCTTGTTGACTCATTATTATCTGTTTAGTTTTTTTCACCATGTTTGTGTGCTGTTTTAGTTCTTCAACAGAATCCAGGAGAAGGCCATTGAGGCAGAGATGGTTGTATCTAAAGACATCTCCATGGAGCCCACGGTCAAAACCCTCAATGATGATCTAGTATGGAACTCTCCTCCGTTTTATGAATGGCATAGATAGACCATAATATGCAATGGTACAGTGAGTATATGAATGCAACATAGATTAAATATGTTTTTTTTTTCTCCCCAGAATGAGGCAGCCAAAGAGTTCCAGGAGAAACACAAACAGGACATGGAGAAGGTCAAGGAGATGGACCTGCAACAGTACCTGATCCGAGGAGATGACGAGGAATGGGACCAGGTGTTGAAGAAAGCAGGACAGACAGCTGTTGTTAGCATAAAGAGGTAAGAGGAGAAACGTATAGAATCCTTGCTGTAACAATGTAATATGCTACCTTCCTCTCGGCCCCGAAGGGGCTGGATAGGTATTAGCAGTGAGTTAGTAGAATTACACCATATTGCTTACGCCTTACAGATCTGCAAACATAAAAGGGTTAGGGGCTATGGGGAAGGGCTAAGATTTTTCAGTGTTTTTATGGTGGGGCCACCCATATGAAAATGTTTGCATGCGCTACTGTGAATTGCTTTGTTATAAAAGCATTTTCTAAATGGCATTTATTATTTTGGCTCATGTAAATGTCTGTTCTCCAACAGTGACAAGAAGAGGAAGTATGAGCAGCCGAGGCCAGACAAAAACGAGGGAGTAGATACACGACACGGCAAACTGAAGAAGAAGGCAAAGAAGGGAGGAGGCAAGGAGAAGAACAAGTTTGAAAAGAGGCCGTTATAGTGTAAATTATAGTTTTTATATTAGCTTTAAAGATTTTTATTAGAAATGTCTTTTTTTTTTTCAGATCCACTTTACTAGTTAGTTTCATTAAAAACATTTCTATTTCGTTTTTATATAATTTAGTTTGTCTTATGGACAGAAAGAAGCCTTTGCATGGAAGGCTGGGAGACGTGTTGTATAGTGTTTTTTGGGATGTCACTTCTTGTCACTGGGGCAGCAATGCACAAGCTGCTGGGTCAGGTCTTAGGTTGGGTTTAAAGGTAGATTCACGAAGTAAACCATGGTAATGGGTCAATTTCCGCAACAACCAGGAGCACTGAAGCGTGAGGCTTCTCCGCTGTATTGTTCCCGTAGTTACCCGTGCGCATGCCACAGATACTCTGTTCGACTGAGAGCAGTCTTGCATCGAACTCGTCTGAATGGGCACGTTCGAGCAGCCGCTTTTTTTTTTTTAAGTGTTTTGCATTCCGGGATAGAAGTTGTCCGACTTGCACCTAATTGTTGATTGCATGAACTTTACAAAAATCATGTGTTGAAAGGTCATGGAGTTTTGACTGCAAGTTTCTGCAGTTTCTCTAACTTCATCCTGCAGCCGCTGCCTGCATTGTGGGACGTTCTATTGTCAACCAATCATTAGGGTGTTTTTTGTTTGACCAGTGATGTGAATGAAACAAACCAATTTGCCAATAGTAGAGCGAGAGATGAAATATATACATTATATTCCCCAAAATGTTTTATTTAAGGCTCTCACTAATTGATTGTACAATGTGTACACACACTCTGTGTGTGATATGGGGGTTCAAAATGTGTTCATCTCGACATTATAAAGAAAGCCTTTTATAAACACTGCAATGTTGATCAAACCTTGCTGTTGGAAAACCAGTGTCTGACTTTAGGCTGTCGCAGGTGCACCTCCCCCGTCTACAGTCGGTTGCTTCTGCCTCACCGCCCAATATCTGCGGTGCTGCTCGTGGCAGCTTCATCACGCTGAATCTACTTTTAAAATTTAACGTCAGTCTCAATATGACCTGCCAGATCCAGACACTTAGAAACCACTTTAGAAAAGAACAAAACATTAGCACCCCATTAGATATTTCCCCCAAAAACAAACTGAACATAATTCATAATGGTTTGTTTGTTTTGGAGTTCAAATAGGTTTCATTATTTCAGTTTACTATAACAACCTTAGAATACAGCAGTAGGACTGTGCTTTGACCAATGGCAGTATCACCTTTCTCTGTGCATAGCCCTGTACCCAAGGGTTAGATGGAATGGGACAGAGTTCCATCCATAGAGTGAAAATTAGAATCATTCTAGACTTTCTTGTGTACCCACCACCTGAGGATAGGAGACAGCATACAGTGGTGACAGTTCCACCCATAGAAATATAATTATTTGATATGGTTCCACCGCCTAGCCCAAATCAATTTATCACCTGCCTTTTCCTGTACCTACTGTAACCGGCTCATTTAATCCAGTACCAACAATATATGGAGTTGCTTACATTCAGATGAGTTGGAGTCTGCAAGGATCAACATACTTAAAGATGATTCATTGAATGATGAGCATACGTTTTACTTTTTGTATAATATGACCCAGATCTGATTCTTTTGACCGTTATGTCACCTTGCCTCAATCTTCAGTGAATGGAAAACGTACCTGCCTTCTGTTCTAGTATTTGTTTGCGGAGAATGAGTTTCACATGGAAAGTAAAGTAGCCTACATGATACCTTAATACTTACTGGAAGACAAGTAAAAGCAGCATGATGTATGTTTTATTGATAAACTACTTTACTAATACAAAATGTCTCCCTTTTGTAAATGACTCATGGTCCTGCATTCTTCAGCTATTCTGAGAAGCACGTGTGGGGGGAAAAAAAGGCTGCTCGAATCACTAATCTACATCTCATAACTACTCAAATGGTCAAGATTGGTGATTCTGATCCCATAGATGTCAAGCAGCGCGTTCTGTCTGTCATAACTGGAACAGCGTTGGCCGTAGCTCGAGCCACTTCTGGTGTAGCTGCTGCTTTAGGTCTGGGGCGAAGGTGCAGTCTATCGCCTTCTGGGACAGAGTCCACATGTCCTCCTGACTGAGGTTGAAGGTAGAGGCTGCCAACTGGTACTCCTGAGACAGGTCCGTGCAGAACACCCCCTTGTCGTCTGTCTGAAAACAAGAGTACTGTCACACTCCCACAAAATAAGTGTGCAACTCTGACTTGCAAGTTAAACAGAAGTGTTGAATTAATAGTTAAAACGTTTATGCATCAGACACATTTCGGGCAAACACTTACACAGATCACACTAGGGTGTCCCATTTGGTACCAGTACAGGAAGTGATGTTGAGAATAGGATGACACTGTCTGACCCTTGACATTAGAGGTTAGGCATAGTTCTGCGAGGAAAGGTTTAGGAAAAATACAGTATATGAAAGCTTGGACAGAGGCAACATTAGCTACCACAAGATCAATACTAAACAGTTTATATATACTTTAGCCTTGATCATTTAAAAAATCTAGCTTTACAGAAGACAGGTTGACAGTGGACAATAAATAACCCTTTTAGAGCAATCGCTAGACTGTCATTCCTGCCCTGAACATGCTATTCTTACCCAGAGGTGTGTTATGCTTCCGCACTGTATCAACCAGGCTTTGTGACCCACCCACTTCAGGGTGTAAGTAAGTCCCATGACCAATCCTGTCAGGTGGAATGTTTAGCAGCAGCTCTGATTCGTCTGCCTGAGATGGAACCTGGAACATTGCATTTGTCAAAACTAATGAAAAACTTATCCATACATCATTTGGAATTGCTTGAATCAGTTAGGTTTTGATGCTACCTACCTCTGACAGGTGTAGAGAGAGTTTTAATCCACAGTTCTTGGCTTTTTGCAAGGCGGGAAGGAGATCTCTGCCATGGCCCACCTTGGAAATAAGAAACATTTTACATTTCAGTAATTTAGCAGAAGCTGCTATCCAGAGTGACTTAGAATCAGTGCATTTATGACATCTTGAGAAACGTGTCAACCATAAGCAAGCAAGGCACTGATCCACTACTGACTGTAGGATCTCCACTGAGGTCCAGCCCCACCACCAGACCATCGGTAGACAGCATGAAGTCCTCTGCCAGTTTAACGGTCTCCATAGCAACCTCGGCCCCATTCCTACGGTCAACAGCTACCAGGAACCTAAATGGGGGAAAATATACTGCTCAAAAAAATAAAGGGAACACTTAAACAACACATGCTAGATCTGAATGAAAGAAATAATCTTATTAAATACTTTTTTTTTACATAGTTGAATGTGCTGACAACAAAATCACACAAAAATAATCAATGGAAATCCAATTTATCAACCCATGGAGGTCTGGATTTGGAGTCACACTCAAAATTAAAGTGGAAAACCACACTACAGGCTGATCCAACTTTGATGTAATGTCCTTAAAATGAGGCTCAGTAGTGTGTGTGGCCTCCATGTGCCTGTATTACTTCCCTACAACGCCTGGGCATGCTCCTGATGAGGTGGCGGATGGTCTCCTGAGGGATCTCCTCCCAGACCTGGACTAAAGCATCCGCCAACTCCTGGACAGTCTGTGGTGCAACGTGGCGTTGGTTGATGGAGCGAGACATGATGTCCCAGATGTGCTCAATTGGATTCAGGTCTGGTGAACGGGCGGGCCAGTCCATAGCATCAATGCCTTCCTCTTGCAGGAACTGCTGACACACTCCAGCCACATGAGGTCTAGCATTGTCTTGCATTAGGAGGAACCCAGGGCCAACCGCACCAGCATATGGTCTCACAAGGGGTCTGAGGATCTCATCTCGGTACCTAATGGCAGTCAGGCTACCTCTGGCGAGCACATGGAGGGCTGTGCGGCCCCCCAAAGAAATGCCACCCCACACCATGACTGACCCACCGCCAAACCGGTCATGCTGGAGGATGTTGCAGGCAGCAGAACGTTCTCCACGGTGTCTCCAGACTGTCACGTCTGTCACGTGCTCAGTGTGAACCTGCTTTCATCTGTGAAGAGCACAGGGCGCCAGTGGCGAATTTGCCAATCTTGGTGTTCTCTGGCAATTGCCAAAAGTCCTGCACAGTGTTGGGCTGTAAGCACAACCCCCACCTGTGGACGTCGGGCCCTTATACCACCCTCATGGAGTCTTTTTCTGACCGTTTGAGCAGACACATGCACATTTGTGGCCTGCTGGAGGTCATTTTGCAGGGCTCTGGCAGTGCTTCTCCTGCTCCTCCTTGCACAAAGGCGGAGGTAGCGGTCCTGCTGCTGGGTTGTTGCCCTCCTACGGCCTCCTCCACGTCTCCTGATGTACTGGCCTGTCTCCTGGTAGCGCCTCCATGCTCTGGACACTACGCTGACAGACACAGCAAACCTTCTTGCCACAGCTCGCATTGATGTGCCATCCTGGATGAGCTGCACTACCTGAGCCACTTGTGTGGGTTGTAGACTCCGTCTCATGCTACCACTAGAGTGAAAGCACCGCCAGCATTCAAAAGTGACCAAAACATCAGCCAGGAAGCATAGGAACTGAGAAGTGGTCTTTGGTCACCACCTGCAGAACCACTCCTTTATTGGGGGTGTCTTGCTAATTGCCTATAATTTCCACCTGTTGTCTATTCCATTTGCACAACAGCATGTGAATTTTATTGTCAATCAGTGTTGCTTCCTAAGTGGACAGTTTGATTTCACAGAAGTGTGATTGACTTGGAGTTACATTGTGTTGTTTAAGTGTTCCCTTTATTTTTTTGAGCAGTGTATATTATGTTACTTAAGGTATCAATGTTTTCATTGTAAGTTACTATAACTTTTTATAGCTATTACCATACCAATTTCTACCAATATTTACATTTGAGTCATTTAGCATTCGCTCTTATCTAGATAATGAATACATTTTCATACTTTTTTTGTACTGGTCCCCTGTGGGAATCAAACCCACAACCCCAGCATTGCAAGCGCTATGCTCTTAACCGCCACACGAGGCTCTGTCCTTGATTGTTTGGAAACAGCACTTCAGCATTCATAAGTAAAGCAAGCATTACAAATGCATTGAAAACATACCTGACTTCAATGTCAACTCCCTCATTTTTACATTGACGGATGGCCTCGATGACTGTTTCCACATACCTTCTTTTTGTCATTCCTAAATTATACAAAACAAATGTAAGCGAAGCCCTGCATATAAGCAATCCAATTCAGTGTGTCTAGCATGTGGCCTTGCCTGTGGTCTTCTCTTTTCGTGGGGTACTTCTCAGTTCTAGATATTTTACTCCATCAGCTGCAAATTCCCTGATGACATCTTTGGCAACCTAGAAACAAGGACAGATTTTTTTTTAAACGTGTTCAATGCTAGATTGGCTCCAGGCTCCATCGAGTCAATAGTGTTAGGTTTATGGGTGAGATTGTTTAAGTTAGTGAAGCTGCAAATAAGTGACCATAGACAATAGAATTTACCATAAGAATGTCCTCCTCTGTATCTACTAACTGATGGATGACTTTGAAGACCTGGAAACACCTGGAGAGACAAGATGACAGGTTGTTGTGAGAGTAAAATTACAGGTCATCATTGTCCATAAAATTACTTTTTATTTGTATTAAAAAGTAAGCTGGTATATACCCAACTTGATACATTTCTGAATGTAAAGGTGTAAATAAATTGTTAAATTCCTGCATAAAATGGGGAATACGCCAACTCTTGGCACATTAGTGTGCTTACATTGTCTAATGCACTCAGTGGTAAGGGTATGGAATTCTGGGTAATCCACAGCAGATCTATGGAAAATTGTTGTGGGCGAGTTAAGAATTGAATGCCCTGGGATAAAAACTGACATTATGTTGTCATAATGTCTTAATTCACATTTGTATCATACTGATAACAACTACTGTTGACTTGGTGTCAAATAAGACATTTTACAGGGCTCCAGACTAACGTTCTCCCCTGGTGGCACTTGTGCCACAAACTTTTTCAGTTGGTGCACCAGCCCATGAAACATGAAAAAAGAGAAACAGGCCGAAAAGATTCTCATCCATCTCAGGCACGGAACAAAAGATGTAGTCTAAATCGGAATCAAAAACAGTGACATTCATACTAGCCCAGATGCCATTAATGGTCTCCTAAGGAAGCATTTCAGCTGCAGTCAATACTCATATATATCCCACTTGAAGATTTCTGCACAATTCTACTCAAAGAACAGGAGGATCCATATGAATACTGGTTGAGACTGAATCGAGCAACAGACACTGCTACAGAAGGCCTGAAGGAGCAGGGTAAGACAAAGGATGATCTCAACACAGACATTACTCACATGTTCATCATGAACTGTCCAAGCAAAGAACTAGCCTTCACATTCAGAGCCAGGACTATTGACAAGTGGTCTGCACAGTACAAGATGTGCTAAACGACTACCACGTTGAGATGAGCTTCAAAGCAAATGCAAAAGTGCATAGAGAAACGAGAGAGAATCCCAGTGAACAGAATCAAGGTTACTTTTACTTCAGTCCGATTCGCAGATAAACAGGAGCCACAGCCACAACAAGAGCTCAGATCACTGTTCTAGAGCAGGAGTTCCCAAACATTTTCACTCAGGCCCCCCTTCCAGCATTGGGGAACATTCTGTGTGCGCGCACGCCACGTCTAGCACTGTTCATGACACAAACTGTTAAGACCCTTCTTATTGGCGAAGAGAACATTTTGCAGGTTTAACGCTTATTTCCTGCAATTCTACACATTTTGTCATGGGGTGCAGAGTAAATTATTGTAGTTTTAAAACCAATTTCCTAGAATTCACCACATTTTACCATGTTTTATGTGAGATGGGATATTTGAGTGGGCTAAAAAACCTTGCTAAAAACAGCTGACATGGGCTAGTTGATCTGGACATTTCTGCCAAGTTATAAATAGCTCTCTAAGGTATGCAATGACTGACATGACGAGGTAAACTGATGATTCACTACCCCTCGCACACCTCACCGTTACTCTAGAGAGTAATTGATATGCTAGAGAATGTCTTGCTGCTTGGCCCAGCTCAGTCTAACTCGGAAAAGGACTGCTAGTAAACTACACAAGATGAACGCCTGAATGCCACACCATGCTCTGTGTGCCATAATGCTACTCTGCCGTGAGAACAGGCGGTGTTTCAGGTGTCATTCAGCTGACCATTCAAGGCGCAACTGCCCGGGAGATGAAGAGAACCACGACTCCGTTGGAGCAGGGAAATTAACTGGTCTGCGCTCAGGAGAGGACAGTGCAAATCATAAGAGTGAGACTCCCATCACCACCATTGATGATATGGAAGATCGTGAGTCACTATACCAGCTTGACAACAACAGTATCCCAGACCACAAAACTGTCATTTTTCAAGGGGCAGAGGGAATTCAGAGGACTGACAGTTTATTCTACACACCTGTCTCTGTCGAAAATGGCCCTACGCTAAAGTGGATCAATGGCATGCACTCTGAGTGAGGCAACCGAAGCAAGCCTGTTACAATCGTCATTCCATGAAAAGATATTTGACTGATGATGTCATTGATGGCTGTGGTGGTCATCAAGTTACCCCTAAAGCAATGTATGACCTTGACGTATCATTCCTGCACTTGTTGTGCCAGGTCAAGCTGATGAGATGATACTAGGGAGCAACGGCAAAAATAAACAGTTACTGGAGACTCATGTCCTTGCCTGACAATAATTAAAGTGAAGAACACTGTCAGTTTGTCACTTCTTTCCAATTCAGAGAGGTTGAGATGTGAGTCTGTGTCAGACAGAGTAGGTACAGTCAAGCTCAAGCAAAGGGTTACATTACAGCCACAGAGTGAACATCTTGTTTAGGGCAATTTACCTGCCTCTGCAGTTATATCATTAAGCAGCACAGTGATCGTTGAACCCACTCAATCCAAGTCCAGACCAAAACACATACTGGTAGGAAGGGTTATCACTCCATTATGGGTAGATGGTTCTATCCAATTGAAAATAGTCAATCTTACAAACGAGACAATCGTTCTGAGGAGAAATGCAAAAATCGCTGATATGTCTCCTTGCATTACAGTAGAGGACTTACCAGAGTCTGACAGTATCCAGTCTAATGTGCACTGCGCACAGAGCTACGACACCCCATTAAGAACAAAGGAAGAGATGCACACCTAGCTGCACTCAGCGGAAATGTTTTCTACTCGACAATCGATCTCACGACAATCGATCTCATTAAGGTTCCTTTACACAAATAAGACAAAAGGTACACAGGGTTTTCATCACCCTTTGGACTCAGTAGGTTACCGCAGGACCTTTTGAACAGTCCAGCGAGGTTCATGCACATGATGATGTCCATATTCGGTGATGAGAACTTCACAAGGCTACTGTGCTACCTTGATGACCCAATGGTCTTTGCCCCTACTGAGCAGCTAGCTCTTGAATGCCTCCAGATGGTGTTCTCTGTCAACACACAACCTGAAGCTGACTCTCAAAGAGTACCACTTTTTTTTAGAAGATCTGTCAATTTTCATGGCCACCTCTGTGAATTTGGTGTACAAACAGATCTCAAAGCACACTGTTTTACAATCAAGATATCTGATATGGCTTTGAAATACGAAGAGTGTGAAATTCGGTATCGGCCATCGTGAGTGCACCAGGCCTCATTGCAAAGTTTTTTAGGACATTACATTTACTGTTAGATTAATACATGGCTGCTAGCAGTAGATGTTATATTTAGAATTAGTGATCCAGCTCATGTGTTTTGAGTTTTTCACTTACACAGGTGGTGAATTAGGCCTACAGTGAGGGGAAAAAGTATTTGATCCCCTGTTGATTTTGTACGTTTGCCCACTGACAAAGAAATGATCAGTCTATAATTTTAATGGTAGGTTTATTTGAACAGTGAGAGACAGAATAACAACAACAGAAATCCAGGAAAACACATGTAAAAAATGTTATAAAATGATTTGCATTTTAATGAGGGAAATAAGTATTTGACCCCTCTGCAAAACATGACTTAGTACTTGGTGGCAAAACCCTTGTTGTTGGTAATCAGAGGTCAGACGTTTCTTGTAGTTGGCCACCAGGTTTGCACACATCTCAGGAGGGATTTTGTCCCACTCCTCTTTGCAGATCTTCTCCAAGTCATTAAGGTTTCGAGGCTGACGTTTGGCAACTCGAACCTTCAGCTCCCTCCACAGATTTTCTATGGGATTAAGGTCTGGAGACTGGCTAGGCCACTCCAGGACCTTAATGTGCTCCTTCTTGAGCCACTCCTTTGTTGCATTGGCCGTGTGTTTTGGGTCATTGTCATGCTGGAATACCGATCCACGACCCATTTTCAATGCCCTGGCTGAGGGAAGGAGGTTCACACCCAAGATTTGACGGTACATGGCCCCGTCCATCGTCCCTTTGATATGGTGAAGTTGTCCTGTCCCCTTAGCAGAAAAACACCCCCAAAGCATAATGTTTCCACCTCCATGTTTGACGGTGGGGATGGTGTTCTTGGGGTCATAGGCAGCATTCCTCCTCCTCCAAACACGGCGAGTTGAGTTGATGCCAAAGAGCTCCATTTTGGTCTCATCTGACCACAACACTTTCACCCAGTTGTCCTCTGAATCATTCAGATGTTCATTGGCAAACTTCAGACGGGCATGTATATGTGCTTTCTTGAGCAGGGGGACCTTGCGGGCGCTGCAGGATTTCAGTCCTTCACGGCGTAGTGTGTTACCAATTGTTTTCTTGGTGACTATGGTCCCAGCTGCCTTGAGATCATTGACAAGATCTTCCCGTGTAGTTCTGGGCTGATTCCTCACTGTTTTCATGATCATTGCAACTCCACGAGGTGAGATCTTGCATGCAGCCCCAGGCCGATTGAGATTGACAGTTATTTTGTGTTTCTTCCATTTGCGAATAATCGCACCAACTGTTGTCACCTTCTCACCAAGCTGCTTGGCGATGGTCTTGTAGCCTTATGTAGGTCTTCCAGCCTTGTGTAGGTCTACAATCTTGTCCCTTACATCCTTGATCTTTGGTCTTGGCCATGGTGGAGAGTTTGGAATCTGATTGATTGATTGCTTCTGTGGACAGGTGTCTTTCATACAGGTAACAAACTGAGATTAGGAGCACTCCCTTTTAGAGTGTGCTCCTAATCTCAGCTTGTTACCTGTAGAAAAGACACCTGGGAGCCAGAAATCTTTCTGATCGAGAGGGGGTCAAATACTTACCGTAATTTCCGGACTATTGAGCGCACCCACTGAATTTTTAAAAAAAGTATTATTTTGAACATAAATAAGCCGCACATGTCTATAAGCCGCAGGTGCCTACCGGTACATTGAAACAAATGAACTTTACACAGGCTTTAACGAAACACGGCTTGTAACAAAAATAAATAGGCTTTAACGAAACACGGCTTGTAACAAAAAATCTAATATTAGCAGTAAGCTTTAGTTGTCTTTTTGCACTGAGTCAATTCCTCACGCTACTGTTTCCAACGTCTTATCATCGACTCATTAAGACCAAGCTCCCGTGCAGCAGCTCTATTTCCTTTTCCAACAGCCAGATCAATCGCCTTCAACTTGAAAGCTGCATCATATGCATTTCTCCGTGTCTTTGCCATGATGAGGGTGACAAAATGACTACCGTAATCAGAATGATGGGAAGTTTGAGAGCGCTCGATTTAATCTAAACAGTAAACAAAAAAAGTTGTTTGACCTTAACCCGTTAGGCAATTTCATTGGTCTAATAAAAGCTTCATGCCGCCAAAAAACTGAGCACGTCACAGAATGTTTTTTTTGTTGGAAAAAAAAATTGAAAGCGGGAAAAATCCATATATTAGCCGCGTCATTGTTTAAGCCGCGAGGTTCAAAGCGTGGGAAAAAAGTTGCGGCTTATAGTCCGGAAATTACGGTATTTCCCTCATTAAAATGCAAATCAATTTATAACATTTTTGACATGCGTTTTTCTGGATTTTTGGGTTGTTATTCTGTCTCTCACTGTTCAAATAAACCTACCATTAAAATTATAGACTGATCATTTCTTTGTCAGTGGGCAAACGTACAAAATCAGCAGGGGATCAAATACTTTTTTCCCCTCACTGTAGATGAAACAACTTATTTATTGAATACGATCTCAGTAGTCTATTAGACCTCTTAATAAAGCATTGTGAATGACCTTGTAATGACTTGATAAGATGATGACTCAAATGTATTCTATAGTGTGAAGCTGCGGAAATTTATTTTTGGGTGCCACCAAATCATGGGCTGCTGCCACCAACTGAAAAAGTGAGTGGCACCAGTGCCACCAGGGGAAAATCTAAGTCTGGAGCCCTGCTATGATGGAATAACACTTTCAAAAGAAGATCCAAGTTTAGCCACTGGCTAAAGCGACGACACTTCACAGCCTGAGCTAACAATAACCAGCTAACATACAATACCAGTCAAAAGTTTGGACACACCTACTCATTCAAGGGTTTTTCTTTATTTTTACTATTTTCTACATTGTAGAATAATAGTGAAGACATCAAAACTATGAAATAACACATATGGAATCATGTAGTAACCAAACAAAGTGTTAGTTTATAAGTAGCCACCCTTTGCCTTGATGACAGCTTTGCACACTCTCTCAACCAGCTTCATGAGGAATTATTTTCCAACAGTCTTGAACGAGTTCCCACATATGCTGAGCACTTGTTCGCTGCTTTTCCTTCACTCTGAGGTACAACTCATCCCAAACCATCTCAATTGGGTTGAGGTCGGGTGATTGTGGAGGCCAGGTCATCTGATGCAGCACTCCATCACTCTTCTTCTTGGTCAAATAGCCCTTACACAGCCTGGAGGTGTGTTTTGGGTCATTTTCCTGTTGAAAAACAAATGATAGTCCCACTAAACGCAAACCTGATGGGATGGTGTATCACTGCAGAATGCTGTGGTAGTCATAATGGCTGTGCCTTGAATTCTAAGAACATCACAGACAGTGTCACCAGCAAAGCACCTCCACACAATCACACCTCCTCCTCCATGCTTCACCGTGGGAACCACACATGCGGAGATCATCCGTTCACCTATTCTGCATCTCACAAAGACACAGCGGTTGGAACCAAAAATCACACAGGTTTAATGTCCATTGCTCATGTTTCTTGGCCCAAGCAAGTCTCTTTTTCTTATTGGTGTACTTTAGTAGTGGTTTCTTTGCAGCAATTCAACCATGAAGTCCTGATTCATGCAGTCTCCTCTGAACAGTTGATATTGAGTCTGTTACTTGAACTCTGTGAAGCATTCATTTGGTCTGCAATTTCTGAGGCTGGTAACTATAATGAACTTATCCTCTGGGTTAACTCTGGGTCTTCCTTTCCTGTGGCGGTCCTCATGAGAGCCAGTTTTATCATAGCGCTTGATGGTTTATGCGGCTGCACTAAATTTTCCAGATTGACTGACCTTCATGTCTTAAAGTAATGATCGTCTGTCATTTCTCTTTGAGCTGTTCTTGCCATAATATGGATTTGGTCTTGTACCAAATAGGGCTATATTCTGTATACTACGCCTACCTTGTCACAACACAACTGATTGGCTCAAACGCATTAAGAAGGAAATAAATTCACAAATTAACTTTAAACAAGGCACACCTGTTAATTGAAATGCATTCCAGGTGACAACCTCATGAAGCTGGTTGAGAGTACGCCAAGAGTGCATAGTTGTCATCAAGGCAAAGGGTGGCTACTTGAAGAATCTCAAATATAAAATATATTTTGATTTAACACTTTTTTGGTTACTTCATGATTCCATATGTGTTATTTCATAGTTTTGATGTCTTCACTATTATTTTACAATGTAGAAAATAGTAAAAATAAAGAAAAACCCTTGAGACCAAAGCTATGAAGGAACACATAAAGGAGTCTCTGGCCACTGGCCCCATCCATCCGTCTGCATCTCCTGCTGGCGCAGGGTTTTTCTTTGTGGAGAAGAAGGACAAGACCCTGCATCTCTGCATTGACTACATGAGACTTAACGACATTACGGTTAAAAATCGTTACCCCCTACCTCTCCTATCCTCGGCGTTTGAAACTCTCCAGGGGGCTACCATGTTTTCCAAGTTAGACCTTCGGAATGTCTACCACCTGGTTTGGATACGTGGGGGATGAGTGGAAGACAGCTTTCAACACAGCCAGTGGACTTTGAGTACCAGGTCATGCCATTTGGACTTGCCAATGCCCCACCCCCCCCCTCCTGTTTTCCAGGCTTTGGTCAACGATGTGCTCCGGGACATGCTAAACTAAACCGTTTTGTGTTCATTTACCTTGACGACATCGTGTTTTTTCCCCGATCTGCCCAAGAATATGTACTTCATGTCAGACAGGTCCTTCAGCGCCTCCTGGAGAACCAATAGTTTGCGAAAGCCGAGAAGTGTGAGTTCCACCGCTCTACTATCACCTTTCTGGGATGTGTCATTGCTGAGGGAAATGTTCAGATGGCTCCTGGAAAGGAGAAAGCAGTGGTGGATTGACCTCAACCAACGTCCAGGGTGCAGTTGCAACGGTTGCTTGGTTTTGTTAACTTCTACCGCTGTTTCATTCGGGATTACAGCAACTTGGCGGCCCCCCTCTCGGCACTCACCTCTCCCAAGGTACCGTTCAAATGGTCTCCAGCTGTCGACAAAGCCTTTGTTGACCTAAAGCATCGGTTCACATCGGTTCCTCATCCATCCGGACCCCTCGTGTCAATTTGTGGTGGAAGTTGATGCTATGGATGTTGGAGTGGGGGCCATCCTGTCCCAGCGATCTGCCCAGGACCAAAAGCTTCATCCCTATGCCTTCCTGTCTCATAGTCTCAATCCTGCAGAGAGGAACTACGATGTAGGCAACCCAGAACTCCTGGTGGTTAAGATGGCGTTGGAAGAGTGGAGGCACTGGCTGGAAGGAGCAGAACAGCCATTCTTGGTCTGGACCGAACATAAAAACTTGGAATATCTCCGTACAGCCAAGCGCCTCAAATCCAGGCAGGCCCGGTGGGCCCTCTTGTTTACCAGATTCAACTTTACCATTTCCTACCGCCTATACAGTTCCTCTGCCACACCCTCGACCTCCAAAACATTCTTCCTACCTCATGCCTTGCTGCCACTGTGGATTGGGGTATTGAGAACCTGGTTTGCGAGGCGCAACGCTCCCAGCCTGGACCTGAAGGGGGTCCAGCTAACCGGCAGTTTGTCCCTAACCCAGTCCGGTCCCAGGTCCTGGAATGGGCTCATTCCTCCAGGCTGACCTGTCATCCAGGGTCCCATCGTACACTAGCCTTCCTCCGACAACGTTTATGGTGGCCTACAATGGTTCCTGACGTCTCTGCCTTCGTCGCCGCATGCACTGTGTGTGCTCAGAACAAGACTACATGGCCTCCTTCAGCCACTACCAGTCCCTCATCGTCCCTGGTCTCATATCTCTGGGCTCCCTCCGTCTGATAGCAACACTGTCATTCTGACGGTAATCGATCGGTTCTCCAAGGCCGCCCATTTCATCCCTCTCCCCAAACTACCTTCTGCCAAGGAGACGGCCCAGCTTATGGTGCAGCATGTCTTCCGGATCCATGGACTCCCGGTAGACATGGTCTCCGATCGGGATCCTCAGTTCTGGTCTCAGTTCTGGAAGGCATTCTGCACCCTTATTGGGTCGTCGGCTAGCCTGTCATCCGGATTCCATCCCCAAACCAATGGTCAGTCGGAGCGAGCCAACCAAGACCTGGAAACCACCTTGAGATGCCTGGTCTCAACCAACCCCACTACCTGGAGCTGTCAACAGGTCTGGGTGGAGTATGCCCGGCACACCCTTCCCTGTTCTGCCACGGGACTCTCCCCTTTCGAGTGCTCCATGGGGTATCAGCCTCCAGTCTTCCTGGAACAAGAGCAGGAGGTCAGCGTACCCTCGGCCCAGATGTTTGTCTGCCGCTGTCGACGTACCTGGAGAATAGCCAGGGCGGCTATTCTCAAGACCTACTCCAGGTATCGTCGACAAGCAGACCGTCGCCGGACCCCAGCTCCCCGTTACCGCATTGGGCAGAGGGTATGGCTTTCCACTCGGGACCTGCCCCTGCGGGTAGAGTCCCTCCCCCCCAGGTAATTGATGGCCAGCCAGCGTATACGGTGAGATGCCTCCTGAGGGTTCGACCATGGGGCAGGGGTTTCCAGTACCTGGTTGACTGGGAGGGTTATGGCCTGGAGGAGAGGTGCTGGGTTCCTGCTAAAGACATCTTGGACCCAGCCCTCATCGCCCATTTCCACCGACACCCCGATCAGCCAGGTATGCGCCCAGGTAGAACGCCAGGCGTCCTGGGGGGTCACGCCCTGATCTGTTTCACCTGTCCCTGTGATTGTCTCCACCCCCCCAGGTGTTGCTTATTTTTCCCAGTGTATTTATCCCTGTGTTTCCTGTCTCTCTGTGCCAGTTTGTTCTTTTGCCTGTCCACGACCATTCTCTTGCCTACTCCTTTTGGATTAATAAACATTGTAAGACTCCAACCATCTGCCTCCTGTGTCTGCATCTGGGTCGCGCCTGGTGTCATGAAAGACTCTATGCATGTGAACAACGTTGGATGTCCAAGCTTTGACATGAAGTATGTTCCTAATACAAAGAATGTAGTATCCGACCCATTGAGCAGAGAGCATTTCGTCCACTCATGTATCAGCCATCTCCTTGTGGCAGAGCCTTCTGTCTCTCCTAGATCAAGTCAACGGAGTAGTAAATAGAACTGAACAAGACACTTTCAGAGTCAGCAACAACTGCCAAGCCGTGTTGAGCCCACCAGATGAAGACTCAATTCAAAAGGACCGTTGAGGGCACCTCACCTTCATCACATGGTTTCCTCACCTGTCAAGAACTCTCTGCTGTATTGGATGCACACTGCACTGATGGCCTGAGTCAAGCACTGGGAACACGGGCATCCATCCCTCAGCTACAGCAGGAAGACCACACCACTGCTCTACCTCAGAGTAAGCTTTTAAGCCTGCAAGAGCAAGACAGAACTGTGAGTAGAGCCATATACTACGTTAAGAAACATCAAAGACCTACCAGACATGAGCGTGTAGCTGAGCCCCGCAGAGTGATTAAACTACTGAAGCACTTGAACAAGCTCAGCATTCGTGATGGCATACTGCACAAGGAGAACAGAGACCATAAAATTGACAAAAAGCTCTTCCAAGATCTAATTCGCTGAAGCACCAAGTTCTCAATGGCCTCCATGATACAGTTGGTCACCAAGGGCACTCTCAAACACTATATCCCTAGCAAGACAACAATTATTTTGGACTGGGCTGGAGTGTGACATTGTGAATCATGTGAAGAACTGCCATCGATGCATTGTTGGAAAGACTCCTGAGCCCCATGCTCGTGCGCCACTTGAAAACATCCACACTTCAGAACCAGTGGAATTAGTTTGCATTGACTTTAGGACCACAAAACAGTGACAACAAGTCTATAGACACTTTAGTTGTAACCAACCACTTCTCAAATGGCCCATGCATTCCCATGCAAGAACCAGACTGCAAAGCAAGTTGCTCGTCGCCTGTGGAAGGACTTCTTCTACATATCTGGATTTCCAAAGCATATCCACTCCAACAAAGGGACCGATGTTCAAAGCAGACTGATAAAAGAACAGTTGGAGATGGCTGACAGAGAAATAACACACTACACCCCATCATCCTATAAGAAACGGGGTTACGGAGTGTTTAAAGAGAACCCTCTGTGGTATGGTCAGAGCTCTGCCTTGAAGTCCAAAGCCAAGTGGCCGCAAATGCTACAGATGCTGAACAACTGCACAGAGCATGAGACGACTGGTTTCATGCTGTTTTATCTCATGTTTGGGAGAATCCTAGAACTTACCGTCAACGTCATGTTTCAGCATGTCCTCGCAGACAAACAGTGGAGTTTGTGTCCCACTTGAAGAGAGACCTGAATGAAGCAGCCCAGATCGCTCAAAAGCACAACCTCTGTGAACAGACACGTCATGCCAAGCTCTACAACCACAAGGTAAAATGATCACCGTTGACAGTAGTAGAGAGAGTGATACTAGCCAACAGAGGTGAAAGGAAGATTGCAGACAAATGGGACTCAACCCTATATGAAGTGATATCAGTGAAACCAGACATCAATGTGTACAGAATCAAGGATCTACAGACAGCCAAAGAGAATGTTGTTCACAGGAATCTCATCCTCTCTGTAAGCTTCTTTCCACTGGATGGAGAATTCAACTAAAACTCTGAGGACAATGAAGCCAGAGGAAGACTCCACCTGCCTGGACTCTTCCTCTGATTGCTAGCCTCCTTGTTCCCTAAGCCACCTCTGGATTATTGCCTTTGATTTCCCTCACCATACCTCCCTCTGGAATACCTATCGGATTTGACTCACCTGTGGCCCGGTGTAGCTCCCGCCTCCCCCTTGCTTATTCGCCAGATACAGTGAGGGAAAAAAGTATTTGATCCCCTGCTGATTTTGTACGTTTGCCCACTGACAAAGAAATGATCAGTCTATAATTTTAATGGTAGGTTTATTTGAACAGTGAGAGACAGAATAACAACAAAAAAATCCAGAAAAACGCATGTCAAAATTTTTATCAATTGATTTGCATTTGCTGTGCTGGTTATGGCTACCTGTATCACCCCCTCTCCACCAGTAGTGGTGGAGGCCTCTGCTGATTGTGGCTACCTGTATCACCCCCTCTCCACCGGTAGTGGTGGAGGCCTCTGCTGGTTATGGCTACCTGTATCACCCCCTCCACCTACAAATCATCTTGCTCTATGGCCACCATACTTGTGTACTGTCCCCCTAAAGCTAATGAATCACAGGGTGTCCCCCAGGGCTCTGTTTTTTACTCATCATCATCTACATCCTCCCCCTTGGTCAGATCCTCTGTCACTTTGACCAATGCTATGCTGATGACACCCAGATATACCTCAGCACCAAATCCCTCCTCAATCCACCTCTGACCCACACTGAATCCTGCCTCTCTGCAATAAAAACATGGATGCAACAAAACTTCCTCAAGCTCAACAGTGATACAACGGAACTCACTCTCACCAAATTCACTCTCACCAAAGCTGGCAACCACACCCTCACCATTGGCAACACCACTGTTTCTCTCTCCATGCACGCATCCTTGGCATCATCCTGGACTTCACCCTCTGCTTTCACCACCACATCAGACACTGTCAAACCCTCATTCTTCATTGCCAAAGTCAGGTCCTCCCTTTCCAGTCCTGCCGCTGAAATCCTCGTACATGCATTCATCTCCTCCCGTCTTGAGTACTGCAACTCATTAAGCCATAGCCGTGGGAAGTGGGGGAGCTGAAAATGCATAATAATAAAAAAAAGAATAGTCCTGTATTATTGGACCGATATAGCAGTCTGTAGAGCGGGCACATTCCTCCCCCCCATTGGCGATCGCAGCACCCCCGACCCCCGAACTACTTCCTGTGGCTATGCCTTCTCCAGGGTTTCTCCTAGGTTCTGGATCTCCCTCCCTCCAGCCATCTGTGACTCTGAGTTCATCACTATCTTTCAGTCCCTCCTAAAACCCTACCTCTTTGACAAGGCCTATCCTTAACCCCCCCTCCCCATTCACTGATACATCACACTCTTCCCCTTCTTTGAGCCCACTCCTCTCTTTATTCATGTTTTTGTTTAGTCTGATGTTTTTGTTAGATTTTTTTTTTTATTGTAAAGCGACTTTGGGTACTTCAAAAGCGCTATGCAAGTCCCATTTATTATCATCATCATCGGAAGTATACCTGATGACGATGAGGACTGTGATACACAGATAGTGAACTTGCTCATGCAAACCGCTGAAAATGATGAACAAGAGTTACCTGATGAATTACCTGATGCAGTTGAGAATACTCATCCAGATGATGAACTGGCCAGCGACCTCAGTGATGTAGTGATTTACCAAGATAGTGACGTCACCCACTCTTCTGTGGACAGTGTAAATTACTTTTCCATCTCTGAGCCTCCCCAAGATAATGACCACTCAAAAGTAAACAATGACAAACCAGAGCCTGCAGTTTGCACTAAGCCACAAAGCATTAAATCTGCTTCAGCCAAAACAAGATTTGGAAGAAACATTAGAGCTCCAAAAAGGCTTATCTGTGAAATGAATGACCAAGTCATAGATGATTCCGCATCATCAGTTAGCACTTTGTTTTCCTTTGTCTGAAATGTATTTTCAGTGTTGAGAAGTTCAAGAGAATAAGCAGAAGCCAAGATAATGCGAGACAAGTGTTTTCCAAGTACTTAATACCCGTGCGTCAATCTAAGTAACATAAGAAAATCCCCATCAAAATCCGTAGATTTAAGCTAGAGATTTCTGTTTTTCATACCCATCTGTCTCAATCGAGCACATCCACCTATGTCGTCGGCCTTCCGCCTCTGCGGTGGAAGGTGGCCGAGCTACAGCTGCGTTTGTCAGACCATGAGACATCCAGAAAAATAAGTATTCTCACGAAAACGTCTGCAGCATCCAAACGGGACCACAAGTGTCACAGACTCATCTGAAGGTAACCCATATAAATTAATGGAAGTATGAAGGTAGTTTTGTGCCAACAAAAATAAAGGATTAAATGTGTAAAAAAATATATACAGTGCATTTGGAAAGTATTGAGACCCCTTCCCCTTTTACATTATAGCCTTTTCCTCATCAAAAAAACAGAAATAACTTATTTACTATGAGACTTGAAATTGAGCTCAGGTGACTCCTGTTTCCATTGATCATCCTTGAGATGTTTTACAACTTGGAGTCCACCTGTGGTAAATTCAAATGATTGGACATGATTTGGAAAGGCACACACCTGTCTGTGACCGACTCGATTCGGTCTTATGTAGCAAAATTTGAAATTGGGATTTTTACATTGGATAAAAGTAGACTCAGAGCTAGAAAATTCTACATAATACACTATGGGAAAGTAATTCTACTTTGAAAGTTGATCAACTTCACTTGATAAACCTCACTTTTGAGAAAATGGCCCTTGAATGTTTTGGTACCTACTAGAGTGTTCTTTGTCTACACCCATTCAACAGTGTTCACACCCTTTTAAGCTTTAGCCCCACCCATCTCTTTAAGGATTCACATGCTGGTTAGGCTATTTTTATGTTATCCAGAGCGTTGGTGACTGCAATTGTGCTGCTGGCAACAATTGAATTACAATTTTTTTGCCAACGTTTACTGACACCGGCCATATTCAACGGGTGTTGAGCGTTCGTAAAGTTGTCAGTTATTCTGCACTCTGGCACAATCAGATTACAGTGCTCTGAAATCGGAGTAGATAGCTTTAGTGAATTTACCAACTACGTCTAATTGACAGTTGTCGCAGTGACATCATAAACACTCTATTGAAATAGTTACTTGCATAGTGGATTCTTTTGTTTAGACATGTAGCTAGCTAGCTAAACAATGAACCATAATCCCAACTGATAACGTTACTACCCTACATGAATCTGCAGGTAGCTAACCAACCAGGTTCAATGTTAGCTAGCTAACATTAGGCTATAACTAGCAATGCAAATGGCTCAGATACAAATAATATTACTACACAGATCATACTCGTAATGTTAGCTAGCTAGCCAGCCAGTTAACGTTAGCTAATAGTACACTTCATCTTGAAATTAAAATGACTTTCTGACAAAATTAGAAACGTGTAATATCTGAAAACGTAGCTAGCTAGACTCTTACTCGTATATTTGGATGGACGCTTCTCCCTCTCTGTCACGGATGCCATGGTTGACCTTAGTTTGAAGATGTAATCTGGAGACAGGTGTTTTATACAACAGCCTTCTGTGTGTTCTCTTTTCGACTCAGTCTGCAAATTTGCAATCAAACGTCAGAATTTCCTCCATCTCCTTAGCTATCATATTCTAATTCTACTGTATTCAAAATTAGGTCCTCCAGAAAGTGGAGAGCAACACTTATGCAGTTCTACTATGTGATTTCTTTCAAAAAAGCCGCGTTAGAAAGGATTACCTACACATACTGACCAGCTCATATTATAGACAGAACCGTGGTACATGGCAGACAAATCCGAACTAATCTCTCGGCATGTCCAGACCTATCAACATCTCAGCCAATCATGGCTAGCGGGAAGTTTCCTGACTTTTTCTGTCCCTAAACCAACTAGGCTTGTCATTTAACAATCGTATTCCTATTTACAGATGGCATGGATGTTCACATGTTCCAGAAGGCATTTCTTAAAAAAAAAAAACATTTTGATAAAACAATAAAAAGGTTACATTGAAATGGCTCTCCTGTGAAGCAGTGATGTGCGACATCCGCCTAGCTTCCTGAAACGAGTCACATATAAGGTCACACATTTGAAAGTGCATGTCACAGCAAAAACCAAGCCATGAGGTCAAAGGAATTGTCTGTAGAGCTCCGAGACATTATTGTGTCGAGGCACAGATCTGGGGACAGGTACCAAAACATTTCCAAGAACCCGATGGTCACTCTTACAGAGCTCCAGGGTTCCTCTGTGGAGATGGAGTGTCTGGCCACTCCACCAATCAGGCGGAGTGGCCAGACAGAAGCCACACCTCAGTAAAAGGCACATGACAGCCTGCTTTAAGTTTTCCCAAAGGCATCTAAAGGACTCTCAGACCATGAGAAACTAGATTCTCTGGTCTGATGAAACCAAGATTGAAATCTTTGGCCTGAATGCCAAGCCTCATGTCTGAAGGAAACCTGACACCATCCCTACAGTGAAGGATAGTGGTGGCAGCATCATGCTGTAGGGATTTTGTTCAGCGGAAGGGATAGGGAGACTAGTCAGGATTGAGTGAAAGGTGAATGGAGCAAAGTGCACAGCCAAGACAATGCAGGAGGGGCTTCGGGACACGTCTCTGAATGTCCTTGTTTTGCCCAGCCAGAGACTGGACTTGAACCCGATCGAACATCTCTGGAGAAACCTGTAAATAGCTGTGCAGCGATACTCCCCATCCAACCTAACAGAGCTTGAGGGGATCTTCAGAGAAAAATCTCCCCAAATACATGTGTACCAAGCTTGTAGTGTCATACCCAATAAGACTCAAGGCTGTAATTGCTGCCAAAGATGCTTCAGCAATGTACTGAGTACAGGGCTGAATACTTATGTAAATGTGATATTTACGATGGCGCCGGAGGGAAGGGCTGCCGTCTTTTCGGCTCTTAACCAACCGTGCTATTTTATTTTTTTTCGTGTTGTTCGTAACTTGTTTTGTACATAAGAGACGGTAGCAGCAACATTATGACCGAAAAGAGCTTCTGGACATCAGATTGCTAACCTAGTTCTTCTTCAATGAGTCGGACAGGAGGGATATACTACTACAGATACCCGACCAGGCCCAGATCCCTGCGAGTCACTGGAGAAGGAAACTGAGATATTGTGGAGATCAGGGTGCCTTGCGAGGATCAGGGGAAGAGTGGCTAATCTGCCCTTGCCTTCTGTCCTGCTAGCTAATGTTTAATCGCCAGAAAAATACATGGGGTGAGCTGAAAGCATGTATATCCTACCAACGGGACATTATGTTTCACCGAGTTGTGGCTGAATGACGACATTATGAACATACAGCTGGCGGGTTATACATTCCATCGGCAGGACAGAACAGCAGCCTATGGTAAGTCACGGGGCAGGGGCCTATGCATATGTGAACAACAGCTGGTGCACAATGTCTAAGGAAGGTTTTGCTCGCCTGAGGTAGAGTATCTCACGATAAGCTGTAGACCACACTATCTACCTAGATAGTTTTCATCTGTATTTTTCATAGCTGTCTACATACCACCACAGACCGATGCTGGCACTAAAACAGTGCTCAATGAGCTGTATACCACCACAAGCAAACAGGAAAACGCTCATCCAGAGGCGACGCTCCTAGTGGCCAGGGACTTTAATGCAGGGAAACTGAAATCAGTTTTACCTCATTTCTATCAGCATGTTAAAACCTGTTGGGGCTAGGGGGCAGTATTTTCACGGCCGGATGAAAAACGTACCCAATTTGAACAGGTTACTACTCTGGCCCAGTAACTAGAATATGCATATAATTATTGGCTTTGGATAGAAAACACCCTAAAGTTTCTAAAACTGTTTGAATGGTGTCTGTGAGTATAACAGAACTCATATGGCAGGCAAAAACCTGAGAAGATTCCATACAGGAAGTGACCTGTCTGACAAGTTCTTGTTCATCTTGGCTCTTTTTATTGAAGACTGAGGATCTTTGCTGTAACGTGACACTTCCTACGGCTCCCATAGGCTCTCAAAACCCGGGAAAAAGCTGAATTATATCGAGGCAGCCCAGGCTGAAACACACTAGCGCGTTTGGCAAGTGGTCTATCAGCGGGCCATTAGACTGAGGCTCGTGCATGAGGGGATAGCATGCTTTTACTTTCACTCTCTTTGTAATAAAAAACTATTTGCCGGTCGGAATATTATCACTTTTTTACGAGAAAAATTGCATAAAAATTTATTTTAAACAGCGGTTGACATGCTTCGAAGTACGGTAATGGAATATTTAGAATTTTTTGGTCACGAAATGCGCCGTGCTCGTAACCCTTATTTACCCTTTCGGATAGTGTCTTGAACGCACGAACAAAACGCCGCTATTTGGATATAACAATGGATTATTTGGGACCAAAGCAACATTTGTTATTGAAGTAGAAGTCCTGGGAGCGCATTCTGACGAAGACAGCAAAGGTAATAACATTTTTCTTATAGTAAATCTGACTTTGGTGAATGCTAAACTTGCTGGGTGTCTAAATAGCTAGCCCTGTGATGCCGGGCTATCTACTTAGAATATTGCAAAATGTGCTTTCACCGAAAAGCTATTTTAAAAATCAGACATATCGAGTGCATAGAGGAGTTCTGTATCTATAATTCTTAAAATAATTGTTAATGTTTTTTGTGAACGTTTATCGTGAGTAATTTAGTAAATTCACTGGAAGTGTTCGGTGGGAATGCTAGTCACATGCTAGTCACCTGCTAATGTAAAAAGCTGGTTTTTGATATAAATATGAACTTGATTGAACAGACATGCATGTATTGTATAACATAATGTCCTAAGATTGTCATCTGATGAAGATCATCAAAGGTTAGTGCTGCATTTAGCTGTGGTTTGGGTTCATGTGACATTATATGCTAGCTTGAAAAATGGGTGTCTGATTATTTCTGGCTGGGTACTCTGCTGACATAATCTAATGTTTTGCTTTCGTTGTAAAGCCTTTTTGAAATCGGACAGTGTGGTTAGATTAACGAGAGTCTTGTCTTTAAAATGCTGTAAAATAGTCATATGTTTGAGAAATTGAAGTAATAGCATTTCTAAGGTATTTGAATAACGCGCCACGGGATTCAACTGGCTGTTGAGTAGGTGGGACGTAAGCATCCCACCTAGCCCAGAGAGGTTAAACAGCTTGGAAAATTACTGAAAATTATGTCATGGCTTTAGAAGCTTCTGATAGGTATTTGACACCATTTGAGTCCATAAGAGGTGTACCTGTGGATGTATTTCAAGGCCTACCTTCAAACTCAGTGCCTCTTTGCTTGACATCATGGGAAAATCAGAAGAAATCAGCCAAGACATCAGAAAAACAATTGTAGACCTCCACAAGTCTGGTTCATCCTTGGGAGCAATTTCCAAACGCCTGAAGGTACCACGTTCATCTGTACAAACAATAGTACGCAAGTATAAACACCATGGGACCACACAGCCGTCATACTGCTCAGGAAGGAGACGCGTTCTGTCTCCTAGAGATGAACGTACTTTGGTGCGAAAAGTGCAGATCAATCCCAGAACAACAAAGGACCTTGTGAAGATGCTGGAGGAAACAGGTACAAAAGTATCTATATCCACAGTAAAACAAGTCCTATATCGACATAACCTGAAAGGCCGCTCAGCAAGGAAGAAGCCACTGCTCCAAAACCGCCATAAAAAAGCCAGACTACGGTTTGCAACTAGACATGGGGACAAAGATCGTACTTTTTGGAGAAATGTCTTCTGGTCTGAAGGAAGAAAAATAGAACTGTTTGGCCATAATGACCATCAATATGTTTGGAGGAAAAAGGGGGAGGCTTGCAAGCTGAAGAACACCATCCCAACCATGAAGCACAGGGGTGGCAGCATCATGTTGTGGGGGTGCTTTGCTGCAGAAGGGACTGGTGCACTTCACAAAATAGATGGCATCATGAGGTAGGAAAATGATGTAGATATATTGAAGCAACATCTCAAGACATCAGTCAGGAAGTTAAAGCTTGGTCGCAAATGGGTCTTCCAAATGGACAATGACCCCAAGCAGACTTCCACAGTTGTGGCAAAATGGCTTAAGGACAACAAAGGCAAGGTACTGGAGTGGCCATTACAAAGCCCTGACCTCCATCCTATTGAAGATTTGTGGGCAGAACGGAAAAAGCGTGTGCGAGCAAGGAGGCCTTACAAACCTGACTCAGTTACACCAGCTCTGTCAGAAGGAATGGGACAAAATTCACCCAACGTATTGCGTGAAGCTTGTGGAAGGCTACCCGAAACGTTTGACCCAAGTTAAACAATGTAAAAGGCAATGCTACCAAATACTAATTGAGTGTATGTAAACTTCTGACCCACTGAGAATGTGATGAAATAAATAAAAGCTAAAATAAATAATTCTCTCTCCTATTATTCTGACATTTCACATTCTTAAAATAAAGTGGTGATCCTAACTGACTTAAGACAGGGAATTTTACTCTGATTAAATGTCAGGAATTGTGAAAACTGAGTTTAAATGTATTTGGCTAACGTGTATGTAACTTCCAACTTCAACTGTATATACTGTATCCTTCACTATCTATTGCATCTTAACCACTCTGTCACTGCTCATCCATATATTTTATACTTATATATTCTCATCCCATTCCTTTACTAGATTGTGTGTATTAGGTTTTTGTTGTGGAATTGCTAGATATTCCCTGTTAGATACTGCTGCACTGTTGAATCTAGAAGCATAAGCATTTCGCTACACTCGCAATAATCAAATCAAAGTTTGTCACGTGCGCCGAATACAACAGGTGTAGACCTTACAGTGAAATGCTTACTTACAGGCTCTAACCAATAGTGAGAAAAAAGGTGTGTGTGTGTAGATAAGTAAAGAAATAAAACAACAGTAAAAATACATTTTCAAATAAGAGTAGCAAGGCTATATACAGACACCGGTTAGTCAGGCTTATTGAGGTAGTATGTACATGTAGGTATGGTTAAAGAGACTAGCAGTAGCGTAAAAAGAGGGGTTAGCGGGTGGTGGGATCCAATGCAGATAGCCCGGTTAGCCAATGTGCGGGAGCACCGGTTGGTCAGGCCAATTGAGGTAGTATGTACATAAATGTATAGTTAAAGTGACTATGCATATAAGATAAACAGAGTAGCAGCAGCGTAAAAGAGGGGTTGTGGGGTGGGGGGGCACACTATGCAAATAGTCCAGGTAACCATTTGGTTGCCTGTTCAGGAGTCTTATGGCCTGGGGGTAAAAACTGTTGAGAAGCCTTTTTGTCCTAGACTTGGCACTCCGGTACCGCTTGCCATGCGGTAGTAGAGAGAACAGTCTATGACTGGGGTGGCTGGGGTCTTTGACAATTTTTAGGGCCTTCCTCTGACACCGCCTGATGTAGAGGTCCTGGATGGCAGGCAGCTTTGCCCCAGTGATATACTGGGCCGTACGCACTACCCTCTGAAGTGCCTTGCGGTCGGAGGCCGAGCAATTGCCGTACCAGGCAGTGATGCAACCGGTAAGGATGCTCTCGATGGTGCAGCTGTAGAACTTTTTGAGGATCTCAGGACCCATGCCAAATCTTTTTAGTTTCCTGAGGGGGAAAAGGCTTTGTCGTGCCCTCTTCACAACTGTCTTGGTGTGTTTGGACCATTCTAGTTTGTTGTTGATGTGGACACCAAGGAATTTGAAGCTCTCAACCTGCTCCACACTACAGCCCCGTCGATGAGAATGGGGATGTGCTCTGTGCTCCTTTTCCTGCAGTCCACAATCATCTCCTTAGTCTTGGTTACGTTGAGGGATAGGTTGTTATTCTGGCACCACCCGGCCAGGTTGCTGACCTCCTCCCTATAGGCTGTCTCGTCGTTGTCGGTGATCAGGCCTACCACTGTTGTGTCGTCTGCAAACTTAATGATGGTGTTGGAGTTGTGCCTGCCCATGCAGTTGTGGGTGAACAGGGAGTACAGGAGGGGACTGAGCATGCACCCCTGGGGAGCTCCAGTGTTGAGGATCAGCGTGGCAGATGTGTTGCTACCTACGCTCAACACCTGGGGGCGGCCCGTCAGGAAGTCCAGGATCCAGTTGCAGAGGGAGGTGTTTAGTCCCAGGTTCCTTAGCTTAGTGATGAGCTTTGAGGGTACTATGGTGTTGAACGCTGAGCTGTAGTCAATGAATAGCATTCTCACATAGGTGTTCCTTTTGTCCAAGTGGGAAAGGGCAGTGTGGAGTGCAATAGAGATTGCATCATCTGTGGATCTGTTTGGGCGGTATGGAAATTGGAGTGGGTCTAGGGTTTCTGGGATAATGGTGTTGATGTGAGCCATTACCAGCCTTTCAAAGCACTTCATGGCTACGGATGTGAGTGCTACGGGTCTGTAGTCATTTAGGCAGGTTGCCTTTGTGTTCTTGGGCACAGGGACTATGGTGGTCTGCTTGAAACATGTTGGTATTACATGCTCAATCAGGGACATGTTGAAAATGTCACTGAAGACACCTGCCAGTTGGTCAGCACATGTCCGGAGCACACGTCCTGGTAATCCGTCTGGCCCTGCAGCCTTGTGTATGTTGACCTGTTTAAAAGGTCTTACTCACAGTCATCCGGAACAGCTGATGCTCTCATGCATGCCTCAGTGTTGCTTGCCTCGAAGCGAGCATAGAAATGATTTAGCTCGTCTGGTAGGCTCGTGTCACTGGGCAGCTCGCGGCTGTGCTTCCCTTTGTAGTCTGTAATATTTTGCAAGCCCTGCCACATAAGACGAGCATCGGAGCCGGTGTAGTATGATTCAATATTAGCCCTGTATTGACGCTTTGCCTGTTTGATGGTTCGTCGCAGGGCATAGCGGGATTTCTTGTAAGCTTCCGGGTTAGAGTCCCGCACCTTGAAAGCGGCAGCTCTACCCTTTAGCTCAGTGCGAATGTTGCCTGTAATCCATGGCTTCTGGTTGGGGTATGTACGTACAGTCACTGTGGGGACGATGTCCTCAATGCACTTATTGATAAAGCCAGTGACTGATGTAGTGTATTCCTCAATGTCATCAGAAAAATCCCTGAACATGTTCCAGTCTGTGATAGCAAAACAGTCCTGTAGTTTAGCATCGGCTTCATCTGACCACTTTTTTATAGACCGAGTCACTGGTGCTTCCTGCTTTAATTTTTGCTTGTAAGCAGGAATCAGGAGGGTAGAGTTGTGGTCGGATTTACCAAGTGGAGGGCGAGTCTGTGTGTGGAGTACAGGTAATCTAGAATTTTTTTCCCTCTGGTTGCACATTTACCATGTTGATAGAGATTTGGTAGAACTGATTTAAGTTTCCCTGCATTAAAGTCTCCGGCCACTAGGAGCGCCCCCTCTGGGTGAGTGGTTTCCTGTTTGCTTATTTCCTTATACAGCTGACTGAGTGCGGTCTTAGTTCCAGCATCTGTTTGTGGTGGTAAATAAACAGCCATGAAAAGTATAGCTGAGAACTCTTTAGGCAAGTAGTGTGGCCTGCAATTTATCACAATATACTCTTCTTCAGGCGAGCAAAATCCAGAGACTTCCTTAGATTTCGTGCACCAGCTGTTGTTTACAAATATGCACAGACCACCCCCCCTTGTCTTACCGGAGTGTGCCGTTCTATCCTGCCGGTGCAGCGTATATCCCGCTCGCTGAATATCCATGTCGTCATTCAGCCACGATTCCATGAAACATAGGATATTACAGTTTTTGATGTCCCGTTGGTAGGATATTCGTGATCGTACCTCGTCTAGTTTATTGTCCAATGATTGCACATTGGCGAGTAATATTGACAGTAACGGCAGCTTTCCTACTCGCCTTCTGTGGGTCCGGACGAGGCATCCGGCTCTTCGTCCTCTGCGTTGCTTCCTTTTGCGAATAATTGGAATGTCTGCCCTGTGGGGTGTTTGGAGAATATCGTGTGAGTCCTGCTTGTTGTTGAAAAAATCTTTGTCTAATCCGAGGTGAGTGATCGCTGTCCTGATATCCAGAAGCTCCTTTCTGCCGTAAGATATGGTTGCAGAAACATTATGTACAAAATAATTTACAAATATTGCGGGGAAAGAAACACATAACAGCACAATTGGTTAGGAGACCGTAAAACGGCGGCCATCTCCTCCGGCGCCATCTTGTATACGGGTACAATAACATCTGCTAACCATGTGTATGTGACCAATAAAATTTGATCAGTTGGATTGAGCAGACATTCCCATATATTTTCGATAGCTGCATATTTGACATAAATCAATTTCAATTCATAATACATATATTTAAAAAAAATTAAATAGATTTTAAATGAACAAATCTAAGAATCTCATTTCCATGTGGGTTTTATGCTAGCTAAGCTTCCTCTTTACAAGATCTTTAGGAGTGCTGTTAATATCCCTTTAATGATTGAACATTCATCTATACTGTGTCCCATCATTGCAGCTTGGCAATAAATTAACTATCCATCCACTAGTCCTTCATGTGCTGGGGGACAGGACCGAGAGATCACATGAGCACATACTTCAGGGGTGTCAAACACATTTCATGTTGGGGCTAGTGTAGGTTGTTTTTTGTTTTTTCCTTTCAATTAAGACCTAGACAACCAGGTTAGCGGAGTTCCTTACTAAGCAGTAACCTTAATTCAAATCAAGTACAAGGGAGGAGCGAAAACCCGCAGACACTCTGCCCTCCGTGGAATGAGTTGGACAAGTGCCATACATTATATTGTATGACAAGTGCCATACAATGCACTATGAAACAAACAATCAATTCTGTCATACGTACTCATCCAGTGTCCTCCGCTGACCACTGCGAATAGCAGTCATGCCGTGTTCGATGTTGAGATGTGGCTTTCGAGCCACGAGTTTCTTGATGGTTGAGAAGCTGACAGAGCCATTGAGATGGGCATGAAGCTCCTGGGTAGAGAAGAGAGGATGACACGCAAGAAGTTAGAGTACAAACCTGTTGGACTGAAATACATTTGAAGTCGGAAGTTTACATACACTTAGGTTGGAGTCATTAAAACTAGTTTTTCAACCAACTCAACCACAAATTTCTTGTTAACGAACTATAATTTTGGCAAATCGGTTATGACATCTACTTTGTGCATGACAAGTCATTTTTCCAACAATTGTTTACAGACAGATTATTTCACTTATAATTCACTATATCACAATTCCAGTGGGTCAGAAGTTTACATACACTAAGTTGACTGTGCCTTTAAACAGCTTGGAAAATTCCAGAAAATGATGTCATGGCTTTAGAAGCTTCTGATTGTCTAATTGACATCATTTGAGTCAATTGGAGGTGTACCTGTGGATGTATTTCAAGGCCTACCTTCAAACTCAGTGCCTCTTTGCTTGACATCATGGGAAAATCAAAAGAAATCAGCCAAGACCTCAGAAAAAAATTGCAGACCTCCACAAGTCTGGTTCATCCTTGGGAGCAATTTCCAAACGCCTGAAGGTACCACGTTCATCTGTACAAACAATAGTACGCAAGTATAAACACCATGGGACCACGCAGCCGTCATACCGCTCAGGAAGGAGACGTGTTCTGTCTCCTAGAGATGAACGTACTTTGGTGCAAAAAGTGCAAATCAATCCCAGAAACACAGCAAAGGACCTTGTGAAGACGCTGGAGGAAACAGGTACAAAAGTATCTATATCCACAGTAAAACAAGTCCTATATCAACATAACCTGAAAGGCCGCTCAGCAAGGAAGAAGCCACTGCTCCAAAACCGCCATGAAAAAGCCAGACTAGGGTTTGCAACTACACATGGGGAAAAATATCATAGCTTTTGGAGAAATGTGAAGCACGGGGGTGGCAGCATCATGTTGTGGGGGTGCTTTGCTGCAGGAGGGACTGGTGCACTTCACAAAATAGATGGCATCATGAGGCAAGAAAATGATGTGGATATATTGAAGCAACATCTCAAGACATCAGTCAGGAAGCTAAAGCTTGGTCGCAAATGGGTCTTCCAAATGGACAATGACCCCAAGCATACTTCCAAAGTTGTGGCAAAATGGCTTAAGGACAACAAAGTCAAGGTATTGGAGTGGCCATCACAAAGCCCTGACCTCAATCCTATGGAAAATATGTGGGCAAAACTGAAAAAGCGTGTGCGAGCAAGGAGGCCTACAAACCTGACTCAGTTACACCAGCTCTGTCAGAAGGAATGGGACAAAATTCACCCAACTTATTGTGGGAAGCTTGTGGAAGGCTACCCGAAATGTTTGACCCAAGTTAAACAATGTAAAAGGCAATGCTACCAAATACTAATTGAGTGTATGTAAACTTCTTACCCACTTGGAATGTGATGAAATAAAAGCTGAAATAAATCATTCTCGCTACTATTATTCTGACATTTCACATTCTTAAAAGAAAGTGGTGATCCTTACTGGCCTAAAACAGGACATTTTTACTAGGATTAAATGTCAGGAATTGTGAAAACTGAGTTTAAATGTATTTGGCTAAGGTGTATGTAAACATCCGACTTCAACTCTATGTATAAACTGCACTCCACACACTATCTTAGTCACTTTTACATATTGCATCACCCATTTCATATGTATTCTTGTATTCTATACTACACCACTGACTGTTAAACAGCAATCTCCAGCACATTAGAGGCTGCTGCCTAATCCATTCCTTATAGATTAAGAATCACTGAAATATTGCATCACCCATCTCATATGTATATACTGTATTCTATGCCGCTGTTTCTTAGTCCAATGCCGCTCTGACATATATGTATATATATTCTTAATCCATTCCTTACATAGATTTACGTGTATATGTTGTGAAACTGTTAGATATTACTGCACTGTCGGAGCTAGAAGCACAAGCATTTTTACCTTTATTTAACTAGGCAAATTCTTATTTTCAAGGTTAACTGCCTTGTTCAGGGCAGAATGACAGATTGGTACCTTGTCCGCTCGGGGATTCGAACTTGCAACCTTTCGGTTACTAGCCCAACGCTCTAACCACTAGGCTACCCTGACGCCCCACAATTTCACCTGCTAAACATGTGTATGTGACCAATACATTTGATTAGATTATTATTTTATTTTTTTTCAGTTTTGCCCAAAGGATTGTTGTTAGTGTCTGCCTCCTTTTCAAAAAAGCCTGCCTTGGGGAAGGGACAGGGGCCAGAGCAAGAAGCCACAGATAGTACAATGAGCCAAATATTAATGTAAAGCATCCGGTTGGCGTTTCACTCACTACCAAATATGGTGATGGAGGAAGCCCAGTGGCTGGCAGTGGGAGAAGATGGAATGAGATGGATTTTGGCCGACATTCTGCTAATTTTCTCATTGTACGGAACATCTCCATACAGTTTCCTGTTTCAAAAACTAGAATATGTAACAAACAGAGTGGAGTGTGTTTTGTTCGACTTTACCCTTTGAATAAAAGTTTCAAAAAATTGTTTAGAAAGAGTGCAAGGGCGATTTGAGTTACTGCACACGCGCACTTCAAAGTAGGCGTTCCTTAACGGAAATATGCAAATTAATGCTAGAATGCACCAATAGGATCTCACCAGCTCATGCTTGGCTCTGCCTACCTTGCCTGCTCTGCCTACTATGATTAATTTGCTCCCATTGGAAGACAGGCTCTAGTCTAGGTTTAGTTATAAAACTCTTTGACGGAGCACCGCCCAAAACACAAATTGTAGTCTTTTAGAGACTGGAAAAAATGTGTTTATTTGTATATTTAGCAATGAATCCACCGATAAGAGGCTGAACGTTTAACTCAGCTTCTCCAAGCCGGCTAACGTCAGCTAGCTAACATGAACGTTTAAACTTAAAAAATCAACTTGTCTTGTCAAAAATCGAATATATTATAGACGGCTACTTACCACTTTTGGCAGCTGTCGGTAGAATAAATCAGCCTCCTTCTCCATTCTAATTGTTTTATTCAGAAATAGATGTACTCAGTGATCTATGAACCTGTGCGATCATCACTTTCTTTCTGGTTGCTTCCTTTGTTTTCAGTGCTTATTTAATCGTCGCACCACTAAGTTGCAACAGTGAAACAATCCCCTCTTTTTCCTTCTCGTTCCTATTCCTCTTCTTCCTCCATCTTGTATAATATTATGGCGGTCCGCAAACAAACGTTAAGGGTGCATGCCGCCACCTACTGTACTGGAGTGTGTAGTCAATCACAGTTTACAGACGAAATGAATAAAGAAACAAACATTTAAGAGAAACTAAAACCTCCCATCGAATCCTGTACTACTAAGAAAAAATAAAATTAAAGAGTCCTACTAACTTTAACAATCCCAGTCAACTTTTTCAAAACTTTTTCAAGTGGAATGATTTAATCATAACGGCAGCAAAGTAAAAACAACTTTAAAAGGTACAAAAAAGGCTTCTCGTTCCACATGCATGGTTCCCTTCAGCTTTCATTTCTGAACTGTTTTCACATGTACATGTTACATTTTTATTATTTCTATACACTTGCCCTTAGTTTATCTGTTACAAAACTTTTCTCTCCAGAATGGCTTCTTCTTTTCCCTATGTATCCATGCAATCTCAATCTCTCCGTCATGTTACACATCGTCCTGAAATGTTGAATTCAGTAACTTTTTAGTGGAGGATTTATTCTGCTTTCCAGTTTGATAAATGTGAGATGAACACTTGTGGCAATAAGAGAGGAGGATGTGTAACAAAAACAAACAAATGTATAAAACATTAAAAAAAAAAAAATTAAAAGGCAAGCGTGTGTAGAGGAGGCGTGAAGTATCTGTGGGGATAGCCCTGTGTTCTGGAGGCATTTTGGCACAGATCGTATTTAACTGGGGTAACAATCTTACACTGTATGGGTAGAGAGCAAGGACACGGGAAGTGTATTGCCTGACTTGGGGTTGATTCACACTAGCCGAGCCAATCCGAACTGCACCGGCCAGGCTACGTATCCGTCATCTTTCCTGTAACTGTGCTGGAAAGGACCATGTGAAAAGAAAATATCAGAGCCAGCACGGTATTGTTATGGTCAGCACGATTGTGTGAAAGGGGTATAGTACCTCACAACAGTCCCGGGTGGGTTTGTTTGACACTGGAGTACACACTGTAGTCGGCCAGACCGATAAAACCATTAATGTACTGTGGAACAGACATACAGGCAACCCTGAGGTGTGTGTGTGTGTCTGTGTGTGTGGGGGGGGGGGGGGGTGGAAATGCCAACATGTGGCAACAACATTTCAACAGAATGAGAAATTATAAAACAAGTGAACTTTAACACAATCTTATGTAAATGAAAACATTTTTATAAGAGAGGAAGGAGGATCTCTGAGGTCTTGATAATATCAGGCTTTGGTCCCATCATGAAAGAAGAGCAATCCTTGTCCGTCCTATTTCTCCCTCACATCCCCCTCTTCCTCAATGAAAGGAGAGCCATCCTTGTCCACTTCCCCTTTCACCTCCTCTTCCTATTCCATCACAGGTAGAGCTCCTTGGCTAGGATATGCTGCAGTTTCTCCCTGAGGACTCTAAAGCATGGTCGCACCAGGGGGTCCAGGGTCCAGCACTGCTTCATGACTTCATACACCACCTCAGGACAACCGTCTGGGGCATCCATCTTGTAGCCCTTCTCTACGCGTGGTACCACGTCCTTTAGAGGCTGGGGCAGGAGAAGGGGGGATGAACAGAAGATGAGACAGGGTAGTATCATTTGCAGAAATATAATACATTTAGATTAGGAATTACTTTATATCTATTTTGCATTACATTTATTTATATGGTGTCATGATCACTAAAGAACATAACCTGCCAGAATGTTGACACAACATTGAAAGGAATAGTATTATACTGGACCATAATAGCACTGTCCACATTTCAAATTTACTACATTGACTCTTAACTGCCAAATTCATATACTCTACAGCTGTCACAATTTGTAACACACCTGCCCAATCAGTTTTATTCACATGGCCGTTTCTAGCTTTTTGCGATTCTACTCATTTCGTCATGGGGCGAGGAGAAAAATGTACAGTTTTAATGCAAATTTTACTGCACTTCTACATATTTTCCCATGGGATGGTGAGAAGATGTTGCCATTTTAAAGCTAATTTCCTGCTGTTCTAAACATTTTGCCATGGCTTATGCCATGTTCATATGATATCTGAGTGAGAATGACGAACAAAAATCAATGGGGGCCCCCTAGATGTCATGGCCCCTGGGCATGTGTCTTGTGTGACCGGTCAGTATTTCGACCATGATTACTACAAGGTTTAGATAGCTGGCTAGACTAACTTACCTAGCAATCTATAAAATGTTAGCTGACATGGGCTAATTTGAGTGACTGTCGGTGACTGACATAAGAGGAAAAGCGCTGATGCACTACCAACTGTCAAAATTGCACATTCTGAATAAAACTAACAGTAAGTTGAGTGACTGACTTTCTAAAGGCAAAAATATACTTACAATTCTGGGGTAAGGCACTCGTCCGAAGGAGTAGATCTCCCACAGCAAGATCCCATAGCTCCACACGTCTGACTTGGTGGAGAATTTCTGTTTATCAACAGACAGCGGGAAAGACAGCCTTTCCGTAAAGCTTATTTTAATGTGTCAAACATACAGTATATTATAGATATAGTGGAAATCAGCAGTACAATAATATTTCTGTACCTTGAATCACAAATCGACCCCTAACCCCTACTCCCTGTAGATCTCAGAGGATTGGACAGGTGTAAGTAATATGGTGGTAGCGCCATCTTGCCATCTGATAGGCTAGGTGGAATTGCTACCATATTGCTTACAACTATCCAATCCTCTCCGATTTAAACAAGTTCCTAAAGGGTTGATTTCAGATTCAGGGTATGCTCCTAAAGACAATAAGTAAAGTGACTCGTGAAACCGATGTCAGTGTTCTAGTTCAGCTGTATTGCTTCAACCCTCAGGGTAAACTGTCTTTACCACGGCTCAAACCTGGGGCCCTCTGCCTCGCTAACACACGTGACCACCCTCCTTGACAACGTACACACCAGTTGACCTATAGAAAAGGATCCAATTCAGTAGCACCATTGCCGACATTTCAAGCTTGCTGTGGAGTGAGCTTACGGCACGTTCTTATCTCCGTTACACTAGCCTACCTTTTCCCTCAGGGCCTCTGGTGAGGTCCACTTGATGGGCAGTTTGGCTGTGTCCTGATTAGACGAGGCCTCCTTGGTCAGGCCGAAGTCGCTGACCTTGGCGATGTTATCATCTGACACCAGAACATTACGGGCCGCCAGGTCTCTGTGGACAAAGTTATTGGCCTCCAGATACTCCATAGCCTCACACACGTCACTACAGAGGAGAGGGAGGGGAACGGTTGATATTTAAAGAGGCATTGACAATGATGATTAAAATGGACAACGTTACATTTCCAACTGGCCGCTATAAGCCCCTGTCGGCAAACTTCTGATAACATTCAAGATGTAGGGATAAATCATTATCATGCTCACACTGAGAACTTGAGTAGGGAATCCCCACCCAGCACTGTCCGACCTCTGGAGCGTAGGTAGTCCACTAGACTGCCCTGAGGAGAAGGGAAAATAGAGAAACAGGTCTTCAAAGCTCTTTGGTTCTTTATTTATATATCTATCTATTAATGCATTACCTTTATTTAACTTAATCATAGGAGCCACCTACCTTGGCCATGTACTCAGTGACGATAAACAGGCTTCCCTTCTCCTCAACGATGACACCTAGCAACTGGACCAGGTTATTGTGTCTCAGTTGCCTGCAGTAAACAAGGAAAACAATTAAACAATGAGGCCGGAAAGCAATTGCTTGATAGATTGATAACGTAATGTTATGACTATAACTACTGTTCCCTGAAGGAGGGAAATGAGGCACAATATACTATGGGTAGTCACACTCTTGTGACTTTGATTGAAGAACTAAAATCATGCCTCACAAGGTCAATAAAAACCACACCTCGCTGGAAGCCCCGCCTTCCACAGGTGATATGGGTGAGGCTCGGATTCATTCCTTTAATTTACTATCTCTCTTCACCGAGCCCAGGAACGGGCGTGCGGGGCCAAACAGGTGTGTTGTACCTTGTTTCCCTCCTTTAGTGAACAGTAGTTATAGTCATTACGTCACGTTCCCTTTCAGTCAGTCAACTTCGGTACAACATACTATGGGAAAATAGAATCCCGGCCTAAGCCGACCCCAACGGATACTAAATTAAATTCAATCCAACTTGAGAGACTCCCCTGAAGTCCTCCTTTTTTGTGTGCAAATGTTTTCACCACGGCCTGTCGGTCCAGGTTGTGGGGCCGAACTATTTATATACAGACAGTCTTTCCTGAGACATTGTGCATTATGTACATTGCGCTGCACACAATTTAAACTCAATCTTGAATGATGCATGCCATGATATGCCACATATAAGGGACTGTTGATATTGCAACCACACAACTCAAATGCCGGTTCACCAGTATAAACGAAATCGGGTTACTGTCAAAAATGATTTAATAAATTGAAAAAAAAAGATAGAGGACAGGGCTCGTGGGCCCCCCACCTGCGGGGGCTGCAGGGGTGTCCAGTACGCCAGTGGGAGATGCCGCTTAGACAGAGGTATCTATCTATCTATCTATCATTAGAGAGAGTGAGCCCCCCGCCGCGAGCTGGATTAGCAAAACAGGCAAAAAGTTGGTCACATAACCGGATATTCCGTGCCCATTCAATGTATGTGCGTAAGTTCGTACTGGACACAGGGCATGTAACCTCCGTTGCCATTCAGAAGCAAAAGGAGGAGGTGAAAAAAGGGAAATAGCGCAAAAAACTAAAGACCTGTAAATGCAGCTTTCGGGGGGTGAAAGCTGCATTTAGATGGGACGAACTGAGTACCAAAAGGGTGTACAGATAATGCGTGGAGGTCCCTAATACGTTTAGATCTTGTAGGAGAGGATCTTCAGATCCACCAACTCAAGAGGCTTAAAAGGAGCCACACACTGCGTCTCCAAAACCAAAGCCAAGTCCCATGTGGGCGCAATAGGTTTAGAGACCGGTCTGAGATGGCGCACACCTTTCAGGAACTGTACGACCATAGGCTGGGCCCCCGGTGTGGTGTCGTCAATTCCCACAACATGCTGAAATAGCAGCTATGTACACTTTTAAAATGGAGAATGCCCGCCCCTGCTCGAAAAGCTCCTGTAGGAACATAAGGATGTCCCTCACACAGCACTGAAAAGGAACCAGCCCTATCTTGGAACCAGAGCTCAAACGCTTGCCACTTATACGCATACAGACCCCTTGTGGCGGGCGCCCTAGCGGACTGAACAGTAGCAATAATATTCAGAGGTAACCCTCTAGCCATCAGATTGGCCCTCTCAGGAACCAAATCTCTGGCTTTGCTTGCCAAACCTGCTTTCTCCACTCCATCCAACTCCAGGAATATAAAATAGGACAGGGGTTGCTAGTAAACTTAATTAGCCATGAGGCTTTTCGTCTAAGCTAGGCTAGCTAGCCTCTTTGACCGCAGCACAGTCCGTTTAGAATAACCAAGCGACTTAACGCTATGAATACTAAGCAAGAGAGCTACCACAGTAACTCCACCGTTAACTCTGCAAGTTAGTTAACCTGGCTAGCACGCTATGCATCGCTTGTTAGCTAGCCTGGTCTCGAAAGTCTACGTAGGACCAGATCCTTCAGCAATAAGTCTGGGAACAGAGGCAAACAGTGCTTAACCATGGCAGACACAGGCGAAGGGAGGATACCCACAGAACCTGCCTGCCCTCTCTCTTCGAGTCGCCTCCCATAACCGGCGACAGAGTGCACAGGAGCCGGGAGACATTTGACCTGACCAACGCCTCAATCCATCTCTGCGTCCCGCAACTCAGACTCAGGCGATGTACGGGCACCCGGGAGAGAAAGTAATTATCGGAAACACCAAGCCCCCTAAAGAATACTACACGATTGTCAAGAGAGCATACGCCGTGGACTAGTAGGCGAACAGTGCCAGCCGTCCCCTAGTCCCGCACACAAACTGATTCGAGTGAGGGCAGCCAGAGTATGCACCGAGCCGAGACATACAAGACAACAAAAGTGAGTATATTTTTATTCATTTGGGCATTGTCACAAACCCGAATACGGCTTGTTAGCCTTCGTCGTTGCCTTAGCCATCTAACTTATTGCTATAGCCAGGCCAAGCAATCCGGAGAATAACTAATTGTTTGTGATTAGGAAACTATGAGAACCATACAAACTTCAGCACACAATGTCCAGGAGGTGAGCATGCTCTACCATAAAGGGGCCGTTTAGTTGGTGCAACGTAAGACAGTCTCTTGTTCCAATTAGTTTTAGTAGCGTGAATCATTCCTGCTTACATCGAGGTAAAAAGCGGAATAATTGAAAGAATCCGAGCCTCACGCTTATCACCTGTGGAAGGCGGGGCTTCCAAGAGGCGCAGATTTCATTGGCCTTGTCAGGAATGATTTTCATTCTTCAATTGAAGTCGCGAGAGTGCGACTACCCATAGTGTGTTGTACTGAAGTTGACTGACTGAAAGGGAACATGTAACAGAAGTTTGGTTCGGGCTCTGACTTACGTCATGACTGAAGCTTCAGCGATGAAGGCCTGTGCTGTAGCATCGTGTTTGATACACTTCACCGCTACTTTGGTCCCTCTGTAGTCTCCCACCTTCACATCTGAGGGAAAGAGAAACATGTGAGTGAGAATGAGAGAATTTAATAAGCCATATTCACACACTCCAAGAGAACCAGAATGAGGTGGATTAAGCTAGAGAAGACTGCCTAGAACAGGTTACAACAGAGTCGTCATCGATAAAACCTATTTAAACACAGCTACAGACACTCGTTTTCACAAAGCCACTTGCCTCCAAACTCTCCTTTCCCTATGGACTGGTGAATATTGATTTCCTTCCTGTTGAGAGCCCAGCCGCTCCTGGAGAACTCATCCTGGGCTGCCACAGTACCCTCCTCCAGCTTCGGCTTGATCAGTTTGGTGCAGAGACCATCTGCATCTTTGGTATAGTGCTGAGGACAGGGAGAGAAGACGTGGGTCAATAACATAGGCCAAGAAAGGGAAAAGATTGCCAATATTGATGACATCATCAACATTTGGGATAACTGAATACATGAAAATGGAACAAAATGCATATGGGTCTTCGTTTCAAAGGTTCAATTGATACAGTCTATTTTTAATGGACTCATTCAACATACTAGCCGTAACCAACAGAGGGCAGCATGGTTAAAAATATAATCAGAGGTCAAGTTTTAAAAAATGCATGTCAACAACACCTCGTAGGCTTTCAAATAATAACTGACATCCTTTTTTGAGACCAACAAAATGACTCCAACACTGAGTTAATGTATAGTGTGTCGCCAGATGGATGAAGGAAGAGAGAGGGTGGTTTTGAAAGTAAAACCCGGCTGCCGGGTGTCTTCAGGTGAAATGATCTGGAGCCTGCCGCTGTCACTTCCTCTTTGTCACATCCTGTTCAGTGTATTTGTTCCAGGAACTGTGTGTGTGGCTCTGATGAGGGAACAGATGCAGAGGCCAGAGCACCTACAGTAGCTAACAGGGAAATCAACTCTGTATACACTTGGTCACACCATTTGTATGGCTCACACACTCTGATTGTAAAACAATAGACAGCTTTATTTGACCAAGAAGGGAGAAATCCCAGACCCAGATTAATGAACTGCTTGACTAAAAAGCATGCTCAATAGAGAATCTTTATTGAAGTCCAGCAATAGACCTAATCTGTGTCTGGGAAACTGGCCTGAAGATAACTATTTCATTTATCTCTCCCCCCCCACCTCAACAAGCTGCATGAGGTTCTCGAAGAACGCCTCCTCGTCGATGCTGAGCTTTCCCTCCTTGTAGACAATGCGGTAGTGCTCCACCTTGCCGTCGCAACTCACACACAGAGTATAGTCCCCAGGGTAGTTGGTGCTCTCCCTCACAAGGTACAGACCCATCTCTGGGGGGATCAGGAGACACTCAGCCTGCTCCCTAGTTATCTTACCATGGAACCATCTGTAGGGGTGGATGGGGATTCATTTATCAATCACATTTGTTTATAAAGACGAGTTTACATCAACAATTGTCACAAAGTGCTTTTACAGCACACACACCGCAATCACTAACACTAATATGTCTAAAAAGAGTCTTGGCAAAACAGCTGATCTGATTGGTAAAAAGACCAATTAGTGAAAAAAAGATACGTGTGCAGACACACAAACACACACTTTCTTAGAACTTAGGCATGTGGCTGAATGCGGGAGATTTCTAGATTCAGCAGGAAACCGTGCAGTGCACACACAGGACTGCAGAGCTGAACACACACACACACACACATTTCTAGCTTTTTGGGGGCCCTAAGCTAAATTTAAAGCCAATTTCCTGCAATTTTGCCATGACTTATGCCATGTTCATATGACGTGCCTTGCGTGCAAGGTCAGTAACTTGGCCATGATTACTGCTTAAGGTTTAGATAGCTGGCTAGACTAACTTACCTAGAAATGTATAAAATGTTAGCTGACATGGGCTAATTGAGTGATTGACAGTGACTGACATAACAAGAAAAAAACTGCTAATGCACTATTCAATTTTGAAATTTCACCTTGTGTATTCTACTATCCTAACTAACAGTAAGTTGAGAACCCGACTGACCCCCCGGCACTGCACACACACGAGAGCTGGAAACAGACACAGAAGAGCACTAGCTACAATTACAGGGCTGCAGTCAGACAGAGCCAGGACTCAGCCCAGCCCCAGCTCAGCCCAACTGTGGTTTATATTCACATAACAGTGGCTTCACTGCCACGACAAATAGCCCATCTGTACTCTACAACCACACAGAAACATCCTGAAAAACAAACACTTTCAACCAGATTTAGTATAAGTCTGAACTGTAAACTGCAACTCATGGTGTCACCTAACCTGAGCCCTTTCTTATTTGTTTCATAGAGTGCTTTCACCTTTATGTTATACAGGTACTTCAGACTGTTTTTATGGTTTAATTGTTGAGAGCTCTTACAAAAACGCATTCCTATGTATGTATTTCAATACCTAGAAATGGCATAATAAACTTGAACTAGAGCCAGGGCTCTCCAACCCTGTTCCTCAAAAGCTATTGTCCTGTAGGTTTTCAATCCAACCCTAATCTAGCACACCTGATTCGAATAATTAGAGGGTTGATAAGCGGAATCAGGTTAGTTACTGTTGGAGCAAAAACCTACAGGTGGATAGCTCTCCAGGAATAAGGTTGGCGAGCCCTGAACTATACCCTAGTAACTTCGGGGCGGCAGGTAGACTAGTGGTTAGAGCGTTGGGCCAATAACCGAAAGGTTGCTGGATCGAATCCCCGAGTTGACGAGGTAAAAAAATCTGTCGTTCAGCTCCTGAACAAGGCAGTTAACCCACTGTTCCTAGGCCGTCATTGTAAATTAGAATTTGTTGTTAACTGACTTGCCTAGTTATATATATATATATATATATATTTTTTTTAATTGACTATTAAACCTAAAAAGGTACTCATGACTCCCATATCTTTGTTGTGTTACTACACTACTGGTAAGTAATGTAACAACACAACACAGGCAGTGCATTTATTGGAAAAAATGTCAGTACAACGGAGTGATGAGCAATGTTTTAAAGGATTCAGTCTGCTTTAACCAGGCTACGATGACTGTACTGTACTGACGGCATTAGACTCAGCTTGCCCCCTTGCTTCACCCCTTCCCTCTTCTGGACATAGTTAGCTGGGATGGTGCCTTCTCGACCTGCTGTGTTCTTGGCTTTGTACCAGTTAGGGTCCTGGAACAGAAAATGTCATGAAAACTCTGTGTATCAGATCAGGATTGACTGAGTAAATACTGTACAGAGGTAGAGAAAATTACTGAAACAACAACCCAAAAGTTCATCCTTTAAAAAACGCAACTATCTTTTGAACTACAGTAATAGTCAAAAGTTTGGACACACCTACTCATTCAAGGGTTTTTCTTTAATTTGACTATTTTATACATTGCTGTCTTCATTATTATTCTACAAACCTAGAACCATGTATTAACCAAAAAAGTGTTACACAAATCAAAAATATTGTATATTTGAGATTCTTCTAAGTGGTCACCATTTGCCTGGATGACAGCTGTGCACACTGTTGGTATTCTCTCAACCAGCTTCATGAGGTAGTCACCTGGAATACATTTCAATTTACAGGTGGGCCTTGTTAAAAGTAAATTTGTGGAATTTCTTTCCTTCTTAACGCATTTGAGCCAATCAGTTGTGTTGTGACAAGATATGGTATACAGAAAATAGCCCTATTTGCTAAAAGACCAAGTCCATATTATGGCTAGAACAGCTCAAATAAGCAAAGCGAAACGACAGTCCATCATTACTTTAAGACATGAAGGTCCGCGACAGGAATGGAAGACCCAGAGTTACCTCTGCTGCAGAGGATAAGTTCATTGGAGTTACCAGCCTCAGAGATTGCAGCCCAAATAAATGCTTCAGAGTTCAAGTAACTGACACATCAACATCAACTGCTCAGAGGAGACTGCGTGAATCAGGCCATGGTCAAATTGCTGCAAAGAAACCACTACTAAAGGACACCAATAATAAGAAGAGACCTGCTTGGGCCAAGAAACACGAGCAATAGACATTAAACCGGTGGAACTCTGTCCTTTGGTCTGATGAGTCCAAATTTTAGATTTTGGGTTCCAACCGCCATGTCTTTGAGACGCAGAGTAGGTGAACAGATGATCTCCACATGTGTGGTTCCCACCGTCAAGCATGGAGGTGGGGGTGCTTTGCTGGTGACACTGTCTGTGATTTATTTAGAATTCAATGCACAATTAACCAGCACGGCTACCACAGCATTCTGCAGCAATACACCATCCCATCTGGTTTGCGCTAAGTGGGACTATCATTTGTTTTTCAACTGGACAATGACCCAACACACCTCCAGGCTGTGTAAGGGCTATTTGACCAAGAAGGAGAGTGATGGAGTGCTGCATCAGATGACCTGGCCTCCACAATCACCTGACCTCAACCCAATTGAGATGGTTTGGGATGAGTTGGACCGCAGAGTGAAGCAAAAGCAGCCAACAAGTGCTCGGCATATGTGGGAACTCCTTCAAGACTGTTGGAAAAGCATTCCAGGTGAAGCTGGTTGAGAGAATGCCAAATGCCAAAGCTGTCATCAAGGCAAAGAGTGGCTACTTTGAATCTAAAATATATTTTGATTTGTTTAACACATTTTTTGGTTACTACATGATTCTATGAGTTATTTCATAGTTTTGATGTCTTCACTATTATTCTACAATGTAGAAAATATTCCAAATAAAGAATAACCCTTGAATGAGTAGGTGTGTCCAAACTTTTGACTGGTACTGTACATTCTTTTTATATGTAATTGTAGAAATATGACAGAAATTAGAAATATATATATATATATATACACTGCTCAAAAAATAAAGGGAACACTAAAATAACATATCCTAGATCTGAATGAATGAAATAATCTTATTAAATACTTTTTTCTTTACATAGTTAAATGTGCTGACAACAAAATCACACAAAAATAATCAATGGAAATCCAATTTATCAACTCATGGAGGTCTGGATTTGGAGTCACACTCAAAATTAAAGTGGAAAACCACACTACAGGCTGATCCAACTTTGATGTAATGTCCTTAAAACAAGTCAAAATGAGGCTCAGTAGTGTGTGTGGCCTCCACGTGCCTGTATGACCTCCCTACAACGCCTGGGCATGCTCCTGATGAGGTGGCGGATGGTCTCCTGAGGGATCTCCTCCCAGACCTGGACTAAAGCATCCGCCAACTCCTGGACAGTCTGTGGTGCAACGTGGCGTTGGTGGATGGAGCGAGACATGATGTCCCAGATGTGCTCAATTGGATTCAGGTCTGGGGAACGGGCGGGCCAATCCATAGCATCAATGCCTTCCTCTTGCAGGAACTGCTGACACACTCCAGCCACATGAGGTCTAGCATTGTCTTGCATTAGGAGGAACCCAGGGCCAACCGCACCAGCATATGGTCTCACAAGGGGTCTGAGGATCTCATCTCGGTACCTAATGGCAGTCAGGCTACCTCTGGCGAGCACATGGAGGGCTGTGCGTCCCCCCAAAGAAATGCCACCCCACACCATGACTGACCCACTGCCAAACCGGTCATGCTGGAGGATGTTGCAGGCAGCAGAACGTTCTCCACGGCGTCTCCAGACTCTATCACGTCTGTCACATGTGCTCAGTGTGAACCTGCTTTCATCTGTGAAGAGCACAGGGCGCCAGTGGCAAATTTGCCAATCTTGGTGTTCTCTGGCAAATGCCAAACGTCCTGCACGGTGTTGGGCTGTAAGCACAACCCCCACCTCTGGACGTCGGGCTCTCATACCACCCTCATGGAGTCTGTTTCTGACCGTTTGAGCAGACGCATGCACATTTGTGGCCTGCTGGAGGTCATTTTGCAGGGCTCTGGCAGTGCTCCTCCTGCTCCTCCTTGCACAAAGGCGGAGGTAGCGGTCCTGCTGCTGGGTTGTTGCCCTCCTACGGCCTCCTCCACGTCTCCTGATGTACTGGCCTGTCTCCTGGTAGCGCCTCCATGCTCTGGACACTACGCTGACAGACACAGCAAAGCTTCTTGCCACAGCTCGCATTGATGTGCCATCCTGGATGAGCTGCACTACCTGAGCCACTTGTGTGGGTTGTAGACTCCGTCTCATGCTACCACTAGAGTGAAAGCACCGCCAGCATTCAAAAGTGACCAAAACATCAGCCAGGAAGCATAGGAACTGAGATGTGGTGACCACAAACCACCTGCAGAACCACTCCTTTATTGGGGGCGTCTTGCTAATTGCCTATAATTTCCACCTGTTGTCTATTCCATTTGCACAACAGCATGTGACATTTATTGTCAATCAGTGTTGCTTCCTAAGTGGACAGTTTGATTTCACAGAAGTGTGATTGACTTGGAGTTACATTGTGTTGTTTAAGTGTTGTAGTGTATATTTTTTTACACCAAGTAGACTCAAACTGTAAATCATTGGACCATTTGGCCTGTTTTCTATTCTCCCCCGCCAGAGAGAGAGTTAGGTACCTTACCTTAGTCACCACGATTATGGTTAAGACATCTCCTTTGTTGAAGGGCAGGTCCTGCTCTGTGGTGCCCTTAAAGTTGTATTTGGCCACACACTCTGTGCCCTGTGGCCATGTTGGTGTCTGAGGGACAGGAGTGGTTATCAGGATGAAAAGAAATTAGGAATTGATATTGACCCCAACTCAGCAATAAACCAGCTCAATGATAGGTGGTATAGTGTATCTCTATATTCAACATGAAGCAGCCATATCTGTTTATCATCTCCTGGTCTCACCTGGGGTTCAGACATCCTGAAGGGGAGGAGGCAGTGGGTCTCCTCTTACAGGCCTCACACACCGAACGCTACCATCACACACACACACACACACACACACACACACAACACCTGTGGAGAGAGAAGAAGAGACCATAACAGGCAATACAGTGGACAACCTAAGTAGACAGTCATCGCCTAAACACAACAATCATTTGGGACATTCAGTACACCAATCCACAAGGTCAAATATGGACATGTGAAAGCAAAAAAGTGAAGTACAATTTTATTTCAACCATGATGTTTCTCATGTGGGTGGTCAGATATATTTATTTATAGATGGAGTACAAATATTGAATCATTACAAGAATGGGTTTGACAAGGTCCAAAGAGAGAGAATATAAATAACACTCGGTTACAGCCAGTGCCAGAAAGCAGAAGTAACCGTTTTTGTATATATTTTTTTCCATCTCACTTTCACAACTGTGGGGAAGCAAAGTTTCCATTACGATGTCACAGCAGCAATAGGTTGGGCTGCTCATTGCCCACCCTCATTGCGCAACTATTATGAAAGGGTTCTTAATGTATCGTACACTCAGTATATGGAGTATATTTGAAAAAGTCTCAAGTTGATTCTTTCAGCCCTAATGAGTATACTGTAGAGCTTAATATAGTTATCCTAAACACTGAGAATGTAAACTAGTGGTAGGATCATTACAGGATTCTCCTCAATCTTTATTTTCTCTTCTGGATTAGAAGGCATTGACCATAAGGAGGGAAGCATTTACAGTAAAAAGTATTTATTTTATATTTACTGCGGTCAGTCAGTTACAACTTCTTTCATTATAGTTGATGCAGTCAGTGACATATGGTTGTATTGACTTACAGAAAGTATTTCCACGAGGCCTAACAAATGAAAAGTAGCAGAGCCACGTGACATGAATGGTGAATGCATGGCTCATGGATGGTGTCATCATCCCCGAACCCATTGAAATAGAATCACTAGAACGGGTAGTCTGAGGGACTTTTTCCTGTTCTTGTTACTCTATTTCTATGCACGAGTGGTAAATGCATGGCCCATGGGTGATGCCATCCTCCCGGGACAAACCACTTCCTTTCAGCAAGGGTCAGTTCCCATGGATGAGTTCTGGGCCGTGTTCCTTAGGGAACCAAACAAAAGAAAACACTCAAACAGGGTCCTGGTCCAATAGGAAACACTCATTTTCATTTTCCGTTGTGAAGCGTTTTTAAAACGCTTTACATTGCGCACAGAAATTAACATGACCCTGACTGAGTAACTAGCGTCTTGTGCCACAACATGAGGTCACTTCCTCCCACGGACATGTCACAGAGAAAACCCATTACAATGCTGAGCGGACTGTTGATGGTGAACTTCCTGCCTGACAGAGAGCCCAGACTGTGATTAATCCTACACTAGGGTGGGGTCGCTGAGAAAGAGAGCGAGAGAAACAGAGAGCGAGAGAGAAACAGAGAGAAAGAGTAAGACAGAGCACAGACAATGACTGCACGGCATTAGTATTACAGCTAGGCCACAGCAACTGATAGTCAGAGAGAAAGTAAGGCCTAACACACTTCCCTTTGAAAACACGCATGCTCCCTCCATTGTTACTACGTTACAGATAGACACATTTTTAACAGAATGGCGTAAATCAGGTCAAGGCAGTTAGTATGTGCGTATGTTTTTGGTTTTACTATTCTCGAGGGAACCAGAAGTCCTCACAAAAATAGTAAAATAAAGAAAATGCCGACAAGTGGGGACATTTCGGCGGTCCCCACACGGAAAAATGCTATTTTAGGGTTTAAGGGTCAGGTTTAGGGATCATTTAATGGGAATGGGAATTTTGAATGGGAAGCTGTCTAAGGTACTGCATCTCAGTGCTAGAGGCATCACTACAGACCCTGGTTCGATTCCAGGCTGTATCGCAACCGGCCGTGATTGGGAGTCCCATAGGGCGGCGCACAATTGGCCCAGCGTCGTACGGATTAGGGTTTGGCCGGGGTAGGTCGTCATTGTAGAATTTGTTCTTAACTGGCTTGCCTAGTTAAAAATAAAGGTAAATAAATATCTTTGGAGCAGAGGAAGAAACAACATATTTGAAGGGATCCTCCCGGTCTTATGATCTCTGAACTACCATGACCAATGGGCTCAGGCTGTTCAGTTCCACATGCTGTGGAAATGTGTGAGGCACTTGCACACAATTTCTACATACATGTACAAAGAAATAGATGAAAGAGAGACTGTCAGAGCAGAAGATCTAAACAACTGCTTAAGTTTGTGATAATACATCTCATGACGATGAAACATCAATCACCAGACTTTTGCAGTGCAGAACTACAACAAGAAGAAACCCATCAATCAACTGATGCTTTGAAGTCAATAAACACAGAAATATCTATTTGATTTATCTATGTTTACATTTAGATTTATCTGTATGATAATACAACTGGGTTTTTTAACTGATAGATAGCCACAGGATGGGTCTGGTTAAAGACCCCAGTGGAACAGTGACATCACCAACTATGGAATGGGTCAACAACAAGGACCACGCCTGCCTGGGATGGCACTTTTGATTTCCCTTTTTTATTTTATTTAACCTTTATTTTAAGCAACAGCTCAGCTCAGTGTATAAAAGTCATTGAATAGGCCAACATCAAAGTAGCAGCAGGCTACCAGCCCAGCATGTGTGAGTGAATGGAACATAATTGAGCATGTCTTGGTGTCACATTTAACAGATAAGGGCTATAGCCATTTCCAGAAGGCTCCCTCTTCATCGAACCACAGCCTTTCCATTTTCAGGAAGCAGACAACACAGTCTTTGTGAGCTATTCCAGTTCATTTTCTACTGTGACCCCTGTCTTTCTGAATAGTCAATCAGCCCTGATCTGATACAGTCTGTGGGTAAGACACACTTTAGTTCCAGAGGTCTGTAATGTAAGGAATTCTCTGATTGTTGCAGGCTACATCTCTGCTAGCCTGGGTTCCTGACTGACAATTCAGCGAAGTGAACCCAGGTTATGTCCTTGCTGAAAGACACCACCAGAGTCCAGCACACAATGAGGTTTCACACAGTTTGTTGGTCTATAGCCTACATGCTGCAGTGCAAGCCGTACAAAAGGGTAGTAGAGTACAAGGCCAGCCGTGCGTGACGTGCCTGAGGCTACATCAGGAACCAGGAAGTTAACTTCAATGAGAACCTGTCTCAGCATGGAGACATGATGTGCTCTGTGATACTACTGTTACAGACTACAAAGGCACAGCTAACGAACACTACTGTACATAAACCAGAGACAGAAAGGGCCATGCACTCCAAATCACAAACCAGTGGTTAACACAAACCAGTTGGGAGCCTAAGCACGGAGAAATACTGTGCCCTGTGATATTGGTACAGACTAGAGCCACAGCTAAATACACCATGAAGCATACAGCCCTATGATACTGACACAGAGACACTGAGGGGAAATGTCGTCCACACCATCGCACATCAACTGCACTGTTTCTTTTTCCTTATCAATTGTATTTATCTTGCCTGGAACTGTCCTAAAATGACCCCATGAGGGATAATAAAGTCATGATCTTATTTTATCAACTGAAAAACATAAACAAGTGGAGAACAGCCTTGCAAACACCTATCCCTTCTGCTATTCATTCTCATCCAATTGGGTTCAAAGCAAAGCAAACAGGTTTTTCATCATTTTCCGTCAAGTTGCTAAATGTCTTATGCAAGACGAGTGGTGTGTCTACTCTAGTCTAAACTAATGTATGCATGTAGAGGAACAATTGTTTCTAGGCTGTCTTCAACAGCAGCCAGTAGACCTAGCAGCAAGACGAGACAGGTAGACAGGTATGAAGGTATGGAGAATTCCCTCCTCGGACCATGGAAGATGTCTGCCACACCCTTGTTGCAGTGAGTGCACTACCCTCACTGAACTCACTAAGCTACATGCAGAACTCACAGACAAAAACAACAATGCATAGACAACTATAATTACATAATGATATTAGGCAAGGTGAGTGAGAAGTGATCTGTCCAGATTATTTATTTAGTATCACAAGTAAAATTATACTATTATGCTGAATTCTCAATCATTAGCCTACATACAGTATCTAGGCCTTATTGCATCAAACACTAAAATAGCCCTGCAACAGAAAGACTACATAATGGCTAACCGTGGACCTTGCAAGCTCTCACATTAGACCTAGAGATGTGCACAAACATAATACCCCATAACCACCATGCTCCCACTACCAGCCCTGCCCCATGGCTTGCATCCCAAATGGCATCCTCTTCCATAAATAGTGTGCTACTTTTGACCGGGGCCCATAAGGCTCCAGTCAAAAGTAGTGCACCATGTCGGGAATAGGGTGCCATTTGAGATGCCAAAAGTAATGCACTATGTAGGGAATAGGGTGCCATTTGAGACGTAGACCATGCCTCAGTAATTATCCCTGTCTCTCTCTCCCTTCCTCCCTCCTCCAGCTGTGTAGAGGGTCTCAGTAGCCATCCTCATACTGTCTGTGTGTGTGTGTGTGTGTGTGTGTGTGTGTGTGTGTGTGTGTGTGTGTGTGTGTGTGTGTGTGTGTGTGTGTGTGTGTGTGTGTGTGTGTGTGTGTGTGTGTGTGTGTGTTCAGCCATGTAGGGTCTCAGTATCCCTCCTCCTGTTTCTGTCCCTCCGGGGCTCCGTTTGGTTGAGGATGCTCTGTTTGATTACAGCCCGATACTTTGATGCTGCTGTTAGCTGCTGCTGCCCTGCTATCAGGCCTTTACAGCAGCAGCAGGGGAGAAGCCAGGGCCAAGGAGTAAGAGATGGAGGGAGGGAGGGAAACCGGAGACAGAGATAGCCTGGAAGAGTAAGGAAGATAATGTTTAGTGTGAGAGCGTGATACAGGCTTGGGCTGCTTTTGCTATGCCCCCATGCAGCAGTTAGCCTGGTGCAGGGAAGCAGCAGGGCCTGGTACAGTAAGGGAGATAGTTGTGAGAGTGTGCCACAGGGCCATCCAGCTGGGTCTGACAGACGAACAGAGCCTTAGCCAGGTACACTATAAGCGATGCAGATAGTGAGAGAGCCACTGGTACAGTGAGTGAAGGAGTTCTGAGAGGAGAGTGTGCCAGAGAGCCATCTAGCTGGGTCCGACAGACAGACAGGCTGACAGGCTGCAGATGTTCATGTAGAGCCACAGAGCAGGAAGTCAACAACATAGACACCACCTCATCCGCCTCAGGGACAACAGCTAGATCCGGCTACAGTCAGCAACACCACTAGTTTCAGGTCCTCCCCGTTTTCTTCCGTTTAGCGACTAATGAACACCACCCAGAAATAGTGGTTTTATTGTCGGTTTTACAGTTTTGGTTGGATGAATTCAGATGAGTATACACAAGCAACAAAATCATGTTGTTGTTGGTTTTTACAGTCAAGTTTTGAGAGGCTCGTAAAAGTAAAGTTGATGAGGAGTCAAACAGTCTCCCTTTCAGATCAACAGGAAGGGAAATACATGGCTGTCATTTCAGAGCTGTTTGTACGTCCTTCAGAGCGGCAAGGGAAAATCCCACTGCAAATGACAAGGGTTTGCATCCAGACTAGACCCGACCCGTTTCAGTCAGCTTTGAATCTGCCAAGTCTGCTAGGCCTAATCTCAGCCAAACCACACGATCGCATTACTTAGTGCACAACAGAAAACAATTTTCAATAGAAAACAAAAAGTTCAGTTGGTTCCTCCCTGTTTCGGTCCTGTTTGGTGCCCAATGAACACAACCACAGGAGAAGATATTGTTGACAAAAGCCTGTTAACCCCACTGGCTACAACCAGCGGATCGACATATTGTTCAAAAGCATTGAACATCTCTCAGTTAGAGAAGACCCATCATAAAAGAGGCTAGTTTTAAATCTGTAGCTGTGGGGTACAGTAGGAACATTTGTTTAAAATGAGAATTACAGAATGGGCCTTTCTGGAAATAGTGTAGTTTGCTGGTAAAACAAATCAAATGGTCATTTTCCTACAGTAGAAGATGATAAAGGGAAAAAACAGCTGTGGCAATAGTGTGTATTTATGCATGTCTGTCTTGTCAGACACCTTTGATAAAGATGAGCAAAAATAACTGTATAAAATAAATAATTAAAATACTGAGCTATTTTGTATGCTCAAAAAAAATTGGGGAATTATATTATTTGATACTAACACAATTGCTCAAAAGAAAGAGATTTTGTTTAACAAGTAACATATTTTTTTCTCAAAAGGTTGGGGTCAAAATTATTGACACCCCTGTTTTCAATACCTCACCTTGTGAGGATAACGGCACTGGCCCTTTTTCTCAAATGTTTTATGAGTTGTATAACACATTGGGAGGGATCTTAGACCATTCCTCCATACATCCTTAGTCTGGGCTTATGGACTGCCTCAAACCACAGGTTTTCAATGGGTTTTAAGTCTGGAGACAGATGGCCATTGCAAAATGTTGATTGTGTGGACAATTAACAATCTCTTTCGGGATTTTGATATGTACTGCTTGGGTTTATTGTCTTGCTCGAAGATCCATTTGCGGCCAAGTTCCAGCCTTCTGGCAGAGGAACCAGGTTTTTTGGTTAAAATGTCCTGGTAGGTACTGGGTAAAGTTCATGATGCCATTGACTTTAACAATATAATATACAATATAATTTCCTCATTTTGTAGAGCATACAATATAGCTCAGTGTTTTAATTATTCATTTTATACTCATTTTTATCAAGGGTGTCAATAATTTCAGACCCCACAGTATATATGTCATCTGTATGTCATGTACTGTTGCAAAGCATATTTCCCTATGGGATGTTAGAAGTATACTACTCTATTCTAAAACAAAGTCATTAGGAAAGTTCACCATCTGACCTGGATATGCCTGCCTGATGATGTAGGGAAGACACAGCTGTGCCAATACTAGACTTAGGCTATGTAATGGTAAAGCAAAGTGACTCACATTAGGACAGTTCACTATTTGACCTGGCTGAGAGGTGGATATAATTACACTGCATAATCACCAGAAACATTCCACTGGCAGGGAGGGCATTACACTACAGGCAGCATTATCACTATCAGCATAGGCAGCATTGAGCATACCCCTCACAATCACGACATAGCCTGGAGCCCAAACCGATATGCTCCCATTGATATTGCGAAGTGAAACAAAGGTGAAACGGAGGTTATCAGTTTGGCTTCTAAGCTAGCCACTATAGGTAGTGTGAGAAAGCCTATTCTTGCTACCTCCAAAGTGCTAATAACTTTTGGATACACCACTTGACGAAGCTAGGCGCTGCGTCACAGCCATGCTCAGCCAGCAAGTCGGAGTAACAGTTTTACTCAGTTAGTTCCATCCAGCTCCATTCTTTCTTTCACTGGTTTGCCATTCTCTGTTCTCTGAGTTGTGGAGCACCATCCGGCTACAGTGGAGCTCTCTGTGTGTGAGAATTGTGACTATGCATGCTGGCTATTGTCCATAGAGAGGGTCAGTGACAGAGGTCAGTGGCCTTACTGAGCTGAGAGAACTACTGCCTTGGCCCAAGGGGGGCATTCTGTCTCTCTGACAGATGTACACACATACACGAACACACATTCACCCACAGAATTTCTGCCTTGGCCCAAGGGTATTCTCTGAACTTGAGTTAGATTCCTGTGAGTGTTGTTTTTTAATGCAAGCTCTAGTGAGTAACATTTTGCATGTATTTATTACAGCATAATTAACTTGAAATGTTAAGGTTGCCAAAGAGCAATAGCTCATCATTCACACAGACATGTAAGCAGTCAAAGCCCTATTTCAGCCAAGTCTTCCAAAGCTGCCCATCCATCCATCCCAGCATATATAACATGTTTTTGGCTTGGCGATGCTAAAAGCTCAGTGACACCCTCTTGAGAAGCAGCCAGGTCACCATCTGGGGGCTCAGCAATACCCTCTGCCACTCCATTTTGGCCCCTTGTACCCGCCTGAGCTACCAGGCATAATGCTGCCTTTCTGTGAGCCCAGGGAGAGGACAGCAGAGGCTGTTTGGTGGTTCTGACACAGCTGCACCCAGAGTGCCAGAGAGAGAGAGAGTGCCAGAGAGAGAGAGAGTGCCAGAGAGAGAGAGAGAGAGAGAGAGAGAGAGAGAGAGAGAGATCATGACTCTTTCCATCATTACATTCCTAAGCGCACAATCTCAGAGCAACAATACTGAGTGTGTGTGCAATCCTGGTAGTTATGGCAAGATGCTCACCAATTGGCTGGCTACAGTCAGAACAAGTGGTCGTCATCAGATACTGAATCTCTACGGTTTGAAACACTGCTTGCCTAATCAAAGGGTGCGCCTAAGCATTGCAATCATACCAATAACTCACACCATGCAAATAGATCAAGATGACAAGAAGGAAATAGCCTAGCTGTTGACAAAGTTCAAGGAACTGAAGCTCAGTCAGTTTATGTGACTCTCATTAGGCAAGCTACTGTACAAGACAGTGGGTGCTTCCCGAATGGCAACCCATTTCCTACATAGTGCACTACTTCTGAGCAGAATCCCTGTTGGCCCTAAAACTCAAAATAGTCTGACCATCCCATCCCTCTACAACTATGAGAAGAAGCAGCCATAATACCTGTGATTTTGGAAGATGCAGAGTGGGTTAGAACACACGATGCAAGCAACTAGATTACTAAAATTCGAGATCCCCTCGTGATTCTGGATCTGTCCATTTGTTTGCTTGAATAACATAGGGCAACAACAGTCGTGCAACAGCTTACCTATCAAATGGAACAAAATGTCAATAGATGCATCCCTATTGATAGAACGCAGAGGCAGCCAGCGCGTGGATGGAATAGATGCCAGACAGCTGTAATCTACATTCGCTTCAGTTAAAACGATTTCAACATGATGATGCAGTCAGTGTTCTTGATCTTGATGAAAACAACACGACGGCGTCTCAACCATAGAGCAAAATGTAAACCGCTGAATTAACTCAACTCGGTCACAAACTAGTGAGATCAACACACAGATTTTCTCTAAATTCTCCAGAATGTGAAAAGTCGAAAAATAATCCGCAAGCTTCAATGGTTATCCTCTGCTCTGGTCGGCCTTGTTGCAATATGAAATACATATAGTCAGCCAAGAGGAGCAGTGGTGCACAACATTCAGACCGCTGAATATAGAAATGTATCGCGTTTATTATTGGAACATTGTTGCCTCTAACTGTTCTAGGTGTTAAATGTCTATCTGCAACGTTCTGCACGTTCCGCCCATATACGTTATAGTTCCGCCCCACCTTGATCCCTTGCAGTACGCATGCGCATATTCTTCAAGCGCTCCGGGCGGTGTTGGTATGTTCGCAGTTCTTACAAATTGGGCTACTTGAAAACGATTTCGCGGGTGAAAATGTATTGGTCGCGGATTTTTGTGATATTTCTAAGGTGCACCGCGGCCGCCATGGTATTTCTCTTAAAAAACATGTATTTCACTATGACCTGCTGCTGACTGTCAGGCAGTGAGGCAGGCTGTTGCTGAGTGAGTGAGTGGTGTGGAGGGGTGAGTGTAGAGAGCACAACAGCTATTGGCTGAGTCACGTAAACAGAGCAGCACGCGCGCACGTTTTGACAACTATTTTACCAGTTGTAGGTAGTCAATGTAGATCGTGTTTCCAACCCTTTCTCCATAAAATATATGAATATGCACATCAATAAATAAAGGAGACAAAGCACCGGAAAACGACTTTAGGCGCATTAGAGAAATTCGGTCGTAGGTGGTTTAAACTGCATTCTAATGTTGACTTTGCTTAAGGGATCATTCTATGAAAATGGTGGCTTTCCTATCCCGGCCTTAATCACCAGAAAAAAAACCACTTAAAATTGTGAGATAATGACACACTTTTTTTTTTTTTTTTTTTTGCTTTGATTGAAGTGTTTTATTATTAACAAAACATATGTAACATGGTTATATTGCAAACATTTTTTTTAATATATTGTAGAGCACGTTCAATACCATGAAATTGTCTTGTTCCTCTGGTCAGGAGTCATGGTTTTAGTGACATTTTTCTCCCTCTTTAAATGTCATAATACAAAGGAAAGTATTATAGTTATTTAGTGGACTACTTAAAAAAACTAATATCAAATAAATATTACAAATAATTTAATAAAGTAATAGCTGTCCCTCAATTTCATGTCACTGGTGTTAAAATATATACAAACCCCCACTTTGAAAATAATGCAACATCCTTGCCAAATTTGTCCTGTGTCAAAGGTTCATTGGAGACGGGCCTGTTTTGAAAAGCATATGCTGTGTTTGCACTCTCTCTTCATATGTTAACAATTTTATTTTTATTTATTTTTATTTCACCTTTATTTAACCAGGTAGGCTAGTTGAGAACAAGTTCTCATTTACAACTGCGACCTGGCCAAGATAAAGCAAAGCAGTTCGACACATACAACAACACAGAGTTACACATGGAATAAACAAGCATACAGTCAATAATACAGTAGGAAAAAAGTCTATATACAGTGTGTGCAAATGAGGTAAGACAAGGGAGGTAAGGCAGTAAATAGGCCATGGTGGCGAAGTAATTACAATATACCAATTAAACACTGGAGTGATAGATGTGCAAAAGATGAATGTGCAAGTACAGATACTGGGGTGCAAAGGTGCAAGATAAATAAATACAGTATGGGGATGAGGTAGTTGGATGGGCTATGTACAGGTGCAGTGATATGTGAGCTGCTCTGACAGCTGGTGCTTAAAGCTAGTGAGGGAGATATGAGTCTCCAGCTTCAGTGATTTTTGCAGTTCGTTCCAGTCATTGCCAGCAGAGAACTGGTAGGAAAAACTGGTAGGAAAGGCGGCCAAAGGAGGAATTGGCTTTGGGGGTGACCAGTGAGATATACCTGCTGGAGCGCGTGCTACGGGTGGGTGCTGCTATGGTGACTGAGCTGAGATAAGGCGGGGCTTTACCTAGCAAGGACTTGTAGATGACCTGGAGCCAGTGGGTTTGGCGATGAATATGAAGCGAGGGCCAGCCAACGAGAGCATACAGGTCGCAGTGGTGGGTAGTATATGGGGCTTTGGTGACAAAACGGATGGCACTGTGATAGACTGCATCCAATTTGTTGAGTAGAGTGTTGGAGGCTATTTTGTAGATGACATCACCGAAGTCGAGGATCGATAGGATGGTCAGTTTTACGAGGGTATATTTGGCAGCATGAGTGAAGGATGCTTTGTTGCAAAATAGGAGGCCGATTCTAGATTTAATTTTGAATTGGAGATGTTTAATGTGAGTCTGGAAAGAGAGTTTACAGTCTAGCCAGACACCTAGGTATTTGTAGTTGTCCACATATTCTGTCAGAACCGTCCAGAGTGGTGATGCTGGACGGGCGGGCAGGTGCGGGCAGCGATCGGTTGAAGAGCATGCATTTAGTTTTACTTGCATTTAAGAGCAGTTGGAGGCCACGGAAGGAGAGTTGTATGGCATTGAAGCTCATCTGGAGGTTAGTTAACACAGTGTCCAAAGAAGGGCCAGAAGTATACAGAATGGTGTCGTCTGCGTAGAGGTAGATCAGAGAATCACCAGCAGCAAGAGCGACATCATTGATGTATACAGAGAAGAGAGTCGGCCAGAGGTCCAGACAACAGGCCCTCCGATTTGACACACTGAACTCTATCAGAGAAGTAGTTGGTGAACCAGGCGAGGCAGTCATTTGAGAAACCAAGGCTGTTGAGTCTGCCGATAAGAATTTGGTGATTGACAGAGTCGAAAGTAGAGGTCGACCGATTAATCGGAATGGCCGATTAATTAGGGCCGATTTCAAGTTTTCATAACAATCAGTAATCGGTATTTTTGGCCAACGATTTTTTTTATTTTTTTTTATGTATTTTTTTTTTACATTTTAAACCTTTATTTAACTAGGCAAGTCAGTTAAAAACGAATTCTTATTTACAATGACGGCCTAGGAACAATGGGTTAACTGCCTTGTTCAGGGACAGAATGACAGATTTTTACCTTGTCAGCTCGGGGATTCAATCTAGCAACCTTTCGGTTACTGGCCCAATGCTCTGTGTGGCATATTGGGGTTCTGGCATCAGAGTTGCCCAATTTAATTGAATATGGTTTTTGTATATACCTAACTGTTGCATTCATTAGTAAGCATTTTAAGGATATGATCATTAAATTGATGACTCAACCTCAATTATTTCTAATGTTAGAAAAAATATCACTAGTTATAAATGGAAAAAGTTTGACAATAGAACTTTACACATGCATGTTTAAAGTAAATTATTACTATTCCAAACAATTTCTTAGTATTATCATGAACCTTTTCTGTCTTTGATTATATATGCAAATTAAAGACTGAAATTACATTCTGGAAAGCCTGAATTATCACCTCTAAATATAGATAACACCAGTGACAAAAAGGCTGCTCAAGAATTTTTTTAATGTGATGTAGTAAAAATATAAAAATATGTTAAGCTGTCATTTATGTTGATTTTATAATGTTAAGGGGTTAACTATTATCTGACTATTATTTTTGATTTAAAAAATATATATACAATACCATTTGTAAAAAATAAAATCATAGAATGACCCTTAAATAAAACGGCATCAAGCAAAGTGCTTTATGTATGCTCAGTTCTTGGGTCTCGTGGGCTGCCCAAGTGGAAATTTGAAAAGGAAGTTATAGAACTCCCTCGCGTAGTTCTTTTTATGGGGAAAAGTCCTCAAAGAAATTCACATTAGGCTAAATGTGGAGAATGATACATTTGCCTATTTTGACCAACAAGTAGCCTATTAATGTGTATGCCATTTGTAGGCTACCATTTGATACAATAAATATTTTGAAATTAAGATATCACTGGAGTCATTGCAAATCAATTTGTGCCACTTGTGCAGCCTACCAGGAGCTGGCAAACCAATTTAATAAATAGCCTATAACATAAGTTTATTGATGTAGCCTTGTGTTATGCAATTATTCATGGACTTGTTTAGTGAATTAAATTGGAAATTATCAAAGCTCTATCGCAATTACCGAGCAGTTGTTAGAACATATTAGATTGATGGTAACAGTAGTCATATTAGGCTACAGATAAAATAAACACTGGCTGTTGTTGACAAACATGTTCAGTTGATTTTCCATATTATTAATATTGAATTCAGTAATTTAAATTATGTCCCCATTCTCAGTAGGCTATTTCAGCTGGCTTTTGGGAAACAAGCACTTCTTACCTCGAAATCGCTTCGCTTTTCATGTTGAATAAATTAGTCTATTAGTTTGAACTAAGCAAGCTGCTAAATAGTTCAGTTTACGTCTTGCCTACATCTTGTCTAGGCTACTGTAGACTATCTGAAATGAGATGTAGGCCTATCAGGGCTATTGGCTATGTCACGTCCTGACCAGTATAAGGGTTATTTGTTATTGTAGTTTGGTCAGGACGTGGCTATTTTGTTTATGTGGTTCGGGGTGGTGATTTATGTAGTAGGGTGTTTCATTTATTATTTCCGGGTTTTGGTCTATGTTTTGTATTTCTATGTTCTTTCTGGTTTGTTGTATTTCTATGTTTAGGTTGATGGGGGGTTGGACTCTCAATTGGAGGCAGGCGCTTTCTCGTTGCCTCTGATTGAGAGTCCTATATATGGGTAATTGTTTGGTTTGGTGTTGTGGGAGATTGTTTCTTGTTTTGCCTGTGTGAGCATGACAAGACTGTTTTGTTGTTCGTGCGGTCTTCATTTTGTTATTTTGGTGTTCTGTTTATTTAAAAATAAATACAAGATGAGCATCCACATTCCTGCTGCGTTTTGGTCCTCTATCCCCGACGACAACCGTTACAGAATCTCCCACCACAATAGGACCAAGCAGCGGAGAAGGGAGCGATGGGAATATGATATGGACTGTCGGGAAAAGGAGACATGGGCAGAGTTGAGGAGAGGCATTTCCAGGGCTGTGGATGATTTAAGGGAGCCCGAGAGGCAGCCCCAAGATTTTTTTTTGGGGGGGGGCACACGGGTAGTTTGGCTGGGCGAGGAGTGAGCCCCAGGCCAAATCCCCAAACCTTTTTTGGGCAACCAGTGACTGGACAGGTCCCGTGCTTCGGGGTAATGGGTACTGTGGCGAGGCCAAGTATTTTTAGGCCGGTACGCTTAATACCAGCGCCCCGCATTTGCCAGGAGGAAGTGGGCATCCAGCCAGTAACAGCGATGCCAGTTCTGCGCTCGAGACCGCCAGTAAACCTCTACGGTCCAGTGCGTCAGCCTAGTCCGACTCGTCCTGTTCCCGCTCACCGCACTAGCCCTGAGGTGCGTGTTCCCAGGCTGATACCTCCAGTACCAGCACCACTCATCAGGCTTCCAGTGCATCAACCCAGTCCGACTCGGCCTGTTCCCGCTCCCCGCACTAGCCCTGAGGTGCGTGTTCCCAGGCTGATACCTCCAGCACCACGCATCAGGCTTCTAGTGCGTCAACCCAGTCCGACTCGGCCTGTTCCCGCTCCCCGCACTAGCCCTGAGGTGCGTGTCCCCAGACTGGCACATCCAGTACCAGTACCACGCATCAGGCTTCCAGTGCGTCAACCCAGTCCGACTCGGCCTGTTCCCGCTCCCCGCACTAGCCCTGAGGTGCGTGTTCCCAGGCTGATACCTCCAGTACCAGCACCACGCATCAGGCTTCCAGTGCGTCAACCCAGTCCGACTCGGCCTGTTCCCGCACTAGCCCTGAGGTGCGTGTCCCCAGACTGGCACATCCAGTACCAGTACCAAGCATCAGGCTTCCAGTGCGTCAGCCCAGCCTCGAGAGTCCGGCACCAGTGTGCAGTCCAGAGTGTCCGGCACCAGTGTGCAGTCCAGAGTGTCCGGCACCAGTGTGCAGTCCAGAGTGTCCGGCACCAGTGTGCAGTCCAGAGTGTCCGGCAACAGTGTCTAGTCCGGAACCGAGGGGGTTGGCCTGCGACCCGGAACCGAGGGGGTCGGCCTGCGACCCGGAACAAATATTATGAATATGACCCATCGCTGAAATGTATGGGCGATTTTGCGATTACAGGCTTTTTTTGTGTCCCAGGGCTAGATTTTAAATCAAATCGACGTTTATTGGTGGCGTACACAGATTTTCAGGTGTTATAGCATGTGCAACGAAATGCTTATGTTGCCAACAGTGAAGTAGAATGTAAAAATCTAAACAAGAAATCAAGAAATGTCAGAATGAGTCCAAATTAACAATCCAAAGTAGATATATTACAGTGAGCAGTGTCAGAATCCAACATATAAATACATGGTGTGTATAGACAGTATAAGTAAAAGTAAAGATACGCTAATAGAAAATTACTCAAGTAAAAGTGAAAGTCACCCAGTAAAATACTACTTGAGGAAAAGTCTAAAAGTATTTGGTTTTAAATATATATCAAAAGTAAATGTAATTGATAAAATGTATTTATGTATTAAAAGTAAAAGTATAAATCATTTCAAATGTCTTATATTAAGCAAACCAGATGGCACCATTTTTTATTTTTTTTTATTTACGGATAGCCAGGGGCACACTCCAACACTCAGACATAATTTACAAACAAAGCATTTGTGTTTAGTGAGTCCTCCAGATCAGAGGCAGTAGATGACCAGGGATGTTCTCTTGACAAGTGAGCGAATTGGAGAAATTTTCTGTCCTGCTAAGCATTCAAAATGTAACGAGGTGTCAGGGAAAATGTATGGAGTAAAAGGTACAGTATTTTCTTTAGGAATGTAGTGAAGTAATAAAAGTTGTCAAAAATAAAAATATTAAAGTACACATACCAAAAAAAATGACTTAAGTAGTACTTTTTACTTAAGTACTTTACACCACTGCTCAATTGATCATTTCCACACTGCCACGTAGGGCTGCACGATATGAGCAAATAATCAAGGACATATTTTTAACCAAATGTTGCAATTGTGATTTGATTTGCGAATTAGAGCAAAACTGTTGGAATCATGGAAATAGAATGACTATTCTAATTCTATAGTTAGAATATAAAATGGGCACTTTGAATACAGTGTTGTTTGAGATGACAACAAAATAAAATTCCAGGGAGTTATTGTGACAGGGTAGGAACAAAGTGTTGATAAATGTTTCCTAGGGGAGCCTATAAGCTTTGGCTACATTGAATGTTTTCCCTTAGCTAATCAAATCAAATCAAAGTTAATTTGTCACGTGCACCGAATACTACAGGTGTAGACCTTACAGTGAAATGCTTACTTACAGGCTCTAACCAACAGTGCAATTTCAAAAAAATAAATAATAAGGTGTTAGGTGAACAATAGGTAAGTAAAGAAATAAAAACAACAGTAAAAAGACAGTGAAAAATAACAGTAGGGAGGCTATATACAGGCACCGGTTAGTCGGGCTGATTGAGGTAGTATGTACATGTAGATATGGTTAAAGTGACTATGCTTATATGATAAACAGAGAGTAGCAGTAGCGTAAAAGAGGGGTTGGCGGGTGGTGGGTGGCAGGACACAATGCAGATAGCCCGATTAGCCAATGTGCGGGGGCACTGGTTGGTCGGGCTAATTGAGGTAGTATGTTACCTACTTCATGTAGCTAACATATTCTTGCTTTGCATATTCCTCTTTGATTTAGAAGATAGTGTTGCACAAACAACATGCTGATTTAGGTCTACACCATCACTGGTATTATCAGGCTGTATTAGCTAGCTACGTTTGCTCCTACTCAGTACATTTAGCTATTATCATTAGCGGCTAACAATTAGCGTCTCACAAGATTCAGGGCAACTTGCTAAGAAATGACAAACTAGCTGTTTGCTGATATAAGAAACACAAACTAATAGTGTTATTATAGAACGCTAGTTGATTTATATTAAGAAGCAAAGTGAAAACAGCATTGTTGTCATCAACATGACTTGCCTAGTTAAATAAAGGATAAATACAAATTTAAAAAATGTGCTGCATTGACCATGCAGACTGAAAGCAAGTGTCTCGTGGTTGAGGAACATCAAATGCGCCCCTTGAGTGACAGGGGGCATGGCTAGGTCTGTGTGGAAAGTGGCACAGAGAGAAAGAGCAGAGAGCGATGACTCAAGTAGCGAAGTAAACTATAAAAATTTACATTACACATGGCGTATCACATTTAACAAACCAAACATTGAAAAACCCAAACTGGTCCCTACATCAATACCGGTATATCATAAAATACTGTATACCGCCTAGTGCTAGACAGTATATAATTTAGAAAAGAAAATGGAATGTACAATAAATAGTATGATATAAGGATGAGAGAGAATGCAGTATATATAAAAAGTGAGTAAACAACAGTATATAGTATAAACAGTATATGAAGTGACCAGTGTTAAATGTCTCTATATACATATTTTCGAGGTGCATGGAAGAGTACCGAAATGTAGCCGGCTAGTGATGGCTGTTCAACAGTCTGATGGCCTGGTGATAGAAGCTGTTTCTCAGTCTCTCGGTCTCAGCTCTGATGCACCTGTACAATCATTGCCTGTAAATGGTAGCAGAGAGAACAGACCGTGGCTGAAGTCCTTTTTATATATATTAAAGACGTCCTCCAGCGATTTAAAAAAAGTTTTTTTTATTTTATTTTATTTTTAGTTTTTTTAAATTATTATTATTATTTATTTGTATTTAAAAAAAAATATTGTTGATAAGTGCTATCCCAAGTACACTACATATACAAAGGTAATGTGGACACCCCTTCGAATGAGTGGATTCGGAAATTTCAGCCACACCGTTGCTGACAGGTGTATATAAAATCGAGCACACAGCCATGCGATCTCCATAGACAAACATTGTCAGTAGAATGGCCTTACTGAAGAGCTCAGTGACTTTTAACATGGCACAGTCATAGGATGCCACCTTTCCAACAACTCAGTTTGTCAATTTCTTTGCACTGCTAGAGCTGCCCCAATCAATTGTAAGTGCTGTTATTGAGAAGTGGAAATGCCTTAGAGCAACAATGGCTCAGCCACGAAGTGGTAGGCCACACAAGCTCACATAACACGAGTGCTGAAGCACGTGGTACATAAAAATCGTCTATCCTCGGTTGCAACACTTACTACCAAGTTCCAAACTGTCGCTGGAAGCAACGTCAGCACAAGAACTGTTCGTTGGGAGCTTCATCAAATCGGTTTCCATGGCCGGGCAGCCGCACACAAGCCTAAGACCATAATGCACAATGCTAAGCGTCAGCTGGAGTGATGTAAAGCTCGCTGCCATTGGACTCTGGAGCTGTGGAAACGCATTCTCTGGAGTGATGAACCACGTTTCACCATCTGGCAGTCTGACGGACAAATCGGGGTTTGGCGGATGCCTGGAGAATGCTACCTGACCGAATGCATAGTGCCAACTGAAAAGATTGGTGGAGGAGGATTAATGGTCTGGGGCTGTTTTTCATGGTTCGGGCGAGGCCCCTTAGTTCCAGTGAAGGGAAATCTTAACGCTATAGCATACAATGACATTCTAGACGATTCTGTGCATCCAACTTTGTGGCAACAGTTTGGGGAACAACCTTTCCTGTTTCACCATGACAATGCCCCCATGCCCAAAGTGAGGTCCATACAGAAATGATTTGTTGAGATTGGTGTGGAAGAACTTGACTGACCTGCACAGAGCCCTGACCTCAACCCCATCGAACACCTTTGGGATGAATTGGAACCCCGACTGCGAGCCAGGCGTAATCGCCCAACATCAGTGCCCGACTTCACTAATGCTGTTGGAAGAAAGTCTGAATGGAAGCAAGTGGCTGAATGGAAGCAAGTCTCCACAGCAATGTTTCAACATCTAGTGGAAAGCCTTCCCAGAAGAGTGGAGGCTGGTAGCCTCCCACCTGCGGGACACAGCCAGTGAAATAGCAGGGCAGCAAATTCAAAACAACAAATCTCATAATTCAAATTTCTCAAACATACTACTATTTTACACCATTTTAAAGATACACTTCTCCTTAATCGAACCACATTGTCTGATTTCAGGCTTTACAGCGAAAGCAAAACATTAGATTATGTTAGGACAGTGCCAAAAAAATAAAAGCCACACAGCCATTTACCAAGCAAGGACAGGCGTCACAAAAACCAGAAATACAGCTAAAATTAAGCACTAACCTTTGATGATCTTCATCAGATGGCACTCATAGGACTTCATGTTACACAATACATGTTTTGCTCGATAAAGTTCATATTTATATCCAAAAACACCATTTTACATTGGCCCGTAATGTTCAGAAATGCTTTTCCTCCGAAAACTTCCGGTGAATGAGCACATCAATTTATAGAAATACTCATCATAAACGTTGATAAAAAATTCAACTGTCATTCAAAGAATTATAGATAAACATCTCCTTAATGCAACCGCTGTGACAGATTTAAAAAAAGCTTCACGGGGAAAGCACACTTTGCAATAATCTGAGTACTGCGCTCAGAAAACAACAGCAGGCAATACAGATACCCGCCATTTTGGAGTCATCTAAAATCATAAATAGCATTATAAATATTCACTTACCTTTGATGATCTTCATCAGAATGCACTCCTTGGAATCCCAGGTCCACAATAAATGTTGTTTTGTTCGATAAAGTCCATCATTTATGTCCTCTTTGTTAGCGCGTTCAGTAAGCTACTCCAAATGTAGGAAGCGTGCCGAAAAGTTTAAAAAAAGTTATATTTACGTTAGTAGAAACATGTCAAACGATGTATAGCATCAATCTGTAGGGCCTTTTTAACATAAAAGTTCAATAATATTCCAACCGGACGATTGAAATGTCTTCAAAAATGTAATGGAACACAGCTACCTCTCATGTGAATGCGCGCAATTGAGACCATGTCCTTTCCTGAGTCAACAACTTCCAACTTCCTTTGTTCGCTCTCTGTTCACCATAGAAGCCTCACACAACTTTCTAAAGACTGTTGACATCTAGTGGAAGCCTTAGGAAGTGCAAAATGAACCCTAAGTCACTGTATACTGAATAGGCCCAGTCTTGAAAAACTACAAACCACTTCCTGGTTGGATTTTTTTTCAGGTTTTTGCCTGCCATATGAGTTCTGTTATACTCACAGACATCATTCAAACAGTTTTAGAAACTTCAGTGTTTTCTATCCAAATCTACTAATAATATGCATATCCTACGTTCTGAGCCCGAGTAGTAGGCAGTTTAATTTGGGCACGTCATTCATCCGAATTTCCAAATAATGCCCCCTGTCACTAAAAAGTTAAAACCACAAAGGGGGGACCAACGCGATATTAATGCCCATTATTTTGGAATGAGATGTTCGAAGAGCAGGTGTCCACATACTTTTGGTCATGTAGTGAATTTATTCAGTTTATTCTGGGGAACAGTCTATGTATGTTAGCAAAAACTTCCTGAGAACCTATTTTGTTTAGGCGTTAGAGCTGTGTTTCTTAATCTTGGTCCTCGGGACCCCAAGGTGTGCACGTTTTGGCTTTTGCCCTAGCACTACACAACAGATTAAAATAATCAACTAATGATTAGACAGCATGCCAGTTTAGTGGAGTCTGCCCCTAGCACAGTCAGTGTAGTCAGCTCAGTTCATCTAGTGCTGGATGACTTGACAGAGAAAACTTATTTGCGAAGGGGAGTGCCTTGTAATGCACCAGAGAGAGTGTACTTTGTTACAAAATACAGCACTGAAGCAAAGAACATTAAAATAATAATTAAAAAGAATTGGGGAATCATCCAAAGTGATACGCTACTATGCAAAGTCTTTCCAGAGCCAACAGTCATAAGCTTTAAGAGATGTCCTACCCAAAATTACCAATTAGTCCACAGCTATCTTCCAGGTGACTCTCAACAGACCTGGCTATACCACAAACCCAGGGACTCTTTTAAATGCAACCATTGCAGAAATATTGCACAGAAAAAGTATTTTGGTTGACACAGCTTCTAAAATTGAGTATCAAATCAAGTATTTAATTAACTGCAAAACCACTCACGTCCTCTACAGATTGGAATGTCCACAGTGCAAGGTGTTCTACATTGGACGGACAAAGAGACGCCTTCTGCTTAGCAGAACACAAGTACGCCATACAGGTAGTCACTACAAGTCCTTTCCCAATGCCAACCCGGCTTCCCTACAAGCTATGGGTATTGATCATGTTCCGGCCTCAATTAGAAAAGGGGACCGTCTCTTAAACAGCTAAACCAAAGGGAACATTTTTGGATTTACAAACTAGAGGCCCCTAAGTACCCTAGTTTAAATGAAGATATGGATTTCTCTCCTTTCCTATAGGATCGTGAGTAGTCCCTTTGCTCTCATCTAGTGGACATGTTACTATATTGCCCTCAGCTATGTTTAGACTGTTGTGGTCCATGTTTGCTGTGTTCTAGTGTACTATAAAATAGATGGCTCTCCTATTCTTAACACTTTGACATATCATATTCAAGGTTAGAACTACCTTTCTAGGGGTTCTGATGATTCTAGCCTTGAGATGCATTTTTGATAACATATCTACAGTATTTCACTTTTTCATGTGTATAGTATTGCTTACTAGGGGTTGTCCAATTAATTCTGTAACCACTTTCTCTTCAAATCAGGGTTGATTGGATAAAAGCGGTTCAAAAGCGGACATTGTATTATCATATCTTTGTACTCCCTGACGAAGGCCATGCAGCCAAAACACATCAGAGTTTTAAAACTTTGTTTCCATTGAACATGCCATACAAATAAAGGCATTTTAATTAATTGGTCCTCCACTCTTTTTGATGACTAGAATTTAGATAGTGACTAGTCATTAGATAGCTAGTTAGCAGAAAAGTAGATCAATAAAGAATTTTGTATAACTTAGAAAATAGTAAAAATAAAGAAAAACCCTTGAATGAGTAGGTGCGTCCAAACGTTTGACTGGTACTGTATATAAAATCCAAATAAAATTTTATTGGTCACATACACATATTTGGGAGATGTTATTGCGGGTGCAGAAAAATGCTTGTGAATTAAAAAATTACACTTTGAATAATTATATAATACATAGATCAATAATTAAATACATTCAGATATAGATACAATTAATACATTTGTCCGTTTTTTGGTATTTCCTTGCTCATTTATTTAATTGTGTGGGTTTATTTGTTAATGTATCTTTTTATGTGTTCATTTATTTATTCATTAATTTAATTCTAATTACAGCGGGTTTGGTCCTCCATAGTAATGAGCCTTGCTGTTGGAAAACCACATCACCACAACAGGGTCCGACTTCCGGCTGTCGCAGATGCACATCCTCCGATTTTACTCCTCCACTTTCATCTGCAGTCGGTTGCTTCAGCCTTACCACTCAAACAAGCCCTGTGAAGAAGCAGAGATACTTTTGAGGAGATGGAAAACTCCATTGGAATGGTATTACCGCCCATTGTGTACGTTGCCCATGCGTCGGTAATGGGCCGCGCGGTGCATTTGGGGTGATTCTGGGACAAGGAGAGCGCTCCTTTTAAGGAGTGAATGGGAGTCAATTGGTCGCTAGCTCAAAAACCCAACATTAGCATGTATTTCATGAATAAGAAGTACATTACAAATATTTTGAGACGTGATATCATTAACTTGTCTGTAATATAGTATAGCTTTTGTAATTGTGACATTATGTACTTTAGAGGAAAATAGGCAGGTTTGACATCTCGGGTTAAAGTATTCTGTGCATCCCCGGCCTCATTCACATTGTAGCTATCGTTTTCTAGTCGGAGGCATTTGGGAGTTGGAAAAATCACTTCCGGCAAGTATGGTAAAGGTTACAGGTAGCCTTGTTCTGTTCTCAAAACATTCACATTGGTGGGATATATCCGAGCAAAGTTTGCATTGACCTCGCCTGCTTCAAAGTGTTTAAAGAGGAGGAATTCAAGAAGAGCGAGATGAAACCGCAAGACGTTACTGCTCTCTCTTCCAAGTATTATCAAATCTTTGGTACGAGCTAGCTACTTACACGGTTTTGAACGTTTGCTTGCTAGTTAACGTTAGCGAACCTCAGTTTATGCGTTAGCTCGGTGCCACCAAATATAGGACAAAGTTGCAAATCGAACCCAAAAGTTAGTACAGACAAATAATACGAACTAGTTTTCATGCGACTTGTTAGTTAGGTGATGTGAAAGAATGGGTTTTAGTAAATAAACGAGTTATCAAACACGCTCAATTGAGGTTTTCATGTGAGCACTGGAGCTTGTTTCGGTATTTTAATGGGAGGCGGGCTGCGTTGGAGTGCATCTAGTGGGCGACACTTGCGAAGAAGGCGGAGGTGCCGGCGACCTGCTAGGCTTGGATGGAGTCGCTTGCCGGGTACGTCTACAAAGCGGCCGCTGAGGGCCGAGTCCTGACGCTGGCCGCCTTGTTGCTCAACCACTCCAAGCCAGAGACACGATATCTACTGAGTTACGTGACCCATCTCGCCGGCCAAAGGTCAACTCCTCTCATCATCGCAGCTCGAAACGGACATGACAAAGTTGTGAGGCTGCTGCTGGATCACTACAGGGTGGATACTGAACAAACTGGCACAGTCAGATTTGACGGGTTAGTATTCATGAATTTAATCATTCTGGCCGTTCACCACCACCATGGCAGCCTGGCAGCACACCAGCTCCTTAAATTCAATTGTGTGTTGTGTCAATTGTGTGTATTTGCACTTTATTTATGTTAGTATAATTGTGGGGAATTAAGGTCTTTAATACACTTCCATGTGCATTTGATGATTGATTAATTCTACCCATCTCCTCTCTCCTTCAGGTATGTCATTGATGGGGCCACTGCTCTGTGGTGTGCGGCTGGCGCAGGACACTTTGAGGTAGTCCGCCAGTTGGTGTGCCACCAGGCCAAAGTCAACCACACCACTGTCACCAACTCCACCCCCCTGAGGGCAGCCTGCTTTGACGGGTGTCTGGACATTGTGAAATACCTGGTGGACCACCAGGCCAAAATCGGCATCGCCAACAAGTACGACAACACCTGCCTGATGATTGCTGCCTACAAGGGCCATACGGACGTAGTGGGCTTCCTGCTGGAGCATGGAGCTGACCCCAACTCCAAGGCCCACTGTGGGGCTACCGCCCTGCACTTTGCTGCTGAGGCGGGCCACCTGGACATCGTTAAGGAGCTGGTGCGCTGCCAGGCTGCCATGGTGGTGAACGGCCACGGCATGACACCGATCAAGGTGGCGGCGGAGAGCTGCAAGGCGGAGGTGGTGGAGCTGCTGCTGTCTCATGCCGACTGTGGCCCGCACAGCCGCATCGAGGCCCTTGAGCTGCTGGGTGCCTCGTTCGCCAACGACCGGGAGAACTATGACATCCTCAAGACCTACCACTACCTGTACCTGGCCATGCTGGAGCGCCACCGTGATCTCATCGCCAAGGAGCTGCTTCCGCCCATCGAGGCCTACAGCGGCCGGGGCGAGTGCCGCACCCTGCAGGAGCTGGAGGCAATACGGGCAGACCGCAACGCGCTGCACATGGAGGGCTTGATGGTGCGTGAGCGTATCCTGGGCTCGGATAACATCGACGTGTCGCACCCCATCATCTATCGGGGAGCTGTGTACGCCGACAATATGGAGTTCGACCAGTGCATCAAGCTGTGGCTGCACGCTCTGCACCTGCGTCAGAAGGGCAACCGCAACACGCACAAGGACCTGCTGCGCTTCGCCCAGGTCTTCTCCCAGATGGTGCACCTGAAGGAGCCGGTGGGGGCGGCGCCAGTAGAGCAGGTGCTACACTGCAGCGTGCTGGAGATCCAGAGGAATATCGCAAGGGTGGAGGCGGCGCCTGAGGCAGAGCTGGACACGGCCATGGACAACTATGAGTCCAATATGTTCACCTTCCTCTACCTGGTGTGCATCAGCATCAAGACTGTGTGTGGCAAGGAGGCACGTGCCCATGTCAACGAGCAGATATACAACCTGATCCAGCTGGATCCGCGTTCACGGGAGGGCTTGTCCCTGTTGCACCTGGCCATCAGCTCCAGCACGCCTGTGGACAACTTCCACACCAACGACGTGTGCAGCTTCCCCAACGCGCAGGTCACCAAGCTGCTGCTGGACTGCGGTGCGCAAGTGAACGCGGTGGACCATGAGGGCAACAGTCCTCTGCACATCATCGTCCAGTACAACCGGCCTATCAGCGACTTCCTGACGCTGCACGCCATCATTATCAGCCTGGTGGAGGCGGGCGCCCACACTGACATGACCAACAAGCAGAAGAAGACGCCACTGGACAAGAGCACCACGGGTGTGTCGGAGATCCTGCTCAAGACCCAGATGAAGATGAGCCTCAAGTGCATTGCGGCACGTGCCGTGCGCCAGCACCAAATCACCTTCCGCAACCAGATCCCTAAGACCCTGGAGGAGTTTGTGGAGTTCCACTGATGCACCTTGCCAAGGACACTTTTTAAACCATTAGAAAACTTGTTCTTGTGATTTTTATATTTTTATATGTTCTAATTTTCTATCAAATCAAAATGGTGCTTGCTGCTGATGATTAGGAACAGTCGGATGCATTTTGTTTTTTACAACAATGGTTCCTTTTTTCTGTTTTAAGTATGAATCACAAGTACCAGCAGCATCACCCATATTCTCATTCTCCCATATCTCTCCCACTGAAGTGTTATGGTCTGTGGCTGTCATTGTGACACAGTGGGTGTCACTAGCAGAATGAGGAAATTGTCAGCCTGCTTTGAGCTTTCACTTTCCAAGAGTGTTCCAAAGAGAATACCTGGCAAAGCCAAGCATCCACACAATGGTAACAGCAGCAGGACCTTTTGGCTGCTTGTAGTGCATGGACCCAATTGTCCCAGACTCCCAGCTAGGTTTGCAACCATGAAAAGTAGCATTACTCTATTGATTCATTTTGCAGGTTTCCTTTTGAAGTGGTGTTGTATGCAGGTTTGCAGTGAGTATTAAGGCCCGTTGTTTGAGCATGTGAATGTGTGTCCGTGAGAGAAGGGGAGATGAAAAGGTAGTAGTTGAATTTAGAACTTTGTACTTAAGTTTTTTTCATATCCAATATAAAAAAAAGTTTATTTAAGAGGTGTGTGATTTTGTTTTGTTCTTAAAAATATATGTATATTGAGCTTTCTTTTACATTAACACTGACTGGTAAAGATGTGCCTTTTATATTTTGGAATAATTAGGCCTAGATATCGCTTGTCATCAACACGTGACTTGCTTGGCTTCTGTGTGTGGAGACTCCACGGCTTTGCTTGAGCTTTGCCACATAATGGCCGTTTTTAAATGGATTCTGCTGGTATTGATGTTTGAGCATGTCTTCCATTCTCCGTCTTTTGTTTGTGTGTGCGTTCGCATGCTAAGCGAATGAGAGAGGGACTGTGGAGTGTTCGTGGCGGTGTTGAATGTAGGCCTATAGCCTAGGCTTTTCCACTCATGCTTGCAACCTGTCGTTTGTCCTTAACAACTAACGATTCTACTGTCTGTCATTTTGTGTGTTCGAATCAGATGATCAGAGATTTAAAGCTGAGAATGAAAGGCGATTTGATTCAAGATTTTCATCCAAGTAAATCATAGCGTGGTGTTGTACAACAAACTGCTATATTGATTTGACCAGATTTTACTTAACTGTGTGACCGTATGTTTTTATTTTGGGGGGCTTGAGTGGAGATTGTATGTGTTTGAGGTGAGTAGTGGACTGAGATGCAAATTAGCCTAAAGACAGTTTAACTCAGTGTTTCTTCATCAGTTTACGTTTGTCAGAAATACTCATGCATTGAAGACATGAAAGATATTGCCTTTGTACACTTGCTGCAGATACGAAGTTGGTGTCATATAAAAGCTGTTTCCCAATATTTCATTGGCCTCTTGAGATTTGCACTTTCCCCTTAAGTTAATACAATTGATTTAATCCGATTTTAAAGTTTAATTCAAGTTTATTTAATCAAAGAATGCTGTCCAAGTGCAACTATTTCTGTTGTGGGACTAGTACACAATTTATATCAGTCAATATGTAGGCTAAGTGAAATGTTTACCTTGATATTTATTAACTTTTTATTTTTCTACTTGCATTCATTTCCTATTTCTTCAGGTATAATTACCAAAACTGTTTTTACTGAGGTATATGTCCCTATTAATGACACAAACTGCTGAAGTGTCCACACAACCAAATGTTTTGACATTGGTCCAAAAATGTAATGTGTAAATGTAACATTTTCTGACATGCCAGAGGGTAGTGCCAAAATTGGTCCAATGTCGCATGCAATGACACACATGTCACTCATACAGATGGCTTCTGGATTGAGTCAGAGCAACAGCGGGCTTAAATCTTAACTGATAATTCCACACAAACACACACAACTGTCATTGCATATGGAATCTGACCAATTCACCCTGTAGCTATACAGAGATTGCTCAAGCGTTAGGATTTTTCAATTTCATGTGATATGATGGAATGTGTGATAACATTGGTAGATCTTTTCTGATGGATATCATAGTCAAGGTGCCCTATTTTGGAGTATTTTATTTTAAATATATTTTTTACCTCCCTTTTTCTTCCCAATTTTGTGATATCAAATTACGATCTTGTCTCATTGCTGCAACTCCCCAATGGGCTTGGGAGCGGTGAAGGTCGAGTCATGCGTCCTCTGAAACATGACCCGCCTAACCGCGCTTCTTAACACCTGCCAGCTTAACCCGTAAGCCAGCCGCATCAATGTGTTGGAGGAAACACCATCCAACTGACAAATGAAGTCAGCCTGCAAGCACCTGGCCTGCCACATGGCGTTGCTAGACTGCGATGAGCCAAGTAAAGCCCCTCCGGCCAAACCCTCCCCTAATCCGGACAACGCTGAGCCAATTGTGCGCTGCCCTATGGGACAAAACTGTCTGTCGTAACATTCAATTAATTTCATTAATTCTTGCACCATGCAATCAATGAATGATCAGTTCTTAAGATGTCTTTTCCTTATCTACTGTCTGCACCATGATCTATTTAGCCTGTGTGCATATATGACAGACAGTTGTTGGTAGGAGCAGGTCTCTGGAGTCACTGGAGGAGTGTGTATAGATCCTGCTGTAGAATCTATTGCGTCCAGCAGTTCTAACGAATGAGTCACTCAGAAAAACAAATCATGACTCGAGTCAGTAGAAATGGTTGTTTTAAAATAATAAATTGTTTGCAAACGGCACATCACTAGCCAGTGGAAGGGCTCAGCACAGCAAGATTGGTGTGCTTTTTGGCCAATAGCGAAGTTGGATAAGGGCACCGAGCTGGCACCCACATTCTCATGTCTGGGGTGTGCTGGGGGTCCCTGAGAGATGGGGCTGAAGCAGGTCCACACTGTCGCCATGGTTACCTCTCCTCTGGCGTCTTCCTGATAGCTACTTGCTCCTCCTGCATGTTGAAGAAGCCCAGCTGGGAAGGCAGAGAGGGGAAAGAGTGAAACCCAGGGGTTAAAGCAAAGAAAATCAGTCAATCTCAGATTGATTGTCTGCGGGGCCAAGTTAACCTCCCCTTTCATGTAAAAAAGTTATGACCATCATGTTGTTAGGAAAAGAGGACGTTTAAATTATCTTTTGTGCATGTATTAAACTGAAAGGTTGACCAATTCCAGTCCTTTTCAAAATATATATATACACTGCTCAAAAAAATAAAGGGAACACTTAAACAACACAATGTAACTCCAAGTCAATCACACTTCTGTGAAATCAAACTGTCCACTTAGGAAGCAACACTGATTGACAATACATTTCACATGCTGTTGTGCAAATGGAATAGACAACAGGTGGAAATTATAGGCAATTAGCAAGACACCCCCAATAAAGGAGTGGTTCTGCAGGTGGGGACCACAGACCACTTCTCAGTTCCGAAGCTTCCTGGCTGATGTTTTGGTCACTTTTGAATGCTGGCGGTGCTTTCACTCTAGTGGTAGCATGAGACGGAGTCTACAACCCACACAAGTGGCTCAGGTAGTGCAGCTCATCCAGGATGGCACATCAATGCGAGCTGTGGCAAGAAGGTTTGCTGTGTCTGTCAGCGTAGTGTCCAGAGCATGGAGGCGCTACCAGGAGACAGGCCAGTACATCAGGAGATGTGGAGGAGGCCGTAGGAGGGCAACAACCCAGCAGCAGGACCGCTACCTCCGCCTTTGTGCAAGGAGGAGCAGGAGGAGCACTGCCAGAGCCCTGCAAAATGACCTCCAGCAGGCCACAAATGTGCATGTGTCTGCTCAAACGGTCAGAAACAGACTCCATGAGGGTGGTATGAGGGCCCGACGTCCACAGGTGGGGGTTGTGCTTACAGCCCAACACCGTGCAGGACGTTTGGCATTTGCCAGAGAACACCAAGATTGGCAAATTCGCCACTGGCGCCCTGTGCTCTTCACAGATGAAAGCAGGTTCACACTGAGCACGTGACAGAGTCTGGAGACGCCGTGGAGAACGTTCTGCTGCCTGCAACATCCTCCAGCATGACCGGTTTGGCGGTGGGTCAGTCATGGTGTGGGGTGGCATTTCTTTGGGGGGCCGCACAGCCCTCCATGTGCTCGCCAGAGGTAGCCTGACTGCCATTAGGTACCGAGATGAGATCCTCAGACCCCTTGTGAGACCATATGCTGGTGCGGTTGGCCCTGGGTTCCTCCTAATGCAAGACAATGCTAGACCTCGTGGCTGGAGTGTGTCAGCAGTTCCTGCAAGAGGAAGGCATTGATGCTATGGACCGCCCGTTCCCCAGACCCGAATCCAATTGAGCACATCTGGGACATCATGTCTCGCTCCATCCACCAACGCCACGTTGCACCACAGACTGTCCAGGAGTTGGCGGATGCTTTAGTCCAGGTCTGGGAGGAGATCCCTCAGGAGACCATCCGCCACCTCATCAGGAGCATGCCCAGGCGTTGTAGGGAGGTCATACAGGCACGTGGAGGCCACACACACTACTGAGCCTCATTTTGACTTGTTTTAAGGACATTACATCAAAGTTGGATCAGCCTGTAGTGTGGTTTTCCACTTTAATTTTGAGTGTGACTACAAATCCAGACCTCCATGGGTTGATAAATTGGATTTCCATTGATTATTTGTGTGATTTTGTTGTCAGCACATTCAACTATGTAAAGAAAATAGTATTTAATAAGAGTATTTCTTTCATTCAGATCTAGGATGTGTTGTTTAAGTGTTCCCTATATTTTTTTGAGCAGTATATATATATATATATATATATATATATATATATATATATATATATATATATATATATATATATTTTTTTTTTAAAGAATCCATATGATGGAAATCCGTCGCAGTGACAGAGAACTTGAGCCCCTGGAAACCAAAACACTTAACCAGGCGTCTCCAGGCAGCAACATACTGGTAACCTTTTACCAGTACTTTTTACAAATATATTTTTTTTTCTTTCTGCAAAGCAAAACAGTTTAGAAATGCCTGAGAGCATTTCACTATCTTTCAATTATATCAGTGTTAAACCATTTCATAACAGTGAAAGTGTAGAGCGCAGGTAATCAACTTTATAGATGTACAGAGCCTTCATAAAGTATTCATAACCCTTATTCCACATTTTGTTGTTACAGCCTGAATTCAAAATTGATTAAATTTAGTTTTTTTCTCACCCTTCTACACACACAATACTCCACAATGACAGTGAACATGTTTTTAGAATTTGTAGCAGATGTATTGAAAATAAAATACAGAAATTACAAATTTACATAAATATTCACACCCTAGTGAATACATGTTAGAATAACCTTTGGCAGCGATTACAGATGTGATTCTTTCTGGGTAAGTCTCAGTGTTACACACCTGCCATAGATATTCAAGCTGATTTAAGTCAAAACTGTAAGTAGGTCAGTCAGGAACATTCAACGTCGTCTTTGTTAGCAAGTCCAGTTTATATTTGACCTTGTGTTTTAGGTCATTGTCCTGCTGAAAAGGAAAATTGTCTTCCAGTGTCTGGGAAAGCAGACAATCAGGTTTTCCTCTAGGATTTTGTCTGTGATTTGCTCTATTCTGTTTCTTTTTCTCCTAAAAAACCTCCCTTGCCGGTGACAAGCATACCCATAACATAATGCAGCCACCACGTTTGAAAATATGAAGAGTGGTACAGAGATGTTCACAAATCTTTGAGGTAGAGGTCAAGTCTTTTAGGGCCAAGTCTAAGTCAAGTCTCAAGCACCTTTTGGCTATGGGTTAGGTCTATAAACCTAGTCAATTATTTGAAGAGACTTCCTTGGTCATTAGCCCATACTTGTATGAAAGAAATCACATCAGGCACTATTTCAATCAAAATAAATGTCCTTTTAAAATGTAGACAGTTTACATTAATAAAAGTAATTGTACCAGATATGAAAAAAAGCTAACATAACATTTTTAAGTGCATGGTATTTTGTGGCAGACATTGTCTATATTTCACTTCATTCTGTCACACAAACAGAAAATCTGTAGGTGAGGGAAGATAAATAACTATGAATGTAAACCAAAATGACTGACAACTGTTCAATAACTGCAATACTAAAGTGTCCTGTATATCAAACGTAATGGTCTTTATGCCTAAAATATACTTACTGACCTGGACACTTAACATAAATACAATTTCCTGTAATAAGTAGCAAATGACATCCTGTGCCCTAAGACAGAACATTTCTGTTGCAGACAGGTTACATTTCAGAAAGATCAAGTTTATCAGCGTTCTTGCACTGAACCCGGCATGATGAGGGCACATGACTAAACACCCTCCACTGGGACACCGGTGGCAGGCACAGCCAACGCTGTCATTGCTACCTGCTTGAGCCTTGGAAAGACTTTTGCATGGATTCTCCAAAAATGCAAGCAATCAACATCATTTTCTACAGAAGGTACTTGAATGTAGCGAATAATCTCTGCTCTGACAGATGATTTTATGTTTCCTTTCTTCTTGCTGATCTTGTTGCGGTAGCCAGAGAACATTCTGGAGGTTTTGGCAGGTGGTTGATCTCCATTACTGCGTTCCGTAACGGTGACTTTCCGTGCCTCAGCCAAAACAAAAATTCATAAAATAATGTATATGATCAAGAAAATAACAGTATACATTATACATTAAAAAAAACTATTTGAATGCAAGTGGCATAGAAAACATTGCAATGCATTTTACCTACCAATCAGCTTTATCTTCATGTGGTATGAGGACATCATGATCAAGCCAGAACAGGCAGAAAGATGGGTCCAGCTGTGCAGCCATAATGTATACATTGTCACCAAATGGAGGTTTTGTTGCCTGGTAATCCAAGTGCTCCATTCTGACATTCACAAACACCCCCTAGAATCAGCGTTTGAGTGACTGCTGCAATGCTTTTACTAGACTGACTAGGTGACGACTTGTGCTCAGTATACTTTGCAGATGATAGTTGAATGACAGTACACAAAGAAGGGCAGCACTAAGAGTCACCACATTCTCCCCCTGAGTAAGGTCGGTGGCCTGGACAAAAGGGTCCAATAGCTGGCTCCATTCCCTTGGTGATAAGCAGAGCTCCTTGTGTCCTTGGGCCTCAACTAGAGTATTGAGGCTTTGTTGATTCAGATCGGTGACTGCTTTAACAAGCCGGAGGATAGAATTCCATCTGGTAGACACAGCAGCAGGGACACTACTATTGACTCCGAACTCAGCTTCAAATGCTTCTTTCAGACCACAGGTAGTATGTAGTAAGCTGCAAAGTTTAGTTACCTTAGCCATCATACTGTGTATAATTTTTGTTTCCTTTAGTCCATCTCTAATCACCAGTTGTAATGAACAGGACAAAGCACTGTAAGATCTGTTGCCTGCAGTTGGTTTGGATAGCTTCCACATCAGCATTGTACTCTTCACCAAATTCTTCCCATAGGCTGGGGTTATCCACATCATCATCATCATCATCATGATCATTGCTTGCTTTGGGGAAACAAACTGTGAAGGCCTTTTTCATACTTGCAGCGTTATCACATATGATATAATCTAATTTATGTTTTGTGCCAAAATTATCACATATTACTTCACATTTATCAGTGATTATTTTCCCAGTGTGTGACCCTGTAAATCTATCACAGCTCAACAGAACTGACTCCAGTCTGGGAGTTTTTTTCTCTTCCATGGCCATGTAATGGGCCCTTACTCCCATGAAGCCCCTCATGGTCCTGTCAGTCCATAGATCTACAGTGACAGACACCGATTCTGTCTTCTCTAGGGCACTTTTAATTGTAGCCTCTTTGTTCAGTGTTAAGTCATGCAGGTGCCTGGTCAACGTGGGCCTACTTACGGGTCTATATTTGCCATCTACCACTGACATGAAATGCCTAAAGTGAGGGTTGTCCACTTAGGCTATAGGCAGGTTGAAGGAAATGATCAGGTCTTGCAGTAGGGATGCACGATATATTGGTAAGCATATCGGAATCGGGCCGAAAGTAGCTAAATATGCCATCATCGGCCCGATGTGTAGTTAACACTGATGTGCAAAACCGATGTCAAACTGACGTGCAGACCTATATAACGTAGGTAGATAACATAATGTAGGTAGATAACAAAAAAAAAATACTGCACTAGACGTGCAACACAGCATTCCTAACCTAGCCCGCAATGTCTGCTGTGTGGATCTATTTTAAAGTTTCAAAGATAGATAACAAAAAAGGCCATATGCAATGTTTGTGCTGCTATTATTTCCAGAGGGGAGAAAGTGAAACCTTTCAATACCACAAACCTAATTACTAATTTGAAAGTGCATCACCCCCAGACGTTCAGCGACTACTTAGAACAAAAGTTGAAAACTAAGCGCACACTTCCAACAAGTTCAAGTCGAGCAGTCATTTCAAAGAGTAAGACAATTTCAGCGAGACAACTCAAAGGTTAAATTTATTAATGCCAAGATAATTGAATTCATTGCCCTTGATGTCACGGCTGTCGAAAGGAGCGGACCAAAGTGCAGCGTGGTTGTAGTTCCACATTTTATTTAATCCGTGAAACTTTGCAATACATAAATAACTGAATATGACAAAACAACAAACCGTGACGCAGAGAGAAACAAACACTACTCAAAATATAATAACCCACCAAAACCCAGGAAGAAAAACCCCTACTTAAATATGATCTCCAATTAGAGACAACCAGGACCAGCTGCCTCCAATTGGAGATCAACCCCCCCAAAAAAACAACATAGAAATAGAAAACTAGAACTAAACAGACCAAAACACCCCCGTCACACCCTGACCTACTCTACCATAGAAAATCACATCTTACTATGGTCAGGACGTGACACTTGACAATCAACCGTTCTGTTGTGGATGATGTTGGCTTTCGCCGACTGGTCGAGCACTTCGAGCCCCGGGACACACTACCAAATAGGCGCTATTTTTCAGATGTTTCCCTACCGGTGTTACACAGTATTGTTAAAACGCACATCCATGAGCAACTTGCTATGGGAGTCACTGCTATTAGCTTCACGACTGACATTTGGACCAGTGATGTCAGCCTCATGAGCATGTTGAGTCTGACAGCACAGTGGGTTGATGAGGATTTTGTACTGAGGAAAGCCGTATTGCATGCTCAAGAATGTGCTGGTTCTCATACTGCTGCTGCCATTCCAATGGCATTTGAGAACATTTTTGAAACTTGAAGACACTCCTAGTTCCATTCGAACAACTGGCTCGAGAAATAAGCTCATCAACTGCGTCTGCAGCAGACGTGATACCCTCTGCCATGGCATTGAAACGCCTGCTCAACCAAACTGCCAACACAAACCGTGGGGTTAAAACTTGCAAAAGTACTCTAGAGGCTGTGGGCAAGCGATTTGGTGGCATTCTCTGAGCCTCTTTACTGTGTGTCGCCACCATGCTCAATGCTAGGTACAAGGACCGCTACTTCGATGCAGATAAAAAAAACAGGGTTTACGTGAAATGTTACAGACACAGCTGGACAAGATGGAAACGGACACAGTGACAGTGCGCACCGAAGAAGAGGACCCACGACAGAAGAGGCCACGGACAGACAGATGAAACGTGATCTGACAGTCACAGGGAAACTTCACGGCGGGGGGCGTCTGCCTGCTTGTCAGGGACCAGTGGTGTAAATCGATCCTGGTAAGAGAGAGACTCTGTACCCCCGACATTGAACTGCTTTCTGTGTCACTGCGACCCTACTATCTGCCCAGTGAGTTCCACCAATTGTTTGTTACCGTTGTGAACATTCAACCGAAAGCTAATATAACAAAGGCATCAGAGATTATTTATCATCTGTCACAGAAACTGGAATCCATCTCCCCTGACCCACCCAAATTTATTTTAGGGGATTTTAACAACTGTACCTTGCAAAGTCCTGCGCACATACCACCAGTATGTGAAATGTCACACTAGGAAAAATAGGACTATTGATTTGTGCTATGGGACAATACGAAATGCGTTCTCTGCCACCACCAGACCTCCCCTGGGGACATCAGACCACAATGTGGTCTACCTCAGGCCAATCTACTGTCGGCTCCTGGAGAGGGAAAAACCCACAGTTAAAACTGTCCAGATCTGGAATGACAACAGTATCACTTGTCTCCAGGGGTGTTTTGACAGTACTATGTGGGAGGTATTTGAGGACAGCAGCTCTGATCTTGATGAACTCACAGATGTTATTTCAGACTATGTAAACTTCTGTGTTGAGTCAGTTGTGCCTACTAAAACCTGTAAAATCTTCCCTAACAATAAGCCTTGGGTATCAAAACATCTAAAATCACTACTTGATAGGAAGAAGGCAGTTTATGCTGAGGGTGATAGACAGGCTTTATGAGATGTTCAACGTGAGATCAAAAGAGATTCTGGTGGACAAGGAGGCATACAAGCAAAAGGTGGAGAGGACCCTCTCCTCGGGAAACGCAAGGGTGGCCTGACAAGGGATTAAATCCATGGCTAGTGCCCCCCACATAGGCAGGGGAAAAACCATGCTGAACTTGGGGGATATGAGGGCCAGGACATGGCTAATGAGCTGAATGTTTTCTCAAGATTTGAATCAGACAACGTTGTGTCGGAGGTAAAACAAATGGAAGCATCATTACAAATGTTTGAGAGTTGTTAAACAGTCTGATGTTTTAAAGTTGTTCAGGGGATATAACGAATACAAAAGCCCAGGCCCAGACAAAATAAGTAGACATTAGTTAAACCACTGTGCTAAACAATTGGCTGGGGTTTTTACAGACATTTTCCAATCCTCACTCGACCAGCAACACGTGCCAGTATTGTGGAAAAACTCAATAATTATACCAATTCCTAAAGCATATAATTCCGCTGTGCTGAATGACTACCGCCCTGTCACTTTGACATCCTTAGTAATGAAATGCCATGAGAAAATTGTGAAAAGTCATATTCTCAGTGTCACCCAGAAGCTTCTCGACCCATTTCAGTTTGCCTATCAGCCTAGTAGAGGAGTTGATGATGCCAATCTTAACCTCCTTAAAATGGTCTATAGACATCTAGAGGGTGCCAGATCCCATTTCAGGGTTCTGTTTGTTGACTTTTCTTCTGCCTTCAACACAATCCAGCCTTACATTCTGGCACAGAGACTCATTCGGGACTTCACCTTAGATGGGGGGCTGGTTTTGTGGCTGTTGGACTTCCTGAACCAACGCACACAGCGAGTCAAAATAGGTCCCCACATATCGGATATACGCAATACCAAAACAGGCTCTCCTCAGGGATGTGTTTTGTCCCCACTCCTGAACATCTTGTACACTAATAGTTGTACTAGTTCCCATACTGACAGACACCTTGTTAAGTTCGCTGATGTCACTGCCTTGATCAGCCTGTTGAATGATGACGAGGAACATCATGGCCGGGTCCTAGATGACTGTAGAGTGGTGTGAGGAATCACACTTGGTCCTCAATACCGACAAGACCACAGAGATGTGCATAGACTTCAGGAAGCGTACAACACCTACCTCTGCAGCATCTATCAGAGGTCAGAATATAGAAATTGTAGAGGAATACAAATATATGGGTATCCTTTTGGACAATAAGCTTCAGTGGAGTAAATGTAGACCTGATCTACAAAAAGAACCAACAGAAACTGTACTTTCTCAAAAAGCTGGGATCTTTTAATGTAGACTGTACTATATTGACTCTGTTTAACAAATCTTTATTTTAACTTTTTGTATTATTTGTTGGTTTGGCAATGCCACTGTCAGCCAGAGAAATATGTTAAGGATTATCACCACAGCAAGCAAGGTACTTGGAGTCAAACAGTCAGGCCTGGATGAGATCTTTAAGGTCAGGGCCCTCCGTAAGGCTCACAAAATCATTTTAGACCCAAGCCACCCCCTGTACCTGGACTTTGAACTACCCCCCTCTGAGCTCAGGTATAGGGCACCCCTCAGCAGGAAAAACAGAACTAGACAATCATTTGTGCCAGGTGTGATATCCCTCCTAAATAGCTCGGGCTAATGTTCCTATCCACCCAGTAAGGCCAGCAGGCTAGTCTTTTTTCAATGTTTTATTTCTTTATTTCTTATAATTATTATAATTATTTCTTTATTGGTATGTAACTGTTATGAAAGTTGTATTGTCAATTTTGTATAGTATTTAAACGCCACTTTAAATGTGTACATGACACGGCAACAAAATTTCCCCTTGGGGACAATAAAGTCAGTAAGTAAGAAACTTCACTGCTCGACATGTATGATGAAATCCTGGTTGACAATGAAACGACTGAACAAATTAACAAAACAGCACAGCGAGTGAAAGAAATAGGTTTTGATATGTTTTACTGGTAATGGGGACATACGCAAATGTCAACAAAATAACTTTTTGGTCAGTGTGGGTGTGTTTCAACTATTTAACTGTACTAGAATGCTTAAAAGGCTGCAAAGAATTTCAATATCGGTTATCGTTATTGGGTTATATTTGGCAAGGAAATATCGTATCGGCCAAAAATGTCATATCGGTGCATCACTGTCTTGCATTATAGCCTCTGTTATGGCCTTCTGCCTGGGGTGGCCCTGGCTGTACACATGGACACCTGTGGTGGTCAAGAATGAGTCAATGCTGCTCTGTCCTTCTGTTCCTGCGCTGGCCACCTTTGCTTTGCAGAATTCAGTGAACCTGCAGATGAACAACATGATGGATAGTTGTTGCTGACTTGATATGGAAGTACAAGGACACAAACAAATATATATGGTCGATGGGATTTTGCATGCTTTGAACTCTCGTTTCATACTAAGTTACTTCCTAGGACCAGCCTACAACAGAAAGTATATTAAATCTCAGAGTGATATGCATATCGCCGAGATTTAACTAAATAATCTCTGATATCAAGTAGGCCTAGCTATCTGATAACCCACCTCTTTAACCTTTCAAGAAATATTCGACAGTAATACATTTCCAGTTAGCTAAAAGATGACACAAGAAAGCTAGCTATATTAAGCTGGCATCACATTTGTTACGGATACAGGAGGGCCAAAGGGATTCGTAACACATTGTAACGTTGTTAGCTAGCTAGCCTAACTGACCTTTCGCGTTGAGTTTTCAAATGTCGGATGAAGTTAGATGTAGTTGCGCCAGCATCTTTAATGTTAATTCCACACGTTTTGCAAACAGAATTTCGTTTTTTGCCACTGGCATTATACTGCAGGTTCTTGTAACCAAATTTAATAAGGAAAGCCACACCACCTGATGACATTGTTGCTGATTATGATTGTTAAGCTGTAGTACTACAGTGATGTACAAATGACTGCAAAAACGTAAATAAAAGACTCTTAAAGAGCATCTTGGAAGTTAACCAACCGGTCAATCGCGATCGACTTGTCGATCTCCAATGCATTTCTAGTCGATCGCCAAACATTTCTGTAAAAACCCAACGATAAAGCCTTGTGTTCCTATTTCTCAGGATGTTGTTGGTAGGTGCAGCCAATTCATCTACCCTGCGCGCCGGGTAGACAAACTGTTACCATTTCATGTGTCTGAAGGTACAAACTCAGCCTTCTCAGTGGGCATGGAGAGGAAATCAAATGCACTGTGCTACCGCTGGCCAATCAGATTGCTCAGATGACTGAGTCTGCAGTAATTTAGCAGGCATAAAAGAAAGCTACAACAAAGTTGATACTGTGAGATTAAAACGTTTAAAACCATGACTAGAGAGAGACTGTCAACAAATACAGCAAAGAGCTGCTGTTTTTATGAGTGAGTTCATGTTTAAGTTCTTACTCAGCACTGTATTGAACACTTTTATAAGCCATAAAATGCGCATTATTCCTATTTCCACTCAGAGCTACAACAAGCAGTGCAGCAGGAATGAATGAGTAGGAAAGTGTATCTATAGGCTTGCGTTGTTATTAGCGGCTTGGGTCTTTTTTAATTTCAAGGAATATTTCACGTTCTCTGTTCATATGAGTAACATGAATTTGTGCATGAGGCAGAAATAATGCGGTGCGACTCGAGATTCGCGATCAGATGGAAGACGGTGTCCCTTTTTGGTCAGTGCCGGAAAAAAGTGATCACAATTGAGCAATTTTGTTGCTAGATTTAGCAACTTTTCAGACTACCCTGGCACCTTTTTTTTCCAAACAGCACCTAGCAACAAATTGAGTTACTTTTAAAAATGTATTTTGAACTTTTAGCAACTTTTGAAAAGTGACTCGAACGCTAACATGCACGCATTTTCCCTCTAAATGACACAAAACTGATTCGCCATCAGATTCTCTGTCACACACTCACTCACAACACACGTGCCTGGCTGCAAAAGTGCGTTGTGAGTGACATCAGCAGCAGGCGTTCAGCTCGTGCACAGGCAGCAGCAGGCCAGCAGCAATTTCAGCAAATTGCAAATCATTGTTGGCTGACTGCAGCAGCAGTAGTAGTACGGGTTCGACGAGCCAAACCCAATGAATATAGTTGGTCACGAATGTTTGATCTTGAACAAATTTTACAACATCAATCGATGTCTCAATCAAAATTGTACAGCCAGAAGTACAGAAAAGAGTGGGAGGCTGTACCTGAACAAATATGAAATCATATTTTTTGCTGAGATGGCCAGTCAATTTGAGTAACATTATTGTGAATTCTAAGTAAAGATGCAGTTACGTTATCACGCAATGACATCACGTCATTTAGCAACTTTTAGCAACAAATCAACCTGCCTCTAGCTTCTTTGGCATAGGGGGCGGTATTTTGACGTCCGGATGAAAAGCGTGCCCAAAGTAAACTGCCTGCTACTCAGGCCCAGAAGCTAGGATATGCATATAATTGGTAGATTTGGATAGAAAACTCTAAAGTTTCCAAAACTGTTAAAATAATGTCTGTGAGAATAACAGAACTGAAATGGCAGGCAAAACCCCAAGGACAAACCATCAAAAAAAATAAAACAATTCAGCATACCACTGATTTCAATGGCTGGCACTTTTATAAAAGGGTGAAATCGTCCCCTATTGCCGTTCCTAGGTCTTCCACTAGATGTCAGTCTTTAGAAAGAGTTTCAGGCTGGTTTTTGTAAAAATGAGGGAGAAGTTGTAGTTTTTCTAAGTGGCTCCCATGTTGGCTGTAGTGTTTCCAAGCGCATGGCCAAGAGAGCGCCTTCTTTTTGTTTATCTCCAGTAAAGACAATAACGATTCTCCGTCTTAAATTGTATCGTTTGTGTATTAGGGTACCTAAGGATTGATTATAAACGTTGATTGACTTGTTTGGATAAGTTTATTGGTAACGTTTGGGATTCATTTTGTATGCATTTTGAAGGAGGGAAACCGAGTGGATTGTTGACTGAAGCGCGCCAGCTAAACTGAGTTATGGATATAAAGAAGGACATTATCGAACAAAAGGACCATTTGTAATGTAACTGGGACCTTTTGGAGTGCCAACAGAAGAAAGTCTTCAAAGGTAAGGCATATATTATATCACTATTTCGGACTTTCGTGTCGCAACTCCCTGGTTGAAAATGATTTGTTATGCATTTGTGTGCTGGGCGCTGTCATCAGATAATCACATGGTTTGCTTTCGCCGTAAAGCCTTTTTGAAATCTGACACGGCGGCTGGATTAACAACAAGTTAAGCATTATTTTGATGTATTGCACTTGTGATTTCATGAAAGTTTAATATTTATTGTAATTTCATTTGAATTTCGCGCTCTGCAATTTCACCGGATGTTGGCCAGGTGGGACGCTAGCATCCCAATGATCCGCAAGAAGCTAGCAACTTGCCCTGAAAATTAGTTGGCAAAATTTAGCAACTTTGTCGCTATATTTAGCGAGTATTCAGACCTCTAGCGACACATTTAAAAAGAAAAGACTAGCGACAAATCTAGCGACTTTTTCTGGTGTTATTGGAGACTGACGTGAAAGCACGTATCGTTCTTACTCTTCTCAACGAGCACCGGGTGCTGCCGTGGGCCCCACCCCCATCCCAAAGCACTCACAGGTGGCCCAGTCCTCGGCAGCAGTCCCTCCCAGCTGCAGTCAGAGCAGATGTTGTTCACCCCTCCGCGTCCAGACTGCAAATGAATCGCGCATGCGGGAAGCCGCCGCTGGTTGATCCCGCCCTGGCTTACATTCAGGGTGGGATGCAAATGTGAAATGTTCTTTGTCTAAAATAAATCACTGCACAAAAATAAATCACTGCATTTGACTCACACAGCCTCAGTCACTTACTCACCTTGTCCACTATGTGTGTGCCTATGACATAAGCTAAACATCTAGCTGGCTAGCTCATCAAGTCTCAGTCTAAACTGTACACTCAAAAATACAGAAAGGAGTGGGAATCAAACCCTGAATTCAAAGGCTGGTTGAAGCCGTTTATTGGAGATGATACACGGGCATACTGCCTGTATTGTCAGGTTGATTTCTACGCCAAACTTAGCCATTTAAAAAAAAACACATGACAACTCAAAAACATACTGAAAAGGCAAAGCCTTATAACAGTTCCAACCAAAACAAGCTGCCATTTATGGTTAAAAAAATTGACTCTGCAAAAAAGGCTGAAGCCACCATGGCATTAGCTATCGCTGAACACTGTTCAATGCTGGCATGTGATCACATTGGAGAAGCATGTAGAGCTGCGTTCTCAGACTCCACTGCTGCTACCCACTTCAAAATAAACAGAAATGATTAATGGTGTTCTAGCACCATACTTTCTGAAAAAGTTGGTCGCAGATGTGGGTGACCAGCGTGTCAGCCTCCTCCTCGATGACTCCACGGATGTAAGTGTTTCTAAGTACCTGGGGGTTGTGATAAGGTACTTTAGTAACACCAAGCAGACAATTGTATCAACATTTCTGGGGCTTGTTGAGTTGGAGGGAGGAGATGCCAAATCTATAGCCCGTGCTGTTGTGGCTTTCCTCGAGAAGTGTCTTAAAAAAAAAAGAGAAACTCCTGGGGATAGGGACTGACAATGCCTCTGTTATGACAGGGATTAACAATGGTTCCATAAAGTGCTGAAGGAGGAGTATGGCCTCACATATCTGGTTTTTATTCACTGAGTGTGTCACTCTGGAGCTTGCTGTAAGTCATGCTTCCAATGACACCACTTATAACTGGTTTTCAGTGTCTCCAAAGCGCAGGGAGGCCTACGAGGCCATATGAGACCATCAACTGTGGGGAGAAACCTTTACAGATAACCAAGGTGTGTGTCACACGTTGGCTCTCCATTGAACCCGCGGTTTCATGCATTTTGGACCAGTGGGAGGAGCTTAGGCTACATTTTGTTGTCACCAACTCCAGTGAACACTGCTACATGGCTGAGGTTTTATACTCCATGTACAGTGACCCTCAAAACATATTGTATCTAACTTTTTTGAAGTCAGTGCTGGGTGAGGTACAGTTGGCCATCAAGGCTTTTGAGGGAGAGCAAGTAGATCCTTTTAAGCTACTTGACAGCTTGGTTAGCCTGATCAAGTCTGTGAGGAGCAGAGTGCTGAATCCACTGGCAAATGTTGATGTACTCAAAGGGCCAATAGATGGCTACATCAGTCCCAAACCGTACCTTGGTTACCTTTTTGAGTCAAAGGCAGCTGAGCTCCACCTTGCGCCTGAGGATGAAAGCAGTGTCCGAAAGCGGTGTGTAGCCGCTCACTAATAAGTTGAGGGTGAGACTGCCGGACATCGAAGCATTGCAGTACATGTCAGTTTTCAATGTGGAGGAAACTAAAGCACAATAAGAGCCCTGGAGAAATAGAAAACATAACCAAGTTCGCCTGCAGAGATAGACAAGATTGTCCAGCAATGGCATGCCATCCGTCTTAGTAAATAGGAGACAAACACACTGGGCTTCTGGAGGGAGATTTGGAAGTTCAGGGATGCAGCTGATATCAACCCATTTCAAGTACTTGCCATGGCTGCTGTCTGTGTCTGTGTTGTCCTTGCCACACTCGAATGCTGAAGTCGAGAGAGTATTCAGCCAGATGAGTGTGGTGAAAAGCAAACTTAGAATCGGATGTCCTTGCAGACCCTTAACTCCATCCTGTACATTTGATATAGACTGAAGCTGTCTGGTGAGGCTTGCTATGAGCACCAGATGCCTGATAATGTTTTGCAGCTTTTTGGCACATCAGCTGCTTACTCATTTAAGTCAGCTCCCTCAGTTGCTGAACCTGCCATAGAGAGCCTTGACCAAAATGACGATGACCCACTCTTTCTGTGAGCCAGCACAGCCTGAATTAGGGCCAGACTAGTTACAATAATTCTCACTTTGCCATTGACAGTTTTCTATTGTCTCTTTTTGGTCCATTTAGATTGTTAATGTTGATTGTATACAAAAAAAATTGAAAAAATGTTATAGTTAAAAATTCTCATGTTTTACTGTGACTTGTTGTAGGCTCCTAAAAAACCAAATCAAGAAAACTAAACAAAAAAAAAAAACGTTTAAAAAAGAGTCTCTTTTGGGTCACTTTTGCCAGTTCCAAGCCCGGATAAAGGAGGGTTGGAATTGTAACAAAAAAAAACAAGAATCGACAGAAGAAAGTTAATTTGTAGTTCTATACATATTGTTAATGTTGCGACAGTTCGTTTCTGGTAACAGAACAAAATAGTCAGCACATAGTAACTTCTGATTTAGCTGTACTTTAATTAATGCAAACACGTGTGTGGTATATGTGTGGTTCGTATATATACGGTCTCGCTGTTTTACCTCGCAGGGCGAAACAGAGAAGAGAGCGACACATCCTATTGCTCTCTCTTTTATACTGAGAGATATTTCCCGCTCAATGCTGGCCTGTCCGAGGGAGGAGCGTGGTTTAAACTTGCTCCTCCTGTCGTCGGCGTGTAGGCTGATCCCAGCGTCGTGACGCACTTCCTGTTGCCGGTTGTAGGTCTTCTTGTCTTCAACAGTTGATTTACTCGTAGTTTATGTACTTAGCATAGCTTCCCCAGTATATTATAAAGGTTATGCATACAAATAGCCAGTTCAACCCTAACAATATTTGGGGTGTTTTTTACTCACTTTTTGTCTCTCCCACGACGTTATTCCTCTCTCCTACAGCGTCCATCACAATTACATGCACATGGCCAATTATGCAAATTAGGTGATGCCGGCATTTAGCGACTTCTAGCGACTTTTAGGACAGCCAGTAGCTACTTTCTTTACTGAGGAGTTGGCAACACTGACACTGGGAGGAAAGGGAGAGCGGAGGGATGTTGAGAGACGAACCCTTAGTCTGCTGCTCTCTCCCTCCGCTGAGACTGACCATCAGATGCAGGCACCATCAGCCCAGTAAAATAAAAGCAAATTATTGAAATGTATGCTCACTCAGCTGTGCCTCACAAGTAATAACAATGGATCTATTACCGGTGTGATGATTTAGCCTACCTCACATTTTTAAATATATATATTTTTAAAAGTCCCAAACAATGCATTGGGAGGTAAATTCAAGCAAAGCCAATATGTGGTGATAATGTACATTTTAGTCATTTAGCAGACACTCTTATCCAGAGCGACTTGCATTAGTGAATGCATACATTTTTGTACTGGCCCCCCGTGGGAATTGAACCCACAACCCTGGCGTTGCACACACCATGCTCTACCAACTGAGCCACAGGGACAGCCCTGTGGCTCAGTTGTGTATTGGGCCTATAGCTTACTACACAAACCTCATTGCTACAGTACTGTTTTTAATTGGTTAATGTTGCATAGGCTTACATTTTTTTAAGTCATGTTAATAAAAAAAATCTGAGCGGTAGATCTCGGCATGCATTTTCACTCAGAAAGTGATCTCGACACAGAAAAGGTTGGTGACCACTGATTTAAATGTAGCCAAGGGAGGAAACGTCATCTGACTTTTTTTTCACATACGACTTACATAACTTAAGATATACATCATTAAATCATTTTATTAAGCGCGCACACATTAAAAACAGCTTAACAGAGCTAAATGACTACCGCCCTGTAGCACTCACTTCCATCATCATGAAGTGCTTTGAGAGACTAGTCAAGGACCATATCACCTCCACCCTACCTGGCACCCTAGACCCACTCCAATTTGCTTACCGACCCAATAGGTCCACAGACGACGCAATCGCCATCACACTGCACACTGCCCTAACCCATCTGGACAAGAGGAATACCTATGTAAGAATGCTGTTCATCGACTACAGCTCAGCATTTAACACCATAGTACCCTCCAAACTCGTCATTTAACTCGAGACCCTGGGTCTCGACCCCGCCCTGTGCAACTGGGTCCTGGACTTCCTGACGGGCCGCCCCCAGGTGGTGAGGGTAGGTAACAACATCTCCAACCCGCTGATCCTCAACACTTGGGCCCCACAAGGGTGCGTTCTCAGCCTTCTTCTGTACTCCGTTCACCCATGACTGCGTGGCCATGCACGCCTCCAACTCAATCATCAAGTTTGCAGACGACACTACAGTGGTAGGCTTGATTACCAACAAAGACGAGATGGCCTACAGGGAGGAGGTGAGGGCCCTCGGAGTGTGTGGTGTCAGGAAAATAACCTCACACTCAATGTCAACAAAACAAAGGAGATGATTGTGGACTTCAGGAAACAGCAGAGGGAGCAGCCCCCTATCCACATTGACGGGACAGTAGTGGAGAGGGTGGAAAGTTTTAAGTTCCTCGGTGTACACATCACAGACAAACTGAAATGGTCCACCCACACAGACAGCGTTGTGAAGAAGGTGCAACAGCACCTCTTCAACCTCAGGAGGCTGAAGAAATTTGGCTTGTCTCCAAAAACACTCACAAACTTTTACAGATGCACAATCGAGAGCATCCTGTCGGGCTGTATCACCGCCTGGTACGGCAACTACTCCGCCCACAACCGTAAGGCTCTCCAGAGGGTAGTGAGGTCTGCACAACGCATCACCAGGGGCAAACTACCTGCCCTCCAGGACACCTACACCACCCGATGTCACAGGAAGGCAAAAAGATCATCAAGGACAACAACCACCCGAGCCACTACCTGTTCACCCCGCTATCATCCAGAAGGCGAGGTCAGTACAGGTGCATCAAAGCGGGGACTGAGAGACTGAAAAACAGCTTCTATCTCAAGGCCATCAGACTGTTAAACAGCCATCACTAACATTGAGTGGCTGCTGCCAACATACTGACTCAACTCTAGCCACTACTGACTCAACTCTAGCCATTAATAATGGATTTTTTTTTGTAATAAATGTATCACTAGCCACTTTAAACAATGCCACTTTATATAATGTTTACATACCCTACATTTCTCATCTCATATGTATATACTGTACTCTATACCATCTACTGCATCTTGCCTATGCCGTTCGGCCATCACTCATTCATTTATTTTTATGTACATATTGTAATGACCCGGCTGGGTCATAAAAGGAAAAGAGACGGACTCTAGGTGTGCAGGTCAGAACACAGGTTTATTCCTAAACTGGGCTATTGTTCAGGCCACAGCCCACGCCGCTAAATGCCAAACGTACACAATTATACCATGTCGAGTTAAAGGTCACTCCCATAGGAACAGATCAAGGCCCCGAACAGAAAAGAAAAGAAAGATGAGACAGTAATCCCTATTTATGCATTTCCAAATCCCGCGGGATTACCCATCATACCCCCCCAACCTTTCCCTCTGTCCTGACATATTTAACCCCTGCTAGTAGCCATGAGAACCATAACACACCCACAACACAGAACACAATACCGGGTCGTTACATAGCCCCCCCCTTTCTAAACCCTAGCCCCTAGGGTTACACAACAAAATCCTTAAAACGACCCGGAGGTCGCATCAGTCTCTTGGGCCTCCCCGTGGCTCTCACCGGTGAACCCCCAGAACACTCATCTGCCCCAATGTCATTTCCAGCGCCCTCCGAAGAAGCAGCCCCCATCCCAGGCTCAGGTTGCGCTAGAGTCTCCTCGTTAGACTGTTCCCGTGGGCTCACATCAGAGACCTCACTCCCATTTCCTACCGTTTTCCTCCCTCTGTAGGGTGCCAATCGGTCCCGGTGGACCACCACCTTCCTGCTCCGTGGGGGGACCTCCACCCGGTACGTCACCTCCCCCACTCTCTCTATCACCAGACACGGCCCCACCCATGCACTGTCCAGCCCACCGCCCCTTCTTGCGCGTGGGGTTGTGAAGCCACACACATTCTCCCGCTCCAAAGTGCCTCCCCCTAGCGCGCGAGTCGTAGTGGCGCTTTTGGCGGACCCCTGCGTTCTCGAGTTGCTCTCTTGCGAAGGTGTGAGCCGCTTCTAACCGGTTCTGCAGACGATACACATAGTTCGGGCCAGGCAAAACCCCGTCGTCATTATCAGGAGGGTGGCCAAACGTCAGTTCGGCTGGGGTGCGCAACTCACGACCTAACATTAGTAGCGCTGGGGAGCACGCAGTCGATTCTTGAACAGCCGACCTACATGCCATAAGAATAAACGGTAAGTGGGTGTCCCAATCTCTCTGGTGTTTTGAGGTAACGATGGCCAGCTGCTGTGCTAATGTTCTGTTAAATCTTTCCACCAGCACATCACTCTGGGGGTGAAGCGGAGTAGTGCGCGTCTTCTCCGCGCCTAAAGGTCTACACAACTCTGAGAACACCCGTGACTCGAAGTTTCTCCCCTGGTCGCTGTGAATAGACTGTGGCACCCCGAACCGACTGATTATTCCCCCCACCAACGCATCAGCTACAGTCGCTGCCTCCTGGTCTGGGAGAGCGTAAGCCTCCGGCCACTTGGTGAAGTAGTCCATAGCGGTTAGAATCCACCTGTTACCGCTGTCTGTGGTTGGAAATGGCCCCACTATGTCTACCCCCAATCTCTCCATGGGCTCCCCTACTGGGAATTGTTGTAGGAGGGCGTGACTGACCTGGAGGTCCTTTTTTAGCAGCACACTCGTCGCACTGCCTACAAAAGTCCTCAACATCCCTCCTGTGCCTGGCCCAATAGAAGCCTTTACTCACGCGCTTTAACGTTTTGGAGACCCCAAAATGCCCTGCGCCAACTCCCCCAAGTGGCTCTCCAGCTCTTCTACGGCAGTCGCCGCCCGACCCTCCCGACCGGGTACCCCCGAGCCCACAACGGACACTTTGTCCGACTCTTCCTTAATTTTCCGCCTCGCCCCAAGCATCATGACCGTAGATGCGAGTCACGCTAAAGCCAACCCGGCCTATACTGAACAGCTAACTCGCCTAGTCTCGATCCCGTAGTTCGAAAGCACTTCTGACGCCAATGTAATGACCCGGCTGGGTCATAAAAGGAAAAGAGACGGACTCTAGGTGTGCAGGTCAGAACACAGGTTTATTCCTAAACTGGGCTATTGTTCAGGCCACAGCCCACGCCGCTAAATGCCGAATGTACACAATTATACCATGTCGAGTTAAGGGTCACTCCCATAGGAACAGATCAAGGCCCCGAACAGAAAAGAAAGATGAGACAGTAATCCTATTTATGCATTTCCAAATCCCGCGGGATTACCCATCATACCCCCCCAACCTTTCCCTCTGTCCTGACATATTTAACCCCTGCTAGTAGCCATGAGAACCATAACACACCCACAACACAGAACACAATACCGGGTCGTTACAATATTCTTATTCATTCCTTTACACTTGTGTGTATAAGGTTGCTGTTGTGAAATTGTTAGGTTAGATTACTTGTTAGATATTACTGCATGGTCGGTACTAGAAGCACAAGCATTTTGCTACACTCACATTAAGATCTGCTAACCATGTGTATGTGACAAATAAAATTTGATTTGGATCTGTATAAGAGCACTGTTTTTGTAAGTGATAATGTGTTATTTGTTGTCTACAAAACTATTATACAGAAATCCAAAATAAGTCTGTCAGTATAGACCTGTCTACAACATAGTTTGGTAAACAATGTGATTTCCCCAGATGTCTCTAAATCATAATTTCCCAAACTAAGTCCTTGGGACCGCAAGGGATGCACGTTTAGTTTTTTGCCATAGCACTACACAGCTGATTCAAATAATCAAGTAATCATCAAGCTTTGATTATTTGAATCAGCTGCCTAGTGCTAGGGCAAAAAAACAAAATGTGCACCCCTTGAGGTCCGCAGGCCCGAGTTTGGGAAACACTGCTCTAAATTATAAAATGATGTCCTGCACTGAATGGTGTAAGGGGGGGTCTAGGCTAGAGGAACTAACTGCAATAAATGAAATGCAGGCCAGAAAATACATTACATGTATTTCAGTCATGTCTCTGTTTAAGCTGTCTTTTACATTGCCTCTTATCTTTTGATAATAAAAATGGATTGTGTGCCTATAAAGAAGTTTTGCCTCTGGGAGTGTTCTTGAGCCAAAAACGGTGCTTATAGTCTCCAGAAATGACCTTATTGGACAGAAAGGGGGACTCCTCCACACTGCCTCAGCAAAATAAATATATTTCAAATGTCATTTATATAAATAATAATACAAATACAATCGTTGGCTTCTTTTCATTAGGATGTTAGATAATTGACTGCAAATCAAGTCCTTTTAGTAAAAATGATTAGATAAATAGAGGCACTTGCAAATAATATTCTCATTCATGTTTTAGCGCATCGATTCACTCTGTGTTCTTTGCGATCTGGGCTCTGCTCATGTGACTGTCTGTTTCCTAAACTGGGGAGCAGTAGACGGATAGCTAGCATAAAGAATTAGCGCCGTGCAAGAAATTATGTTGAAATAGCTTTTCCAGAGGATATGAATGTAATCAATCGCAAGTATAATAGATTGTTATTTGTCAATCATATTGGTAAATGCATGAATGTGTCAAAGCTAAGTGTAGCCAGTACTCCCCGTACAGTTTTGCTTGCTAGCGAATCAGCTAGCTAGTCTCAGCTAGCTTTAGTTGGTCCGCCTACGATGACACATTTCAACAGAAATACAATAAATAAAGGTAGGCCATGGCCTCTGTAGACTTTTAGCAGATTGTTTGTAAGGTCTCATATGTTAAAATGCTTGTATAGCTAGGTAGTTATGCTAATATCCGGGACTGGCACTTAGGATTGCTAGCTACCCCCCTAGCTAACTTTAGCTAGGTAGCTAACTAGCTTTTTTGTATTGGCTATTTACCAAGTTTAGCAGGTTAACATTGCTAGTTAGCCGTTTTCCCTGGGTAGCCACACACGCAGAGTCTGACAAATTAGCTAACGGAAGCTATGAAAAAAACATTTGCAATTCGCTGGGCTTCTGGTTGCTAGCTATCATTTTGAAAGGATTGGTTGTGTGTTTGTCCACCGAATATGACACGTAGTTGAGTTTTCTATCTAGTTAATATTTGCTTGCTACATTTGTTTTTGACTACCTGGTTGATTAGCGGACCATTTTATAGCTCGTTGGTTAGCTCAAGTTGTTTCATAACCATGTCTTGAGTTAGCTAACATTAGCAAGCTGACCGCAGCGGTTTTTACTTTCGATATTTGGAGTACGGTCGTCAATAGCTCTCTGACTGAAGGTCCTAGGATGACGGTAGAGTTTTTTTTTATTTTTTTTTTACCGATGTTCCCACTCTTTCCGAGCCAGCAAGGATGAAATATGCAGCTTTCTGGCGCTGTCGTTGGTTAGGGACCATCGTAAAAGTGCAATACAGGTGATTGCGTGTAAGCATTTTTTGTTTGTTGTTGCAATCACATTTCTCTTCAGTGGGGTTTAACAAAGGTTGGCATCCAATGTTTATGGTGCATTACCGCCACCAACGGTCCAAGGGTAAAACAAACAAACTCCATACAGTAATTGGGGGTGTAATCCAGATAGTTTTGTAAAAAAGTGTATCTCCCTCCCTCTTAGGCCTGAGAGGGTAGCACTGCTCGCGACAGCAGTGATAACTCCTTCCTTGAGAAATCCATTAGTCCCAGGAACCGCTCAGCCACATCTACAATAATGTAAATCTTCCCTCCACTTCAGCCATGCCGTTGATCACCATTGCCATAAAAATCACAAAGTCCACCTTCTATACACGTAATATCTCTGGCTCCTGCTGGTGGGAGGCCAACTCTGCAGCCTGCAGTGAATGCCTATCCAACTCCATGGGGTCCTCAGAAGAATCATTCATTCCCTCAACCATTTTGATCACCTCTGCATATGAAATGCTCAGGATGGCTCTGACTTTGTCAACTTCATTCTCTTTCGACCTCAACAGGCACTCTGAAGATTTCCACCACAGTTGCAACACTTTATACGGTTTCTTCATTACATTCACCATGACCTTCTTTTCCACACCTTCCACCTGCAGACATTTTGTACATGTCCAAATATTCTACAGTACACCATTTACACTGCAAAGGTCTGGAAATAAAAGCTCTTACCAGGTTCACTCGGGTCGGGAGGGACTCCACAAAAAAACACAAGAATAGACGAACTCTTTTATTTCTTGCCATCAACTCAAAAATTCATCCTACGTGCATCAACCGCTCCATGAATACTTTCAGCACTTTGATGCCTACTTCCTCCGAGACCCCAGAAATGAATGCCTTGACAGGTACTCTTCTCTTTAGCTCAAAGCATGACACAGCACAGTCATCCATTCGCCCGAGATTCCAAAACAAGCTTCTTCTGTTCAGCAGAAACAGAAAAAATCAAGGCCAACCCAATCACCCTGACCGCCTTTATTTCCACTTCTCTCCACCATCTAGGATACTTCCAACGAATTCGTCAATTTGGGCCCCAACACTCCCAGAAACCAGACTCCCAACAGATATGAGGTATTCTCAACACTAGGCGTCTTCTTTCCCAACCCAATTTTGTTCCTTTTCCCATTCTTCCTCATTTCCACCTCCTTCTGATTCATGTTCCACATCCTCCTTCATCCTTGTCTGTGCTCTCGTCTTCTCCCGACGTGCTATTGGTTTCGGACATGTTCCTAACTTTTCCATCGGCCATGCTTCTTTCAGAGTTCGCTACTTTCCCTGCATTCCATTCTTGAGGTTTAGCCCTATATGAAGATTATACACACTGCATAGAGCCCCCAGTCGCTGAAGGGCCCAGCATTTTTATTAGTTACCGCTAACTACTAAGGGTGACATATTTGAACCATTTACAAGGATACTGTTCAAAAGCTTCCTATCAAGGTGAACTAGAGATGTAAAACCACAATGTGAAGTAACAAAAATTACTCTGGATACAATCAGTAACATGATACGAATATCTCTTGAAGAAATAGAGACCCACACACTGTCGAAAAAAGGAATAGATCCAAAATTGAGGCTTGAATGCAAAATAAGGATGTTCATTGAAACATGGTGCCCAAAAAAACACATTGTTTTCACTTTTTATTTATGCGCCTTATTGCACTATGCTACGTTTTTTGGGGCACCATGTTTCAATGAACATCCTTATTTTGCATTCAAGCCTCAATTTTGGATCTATTCTTTTTTTAGACAGTGTGTGGGTCTCTAAAAACAAGTCTCTCACCGTTGCCGCCTGCTATAGACCACCCTCTGCCCCCAGCTGTGCTCTGGACACCATATGTGAACTGATTGCCCCCCATCTATCTTCAGAGCTCGTGCTGCTAGGTGACCTAAACTGGGACATGCTTAACACCCCAGCCATCCTACAATCTAAGCTTGATGCCCTCAATCTCACACAAATTATCAATGAACCTACCAGGTATCACCCCAAAGCCGTAAACACGGGCACCCTCATAGATATCATCCTAACCAACTTGCCCTCTAAATACACCTCTGCTGTTTTCAACCAAGATCTCAGCGATCACTGCCTCATTGCCTGCATCCGTAATGGGTCAGCGGTCAAACGACTTCCACTCATCACTGTCAAACGCTCCCTGAAACACTTCAGCGAGCAAGCCTTTCTAATCGACCTGGCCCGGGTATCCTGGAAGGATATTGACCTCATCCCGTCAGTAGAGGATGCCTGGTTATTTTTTTTTAAATGCCTTCCTCACCATCTTAAATAAGCATGCCCCATTCAAGAAATTTAGAACCAGGAACAGATATAGCCCTTGGTTCTCTCCAGACTTGACTGCCCTTAACCAACACAAAAACATCCTGTGGCGTTCTGCATTAGCATCGAACAGCCCCCGTGATATGCAACTTTTCAGGGAAGTTAGAAACCAATATACACAGGCAGTTAGAAAAGCCAAGGCTAGCTTTTTCAAGCAGAAATTTGCTTCCTGGAACACAAACTCAAAACAGTTCTGGGACACCGAAGTCCATGGAGAATAAGAACACCTCCTCCCAGCTGCCCACTGCACTGAGGATAGGAAACTCTGTCACTACTGATAAATCCACTATAATTGAGAATTTCAATAAGCATTTTTCTACGGCTGGCCTTGCTTTCCACCTGGCTACCCCTACCGCGGTCAACAGCACTGCACCCCCCACAGCTGCTCGCCCATGCCTTCCCCATTTCTCCTTCTCCCAAATCCAGTCAGCTGATGTTCTGAAAGAGCTGCAAAATCTGGACCCCTACAAATCAGCCGGGCTAGACAATCTGGACCGAAATTGTTGCAACCCATATTACTAGCCTCTTCTGTTAACTCGAAATGACACAACGACAAGGTTCCAGTTTAACAAAGTTTACTATACTGTATGAACACACTACAAGGTAGCCATTACACTCACGGCTAGGTCCATCAACGAACTAACTTCCTGCGCAGGCGCACTCTTGACTGAGTGATAGCCCCGTAATAACAGAAATATAGGGATACTTAAAACATGAACTTAACAATCTCCCCCTTTTCTTTAAAGACAAATTAAACATCAACAACATAATTAAATGTCCAAGTATTATTTAAGTTCCCCATTACAAATGGGTTGTGTGACAGTTTTTATTTGTATTACTCAAGCTGCCACTTTCCATTACTGAGAGCCTGTAGGAGCACAAGACCGGATGCTCCCTTTTTAGTCAGACAGTCAGCAAGCTGTTCCTTTGTGGTCGACCACAGAATCCGCTGGATTCTCTGTGCTTGAATAAGTTCCTTGATGATGCTATTCTCAAGACGAAGTCTTTTCTCTGTGACAGACTTGGTTGACTTCAAAGCATCAACTAATGAGTAGTTGTCAGTGACACAAACTACAGGTAGAATGTGCCGTTTTGTCTCACCAGTGGTAAGCTCTGAGAACAGAGTTGCAAGAGAGATCGCATTGTCAATTCCATCCGCAAGAGCAAGTGTTTCTCCAGCAAGTGTGCTTCGGACAACCCTTCTGATCCTTTTTGACTGCCAACAGATAGGTGAGAATCTTTCTCCTTCACCCATTAACACGATTAGATGTCCACCTTGTGTGCCTCATGAATGGTTTGTACAGTGGCGTGTTTTGTGTTAGATGCCAAGTTGCAACCATCAAACATTACATCAGGTCTACTCTGTCTAGCAACCCATAAAATTTGTCCTATCTTTGACCTCAATTGATCAGCTTCAATTCCACATAGAGGGGAATTCCTTTGTACGGCTCTTGAAGAATCCATGTGAATGGGTTGAAGATTCTTGATATAGCTCTCCTGTTGCATCAGTATTGTCCCTTCAACTGTAATAAACTCTATGCCAACATAACAAAAATTATCATGCTCCTCACGGCCGACCTGGAAAACAGATTTGAGGTGTGGAATCACAGTTGTAGCAAAGGTCTGTGAGCCACCCCAGATAAAGTCATCAACATGACAGGCAAGTACTCCAGGTACATTGCAGTCTTGATCAAGCCAATAGAAGACTGCAGGATCCACTTGTGACAGTTTTCCACCTGTATTCAGCATTGTTGCCTTGACTTTGTTGTACCAGTAGAGTGATGCATCTGCCAGTCCATACACACACTTCTTTAGTTTCCACAGTGTTCCTTCGCATTTAGCTTCAGGCGGAGGTCGGATGTGAATGTCCCTTGACAGCTCTGTTACCTGCAAAAATGCAGATTTGATGTCTATGGAATTAAGTTTCCATTTTTTCTGGCAGATCACGGACATCAGCAATCTGAGTGACTCTGAGGCACATGTCGGTGAGTCTTTTGGGAGTTGTTTAGCAGCCAGCTCCTCAACCTCTAGCCACTAGACGTGCTTTAGGCACTATTCCAGTTAAGGACTCTTTAAGGGTACACACCCACCTTGTTGAGACACATTTTTGGCCAATGTCTGTAACTTCCTCAAACACTCCATTTTTCCTCCAATTACTGAGCTCATCTAGCTTAGCTGAGTCAAATGACACGTCCTTTGTTTCAAGTACATCATCATTTTGAATGTCATTCTGTTTTTCTCAATTTTCCATTGGTTCAATTCTGAGATTATCTACAAGTGACAGGTCAGCTGACCCTGTTGTACCAGAAAGTGTAACTGGTTCAGAGTACTGCAAGTTGTACCAGTTCTGGTGTTTTCCTTTGGCTTTTCCTGCTCGTCCAATGACGGTTGCTGTATGTGGAATACCACTTTCTCTGTCCATGTATTTAACAGTTTGTCCAGTTTTCAGATTGGAACATCCATGTTGTCTTAACACATGTGGCTGTTGTTGAATGTTTTCCTCATTTGAACGCTCAACAGTATTATCTGTGGCATGTTTGAAGGTCTCTGCTCCATTTGCTGTGTCAGTTTCAGTGTCCATATCATTGGATATGACATCTGGTAGGTTTGTGTCTGTTACTGTCTCCTTTTCATTAGGATGATTCTCAGCAACAGCCCCTCTATCTTGTTGATCATTTACTTTCCGCAATTTTGAGTGATGCACCCTGACAATGATGCCTCCGTGCCTCACAAATATCACCACACCATCTTGGCCAATGACTACTCCCGGTCCCTTCCACTCTTGACAGTCAACTCGTTTGTAGTACACTTTGTTTCCAGTTTTGTACTTCTCATCGGTAGGTCGTAGCTGTTTACGCAGAGCCCTGCGAATTCTTTCTGAGCACTCTGCTTCAGTGAACGCTTTTCTCGCTGCATGTAGTGCTGACAGGTGCTGTCCCACCCATGCACTCACACTGGCCCCTTCTAGTGCTGGTGGCTTGTCAACCAGTACAGAGGGAAGATTAGGGTTCTGCCCGAACACTAGTTGGTATAGGCTGTAACCATGAACATTGTGCATTGAGTTTTTTGCCATCAAAGCCCAATCTAGGGCTGTGTTCCAGTCACATCCATTGTCTTGCTTCACTTTCAGCATGATCTCTGTGAGTGTTTGATTATGTCTCTCCAGAAGTCCATTGCTCCATGGACTGTATGCAGCAGTTGTCTTTACTTCCATGTTGAATTTCTCTGCCATTTCTCTTATTTCATTATTATTGAATTCTCCTCCATTGTCACTGTACAATTTCTGGGGAGGGCCATGCACACTTACCCAGGAATGCATGAAGTGCCTGACGATGTCACTGGGTTTCTTTGTATTCACAATGCTTCCAGCGCTGAAGCGTGTGAAGTGGTCGATTATGTGAAGGTACCACACACTTGGTGCTAACTCATGTAGATCTACAGCCACTGTTTCATTGTACTTGGAAGCTAGTGGCAAACCAACAGCTGGTTTGGGCTTAGGTTTACTGTATTTTTGACGTCTCACAATTGTTAACTATCTGCTGTAGAATGGAAATAGTAACTTCTGAAGTCTGTCAACTGTAGCATGTCCAAACTGTTTGTGAAGCTTTAACAATACTTTGTGTTTTTCTTTTGTGTTCATGTTCTCTGTGACTGTCAGAATCTCCATGTGCTCTGTGTCCGTCCAAATCTCATTTTTGCATGGACTCTGTGTGATGTCTTTGTCTAAAATGTTTACACAATAGTGGCCTGAGGTAGTAAGTTCAAGAGTCACTGGTTGTTTAAACATCACTGCCTTGTCATTTTTTATGTCTAGTACAGCCCCTGCCTTCTTGAGGGAAGCTTTGCTTAATAGTAAGGGGATATCTGTAGGGACCACCTCTGTTTCAATGTGACACTTAGTCTGACCAATTTTTGCTGGTATCTTATTAACTCTCTTGGTAGAATGGACAATTCTCCCATCTCCAAATTTGAAAGTTCTGTTGCTTGGTGTGTCAATCATATTTTGTACTTCTTTCATATTTAGTTCACTAACATAGCTATCAAGCCATTTTGCACCACACACTGTGCGTGTACATGCAGTATCAATCACAGCAGATCCTAAGGATTCAACTATAAAAATCTCAGTATCAGAAGCAGATTCATTTGAAAACAGTGTAATGTTACACTGCTCTATATCTGTGTTTACATTTTCCTCTGTTAGTTTAACTTGTTCATTTTTATGAGGACAATCTTTAACCCAATGGTAAGTGCTTTGACAAACAGCACATTTTGATCTCCTTCCATATTTGTCCAGTGGATTTGTTCCGGGAAATGGCGCCCTCTTCAGGTTGTCTTGAGAACGTGACTTTTTGGCGCCTTTTCTCTGCTGCTCAGTGTAATATGCTCCGTCACTCGCTTGCATTCCATCTGTTAACGGCGCGACAGACGTCTTTTCACCAAAAATTATTTTTAGTGCCGACTTCATTGATGCAAAAGTCAGTACAGTACAAGCAGTCAAAGCCAACTTTTTCTCCCTACCATCTAGACAGGCAGTATCTAGCAACTTGAAAGCTAACACTGCATCCGGGAGAACCATGTCGTACTTGCGCATCCTATTGTACCTTTGTTCGAAATCAATGACGTAGTCCGTCATTGCAACCGAAATATCTCTCGAAACACTGTCAAAGTTTGAATATGCCTCGTAGGCACGTTCTTTCTCTTCTTTAAGAAATACAGAATCCAGTGCTCTGATCAAAGTTCCCATACCATCATCATTGTTCAAATCCTCAACGGATATTTCCAGTGCTGTATCTCTCGCTCTTCCCTCGAGCGATAATACCACCGCAAGTGCTTGCTTTTTCGTGTCCAGATTAGTAATCCGTGTCCAGATTCCAAGTTCATTTTTCCAACTTTCGTACGACCTCTTCTCGTCGAAGCGAGGTGGCACATTGTAGTTATTAGCCATCCTCTGCTACCAATGTTAACTCGAAATGACACAACGACAAGGTTCCAGTTTAACAAAGTTTACTATACTGTATGAACACACTACAAGGTAGCCATTACACTCACGGCTAGGTCCATCAACGAACTAACTTCCTGCGCAGGCGCACTCCTGACTGAGTGATAGCCCCGTAATAACAGAAATATAGGAATACTTAAAACATGAACTTAACATGTTCAACCTCTATTTTGTGTCGTCTGAGATTCCCAAAGATTGGAAAGCAGCTGCGGTCATCCCCCTCTTTCATGGGGGGGACACTCTTGACCCAAACTGCTACAGACCTATATCTATCCTACCCTGCCTTTCTAAGGTCTTCAAAAGCCAAGTCAACAAACAGATTACCGACCATTTCAAATCCCACCTCACCTTCTCCGCTATGCAATCCGGTTTCAGTGCTGGCCATGGGTGCACCTCAGCCACGCTTAAGGTCCTAAACGATATCGTAACCGCCATCGATAAGAAACAATACTGTGCTGCCATATTCATTGACCTGGCCAAGGCATTCGACTCTGTCAATCACCACATCCTCATCGGCAGACTCAATAGCCTTGGTTTCTCAAATGATTGCCTCGCCTGGTTCACCAACTACTTAGAGTTCAATGTGTCAAATCGGATGGCCTGTTGTCCGGGCCTCTGGCAGTCTCTATGGTGGTGCCACAGGGTTCAATTCTTGGGCCAACTCTTTTCTCTTTACACATCAATGATGTCGGTCTTGCTGTTGGTGAGTCTCTGATCCACCTCTATGCAGACGACACCATTCTGTATACTTCTGGCCCTTTGGACACAGTTAACCACCCTCCAGACAAGCTTCAATGCCATACAGCTCTCCTTCCATGGCCTCAAACTGCTCTTAAATACAAGTAAAACTAAATGCATGCTCTTCAACCGATCGCTGCCTGCACCTGCCCGCCCGTCCAGCATCACTACTCTGGACGGTTCTGACTTAGAATATGTGGACAACTACAAATACCTAGGTGTCTGGTTAGACTGTAAACTCTCCTTCCAGACTCACATCAAACATCTCCAATCCAAAGTTAAATCTAGAATTGGCTTCCTATTTCGCAACAAAGCATCCTTCACTCATGCTGCCAAACACCCTCATAAAACTGACCATCCTACCGATCCTCGACTTCGGCGATGTCATTTACAAAATAACCTCCAATACCCTACTCAATAAACTGGATGCAGTCTATCACAGTGCCATCCGTTTTGTCACCAAAGCCCCATATACTACCCAACACTGCGACCTGTACACTCTCGTTGGCTGGTCCTCGCTTCATACTCATCGCCAATCCCACTGGCTCCAGGTCATCTACAAGACCCTGCTAGATAAAATCCCCCCTTATCTCTGCTCACTGGTCACCATAGCAGCACCCACCTGTAGCATGCGCTCCAGCAGGTATATCTCACTGGTCACCCCCAAAGCCAATTCCTCCTTTGGCCGCCTCTCCTTCCAGTTCTCTGCTGCCAATGACTGGAACGGACTACAAAAATCTCTGAAACTGGAAACACTTATCTCCCTCACTAGCTTTAAGCACCAGCTGTCAGAGCAGCTCACAGATCACTGCACCTGTTCATAGCCCATCTATAATTTAGCCCAAACAACTACCTCTTCCCCTACTGTATTTATTTATTTTGCTCCTTTGCACCCCATTATTTCTATTTCTACTTTGCACTTTCTTCCACTACAAATCTACCATTCCAGTGTTTTACTTGCTATATTGTATTTACTTTGCCACCATGGCCTTTTTTGCCTTTACCTCCCTTATCTCACCTAATTTGCTCACATTGTATATAGACTTATTTTTCTACTGTATGTTTGTTTTGCTCCATGTGTAACTCTGTGTTGTTGTATGGGTCGAACTGCTTTGCTTTATCTTGTCCAGGTCGCAATTGTAAATGAGAACTTGTTCTCAACTTGCCTACCTGGTTAAATAAAGGTGAAATAAAAAATGTAAAAATAAATAAAAAGATCTCTAGATCATTTAATTGAGACAAAATGTAGGTTTTCAGTAAATGGCAGGTTAAGACAGGCCCTTAGCCATGAGTGCATAATATTCCCCCATTGAAACCAATGTAAAGTAACTTTTTTAAGACTGAATGGAATGGTGAAAACAAATGCTGTGGCTGCATTGATCTCTGTCTTCTGATTATAGATGTATCACTCTATTCATCCTCGCTAAGATCTTCTATCTTAGAGGTATTGAGCAAGAACTCTGAATATCAAACCAATATCCAAATTGAAAACAAATTTACGGCAGTACCATGCTGTTTTCGTAAATATTTGCTAGATAGATAGCTAGCTAATTACTTGTTTGTTGTTAATAAGCTACATATATTAATCATTTTACCAATACGTCTTATTTGAAGTTAGCCTAGCAACATGGTTAACAATGTAAGCTAAAGCTGACCTCCCAAGGTAGTCGGCCACTTATGATTGTCTATTTTGAAAATATACTGTAGGTGCTTGTTTAGACCTTTACAGTGGTTTAATATTTTGTTTGTTAGTTGAGCATTTCAGCAATCAGAATGGTCATTCTTATGTGATTTGAAATGTAGTATTTCATCTGTTTCATCTGTTCTTGACCACCATGAACTATTTGACAGCTTGAGAGCAGACATTTTCCTTGAACACCTGCAGTTGTCTATTTAATAACGACATGTACCTAGGCACCAGGCCTATGTTTAGTCAGTGTCAGTAGAGATGAAATATCAGCATTCCTTGAATACGGACATATAGACTGTTTAGTATCAGCTTGTAAAGATTTGTATCATCTTGATAAAAACCATAACAGCATTGCGTTTAGCCATAATAGATAGTTCACTGCATATTTCATGACATGGTTATCACTTGGCATTCTCAGACTAATGTTATTGGAGTTGTAATAATGCAATAACACAGTTTGTAGTGCAAGTGGTGTCGTGTATTTGGGTTGCTTTTTAAACAACATACATTGTGCACTTTGAGAAATAACCAGACTCTTCAAAGTCTGTTTTTGAGACTCAGCACCATAGACTCATACTCGGCACAAATACATATATCACTGGCCCTTCAAATACAACCCCAGTTGTTCCATCTTGGATTGTAATTTACATCAGTCTAACCACAGAGAGAGTTGATGAAACGCCACTCTTTGGAGTCCTGGAATGCAATATTCCATAGCACAATGATCTGTGTTTGGACCCGATATGGATGTCGGTCTTACTTGGAATTCATTACATTACATTTACATTTAAGTCATTTAGCAGACGCTCTTATCCAGAGCGACTTACAAATTGGTGCATTCACCTTATGATATCCAGTGGAACAACCACTTTACAATAGTGCATCTAAATCTTTTAAGGGGGGGGGGGTTAGAAGGATTACTTTATCCTATCCCAGGTATTCCTTAAAGAGGTGGGGTTTCAGGTGTCTCCGGAAGGTGGTGATTGACTCCGCTGTCCTGGCGTCGTGAGGGAGCTTGTTCCACCATTGGGATGCCAGAGCAGCGAACAGTTTGGACTGGGCTGAGCGGGAACCGTGCTTTCTCAGAGGTAGGGGGGCCAGCAGGCCAGAGGTGGATGAACGCAGTGCCCTTGTTTGGGTGTAGGGCCTGATCAGAGCCTGAAGGTATGGAGGTGCCGTTCCCCTCACAGCTCCGTAGGCAAGCACCATGGTCTTGTAGCGGATGCGAGCTTCAACTGGAAGCCAGTGGAGAGAGCGGAGGAGCGGGGTGACGTGAGAGAACTTGGGAAGGTTGAACACCAGACGGGCTGCGGCATTCTGGATGAGTTGTAGGGGTTTAATGGCACAGGCAGGGAGCCCAGCCAACAGCGAGTAGCAGTAATCCAGACGGGAGATGACAAGTGCCTGGATTAGGACCTGCGTCGCTTCCTGTGTGAGGCAGGGTCGTACTCTGCGAATGTAGAGCATGAACCTACAGGATCGGGTCACCGCCTTGATGTTAGTGGAGAACGACAGGGTGTTGTCCAGGATCACGCCAAGGTTCTTAGCACTCTGGGAGGAGGACACAAGGGAGTTGTCAACCGTGATGGCGAGATCATGGAACGGGCAGTCCTTCCCCGGGAGGAAGAGCAGCTCCGTCTTGCCGAGGTTCAGCTTGAGGTGGTGATCCGTCATCCACACTGATATGTCTGCCAGACATGCAGAGATGCGATTCGCCGCCTGGTTATCAGAAGGGGGAAAGGAGAAGATTGTGTGTCGTCTGCATAGCAATGATAGGAGAGACCATGTGAGGATATGACAGAGCCAAGTGACTTGGTGTATAGCGAGAATAGGAGAGGGCCTAGAACAGAGCCCTGGGGGACACCAGTGGTGAGAGCGTGTGGTGTGGAGACAGATTCTCGCCACGCCACCTGGTAGGAGCGACCTGTCAGGTAGGACGCAATCCAAGCGTGGGCCGCGCCGGAGATGCCCAACTCGGAGAGGGTGGAGAGGAGGATCTGATGGTTCACAGTATCAAAGGCAGCAGATAGGTCTAGAAGGATGAGAGCAGAGGAGAGAGAGTTAGCTTTAGCAGTGCGGAGAGCCTCCGTGACACAGAGAAGAGCAGTCTCAGTTGAATGCCCAGTCTTGAAACCTGACTGATTAGGATCAAGAAGGTCATTCTGAGAGAGATAGCAGGAGAGCTGGCCAAGGACGGCACGTTCAAGAGTTTTGGAGAGAAAAGAAAGAAGGGATACTGGTCTGTAGTTGTTGACATGGGAGGGATCGAGTGTAGGTTTTTTCAGAAGGGGTGCAACTCTCGCTCTCTTGAAGACGGAAGGGACATAGCCAGCGGTCAAGGATGAGTTGATGAGCGAGGTGAGGTAGGGGAGAAGGTCTCCGGAAATGGTCTGGAGAAGAGAGGAGGGGATAGGGTCAAGTGGGCAGGTTGTTGGGCGGCCGGCCGTCACAAGACGCAAGATTTCATCTGGAGAGAGAGGGGAGAAAGAGGTCAAAGCACAGGGTAGGGCAGTGTGAGCAGGACCAGCGGTGTCGTTTGACTTAGCAAACGAGGATCGGATGTCGTCAACCTTCTTTTCAAAATGGTTGACTAAGTCATCCGCAGAGAGGGAGGAGGGGGGGGGAGGGGGAGGAGGATTCAGGAGGGAGGAGAAGGTAGCAAAGAGCTTCCTAGGGTTAGAGGCAGATGCTTGGAATTTAGAGTGGTAGAAAGTGGCTTTAGCAGCAGAGACAGAAGAGGAGAATGTAGAGAGGAGGGAGTGAAAGGATGCCAGGTCCGCAGGGAGGCGAGTTTTCCTCCATTTCCGCTCGGCTGCCTGGAGCCCTGTTCCAATTAGGCCCACCGGTCATGGTTTTAAAGTAATGTTGCGCCGTGTATTGTGTATTCCCAATCGGACTCTTGTGTTGGTCATCTTTGTTTATAGGAAAATCTCCCGCCCCAGTGTTGGAAAAATGTTCCCCTTGTTTAAAATGCCTTGGGGTTTCAACCCTAAGGTCGATGTCCACGCCCACCCGGAAATCTAATTAGCATAATAATAAAATATTCCTTAAAAAGCCTACATTTTAAGCTAGAGAGATCTGTTCTTTTTGTGGCATTGGATGCGTCTCAATCCACTGCGTCCGCCTATGTAACACTTCTGTATTTGCGGTGACAGAGCTAGAGTGGTGTTTCTCAGACCATGAGACATCCCGAAAATCGGTCTCACAAAATCGTCTTCAGCGTCCGAACAGTTTGGCCTACAAACTATGACCCTTCTATGGAAAGATGACTCTCACAAACACGGTGGTGTTCTCCGTTTTGCTCCATGATCCCACAAGCGTCTTGGGACTCGTCTGAAGTTTGTTCAGCCGATCTGCCAACTTCTGTCTGTAGCGTCCGAACATTTTGGGCTACACCCTAATATGACCCCTCTTTGTAAAGGTGGAACTCTCCCGAACACGTACATGTTTTGCTCTAGGACGCCCACGGGCCTCACAAGACTCGTCTGAAGGTCCCTCGGTACCAGTTGAACAAAATGAATGGAGGTATATATGGAGACTGTTTTTTGCCCAAAATAAGGTGTTAAAAACATGTAAAAAAACAACAACTTTCTTATACAGTTGAAGTCGGAAGTTTACATACACCTTAGCCAAATACATTTAAACTCAGTTTTTCACAATTCCTGACAGTTAATCCTAGTATTAGTTTAAGAATGTGAAATGTCAGAATAATAGTACAGAGAATGATTTATTTCAGCTTTTATTTCTTTCATCACATTCCCAGTGGGTCAGAAGTTTCCATACACTCAATTAGTATTTGGTAGCATTGCCTTTAAATTGTTTAATTTGGGTAAAATGTTTTGGGTAGCCTTCCACCAGCTTCCCACAATAAGTTGGGTGAATTTTGGCTTCTGACAGAGCTGGTGTAACTGAGTCAGGTTTGTAGGCGTCCTTGCTCACACATACTTTTTCAGTTCTGCCCACACATTTTCTATAGGATTGAGGTCAGGGCTTTGTGATGGCCACTCCAATACCTTGACTTTGTTGTCCTTAAGCCGTTTTGCCACAAATTTTGGAAGTATGCTTGGGGTCATTATCCTTTTGGAAGACCCATTTGCGACCAAGCTTTAACTTCCTGACTGATGTCTTGAGATGTTGCTTCAATATATCCACATAATTTTCCTCCCTAATGATTCCATGTATTTTGTGAAGTGCACCAGTCCCTCCTGCAGCAAAGCACCCCCACAACATGATGCTGCCACCCCCGTGCTTTACGGCTGGGATGGTGTTCTTCAGCTTGCAAGCTTCCCCCTTTTTCTTCCAAACATAATGATGGTCATTATGGCCAAACAGTTCTATTTTTGTTTCATCAGACCAGAGGACATTTCTCCAAAAAGTACGATCTTTGTCCCCATGTGCAGTTGCAAACCGTAGTCTGGCTTTTTTATGGCGGTTTTGGAGCAGTGGCTTCTTCCTTGCTGAGCGGCCTTTCAGGTTATGTCGATATAGGACTTGTTTTACTGTGGATATAGATACTTTTGTACCTGTTTCCTCCAGCATCTTCACAAGGTCCTTTGCTGTTGTTCTGGGATTGATTTGCACTTTTCGCACCAAAGTACGTTCATCTCTAGGAGACAGAACACGTCTTCTTCCTGAGCGGTATGACGACTGTGTGGTCACATGGTGTTTATACTTGTGTACTATTGTTTGTACAGATGCTCCCTTGGATGAACCAGACTTGTGGTCTACAATTTCTTTTCTGAGGTCTTGGCTGATTTCTTCTGATTTTCCCATGATGTCAAGCAAAGAGGCACTGAGTTTGAAGGTAGGCCTTGAAATACATCCACAGGTACACCTCCAATTGACTCAAATGATGTGAATTAGGCTATCAGAAGCTTCTAAAGCCATGACATAATTTTCTGGAATTTTCCAAGTTGTTTAAAGGCACAGTCAACTTAGTGTATGTAAACTTCTGACCCACTGGAAATGTGATACAGTGAATTATAAGTGAAATAATCAGTTTACCAATGTTTGTAAAAATTATTTGTGTCATGCACAAAGTAGATGTCCTAACCGACTTGCCAAAACTATAGTTTGTTAACAAGAAATTTGTGGAGTGGTTGAAAAACAAGTTTTAATGACTCCAACCTCTGTATGTGAACTTCCGACTTCAACTGTGTCTCTCAGATACAGTGAGGGGAAAAAGTATTTGATCCCCTGCTGATTTTGTATGTTTGCCCACTGACAAAGAAATGATCAGTCTATAATTTGAATGGTAGGTTTATTTGAACAGTGAGAGACAGAATAACAACAAACAGATCCAGAAAAACGCATGTGAAATGTTATAAAATGATTTGCATTTTAATGAGGGAAATAAGAATTTGACCCCTCTGCAAAACATGACTTAATACTTGGTGGCAAAACCCTTGTTGGCAATCAGAGGTCAGACGTTTCTTGTAGTTGGCCACCAGGTTCACACACATCTCAGGAGGGATTTTGTCCCACTCCTCTTTTCGGATCTTCTCCAAGTCATTAAGGTTTCTAGGCTGACGTTTGGCAACTCAAACCTTCAGCTCCCTCCACAGATTTTCTATGGGATTAAGGTCTGGAGACTGGCTAGGTCACTCCAGGACCTTAATGTGCTTCTTCTTGAGCCGCTCCTTTGTTGCCTTGGCCGTGTGTTTTGGGTCATTGTCATGCTGGAATACCCATCCACGACCCATTTTCAATGCCCTGGCTGAGGGAAGGAGGTTCACACCCAAGATTTGACGGTACATGGCCCCGTCCATCGTCCCTTTGATGCGGTGAAGTTGTCCTGTCCCCTTAGCAGAAAAACACCCCCAAAGCATAATGTTTCCACCTCCATGTTTGACGGTGGGGATGGTGTTCTTGGGGTCATAGGCAGCATTCTTCCTCCTCCAAACACAGCGAGTTGAGTTGATGTCAAAGAGCTCCATTTTGGTCTCATCTGACCACAACACTTTCACCCAGTTGTCCTCTGAATCATTCAGATGTTCATTGGCAAACTTCAGACGGGCATGTATATGTGCTTTCTTGAGCAGGTGGACGTTGCGGGCACTGCAGGATTTCAGTCCTTCACGGCGTAGTGTGTTACCAATTGTTTTCTTGGTGACTATGGTCCCAGCTGCCTTGATCATTGACAAGATCTTCCCGTGTAGTTCTGGGCTGATTTCTCACCGTTCTCATGATCATTGCAACTCCATGAGGTGTGATCTTGCATGCAGCCCCAGTCCGAGGGAGATTGACAGTTATTTTATGTTTCTTCCATTTGCTAATAATCGCACCAACTGTTGTCACCTCACCAAGCTTCCAGCCTTGTGTAGGTCTACAATCTTGTCCCTGACATCCTTGGAGAGCTCTTTGGTCTTGGCCATGGTGGAGAGTTTGGAATCTGATTGATTGATTGCTTCTGTGGACAGGTGTCTTTTATACAGGTAACAAGCTGAGATTAGGAGCACTCCCTTTAAGAGTGTGCTCCTAATCTCAGCTCGTTACCTATATAAAAGACACCTGGGAGCCAGAAATCTTTCTGATTGAGAGGGGGTCAAATGCTTATTTCCCTCATTAAAATGCAAATCAATTTATAACATTTTTGACATGTGTTTTTCTGGATATTTTTGTTGTTCTGTCTCTCACTGTTCAAATAAACCTACCATTAAAATTATAGACTGATAATTTCTTTGTCAGTGGGAAAATGTACAAAATCAGCAGGGGATCATATACTTTTTTCCCTCACTGTATAGGATAAACACTTCAGAACAAACTTCCTTTGTATTTTTATTTTGGGACCATCTGTTGTTCCATGTAGTGATTATGTTATTCAATTCTTTTGAATGGGCTAACAGCAGTAAGGCCCAAATAATTATTCATCAAATATTTTTTTATTGTTTTTTTGATACTTCAAGGGGTCTTAAAATTCAAATAGCAAGATTACCCTTGCTGTGACATTCCTAATACATTTCCATTTAGCTTAGTAGTACCCCGTCCCCCGTCTTAGATGGGGCTTAGACTCTTATGGGTTAAGGGAGTGCTAAAGCTGTACTGTTTTGTATTGGCTGTGGTGTTTCGTGTGGCTCAGCTGGTAGAGCATGGCGTTTGCAACGCCAGGGTTGTGTGTTCGATTCCCACGGGGGACCAGTACGGGAAAAAAATTCATGAAATGTATTCACTACTGTAAGTTGCTCTGGATAAGAGCGTCTGCTAAATGACTAAAATGTAATGTAAAATGTGTTTTGCCAATTTGGAACCAAAATATGACAAAATTGTAAAACAGCTCACCGTTTAGGCAACCTTCCAGATGTGAGGTTTTAGCTTTGGCTGCATGTGTATGCGAGCCAGAGAGCTGCATTCTTGCATGTTTTTATTTAAGGACACAGAATATTTTAGTACTGATCTCCTAAATAGTTCCATAGCACTCATTGGGGAATGCTGCCTCTAGCTGTCAGTTTACATAATCGGCTATTTTCGGCAATCATGCTACTAATAAAGTTCAGGCCTAGAACTGCCCCCTCACATCACACAGCGCACACCCTCATGATCTTCAATGTGGTCCTCTTTCAAACTCAAATTTTCTGTTACTTTTCAATAAAGTAAACTACTAGGCAACCCTCTTTTTTTCCTTCTCTTTTCCTGTGCAAAACCTGTGCCTACCCCGCCACAACAACTAAACTACGATCTCCTTCTTGGCCCTCTCTTCCTTCCCCAGCCTCTGCATGGCGAGCTAGCAGCAGCAGAAGTGACTCTCCCTAGAGCAGGCAGAGAGCAGTGGTGTGGCCCCGGCCTGTACAGGAGGAGAACCATGGCCTCTCGTCATCAAAGGAACTCTGTGCGGATCCTGTCCACCCGGGAGCGCGGCTCGCAGGCCTTTGGCTCCCAGCGCCTCCTGCAGCAGATGGTGGAGGAAAAGGTCCGCTGGATGAAATGGCAGAGTCAGGTAACAGCCAAAGACGACCCACTATCCCAGTAAAGAGATTAGTCAAAACTGCTTTGGTTTCAACTAGGGCTGGGCGATATGGGCAAAATATTATATCACAGTGTTTAAAAAAAATTGGACGGTATGATGGTATTTTTAGTTTTTGAATAATAAAAGTTGTACATTTGCTTTATGAGTAGTGAGTGATCCTAGGGTGGCAACACACACATTCTAAGTGATTTCAATGAGTCTTTCTCCATTCTGATTGTTTTATACTGTTCAATTCAACTTCAACCAAAACAAATTTCAGCACTTTTATCATTTCTGCCTATCCTGCACTCAATTACAGTGGTGGAAAAAGTACCCAATTGTCATAATTGAGTAAAAGTAAAGATACGTTAATATAAAATTACTCAAGTAAAAGTGAAAGTCGCCCAGTAAAATACTACTTGAGTAGAAGTCTGAAAGTATTTGGTTTTAAATATACTTAAGTATCAAAAGTAAATGTAATTGGTAAAATATTTTTAAGTATCAAAAGTCCCTGTAGCTCAGTTGGTAGAGCATGGTGTTTGCAACACCAGGGTTGTGGGTTCGATTGCCACGGGGGGCCAGCACAGGAAAAAAAAAAAATGTATGAAATGTATGCATTCACTTCTGTAAGTTGCTCTGGATAAGAGCGTCTGCTAAATGACTAAAATGTAAAAATGTAAATAATTTCAAATTCCTTATATTAAGCAAACCAGATGGCACCATTTTCTTGTTTTTTTTATTTATTTACGGATAGCCAGGGGCACACAGACATAATTTACAAACAAAGCATTTGTGTTTAGTGAGTCCTCCAAATCAGAGGCAGTAGATGACCAGGGATGTTCTCTTGACAAGTGAGCGAATTGGAGCAATTTCCTGTCCTGCTAAGCATTCAAAATGTAACGAGTACTTTTAGCTGTCAGGGAAAATGTATGGAGTAAAAGGTACAGTATTTTCTTTAGGAATGTAGTGAAGTAAAGGTTGTCAAAAATAAAAATATTAAAGTAAAGGACAGATACCAAAAAAATGAGTCAAGTAAAAATACTTTCAAGTACTACTACACCACTGCTCAATTGAGATAATTTCCACACTGCCACGTAGGGCTGCACGATATGAGCAAATAATCTAGGACTTATTTTTAACCAAATGTTGCAATTGTGATTTGACTTGCGGATTAGAGCAAAACTGTTGGAATCATGGAAATAGAATGACTATTCTAATTCTATATTTAGAATATAATAGTGGTCACTTTAAATACAGTATTGTTTGAGATGACAATGAAATAAAATGCCAGGGAGGAGTTATTGTGACAGGGTAGGAACAAAGTGTTGATAAGTGTTTCCTAGGTGACCCTATAAGCTTTGGCTATGTTTTCTCTTAGCTACTTATGTAGCTAACATATTCTTGCTTTGCATATGCCTCTTTGACTCAGAAGATACTGTTGCACAAACAACATGCTGATTTAGGTCTACACCATCACTGGTGTTATCAGGCTGTTATTAGCTAGCTAGCTAGCTAGCTATTAGCATTAGCATCTAACAATTAGCGTCTCACAAGATTCAGGGCAACTTGCTAACAAATGACAAACTAGCTGTTTGCTGATGTAAGAAACACAAACTAATAGAGTCATTATAGAACACTAGTAGAGTTATATTAAGAAGCAAAGTGAAAACAGCATTGTTGTCATCAACATTGTTGCATGTGCTGCATTGACCATGCAGACTGAACACAAGTGTCTCGTGGTTGAGGAACATCAAATGCGCTCCTTGAATGACAGGGGGCATGGCTAGGTCTGTGTGGAAAGTGGCACAGAGAGAAAGAGCGGAGATAGATGACTAAAGTAGCGAAGTAAACTATAAAAATTGACATTACACATGGCGTATCACATTTAACAAACCAAACATTCAAATACCGGTACAGAAAAACCCAAACTGGTCCCTACGTCAATACCGGTATATCATAAAATACGGTATACCGCCCAGCCCTAGTTTCAACAGATATGGAATAGCAGTAGGCGATCCATCTCTCGCTGCCCACTTGCTGCAGTAGGCGTTTTGATCTGGAGTGCAGTATACCATTGATGTAACTCGTCACCATGGAAACAATGTCATGTGCTTATCTTTATCATCTTCAGTCTATTTGGGAGCTGTTCTTCAAAATCCCTAATAATATGAAGTTAATGCATCACAATTCGACTTGAATCAAGTCATACGTTTAAAAAACCTGTCTATTTTGTGTTTGTCATTTTGTGCTTTTAATAATCAATGTGCTACCTCCATGTAAGGCTCTGGCGTTAAGTGATGTTTGTTGCCTCACACAGAAAGTAGAGCTGCCAGATAGCCCTCGCTCCACGTTCCTGTTGGCCTTCAGCCCAGACCGGTAAGGAACTCAACTGACCCAGCCGCATGTATCGATTCATGAGAGCATTTGAGAGGCAGGGCTTCCTTTAACATTATAACAGCAGCAGTACCATTCACTCCATGCACCTGTTTTCTCTCTCCCCCTCTTCTATCCACTGTGACAGGACCCTCATGGCTTCCACTCACGTCAACCACAACATCTACATCACGGAGGTGAAGACTGGAAAGTGCCTGCATTCGCTGGTGGGCCACCGCCGTACACCCTGGTGCGTGACCTTTCACCCCACCATCCCCGGCCTGGTGGCCTCCGGGTGCCTTGACGGAGAGGTCCGCATCTGGGACCTACATGTAAGTGGTGCCTTTTCTAAAACACAGACAGACCCCTATTAAGATGAATAGGACAAGTTTCAGGTCCCCGCTTGCTAAGTTGTATTGGTATATTTTGTTATGTTAGGTTGTAAGACTCCCATACACAGCACAGTCTCGACAGAAGTAAATGCTGAGGTGTACCCCAGGGAACTCGCCTTTGTTTGACTGGTTTGTGGCGGCTCCAGGCGTCATAAGGAAACTTTTCCATCTTCAATGTATTGGTTGCCTAGTTGATAAACCCTGATCACAGCAGTCCGCATTCTGTAAACATCATGCAAATGTTTTCTATCCAGTATTGCCGTACCGTTCTTGTTTCTTTCTCTATTAAACCCCCTTCTTGTGTTTGTTTCTGCAGGGTGGCAGTGAGAGCTGGTTCACAGAGAGCAACGTTGCCATTGCCTCGCTTACCTTCCACCCCACCGCCCAGCTCCTCCTCATCGCCACCAACAATGAGCTACACTTCTGGGACTGGAGTCGGCCCGAGCCCTTCGCCGTGGTCAAAACCGGCAGCGAGACTGAAAGAGTCAGGTGGGACACCATTTAGGCACAATTATATTGTGTTCTATTTCATTCTGTGTGACACATATTTCGGAAGATGGATTTGAATTATGTACAAAATGTCTTAACATTTATGTTCCATTCACATGCAACAACCCCCAGTGTAGTGAACATGTTGTATGGTTTGCTATGATTAGGATATCTTTGAGTTTATGAAAATCTCAGCTCCATCTCTGTCAGGTTGGTGAGGTTTGATCCTTTGGGGCACAATCTTCTGACGGCTATTGTGAACCCCTCCAACCAGCAGGTGAGTCATTCGTCGCTTAGTGCCTGAACGTTATGCTGAGTTGGGAATAAGGCACATTGTTTTCTGTCTAGAAATGAAAGAATCTTCTCAAAGCCTTAAAAACATGGCTGTACCCTAATACCCTTAAACATTCAACATGACTGTACCCTAATATGTTCTGTAGAATGATGATGACTCCGAGGTCCCCATGGACAGTGTGGAGATGCCCCACTTCCGCCAGCGCTCCTTCCTGCCCTCCCAGCCTGTACGCCGCACGCCAATCCTCCACAACTTCCTGCACATCCTGTCATCGCGCTCGTCGGGGGCGCAGGCTGGGGGGGATGCGTCCCGCCCTGGCGGGGAGGACAGCGGCGAGCCCCCCAGCATGCCTTTGGGCCAGTACCCAGCCTCGCAGGACCTTGGACTGCCCTACCCAGGTTGCACCCAGCACCTGGGCATGGTGTGCCTCTGCAGCCGCTGCATGGCCAACCGCAGCCCCTCTCTGGGGGAGGGTCCCTCCACCTCCAGGCCTGTTGTCCACCCCGAGCTTCCCCAGGTGGCCTCTCAGCCAGCCCCCCACGCCTCCACCTTTTCGGCCCGTACGGAGCCCCGGCAGCCTTCAGAGCCCACTGGAGCCCAGCAGCGGCCCTCAGCCTTCACCACAGTCTACTACAGTGCCGGCAGCTCCCTGCACCGCGCCGTGCCTACCACCCACGTGGCCAGCCAGCCCCTGAGCCAGCAGCTGTTGCCTACGCCCGCCAACCACCAACACCAACCCCCATCCCGCCCTCTGCCCGGACCTGACTGGACATGCAGCCTGCTAAACATGAGAAGCTCAGAGAGTGGGGCCGGAAGTGGGGGGAGCAGTGGAGGGGGTATGGGTGGTGTTGGGGGTGGGATGCTGCCCCCCCGGACCAGCTCGTCCTCTGTCAGCCTGCTGTCAGTGCTGCGGCAGCAAGACGGCTCCTCCCAGTCCCCCGTCTACACTTCTGCCACTGAGGGACGAGGCTTCCCCCCGCAGCCGGGTGCCGAACTTGGCTCCAGCCCTGTGGCCAATCAGAGAGGAGGAAGTGGTGGTGGAGGAGGAGGGGTGGGTTCCAGCAGTGGGCACCACCCTTTCTGGGATGGCACGCGCAGCAACCCGGCCTCGTTCCGCAATGTGCTCCAGTGCAATCTTAGCCGCTACTTCATGGAGTTCGACCGCATGCAGGACCTGGAGTTGCCGCTGGGGGCTGCCAGCGTGGATGTCGGGGGAGGGGAGGGCGGCCAGGAGCAGATGCAGGAGCTGCTCAACAACAACATAGACCCAGAGAGACCCGGGCCCTCCGTGTCCTCCCACTACCAGCCCCAGCCACCCCCACCTGCCCCTACCGAGAACAACCCCCCTCCCTTCTCTAGCGCCGCCCACTCCTCCCGGGGCCACCTGAACCGCTGCCGGGCCTGCCACAACCTGCTCACCTTCAACCACGACTCCCAACGCTGGGAGCGCACCAGCCCAGCCTCCTCCACCTCCGCTGTCTCCACGCAGGAGGGCTCCAGCTCTCCCTGGCGGCAGCCCCCCAGCCTTGCCTATGAGGAGCCCCATGCATCATCACGGAGCCGGGATCCACACCCCCAACCCCAAGAGAGGGAGAGGAGGGTAGTCCAACCCCCTGAGCCCAGCGAGCTACAGCCCTCCCCAGGCCCTGACGTTGCGGCCATGCCCTTCCCCACCATTGCGTCGTCCTCTGCCCAGCCTGGGGAGCAGACAGTGGGCCTGGTGTTCAACCAGGAGACGGGCCAGTGGGAGCGCGTCTATCGCCAGGCCGCCTCCAGCCGCTCCGCCGACGCACCGCCAGAGGCCTTTAGCCAGGAAATGCCTGTAGATAACCCGGATGAGGACTCTCTGAGAAGGTAGAGTAATGAGAGGCCTTGGTAGTCTCTGCGGTGTTGTTTTTCGTTCAGACCAGGGTCCTGTTTAGTAGGGCACACCGCATATTGTGAAACGGAAAATGAAAATGAGCATTTCTTATTGAATGAGCTCAGATAGTACCACTCTGTTTCAGACTGTTTTCTTCAGTTTAGTATCTACTGAACACCACTTGTCTCACTTTATCTAGTGATCCACTCTGGCATGATAACATTACAGCAAGTGACTACTGGTCTGCCTTACGCAGTATTTCCATGATAGACTTATATTGTCCAAATAGTTGGATTTGTATAAAACAAATAGACTCCCTTTGCAGAGGAGATTAATTGCTGATCCATTGGTGGGTTTGTTCACAGAAGGCTGTTGGAGTCCTCCCTCCTCTCTCTCTCCCGCTACGACATGGGAGGATCCCGAGACCACCCTATCTACCCAGACCCCGCCAGGTACCAATCTTAACCCCTATTAAAATTGTATCATCTTTGATAGGATAAAACCCATTGAGTAAGGTTGAAAAGATCCTTAATTAACCTCTCTGGGGTATGTGGGACGGTAGCGTCCCACTCGCCAACAGCCAGTGAAATAGCAGAGCGCCAAATTCAAAACAACAAAAACCTCATAATTCAAATTTCTCACACATACAAGTATTATACACCATTTTAAAGATAAACTTCTCGTTAATCCAACCACAGTGTCCAATTTCAAAAAGGCTTTACGGCGAAAGCATAGCATTAGATTATATTAGGACAGCACCTAGGCAAGAAAAACCACACAACCATTTTCCAAGCAAGGAGAGGCGCCACAAAAACTAGAAATACAGCTAAAATTAATCACTAACCTTTGATGATCATCATCAGATGGCACTCATAGGACTTCATGTTACACAATACATGTATGTTTTGCTTGATAAAGTTCATATTTATATCCAAAAAACCCATTTTACATTGGCGTGATGTTCAGAAATGTTTTGCCTCCAAAACTTCCGGTGAATGAGCACATCAATTTACAGAAATACTCATCATAAACGTTGATAAAATATACAACTGTTATGCATAGAATTAAAGTTACACTTCTCCTTAATGCAACCGCTGTGTCAGATTTCAAAAAAGCTTTAAGGCGAAAGCACACTTTGCACTAATCTGAGTACAGCGCTCAGTCACCAAAACAAGCCATACAGATACCCGCCATGTTGTGGAGTCAACAAAAGTCAGAAATAGCATTATAAATATTCACTTACCTTTGATGATCTTCATCGGAATGCCCTCCTAGGAATCCCAGTTCCACAGTAAATGTTTGTTTTGTTCGATAAAGTTAATCTTTATGTCCAAATACCTCCATTTTGTTCGCGTGTTAGGTTCACTATTCCAAATGCAGAAGGCGCGCCACTAAAGTCCAGACGAAAAGTCAAAAAAGTTCTATTACAGTTTGTAGAAACATGTCAAACGATGTGTAGAATCAATCTTTAGGATGTTTTTATCATAAATCTTAAAAAATATTCCAATCGGACAATTTCTTTGTCTTCATAAAGGAAAGAGAACTGAGCTCGTGCTCATGGTCGTGCGCGTAACTAAAATAATGGCCTACTGCCAGACACCTGACTCAAACAGCTCTTATTCGCTCCCCATTCACAGTAGAAGCCCAAAACAACATTCTAAAGACTGTTGACATCTAGTGGAAGCCTTAGGAAGTGCAATATGACCCCATAGACACTGTATATTGGACAGGCAATCACTTGAAAAACTACAAACCTCATGTTTCCACACTTCCTGGTTGGATTTTTTCTCAGGTTTTTGCCTGCCATATGAGTTCTGTTATACTCACAGACATCATTCAAACAGTTTTAGAAACTTCAGAGTTTTCTATCCAAATTATATGCATATTCTAGCTTTTGGGCCTGAGTAGCAGGCAGTTTACTCTGGGCACGCTTTTCATCCGGACGTGAAAACCCTGCTCCCTACCCCGATGAAGTTAAGTTTCCAGGTGTGTTAACAACCTGAAAATTTGGGTGAAGTTTCTGGAATTTTGCAAGCCTACTATGAACCTTACAGCTGTAATCCCCCATTGAACCCTTTTGTCTATGGTTATTTTTTCGGCAGGTTATCCCCGGCTGCGTACTATGCCCAGAGGATGATCCAGTACCTGTCAAGGCGGGATAGTATTCGCCAGCGCTCGCTGCGCTACCAGCAGAACCGGCTGAGGACACTCTCCTCCTCGTCGGACAGCCCTGCCGGCAACCCTTCGGCCGCCATTGAGAACAGCGACTTGGACTTTGAGGAGCTAGAGTGAGTTGGCGGCAACCCATCCTGGGTCCGGTTGCCCGATAGTGATGGAACTTAGTCTTACATGTGTTTTAACGATGCATCTTTCCTACAATGGCCGAAGATGTAAAATGCGTTTCCCAAAACACCAAGCAGAGAGAGTGTTTGCTAAGTGCGTCATTGAGGCATGTGTCGATACTGATAGGGTCGAAAGAAAGGGCGTGCTGCTCTCGGATGAGCTTTCTCCGTTTAAATCTTACCTTAACATTATAATTATTCCACAATACTGACGATGGATCAGCTCCAAGAAAAATATTATCACCTATGGCCGCAAATATTGAGGCGGCTTATTCTAAGGCTTACCCGATAATAATTCACTTAATCACAGATTTGGCACATCATTGCACACGTTAGGCTAGCCATGAACCTCTCTTGGGTAGGAGGCAGTATTTTCACGTCCGGATAAAAAACGTACCCGATTTAATCTGGTTATTACTCCTGCCCAGAAACTAGAATATGCATATAATTGTTTGATTTGGATAGAAAACACCCTAAAGTTTCTAAAACTGTTTGAATGGTGTCTGTGAGTATAACAGAACTCATATGGCAGGCCAAAACCTGAGAAGATTCTATACAGGAAGTGCCCTCTCTGACCATTTCTTGGCCTTCTATAGCCTCTTTATGGAAAACAGAGGATCTCTGCTGTAACGTGACATTTTCTAAGGCTCCCATAGGCTCTCAGAAGGCGCCAGAACGGGGAATGATGACTCTGCAGTCCCTGGGCGAAAAACAGTAGCGCATTTGGAAAGTGGTCGATCTGAGAACAATGAAACGGGTGCACGTGAAGACACAATTTTCTTCTTTCAGTCTTTGAATGAAAACAACGTCTCCCGGTCGGAATATTATCGCTATTTTACGAGAAAAATCGCATAAAAATTGATTTTAAACAGCGTTTGACAGGCTTCGAAGTACGGTAATGGAATATTTTGACATTTTTTGTCACGACATGCGTCCGCGCGTCACCGTTCGGATAGGGACCTGAACGCACGGACAAAACAGAGGATATTTGAACATAACTATGGATTATTTTGAACCAAAACAACATTTGTGGTTGAAGTAGAAGTCCTGGGAGTGCATTCTGACGAAGAACAGCAAAGGTAATTCAATTTTTCTTATAGTAATTCTGAGTTTAGTGAACGCCAAACTTGGTGGGTGTCAAATTAGCTAGCCCGTGATGGCGAGCTATCTACTCAGAATATTGCAAAATGTGCTTTTGCTGAAAAGCTATTTTAAAATCTGACACCGCGATTGCATAAAGGAGTTCTGTATCTATAATTCTTAAAATAATTGTTATGTTTTTTGTGAACGTTTATCGTGAGTAATTTAGTAAATTCACCGGAGGTTTTCGGTATGTTTGCTAGTTCTGAACGTCACATGCTAATGTAAAAAGCTGTTTTTTGATATAAATATGAACTTGATTGAACAAAACATGCATGTATTGTATAACATAATGTCCTAGGAGTGTCATCTGATGAAGATCATCAAAGGTTAGTGCTGCATTTAGCTGTGGTTTTGGTTTTTGTGACATATGCTAGCTTGAAAAATGGGTGTGTGATTATTTCTGGATGGGTACTCTCCTGACATAATCTAATGTTTTGCTTTCGTTGTAAAGCCTTTTTGAAATCGGACAATGTGGTTAGATTAACGAGAGTCTTGTCTTTAAAATGGTGTAAAATAGTCATATGTTTGAGAAATCGAAGTTATAGCTTTTTTAAGGTTTTTGAATATCGCGCCACTCAATTCCACTGGCTGTTGACTTGGTGGGACGATTTCGTCCCACATACCCGAGAGAGGTTAACTATATTGAGACAAATTACAGACAGTAACCTACAACTATTATAATATAACTAAATTGATTGAACATGAAATGTATTTCAAAATGATTGAAATAGGTCTATGGCCTACTGTTTATATTTTAATTCTGTCATCTCGGTTTTCATTTTGAAGCATCTTTTTATACATTGGTTGTTGGAAGAAATTGCAACTTTGTATTTGTAGTCAACTTTGTTCTGAAGTTATCGGCGGTCTCAGAGAGACGGATGAATCGTGTGTTTCTATGTTTAGCAGAGATCTTCTGTGTAGAAAGTAACGCGGAAGGGCAAAACGGTATCTAACGATGCACTTAGCTGTTCTACAAGTGGTCTGAGGCAGGCGTTAGATTACGAGCGTTTTCAGGAGCAATGTTAATAATGATGGTTTTGGGAATCCGCTCCAGAGATTTAACGATGCTCCTATGAAGGTTCTAATGATGGGAAACCAGGCCCCGGCCCCTTAAAGCTAGAATCCTTAATTGAAGCAATAACAAAGCGGTCACGCCGCCTCTGTTTTGGTAAATAACTGAGGGATGGACCTGGAGAAATGTTACCACTTTCAAATTCATAGATAGAGATATGGATGTAAGGACAGATCGGTGGTAGGGCATGCAGGCTATCGCCAATTTTATTAATGCACAATTTGCCTAAATTGATCATGGAAACAATAATAAAAACAAGTTTTATTCTTTAGTTATAATGACGTTACATCCAGCTGTTTTTATCGACGCAAGACTGTACCGTAGCAGGCAATTGTCGCATCTGTTTTCTATGTTTAAAATGTTGACAAAAAGTCAATGGATGAGTTCATGTTTACAAACATTGGAGTAAAACACGCTATATTTTGGGTTCTGATGGGGTATGACAATCGAACTAAGCCCATGAGGTATTTATAAGTTATATTCTTCAAGAATCAATGTCTATATAATTTATATATATAATTAATTTAGACGTCCAAATATGGATGTAGAAAATAAGGATTCCACCTTTTTTAAAGGGATATTATGCTCTTCAATCCAAGTATGCCAGTTGTTTTCAGACCTCAAAGTTGTCTTCTGTTGAAATAAGTGGAGGAGGAGGTAAAATGGGTTAAGTAGTTGTCCCAGGCCATCTTGTTGGAAAAGATAAGAACCATATACTGTCCAGATTTACGTTGCTTATCTTTTCTATTCATTTTGGTTGAGGCATATAGCTGGATCTACACAACCGATGGTGTGGGAGGTGAACTAGTGTTGAAATCAGAGTTCAGTGATCCTACTTTGAACCCTTAGCTTCACCACAAGTTTCCCAATAGCCTCTGTTTTCCCAATAACTTTGGGTGTGTTTAACAGTGATAACGGCGACAGGACGAGGCACAGAACACCGCGCAACGCCAGGATGTCTGCTCCTTCGCTGGGGCGCTTCGTTCCCCGGCGGTTCCTGTTGCCTGAGTATCTGCCCTACGCTGGGATCTTCCACGAGAGGGGACAGCCTGGCCTTGCCACTCACTCCTCTGTCAACAGGGTCTTAGCAGGTAATAACCAAGATTGTCCCACTAAAGTGCACTCTGCTTATAGAGCATGTGGTTTGAAGTGATCCAATTGTCCTGTACGCATGTCATCATTATTATAGTGGTCTATAAGACGAGTGCACTGTAATACCCTTAAACCAATACTGTGCCAAGCTAAGCTGTATTTCACTGGCCTGATTACCCATCCTTTATAGTTGGTGGAACCATTCTGAAAGGTGTAAAAGAGGATATCCAAGCTATCCAACAGTTTAAGTGTGCAACAACTGACTTGTTGACTGCTCTCATACATCTCAATGTTATCCATTTGATTGTGTTCATTTCTGCTGTCTGCAATAATGGAAGACAGTCCTTTTCCTACTTCACTTCCAATGCTCTTTCCACTGACCAAAATGTTTTTCTCCTGTCTCTCAGGTGCCTCCATCGGGGACGGCCAGTCGGCGGTGGCTAGTAACATAGCCAACACCACCTACCGGCTGCAGTGGTGGGACTTCACCAAATTCGACCTGCCTGAGATCAGCAACGGTATGTGTAATGTTTTGAACGTTGCAGGTAGAAATAGAATTAATCACGATGACATGATTCCATATTCTATCTGACAGGCAGTCGTATCTGCTCTACACAATGCACTTCTCTAAACATTCTGTAACGTTACATTCTCCTAAACAAGCCCCAGCTTGTTTTCTTGTTTTCTTGCCCTGATTGCGTTTACCTTGGTAGAATTATACTGTAGTATTGACATTATGTGTGTGGGGGTGTGTGTGTGTGGGGGGGAGTCATTCTATTCTTGTGGGGACCTAAAATGCCCAGAAATCCCCACAAGAATAGTAAAACCAGGACAATTTGCCGTCGTGGGGACATTTCCCACGTCCCCATGAGGACAAAAGCTATTTTCAGCTTAGGAGTTAGGTTTACGGTTAAGGTTAAAATTTGGGTTAGGGTTTGGGTTAGGGAAAATGTATTTCCATTTTGAATGGAAATACATTTTAGGTCCCCACAAAGATAGAATAACAAAGTGAGTGTGCATGTTTGTGTGCAAAATTAAACTGTAGTATTGACATCCTGTGTGTGCCTGTGTGCTTGAGTGTATTCCCCACCCCTCCAGCCTCTGTGAATGTGCTGGTGCCAAACTGTAAGATATACAACGACGCCAGTTGTGACATCTCAGCGGACGGGCAGCTCCTGGCCGTGTTCATACCCAGCAGCCAGCGGGGCTTCCCTGACGAGGGCATCCTGGCCGTGTACTCCCTGGCCCCTCACAACCTGGGGGAGATGCTCTACACCAAGAGATTTGGTAAGTCATATGACGTGGTCCTCTAGCTTAATTGGTAGAGAATGGTACTTGCATCGCCAGGATAGTGGGTTTGATTCCCGGTTTGTTCCCGGTGGGATCAATTCATCTGTATGTAAATAATGTATGCATGCATGGATAAAAGTCACTTTGGATAAAAGAGTTTGCTAAATGGGATATTATTGTATTATATTATTTAGAAAGTCTTGCCGTCATGGACTTGACCTCCAGGATAGAACTATAGCAGTGTTTACCAAACCTTTTCTTCAAGTACCCCCGGCCAATCCACTTATTCCTGGTATGCCAGTGATGGCAGACCTGATTCCATTGTTCAACTAATCACCTCATTAGTTGAATCAGGTTTGCTAGTTCTGGAATATGTCAAATGCGTGGAACGTCTGGGGGTACCTGAGGAGAGGTTTGCGACACTGAACTAGAGAATCTATACTGAACAAAAATATAAATGCAACGTGCAACAATTTCAATGATTTTACTGAGTTACAGTTCATATAAGGAAATCAGTCAATGTAAATAAATTCATTAGGCCCTAATCTATGGACTTCACATGACTGGGAAGGGGCACAGCCATGGGTGACCCACCCACTTGGGAGCCAGGCCCAGTCAATCAGAATTAGTTTTTTCCAACAAAAGGGTTTTGTTAAAGAAAGAAATACTCCTCAGTATCATCAGCTGTCTGGGTGGCTGGTCTCAGATGATCCCGCAGGTGAAGAAGCCGGATGTGTAGGTCCTGGGCTGGCGTGGTTACATGTGGTCTGTGGTTGTGAGGCCGGTTGGACGGACTACCAAATTCTCTAAAACAACATTGGAGGTGGCTTATGGTAGAGAAATTAACATTCAATTTTCTGGCAACAGTTCTGGTGGACATTCCTGCAGTCAGCATGCCAATTGCACGCTCCCTCAAAACGCGAGACATCTGTTGCATTGTGTTGTGTGACAAAACTGCAAATTATGGTGGCCTTTTATTGTCCCCAGCACAAGGCGCACCTGTGTAATGATCATGCTGTTGAATCAGCTACTTTATATGCCACACCTGTAAGGTGGATGGATCATCTTGGCAAAGGAGAAATGCTCACTAGCAGGGATGTAAACAAATTTGTGCACAAAATGTTGGAGAAATAAGCTTTTTGTGCTTATGGAACATCTTTTATTTCAGCTCATGAAACATGGGACGTTTATATTTTTGTTGAGTATAAAACATTGAATCTAATAAATTAGTGTACTAAAGAGGATATTATTTTTAGTGAAGCTAAACTATACTACAATATTAACCTAGAAGAATCTTACCTAACCTTGTCAGTTTGTCTTTCTTCTCCCACAGGTCCCAATGCCATCTCGGTGAGCCTGTCTCCCATGGGCTGCTACGTGATGGTGGGCCTAGCATCTCGCAGGATCCTGCTACATCCCTCCACTGACCACATGGTGGCGCAAGTGTTCCGGCTGCAGCAACCCCACGGCGGCGAGACCTCCATCAGGGTGAGAAAGATATTTTTGTTTCTGTTGTATTCCATAGTGAACATGACCCTGGTTACATGTTGCTGTTAACCTATGTCAGTAGTGTCTGGGTGTGGTGGTCAACAATGAGGGAGAACATAGTAGGATAAGTAGGGGGGGTTTAACTTCTATGGGCTAGGTGGGACGTTAGTGTCCCACTTTATTCAACAGCCAGTGGAATCGCGTGGCGCAAAATACAAATACTGCAATGTATTTGCACCGTAAATACATTGCAGTAAAGTTGGTTGCCAACCGCCATATAAAGTTCAAAGAAGTATAAAAGAAGCCTGAGGAAGGAGGACAAATGTCGAGAAAGGAATTCAGTTTATAGTTTTATCTGTGGATTAATTGTCGGAGTAGATGACCTTGTGCATTTCAGGTAAAATAACAACCCAATGTTTATATCCCAGGACAAATTAGCTAGCAACAGCAAGCTACCTAGCTAAATTGCCATAAATGTTTAATGCTTTTCGACTTGTTCACAAATTAATATAATTGGTTCAGAATTTGTTTTGATATTTCAACCTGCGTGTCCTGACTGTGTCTGGTATGGGGGTACAAAATCAACATGCGCGCGATGGCGCACTCAGGCGCACGCGCGCATCTGGTTTGGGTCAGCATGTAAAGCTGTCATCGAGGCAAAGGGTGGCTACTTTGAAGAATCTCAAATATTAAATATATTTTGATTTGTTTAACACTTTTTGGGATACTACATGATTCCATGTGTTATTTCATAGTTTTCATGTCTTCACTATTATTCTACAATGTAGAAAATAGTACAAATTAAGAAAAACCCTTGAATGAGTACGTGTGTCCAAACTTTTGACTGGTACTGTAGATCCTGACCGATATATCAGTTCACTTATATTATTGGCCGATGTTGACCTTTTAAAATCTATATTTGTATTGGCTGATAATTTCTCCTATATTCAATAAATAGGAGGAAAAAAGGGAATCTCATCCTTATTTAAACACTTGCAGCCATTCTCATGATGTTTCACAATGTAGCGTATACATTTGAAGCATATTTCTTGGATAATTGCTGTTTTGGATGGCAATTTAGGTTTAAAGCTTATTTCAATCAATTCTACTCATTTGTGACCGACCGGCTCAAATCGGTCTTATCTAGCAAAATCTTTACGTTGGATAAAAGTAAAGACTCAGAGCTACAAAATGGTATATCTTTCACTGCATTTGAGGAACACTGGGAAAGTAATTCTTCTTTGAAAGTTGATAAACTTGTAAACTCATTTTTGAGAAAAGTGCCTTTGAATATGTTGGTACCTACTGGAGAGCACTCCTTTGTCAACACCCATTCAACACTGTTCACACCCTCTTAAGCCAGCTGCACCCATCTCTTTAAGGATTCACATGTGAGGTCATGCGCTAAACAGTGAGTAGTGTAGTAAAGATTAAGACTAAAAGTGGTAAAAGTAGTAGCTTACAATAAGGGAAAATTCCAGGTAAACAGCAAGTGTTAAGATAAAAAATATTTTATAAATATTAGATGACGCTTACCCAGACACACTTGTCTAAATTGATTGGTCATGTGAAAGAAATGCTATAATCCCCAGCCACATCTGGTGGAAAACGTACTAAATTGTAAAGATACCTTAATAGAAAATGACTGAAGTAAAAATAAAAGTCACCCAGTAAAATACTACTTGAGTAAAAGTCAAAGTATTTGGTTTTAAAAATACTTAAGTATCAAAAGTAAATGGAATTGCTAAAATGTAGCTAAGTATCAAAGTAAAAGTATAAATCATTTCAAATTCCTTATATTAAGCAAACCAGATGGCACAATTACATTTTTTATTGACGGATAGCCAGGGGCACACTCCAACACTCAGACAATTTACGAACGAAGCATTTGTGTTTAGTGATGCAGATCAGATGCAGTAGGGATGACCAGGGATGTTCTCTTGATAAGTGTGTGAAATGGACAATTTTCCTGTCAAAATGTAACGAGTACTTTTGGGTGTCAGGGAAAATGTATTGAGTAAAAAGTACATTATTTTATTTCGAAATGTAGTGAAGTAAAAGTTGCCAAATATATAAATAGTAAAGTACAGATACCTCCAAAAAATACTTAAGTAGTACTTGAAAGTATTTTTACTTAAGTACTTGACACAACTGGCCACATCTTGCTAAGTTGATGGGTCTTTACAGATGGTGTAAATGGTACAGCCATATGGTTACTTGCATAGCAGCGATATCAGTAATAGATACTGTATATTATTTGATTTATATTGACACTATGTACAAGAACAATATCAATAACGATATCACTGAAAGATGAGGTAGTTATATGCCTACGATAAGGGGTAAAGTGGCTGAGCAGCAGGATAAAATAAAATAAAAAATAGTAGCAGCAACGTATGGCGTGTGTGTTAGGAGAGAGTCATTCTTCGTCGCAAAACTCCCTGATCTTCTCAAAGTAAGTTTGTTTAGCTGTGTCCAGTCCAGGTGGTGCTTATACAGGCAGACCATCTATGGGAGGAAGGATGTCAGCATTGTACAGCAGCTGAAACCTGGTCCCGACAGTCTGAACACGCCTTGGCGACAACACCAGGCTCCAGAGCATCAAAGTTGTAAAACAGGAAATAGCAAAAGAAATGTAGAAGACATTACAACATCAATTCACCTCCCAAGTTTAGATAAGAAGAATAACCTCATACAATGCAATGAAAATGGTATTCACCTGAAGTGCTGATACTGCTAGATCTATGGCAGCGGCCTGAAGTACGGAGTCAAGTGTTGTTGCCAGCCATAGCTTTCCACCAGCACTGTACCATACTCCAGTCTAACCAGCTGTTGGATGTTGACCCCTGTCACAGTGCTGTCCTTCACATGACTGCGCTGCTGCCTTTGCTGGATGACGCCTTCATCAATCAAGTAGTTGACTTGTTGTGGTATTCCATCACAGCAGCCACCAAACAAGCAACACTTTCAAGGAGTTAAAAAGTAGATGGGACCTGGCTGCATAGGGTCAGAAGTATAGTGCACCTGTAAACAACAAAAGAACATTAAGATAAATTACAATTAATTGTCTCACCCCTGTCAGTCTGTCTTTACACAGCTCAGTGAAAGGTATTTGCCTGTCCCATACACTACTTTTCAAAAGTTGGAGTTACTTAGAAATGTCCTTGTTTTTTAAAGAAAAACACATTTTATGTCCATTAAAATAACATCAAATTGGTCAGAAATACATTGTAGACATTGTTATGTTGTAAATGACTATAGTAGCTGGAACCTGCTGGTTTTTATCAAACTGAATATCTTCAAAGGCGTACAGAGGCCCATTATGAGCAACCATCACTCCTGTGTTCCAATGGCACGTTGTGTTAGCTAATCCAAGTTTATCATTTTAAAAGGCAAATTGATTATTAGAAAACCCTTTTGCAATTATGTTAGCACAGCTGAAAACTATTGTGCTGATTTAAGAAGCAATAAAACTGACCTTCTTTAGACTAGTTGAGTATCTGAAGCATTAGCATTTGTGGGTTCGATAACAGACTCAAAATGGCCAGAAACAAATAACTTTCTTCTGAAACTCGTCAGTCTATTCTTGTTCTGAGAAATGAAGGCTATTCTATGCGAGAAATTGCGAAGAACCTGAAGATCTCATTCAACACTGTGTCCTACTCCCTTCACAGAACAGCGCAAACTGGCTCTAACCACAATAGAAAGAGGAGTGGGGGGCCCGGTGCACAACTGAGCAAGAGGACAAGTACATTAGAGTGTTTAGTTTGAGAAACAGACACCTCACAAGTCCTCAACTGGCAGCTTCATTAAATAGTACCCACAAAACCAGTCTCAATGTCAACAGTGAAGAGGCGACTCCGGGATGCTGGCCTTCTAGGCAGAGTTGCAAAGAATAAGCCATATCTCAGACTGGCCAATAAAAGATTAAGATGGGCAAAAGAACACAGACACTGGACAGAGGAACTCTGCCTAGATGGCCAGCATCCCGGAGCCGCCTCTTCACTGTTAACGTTGAGACTGGTGTTTTGTGGGTACTATTTAATGAAGCTGCCAGTTGAGGACTTGTGAGGCGTCTGTTTCTCAAACTAAACACTCTAATGTACTTGTCCTCTTGCTCAGAGTTTTTCTAAATTTGGTGAGGAAAATGACCTCTGTGATTGCCAACAAGGGTTTTGCCACCAAGTACTAAGTCATGTTTTGCAGAGGGGTCAAATACTTATTTCCCTCATTAAAATGCAAATCAATTCATAAAATTTTTGACATGCGTTTTTCAGGATTTTTTTGTTGTTATTCTGTCTCTCACCGTTCAAATAAACCTACCATTAAAATTATAGACTCATAATTTCTTTGTCAGTGGGCAAACGTACAAAATCAGCAGGGGATCAAATACTTTTTTCCCTCACTGTATATAAGGTCCCACAGTTGACAGTGCATGTCAGAGCAGAAACCAAGCCATGAGGTTGAAGGAATTGTCCGCAGAGCTCTGAGACAGGATTGTGTTGAGGCACAGATCTGGGGAAGGGTACCAAAACACTTCTGCAGCATTGATGGTCCCCAGAACACATTGGCCTCAATCATTCTTAAATGGAAGAAGTTTGGAACCACCAAGACTCTTCCTAGAGCTGGCCACCCCGCCAAACTGAGCAATCGGGGGAGAAGGGCCTTGGTCAGGGAGGTAAAAGGCATATGACAGCCCACTTGAAGTTTGCCAAAAAGCACCTAAAGGACTCTTAGACCATGAGAGGTTCTCTGGTCTGATGACACCAACATTGAACTCTTTGGCCTGAAGGAAACCTGGCACCATCCCTACGGTGAAGCATGGTGGTGGCAGCATCATGCTGTGGGGATGTTTTTCAGCAGCAGGGACTGGGAGACTAGTCAGGATCGAGGGAAAGATGAATGAAGCAAAGTACAGAGAGATGCTTGATGATAACCTGCTAGAAGGTTCACATTCCAACAGGAAAATGACCCTAAGCACACAGCCAAGACAATGCAGGAGTGGCTTCGACACAAGTCTGTGAATGTCCTTGAGTGGCCCAGCCAGATCCCAGACTTTAACCCGATCGAACATCTCTGGAGAGACCTGAAAATAGGTGTGCAGCGACGCTCCCAATGCAAACTGACAGAGCTTGAGAGGATCTGCAGAGAAGAAAGAATGGGCGAAAATCCCCAAATACAGGTGTTCCAACGATGTAGTGTCATACATAAAGCTATTGCGGTGACCGTATTACCGCCACACCGCTGATCACGAGTCATGAAGGCAGTCAAATTCCACGTGACCGTTTAGTCACAGTAGTTAGGCTTTTCCAAGGTCTGATGCTGCTGATGGACATTGGTAGCCTACCAAACTTGCTTACTGCCTGGTACTCAACACTCTATTGTCACGCTAATCACTCTGACATCAATGCAAATGTTATTGAAAATCTAATCAAACACTTCATGAGAGCCTTATATCTTATATTGCGCAACATTTCTCTAGGCTATGCGGTTGCGTGAGAAAGAGTGAAGGCCTCTACTAAAACGAGGAGGATCCCATCAGCTTTCTATTAGGCTTGGCCTACTATACTTATTTCTTAACTTTCCTAATATTAAGCACATTGCTTCTCTTTACAACAGGAGTATAGCCTACCTGGCTGGGATGAAAATGGGACACAGGAAAAGCGTCCTCCATTCGCTATTTAAGTGCATAGATTACATAGTTTTTTCCCGCTAAATTAAAACAAATTTCTCACATATTATTTAGTTTATGTAAAGACAAAATTAATCAAGAATAGTCTGATGGGTGAAAATATTACCCTATCACTTCTGAATGATATATTATCACCTGTAAGTGATGCCCAGCATAAGAAACTGCCTTTCTTTTGCAACTTTTTTAGTCACACACCTCATGTAGTCTAGCCCATCGGCCTATATGTTTTGATATGGTTTGTATCACAACTAAAGTTGCAAAATAACTTATTAAAATTAAGCACATTCATCCGTTTTATAATGGGTTTTGAGCCTAACTGGCTCTGCGTGAGTTTCAAGTTTGGGGAAGATCATTTTCACCATAGAACTGCACCTTTATAATAAAAGCATTACATGCATAATTGCATTTGCTGTCACTTTTGATAATGGTCTTTTCCCGCTAATGGAACATTAACGCTTATAGCCTACTGCCATGTGGGCATTGTTGCGCTTATAATGTGAAGAAATAGCCTAATAGTTTATCAACATTTTAAGCTAAACGCTCTGATCTGTTGCGTCAGCCACATTGCATGAAAACATTTTTTGCTAGTGGTTGTATTAATTGTGTATCTATTGCACCCCACAACTGTTCAAGGCTATGTTTGGAATATTTATTTCTCGCACAGATAGACTAGGTTAACTTTTGTACCATGGGGGATAGTAGATTGACATAGGCTAGTGCTTTTGCTGTTTGTTAAGCCTATTCATCTTGTTGGCTGACAAAGTAAATGTGGACAGTTTTTCCAATAACTTCAATATGCACCTTGGAATTGGATAAGGACGCGTGCGGTTGCAGATGTGTCTGTCTTCACTTGTAGCCTGTAAGAAAGACTCGATCACGTGATGGAGAGCCATGGGAGTGAGAGGTGCTTCGGAGCGGCCCTTCTGGGGGGGGGGGGCCCTTCTGCAGACAGGGTACGCCCCACAGTTTGGTAACCACTGGTGTATATATCATTGTACCATCCAAACCGCTATGAAATATATTTTCATATAGTACAAAATGGAAAGTAAAAGACGCCAAAACTAAACTTAAGATTGGGAAGAGAAGGAATAGCGCACATAGAAGAGATCTACCACTTCTTAGACTTGCTTTCAATGAGAATGACAGATATATAAGTCACATTTCCATGTGAATTTGGTCAGTCGGCCAAAAAGTTAAATATTGCAGCTTGAAGTACCTATTATTTCCCATAAAACTGCCTCAAATCCGACCAATAACAATCATATTCCACCTATTCACTAGTGATGGTGGAACAAATCCATCCAGGATATTATTTCGGTTGATGTATCGTTTTGGCAATATCGCAATATTATTTTTGCTCTAGTTGGCTGTAACTGCACCAAAAGTATTTTTACTTCATATCTTGTTCTCCATCTTCTTTTTAAACTGGGAGCCAATTTTGTTTTCTCATGGCTCTCTCTTGTCCCTCTGCAGCAGACATATGGTGAGCAATATGTTTAGACTATGGAATCGCAGTACAGTCACAGTATTGAATCTCAATACATATAGAATTGTGAGAATCGCAAAAATATCAAATCGACACCTAAGTATTGTGATAATATCATATCGTGAGGTTGATCCCTGGCAATTACCAGCCAACTATTCACTGTAGAAGCACCATAAAACTACTGATACATTCTTCAATGGCTTTTAAATGACTGTCTGTCTGGCCATTACAGACATTATAAAGCCATTCAATTATTCAAAACCAGCATGAAAAGGTTAGATCAGATGGAACATAGACATTTTATTTGCTTATTTTTTAGAATTTCTCCAATGACCCCTTGCTTTCCAGTAAGACATCATCTGTTCTTGACTTGTACGCTTGTTGATGTTTGTTTGTGTTCTCTATTTGTTCCTTAGATGGTGTTTAATGTGGTGTACCCCATGGCTCCGGACCAGCGGCGGCACGTCAGCATCAATTCAGCCAGATGGCTTCCAGACCCGGGGATGGGCCTGGCCTACGGGACCAACAAAGGGGACTTGGTCATCTGCAGGCCTGTGTGAGTAGTGCTCCCGTCTGTCCATTGTAACGCTTATACCTGATAGACTGGACGCTATCGGGACGGTGCATGAGTGAATTTTTTGCTTTGATATTACTATACACTTTGTGTGCAAAGGTGTAATCCCGGTATCTTGAGTTCAGGGCAGTCCTTACCACCACCTCCAACGCTGGCAGTTATTTGGATTAATTTGGTCTCTGATTTTATTATTCTAATAGCCAGTAGAAACAGGAACCCTCCAGATTGGAGAGGGTCAATTATTGGTCTGTAATGAGGTCATTGTCTGTCATGATTACATTAAGGAATCTCTCCTCATTAGAGAAATCTGATTATGACGACATCGTCGGTGCCAATGAATAATGATGTCGTGCTGTCTGTCTGTTCTCCAGGTTGTACCGGAGTGACGGAGAGAGCCCGGCCGAAGCGAGCACCGAGCCCATATTCACAGTCAACAACAGTGGTGGTGGAACAAGCAGGACCCGTGGTACAGATCGACCAGGGTGAGGAGTCTAGGACCAAGAGATGTTGTGACCTCTTTCTCTTACATGTCCTCTCTGGCCTGCTCACTGTGTTCACTGAACTGAATCAAATTCCCAGAAATCCTTCAACTTAAAAAATGGGGGATTTTGGGGAAGTTTCTGGAATTTGCAACTCTAAACTGTGTAATGAGTATCCATCCATCAGGTCATATCAATCTTCTCTGTGGTGTTTGCCCACTCCAAGGGCCCCCAGTCGCTCCAGCTGGAGACTTGACAGAGACATGGGTCTGATGAACGCCATTGGCCTCCAGCCCCGACACCCCGCCCCCTCGGTGACTTCACAGGGCACTCAGACGCCCATCGTGCAGCTGCAGAACGCCGAGACGCAGACAGAGATGGACCTCTCCGGGCCCAGCACCTCCCACGCTGCTGCTTATGGTAGGAGGAGACTTTTCATTGTTTCCCTGTATGAAACAAAACACTGAGATCCAATCAGACCCATGCTCAATGACACATTGCCTTTCAATTAATATTCAGCAGTACAAATATTATTTAGTGTTTTACACAGTTGTTAACCTTCAAATATTTCTGTCCCATCTAATTTACTGTGCAATTTAGTTTCGTTGAAGAAATGTTAGTGTATCAAGGATTTCTCTCTCACTACTAATCTCCGTAGAAGCCCGTCCAGAGGTCCCGTCCACAAGCCGTGAGACCCAGGGAGGTCTGGAGCAGCCGCAAACCAGGCGGACTGAGGCCAGTGCCATGGGGGACTCTTCAACAGAAGCCGGCACCTCCACAGCCAACACCGGTAATCCTCCCAGTCCCACCTACTACTCTCCCTTTTAGAATGCCTAAAGACCCCTCTTATTGTACGTTCTTACATGGTTTTAAAGCAGTCTTTCCTCTAGTTATATCTTCAGACAGGGTGGCATCAAAAGTCAATTGAAGGGTAGTGTTTTTACAGCAGGTATAAGTATTCACCCCCTTGAACTTCTGTTACATTTACAAAGTGGATTAAAATGTATTTGTCTTTTTTTGTCAACAGTCTACACAAAATGTTCTGTAATGTCAAAACGGAAGAAACTTTTTTTTTTTTTTTTTTTAGATTTACAGTGCGTTCTGAAAGTATTCAGACCCTTTGTTTCCCACACCCCATAATGACAAAGCAAAAACTGTTTTTTTAAGACATTTTTGCAAATGTATTAAGAATAAAAACAAGAACAAGGCCACTCCTGCATTGTCTTGGCTGTGTGCTTAGGGTTGTTATCCTGTTGGAAGGTGAACCTTCGCCCCAGTCTGAGGTCCTGAGCGCTCTGGAGCAGGTTTTAATGTAGGATCTCTTTGTACTTTGCTCCGTTCATCTTCCCCTCGATCCTGACTAGTCTCCCAGTCCCTGCCACTGAAAAAATCCCCACAGCATGATGCTGCCACCACCTTGCTTCACCGTAGGGATAGTGCCAGGATCCCTCCAGACGTGACGTTTGGTTTCATTAGACCAGAGAATCTTGTTTCACATGGTCTGTCCTTTAGGTGCTTTTTGGCAAACTCCAAGCGGGCTGTCATGTGCCTTTTACTGATTAGTGGCTTCCTTCTGGCCACTTTACCATAAAGGCCTGCTTGTTGGAGTGCTGCAGAGATGGTTGTCCTTCTGGAAGGTTTTCCAATCTCCACAGAGGAACTCTGGAGCTCTGTCAGAGTAACCATCGGGTTCTTGGTCAAACGGGCGTCCTAGGGAAAAACAGAGAACACCCTTATGTTCGTGAGAGTCTCAACTTTCCATAGAGGGAGTCATATTAGTGAGTAGCCCAAACCGTTCGGACGCTACAGAAGAAGTTGTCAGAAGAGGCTGTACCAACTTCAGACGAGGCTTGTAGGGTGTCCTAGAGCAAAACTGAGAACAGAGTCTTCGCTTTCAATAGAGTTGTTCGTCGGACAATCCGTTCGGATGCTACAGGCGTTTTCGTGAGTCTTCTTGGTAAGCAACTCCAGTGTAGATTTGGTTGTTGTCCTGCTGAAAGGTGAATTCCTCTCCCAGTGTCTGGTGTAAAGCAGACTGAAGGTTTTTCTGTGGGATTTTGCCTGTGCTTAGCTCCGTCAGTGTCTGTCTATCCTGAAAAACTTTGCCGATATCAGGCATACCCGTACCCACACCCACCCATAATTTGCTTCCTGCAACACAAACATGTTCTGGGACACTGTAAAGTCCTTGGAGAATAAGAGCACCTCCTCCCAGCTGCCCACTGCACTGAGGATAGGAAACTCTGTCACCACCGATAAATCCACTATAATTGAGAATTTCAAAAAGCATTTTTCTACGGCTGGCCATGCTTTCCACCTGGCTACCACTATCCCGGTCAACAGCACTGCACCCCCCACAGCAACTCGCCCAAGCCTTCCCCATTTCTCCTTCTCCCAAATCCAGTCAGCTGATGTTCTGAAAGAGCTGCAAAATCTGCACCCCTACAAATCAGCCGGGCTAGATAATCTGGACCCTTTCTTTCTAAAATGATCTGCCGAAATTGTTGCAACCCCTATTACTAGCCTGTTCAACTTCTCTTTCGTGTCGTCTGATATTCCCAAAGATTGGAAAGCAGCTGTGGTCATCCCCTTCTTCAAAGGGGGGGACACTCTTGACCCAAACTGCTACAGACCTATATCTATACTACCCTGCCTCTCTAAAGTCTTCGAAAGCCAAGTCAGATTACCGACCATTTCGAATCCCACCGCACCTTCTCCGCTATGCAATCTGGTTTCAGAGCTGGTCATGAGTGCACCTCAGCCACGCTCAAGGTCCTAAACGATATCTTAACCGCCATCGATAAGAAACAATACTGTGCAGCCGTATTCATTGACCTGGCCAAGGCTTTCGACTCTATCAATCACCACATCCTCATCGGCAGACTCAACAGCCTTGGTTTCTCAAATGATTGCCTCGCCTGGTTCACCAACTACTTCTCTGATAGAGTTCAGTGTGTCAAATCTGAGGGCCTGTTGTCCGGGCCTCTGGCAGTCTCTATGGGGGTGCCACAGGGTTCAATTCTTGGGCCGACTCTTTTCTCTGTATACATCAATGATGTCGCTCTTGCTGCTGGTGAGTCTCTGATCCACCTCTACGCAGATGACACCATTTTGAATACTTCTGGCCCTTCTTTGGACACTGTGTTAACTACCCTCCAGACGAGCTTCAATGCCACACAACTCTCCTTCCGTGGCCTCCAACTGCTCTAAATACAAGTAAAACTAAATGCTTGCTCTTCAACCGATCACTGCCTGCACCTGCCCGCCTCTCCAGCATCACTACTCTGGACGGTTCTGACTTAGAATATGTGGACAACTACAAATACCTAGGTGTCTGGTTAGACTGTAAACTCTCCTTCCAGACTCACATAAAACATCTCCAATCCAAAGTTAAATCTAGAATTGGCTTCCTATTTCGCAACAAAGCATCTTTCACTCATGCTGCCAAATATACCCTCGTAAAACTGACCATCCTACCGATCCTCGACTTCGGCGATGTCATTTACAAAATAGCCTCCAATACCCTACTCAATAAATTGGATGCAGTCTATCACAGTGCCATCCGTTTTGTCACCAAATACTACCCACCACTGCGACCTGTACGCTCTCGTTGGCTGGCCCTCGCTTCATACTCGTCGCCAATCCCACTGGCTCCAGGTCATCTACAAGACCCTGCTAGGTAAAGTTCCCCCTTATCTCAGCTCGCTGGTCACCATAGCAGCACCCACCCGTAGCATGCGCTCCAGCATGTATTTCTCTCTGGTCACCCTCAAAGCCAATTCCTCCTTCGGCCGCCTCTCCTTCCAGTTCTCTGCTGCCAATGACTGGAACGAACTACAAAAATCTCTAAAACTGGAAACACTTATCTCCCTCACTAGCTTTAACCTCTCTGGGGTATGTGGGACACACTATTCAACAGCCAGTGAAATAGCAGAGCGCCAAATTCAAAACAACAAAAATCTCATAATACATTTTTTTCACACAGACAAGTATTATACACCATTTTAAAGATAATATTCTCGTTAATCCAACCACACTGTACGATTTCAAAAAGGCTTTACGGCGAAAGCATAACATTAGATTATGTTAGGACATCAACTTGACAAGAAAAACCACACAGCCATTTTCCAAGCAAGGAGAGGCATCACAAAAACCAGAAATACAGCTAAAATGAATCACTAACCTTTGACTATCTTCATCAGATGACACTCCCAGGACTCAATGTTACACAATACATGTATGTTTTGTTCGATAAAGTTCATATTTATATCCAAAAACCCCATTTTACATTGGCGCGTGATGTTCAGAAAATATACTGCCTCCAAAACATCCGGTGAATGAGCACATCAATTTACAGAAATACTCATCATAAACGCTGATAAACTTTACAACAGTTATTGAAAGAATTATAGATATACTTCTCCTTAATGCAACCGCTGTGTCAGATTTCAAAATAGCTTTATGGCGAAAGCACATTGTTCAATATTCTGAGTACAGAGCTCAGCCATCAAAGAAAGCTATACAGTTACCCGCCAAGTTCTGGAGTAAAAAAAAGTCAGAAATAGTATTATAAATCTTCACTTACCTTTGCTGATCTTCGTCGGAATGCACTCCCAGGACTCCCACTTCAACAAGAAATGTTTGTTTTGTTCGATAAACTCCATATTTATGTCCAAATACCTAATTTTTGTTCGCGCGTTCAGCCGAGTTATCCAAATGCGCCATGCTCGCACATTTTGTTGAGACGAAAAGTCCAAAAACGTATACTACAGTTTGTAGAAACATGTCAAACGATGTATAGCATCAATCTTTAGGATGTTTTTATCATACATCTTCGATCATTTTCCAACCGGACAAATCCTTTGTCTTCAGAAAGGAAAAAGAAAGCACCTCAAGCTGACGGCCACACGCATGAATGATCTAATGGCACTCAGCCAGACACCTGGTTGAGATGACTGTCATTCCCTTCCGGTTCACAGTAGAAGCCTGTAACAACGTTCTAAAGACTGTTGACATCTAGTGGAAGCCTTAGGAAGTGCAAAATGACCCCTAAGTCACTGTAGTTTGAATAGGGAATTAATTGAAAAAACTACAAGCCTCAGATTTTCAACTTCCTGGTTGGATTTTTCTCAGGGTTTTGCCTGCCATATGAGTTCTGTTATACTCACAGACATCATTCAAACAGTTTTAGAAACTTCAGAGTGTTTTCTATCCAAATCTACTAATAATATGCATATCCTGGGTAGCAGGCAGTTTACTACGGGCACACTTTTCATCCGGATGTCAAAATACTGCCCCCTACCCTAGAGAGGTTAAGCACCAGCTGTCAGAGCAGCTCACAGATTACTGCACCTATAGCCCATCTATAATTTTCCCAAACAACTACCTCTTCCCCTACTGTATTTATTTCTTTATTTTTCTCCTTTGCACCCCATTATTTCTATTTCTACTTGGCATTTTCTTCCACTGCAAATCTACCATTCCAGTGTTTTACTTGCTATATTGTATTTACTTCGCCACCATGGCCTTTTTTGCCTTTACCTCCCTTATCTCACCTAATTTGCTCACATTGTATATAGACTTATTTTTCTACTATATTATTGACTGTATGTTTGTTTTACTCCATGTGTAACTCTGTGTTGTTGTATGTGTCAAACTGCTTGCTTTATCTTGGCCAGGTCGCAATTGTAAATGAGAACTTGGTCTCAACTTGCCTACCTGGTTAAATAAAGGTGAAATAAATAAAAAAATAAAACATACCATGATGCAGCCACCACCATACTTGAAAATAAGGAGGCAGTTACTCAGTGATGTGTTGTTGGATTTTCCCCAAACATAAGGCTTTGCATTTAGGTCAAAAAGTGTATTCCTTTGCTGTGTTTTTTTGCAGTATTACTTTAGAATCAGTGATAAATTTGAAGTAATATGTGATAATTTTGGTATAAAACATAAATTAGATTATATCATATGTGATAACGCTGCAAGTATGAAAAAGGCCTTCACAGTTTGTTTCCCCAAAGCAAGCAATGATCATGATGATGATGATGATGTGGATAACCCCAGCCTATGGGAAGAATTTGGTGAAGAGTACAATGCTGATGTGGAAGCTATCCAACTGCAGGCAACAGATCTTACAGTGCTTTGTCCTGTTCATTACAACTGGTGATTAGAGATGGACTAAAGGAAACAAAAATTATACACAGTATGATGGCTAAGGTAACTAAACTTTGCAGCTTACTACATACTACCTGTGGTCTGAAAGAAGCATTTGAAGCTGAGTTCGGAGTCAATAGTAGTGTCCCTGCTGCTGTGTCTACCAGATGGAATTCTATCCTCCGGCTTGTTAAAGCAGTCACTGATCTGAATCAACAAAGCCCAAGGACACAAGGAGCTCTGCTTATCACCAAGGGAATGGAGCCAGCTATTGGACCCTTTTGTCCAGGCCACCAACCTTACTCAGGGGGAGAATGTGGTGACTCTCAGTGCTGCCCTTCTTTGTGTACTGTCACTCAACTATCATCTGCAAAGTATACTGAGCACAAGTCGTCACCTAGTCAGTCTAGTAAAAGCATTGCAGCAGTCACTCAAACGCTGATCCAGGGGGTGTTGGTGAATGTCAGAATGGAGCACTCGGATTACCAGGCAACAAAACCTCCATTTGGTGACAATGTATACATAATGGCTGCACAGCTGGACCCATCTTTCTGCCTGTTCTGGCTTGATCATGATGTCCTCATACAACATGAAGATAAAGCTGAATTGAAGGAGAGTCTGATTGGTAGGTACAATGTCACCATGTCACTTGCATTCAAATAATAATGATTTCATGTATAATATATACTGTTATTTTCTTGATCATATACATCATTTAATGACATTCTTTCAGACCTTGTTTTGGCTGAGGCACGGAAAGTCGCCGTTACGGAGAGCAGTAGTGGAGAAGAAGAACAACCACCTGCCAAAACCTCCAGAATGTTCTCTGGCTACTGCAACAAGATCAGCAACAAGAAAGGAGACATAAAATCTGTCAGAGCAGAGATTATTCGCTTCATTCAAGTATCTTCTGTAGAAAATGAAGTTGAATGCTTGCATTTTTGGAGAATCCATGCCAAAGTCTTTCCAAGGCTCAAGCAGGTAGCAATGACAGCGTTGTTTGTGCCTGCCACCAGTGTCCCAGTGGTGAGAGTGTTTAGTCATGAAGGCCTCATCATGTGCCTTCATCGTGCCAGGCTCAGTGCAAGAACACTGACAACTTGATCTTTCTGAAATGTAACCTGTCTGCAACAGAAATGTTCTCTGTCTTAGGGCACAGGACGTCATTTGCTACTTGTTACAGGAAATGGTATTTCTGTTAATTGTCCAGGTCAAGTAAGTATATTTTAGGGATAAAGGTAATTACGTTTAATATATAGGACACTTTAGTAGTGCAGTTGTCAGTCATTTTGTTTTACATTCATACTTGTTATTTATCTTCCCTCACCTACAGATTTTCTGTTTGTGTGACACAATGAAGTGAAATATAGACAATGTATGCCACAAAATACCATGCACTTTAAAATGTTATGTTTGATTTTTTTCATATCCGGTACAATTACTTTTATTAATGTAAACTGTCTACATTTTTAAAGGAAATGTATTTTGATTTAAATAGTGTCTGATGTGCTTTCTTTCATACAAGTATGGACTAATGACCAAGGGATTCTCTTCAATAATTTACAAGGTTTATAGACCTAACCCACAGCAGGTAGAAAGCCATTGCCGAAAGGGACTTAAGACTTGACTTATACTTGGCCCTAAAAGACTTGACTACTTATTATGTGATTTGTTAAGCCACGTTTTACTCCTGAACTAATTTAGGCAACAAATATATTTTAGTAAATTTCTATTAATTTCTTAAAATGTGTCGAATTTTCTTTTGAGTATTTTGTCTAGATCATGGTAAAAAAAACGAAAAAGTAAATATATTTCATTCCCACTTTGGAAAAATACTGTGTATGGTCATTATGACAGCAAATGGTAAAATGCTCAGGAAGGAGTGGTTCAACTGTCGGTTTTGCAGAGGAGGGAATCAGTGAAAGGTATATCCTCTGTTATATGGGTGGAAGGCTGGACTGGGTCTCGTTTCGCTAAAAGGAGCAGTCATTAACTTCCTCCCTGGGGCCAATTAAGTTGCAATTACATTGTGTGGCAAGTCACCAATAAAAAATCAATCAGCAGCTTGAAAGAGTTCATTATCATCGCTCATATGATAATGAACTCCTCCTCCCTCTATCCAGGCGAGGCCCCAGAGTATGCCCCGGGAGAGGACGCCCTGGCGCGGATCCGCCGGCTCATCGCAGAGGGCGGCATGACGGCGGTGGTCCAGCGGGAGCAGAGCACCACCATGGCCTCCATGGGCGGCTTCGGCAACAACATTATCGTCAGCCATCGCATCCACCGCGGCTCCCAGACCCGGACCGGCGCCGCAGCCTGGCTGCCCAGCAACAGTGACCCCAACCTGCCCGTCGCCGGCCACTCTACAGCCTCCATTTCCACCTCCTCCGCCTGCCCCCTCACTATCACCCAGCCTCAGCCTTCCCAGACCTTGCATCTCAGCCTGGAGAACTCGTCCGCTCCCACAGAACCAGGCCCGGTGTGGGGGCTGCCCTTTGTCTCCCAACCACAACCCCCCAGCCTTGCTTCAGGTGCGGGGGCCGGGCTCTCAGTGGCCATGGACATCGACAACGTGTTTGAAGTAGCCAGCCGAATGGACAATTCTGAGCCAGGCCCCTCTTCCTCCCTGATCTTCTCCTCCTCTTCCTCCTCCTCTCGCAGGTCCTACCCTCCCAGCAGTGGCACAAACGGCAACGATAACAACAGCAGCAGCAGAGATAGTTACCCAGGTGACCCTTACAGCAGGTAGAGTGTGATTTGACCATTATTGCCCAGGAGTGGGAGAGAATCCCCCAGAGCAGACAGTGGGTGACTGATGCTAGTGACGATGCTTTGGGCCGAGAGAAGGTGTATCAGGAACCCTAATGGAACTCAGTGTGGCCCTGTCTAACAGGTGCGCTTCTCCTCAAAGCCTTATCTCACAATAAATGGGTTCTCAGACTCTGCGGGGTCTCCAGCCCCAAACAGAAGGGACATGAGGCCCCCCCCATCAGCTTCAGTGGCATTGTGACCCCCTCTGCATTGGTGTGCACTTACATTTACACTTAAAATGGACCTTAGCTGTATGATCATTCCATGTCAGAAAGGGCTTTTACTTGAATTGTGAGTTTTTTTCAGTCCTTCTCTTCACATAGGCGTGACCGATAGACAAGGTTACTCCATTCAAAGTGCCATGTAAGGGTAATTGTAAAGAACAACAAAAAAAACAGAGTGTCGTGTTCTGGTGCCATGTGATTGAATTTGACATGAAATAGTGTGTGTGCTATATTTTGAAGCCTCTTTTTTTTTTGGACCATGTTATAGGACGTGCATTTGTAATGTGATGATAATGCATAGCGGGAAAATAATCCTATCGTTGTATGAATCATGATTTGATGTGTGTGGCATGACTAAAGCCATGCCTTTCAAGAGAGAATCTGCAGCTGCCTGCTTTCATTATAGATGGACTATGTCAGAGGGGTCCCCCCAAAAGGATCATGGTCATATTACCCATGAGTCCCCAAGTGTACAGAGCACCTGATTCGATGGTACAAGACTATGCCCCTTATTGCTTCATGTTCAAACAGGATACAGTGGACTTATACAAAATGGTGGATGTGATGTTTCAATGTCTAGTCAATCATTTCTGACTGTATTGATACTGTAGTATTGTTCTACTGCATGTTTTCAATAATGCTGCATCGTTTCTGAAGAAAAAAGGGAACGCCATCGGTACAAAAGTATTGTGAAATATGGACAAATCGGCATTGAGGGAGGGAGGGAAAGGGTGTCGGGGGGGAACTAACTCGTACACCTGTTTGGGGAGAGTTAGCCAGCTCTCTAGACATGCTTGTGTCACGCTAAGAGGCAGCACCGTCATTCCTCTTCTGTTGCACTACAGTGACTGGGTTTGGTGCCAAGAGGCGTGCAGTGAGGCCTGGGTCAGGATTTGTTTACCATCTGGTCCCTGGTCACCCATCCCACAAACATCTACCATCCCCCCTAAATGTGTGATGTAGACCAAGACCAGACCCAGAGCCCCCTGTCGCCTGCACTCACCACTGGTGCTCCAGGGACACCGTGAGAGCCGAGAAGTTACCACTAGGATTCAATGAAACAAACCTGACTGTTGACTTGTTACGCCCAGTGACCCTTTCCACAAAGACTCTGAGGAGGAGCGAGCAGGGGGCTAGCTGGGTTGGCTCAGCTGTAGCTGTCTGTCAACAGGGGGAGGGTCTTCACTGAGCTTCTTTACAGTTAAATCCCCAGCACAAACACACCCAGTGCTTAGGAAGCACTGAGGTGGAGCTGTTCCGTGTGTGTATGCTTGTCTCTGTGTATGCGTGTGCAGTTGTAAGTGTGTGTGGAGGTGGTGAATGTTTATTGGCTCCGCAAAATGTAGGCATTCTGCAGCAGAAAAACAGGAGAGCAAGTTTGCCTTTGGCCTATAACCGTGGGTGGGTGGGCCAGAAGGCTTGTATATGTAGCATCTCTTAGTCAAAGTTACTTTGCCCTAATGGTGTGGTTTGTCACTTGGGGTACGTCGGGGTGAGAGAGCTTTCGATTATAATCTCAATCAGTCCCGTGCTGAACCAGGAAATGGATAAAAAAATCAACTTGAATTATCGATTACCATTTAGATCGAGTTTTGTACTGTAATGTCTTCAGGGGTGTACCTGGCCTATTGTGACAGGCAGAGTGTCCTTAGCATATAATTTCACTAAAGCCCCCCTGACCACGTCGGGTGCTTACAGACAAGAAAAATAAATGCCCTGCACACTATAACTTTTATTTTTAAAACCCATAATTCTTAGCTATTTACATTTTAATTGCTTTGTAGGGTTATTATATTGTTAGACCTCTGAGTAGAGAGAGAGCGAATGGAGCGAGTGCCCCGATTGGTGTTTTTTTGAGCTGTGCAGCGAGTCCTGAGTGCGACTCCAAGCAAGCTGTTTACTGCATGTATGAAAACTGCTACAACTGTCTTACTGATTAGAAGAAAGTCAAATTGCCTGGCAGGTGAAAAAGAAACAAACTATCTGAATGGTCCTCCTGGCTTTACTTGATTAATGAAGATTTTAAAAAATGTTGTCGGCTGTTCATGTGTGCTTTGTGTGAAAAAGCGCTGTCTGCCATATGTCCCTCACCCTGAATGATACACATACTGTAGGTCCACAACTACACTTTTAACAATGCAAATCAATGGTATACAAACTCTCACCTTATATTACAAAACTTCTATATCAAACTATCAAGTTTGTTCACTTCTTTGGCTTTTCTGTGATGTAATTAAAAAAGAGATTTGTTGACATAAAGATGAAAAATGTAACAATTATGTTCTGTGAAGAGATGGCAATCTTATTGGTTCTTAATGGAAAGCTACAGCTACTGTAAATTGTATACAGTTGCTATGACCTGCGGTATTGAACACCTTAAAGGCCCAAAGCAGCTGTTTTATTACCCGTTTCTGGGTAACAATTTTGTACATTACTGTAATAGATTTCCATTAAAAAGGGCAAAAATAGCTTTATAGCAAAAAACTATTTCTCAAGCTAGAATTTTGCAAGGACTGTCTGGGAATGGTGGAAGGGGACAACTGAAAACCTGATGTTATTGGCAGAGAGGTTTGAAACTTTTTTTGTAATTGGTATATTAAAGCTGTTAGGGCGACCCAACTAAATTCACATAGAAATGTGAGTTATAGATCTGTCTTTCTCATTTAAAGCAAGTCTACGAAGCGGTATATCTGTTCTATGTGTTCTATTTTTATGCTTCCTGGGTCTTTTACTTTTGGTTTTGTACGCCAGCTTCAAACAGATGAAAATACAGCATTTCTGGTTATTGAAATATATTTACAGTGGTTTATATTGTACAATGATTCTCTACACTATGCATTGCTTGTTTTTTCACATACATTGATATGCCACACTGATATGGCAAACTATTAGAATTTTTACAACCAGGAAATGGCACAGCGATTTCTGCATCTTGCACCTTTAACCAATTTACTGCATGGCGATGTCACCATTGAAAGTCTAAACTCCCGCCCATGCAAACCTGCTCATTAGAAGGTCCTGTGTAGATTGTGTTTTCAACCAGCAACTATCAAGAAATAACACTGGTAAAAAAAAATGTAATACTTTTCCTGTGTTAGTTTTACTATATAATACAAAACACAGGAAAAATAGAATTTTGATGGCACTGGGCCTTAAAGTAACCAAATGTCATCTATACGGTTATTGTATGCGTTACCAGCAGTGAACAAATCCTATTCTTAAGGTGAAATATAATTGGTTTTCTACATCTCATATATGCAAGTAACAGTGGTTTGAGTTCTGTGGAATGGAAGAAATTAAAGTGTATTTAACATAGTGGTAGTATAAACTAATTGGATACATGACACTGCATTTAGACACTAATGCTTTGTCAAACAAATCATACTCCAGACTCCCAATATACATAGGTGTTTTTGAATGTTTAGTATAAGTTGGGAATACTGCTGATTCATCTTAACAAGTAGAGTTGTCCCTCTGTACTTGTGTTTGGCAGGTAATTCATTTAATTAATAGAGATCCAAGAATGGATCCTTGTGGAACACCACGTTTGATCTCAAGAGGGGGGAGTTTATTCCTTTTAAAGTGACAGATTGCGTTCTTCCTTTTCCTTTTAAGAATGCAGATAATGGTCCCCATGTACTTATTTGGTTTTATATTATGAATGTCATGTTTTACACTCCATATTCTTTGTTAAGGCACTTGTGGGGACACCTGTGGTATGCAGTATGTGTGAAACATACGGATACAAACACAGTTTTGCCCACTGATACAATATATTTTGCTTGACAGTGATCACAACATTGTCCCAATCATGTTTAATGTCATCCTTTGGTTTTTATGAATTTATATCTTTCACTACTTTGCCCCTTTAGGGCCACCACATTTCACAGTCTCTGAGCTGTTTGTGAGGCTTATTTTGTTGTGATATTTTTTAAACCATGTGAGGCAGAGTCTTTGGCAAAATGGTTTAGTTCATTTGAGAGAGAGCGGTTGAGGTTTTGCTCAGTGCCTGTATGGTTCACACTAGTTACTGCCACTACTTATTCTAAATCTACTAAAACTCTTGGCGCTAGTATGTAGCCAAACAGTCACTTGTTGATTATACTAATCAATTACAAATTATTGGTCTTGTTGCTTCCTTTGTTAGTGTACAATAGTCTCTGGTCTAGCCTCATGCTATTCTTCCTATGTTTGGAAGGTTGATTTTATATAGATTTGAATGTAGTGGATTTTTGCCCAACACATTTCTGTTATAAATTACACCTGTGGTGCTTCAGTCAGCTACTTGTTCAACTGCTTTCACAGAAGATCTATGCTGCGTATTAAAACTAGGAACAAACTAGGGCTGTTTGAAAAAGCAGTATCACACATGACTTCAGTATGAAATTGTCCAGGGAGCTAATGTTTAGGGTGTGTTGCTGTGTCACAATACTTTAAAAACATACTTTCCTTATCCTCTTTCATGACCACTGACCAGTGAAAGGACTCAATAGGTTTTCACTATACTGCTGTGCTCTCATCTATCGAGTCCTCAGGTCAGTAGTGAAGAAAAGGATACCAGGTAAGGTATTTACAGTATGTGTATGACTTGGGATATAGTCTTGACTGCTATGTCTCTTCCCCCTAAACTGTTATCAATGGTCTCACATGTTTTAGAGTGCTGATGTGATGAAGATTTTCTGTTCTTTTAAGATAAATTAAGATTATAGTAAAAATCCAACAAGTTCTATATCATATATAGGAACACCAAAGATCCTATGTAATGTTGACAATGAAAAAAGGCAAATAAACAATAAACTTCACAAAGGTGTTATTAAGGGGTTGTGATACTTGGTTTGTACCATTTGACTGATCTATAGATTGAGTTTATTAGTAATTATACAATGGGTGGGTCTAATCCTGAATGCTGATTGGTTAAAACCGCATTTCAGCCTGTCTATTCCACAAGTTGCCACCGGATAAATCTAACTGACTGCAATCCACTGTCTCATCAGCCCAGCCAATTTATAAACTTGATCTCCACTATAAAGAGCATCTAGACATTATCTAATTTATTTTAGACTAACGTTTCGTTTTCAACAGCGGAGATTTGTATAAACCTTGTTTCAATATTCAAATTCGATTTGCTGTCCCATAGTAATGAACGTGTCGGGACGAGATAGGCAGGCAGCGTTTCTCAACCTGTCGAAATCATGAATCAGCTGGCTTCATTTTTATGGATATATACAAAAAAAATTCTATTGAAAAAAGGTAAAACGAAACGCAGCTAATTTGCAGTCTTTCCAGCTTCAGATTGAAGTGATTGTGTTACTGTAGCTGTGTTGTTGGCTAGCTCCTCTGAACAACAGTGTCCTGACGAGTGAGCACATTTAGAACGAATGAATGACTGGGTCACGTCCATAGATACAGAACAAAAAGACTGAACGACTGGGTCAACCCTATGTTTGTGTTGGGACTATATCTTGTGGAAGGATGAAATAGTATGAATAAATTAATCAAAATAATGTTTTTAATGAAGATATGTCAATCATTATTTGAATATGTTGGTAACCCGTTATATAAAAGTGATAATGCCCTCGAAGCCGGTTTTTGGAGGATATATTTGCACGGTTTGCCGGCCCTCGAATTCATCTTGGGTCTAACAACACCCGTGCCAGTATGTCCTCCAAACACTGGCTTCGAGGGCATTATCACTTAAATACATGTACATCCATGATGTCATACCCGTTGATGTTATTTGTAGTTCTTAACTTGATAGATTCAAGTGGTTTTCCACAAAAGTGGAGGTAATTTTATACAGTGACTGTGTTTTGTACAGTAGCTATCCACTCAAGGTGGTGCGGAAATTCATATCACAGGCTGCACTTGAAGAAACAGAAAACATTTGTACAGTCACTGTACTGTAGTATTATTCAATCTGTCAAATGTAAAGCCTTTTAAATCAGCAGTTTCACAAAACGTGCTGTTACAGTGACCTGGTCTATTTTATTTTTTATTTCACCTTTATTTAACCAGGTAGGCAAGTTGAGAACAAGTTCTCATTTACAACTGCGACCTGGCCAAGATGAAGCAAAGCATTTCGACACATATAACAACACAGAGTTACACATGGAGTAAAACAAACATACAGTAGAAAAATAAGTCTATATACAATGTGAGCAAATGAGGTGAGATAAGGGAGGTAAAGGCAATAAATAGGCCATGGTGGCGAAGTAAATACAATATAGCGATTAAAACACTGGAATGGTAGATTTGACAGTATATGAGTGTGCAAAGTAGAAATACTGGGGTGCAAAGGAGCAAAATAAATAAATACAGTAGGGGAAGAGGTAGTTGTTTGGGCTATTTATAGATGGGCTATGTACAGGTGCAGTGATCTGTGAGCTGCTCTGACAGCTGGTGCTTAAAGCTAGTGAGGGAGATAAGTGTTTCCAGTTTCAGAGATTTTTGTAGTCCGTTCCAGTCATTGGCAGCAGAGAACTGGAAGGAGAGGCGGCCAAAGGAGGAATTGGCTTTGGGGTGACAAGTGAGATATACCTGCTGGAACGTGTGCTACGGGTGGGTGCAGCTATGGTGACCAGCGAGCAGAGATAAGGCGGGACTTTACCTAGCAGGGTCTTGTAGATGACCTGGAGCCAGTGGGTTTGGCGACGAGTATGAAGCGAGGGCCAGCCAACGAAAGCATACAGGTCGCAGTGGTGGGTAGTATATGGGGCTTTGGTGACAAAACGGATGGCACTGTGATAGACTGCATCCAATTTGTTGAGTAGGGTGTTGCAGGCTTTTTGTAAATGACATCGCCAAAGTCGAGGATCGGTAAGATGGTCAGTTTTATGAGGGTATGTTTGGCAGCATGAGTGAAGGATGCTTTGTTGCGAAATAGGATGCCAATTCTAGATTTAACTTTGGATTGGAGATGTTTTATGTGAGTCTGGAAGGAGAGTTTACAGTCAAACCAGACACCTAGATATTTGTAGTTGTCCAAATATTCTAAACCCTAGACCCTCAAAAAGCAAGTAGAAACAGAGATACAGTGACCAGGAAAAGGTCCCTAGAAGGAAGAAACCTAGAAATGAACCTGGCTCTGACGGGAGGCCTATCCTTTTTTTTTGGCCTATCCTTTTTTCATCAAAAGTCAAGAGATCTGTGACGTCACTAGTGGTTGCCAGTGTTTTACTGTGAGGAGATGTGAGTGGACCTAATTGAGAATATCAGATATAGGGCATCTGGTAGACCACACGACGTCTCAGAGAATGATGCTCTTGCTTTGTTGAAATCGCTTGTGGATTGGTTATAAAGATGTTTGTGGACAGAGACTAGGATGTAACTGATTTTTTGTTGTTGTTTGGACTGGATATCTGATTGAATCAGGCAATATGAATGGCACAAATTACACTGAAGATTTGGAGAGGCTTCCTTCTAATTTTTGTGTTAAGTTTATCAATTAATTCCTGTCAAATTTATAACTCATGTACAGACAGTATGACAACTTCTAGTGCACAGGTTTATTTTTCCTTCTCCCAGTTCATTAGAATTCCCCTTTAGTAATGCATGTTAATAAACACATTAGCTTTTGATTAACATAGGTTATAGATTTACGTATTACCATAGTCTAAAAATACAGTGTATATTTTATGCAATTCCTTTCCTTTCAATTAATTATTATTGATTGATGACTTAAAACAAAAGTTGTTGCTTTGTGAAAATTGTGGATGGGCTATACATGGTGTCCAAAACTGAAAAGAGAACATTGTAAACATTTATTATAAATTATAATAAACTGGGTAGTTTGAGTCCTGGATGCTTATTGGCTGAAACAGCATTCCAGCCGTGTGTATATCAGACAATATACCACAGGTATGATGCAAAAATACTTATTTCCTGTTCTATTATAATAGCAATAAGGCAGGTACCTCTGGGGTCTGTGGTATATGGCCAATATACAACGACTAAGGGCTGTATCCAGGCACTCCGCTTTGCGTCGTGCTAAGAACAGCCCTTAGCCGTGGTATTTTGGCCAAATGCACTATAATTGATTTAAAAAAATGAGCGACTGGGCCGTTTACATCGAAGCGGAGACCAATATCTGCCAATATCATCAACTCCCACCCCCCCCCCTCTCGAAAGCCCTGAAAGACTTTACAGAGCAGGCCAATAATGGTGCCATCCCCATATCAGGTGTCAGAGAGAATAAAGTAGACGGCATCGGTCAAATTCGTGATTTATGACCCTATGTCTGGATGACGCGTACATGCCCAAATAAGGGCATCCGGTCAGGGCATCCGGTCAGGACATCCTGGCGGGAAGGTGTCACGTGGTTAGGGTCATATAGTTGCATCCTCTTCTGTTACGTGTTAGAGTGTGTGTTATTTTATATCTATATTGCATCTATTCCTTTGAAGTGGTCATGATGATTGATGTGTAGGGACCTCGTTGAGCTGGGGGGGTTGTGTTTGAACATTTCAAAGAGGATGGCCCCCACACCCCACCTATTTTATTGCTCTTAGGGTTGTTGTCTATGAATTAGGAATGTCCGGGGGGCTATGTGTTGGAGGCAGACGTCTTATAAATACGCCCCAGACACACATGCGGCCCCAGAACACTAAACAAGATTTTTAAAATAAACATGGATTTTGGTAAAGCAGTGATGACCGTAACAACGGAAGCAGGACCGCGGTTGAAACATAGAGAAAAGACCCAATATAAAGCAACAATATACGATGTGCCAAAAAAGCGGTTTCTATGTGTGTATAGAACCCAAATACCGCCCGCAACTGCACTGAAAGATCAAGTGATGATGTCTAATGGACAGCACTGGGGGTATCAGTTTGATTACCCGGCCCGTAGAGTGAAACCGAAGGTGGAGAATATACAGACCAGACTTTAGGAGTGGACTATGGGGCTGAAGACTGGTCGGTTTTTTGCAAGGTTTTGTGTCCCGAACTGAGAGTTATCACCAAGGGGTATAGCTTGTTCACGGGCTACGAGACCCGTTGGGAAGGTACCCCAGACTCCTCAGGAAGAGTATTTCACAGGGTGAAAATACAGAGAAAGAATGGCCTTCCTTGTGGATGCGTGGAGTTCTATATCAGCAACAAGGAAACCCGCAACCAAAACATTCGTGATGGTGGCCTGACTGGGGATTTCAGGTTGCGCATGCTTATTCCTTTTAAAAGTTGGGATCTAATGGAATTGAGCATGTTTGAGTTGTTGGACGTTCTTTTTGTACACAGCCAACAGTGGCAGAGCATTGTTCGGCTAAGGAAGTGCATAATATATACGAATCCTGAGGATTATGATTCAAAGGAATCCCAAGAAGGGTCATCCTCAGAAGGGTCAGCCCGCGAAGAAAACTAAGTACACGGCTGCGTTAACCACGCCCTGACCCCCAAAGGCCTGGTTCTACAATAAAAGGAGGTCCCTTAAAGCCTCCACTTCTTCATTTCAGCATTTACCATGGATATTCCTACAACATACCTGGACTCTGATACGTCATGGGGACCAGACCCTAAGGACTGTATGCCTCGCAGCCAACCATTCTACTCCCCCAGCCAAGACCCCCGACACCCCCTACATGTACACAGCCTGAGGATGTGTTTGATGGGGTGGTCAGTACTATTTTTGTGGACACCATCAAGGCCTCTGTAGCCACACTTTTAAACGTGGTGATTGGAGAGTATATACGTGAAAAATGCATCGGTTGTGAGATCAATCAACCCAGCCAGCGCCGGCATCCGTGTTTATACGAGCCCCCAAGATACTACTTCTTCAACCATTTTGAGGAGCTGGTGAAAAGACTGTGGTCCTGCAGGTTTATACCTGCGCTGGTCAGAGCCCTGGAGTCTATGGGTCTTGTGCCGTCTATTCCCAGAGTTTACGGGGTAACCGAGGCTTTCCTACATGAACTGAAGGAGGCGATCTACATCCACGAGAAACTCAAAGAAATCCGACACACCCTGGTGGACGACAACAAATACCGGGAAGCTGTGGTGGAGGACGTGATGACTTTCTGGCTCAACAAAAGCCAAGAGACCGAGTGACAATACACATTTGTTATTTAGATGTAAAGCAATGGGGAACTATATACATACGTTGTTAGAGAGAATAAATACGTTTTTTCTTTTGAGAGAACTTACAAATGTGATGCATCAAATTATTGAAAATTAAGTGAACAATGAATCTTTCTACACAACCCATAATACATGTGCTAATGTAGAGCGTGTGCTAGAAATGGAGCAAATCATGAATCATGTACGACATACGGGCAAGAGTATGCAATGGACACAACTGGTCTCCCGTCTTGTGGATGATTCTGAAGAACTAGAAACAAACTTGTGTAAGATTTTACTTTATTTGTTTGAAACACTGTTTAATTGTAACATGTATCATATTTGTTGTTTATATACTTATAGCTGATGTGTGTGTTTTAAAAATTCAGTGACACAAGCCTGTAAATCTAAACCAAATATACAGGGTGTTGCATGCTGGGATCGTTGAGAAAACGGGGACAAGTATCCTGCAACGAATCGTAAATTGTCTGTATATGTAAAACATGATGTTTGCAAAAATAAAAATACAAAAATGAATATGAAATGTTGTCGTTGTTTGAAAGTGGCTCATTAAAGTTATTGTACCTCAGAGAGGCAGGAAGGATGGCGGAGCAGATGTTGAAAAACGTGTATTACACCCCCTCTAACCCTGGGTCTTATGGGGGTAAGGAGCGTTTACAGAGAGCTATAGCCGAAGGAACAGGTAGCCGGATAGGCATTGCTCAAGTGGATGATTGGTTAGCCGCGCAGGATGCTTATACTCTGCATAAACCTGTACGAAAACAATTTCCAAGAAATAGAGTTTTTCTACTCATCCCTTGTCCCAGTTTCAGGCAGATCTATGTGACATGCAGGCCCATGCAGATAAAAATGATGGAAATTGATACATGCTAACGGTTATAGATATTTTCTCTAAAATGGCCTTTGTAAGGGTCTTAAGAAATAAAAGTGGGGCAGAGGTGACGCTTTGGCGCTATCTTGAAGGAAGGAGGAGCCCCCAAGAAAGTGCAGACTGATGGCGGAAAATACTTTTTTAATAATACTTTTCAGAAACTCATGAAGAAGCACAATATAGTACATTTTGCCACTGGCTCGGATTTGAAAGCTTCAGTTGTTGAACGCTTTAACAGAACTCTGAAGGAGCGGATGTGGAGATATTTTACAGCTCACAACACGCATAGATATATCGATATAGTTCAAGATTTAGTAAAGGGTTACAACTACAGCTACCATAAGTGTATAAGGATGAAGCCCGCAGAGGTCTCTTCTGAAAACTCTTTTCAAGTCTAAAAATCTGTATGGTTTGTTCCCCCTTCGCCGTAAGAATTTTTTTAAATTTTAAATTCATAGTGGGGGACATGGTACGTATATCAAAGTTGAGGGGTGTTTTTGACAAAAAATATGAGCAAGGTTACAGCAACGAGGTGTTCACCGTTACCGAATGTCTACCTCGCATACCCCCTGTCTACAAGTTAAAAGATTATGACGGGGAGCTTATAGAGGGATCGTTTTATGAGAAGGAACTAAAGAAGGTACAGATGGTTAAAGTCAAAGTCTTTCACGTGGAGGAGATACTAGATCATAAGAGAGAAAGGGGTAAAAAATGGGTGTTGGTCCATTGGAAAAACTGTCCCCAAAAGTTTAACAGCTGGGTTTTAGAGCAAAATGTGGTGGAGGCATCGGGGGTTAACTTAAACCCTCAGGCATGATAAATACAACATCATTCGCGTGTACACAGGAGTGCATCATGGAACACAGCGGCTTCTACCTGACCCTCCCCAGTAATGCATCTGCACACATATATCGTAAGAACCAAAGTTCGAATTATACAACCAATTTTCCAAAGCCTATAGATTTATCCGAGGCCTGGGAAGTAGGTCTCAGCGAGATTACATATCCCCACAGCTGGTATAATATCAAAGGGAAGGACCGGGATTTTTATTGCAAAAGGATATCGGAACCTACGAAACTTATAAAGATTAAAAAAGGGTTCTATAGAACCGTCGACAGGATCGTCTCAGAGTAGAATGAACTCCTAACCCAGAACAATACGGAAATACTCTTGAGCTACAACCCTATTCATAAACGTGTACAAATCTCAGGGGCTGCGGATAGGGGTATAAAGACCACTGGTAATTTAGCCTACATGTTGGGGCTGGTTCCCAATAAATGGACGTATGTGAAAGATAAATTATCCCCATTCCCTGCGGATATACATGAAGGGTTTTACAACATATTTGTGTATACCGACATCATATCATATCAGAGGGTAGGAGACAGTTGTGTGCCCCTCCTGAGAACAGTTCATATAGAGGGAAAGGATGGAGGGATAGTCACAGTCATCTACGACAGGCCACACTACGTACCTGTAAGCAAGAAATATATTGAGAACATTCTGGTTGAGCTTAAAATGGATCAGAACGAAAACATCGAATTTACTTATGGTAAAACGGTTGTAAAACTCCACTTTAGGCCCTTCAAAGCCTCTCTACATATATAATATATTATTAGTATTTTATATATATACACTGCTCAAAAAAATAAAGGGAACACTAAAATAACACATCCTAGATCTGAATGAATGAAATAATCTTATTAAATACTTTTTTCTTTACATAGTTGAATGTGCTGACAACAAAATCACACAAAAATAATCAATGGAAATCCAATTTATCAACCCATGGAGGTCTGGATTTGGAGTCCCACTCAAAATTAAAGTGGAAAACCACACTACAGGCTGATCCAACTTTGATGTAATGTCCTTAAAACAAGTCAAAATGAGACTCAGTAGTGTGTGTGGCCTCCACGTGCCTGTATGACCTCCCTACAACGCCTGGGCATGCTCCTGATGAGGTGGCGGATGGTCTCCTGAGGAATCTCCTCCCAGACCTGGACTAAAGCATCTGCCAACTCCTGGACAGTCTGTGGTGCAACGTGGCGTTGGTGGATAGAGCGAGACATGATGTCCTAGATGTGCTCAATTGGATTCAGGTCTGGGGAACGGGCTGGCCAGTCCATAGCATCAATGCCTTCCTCTTGCAGGAACTGCTGACACACTCTAGCCACATGAGGTCTAGCATTGTCTTGCATTAGGAGGAACCCAGGGCCAACCGCACTAACATATGGTCTCACAAGGGGTCTGAGGATCTCATCTCAGTCAGGCTACCTCTGGCGAGCACATGGAGGGCTGTGCGGCCCCCCAAAGAAATGCCACCCCACACCATGACTGACCCACCGCCAAAGCGGTCATGCTGGAGGATGTTGCAGGCAGCAGAACGTTCTCCACGGCGTCTCCAGACTCTGTCACGTCTGTCACATGTGCTCAGTGTGAACCTGCTTTCATCTGTGAAGAGCACAGGGCGCCAGTGGCGAATTTGCCAATCTTGGTGTTCTCTGGCAAATGCCAAACATCCTGCACAGTGTTGGGCTGTAAGCACAACCCCCACCTGTGGACGTCGGGCCCTCATACCACCCTCATGGAGTCTGTTTCTGACCATTTGAGCAGACACATGCACATTTGTGGCCTGCTGGAGGTCATTTTGCAAGGCTCTGGCAGTGCTCCTCCTGCTCCTCCTTGCACAAAGGCGGAGGTAGCGGTCCTGCTGCTGGGTTGTTGCCCTCCTACGGCCTCCTCCACGTCTCCTGATGTACTGGCCTGTCTCCTGGTAGCGCCTCCATGCTCTGGACACTACGCTGACAGACACAGCAAACCTTCTTGCCACAGCTCGCATTGATGTGCCATCCTGGATGAGCTGCACTACCTGAGCCACTTGTGTGGGTTGTAGACTCCGTCTCATGCTACCACTAGAGTGAAAGCACCGCCAGCATTCAAAAGTGACCAAAACATCAGCCAGGAAGCATAGGAACTGAGAAGTGGTCTGTGATCACCACCTGCAGAACCACTCCTTTATTGGGGGTGTCTTGCTAATTGCCTATAATTTCCACCTGTTGTCTATTCCATTTGCACAACAGCATGTGACATTTATTGTCAATCAGTGTTGCTTCCTAAGTGGACAGTTTGATTTCACAGAAGTGTGATTGACTTGGAGTTACATTGTGTTGTTTAAGTGTTCCCTTTATTTTTTTTGAGCACTGTATATTATTATTATTTTATTTTATATATTTTTTTTATAAACATAATACAAATAAATAAAAAATGGTTATGGAACACAACCACCATCTCGACCCTAACCGCTACGTCTCATATATGTTGAACAAGTGAGTAATGGGTTACCCGGCTATCATGGATCCCCGACCATGTACGGTACGCCTAATCAGTCAAAGCAGTGCCGCATACCCCTATAGGGCCATCATGGAGTGTTTACTCAACTACTCCGAGGACACTCTCAAGACACAATGTTATGTCTCTTTATAATGATGATTTAAGAAGTAATGATAAAGTTGTAGATTGTTTTGTTAGGAAATATCAAAAGTGTTCAAATATGTGTCCTTTAAGACCGTGTAATAAAGGCGTATGCTCACGTCAAATGTTTCAAGAATGCCACAAATGTTAAATTGCTTAATTTTTCTAATAAACTTTATTGAATTTAATCATAGTCGTTCAAAAGTCATTCAAAAATCATTCAAAAATCTAACTACCCCGAAAGATCGGGATTAGGAAAAGGTCCGGAGGCGTTCATGGGGCTAAATGAGTCATCATCATCCCCTTCATAGGAGGGAGGGTTTGTTGGAACATCTTTAGGGGTGCTGTAGCTCGGTGAAGGGTTTTGTTTTAAAGCTTGAATCTGTTGACGAAGATTATGGTTAGGTACCCCCGAGAAGGGAATGTTGAGGATTTCCAGGGCCTTAAGAAACTGACGCCACCCTGGTGGTCTTCTGTCATCAGCAACCTTGTGGGCTGCCATGGTACTTTTAAGCAAGTCAAGCATATGTGAACCCTTGACAACAGCGCCCTGAAGGATAAACTCTCCTTTGTCATTCCAAGTAGCGGTCCCCTTTGAGTCTTTTAGCTTGTTCATAATGTATCTAGCATTTTTCCTGTTACGTGCCAGAACATGTGTCAACATGTCGTGCATAACATTATCTTCAACAGGCATTGGATCTTTAGCCGTTAAGATCGCAGGTACAGGCATTACAGGGGCATGGCTCTCTCTAGGCGCGTCATCTTTTAAAGGTTCAGGTAGGGAAAGCGTTAAATGGTTGGTATCTCTCTCACCTTGTTTTACCAAGGCCAAATACCTTTGCAAGAGGTTTGTGTATTTTTGGACCTTATCATAGGGGTTCAATCCTTTTCGGTTCAAAATATCCTTCATGGCCGTATCCAAATCATTTTCCGCTGTTTGTCTGATAATTTCAGGACCCTGCATTTGTTTTTTAAGTCTATCCAACTCTTGTTGAGGCACCAAGTACATTTTATTTGCCATCACACTGTGTTCAACCCCCACGTCTGGCAGCAATAAGGCTGGTGATGAAGGGCACAGCTATAGTTAGCAACGGCAGAAGAAAACCCCCAGACTGTTGTAGGCTATGTCTTTTCTTTCAAAGACTGGCAAAGAGTTTGGCAAAGAGTTTGATTGTGGTATTTTGTCTCTTTAATTTTTTTAATTGGGTCAGGGTGAGTGGAATGCGCCCTTTGAGAAGATTCAAAGCAATCTCACCTAGTGATAATATGAGATCTGAAGAACCGTGATCTAAGATGGCCTTCTGTTCTTTACCTGTAGCCCCAACTAGGCTTCTCATGAGGGGCAGGTTTCTTTTTAAACGCAGAGACATAGCGGTTACTTTTTAGTGCTTTTTGGTGTTCTGGAGTATTTGCTTTTAAATCCACGATTAAATAAGAAAATGGCTCTTTGGTAGCGTCCTCATAGCACTCCATAAAGTAGGATTTCCTTCCCGGGTACATCTGCTGAGCTAGAGTGTTCATTTGTAGTTTGTCTCTAGGGTCTTTGAACAAAACCATGTAATTGGCGTTCAAACTAATGGTACGGCTGTTTTTACCTTAGTGAAACACATTCTGCACCAAGTAAAGCACGGACAGTTTTCTATGATGAGTATCTTGGGTAAAAGCTTGTGCAATTTCAGGATGTTCGCTACCTGCAAATAGCATATCGTCCAAAACCAGCAGATTGTTTTTATGTGGAGGTAAAAGTTCATCATCAGACAGGGATTCAGGTATTCCTTCAACAAACTTGATTTTTATTTTCTTCAACAATTCATCATACATAGGTTGATGACACGAATAACACCACACAATATTGTCAGGCTTCTGAGATAACACTTGTTCAGAATTCTCTAAAATACTTTTTACAAAACAAGTTTTACCACTGTTGGAGGGGCCTGCGATTAAGACCGAAAATGGTAGCTGCAACCGGGGGTCAAAACCTTCTACAGCAGCCATTATATCTTAAGCTTTAAGACACACTGGGGCTTGTAGCATAAGTCAGTAGCCAAAGGGCAATGTGGTCCCGTTAGGTAAAAGCAGTCTCTTGTCATAGACTACCCTGAATCTTTTAGTAAGTGGGGCATTCCTGAGATGGAAGCCCTTTTTATCCCTAACTATTTTTTTGTAGGAGCTCAAAATCTCCAAGTCACTATTCCGATCGTTTATGAACCCTTCGACCAAGCGTGTGATTGATTCCAAGTTTACACGCGGGGCATTTTCATAGTTTTGAGTCACGCCTTTGGCTTTCAACACCACGTGATTGTCTTTAGTCCTAAAAGCATAGCTTTTGGGCCCACAGGAGGACCATTCTGTGATATGGTCGCCATCTTTGAGTTCACTCGTTAAACCACCCAGATAGTTGCTAAGTGGGGGGCTCCAGTCACCCTGTTTGCTTACATAGACCACAGAGTCGGTGTCATGGTAAAGAACCCTCCTCTGAAGCTGCTCCATGAGGGCGTACAGTTCAAGTCGGCCATAGGCCGTGGTAAATGCTGCAAGAAACACATTTACATTACCCGGGGGTAGAACCCACTTCTTGTTACGTCTCCATTGCACCAGGGCAATGTCTTGACTCAAGAATGAAAAATGTAAAATTTCGTATTGGTCCGAAAAAACAAATTCCAAAAATTCTTCGGGGTCTTTAATGATCGACGTTGTTAGCATATTGCATCTCTGCGAAAGCTTCCCCCAAAGCGAGTTTAAGTACAATTTCGACACATTTCGTTTGGTCTTGTTGACCTCTATTCGGTCGGGGTCAAGAAGTATGCCTTCTCTGTCATGATAGTCTCGAATGTACTTGTCTTTGCTCTCTTGATCTGTGACCGATGCAGGATAGCCTGAAGCCATTTGCTTGCATCTCAAGAAGGTCTTGATGTACTCTTTAAAAAGAGTGTCTGATTGGAAAAGTTCCACACTTCAAAGATTTTGGCCACACAGTACCCCTTCTTTAGAGCCTTAGAGAATTCAACTGTGATCCAGACACCTTTAAGGGCTCTTTCCTGATCTGAGTGATCACAAGGCTTTTCCTGGTTGTTGTTTTCACTGCAGGTGCGACATAGGGGAAATAAAAGTTTTCCTTGAGGTCCCTTGTAAGGCAACACTGGTATAAACAAACCCCTAGGTGGGTAGACAGTTGCTTTGATCAGACCAAAATAGTTTTGGGGTAAGTCAAAGTCGCGGTGAATAATTTCATAGGATAGTGTGAATTGCCCCATAGGATAGCATGAGGAACTCATTACATGAGGATAAAGAGATGTAAAATCTACATATCCTATTGTATCGTCTGGTTGCGCTACATACCGCAAGGTCAAAGCATTGGTACGGCCTCCATACAAGGCCTGTCGTGGCTCCAAGGGTTCGGGTGTGTCAAAGCTGGAATGGAAAGCTCGAAGATCAGACTTTTTGAGTGCAGTCCACTCATGCTCCCACATAATATTCACTTTCAAACCATAAGTAGCCTGTAAAGATTCAAATTTGTCTTGAAACTCTAAGTACATTGCTCCAAAAGTATTTTGGGTTAGGACACACAAGGCCTGTGGCTCAAAGCAAGATTTACAACCGTGGAAGCAACAACCGTTGTACTCAAACACGGTCTTAACACGTCAATCTGTGTGTATCCATCTACATGATTGTTACGTGAATTAAGTTATCAATGTTCTTAAACCGAACTTCAATTAAACTACTCAGTCTGCCTCCCCCCCAGAGTGTGTAAGATTCTGGTTGAATGAAGCAGACGGATAGCCAGCCCACAAGGGTCAAAACGTTTATTTATGAGAGCTCTGAAAATCCTTACAATGTACAAAGCCTTTTATATTAACACACACACACACACACACACACACACACACACACACTAACATCAGTAGAGAACTCCACCCAGCTTTAGGCGGCTGTATTTTTCCACAGTACCCAGACCACCTGTCTCCTTATCTTTTGCCAGCCTAGCTGTTCCCAGGCTGTTGTTTCTCTCCCTAACTTAGGGAGACATCTTCTCCTGTTCCTTTCCCAAGGTTGTCTTATCAACTCTGCCTCCCTCGTTTTGAAGTGGAACCAGTGTCTTACTCACACACAGTATTGCAATATAGTTTTTAACCCATTATTATAGCCTTATTTCGAATGCATTTCAACAGGTTATAGGGTTTCTGAGCGAAATAATTTAGTCAAACCTTTAATCATATAATTTCCAATACAATGATAAGCCCCAAACGCCTTCTCACCCCGATTCAAAGCATGTTGAATAAAAATGTCTTTATCCTGGGCCAAGTACTCCAACCACTGAATGGAGCCACTAGAGTATGACTTGAATTGGCGTCGGTAGTTGTCAGGCGAGGGGATAGCTATAGATGCTGTAGGTAGAAAGTGTGTACGATAGGTTTTCATGCATGCCGATGCAATAGTTGTACAACTCCAGGGGTCAATGCCTGCATCTTTGATGACCTCTGCTCTGAATCTGAGGCACCCCTCGCGAAGGATAACCACGTCGTTGTCACAGTATGACTCCATCTCTTTGTGGAAATCAAAAGTGCTGTGACATACTGTCTCGTACCATCTCATGAATCTCTCTCGCTCTTTGGGAGACATTTGATCACAACCGTACATTTCGGGTCTCGGATAAGATCCTATATAGTGTAGATTCTCCTCAGATGTAAAAAAAAATGGGGAAACCAACCTTTCACAGAGTTCTCAAAACCCAAGGCCTCAGGCATTTGAGCCAATCTCATGGGTAAGAAGCTTAAACTGTCAATGTGTCTCTGGTTGAAAGCGGGGTCTACAAAACACAAGATTGTACTACCTTGAGCTATGACACTGGGTGCAACGCTTTGCTGTATCAGAGGGTTCAAAAGAAGGTACGAATCATATGCTCTAGAATTGTGCGCTATAAACGTGAAGTTTCTGTACTGGGGTTTTCTGAAGTGTTTTAGAAAGAGGAGTGCACAATTGGGTCCCTCTGCTGACCACTTATCCCCCTTGAAAGTCATGATAGATACAAAAATAGGCAAATGAACCCCTGATTGTTGATTAGTCTCAAAATCATAAAAAACGTATTTCTCTGAATGTTCATCTTCCGCCAAGGGTTGAATATAACACTCGTGTGGCACTTCTTGAACCACTTCAGAGTCTCTGCTTTTCAAAGGCCCTTTACAGATTGGGCAATGTATGATTCCACACACATGAGGTTTAGGGCTGTCTATTTCGAGGTTGTAATTGCATTGACATTTTGGACATTCCTTGTTAATATCACAACTGCTTACAGATTTACAGGCCTTGGGGTGCCATGTTTCAATTTTGTGTTTTTCGTAACAGTAGGTCGAGTGACATGTCCTGTGTCAATCGTCACAGGGTGTCAGGTTTAAGGGCTGCATCGGACAATTTTCATCCAGACATACGGAACAGTTATAACGGCACGAGTTCCCCCCCTTTCGGGTGTAGCTGGTATGACAGGTTGGACACATATGGTGCGCCTAAAAACGCTCCGATGTTGGTAACCGCATAATAATGGGTGTTTTGCACATAAAAGTACAGAATCTGAGGATGAGGTTGGGGGTTGTTTTGGAATTTCAAGAGAGCGGCATTAGCTCTACTGAGGTACAAAACCACAATCTTGATGTTCAGAAAGTTTTCAAATTTGACTATGTCAAAGAATGCCACTGCATCCTGCATGCCCAGACCGACAGCATTTTGAAGCCCTCTAGCCTTTTGTAACGCCTCTAGATCCGTACATCCAGGGTTTAGTAAATGTGCTAGGCTTATTGCAAAGCATAGCTTATTAACGGGATTGTGAACGTTTATGAGGCATGCCCTTTTATTGTTTATGATTTCTGATTGCATTAGGCTATCTAGTTTCCTTCTCTGCCCCCCACCACCCAGGGGTTGCCGTATTATTTGCACTACAAGCTCTAGCGACCTATCGGCTATGACGGATAAATTTGATTGAACAAATCGTTCCAGCAGGGCTATAAATTGTTCAAGATCTGCTTCACCATTGGGTAAAATAAGAGATACAGTGTTTTGAATGCTATCTCCACAAATCTCCAACTGTAAGACATTACGAGGTTCGCCAGTCTCTTGCCCTGTCTAACAGTTTGTTCAGAGTATCCAAAATCATCACGTAAAAAACCGCATAACTGAGATTTTGATTCAACTATATGAAATTGAAAAACTGTCTAATCTCTGTATTGCTGAATTTATTTCTGTACACAACCCTGACACTTCTATCAAGACCATCTCCCTCCTGATTTATTAGACAATTTTCCAATTCCTCAAAAACATCGTATTGCGTTACAGACTCTTCTGACATGGCGGGGTGTGTGTGGGTTCCGGTGTAGAAGATCTCAGGCTCTCGTTCATCTGGTTCATTAAAAAAACTAGGGCGGGCGGGATTTGTGATAATTGGTTTTCATCGGTCGTTCCGGACTCGTTCATATGTTTAATTATTTCAATTAGGTCGGCGGGAATTTGGGGAAAATAGATTTTCGTCTATCGGAATTATGTCTGATACCCCCCGATCTACAAGCTTTAATTGAACGGATGAACGAGGGTGGGGTATGTGATATTCTGTAACGCAGCCAATCTTCTTGATTCCTCCAATTCTTATGTAGAAACACCCAAACCTGAAATAGACCAAGCTGGGTTTATCAATGCCTTTTCCAAGGCTCTAAAATCCAGAAACGTCTTGCTACACAAACGAATGGTTGATTTACTCGAGCAGCAATACAGTCAGGATCTATCCTTCTGGTGTAGAACCATGCCCCGTTTGTTAAGCAACAAACCATTTAAAAAACGCAAATACAGGCGCTAAAAGTAGTTACCGAAATGGATGAGCCAATAATTGAAACAGTTGAAAGCCTTCCAGCCGTCTACATCTGGAATGTCATTTAAAACATTGAAATCATCCGGTTTCGTTGTTTTATTGTGAATGTCCGGCGCGCCGAAATCCTCCGCGTGTTCTCGGTGTGTCTGGTCTTCTGTGCCGTTATACGCCGGGGAGGAGTCTGAAAGAAAATAATATGTACATAAAATAGATTGTTAAACATGTAATATATTAGGTAAAACATTTCAAATACATTTCAGATATAATACTATATATTAACAATGCATAATTAAATTACCTCGGCTTTTTTTGACGCAGCTGTTCTGACGAATCGCGGAAACCGTGGGCTCTAGACTTTTTTCACCAGGCCTTGCAGATTCTGCAGGGCATGTCTCATTGGAGTGTGAAAAAACATTATTTGTCATTGTTTTAACATATTCAATCATAAAAATGTATAAATTATAATAAAATATGTATTACTAATAACATATATAACGGCTTCATACCTTGTCCATGTAGCGCCGTTTCTTGAAGCAGTAACTTTTCGGGCCGGGGTGATTCTGCACAATGCACTTGCGCACAAGTTGTGCCATGTTTGGGTCGGAAATATGTAGCTTGGTTCCTGGGGGGGAAGTTAGGGTAAAGCCGTTCGAACAGAACGGTAGAATAGCATCGATGTCATCGTTCAGAGTACATGAAGCACCCGTGATCCTTCTTTTGGGTCTGTCCGCTGTAAACACAAAAATAGCTTTTAATATAGGGTTCACACTTTTTGTTTTTAATGTATAAATATTCTTAGGGATTTTAATATTGGACTTACGTCGACAATAGTGTGATGGGGACTGGCTATATAAAACCTGTTAAGAACAGACGTTCCCCTAGCGGAACGCCGTTCCGCCTGCGGAACCCCTAGCCAACAACCAATGGCATCGCACGGCGCGAAATACAAAACCAACTAAAATACCACAATTCAATTTTCTCAAACAATCAACTATTTTACACCATTTTAAACTCTCGTTAATCTAACCACATTAATCTAATCACACAGCCATTTTCAAAGCAAGCATATATGTCACAAAAACCAAAACCACAGCTAAATGCAGCACTAACCTTTGATGATCTTCATCAGATGACACTCCTAGGACATTATGTTATACAATACATGCATGTTTTGTTCAATCAAGTTCATATTTATAAAAAAAAAACCAGCTTTTTACATTAGCATGTGATGTTCAGAACTAGCATACCCACCGCAAACTTCCGGTGAATTTACAAAATTACTCATGATTAACGTTCACAAAAAACATAACAATTATTTTAAGAATTATAGATACAGAACTCCTTTATGCAATCGCGGTGTCAGATTTTAAAATAGCTTTTCGGCGAAAGCACATTTTGCAATATTCTGAGTACATAGCCCGGCCATCATGGCTAGCTATTTTGACACCCACCAAGTTTGGCCCTCACCAAACTCAGATTTACTATAAGAAAAATGGGATTACCTTTGCTGTTCTTCGTCAGAATGCACTCCCAGGTTTTGTTAGCTCCGTTTTGTTCATGCGTTGAGGTCACTATCCGAAGGGTGACGCGCGAGCGCATTTTGTGACAAATAAATGTCTAAATATTTAATTTCCAGTTCTTCGAAGCATGTCAAACGCTGTTTAAAATCCATTTTTATGCTATTTTTCTCGTAAAATAGCGATAATATTCCAACCGGGCGACGTTGTATTCATTCAAAGGCTGAAAGAAAAAAATGGAGTAGTCTCGTGGACACGCATCTCCTGTGTCACTGTTCCCAGCCTGACCACTAACAAATACTCCTGCTGTTCTTAGCCCAGAGACAGGAGACACGTCATTCCACTTTCTGGCGCCTTCTGAGAGCCAATGGAAGCCTTAGAAATTGTCACGTTACAGCACAGATGCTGTATTTTTGATAGAGATGCTACAGAAGGGCAATAAATTGTCAGACAGGGCACTTCCTGTATGGAATCTTCTCAGGTTTTACCTGCCACATGAGTTCTGTTATACTCACAGACACCATTCAAACAGTTTTAGAGACTTTAGAGTGTTTTCTATCCAAATCTACTAATTATATGCATATTCTAGTTTCTGGGCAGGAGTAGTAACCAGATTAAATCGGGTATGTTTTTTATCCGGCCGTGAAAATACTGCCCCCTATCCCAAACAGGTTAAAGGGCTGCACGCAGTTTGCTTCTGAGAATCCCCCTCTAATGAATGCTGTTCCCAATCATCTATTCCCCGGTGCATCTGTGTAAAGGATTGAGACCCTACAGACGTTAGATAATATTAACATATATTTATACTATATACATTTTTAAAATATAAGAATAAGTGCATTTGACATATTACCTAAAAATCATTGTCCATCCGTTTTAGAATAGCGATATCAATTTTTTTATATCCATACAATTCCCTGAAAATACCTCTCCAAATCTAATATATTATTTTCACTAACTCACCTTCAGAAAGCTCCATTAGGACCGATTCATTGATGATCTTTTAGCCTGATAACTCTTCTGTCTGTTGGCCGGGAGTCTTTTGAGTTGCGCTTTACCGACTGGCTAGTTTCACTATTCTGCAATGAATTTACAGAGCTGGGGTGCCGTTTTTTCGGGCGACATCATGTATGCAAAAAATGGTCGTAAAGTACCCCAGAATGTCTAGAGACCAAAACCACAGTCGGGTGTCTCGACATATTCGGTCTGCCGATATTGTATTTATGCACAGCTTTGGGGGGCGCTGATTAGAAAATAACATATGTTTTATACCCTTAGGAGGTTGTCTAGACATGCCATATTCAGCTTGGGCTTTTTGACTTTTTTAGCCCCCACATCCTTGGTGGTGAGATAAATACGTATTTGAAAGGCTTGTGTGGTAATAAAATTGAAAGTGCCTAGCCCAATTGAAGAAACGCACCCAATCCTAAACAAACTCACACACACTTTTTCTGGTTTCAAAAGCCCCCCATGCAGAGACACACCCCCCTTTTTGTTTTGAAACACACACACACACACACACACACACACACACACACACACACACACACACCCCCCAGCGCACGCACACGTCGTTCCGGAATCCTTTTTTCTCCGGGCCATGCCTGGGGATAGCTCGAAAATGCACAGCCCCTCCGTTAAAGGTGAGATACAGCTTTAAAACCATTTATTTAATTCATAATATTTAGTACAGACCTTTTTAAACATGCAATAATCACTTAAAATGTTTTACTGTGCAATATTGAAACATGCCTTAATGTTTTTTATGTATAAACAATGTTTGAAGAAATCACAGATTCCCGTTCGTTAAGGGGTAGCTTTAAAACCATTTATTTAATTCATAATATTTAGTACAGACCTTTGAATAATTAATACAAAACATTTTTTACTGTTCCTTTCTTACAGATAACGGGCCCGGTTATAGGGTTGTCACTGACCCCACCCGCTGTCTGTGTCCAATTCCCCAGCGTCAAGACTTCATAAGTTTTCACTCCAGGGATAGATCATACGTCTTGCATGTAGACACTCGCCCGTGTGTCTTAAGGATAGAAGCGGCCATTGACGTAATTGTTCACGATTTTGCAAAAGACTGTCCAGTTTATTCATCAGGGTTATGAATATAGGATAATCCCTCCATTTAAAGCTAAACACAGGCATAAAAAAATTCACATCCTTGCAGGCTTTGGAAAATACATATGAACTGACAGACTTCGTCGCATTTGTACTATCAAATTGTTCACATGCTAAAATTGTCACTTTGGAGTCGGGGCTATAAGCCATTGAAGAGATTCTTATGGCTTTCAAATCATCGCGACCCCCCACAAGCTCTTCCAATGCATAGCCTGGCACTTTTGTAACGCTCAGGGCCTGTTCAATTTGACAGAGCGCTAGCCGTATCTTAAGCCATTCTCTCTACTGTTACTTCTGCATTCCCAACACAGTTTGGACCATGGGCTTCTGGCTGTGTAATATCAATAGCACCATTAACCCAGCATGTTACGCACTCAAAGACCTTTAAGAATCTGCTGCAGTGTCACAAGTGTTTGACTGAGGATTTTTTTTAATGTAAACTTTATTTAACTAGGAAAGTCAGTTAAGAACTAATTCTTATTTACAATGACAGCCTACCAGGGAACAGTGGGTAACCTGTTTGATCTAGCGGGCAGTATTGAGAATTTTGGAAAAAAATATGTGCCCATTTTTAACTGCCTCCTACACCAACTCAGAAGCTAGAATATGCATATTATTGTTCAGGTTTGGATAGAAAACACTCTGAATTTTCTAAAACAGTTTGAATGGTGTCTGTAAGTATAACAAAACTCATATTGCAGGCAAAAACCTGTGAAAAATAGATTTTTAAAAAAGTGAATTTTGTGACTGTACTATTTAGTGTCATTGTTTTATAGATACCATAGTGAGAAAGGATTCAGTTCGCAACTCCTACGGATTCCACTAGATGTCAACAATCTTTATAAAGTTGTTTGAAGCATCTGTGATGAATACAGACCGAATTAGAATGCTTGTAAGTTGACACGTCATCACTTCATTTTTTGCGCCTGCGCATAAATCTGAGAAGAGTGTCTGTCATAATCGTTTATTCTAGACACTTGATAGGTTGTGTGAAAATATTACTGATGTTTACTGATGTTTCACGTTAAAAATGGACCAAAAGATTAATGCTAAACAACGTTTGACATGTTTGAACAAACGTAAATAGATTATTTACTAGTTTTTTTTTAGCTTTTCGGCGTGACTTTACACAACCCACCACGTTTTGTGGGAGCCTACTGAACGCTAACTATTTGGTGTTATTTGGACATAAATTATGAACTTTGTCAAAAGAAACCACATTTGTTCTGGACCTGGGATCCCTGGCAGCGCCTTCTGATGGAGATAATCAAAGGTAAGGGGATATTTACAATGTTATTATCGATATTAGAAGATGCTAACTGTATAGCTTAGCTTATAGCTTAGCTTATTGTTAATAGCATAGTACCACGTTTATTGCAAAATGTGATTTCCCAGTAAAGTTATTTTGAGATCTGGCCATTCGGTAGCAATTACGAGATGATAATATATTATTCTTTGAATGACAATATTATAATTTACCAATGTTTTCGAATAGTAATTCCGTGATTTGTAATGCTGGATTCACTGGGAGCATTCGAGCCGAAAAAAATTCTGAATTTCACCGCGACTGTAAATGCTGTTTTTGGATATAAATATGAACTTGATGGAACTAAAAATGCATGTATTGTATATCATAATGTCCTATGAGTGTCATCTGATGCAGATTGTCAAAGGTAAGTGCATAATTCTAGCTAGTTTTCTGTCTGTTGATGCCCTTTTTTGAATTGGCTAAACTTTACACACAGCTATTGTCAATGTACTCTCCTAACATAACCTAACTTTATGCATTCTCCGTAAAGCCTCTGAAAATCGGACAGCGTGGTTAGATTTAGGAGATATATCTTTCAAATGGAGGAAAATAGTTGATTATTTGAAATGATTACTCTTGCAGTTTTGAATTCCCCGCCATGGTCACATGACAATGAATCCCAATACCGGGATAAGATCGGGATAAGATCCTCAACAGGTTTTAACTGCCTTGTTCAGGGGCAGAACAACAGATCTTTACCTTGTCAGCTCGGGGATTTGATCCAGCAACCTTTTGGTTACCAGCCCAACGCTCTAACCACTAGGCTACCTACTGCCCCCATTATAACACTTTGCAGAATATTTCATTATTTGAGGAAGACAGAAATGGACTACTGGGGTAATTGTCAATTTGTAAAATAGTATTTTATAGAACATATTATATTATAGAAAATCATACAAAACTAATCAAAGCAGCACATTAGTTTCAATTATTGTCCTTTTCCAAGTTATCTCATATATTGATGTGCAAACTAAGCAAACATTTCTACTCACTGTATATTGTTGTTGTTAAAATAATGTGCTTCATTTTTCTGATAATAATTTTGTCTGCCTTCTGCTTATGTCTGTGATAATGTAATATTGTACCTACAATGTACTGTCATTTCCTAAAAAACACTAAATAAAAAAATGTAATTACTGACACTAGATTTTTTTAAGTTCACTGAAATCCCTGCAAAGGCCTACATTAGATCGAATATAGAGGGGACATGTTGAGAAGAAATAGGCTACAGGTAAGCTGTTATGGTTAACACTAGAAAAGCCTGTGACGTAGAGTTCAGCCAGGAGTTGATGGACAGTCGAAAGACCGAAATAAATGGAAGGAGGGACATCCCGACTTCAATTGGTTTCAGATTTCACATCCTACGTCACACCGTGGGGACCAGGGCTATCGCACAATTCAAGCCATTTTGATCTATGGTGTCCACAGATGGATTTATACATAAGTGAAAATGTCGGTCGGAACAGATACCAGAACAACACAGGTCCCCTAAACAGGGCACTTTATATCTAAGAGGTTTTAATCAAGGTTGGGGTCAATTCAAAATGTGAAGTTTCAATAACTTTTCAATAAAGGAGCTACGGCTAGGTTAAGGGTTAGTGTTCAGGTTAGATTTTCTGGTTAAGGGTTAGGAGTTAAGGAAAATAGATTTTTGAATGGGACTGAGTGGTGTGTCTTCTCAAGGTTAGCTATACAATACTGTGTGTGAGAGTGTGAGTGTGTGTGTAAAAAAAAAATGTTTTAATTGTCACATGCTTCATAAACAACAGGTATATACTAACAGTGAAATGTGTACTTATGGGCCATTCCCAGCAGTGCAGAATACCAAAAATATAATAGAAAAAAAAGTGTAACACGAGGAATAAATACTCAATGAGCAATGCTAGCATGGCTATATACTATATATGGGGTACCAGTACCAAGTCGATGTGCAGGGGCACGAGGAAATGAAAGTAGATATGTACATATAGGTAGGGGTAAAGTGACTAGGCAACAGGATAGATAATACACAGTAGCAGCAGCGTATGTACAGTTGAAGTCGGAAGTTTGCATACACTTAGGTTGGAGTCATTAAAACTTGTTTTTCAACCACTCCACATATTTCTTGTTAACAAACTATAGTTTTGGTAAGTCGGTTAGGACATCTACTTTGTGCATGACATAGGTCATTTTTCCAACAATTGTTTACAGACAAATGACTTCACTTATAATTCACTGTATCACAATTCCAGTGGGTCAGAAGTTTACATACACAGTTGACTGTGCCTTTAAACAGCTTGGAAAATTCCAGAAAATGTCATGGCTTTAAAAGCTTTTGATAGGCTAATTGACATCATTTGAGTCAATTGGAGGTGTACCTGTGGATGTGTCACGTCCTAACCAAAATACTAAACCACTACTCCCTCTGCTGGTCAGGACATGACAGGATGTATTTAAAGGCCTACCTTCAAACTCAGTGCCTCTTTGCTTGACATCATGGGAAAATCAAAAGAAATCAGCCAAGACCTCAGATTTTTTTTGTAGACCTCCACAAGTCTGGTTCATCCTTGGGAGCAACTTCCAAACGCCTTAAGGTACCACGTTCATCTGTTCAAACAATAGTACACAAGTATTAACACCATGGGACCACGCAGCCGTCATACTGCTCGAGATGAACGTACTTTGGTGCAGAAGTGCAAATCAATCCCAGAACAACAGCAAAGAACCTTGTGAAGATGCTGGAGGAAACAGGTACAAAAGTATCTATATCCACAGTAAAACGAGTCCTATATCAACATAACCTGAAAGGCTGCTCAGCAAGGAAGAAGCCACTGCTCCAAAACCGCCATAAAAAAGCCAGACTACAGTTTGCAACTGCACATGGTGACAAAGATCGTACTTTTTGGAGAAATGTCCTCTGTTCTGATGAAACAAAAATAGAACTGTTTGGCCTTTATGACCATTGTTATGTTTGGAGGAAAAAGGTGGAGGCTTGCAAGCCGAAGAACAACATCCCAACTGTGAAGCATGGGGGTGGCAGCATCATGTTGTGGGGTTGCTTTGCTGCAGGAGGGACTGGTGCACTTCACAAAATAGATGGCATCATGAGGGGAAAAAATTATGTGGATATATTGAAGCAACATCTCAAGACATCAGTCAGGAAGTTAAAGCTTGGTCGCAAATGGGTCTTCCAAATGGACAATGGCCCCAAGCATAATTCCAAAGTTGTGGCAAAATGGCTTAAGGACAACAAAGTCAAGGTATTGGAGTGGCCATCACAAAGCCCTGACCTCAGTCCCATAGAAAATGTATGGGCAGAACTGAAAAAGTGTGTGCGAGCAAGGAGGCCTACAAACCTGACTCAGTTACACCAGCTCTGTCTGGAGGAATGGGCCAAAATTCACCCAACTTATTGTGGAAAGCTTGTGGAAGGCTACTTGAAACGTTTGACCCAAGTTAAAGAATTTAAAGGTAATGCTACCAAATACTAATTGTGTATGTAAACTTATGACCCACTGGGGATGTGATGAAAGAAATACAAACTGAAATAATTAATTATCTTTACTATTATTCTGACATTTCACATTCTTAAAATAAAGTGATGATCCTAACTGACCTAAGACAGTGAATTCTTACTAGAATTAAATGTCAGGAATTGTGAAAAACTGAGTTTAAATGTATTTGGCTAAGGTGTATGTAAACTTCCGACTTCAACTTTAAGTGTGGAAGTGTGTGTGTGGCTAATGTGTGCCTGTGGGTATGTGTTATGTGTGAGTGTATGTGTTGCAGTGTCAGTGTAAGTATGTGTAAGTGTGTGGGTGCATAGAGTCAAATAGAGTTAGTGCAAAAAAGGGTCAAAGTAAATAGATTTATAGTAGAAGGCTTGTGTCCAAAAGTGATTGATGACCTATTGTTTGTGTCACGTGGTTATGCCCATTTATGTACATCCTGTCCAGATGTTCTCACGCTATCGAGTGAAGGGTTATGTAACCTGATAGTGCAGCTGTTTTGGGTTAAGCATGTGTTTGCAATAAAGCTGTCCTGGTGATTGGTGTGTAGGGACCTTGTTGAACTGTGGAATGTGTTTGAACATTTGAAAGAGTTGTAAAATTTTCGTAGTGAACTTATGGATCTGCTGTTTGGGGAGCGTGTATATGAAACAGTAATTTCCGGGGTAGGTATACCTCAGTATAAGTAAAAGCTGTGAACACTACGAGCGACAAGAAACCTCAAGAGAAATAAACCACAGAAGACTCTAAAGAAGAAAGAAATAAAACATGGATTTGTTAAGTACTGACACGCCCGTGACGACCTTAACATTGGAAGTAGGACCACGGTTAAAACATTACACTTACATTTACATTACATTTAAGTCATTTAGCAGACGCTCTTATCCAGAGCGACTTACAAATTGGTGCATTCACCTTATGATATCCAGTGGAACAACCACTTTACAATAGTGCATCTAAATATTTTAGGGGGGGGGGGGGGGTTAGAAGGATTACTTTATCCTATCCCAGGTATTCCTTAAAGAGGTGGGGTTTCAGGTGTCTCCGGAAGGTGGTGATTGACTCCGCTGTCCTGGCGTCGTGAGGGAGCTTGTTCCACCATTGGGGTGCCAGAGCAGCGAACAGTTTTGACTGGGCTGAGCGGGAACTGTGCTTCCTCAGAGGTAGGGAGGCGAGCAGGCAAACATAGAGAAAGGGATGAGTATAAAGCAGCGATATACGATGCACCAAAAAAATTGTTTTATAAATTTGTATAGAACCCAAATACCTCCTGTAACTGTGCTGAAAGACCAAGTGTTGATGTCCAATGGACAACTATGGGGGTATATGTTTGATTACTCTGATTGCAGAGGGAAACTCTCTACCATAGCCGAAGGAGAAGAATATACAGACCAGACATTAGGAGTGGACTACAGGCTTGAAGACAGGCATGTGTTTCGCAAGGTGGTGTGTCCTGAACTGAGAGTTGTCTCAAAGGGTTATAGCTTGTTCACGGGCTACGAGGCCCGTTGGGAAGGAGCCCCTGACTCCTCAGGAAGAATATTTCATAGGGTGAAAATACAAAGAATGGACTTCCATGTCGGTGCTTGGAGTTCTATATCAGCAACCAGAAAATCTGCAACGGTAACATCCGTTATGGTGGACTGACTGGGGATTTTAGGTTTCGTATGCTTATTCCTTTTAAAAGTTGGCATATAATGGAATTGAAAATGTTTGAGTTAGTGGATGCTCTCTTTGTACAGAGCCAACACCAGCAGAATATTGTTAAAATAAGGAAGTGCATTATACATATGAATCCTAAGGATGTTGATTCAAAGGAACCCCCAGAAGGGTCATCCTCAGAAGGGTCATCCCCTGAAAAAAACCTATATGTGGATGTTACATTAACCACGCCCTGATCCCCAAGGAATGGTTCAACAATAAAAGGGGGTGACCATAAATCCTCCTGTTCTTCATTTCAGCATATACCATGGATATTCATATATCATATCAGGACTCCAATATGTCATGGGTACCAGACCCTAAGGACTCTATGCCTCACAGCCCTCCTTTCTACTCCCCCCAGGCAAGACCCCCGACACCCCCTACATGTACACAGCATGAGGATGTGTTTGATGGGGTGGTCAGTACTGCCGTAGTACTTGGAGCGTACATTGGTCATCTTGCCTGCTCCCCCCCAGAGACCTTAATGGAACTTGTCTCGTCCTATTTTGACTACCTTCCCTTGCTTTATTGCCAAGTTGACCACAGCTTTTCAGATGTGCGATGTGCATAATCAAGGGAGTTTGAGGCATGCTGAAATGGAAGAGGAGCAACCTTGTTGCTGTTCCCTTTCTTCCTTGGACCTGGTGCTGACCCCTCCTCCTCTGATTTACCCATATTTTCTCTTCTGTCCATTTACTGCAGGTGGCTCATTTTCAGATGATTCAATTGTGGGGTTCTCATGCGGTTCATTTTTGCAATTCTGAACAAAGAGACGCAGGAAGCCCTGAACAGCAGAATCATTCCTTGGTATCTCCCCCATCACTCTATCACAGTAATATACTTATCCATTCCCAAGTGGTTGATGAAACCCTCCAAGGTCTCTTCTGAAAACTCTTTTCAAGTCTTTAAAAATATGTATGGTTTCCCCCTTCGGCGTAAGAATAAAATAGATTTTAAATTCATAGCGGGTGACTTGGTACGTATATATCCAAGTTGAGGGGTGTTTTCGACCAAAAATATGAGCAAGGTTACAGCGATGAGCTGTTCACAGTTACTGAATGTCTACCACGTATACCCCCCGTCTACAAGTTAAAAGATTATGATGGGGAGCTAATAGAGGGTTCCTTTTATGAGAAGGAACTCCAGAAGGTAAAGATGGGTAAAGACAAAGTATTTCACGTGGAGGAGATTCTGGATCAAAAGAGAGAACAGGGTAAAAAAATGGCTGTTGGTCCATTGGAAAAACTGTCCTCAAATGTTTAACAGTTGGATATTAAAGGAAGAGGTGGTGGAGGCAGTGGGGGTTAACTTAAACCCCCAGGCATGATAAAAACACCTCCATTCGAGTGTACACGGGAGTGCATCATGGAGCACAGTGGATTTTACCTGACTCTCCTCAGTAATGCGTCTGCAGATATATATAGGAATAACAAAAGTTTGAATTATTCAACCAATTTTCCGAAGCCAATAGAGTTATCATAGGCCTGGGAAGTTAAGATTTGTCTACCTCCTTTGTCATCTTCTAATGCCAATGTTCACCAGGCATGTGTTTAGGATGGGTATTGACAATAAACATGGCCGGTCGATCCTTCCATTTCTCAATAGATAGTTCATCACAAGCCCATACTCCACAAAATAAAAACTATCTACCAAATTACACCACATATACCCAATACACACAAATCTAAGTAGGAATGAATTAAGACTATATACATATGGACGAGCGATGTCAGAGCGCAATGGACTAAGATACCGTAGAATAGTATAGAATACAGTATATACATATGAGATGAGTAATGTAAGAAATGTAAACATTATTAAAGTGACTAGTGTTCCATTTCTTAAAGTGGCCAGTGATTTCTAGTCTATGCCTATAGGCAGCAGCCTCTAATGTGCTAGTGATGGCTGTTTAACAGTCTGATGGCCTTGAGATAGAAGCTATTTTTTTCAGTCTCTCGGTCCCAGCTTTGATGCACCTAAACTGACCTCACCTTCTGGATGATAGTGGGGTGAACAGGCAGTGGATCGGGTGGTTGATGTCCATGATGATCTTTTTGTCCTTCTTGTGACATTGGGTGCTGTAAGTTTCCTGGAGGGCGGGTAGTTTGCCCTCGGTAATGCGTTGGGCAGACCGCACCACCCTCTGGAGAGTCTTGCGGTTGCGGGTGAACAGGCAGTGGCTATTTCTCTCAACTCAAATGGAATAACCAGGGTTCTTACAATTCAGGCTCCTCCATTGGAAACTGTGAAGCTGTCCATAATATTAATCCAATAGTACAGAGTCAGAGGTGGATGGAAGTATGAAATCCTTGGACAGACAATGATATTGAACCTGAATGCGACTCTAAGACGAGTGACAGTGCGATGTTACCTCTCGTCGCAGAGGGAATATAAAAAAAAACTCAACATGTAAGTTGAATCTGAATGATGTGGTTTTGTGGCTATTCAATCAATAGCTTGAAAAGTCACACAAATACAATCCTGTAATTGTCACGGTTGTCGTCTGGAACGGAGGACCAAAACGCAGCAGGAATGTGGATGCTGATCTTGTATATTTATTTCAATAACAAGAACACACACACACACACACACACACACACACACACACACACACACACACACACACACACACACACACACACACACACACACACACACACACCAAAAAAAAAAAAAAAAAAAAAAACTCACGAACAACAAAACAGTCTTGTCATGCACACTCAGCAAAACAAGAAACAATCTCCCACAAACACTAAACCAAACACATACCCATATATAGGACTCTCAATCAGAGGCAACGAGAAAGCACCTGCCTCCAATTGAGAGTCCAACCCCCCATTAACCTAAACATAGAAATACAACTAACTAGACTAAACATAGAAATACATAAACAAGGAACAGTGCCCAAAAACCCCGGAATACATAAATCAAATACCCTTCTACCAAAAACACCACCCCGAACCACATAAAACAAATACCCTCTGGCACGTCCTGACCAAACTACAGTAACAAATAACCCTTATACTGGTCAGGACGTGACAGTAATGTACTCCCTATTAGCCTGAACTTCTCCAATATGTAATAATGATGTATAAAATGTGTAACAGATAGCTCTTTAGGAATGTGGGAAAGGGCTATTAAATATCCACAATGTGATATAATGTGGTGCGCTGAAGTGGTATACTACATAACAAGATGGCATGAAGCCTTAATTTGCTCAAGAAAAGACTTCCGCCATTTCTATCTGGTTTCTACTATGTGACTGTATGGTAAACAGTTGTATTTCAGCAGTGGTAATACTGTAATTGACAATGGATAATGGAGTAAAGGGTTTATATCACTGTCCTAGAACTGTAAGATGCACTGTAAGAACTGTAAGATGCAAGGCATGTAATTACACAGCTCATAACATTTTAACACGTTTTTATTGTTTACGAAATATTTTTCGTTGTGGCGTGCTTTCATAGAAGTTGATTATTATTATTTAGCAAATTATCAAAAGCTGCTAAATGGCTGATGTTAATTTAACATGTATTACATTTGATAATTTGTAACTGAATTCACGTTCACTGTAATTTTCGTTCTTTTTTTCCCATTCTACCTTTATCCTTTCAGGGAGAAAGGCTTTGCCTTTTTTCAAGTATTCTAAAGTCTTCCAAAATTAATGTCTACATTTTGTACAAATCAGGATCAATAAAGTGTTTTCCCCTATAATTAACACAGAAGAGACCTGGCCGGGTGGTGACAGAATATCAACCTATCACTCAACGTAACCAAGACTAAGGAGATGATTGTGGACAACAGGAAAAGGAGGACCGAGCACGCCCCCATTCTCATCGACGGGGCTGTAGTTGAGCAGGTTGAGAGCTTCAAGTTCCTTGGTGTCCACATCAACAACAAACTAGAATGGTCCAAACACACCAAGACAGTCGTGAAGAGGGCACGACAAAGCCTATTCCCCCTCAGGAAACTACTGGTTGCATCACTGCCAACTGCTCGGCCTCTGACCTCAAGGCACTACAGAGGGTAGTGCGTACGGCCCAGTACATCACTGGGGCTAAGCTGCCTGCCATCCTCTACACCAGGGTGTCAGAGGAAGGCCCTAAAAATTGTCAAAGACCCCAGCCACCCCAGTCATAGACTGTTTTCTCTACTACCGTACGGCAAGCAGTACCGGAGTGCCAAGTCTAGGACAAAAAGGCTTCTCAACAGTTTTTACCCCCAAGCCATAAGACTTGTGAACTGGCGATCAAATGGCTACCCGGACTATTTGCATTGTGTGCCCCCCCAACCCCTCTTTTTACGCTGCTGCTACTCTCTGTTTATCATATATGCATAGTCACTTTAACTATACATTCATGTACATACTACCTGAATTGGGCCGACCAACCAGTGCTCCTGCACATTGGCTAACCGGGCTATCTGCATTGTGTCCCGCCACCCACCAACCCCTCTTTTACGCTGCTGCTACTCTCTGTTCATCATATATGCATAGTCACTTTAACCATATCTACATGTACATACTACCTCAATCAGCCTGTCTGTATGTAGCCTCGCTACTTTTATAGCCTCGCACCTGTATATAGCCTGTCTTTTTACTGTTGTTTTATTTCTTTACTTACCTATTGTTCACCTAACACCTTTTTTGCACTATTGGTTAGAGCCTGTAAGTAAGCAGTTCACTGTAAGGTCTACCTACACCTGTTGTATTCGGCGCACGTGACAAATAAACGTTGATTTGATTTGATTTGAGAAAAACAATTACTTAATATGAAAAGTATTCAGACAAAACACAACAAATTTTTGTTATACAAACAACAGTACATTATTTTATTATTTTATACAAACCTCATGTTGCAATTCCAGTCATTTCTATTGTTCAAAAATACATTTTGCAAAGGAGTTCCATAGAATTCTAATATTTGTTTCCTGGATATAGACAGTACCCATATCCACTTACAAAATCTATTCCTCTAAAATCTTCTAAAATATGTATTTTTGAGCTTCTGGAACATGGTCAACGACACTCATGATCATTGAAGAAATATTATAATTTTGTTCATAGTGTTGTTTGTTTATGTTTAATTTTGTAACTATAGCTTTATTACAACTATCTATAGAAGTTGAGTTCTTTACATTTTCTGTTAAAAAAACATAGGATGGCCTAAAACTATGAAGACTGACTTATATGTCAAGTTGCCTACTGAAAAGAATGTAAAGATTTTTTTTAACCCTTAAAACAAATAAAAACACATAACAAGATTGTTTTCGTGAAAAGACATGAACATGAGAGTATAGGCAGAGATTGTTGGGTTGTTGTTGTTTTGAGAAGGACAAAGCGCTTAGTGGCAGAGACAGATGCTACATCCCAAATGACACCCTATCTCTTATATAGTGCACTACTTTTGACCAGGGCCCTCTGGTCTAAAGTAGTGCACTATATAACGGATAAGGTGTCATTTTGGACACAGTCAGAGACACTGGCTGAGTGTTTGGCAAAGGAGGGTGACGATTGTGCTGCTGAAGTAAGCCAGAAGTCACACCTGCTGTGTCTCAGTCAGTCCTCAAGCTTCACTCTTTAGTTGTCACTCTGTCCTCTTCCCTAGAAAAAAAAGAAGAAGAAAAAGTCAGGTGTTTGGATTCAATTGGGTTATTCTCAGTCAAAGGGCGAATTGCATTTTGACATGGTGGCTATGAAATCCCTTTCGGCATATGAATAGCTTTATTTTCTGCAGTGTTAGGTTTGTGTTTTCATGTTTTTTTGGAGAACCTGCTTTTCCAGTTTAGTGACAAATGCATACCTTCTAAGGAATGTGCCATCAGTATTTAACATCCCCTTAACAAACAGAATTTCAACCAGTTTTGCCCACTGGGTTTGTCCTATGGTGGTCTAATAAATGAGATCCGACCTGCCTTTTCCTCCCTTCCCCTTGGGCTTGGAGGAGCATGGCTTGGTCACCGTGATGGTGGCCTCGCAGTCTAACTTGAACAGGTCTTTCTTCAGGGTTCCTGACCGGCTCTTGGTGCCAGTGGTCGTGTCACACTCGCCCCAATTGGTGAACCTGTACTTGCAGTCAGCTAGAAAGAAATACCATCTATTTTATCATATAAATCATCCATAAAAACATGTTAATCTAATTCCGTTATGATTAGGGACCAGAGTTTTTCCTGACCACGATGAGACCTGACCAGTGACCATGAAAAACTTTGGGCCCTAGTTACTTAATGATGATGGTACAGAATGCAGATACATGTAGTATATTTACATATATGTGAATATATGTATGTACTGTATGTGTATGTCAGGACCACATCCATCTCCAACATTTGCCCTCTTACCACCAAAGGCCTTCTTCCAGTTGCAGGGGATATTGCACTTGTGTTTGGTGGTGTGCTCACTGCAGGTGGCCTCACGGAACCCATCTCCACAGTCACCAGCATTGGGCACACATTTTCCAAAGCGCTTCTCAGCACACTCTGCTTTGCCCCCCTCTTTGGCTTTCTGACCTGTGGCACCAAAAATAAAACAAATAAATAATTTAATTGATTTTGCCTGACATTTGCTGTAACACAGCATAACATGAGCTCCTTCAAAGGGATATTCTTTTTTTTATCTATACACATTAATGTAGTTTGTAGTTTGATCACGTCTCACCTTTTTTGTCACCATGTTTGTGTGCTGCTTCTGCTGTGACCATCAAGGCCACAAGCAGCACAAGTGTCATTGAGAACACACCTTGCATTCTGTGAAGAGAAAATGTAATATCATTATCAACATATTTTTGGAAAGTTTACTAGCCACTGGGCTGAAAGAGAGCATCAAAACACATTATGGTTCCATGTATGTCCTATATCTTTTTTATGCTTTTGGGAGATGTATTTGTGCAGAGGCTTCGGAGCTTTAGCTGTTGGGAAGATAACTCAGATGCACAGCCACTCTGTTTATTTTACATGACCACCCCATTTCAACAGCATTTTTGTGAGCCATCATCATAATGTACTGGCTTATGTTGTACAATATTGGATGTGCTTAAGTTACATCTTAAAACTGTCACACATCTGCAATGTAGCCATTGGTATTGATCCTACTATGATGACATAATGTTACAGCAACATTGATAATACTATGCACTCTCTTCAAGCCAGAGTATTAACTTTTTTTCTAATTGACAGAGACACCTAGGCTGTAGCTTGTGATTGGATGATTGGATGGTTGGGATGGTTTGTAACTTGTGAGTGACCATGGTTGAGTTCCTGCCCGACCTACAGTCGTGGCCAAAAGTTTTGAGAATGACACAAATATTAATTTCCACAAAGTTTGCTGCTTCAATGTCTTTATATATTTTTGTCAGATGTTACTATGGAATACTGAAGTATAATTACAAGCATTTCATAAGTGTCAAAGGCTTTTATTGACAATTACATGAAGTTGGCGCAAAGAGTCAATATTTGCAGTGTTGACCCTCTTTTTCAAGACCTCTGCAATCCGCCCTGGCATGCTGGGCCACATCCTGACTGATGGCAGCCCATTCTTGCTTAATCAATGCTTGGAGTTTGTCAGAATTTGTGGGTTTTTGTTTGTCCACCTGCCTCTTGAGGATTGACCACAAGTTCTCAATAGGATTCAGGTCTGGGGAGTTTCCTGGCCATGGACCAAAAATATCGATGTTTTGTTCCCCGAGCCACTTAGTTATCACTTTTGCCTTATGGCAAGGTGCTCCATCATGCTGAAAAAGGCATTGTTCGTCACCAAACTGTTCCTGGATGGTTGGGAGAAGTTGCTCTCGGTGGATGTGTTGGTACCATTCTTTATTCATGGCTGTGTTCTTAGGCAAAATTGTGAGTGAGCCCACTCCCTTGGCTGAGAAGCAACCCCACACATGTCTCAGGATGCTTTACTGTTGGCATGACACAGGACTGATGGTAGCGCTCACCTTGTCTTCTCCGGACAAGTTTTTTTGTGGATGCCCCAAACAATCGGAAAAGGGATTCATCAGAGAAAATGACTTTACCCCAGTCCTCAGCAGTCCAATCCCTGTACCTTTTGCAGAATATCAGTCTGTCCCTGATGTTTTACCTGGAGAGAAGTGGCTTCTTTGCTGCCCTTCTTGACACCAGGCCATCCTTCAAAAGTCTTCGCCGCACTGTGCGTGCAGATACGCCCTGAAGCCTTCTTCACAACAATTGCACCGCTCTCCTTGAAGTTCTTGATGATCCGATAAATGGTTGATTTAGGTGCAATCTTACTGGCAGCAATATCCTTGCATGTGAAGCCCTTTTTGTGCAAAGCAATGATGACGGCACATGTTTCCTTGCAGGTAATCATGGTTGACAGAGGAAGAACAATGATTCCAAGCACCACCCTCCTTTTGAAGCTTCCAATCTGTTATTCAAACTCAATCAGCATGACAGAGTGATCTCCAGCCTTGTCCTCGTCAACACTCACACCTGTGTTAATGAGAGAATCACTGACATGATGTCAGCTGGTCCTTTTGTGGCAGGGCTGAAATGCAGTGGAAATGTTTTTTGGGATTCAATTAATTTCCATGGCAAATAGGGACTTTGCAGTTAATTGCAATTCATCTGATCACTCTTCATAACATTCTGGAGTATATGCAAATTGCCTTCATACAAACCGAGGCAGCAGACTTTGTGAAAATTAATATTTGTGTCATTCTCAAAACCTTTGGCCACGACTGTAGATGCGTAGGATTTAAATTTTTTTTTTTTTATTTCATCTTGATTTAACCAAGTAGGCCAGTTGAGAACAAGTTCTCATTTACAACTGCGACCGTGCCAAGATAAAGCAAAGCAGTGCGACAAAAACAACATAGAGTTACACATAAACAAACATACAGTTAGTAACACAAAAGAAAATAAAAATAGAAAAATCTATGTACAGTGTGTGCAAATGTAGAAGAGTAGAGAGGTAGGCAATAAATAGGCCCCGGTGGTGAAAATAATTACAATTTAGCATTAATACTGGAGTGATAGATATGCAGATGATGATGCGCACGATCCTACCTCATTTGCACACACTGTATTTAGACCTTTTCTACTGTATTATTGATTGTATGTTTGTTTATTCCATGTGTAACTCTGTGTTGTTCTTTTTGTCGCACTGCTTTGCTTTATCTTGGCCAGGTCACAGTTGTAAATGAGAACTTGTTCTCAACTGGCCTACCTGGTTAACTTCTTGGTGACAGGGGGCAGTATTCGGAAATTCAGATGAATAATGTGCCCAAATTAAACTGCCTGCTACTCAGGCTCAGAAGGTAGGATATGCAGGCTTCAGGTTGAATTTACGGGAGCAGGCAATGTATTCCTATGTGGAGAGAAGTCATTGCAAACTGTTTGATGTAAGCACCTTCTTTTAACTGTTAATAAGGACAGGGGGCAGTATTTTCACGTTCGGATGAAAAACGTGCCCAAATTAAACTGCCTCCTACTCAGACTCAGAAGGTAGGATATGCATGTTATTAGTAGATTTGGATAGAAAACACTCTGAAGTTTCTAAATCTGTCTTAATGATGTCTGTGAGTATAACAGAACTCATATGGCAGGCAAAAACCTGAGAAGAAATCCAACCAGGAAGTGGTTGTAGTTTTTCAAGTGATTGCCTATCCAAACTACAGTGTCTGTGGGGTCATTTTGCACTTCCTAAGGCTTCCACTAGATGTCAACAGTCTTTAGAACCTTGTTTCATGCTTCTACTGTTACTGGGGAGAGAAGAAGAGCTGTGGACTGCCTGAGACCAATGAGTTGTTTACTGCGCCGTCACACAGGCGCGCCGTTCCTTCTTTTTCCTCTGTAATGAATATGCTATTGTCTGGTTGGAATATTATCGAAGATTTATGTTAAAAAGACCCTAAGGATTGATTGTAAACATCGTTTGACATGTTTCTACGAACGGTAATGGAACTTTTAGACTTTTCGTCTCGGGTTTTGCGCTCGCGCATTATGCCTTTGGAATAGTGATCTGAACGTGCGAACAAAACGGAGGTATTTGGACATAAATATGGAATTTATCGAACAAAACAAACATTTCTTGTGGAAGTGGGAGTCCTGGGAGTGCATTCCGACAAAGATCAGCAAAGGTAAGTGAAGATTTATAATACTATTTCTGAGTTTTGTTGACTCCAGAACTTGGCGGGTAACTGTATAGCTTGCTTTGATGGCTGAGCTCTGTACTCAGAATATTGAACAATGTGCTTTCGCCGTAAAGCTATTTTGAAATCTGACACAGCGGTTGCATTAAGGAGAAGTGTATATATAATTCTTTCAATAACTGTTGTAAATTTTATCAATGTTTATGATGAGTATTTTTGTAAATTGATGTGCTCATTCACCGGAAGTTTTAGGAGGCAAAACATTTCTGAACATCACGCGCCAATGTAAAATGGGGAAAATGGCTGCGTGGTTTTTCTTGTCTCGGCGCTGTCCTAACATAATCTAATGTTATGCTTTCTCCATAAAGCCTTTTTGAAATCGGACAATGTGGTTGGATTAACGAGAAGTGTATCATTAAAATGGGATGTAATAGTGATATGTTTGCGAAATTTGAATTATGAGATTTTTGCTTTTTTGAATTTGTCGCCCTGCTATTTCACTGGCTGTTGAATAGTGTGTCCCGCGGGCGCTAGCTCGCTAGCGTCCCACATGTCCCAGAGAGGTTAAATAAAGGTGAAATAAAAAAATCTAAATAAAAAGTGCACGTAGAGATACTGGGGTGCAAAAGAGCAAGAGCGTAAGCAATAATATGGGGATGAGGTAGTTGGGTGGGCTATTTACAGATTGGCTGTGTACAGGTACAGTGATCAGTAAGCTGCTCTGACAGCTGATGCTTAAAGTTAGAGAAGGAGATATAAGACTCCAGCTTCAGAGATTTTTGCAATTCGTTCCAGAGATCGTCTGTACCTGGCAAATGGCAGACAGCATCTACGGCGTTCGTGTGGACGAACTGTTTGCTGATGTCAACGTTGTGAACAGAGTGTCCCATGGTGGTGGTGAAGTTATGGTATGGGCAGACATAAGCCACAGACAATGAACACAATTGCAATTTATTGATGGCAATTTTAATGCACAGAGATACCGTGACGAAATCCTGAAGCCCAATTCTAGTGCCATTCATCATGTTTCAGCATGATAATGCACAGCCCCATGTTGCAAGGATCTGTACACAAGCTGACATTTCACAGTTTTTCCAAGTCCTGCATATTCACCAGACATGTCACCCATTGAGCATGTTTGGGATGCTCTGGGTCGACGTGTACAACAGCGTGTTCCATTTCCCGCCAATATCCAGCAACTTCGCAGAGTCATTGAAGAGGAGTGGGACAACATTCCACAGGCCACAATCGAAAGCCTGATCAACTCTATTTGAAGGAGATGTGTCGCACTGCATGAGGCAAATGGTGGTCGCAAATGCTGGACTGGTTTTATGATCCACACCCCTGCTTTTTTTTAAAGAAATATGTGACCAACAGATGCATCTGTATTCCCAGTCATGTGAAATCCATAGACTAGGGCCTAATTAATTTATTTCAGTTGACTGATTTCCTTATATGAACTGTAACTCAGTAAAATCTTTGAAATTGTTGCATGTTGCGTTTATATTTTTGTTCAGTGTAATTTCACTTTGACATTATGGGTTATTGTGTGTAGGCCAGGGACACAAAATCTCAATTTACTCTAAATTCAGGCTCTACTATGAAATGTGGAAAAAGTCAAGGGTGTGAATAATTTCTGAAGGCACTATATGTGTTGCTATGAGTTACTGCACCTCAATGCAGTACACTGTACTTATTATAACATACTTTGTTCTGTTCTCAGTCAGTTTATAGACAACTTTACTTTGAAGTTACTCTGCAGTTAACTAACTGTTCTTCATCTTAGTTGGTGGATCATTTTAGCCTATGAACATAGCCCACTAATATCTGTATTTTTTGTTTCCATGACTACATGGAAAACCACGCAAATACGCTACCATTCAAAAGTTTGGGTTCACTTAGAAATGTCCTTGTTTTTGAAAGAAAAGCAAATGTTTTGTCCATTAAAAAAACATCACATTGATCAGAAATACAGTGTAGACATTGTTAATGTTGTAAATGACTATTGTAGCTGGAAACGGCAGATTTTTTATGGAATATCTACAGTTGAAGTCGGAAGTTTACATACACTATAGCGCTCCTCTTCGTCTGAAGATATGGAGAAATCGCTGTCGGAAAAAGTGGACCAATACGCAGCGGGTTGCGTGCTCATCATATTTTATTTTACTGTGAACACCGAGAAAAAACAAGAAACAAGAGACGAACAGTTTAGCAGGCTAACATAAAGCAGTGCTAAAACAACAACCCACAAACCCAAGTGAAAAACACACACCTAATATATGACTCCCAATCAGGAACAACGATAACCAGCTGTCCCTGATCAGGAGCCACACAGACCAACATAGAAACATACAACCCAGAACAAACATACACAGACATCTTCTGCCACGTCCTGACCAAAATACTACACAACTACACCCTCTGCTGGTCAGGACGTGACATACACCTTAGCCAAATACAATTAAACTCAGTTTTTCACAATTCCTGACATTTAATCCTAGTAAAAATTCCCTGTCTTAGGTCAGTTAGGATCACCTCTTTATTTTAAGAATGTGAAATGTCAGAATAATAATAGAGAGAATGATTTATTTCAGCTTTTATTTCTTTCATCACATTCCCAGTGGCTCAGAAGTTTAAATACACTCAATTAGTATTTGGTAGCATTGCCTTTAAATTGTTTAACTTGGGTCAAACGTTTTGGGTAGCCTTCCACAATCTTCACACAATAAGTTGGGTGAATTTTGGTCCATTCTTCCTGACAGAGCTTGTGTAACTGAGTCAGGTTTGTAGGACTCCTTGCTTGCACTCGCCTTTTCAGTTCTGCCCATACATTTTCTATAGCATTGAGGTCAGGGCTTCGTGATGGCCACTCGAATACCTTGACTTTATCGTCCTTCAGCCATTTTGCCACAACTTTGGAAATACAGTGAGGGAAAAAAGTATTTGATCCCCTGCTGATTTTGTACGTTTGCCCACTGACAAAGAAATGATCAGTCTATAATTTTAATGGTAGCTTTATTTGAACAGTGAGAGACAGAATAACAACAAAAAAATCCTGAAAAACGCATGTCAAAAATGTTAGAAATTCATTTGCATTTTAATGAGGGAAAGAAGTGTTTGACCCCCTCTCAATCAGAAAGATTTTCTGGCTCCCAGGTGTCTTTTATACAGGTAACGAGGTAAGGTAAGGGAGTGCTCCTAATCTCAGTTTGTTACCTGTACAAAAGACACCTGTCCACAGAAGCAATCAATCAATCAGATTCCAAACTCTCCACCATGGCCAAGACCAAAGAGCTCTCCAATGATGTCAGGGACAAGATTGTAGACCTACACAAGGCTGGAATGGGCTACAAGACCATCGCCAAGCAGCTTGGTGAGAAGGTGACAAAAGTTGGTGTGATTATTCGCAAATGGAAGAAACACAAAAGAATTGTCAATCTCCCTCAGCCTGGGGCTCCATGCAAGATCTCACCTCGTGGAGTTGCAATGATCATGAGAACGGTGAGGAATCAGCCCAGAACTACACGGGAGGATCTTGTCAATTATCTCAAGGCAGCTGGGACCATAGTCACCAACAAAACAATTGGTAACACACTACGCCGTGAAGGACTGAAATCCTGCAGCACCTGCAAGGTTCCCCTGCTCAAGAAAGCACATATACATGCCCATCTGAAGTTTGCCAATGAACATCTGAATGATTCAGAGGACAACTGGGTGAAAGTGTTGTGGTCAGATGAGACCAAATTGGAGCTCTTTGGCATCAATTCAACTCGCCGTGCTTGGAGGAGGAGGAATGCTGCCTATGACCCCAAGAACACCATCCTCACCGTCAAACATGGAGGTGGAAACATTATGCTTTGGGGGTGTTTTTTTGCTAAGGGGACAGGACAACTTCACCGCATCAAAGGGACGATGATGTACCGTCAAATCTTGGGTGAGAACCTCCTTCCCTCAGCCAGGGCATTGAAAATGGGTTGTGGATGGGTATTCCAGCATGACAATGACCCAAAACACACGGCCAAGGCAACAAAGTAGTGGCTCAAGAAGAAGCACATTAAGGTCCTGGAGTGGCCTAGCCAGTCTAGCCAGTCAATCCCATAGAAAATCTGTGGAGGGAGCTGAAGGTTCGAGTTGCCAAACGTCAGCCTCGAAACCTTAATGACTTGGAGAAGATCTGCAAAGAGGAGTGGGACAAAATCTCTCCTGAGATGTGTGCAATCCTGGTGGCCAACTACAAGAAACGTCTGACCTCTGTGATTGCCAACAAGGGTTTTGCCACCAAGTACTAAGTCATGTTTTGCAGAGGGGTCAAATACTTATTTCCCCCATTAAAATGCAAATCATTTTATAACATTTTTGACATGCGTTTTTCTGGATTTTGTTGTTGCTATTCTGTCTCTCACTGTTCAAATAAACCTACCATTAAAATTATAGACTGATCATTTCTTTGTCAGTGGGCAAACGTACAAAATCAGCAGGGGATCAAATACTTTTTTCCCTCACTGTATGCTTGCGGTCATTGTCGATTTGGAAGACCCATTTGCGACCAAGCTTTAACTTCCTGACTGATGTCTTGAGATGTTGCTTCAATATATCCATATAATTTTCCTCCCTCGTGATGCCATCTATTTTGTGACATGCACCAGCCTCCTGCAGCAAAGCACTCCCACAACATGATGCTGCCACCCCCAGGCTTCACGGTTGTGATGGTGTTCTTTGGCTTGCAAGCCTCCCCCTTTTTCCTCCAAACATAACAATGGTCATTATGGCCAAACAGTTCTATTTTTCTTTCATCAGACCAGAGGACATTTCTCCAAAAAGTACGATCTTTGTCCCCATGGCAAGTTGCAAACCGTAGTCTTGCTTTTTTATGACGGTTGATCTCTAGGAGACAGAACGCATCTCCTTCCTGAGCGGTATGACGGCTACGTGGTCCCATGGTGTTTATACTTGCGTACTATTGTTTGTACAGATGAACGTGGTACCTTCAGGCGTTTGGAAATTGATTTTCCCATGATGTCAAGCAAAGAGGCACTGAGTTTGAAGGTAGGCCTTGAAATACATCCACAGGTACACCTCCAATTGACTCAAATGATGTCAATTAGGCTATCAGAAGCTTCTAAAGCCATGACACCATTTTCTGGAATTTTCCAAGCTGTTTAAAGTCACAGTCAACTTAGTGTATGTAAACTTCTGACCCACTGGAATTGTGATAAAATTAATTTTAAGTGAAATAATCTGTCTGTAAACAATTGTTGGAAAAATTAAATGGGTCATGCACAAAGTAGATGTCCTAACCGACTTGCCAAAACTATAGTTTGTTAACAAGAAATTTGTGGAGTGGTTGAAAAACGAGTTTTAATGACTCCAACCTCTGTATGTAAACTTCCGACTTCAACTGTACATAGGCGTACAGAGGCCCATTATCAGCAACCATCACTCCTGTGTTCCAATGGCACGTTGTGTTAGCTAATCCAAGTTTATCATTTTAAAAGGCTAATTGATCATTAGAAAACCCTTTTGAAATTATGTTAGCACAGCTGAAAACTGTTGTTCTGATTAAAGAAGCAATAAAACAGGCCTTCTTAAGACTAGTTGAGTATCTGGAGCATCATTGCTGATTATGGGCCTCTGTACGCCTATGAAGATATTCCAGCTACAGCTACAATAGTCATTTACAACATTAACAATGTCTACACTGTATTTCTGATCAATTTGATGTTATTTTAATGGACAAAACATTTTATTTTCTTTCAAAAACAAGGACATTTTTAAGTGACCCCAAACTTTTGAACGGTAGTGTACATCTCAATTTGATGTTACTTTAATGGACAAAACATTTTATTTTCTTTCAAAAACAAGGATATTTCTAAGTGACCCCAACTTTTTGAACGGTAGTGTACACCACTTACAGACATTTTCCTGTTGACAGTTATGCATGATGAAAGTAGGCTAATGGATTCTTACATTGCTCTTATCCGATCATAATATTTTGCCTAGTTAACCTTTGTCTCACTGAATCAACTGAACGCCTTCAAGCCTTACTTGATGAGTGCTCAATCAACAAGTACGGCAGTATATCCCCTTAATATGTGGGCCACAGGCATCCCCTTTGAATACATTAAATGTGTCAATAACCCATACATCTCTCCCTGTCTCTATCCACCCCCCCCCCCACCCCCCCATTACTGGGCTGGGAAATTACAGAGTCTTCTTTGAGAGTTCAGTTTCAAGAGAAAGGCCTCCATTAAATGAGTCCGTTCTTTCACACGTCAGCCGGCCGAGCAAATCCCGCTCGTCTCCCGGCCCCAAATGTGGAGGGCTTCTCCGGGCTTTTGTGTGAACAGAACAGGCTCTCAGCAGGCTCCCTCTCCCTCTCTGTGCTCCAGCCATGCGGAGGGAGAGGCCAAGCGCTTGCTGAAAGGCCTTTAGAGTCCCCTCAAAGGAATACTGATTCATTGGGCCAAAACAAAGGGCCTTCTTGCCTGTTTTCATTTCTCTCAAAAGCCCTAACACAGATCCCATGCCACATCTTAGGAGCAAGGCCTCTCCACTGTCCAGCTGAATGTAAACCTATTTGCATAAGAAGACAATGAAGTCTTAAGATGAAGAAAATAAGCGTGATGCTCCCTTTGGTAGATGCGAGAGCAGTACATTTTGAGAACTTCCTCATGAACCGGAGAGTTCACTCTCCCAAAAGGCAAACTTCATGAAAGTCGTTTAAAGATGATCTTGAACGCAGATCCGTCGAGGATCTCTAGAACAAAATTATCATATCAACCAAACACTGTATTAACAATGTGAATCAAGGTTTTACTAAGACATGACCTTGTTATAACCATGGAACCAACATGCGTAGACATACTGAACAAATAGACAACGTGAGCTGATGTCACAACTATTCACAGCTACTTCACAACAACTGTCTCACAACTACATACAAGACAAACAAAGCCTTAGCTAAAAGGTTAGGAAAATAAAATCTTTAAAAGTTGTTGTCAAGGGAGGGCGCTACAAAAGAATGATGGGTGCATTCCATTCCTCCAATCACTCTTCCTCAGTTCAACCATGACTTAGTTATAAAGCCTGAATATAGTCTCATATAGGATTACCTTACCATGCCATGCCTTATAACCTAAAACTAGACAAAAGTGTGTGGAAAATCTCTGGCAGTATTGACATCCTGCAAGTGCATGAAGAGTGTTGCTTTAATTGGGAGTAAAATAAACCCCCAAGGCAAACAATGAGCTAGCCATGGTAGCTGCCTACAGGGTCAGATGAATCGCAACATTTTGATGGTTTTGACAGGAGAACAAACACATTTAGAAACCACACTGTCTGATGATTGTCCTGAAATGAATAGAAACCACTTTTTCTATCATTAAACCTCAATTAATTAGATCACTTGCACTATCAAAAGCTGAATCTACTTTCCCATATTTGGATTATCTGATTGAATAATTACATCTGATTCTGGTTTAGGTGGTAATACCTGTAAGCTAAACAAGTAACACCATAGGATACCCTTTCTAACACCTAATAGAGTTGGGCTAAATGATAACACAAGGATGCTCCTGTAGGAATGTGAAAACAAAGTCTAAAAAAATCTCCCTCCCATTGTAAGAAGTTTTAAAACGGTATATTCAAAATTTACCTTAGAGTTTGAGAATATAGAGTAAAAACCCAGTCTGTAGCGATATGGTATTTGATTGTTCGTAAAACATATTGAAGATTTGGTTTGTGCGTAATGCGCACTTCCCAGCCTACCAAGGCATGCACTTTTTCTGAACATCGACAGCAAATCAGTGAACAAAGAAACAATGTAAATAACATATGGATATGCTCTATGATTCTTAATAATGAATGCCTTAAACTGACAAAATAATGCGGGATAAGAAAACAGTGCGTCAACTTACTTCATTCTCACAAACAGGCAACTTCACAGTCTGTCAAATCACTATACCGGTTGTGTAGTCGTTTGCTTTCCGCACCCAGACCACAGCTTGCGTTTACTGTGTCGTCCTACTTTTTTTTCGAAACTAGTTTGAGCTGGTCACATATGAACAATGTTTAAATCTACCACTCGGTGACATCACTTATCCATGTGGCATCACTTTAATCCATATAATGGGAGGCAAAACAAGCCCATCTAATTTGCATTATATACAGTGGTCATGATTTCTGAGACCTGCCTGCTTCATGAATTATTATTAATTCAAACGTGTTTTACAGTAAGTTTATCACTTACACCTTTTTTGTGACATCCCTTTTATTATTGTTAAATACACCTGTTGTCATCAAGTAACACTGTAGACTCTCAAATATATTAATAATGCATTTAATTTAGCCTTAAATGTAAATATTATGTCAGTGTTATGTTACAATCCAAAATTCTGAACCACATGTCTGTTATAAGAATGTAAAGAGGTATAGGAGAAACCTGCAGAATAGCAGGTGAATTGCAAGCCAAAGAGCTAAGTAGAATATACAGTTTCAGTTTTCACTACTAGGACCAGTAATTTGCATCTTGATTCTCAGGTTTTCCAACCCAGCAAATTAGCTGTTCACATCATCCATCAATGATTCACTACGTCCTTATTGCACAACAGACCCACAATGTACAAATTTTTACACATGGTCATAAACATTTATCCTTCTCATCCCTTCTTTCCCAATGAAGTCCACATGACTTCTGTTTTGGTGTGAGGAACACCTGTTTGGTCAGGGAATGATTCAGTTGGATAAATAATACCTATGTAAATACTGTAAGGTTTTGTGTAAGGTTTGGTCACTGGGTTATAGAGCACCGTTTGGCTCTTGTGGCCCCTCTGTTGGTCTCAGTGTACACAGTAGCAACCCCTGTTTCTTTCATTAACAACATGTTTTGTTGAAGTTGATTGGGATGTCTGTATGGTTATGTTAGTATATTATTATACATTGAACAAAAATATAAATGCATCATGTTAGTCACATGTTTCATGAGCTGAAATAAAAGATCCCAGAAATGGTCCATACACACAAAAAGCTTATTTCTCTCAAATTTTGCACAGAAATTTGTTTACATCCCTTTTAGTGAGCATTTCTCCTTTGCCAAGATAATCCATCCACCTGACAGGTGTGGCATATCAAGAAGCTGATTAAACAGCATTATCATTACACAGGTGAACCTTGTGCTTGGGACAATAAAATGCCACTCTAAAATGTGCAGTTTGTTTCACAAAACACAATGCCACAGATGTCTTAAGTTTTGACGGGGTGTGCAGTTGACATGCTGACTGCAGGAATGTCCACCAGAGCTGTTGGCAGATAATTGAATGTTAATTTCTCTACCATAAGCCGCCTCCAACATTGTTTTAGAGAATTTGTGAGTACATCCAACCGGCTTTACAACCGCTGACCACGTGTATGGCGTCATGTGAGAAAGCGGTTTGCTGATGTCAACGTTGTGAACAGAGTGCCCCATGGTGGCATTGGGGCTATGGTGTGGGCAGGCATAAGCTACGGACAATGACCCCAATTGCATTTTATCGATGGCAATTTGAATGCACAGAAATACCATGATGAGATAATGATGCCCATTTTTTTTAAGGTATCAGTAACCAACAGATGCCTATCTGTATTCCCAGTCATGTGAAATCCATAGGTTTGGGCCAAATTAATTCATTTCAATTGACTGATTTCCTCACATGAACTGTAACAGTAAAATATTTGAAAGTGTTGCATGCTGCATTTATATTTTTGTTCAGTATAATTATGTTTCATTGTTTAATCTAGAAAAACCTGTCAATCCACTTTGATAAAAATACAGTGACCTTTCCGCTGTATATCTTGGAAAAACATTCACAGGCTTCTTTATCAAACATCTATTAAAAGCTGTAAAAAGCAGAAGCTTATATATTTCTCTCATGGCTTTGTGGACTGTTGCTTCTCAGGGCAGAGTTTAATGCCATCATCACCCAAGGTTGTCGGTTCCCTCCTCATGGTGAAATGGATCAGTCATGCGTGGGGGACATTGTTAGTCTGTTGCTATTGGAGCCTTCAGCTGGGAAGCTGGGAAAAGTCACATGAAGGCCAATTTGTGGAAAGAAGTCTTCCCCTGCTGAGTCCTACAAAGTTGTCCTCTATTTTCCAACCCAAGAAAAGACCAGCCATCAAGTAAGGAAACAACCAATGAAATAATCTGTGAACGTTTGCTGATCACAAGGAATGTCCCCAATCAATCCCAGGGCTCGTATTCACAAATAGTCTTAGTAGGAGTGCTGATCCGAGATGAGTTACCCTCTGTCAATATAATATTATTCATTATGTTCAAAAAGGGAAAATTCCTACTCTGAGATGCCCAGATGCCCTTTATTCTATTTACTAAGAAAAGAAGAGCCAATTGAACAAAGATCCCCATGCTTCAACTAACGTAAACGTATCAAATAACCCTAAATAGATTTTTGAAAGTAAAGTAGTGACAGTCAGAAACTGCGACGATCAATGTTAAAAGGTTTATTTTTTCAAAATAAACTGTAGTAAACAGGCTTGATGAGCAAATATACAGCACAGTACAACTATTTTTTTTAAAATACATTTCATACAGATCTGTCCATTACTCTTGTCGCGGTTCATAAGTAAAAACATTCTCTTTTGAAATCTCCTGTAGTTACAAGGCACTGCACATTGGACAGTAGCAGTAGTCATTCTGACATTCTCAATTACTTGATGCTAATTCTCCAACTCAGAATTGCACAGAAACTCGAAACAAAGCATTTATAACACACACAAATAAGTTTTATAACCCTGTAAAAGCAACAAATAAATAGGCAGGTCTACAAAGATGTCTGAGTATTGATAAAAATCTATATTTCCCAATAATCAAGCCATGTTTCTGATAATACTTGTAAAGTTGTTAACTGATAAGTAAACCGATGTTGTAAGATACTTGACTGAGCAGTCAGGTTGCACATACAGTACAATAGTGTTTAAATAAGTTTTATCGAGACTAAGGAATGCTAGACACATTTTTAAATAAGGCTAATAAAGTGAACTGATTTATTCTCATGTTATCTGGCTAATATATGAAAGATACTTACAGTAGAGTAGTATAGAATTGACTTAAGTAGTAATGGTGTGCAATAAAAAAATAATTGGGAATCAGTTCACTGTTATGTGTTGAATTCTTACTAGACTTTTATAGCATGTAAAAATGCATTTTAATCTAGCAAGTGTATCTTGTACGCTGAAGTAAAGGGAGAATGACATTATATTACGTTTTCTAATGAAGCAGAAATGTAAGAAGTATCAGAGTTAATAAATTACAATAAACATAACAACAGAAACCTATGTAGAATTGAACACGTATCATGGTCTGTACTTGCTTTGGCGGATATAGTGTTAACTTTCCGATGTCCTCATAACACACTCTTAAATGTCCTCGTAATACACACTTAAGTCTACTCTGGTCCACTCATCATCCAAAACACAAGACGGAGGCAGTTTTACATGGGCTAAAGACACCTCCAAGAAGTAAATAAGTATGTTGCACTTATTTAAACTATACATTGCAAAGTACACATTTGGAAAAATACATCAGATTTACATTTTATGTAACAAACATGGACAGAGTACAGAAAAATATCTCAAAGCTGCGGTATATAAATATCTAAGAACTGTAAAAGGTAATGCATTAAGAGGAAATTCAAACCACAGAGAAATAGAAAGTATTTTTTAGCAATAAGATTGGCAGTGCAAAAACGGCTTTTAATAATGAGTTACTAGGATGTGGTTATTTCGGTTATTTCTATAGTATTTCATAAATATATTGGTTTATTTGTGGTAGACATAAGCTTTAAGTTAAATATCCAATGGCAGATCAAACATACTGTACTTTCATTAGAGTAAGTAAGAACATCCAGAGGTCACTAGATTTTCAAAAGGTATGTATGAGCCTTCATACAATACGGCAAAGCATCTATCCTATCTAGGGTTGCAAAGGGAGGGTATATTACTGGAAACCTTCAAAGTTTACCAGAAACTACCAACATTTTAGTAACTTTCAAGGAATGTATGGAATTTATCGGATGACATCTAGTGGCCTTATTGGGTACTTTAGATTATCACAGGCGTCTGTAATTCATCTCCGGCCTTCTGTGTGGCCTTATCACATGTAAAATACATAACAAAATCAAATAAGATGATTTTAAACAAAAAAATACAACGACAAAGCTGTAAAACATTATTCTAAATATAAACCATTAACTTAGTGTATACAATCAGTGTTTAATATGAGGGTTTCAGCATTAAATAAAAACATTTTACACACTTTTATTTACTTTACTATGTCAAGATGTCTTTTTTGTAAATGTTTACGGCCAAACTGATGGCAGTTGTGAAAAAAGTTAGTAGTTGGAAGTGTTGCAGAGTTAATTGATAATAATGCCATTGTTGATTAGATGCTTTTTTCATTCATTAGGCTTTTTTCTATCCACTAAAAACCCATGGACAATATGAACCCATATATAAAAGATGAATACAATGTATGGAATTTATTGAAATATATACTGAACAAAAATATGTAAACTGTTGGTTCCATTTTTCATGACATGAAATAAAAGATCCCAGAAATGTTCCATAAGCACAAAATGCTTATTTCTCTCAAATGTTGTGTTTACATCCCTGTAAGTGAGCATTTGTCATTTGCCAAAATAATCCATCCACCTGACAGGTGTAGCATATCAGGAAGCTGATTAAACAGCATGATCATTACAGAGGTGCAGCTTGTGCTGGGGACAATAAAAGGCCACTCTAAAATGTCACACAACACAATGCCACAGGTGTCTCAAGTTTTGAGGGAGCGTGCAATTGGCATGCTGACTGCAGGAATGTCCAACAGAGATGTTGCCAGAGAATTTCATGTTCATTTCCGCCTCCAACGTTGTTTTAGGGAATTCGGCAGTACATCCAACTGGCCTCACAAACACAGACCATGAGTAATCACGTCAGCCCAGGACTTTCACATCCAGCTTCTTCACCTGCGGGATCATCTGAGGGCTGGGAGGAAGGCTGCTGAGGAGTACTGTAATAAAGCCCTTTTGTGAGGACAAACTGATGCTGATTGGCTGGGCCTGGCTCCCCAGTGGGTGGACTTGGCTCCCAACTGGGTGGGCCTAGTTTCGTGAGAAGACCGATTTTCTGATTGTCTCATGGCCTGACAAACACTGCTCTAGCTCGGCCACCATCCACCGCAGATGCGGAAGGTCGCAATAGGTGGGTGCGGTGGTTTAATACGTAGCCCATGCAAACAAATATCTCTAGCTTAAACTGGTAGATTTTGATGGGGATTTTTTTATTATGTTACTTAGATTGAGGCAATAAACTCTAGGGGGTTAAAAGCAACCTCTTTCAATGACACAAACGTTACACAATATCTGTAGATACCTTGACATTGTGTATGGAGAAAGATACAAGGTTCATGAAGCCACATTCAGATACAGTTACTCCAGACCTGAAAATACCCCAAAAAGCTGTTATTTTTTTCACTTGCTCTTTTGTTTCCATTCACTTGCTGTGTAGAGGATTTGGACCCATTCATAATAGAAGAAAAGCGGTTAACATACATGCACTCTTGACACATAGCACTCAACACTCTAGTCAAACTGAAGCATCACTAGCCAGAGGAAGAAATGAAGACCTGCCTCCACTGGCTCACCTGTACACTTTGACCCATACTAGTAGTGTAACCCATAGTAATAGTCATTCTATAGTCATTCTATTTCTATGGTGTAGCCAGCCTGGTCTGTTAGAGGGTAGACACCTCCCTCCTCCCTCGAATCCAGTACAGGGCTTTCTATTGTTAGGTGTGGCAAACAGAGAGAGAGACAGAGTGTGGTGCGGTTGCAGTAAACAGCGGGATCATCATACAGCAGTCTCCTGGTCCTCTCGTTGGATCATCTGGTAGTACTGGCGGTCTCCAAGTACTCAGCCAGCTCCTGGTAATTTGCCTTCTTTGCACGCCGCTTCAGCGTCTAACCCTGAGGAAGGGAGGGCGGGAGAGAGGGATGAGGGGGTGGAGAGAGGGGGGATTAGAGGAGAGGAGGGAAGGGGGAAGAGAGCGAAAGAAGGGGGGATGAAAGCGAGGGTGAGAGAAAGGGAGAGGGGGATGAAACAGATAAATGTAAGAGTGTGTGTGTGTGTGTGTGTGTGTGTGTGTGTGTGTGTGTGTGTGTGTGTGTGTGTGTGTGTGTGTGTGTGTGTGTGTGTGTGTGTGTGTGTGTGTGTGTGTGTGTGTGCGCGCGCGCAGTTTTTGGTTGATTCTGATGCCCCAAAAACATACACACTGAAATAAAATCAATTTTTTATATTGGCAAGAAAACAGGAAAATATTCTCATACAATAGGCTTTTTCCTGTTGCCAGTGAGTTCACCATGGTGACTGTGTAGTGTACTAAGACCATTGTGGATCTATGGGACCAGCCAGGAATCCTGCAGGGCTACAATTCTCACTGACAGAAAAGAACGTTAATCACCATTACAAAGTATAGACAGCAATTTTCCCCAATAATAGGCCTTTACTGGACTATAGCTAGTCTTTATTATAACCATCAGGCTGGTTGTGATAACCATCAGCCTGATTCATAGAGCCCTTTACCTGAAGGTCAAGTAAAAAAGGCCCCTTTACTGAACTAGATGTCACGATTCTCTAAAGCTGAACCCAGAAGCAGACCAGGACAAGGTGAGTAAAATGAAGGTGAGTATTTATTTACAGTCTCGAGGTGAAAATAGAATAATCCAGGAGACGGAGTGGCAGCGGAGGTGAGTTGATGAGAGTGAATAGGCAGATCCAATGATGTCACTGAAACCACCGACAGCCAGGCAAGGGAGTTGAATGTTCCAGGAGGATGACTGTAGACAGAGTAAACGGGGGTGAGTAACCGGCAAAAAGTACAGAACAACAAAACTAACTCTGGTAACATGAGGCTGACACAACATACTGTTCATTGCTAACGATCCGGCAGGGAATGGATGTCAGGTCAGGGCTTATGAAGAGAAGAGGTGATGATCAGGACCAGGTGTGCAGATGGCTGATGAGATGCAGGTGCGGGTAATCAAGAGTTCTCCCGCCTAGCTTCGTCGCCTGGCAACCAGACAGGGTGCGTTCAGGAACCTAAGGAAACAGACTCCAAAACAAAAAACAGTCAGCTTAGGCAGAAAACAGACTCAGGAAGTGGGATTCCTGACACTAGAGCTAGGTAATTATGATAACCATCAGCCTGATTCAATTTAATTTACCTGAAGGTCAGTCTTCATGAGGCAAGCCCCGGCCTCCACCAGGTTGTGTTGTAGCTGGGAGCTCTAGGTTTGACCCAGTTGACACAATTTATCCAGGAACTGAGTAATTCATATAAATTAGGTCTATTTTAATTTTATTATTTGAGGACAGACCTTTAATAGTAGAGAGTTGACCTCAGTAATAGGCTGATGCGGTGGAAACCGGTTGCATGATGTTCTGTGTCAAAAGAGTGCATATATAGAAAATCAGTTAAAGGAAGTTGACAATATGACTCACGTCTCTTTTTCTGTGACATCCAAGAGAGTGGTAGGTGCTGTGTGTTAAAAAATGGACAGGATTCAGATATTGCATCCATTATCCATGTGCACACAAGCTCCCTATCTACAGTATTTCACACATATCTATCATTCATGTTAGATGTGTTAGAATGCTTCTTTACGTTTGATCCACAACATTGAGGGAAAATATGAATATGTTCATTGGGTTTATACACTGAGAATAACAAACATTAGGAACACCTTCCTAATTTTGAGATGCTTTCACCTGGATTCACCTGGTCAGTCTATGTCATGGAAAGAGCAGGTGTTCTTAATGTTTTGTATACTCAGTGTATGTGATACTGCAGAGCAGTTCCATTATCGAAACGTTAAAAGTGTCATATCAGTACTTGAAATCACTTTCTAATTCTTAAAGTGGGATGGGAGTCAACTGCATTGTTTGATGGGTCAGTTACTTACCGTTGTCTATGATTTACTTGTCAATCTCCTTGCAGCTCACCTCCACTGCATAATGGATTAAGGTGCAGCCCAAAGTATCCTGCGTAAAAATATCTGCCACCTGTTTGTGGAGCTCTATGAGCTGTGAGGAAAAAAGAATGGTTAATTTACAGTGCTTCAACTTTACAGTTCTTCAACTTTACTGTTCTTCAACGTTACAGGGATTGAACTTTAAAGTTTAATAAGAATGCCCCTTTCAAAAAATGTAGAACTAAGAACAGATATAGCCCTTGGTTCACTCCAGACCTGACTGCCCTCGACCAGCACAAAAATATCCTGTGGCGGACTACACTAGCATCGAATAGTCCCCGCGATATGCAACTTTTCAGGGAAGTCAGTAACCAATACATGCAGTCAGTTAGGAAAGCAAATGCTAGCTTTTTCAAACAGAAATTTACATCCTGTAGCTCTAACACCAAAACGTTTTGGGACACTAAAGTCCATGGAGAATAAGAGCACCTCCTCCCAGCTGCCCACTGCACTGAGGCTAGGAAACACTGTCACCACCAATAAATCCATGATAATTGAGAATTTCAATAAGCATTTCTCTACGGCTGGCCATGCGTTCCTTCTGGCTACCCCAACCTCGGCCAACTGCTGCGCAACCCTGCAGCAACTTGCCCTGCAGCTACTTGCCCAAGCCTCCCCAGCTTCTCCTTCACCCAAATCCAGACAGCAGATGTTCTGAAAGAGCTGCAAAACCTGGACCCTTACAAATCAGCTGGGCTAGACAATCTGGACCCTCTCTTTCTAAAATTATTCACCGCCATTGTTGCAACCCCTATTACCAGTCTGTTCAACCTCTCTTTCGTATTGTCCGAGATTCCTAAAGATTAGAAAGCTGCCGCGGTCATCCCCCTCTTCAAAGGAGGTGACACTCTAGACCCAAACTGTTACAGACATGTATCCATCCTGCCCTGCATTTCTAAAGTCTTCGAAAGCCAAGTTAACAAACAGATCAATGACCATTTCGAATCCAAACCGTACCTTCTCCACTGGGCAATCCGGTTTCAGAGCTGGTCACAGGTGCACCTCAGCCATGCTCAAGGGACTAAACGATATCATAACCGCCATCGATAAAAGACAGTACTGTGCAGCCGTCTTCATCGACCTGGCCAAGGCCTTCGACTCTGTCAATCACAGTATTCTTATTGGCAGACTCAACAGCATTGTTTTCTCAAATGACTGCCTCGCCTGGTTCACCAACTACTTCTCAGATAGAGTTCAGTGTGTCAAATCGGAGGGCTTGTTGTCCGGACCTCTGACAGTCTCTATGGGGGTGCCACAGGGTTCAATTCTTGGGCCAACTCTTTTCTCTGTATATATCAACGATGTCGCTCTTGCTGCGGGTGATTCCTTGATCCACCTCTACGCAGACGACACCATTCTGTACACATCTGGCCCTTTGGACACTGTGCTAAACCTCTTACATCTAGACGTTCCGCTAGCGGAACACCACTCCAATATCCAATGATAAGGCGTGGCGCGAAATACAAACTCCTCGAAAATCCGAAAACTTCAATTTTTAAAACATATGACTATTTTACACCATTTTAAAGACAAGACTCCTTTATCTAACCACACTGTCCGATTTCAAAAAGGCTTTACAACGAAAGCAAAACATTAGATTATGTCAGCAGAGTACCCAGCCAGAAATAATCAGACACCCATTTTTCAAGCTAGCATATAATGTCACAAAAACCAAAACCACAGCTAAATACAGCACTAACCTTTGATGATCTTCATCAGATGACACTCCTAGGACATTATGTTATACAATACATGCATGTTTTGTTCAATCAAGTTCATATTTATATCAAAAACCAGCTTTTTACATTAGCATGTGACGTTCAGAACTAGCATTCCCACCGAACACTTCCGGTGAATTTACTAAATTAGTCACGATAAACGTTCACAAAAAACATAACAATTATTTTAAGAATTATAGATACAGAACTCCTTTATGCAATCGCGGTGTCCGATTTTAAAATAGCTTTTCGGTGAAAGCACATTTTGCAATATTCTGAGTAGATAGCTCGCCATCACAGGCTAGCTATTTTGACACCCACCAAGTTTGGTACTCACCAAACTCAGATTTACTATAAGAAAAATTGGATTACCTTTGCTGTTCTTCGTCAGAATGCACTCAGTTCTCTGCTGCTAATGACTGGAACGAATTGCAAAAATTGCTGAAGTTGGAGACTTATATCTTCCTCACTAACTTTAAGCATCAGCTTTCTGTGCAGCTTACCAATCGCTGCAGCTGTACACAGCCCATCTGTAAATAGCCCATCCAACCACCTACCTCATCCCCATATTGTTTTATTTACTTTTTTTGCTCTTTTGCACACCAGTATTTCTACTTGCACATCAATCACTCCCGTGTTAATTTGCTAAATTGTAATTACTTCGCTACTATGGCCTATTTATTGCCTTACCTCCTTACGCCATTTGCACACACTGTATATATACTTTTTTTATTGTGTTATTGACTGTATGTTTGTTTATTCCATGTGTAACTCTGTGTTGTTGTTTGTGTCACCCTGCTTTGCTGTGTCAGGTTGCAGTTGTAAATGAGAACCTGTTCTCAACTAGCCTACCTGGTTAAATAAAGGTGAAATAAAAAATTCAAAAATGGAAAAAGAAGCCCTCATACACTATGAATTATCTGTATTGTGTCACAACCAGAGGGACAGCGAGGGGTGTTCTGAATCTGTTTTTACCAGGCAATATGAAACTAGAGGAAAAACACAAATAGCTACTGGAAAAGTTTAAATAACATAAGAATCACCATTATAATCACAACAGCAGAGGATAGGATCCAGGATTTGCATGTTATTTTTTTATGAATTTGAAGTCATAACCCTCTGATAGCTAGCCAAGGGGAAGAGGAATGGAGTGCATTGCGCCCAGGTGAGGGACTCCAATAGCCAGACAACAATGGATGAATGAATACTTCATTGTTCCATAGCAGAATTTGTTTGGGAATAATGGCACACATGTAACACATCACAGGACATTCAACACTTCACTTAAATACAACATAAATATCACAGGTCATACTTCCCAAGACAAGGTCAGACAGACAAATAGATAGAGGTATACTGTAGGTGGTGAGTTAGGGTTTAGTCTTCCTGGATTTAGGAACCTGATGCTGGTTGATATGAAAGACTTGTGTGCTCTGATTGTTCTACAGAGTGGGGTTTTGAATGTTCGACCTGACAGCAGGAGTTGGTACTGGTCACATATTGGGTGTGTCTTAGTAAAATTGTCTGGATTTATGGATGGTTCTTGATTTGTAGAGTGATGGGATGCTTTGAGACTTGACACTGCCGAACCATACCACCCAAGGAAGCAGGTTAGGATGCTTTCAATTATTGTCTTATATAAAAGGTGAATCATCAGTAAGGCCATAGGAAGTAGTCTTAAGACAAATGTTTTGCCCAGAACCCAGGGAGATATTACAAAAATACAAAACCATTTCTTATGTTCACAGAATAAAAAACAGAACATTAATGACCCTCACCTCCACATTCTCCGACAGTCCAGTTCTGTTGGCTGCCTCAGCCAGCAGAGGCGACCCTCTCCAGGTCAATCCCTGGTCAAAGAAGGTTTACAAAACCTCTCTTTGATCAGGAAAAATGTACGATCTTCTTTGTCCTAAGAACAGAATGACACTTGTTAAGACATATCCTAATCCAGTGTTATATATGGATCAGTATACTTATCACAGACTTCATATGAGAAGTGGGCCATAATCAGCTAAGAAATCACTAAGGCATAATACAAGATTACACGCTAGGCAAGCCCCAGGGCAGATGATACTGACTTCACATTATTCACATCCAGCCATAGGTACCTTATGATGCAATAAGGCATATTTCAGTATAAGCGTTGTGCCCTTAGCTAGTAACACACTAAAAACCTACTCCACTGATTATTGCTAGGACTTACTAGTGAGGTTGTTTCCATGATTTGTTGGCTGATTTGGTACACTATTGTTATGTTACTGTGTTGTTATTGTAATGGTGATTTTGCTTCTGTTTGTAAATCATTTTGTTACAATGGGCTGTAAAATCAGAACAAGCATCATCAATAATATTTACATGTACCAGGAATTTGACCTGGTGACATGCTGCTGATATACAGTATATAGATTATAAGAATATTATACCAATCTTATAACAATATTACAAGGGCTCATGTATTCAAGTATGCTGTGCTGGAGTATGGTGATGTTCAGCTTGTCAGTTGCACCAAAGAGCTAGAGAAGGAGCTTGAGCGAGTACAATGCAGATGGATATATTTTGCCACCCTGCTGCCCAGCTCTACCCTCACGCTTTTGGCCATGGATGGTGACTTTAACGGAATGTAGATAGGAAGCCATAAGTTTACTCCTCAAAGACATGAGAGATCCATCGCACCCCCTTCACGACCTCCCTCCACTCAGAGAGCACTGACAGTTCATAGCTTCTCAGTTCTACCTGCTAGGACAAAGCCATTCCGACTATTTCCTACATTATCCTATCAGACTCTGTACTGGTAAAGATACATTTAACGTCAACATGATTCTATGATATATTCAAATAAAACTGTATTGGTTGCATACACATTTTTAGCAGATGTTATTGCGAGTGTAGTGAAATGCTTGTGTTCCTAGCTCCAACAATACGTAGTATCTAACAATTCACAACAATGCACACAAATCTAAAAGTAAAAGATTGGAATTAAGAAATGTATAAATATTGGGATGAGCAATGTCGTAGTGGCATTGACTAGAATACAGTAGAATGCAGTATATATATATGAACTCTGAATGGCGCCGAAGGAGATGGCTGCCGTTTTACGATCCAGTACATAATGTTTCTGCCACCGTGTCTTATGACCGAAAATAGCTTCTACATATCAGGACAGCGATTACTCACCCCTTAATGGAGGAATAATATAATATCTTATGTTTCAGAGTCGAGGCTGAACGACCACATTAATAACATACAGCTGGCGGGTTTTAAGCTTTTCTGTAGGATAGAACAGCAGCCTCTGGTAAGACAAGGGGTGGCTGTCTATGTATATTTGTAAACAACAGCTGGTGCACGAAATCTAAGGAAGTCTAGGTATTGCTCGCCTGAGGCAGAGTATCTCATGATAAGCTGTAGACCACACTATTTACCAAGAGAGTTTTCATCTGTATTTTTCGTCCCTGTCTATATACCACCAAACCGATGCTGGCACTAAGACCACACTCAATGAGCTGTATACAGCCATAAGCAAACAGGAACATTGAGAGGCAGCCCTCCTAGTGGCCAGGGACTTTAATGCATGGAAACTCAAATACTTTTTACCAACCGTAAATTCTGGACTATAAGCCGTAACTTTTTTCCCATGCTTTGAGCCTCGCGGCTAATATATGGATTTTTCACCTTTCAAAATTTTTTTCTCCAAAAAAACACATTCTGTGACGTGCTCAGTTTTTTGGCGGCATGAAGCTTTCATTAGACCAATGAAATTGCCAAACGGGTTAAGGTCAAACAACTTTTTTGTTTACTGTTTAGATTAAATCGAGCGCTCTCAAACTTCCCATCATTCTGATTACGGTAGTCATTTTGTCACCCTCATCATGGCAAAGACACGGAGAAATGCATATGATGCAGCTTTCAAGATGAAGGCGATTGATCTGGCTGTTGGAAAAGGAAATAGAGCTGCTGCACGGGAGCTTGGTCTTAATGAGTCGATGATAAGACGTTGGAAACAGCAGCGTGAGGAATTGACTCAGTGCAAAAAGACAACTAAAGCTTACTGCTAATTTTTTATTTTTTGTTACAAGCCGTGTTTCCTTAAAGCCTATTTTTTTTGTTACAAGCCGTGTTTCATTAACCCTTTCATGGGTTGTGAGTTCCAAATATCTCTAACGGTTGCCCCAGCGTGAGTTTTTTTATGCACGTGATGTTAGAACGTTCTCTCCATTCCAGAATGTGATTGTTACATAAACAACAACACTGAATGGCTCAGAGTGGGAGTAAGAGGTTACTGTGATTGACTGCCTGCACCGCCATTTGTATCAATAAATCACTATCAGAAAATATTTTGTGCGGTAATTATTTGTGTATTTACTGTTTTATTCACATGTTTTCAATTCTAGGTGACAAACCATGCATTCCGATTCTTGCATAGATTGTAATGGGGACATATTATATGTGTGTAAAATACTTTTTTGAAGGTTGTACTGATTATGATGAGCTAAGCTAATTCCAGTTGTGTAGCGATGTTTGTTGACATACAATGCATTCTGGGTTTCACATAATCGTCTGTTTGACCAAAGATGTTATAACAAAATGAGGTGAGTAAGAGTTCACTCATTTTTTGTAGACGGTAGATGACACACCCCTTCAACATGCATACTATAAACAGACCAAACTCATTTTGTCTTCTCTTATTATCTTCGGTTTCTGTGAGGAAAAAATGCATGGCTGCGCTCTGAAACTAATCGTCGGATTACTTTCGATTTCTAGAAAGTGTTTTACCTAATTATTTCGATCAATGGTGAGCTCACCTGTGATGTAATTAATTATACATAGTAATTGCTATTAGCTAATTCATATTGTAGTTTATGTCAGCCGAGAGTTAGAAAATATGACTGCTTGTGTTGGGCCAATCTTTCCTCAGTTAGCGCTAGGACAAATGTAGCCCACATTTTTCCGGTTAGGATGATTGTGTTGTGCTATATATACACTTCTGTGAATATCTAAACATTGCATCCAAAAATAAACTGCTCACATTCTGGACATAACTTTGTAAGGACTGTGTTTGTGTATATAGTTTCTGAAAAAAGTGTGGCCAGCTCAAATGCTGATTGTTGCGTCATTCGAAACTGGCCGTTCTAAATGAGCGTTCTAAATGAGTGTTCTAATCACACGGGGTGTGATCGTACGCTTCAGGGACCACTGTAGAACGATCACACCCCGTGTGATGGTACGTGTGAAAGGGTTAAAGCCTATTTATTTTTGTTACAAGCCGTGTTTCGTTAAAGCCTGTGTAAAGTTAATTTGTTTCAATGTACCGATAGGCACCTGCGGCTTATAGACATGTGCGGCTTATTTATGTTCAAAATAGATATATATTTTTAATTCAGTGGGTGCGGCTTATATTCAGGTGCGCTTAATAGTCCGGAAATTACGGTAATTTCTACGGGCATGTTAAATGTGCAACCAGAGGGGAAAAAAACTAGACCACCTTTACTCCACACACAGACATGTACAAAGCTCTCCCTCGCCCTCCATTTGGCAATTCTGACCATAATTCTATCTTCCTGATTCCTGCCTGATTCCTGCTCAATAAGAAAGTGGTCAGATGAAGCAGATGCTAAGCTACAGGACTGTTTTGCTAGCACAGACTGGAATATGTCCCGGGATTCTTCCGATGGCATTGAGGAGTACACCACATCGGTCACTGGCTTCATCAATAAGTGCATCGATGACGTTGTCCCCACAGTGACTGTACGTACATACCCCAACCAGAAGCCATGGATTACAGGCAACATCCGCACTGAGCTAAAGGGTACAGCTGCCGCTTTCAAGGAGCGGGACTTTAACCAGGAAGTTTATAAGAAATCCCGCTATGACCTCTGACGAACCATCAAACATGCAAAGCGTCAATACAGGACTAAGATGAGCCGGCTGAAGTGTAGACAACCTGGCGAGCCGGCTGAGGAGTAAAACCCTGGCGATTCGGCTGAGGCCTGAAGTGGGATGGCATGGGTGCCTACTGAGTCAACGGGGACAAGAAAGCTGGCTCGAGAGGTTAAGGTGTGGAAGCCCGATGAGCTGGCTTAGGAACCCCTGGTTCCATTGGCGGCGGCCCTTGGACCCGACGTCACCACCAACCGGAACGCCACCACTCCCAGATGCTTTGTTAGAAGGCTGCTGCATTCTGTAAGGACCGACCCTGGAGATGAAAAGCACGTACGGGGAGTCAACATTTAATAAGGACCAGACATGAAACAAGACAGGCACAGCGTCAGCACACGGTCCAAACAACAACATTCGACAATCAATGCTGAAGCGGAGAACAGAGTGGGGGAACAGACAGATATAGGGGAGGTAATGTCAGAGGTGGCTGAGTCCAGGTGAGTCCAATAATTGCTGATGCGCGTGACGGGGGAAGGCAGGTTTGCGTAATGATGGTGGCAGGAGTGCATAATGCTGGGGAGGCTGGCGCCCTCGAGCGCAAGGGGGGAAGTGTGGCAGCAGGCATGATACTTTGCCGCAAAACTCCCTGATCTTCTCAAAAATATATGTTTGTCTAGCTGTGTCCGGTCCAGGTGGTGCTTGTACAGGCAGGCCATCTATGGAAGGAAGGATGTCAGCGTTGCGCAGCAGCTGAAACCTGGTCCCGACTGAGTCCGAACGCTCCTTGGCTACAACAACACCAGGCTCCAGAGCATCAAAGTTGTGAAAGAGGAAATAACAAAAAAAATGATGTGAGATCAATAAAAGTAGTGCCAATCATGTTGGAGGTAAATTAAATAATCAAAACGTCTTGTTTGTGCTTTACATACAGTGCCTTGGGAAAGTATTCACCCCCTTGGCATTTTTCCTATTTTGTTTTCTTACAACCTGGAATTAAATTAGATTTTTGGGGGGTTGGTATCATTTGATTTACACAACATGCCTACCACTTTGAAGATGCAAAATATTTTTTCTTGTGAAACAAACAAGAAATAATACAGAAAAACAGAAAACTTGAGCGTGTATAACTATTCACCCCCTCAGTCAATATTTTGTAGAGCCACCTTTTGCAGCAATTACAGCTGCAAGTCTCTTGGGGTATGTCTCTATAAGCTTGGCACATCTAGCCACTGGGATTTTTACCCATTCTTCAAGGCAAAATTGGATTGAGGTCTGGCCTTTGACTAGGCCATTCCAATACATTTAAATGTTTTCCCTTAAACCACTCGAGTGCTGCTTTAGCAGTATGCTTAGGGTCATTGTCCTGTTGGAAGGTGAACCTCGGTCCCAGTCTCAAATCTCTGGAAGACTGAAACAGGTTCCCCTCAAAAATGTCTCTGTATTTAGCGCCATCCATCATTAAAAAATATATATACAGTGTGTGCAAATGAGGTAGTAAATAGGCCATAGTGGCAAAATAATTACAATATAGCAATTAAACACTGGAGTAATAGATGTTCAGAAGATGAGTGTGCAAGTAGAGATACTGGGGTGCAAAGGCGCAAAATAAATAAAATAACAGTATGGGGATGAGGTAGTTGGATGGGCTATTTACAGATGGGCTATGTACAGGTGCAGTGATCTGTGAGCTGCTCTGACAGCTGGTGCTTGAAGTTAGTGAGGGAGATATGAGTCTCCAGCTTCAGTGATTTTTGCAGTTTGTTCCAGTCATTGGCAGCAGAGAACTGGAAGGAAAGGCGGCCAAAGGAGGAATTGGCTTTGGGGGTGACCAGTGAACTATACCTGCTCGAGCGCGTGCTTAAAGTGGTCCTATGGACAGATACTCCAGTCTCCCCTGTGGAGCTTTGCAGCTCCTTCAGGGTTATCTTTGGTCTCTTTGTTGCCTCTCTGATTAATGCCCTCCTTGCCTGGTCCGTGAGTTTTAGTGGGCGGCCCTCTCTTGGCAGGTTTGTTGTGGTGCCATATTCTTTCCATTTTTTAATAATGGATTTAATGGTGCTCTGAGGGATGTTAAAAGTTTCTGGGTTTTCTTTGTCCCTGACCTGTTTGGAGAGCTCCTTGGTCTTCATGATGCCACTTGCTTGGTGGTGCCCCTTGCTTCATGGTGTTACAGACTCTAGGGCCTTTCAGAACAGGTGTATATATACTGAGATCATTTGACAGATCATGTGACACTTAGATTGCACACAGGTGGATTTTATTTAACTAATTATGTTACTTCTGAATGTAATTGGTTGCACCAGATCTTATTTAGGGGCTTCATAGCAAAGGGGGTGAATATATATGCACACACCACTTTTCCGTTTTATATTGTTTCGAATTTTTTTAATAAACAAGTTATTTTTTTCGTTTCACTTCACCAATTTGGACAATTTTATGTATGTCCATTACATGAAATCCAAATAAAAATCCATTTAAATTACAGGTTGTAATGCAACAAAATAGGAAAACTGCCAAGGAGGATGAATACTTTTGCAAGGCACTGCACCAAGTGTTGTCATCGATTCCTTGTAGAGACACCACAAAGCTGCTTTTGTCACATGGGATGGCAACAGCTTTCCACCAAGTGTTTGTGTCCTGGGTGGCATCCTGGTAAATACTATTGCATTATCCTCTGCGTTGTTGTTGATGAAGTTCACAACTTGCTGTAAGTCCTCATGGTTCAGGTGTAACCTGTGTTTGCTTGGGCCAGCTCTCTTTTTGATGGGAGGCATTAGACCATTCTCCTTGTATGACTGGTGGAGGAGAGTCAATCGTGTTCTACTGATGCTGAAAGACAAATTCCAGATACAAATATTTTGGAATTATTATACAATAGATAGCCGTAATCACCGTCAGACACACATCTGGCGAAGTGGAGTCTTTTGTTTAGACATGCTAGCTAAACAATGAATCATAATCATAATACATTGAGTAATGTTCCTAGCAATACAAACCGATTGTCATAGCTAGCTAAAGTTAACCAAATAGGTTCAATGTTAGCTAGTTAGCTAGCTAACATTAGGCTATTATGCTATAACTATTAGGCCATTAGGCTGTAACTAGCAATGCGAAATGGCATTCTGAGATAACATTACTACACACAGATCAAAAACGTAATGTTAGCTCGCGAGTCAGCCATCTAACATCAGCTAGCTAACTAACAGTAAGCTTTAACTTGGGGGATTTTGTTAAGACATGTAGCTAGCTAGCTAAACAAACAATGAAGCATAATCTCAATCCATAGAGTACTAGCAATGCAAACCGATTTCATAGCTAGCTAAAGTTAACCAAATACGTTCAATGTTAGCTAGGTAGCTAGCTAATATTAGGCCATAACTAGCAATGCGAAATGGCATTCTGAGAATGTTACTACACACATATCATAAACATAATGTTAGCTAGCGAGCCAGCCATCTAACGTCAGATAGCTAACTAACAGTAAGCTTTAACTTGCAATGAAAATAACTTTCTGACAAAAATAGAAACATATAATATCTGAAACTATAGCTAGACTCTTACAATGGAATATATGGATGAATGCTTCACGGCAGACTGCAACCCCTTTCATTAAATAAGACGTCCTGTGTCATTTCCGTTTTGTTTGTACAGCTTTCTTGGCCCGTTGTGTCAAGTCACTCTGGTTCACACTGACCATGTGTGATGCCATAAGAATCATCTTAAGCTTTAGCCCACACCCAACTCTGACCATTTTATTCACCCTAGCAGAGCTGGTTAGGCTGTTTTCATGTTATCAAGAGCATTGGTGACTGTAACTGTACTCCTGGCAACAATTTAATTATGTTTTATGCCGTTGTTAATTGTATTATTATGATAGGGCTCTGAAACCCATAGCCGAATGGCTTCAGACTGAGCATTTCACACTTGAAATGGCTACAGGCAGTGAACTCAAGTTAGGGTTAGGGGTTATATTTCACTTTATATTTTTACTAAACGCTGTTAGCCAAATTACTTGAAACCATGCTTGAAACGGAGCAAGTCATTCGGCTATGTGGAGAAATCATGTGGCACAATGGAATGAGCCACAATTGAAAGTTATGATGTAATTTACAATGCACGGCTGGAATGGGTTAAGTGTATATTCGATTCATTAAATTATTTTCATCGATACACTGGGTCACATTTATTTGGATGGTCTGGATTTTCCATCTGTCGATGCTCTACAGATACGTAGTCATACTATTAATAAACTATGTGTTGATAAGCAACTGCTTGCTACGGTTAGAGTAAAGTTTAGAATAAGGGTAAGGGTTAAGGTTAGTGTTAGTAGATAATTAGTTGAAATGTTACTGATAGTATCAAGATAAAGTGTTAACGTAAACTTATTAATTTTGGCAAACAGAGACACAAGTTATATTGTAGTAGTATGTCAGTGGCACTGAGTAACATACAAAAGCATGCTCCTGGTCTCCCGAGGTGTTTTATTACAGTTTTTTTCAATAACTAGTGCAATTTATGTGGTATATTTTCACAACTATTAGCACATAAAATCAACAGATCATCAAAATGGGACATGTTTCAAAACAAGTACATTTTCAATTGACTGAGTACAACAAACATATTCACAAAGTCACTTGTTCACTGCACCAAATCAATCCTACAATTGGCATACATATTCCATTAAGTATCTGCTTTTCACAATGCATTATTCATATAACTTTTGACATGATTTTCTTGTAATTTGTTAAAATACATACTAAATATGACTTAATCAATTAGCTCAAAACTGATAACTAGTAAAACAAATTGTATAGTCTATACCAAAAGTAAAGTCGATAGTTTACATATACACAGTGCACAAAACATTATGAACACCTGGGCCCAGATTCACAAAGCACTTTTTACAGAAAAACCTAAGAAGCTTCTTAAGAAAATTATTTGAATGGTTTAAAATAACCAATACTGAAACTTTCAGATAAAGTTTGTGAGTAAATTAAACATGTTCAATTGCTTTCATGAGGTTATTCTCTCACTGCCCAAAGTTTAAGACAAGGATTTAGCTATCTTGGAATTAAGAACAAATCCAATAACTTTATTTTCAAGAATCTAATTTCTTCTTAACCATTTGCTTAAGGAGAAACATAGGAAATAGGAGATTAACATTTCCAAGAACCTTTTTGAGGAATTGCAACTTTGCTTAACATTCTTCATAAGTCTATAGATAAAGAAAAAATGGCAGTTAAGGAGAAACTCATAAAACCTTAAGGTTATGTGAATCTCAGCCCTGTTCTTCCCATGAGATTCAGTAGACTGACCAGGTGAATGCTATGACCCTGTCATGATGTGCCCTGGCAAGGGTTCAGTCTCCTCGCTACCCGGATGTACTCCAGATTGCGGTGGTCAGTCCAGATGAGAAAAGGGTGTTTAGCCACCTCAAGCCAATGTCTCCACGCCTTCAGAGCCTTGACAACAGACAACAGCTCCCGGTCCCCAACATCATAGTTTCGCTCCGCCGGGCTGAGCTTCTTCGAAAAGAAAGCACAGGGGCGGAGCTTTGGTGGCGTGCCCGAGCGCTGAGAGAGCATGGCTCCTATCCCAGCCTCGGACGCGTCCACCTCCACTATGAACGCCAAAGAGGGATCTGGATGAGCCAGCATGGGAGCCGAGGTAAACAGAGCCTTTAGGTGACCAAAAGCCCTGTCCGCCTCAGCCAACCACTGCAGTCGCACCGGTCCCCCCTTCAGCAGTGAGGTAATGGGAGCTGCTACCTGAACAAAACCCCGGATAAACCTCCGGTAGTAGTTGGCAAACCCTAGAAACCGCTGCACTTCCTTTCCCGTGGTGGGAGTCGGCCAATTACGCACGGCTGAAATGCGGTCACTCTCCATCTCCACCCCTGAGGTGGAAATGCGGTACCCTAGGAAGGAGACGGACTGTTGGAAGAACAGACATTTCTCAGCCTTGACGTACAGGTCATGCTCCAACTGTCGACCAAGCACCCTGCACACCAGGGACACATGCTCGGCACGTGTAGCGGAGTATATCAGAATGTCATCGATATACACCACTACACCCTGCCCGTGCAGGTCCCGGAAAATCTCGTCAACAAAGGCCTGGAAGACTGATGGAGCATTCATCAACCTGTACGGAATGACGAGGTACTCATAGTGCTCTGAGGAGGTACTAAATGCCGTCTTCCACTCGTCCCCCTCCCGGATACGCACCAGGTTGTAAGCGCTCCTGAGATTTTTCTAAGGCGTCAAACTGCCGACGCGTTCACGTCACGTGACACATACACGTCATGTAGACGTAGTGTTCACGTTGTGTAACGTGGCACTGACATGTCACGTGTCAGTTTGCTTGTAAGTTTATTATGAACCATCTTACCATGAATGCCTTAAACATCTATATGTGTTATGCGTCATGTTAGTTTAAGTGTCTGTTAAGTTTAATATTAAAGATCTCACCAAATGTGTACATGATTTTGTAAAAAATATTTTCATTGCCAGAGTAATCTAATCAATTTCATTTGGCAATTTTAGCTAAAATAGGACTGTCACCTCAATACAAAAATGTAGGCTTGTTGATAGCGTAGCCAGCCGCCCCTACTGTGTAGATATGCCTATTTCTCACATCAATACAGACACAAGGGCTTCGTTGTTGGAGGTAGCCCTATTCAGAAATAAGAAGTAGCCTACAGTAGGTCTCTAGTGGCGCATTCAAAACAACTTGGAAGTCGGAAAATCTGACTTCAGTGCGTTCAAGACAACTGGGAACTCTGAAAAAAATGAGCTCAGCCTGGGATTTAAAAAAAAATGTATGATCATCCAACTCGGAATTCCAGATCAGAAACTCTGGCATCTTTCTCTGACCTGAAAATCACTGATGTCATGATTTCACCTTGTTTCCCCCCCACCCACCACCCAGTTTACTGGATTAACTGACACAATCACGGTCACCATGCAATCCTTAGGCTATACATTTCTGTGGAGATGTCTTATGGCTAAAAGCTAGGTTCGAACTGAGGGGGTATGTGAGAATATAGGCCTAACCCTTGTTATAGAGATGGGCAAAAAGCATACAGTGATGGAAAAAAGTATTTGATCCCCTGCTGATTTTGTATGTTTGCCCACTGACAAAGAAATGTATTTGAACAGTGAGAGACAGAATAACAACAAAAAAATCCAGAAAAACGCATGTAAAAAATGTTACAAATTGATTTGAATTTTAAATGAGGGAAATAAGTATTTGACCCCTTCTCAATCAGAAAGATTTCTGGCTCCCAGGTGTCTTTTATACAGGTAACGAGCTGAGATTAGGAGCACACTCTTAAAGGGAGTGCTCCTAATCTCAGCTTGTTACCTGTATAAAAGACACCTGTCCACAGAAGCAATCAATCAATGAGATTCCAAACTCTCCACCATGGCCAAGACCAAAGAGTTCTCCAAGGATGTCAGGGACAAGATTGTAGACCTACACAAAGCTGGAATGGGCTACAAGACCATCGCCAAGCAGCTTGGTGAGAAGGTGACAACAGTTGGTGCGATTATTCGCAAATGGAAGAAACACAAAAGAACTGTCAATCTCCCTCGGCCTGGGGCTCCATGCAAGATCTCACCTCGTGGAGTTGCAATGATCATGAGAACGGTGAGGAATCAGCCCAGAACTACACGGGAGGATCTTGTCAATGATCTCAAGGCAGCTGGGACCATAGTCACCAAGAAAACAATTGGTAACACACTACGCCGTGAAGGACTGAAATCCTGCAGCGCCCGCAAGGTCCCCCTGCTCAAGAAAGCACATATACATGCCCGTCTGAAGTTTGCCAATGAACATCTGAATGATTCAGAGGACAACTGGGTGAAAGTGTTGTGGTCAGATGAGACTAAGCTCTTTGGCATAAACTCAACTCGCCGTGTTTGGAGGAGGAGGAATGCTGCCTATGACCCCAATAACACCATCCCCACCGTCAAACATGGAGGTGGAAACATTATGCCTTGGGGGTGTTTTTCTGCTAAGGGGACAGGACAACTTCACCGCATCAAAGGGATGATGGACGGGGCCATGTACGGTCAAATCTTGGGTGAGAACCTCCTTCCCTCAGCCAGGGCATTGAAAATGAGTCATGGATTGGTATTCCAGCATGACAATGACCCAAAACACATGGCCAAGGCAACAAATTAGTTGCTCAAGAAGAAGCACATTAAGGTCCTGGAGTGGCCTAGCCAGTCTCCAGACCTTAATCCCATAGAAAATATGTGGAGGGAGCTGAAGGTTCGAGTTGCCAAACGTCAGCCTCGAAACCTTAATGACTTGGAGAAGATCTGCAAAGAGGAGTGGGACAAAATCCCTCCTGAGATGTGTGCAAACCTGGTGGCCAACTACAAGAAACATCTGACCTCTGTGATTGCCAACAAGTATTTTGCCACCAAGTACTAAGTCATGCTTTGCAGAGGGGTCAAATACTTATTTCCCTCATTAAAATGCAAATCATTTTATAACATTTTTGACATGCGTTTTTCTGGATTTTTTGTTGTTATTATTCTGTCTCTCACTGTTCAAATAAACCTACGATTAAAATTATAGACTGATCATTTCTTTGTCAGTGGGCAAACGTACAAAATCAGCAGGGGATCAAATACCTTTTTTCCCTCACTGTATGCTAGCACTTGTTTATTTCGCTGTAGGAAAAATAACGGTCCAGATGTTATAAAGCGATCTAGGCTATAACAATGATTAACCACACGATTATTTACACAGTCTACTAGCTTATCGACGGTCTTGTTCAGCCTCAACATCACAGGAAAATGTGGTTGGTTTATTAAATGGTCTGCAATTTAGAGCTATGCCTACTGCAAAATACCAAAAAGTTAGAATTGGTATAGGTCTATGCATAGACCAAACACCTTAACAGATAAAAAAAACATTTATTAATCAGGAGAATTCCATTGAATCAGGCTATTCATTTCAGTGCAGTTCAGTGCAGTTTCCTTATCTACACTGAAATATTATTTCAGTAGTCCTCTAATATGATTTTTTTTAAATCATAGCTCATTAGTACACCCTTGTGGTTTAATTATGATACAACAATGAATAATGTTGAACTAACAAATACCATCAAGGGATACTTTACAATTGTATCTCTTGTGATACAGCAATGAATAATGTTGAACTAACATACCATCAAGGGATACGTTACAACTTTAATGAACACCTTAATGAACACCTGGGAAAATGACTTCATTTTGGATCCTTCTAATAACCATTTCTTTGACCGGATTATATGGTGGGGACGCTATATTGATGATGTTTGCCTTTTTTGGTCCGGCTCAGAAGATGAACTTATTTCCTTCCACCAATACCTTAACAGCATTAACCCTAACATCAAACTAACTATGGAGTATAGCAAGGATAACATTCATTTTTTGGACCTCGACATCAGTAAAAATGACAAAGGTTGTTTGCACACATCAATCTTTAGGAAGCCTACAGATGGGAATACCATTCTGAGAGCAGACAGCTTTCACCCCAAAAGGCTAAAAGAGAATATTCCATATGGCCAATTCCAAAGAGTCCGCAGAATTTGTGATCAGGAAACAGACTATGTTGTCAAATCTGCTGAATTGGAGAATCGTTTCTTGAATCGGGGCTACAGCGTCCAGGTCCTGAAAGATGCAGGTATAAGGGCTGGATTACTTGACAGAGAGAACTTGTTGCGAAGGGGAGTGCCTCGTGATGCATCAGAGAGAGTGTATTTTGTTACAAAATACAGCACTGAAGCAGAGAACATTAAAAGAATCATTAAAATAATTGGGGAATCATCCAAAGTGATACGCTACTACGCCAAGTCTTTCCTGAGCCACCAGTCATAAGCTTTAAGAGATGTCCTACCCTAAAGGACAAATTAGTCCACAGTTATCTTCCGGGTGACTCTCAAAAAACTTGGCTTGGCCACAAACCCAAGGGCTCTTTTAAATGTAACCAGTGCAACCATTGCAGAAATATTGCACAGAAAAAGTATTTCGTTGATACAGCTTCCAAAATGGAGTATTACGTCAAGCATTTCATTAACTGCAAAACCACTCATGTCATCTATAGATTGGAATGTCCACAGTGCAAGGTGTTCTATATTGGACGGACAAAGAGACGCCTTCAAGATTGCCTAGCGGAACACAAGTACGCCATACGGGTAGGCAATGAAGACTACCCCATGGCAAGGCACTACAAGTCCTTACACCATGGCAACCCTGCCTCCCTACAAGCTATGGGTATTGATCATATCCCGGCCTCTATTAGAAAAGGGGACCGCCTTAAACAGTTAAACCAAATGGAAAGTTTTTGGATTTACAAACTACAGGCCACTAAATACCCGGGTTTGAATGAAGATATGGATTTCTCACCCTTCCTGTAGGGTTGTGATGGGTACATTTGCTGTCATCTAGTGGATATCTTTGCTCAATTGCCCTCAGCTATGTTTAGACTCTTGTTGTTCATGTTTTGCTGTGTTCTAGTGTACTATGGAATGTATTGCTTTCTTATTCTTGACACTTCGCCCAGACATATTTAAGGTTAGAACTACCTTTCTAAGTGTTCTGATACTTTTAGTTTGGAGTTACATTTTTATGATAACATAGCTACAGCATTTCACTTTAAAGTGTGTATACTATTGCTTACTAGGTGTGTCCAATCAATTTTAACCACTCCCCCTTCTAATTAGGGTTAATTGGAAAAGCTGTTAAACAGAGAACATTGTATTATTTCTTTGTACACCCTGATGAAGGCCATGCAGCCGAACGCGTCGGTTTTTTAAAAACATTGTTTCTATTGAACATGCCATACTAATAAAGGCATTTTAATCAATTATATGAAGAGTGCCTTGGTCCTCCTTTCTTTTTGAAGACCTTATAAAACAGCTGTGAAAACCAATCTGGCAATATCTTAGATTTAAATACATAAACGTTTAGATTTGTTTGGTACGTTTGTCAATTTACTTGCAAATGTGTGCTAAAAGTGAGGATGTTTCATAGTATTTCTGATTATCTTAACTCATCACCAGCAATAAATTACATCTTTTACAGAAAACCACGGAACCACTACTTCAATATAGGTCTACACTCAGATAAAAAGGTTCTATCTACAAACTAACCGGATTCTTCTGCTGTCCCCATAGGAGAAACCTTTTTGGTTCCAGGTAGAACCCCTTCTGAGTCTATGTAGAACCATTTTGGGCTCTATTCCACAGAGGGTTCTACCAAAAAGACTTCTACCTGGAACCAAAAAGTGTTCTCCTTTTGTAACAGCCAAAGAACCCTTTTGGAACCCATTTCTCAAAAAGTGTACTCAGCAAGTTTAGCCTGATAAGTTTACACCATTTCATTCTGTACTCACACATCTGCCTGGTATTCAAGATAACACTCAACATAGCACCAACACCTTTGAAGGTTTTCATCAACCTCTGCTCAGACTTAAATCGCAGTGTTCCAAGAATCTCCACCAGGGGGCGACTATAGTATCCTCAAACGGACAAAAAGGAGATACAAGAGGTCACCCCACACTTATTTTAGATCCCAAGGGGTCTTTATTTTCATACTGTATGCTCTTATTCTCATCACTATCTCCTTTGACATCTTCTCATGTATTTTCTTGGAACTCCATCCATACACACATACAGATAGACACACTACTGTAGCATCTTGTTTACATTTCTCACATTTTAAGCATCCATCTTTGGCCTTGGATGGATCATGTTGCAATGAGATGGGCACAGAGGTATGTATGTACAGTCCTTCTCAGTGTGGCAGCAAATTAGTTGAACAGGAGGAGAGGATGTGGTTGCTTGTCAAGGGAGAGCAGTGTGGATGCTGATTGGTTGCTCTGGCTAATCACTTCTTGACTAAAAGAAAGAGATTTAGAAATTAGTTTGACCTTGCCATAGTTCAACAGCTTAAAAGCCTACATTAACATAGTGCCAGAGATAGCAAACATAACATATGAAGAAGCCTCCCCATCCCCATTTACAATTTCATTCATCAATGAAATACATTATACAGATCACTGCACCTGTACATAGCCCATCTGTAAATAGCTGTAATGGAAATTATATGATTAAAGGTTTGACTAAATGATTTCACTCAGAAACTATATAACCTGTTGAAATGTATTAGTAATTATAAGGCTATAATAATATGTTAAAAACTATAATCCAATACTGTGTGTGAGGAGACTGTTTAAGACTAAGACACTGTTACCACTTCAAAATGAGCAGGGCAGAGTTGATAAGACGACCTTGGGAAAGGAACAGGAGAAGAGGCCTCCCTAAGTTAGGGAGAGAAACAACGGCCTGGGAACGGCTTAGTTGGCAGGAGATTAGAAGACAGGTGGCAAGGTTTGATAAGAAATGTATGTGTACTGTCGAAAAATACAGCCGCCTAAAGCGGGGTGGAGTTCTCTACTGATGCGAGTTCATTTGGGTGTGTGTGTGTTAATATAAAAGGCTTTGTACATTGTATGGATTTGAGAGCTCTCATAAATAAACGTTTTGACCATTGTAGGCTGGTTCTCTGTCTGCTTCATTCAACCTGAATCTTATGTAACCGATGTGAAATGTCTAGTTAGTTAGCGGTGTTGCGCGCTAATAGCATTTCAATCAGTGACGTCACTCGCTCTGAGACTTGAAGTAGGGTTTCCCCTTGCGTTGCAAGGGCCGTGGCTCTTGTGGCGCGATGGGTAACAATGCTTCGGTGGGTGTCAGTTGTTGATGTGTGCAAGGGTCCCTGGTTTGAGCCCGGGTTGGGGTGAAGAGAGGGACGGAACCTACACTGTTACATTGATGCTGTTGACCCGGATCATTGGTTGCTGCGGAAAAGGAGGAGGTCAAAGGGGGGGTGAGTGTAACCGATGTGAAATGGCTAGTTAGTTAGCGGTGGTGCGTGCTAATTGCATTTCAATCAGTGACGTCACTCGCTCTGAGACTTGAAGTAGGGTTTCCCCTTGCGTTGCAAGGGCCGCGGCTTTTGTGGCGCGATGGGTAACGGTGCTTCGGTGGGTGTCAGTTGTTGATGTGTGCAAGGGTCCCTGGTTCGAGCCCGGGTTGGGGCGAAGAGAGGGACGGAACCTACACTGTTACACTTACACACTCTGGGGGGGGGTCAGCAGACTGAGTAGTTTAATTGAAGTTCGGTTTAAGAACATTGATAACTTAATTCACGTAACAATAGCCCATCCAACTACCACATCCCCATACTGTATTTATTTACCTTGCTCCTTTGCACCCCAGTATCTCTACTTGCACATTCATCTTCTGCACATCTACCATTCCAGAGTTTATTGCTATATTGTAATTACTTAGCCACCATGGCCTATTTATTGCCTTAACTCCCTTATCTTACCTCATTTGCACTCACTGTATATAGACTTTTTGTTTTCTTTTTTTCTACTGTATTATTGACTGTATGTTTGTTTATCCCATAGGTAACTCTGTGTTGTTGTATGTGTCGAACTGCTATGCTTTATCTTGGCGAGGTCGCAGTTGCAAATGAGAACTTGTTCTCAACTAGCCTACCTGGTTAAATAAAGGTGAAATAAAACATAAAAAAAGACTATAGCACATTCAAATACATTTTATTGTAAACTATAGGCTACTCCTGTATCTGCCTTGTACAATACCATAATCATTTAATTAAGTGGTGTACCCATCCACATTTCCAATTTCATTTATCAATTAGATATATAATACAAACACATACAGTTACGTTACTGTAGAATAGCCTACTCCTGTATCCACACTTTATTTGGACACCATTATGATTTCATTGGTCTTGTCAGGCATGATTTTAAGGTCTTCGATTGAAGTTGTATGTTGTACCTCGTTCCCTTCTTCAGTGAACAGTAGTTATGCATCCACCATTCAGTTTGTGTGAATGTGTAGGCCTAGTGACAATGGAAAAATAAACCCAAATGTCCAGCGCAAAATGGCATGTAGGGGTGGTGTATTACAATGTCAAATATGTATATATCCCATAGTACAATGGCATGTTGGGGTAGTGTATTACAATGTAAAATATGAATATATCCTATATCATCACATGTGTATATTTTCATTTACAATTTAATTCATCCATTAAATCAATAATACTAGCACATCAAATTACATTATTGTACACTAGCCTACTCACCTATCGACACAGTAAATAATACTGCCTGCGTGCTTTCGACAATATGTTATAAACTCAAATAAACCAAATTTGCCTTATCTACACAGTAGACCTAAATATTTCCTAATGATATCACTACTTAAATATAGCCTACTGTAACGGTTGTCGTCGGGGATAGAGGACCAAAACGCAGCAGGAATGTGGATGCTCATCTTGATATTTATTTTAAATAAAGAGAACACCAAAACAACAAAACAAAGAACGCACGAACAACAAAACGAAGAACGCACAAACAACAAAACGAAGAACGCACAAACAACAAAACGAAGAACGCACAAACAACAAAACGAAGAACGCACAAACAACAAAACAGTCTTGTCACGCTCACACAGGCAAAACAATAAACAATCTCCCACAACACCAAACCAAACAATTACCCATATATAGGACTCTCAATCAGAGGCAACGAGAAAGCACCTGCCTCCAATTGAGAGTCCAACCCCCCATTAACCTAAACATAGAAATACAACAAACCAGAAAGAACATAGAAATACAAAACATAGAACATAGACCAAAACCCGGGAATAATAAATCAAACACCCTACTAAATAAATCACCACCCCGAACCACATAAACAAAATACCCTCTGCCACGTCCTGACCAAACTACAATAACAAATAACCCTTATACTGGTCAGGACGTGACACCTACTTACTTCTCAATTGGATCAAGGACATCTTGGTAATTCTTTTCATCATCTCTAAGGAAACTATCTGCTGCTTGTAAAAAAAGTATTTTTCAAATGAACGTCTGTGTTGCCGCCGAGCTCTCAAATACCGTGCCTGTCTCTCACTCTATGACCGGTCACTGCTATCCGGATTCCTTGAGACGTCCTTACCCTGAACCCTAAACCTCTAAACTAACACTAAACTTAACCATTTTACATTTATACTTGATAGAGGTAGGGACATCCCAAGGACCCCAAATAGCACAGACCCTCTGGGAAGGCCTATGAACTCCTCTATTCGACTGAAAGCCACGCACACAACTCTTATTGGTTGTCTGATGTAGGCTATTGGGAACTGGTAACAACACAGTCTGAGATTAGCTAACAACATTTCGATCTGTATATAGCGAGATAAGATAACATACAATGCCATGAGGTGTTGAGGGAAAGACAGATTACCTATAGATTGGACATAATATTTTCTAGGCAATTAGCAATAACAGGAAATACACAAGACGTAGGCTACACTCGGAGGCTACTTCGGAATGTCGGCTGGCACTGGAAAAACGGTGGGTTTCTAACATTATGGTTGAGATTCATTAAAATGCAGACATTAGTAAGGAGTTGGTATGACGACATGTTAGTTAACATTACACGCAGGCGTCACGCAGACGTTAGTAAGGCAGGCACACGGTGTTACGGTTGCCTAGGTTTAATTAATGCAGACGTTGGAAGTACTGCTCTGTTTGATTTTCAGGTTAAAAAAAAAGAAATTCAATCTGTAGATTTTCCCAAATACATTTTGTGCCAGGATGTAAAACAGCTGTTTTGTATATTTGTGAAGATATCAAAATACTTAAACTTACATGCAAAATACCTGCTGTTAACTTTAAAATGATTGGAATGATATATCCAAAGAGAGTGTAAAGAAGATTTTGGTTGCCTAGGGTTAATTAAGTCTCTTATCACCCCCCATAAACGTCTGACTGACATGACAGAGATGGAAACTTGAGTCTGAGACTCGACTCAAGTCGCATTTAAGTCGCAAAGTAAATGACTTGCGACTTGACTTAGACTCGTGACCAATTGACTTGAGACTTGACTTGGACTCTAGATGAGAGACTCGTGAACAATGCAAGTCAGTACTGGGCAAGTCAGTTTGTGTTGTGCATTCTGTCAGATAACATGGAACATGCGGCATTGTAACACAGAGACAGTTGTTTAATACAGAGGGCTGAAAAGTGTTCTAGAACGTCTGTGTTCCGCAAAAAAATATGCAGAAAATGACATATTTATTTCAATGGGAGGATAGTGGTTACTCATATTTGCACTTTGTCCATATTTGATTGAGAGGACATTGTGTATGCCATTGCTATATAGATCAGAACATTAAAACGCAAAGCAAAAGTTAGCTAGCATTTATCGTAGTATGTGAAATCATGTCATATTTAAATAATATGCTGTAAATTATATAATTATGACAGTGTTTTGCAACTAACTTTATTTATGATATTTTTTTATATATTTTTTAAGCACATTGACTGTTGACCTAGTGAACCACGTTAGTAAACTTAAAGAGCAACCATCCCTTTTAAAAAAAAATTAAATAGGTTATTGGACTGGTCTAGGTGTCATTATTAAAAAGGAGAAAATATTTCTTACATTTTTCTGGCCACTATGATGAAAAAAGAAGAGTTTTCTGAAGGAGTTTTATCCGTGCGCCCTCCAAAATTCCGTAAAAAATGTTTGTGTCTGGTGGTTTCTCCAAATTGTATGGACAATTTAGATTTCCAAGTGTTTAGATTTCCAAGCAAATAGAGCACAACTTTTCAGGCTTGGGTGAGATTTGTGCAGGTGAAGAGGCTTGAATTCACTGCTGCCTCTGTGCAGCCCAAACAATTCGTGGTGTGTGTGGTGCACATTTCACAAATGAAGACATGTGGCTAGTGACATGACTGAGTACAACATAGGATTCAGGACCAAGGATCAGTGCTACCTCAAGATAGGGGTGCCGTGTCTGCACTCTTGTCCATCGTATGAAAGGCCGCTTTGTTACAAGATGAGGCGTGTATGTTGTGAAATTGCCTGTGAGTGAGTACAACCTTCTTGGTAGTTAAGAAAGTTTAGCTCGTTTGGCTAACTTTAGCTGGTGGCATTATCTTGGAACCCATCATCGGGCAAATTTCACATTTTGTCCCAGTTTTCTAGACTAGATTGTAATTTACTGTTAATGAATGTTATCTGTGAACAGTAACGAATGGTAACTTTAGCCTATGTGCAGACTGTTGCTAAATTACCTAATGTTAGCTAAATAGATCCAACTACCTAGGAATCTAGGGGTCTTTTACTAACATCTAACGACTAGATAGCTGAATAAATACTCTGTAGCAGCAGCCACGTTTTCCATGATTTCCTACCTGGGCTGACGTTCTAGCTGAGGCCGCTCACCTTCTTCTACGTCATTGGAGATAAGCTGTTTTTAATGTGAGCGCCTAATAAAATTATTTAATGATGTATATCTTGAGTTATGTAAGTCATATGCGGGGAAAAAAGTCAGATGATGTTTCCACCTTCATTGGCTACATTTGAATTAATTGGAGGTGTTAACTTCCAAGATGCTTCTTTAACTTCTATGGGCTATGTGGGATGCTGCGGGACACCTGCGGGACAAGCCAGTGAAATATCAGGGCGGCAAATTCAAAACAACAAAATGTCATAATTCAGCTTTCTCAAACATACAAATATTTTACACAATTTTAAACATACACTTCTCCTTGATTTAACCACATTGTCCTATTTCAAAAAGGCTTTACAGCGAAAGCAAAACATTAGATTATGTTAGGAGAGTACATAGACAAAAATCACACAGCCATTTTACAAGCAAGGACATGTGTCACAAAAACCCAAAACACAGCTAAATGAAGCACTAACCTTTGACGATTTTCATCAGATGACACTCCTAGGACATTATGTTACACAATGCATGTATGTTTTGTTCGATAAAGTTCATATTTATATCCAAAAACAGCATGTTACATTGGCGCGTGATGTTCCGAAAATTTATTCCCACCAAAACGTCCAGTGAATGTGCACATCAACTTACAAAAATACTCATCATAAATGTTGACAAAATATCTAACAATTATTTAAAGAATTATAGATAGACTGCTCCTGGATGCAACCGCTGTGTCAGATTTTAAAATAGCTTTACGGAGAAAGCACATTTTTCAATATTCTGAGTACATAGCTCGCCATCACAGCAAGCTATACAGACACCTGCCAAGTTCGGGGTCACCTAAACTCAGAATTAGTATTATAAATATTATCTTACCTATGCTGGTCTTCATCAGAATGCACTCCCAGGACTGCTACTTCCAGGAAACAAAAATGATACACAGTATGATGGCAAAGGTAACACAATTTTGCAGCTTAATACATACTACCTGTGGTCTGAAAGAAGCATTTGATGCTGAGTTCGGAGCCAATAGTAGTGTGTCATCAAAGCTGTCATCAAGGCAAAGGGTGGCTGCTTTGAATAATCTCAAACATAAAATATATTTTGATTTGTTTAACACTTTTTAGTTTACTACATGATTCCATATGTGTTATTTCATAGTTGTAGAAAATAATCAAAAGAAAGAAAAACCCTGGAATGAGTAGGTGTGTCCAAACTTTTAACTGGTACTGTATACAGTCCCAGTAGCCTACATCAGACAACCAATAAGAGTTGTGTCCATGGCTTTCAGCGAATAGAGGAGTTCATAGGCTTTCCCAGAGGGTCCGTGCTATTCGGGATCTTTGGGATATCCCTACGTCAACCATTTTCATTTCTACTTCATTAAGTTTAGGTTAGGTAAGAGTTCTAGTGTAGGGTTCAGGGTAGGGACGTCCCAAGGAATCTGGATAGCAGTGACCGTGAGAGACGGGCACGGTATTTGAGAGCTCAGCGGCGTATGTTGGAAATTACAAGATTATGTTATAATACTTTTATTGCATCAAATGGTTGTTTTATGCAACAGAATAGAGGGTTCTTATAACTCTATTGTGTCTGTGTGAACTGAAAGTGGGCCTCTGGGAGATAACACTGACAGGAGATTTATGATGTCTTTTGGGTGATAAAACCTAAAGAGACTGCATTCCAGAGCATGAGTTAATGTTTCTGTTCTATAAGGAACCAGGGAGAGATGACCCCAGGGCCAGACCCTGGTCTGTACACAAAGAGTACTGTTTGTACAGCAGATACTGTCTGCTGTGAATTATAAGTATCTTTCATACAAATCTTAACCTTGTGACCCATTCCATACATCTGTTGTTCGTCATGTAGACTGAAAGGGGTGTATCTTGGCTATAAAAGACCTTTGTACTTTTGTCTCGAGGCTCTCATGTCACGTCCTGACCAGTAAAACGGGTTATTTGTTATTGTAGTTTGGTCAGGGCGTGGCAGGGGGTGTTTTGGGGTTTTATTCTATGTCCTTTTTTCTATGTTTTGTATTTCTTTGTTTTGGCCTGGTATGGCTCTCAATCAGGGACAGCTGTACTTCGTTGTCGCTGATTGGGAGCCATACTTAGGTAGCCTGTTTTCCTTTGGGTTTTGTGGGTGGTTAATTTCTGTTTAGTGTTGTTACCTGACAGAACTGTTTTGGCTGTCGTTCGTTTCTTATTTTGTTTAAAGTGTTCCATTAAAATATTATGATGAGCACTAATCACGCTGCACCTTGGTCTACTCCATTCAAAAGCCGTTACAGAACCACCCACCACCAACGGACCAAGCAGCGTGGAAGGGAGCAGCACCAGGAGTAGATCAAGCAGCGTGCTCGGGAGGTGATGGCATCCTGGTCGCTGGAGGAATTGGAGGGAAGAATAGACTGGACTTGGGAAGAGCTATTGAACCATTGCAACAGCCTGCCGGGGAAGCAGGTGGAGGTGAAGAGGCAGCCCCAAAAAAATTATGGGGGGGCACACAGGGAGATTGGCGGAGTCAGGCTTTAGACCTGAGCCAACTCCCCGTGCTTACCGGAAGCGGCGTGTTACTGGTCAGGCACCGTGTTATGCGGTAGAGCGCACGGTGTCTCCAGTGCGCGCTCATAGCCCGGTGCGCTACATCCCAGCCCCCCGCAAGTGCCGTGCTAGAGTGGGCATCCAGCCAGGTAGGAGTATGCCTGCTCAGCACATCTGGCCACCAGTGCGTCTCCTAGGCCCAGGCTACCCTGCGCCTGCTCTACGCATGGCATCCATCATGCCTCAGCACAGCCCAGTTCGCCCTGTGCCAGCACTCTGCCTGTGCAGGGCTACAGTTACAACCCAGCCAGGACGGGTTGTGCAGGCTGTGCGCTCCAGACCTCCAGTACATCCTCAAGACCCGGTCTATCCTGTGCCTGCTCCCAGAGCCAGGCCTCCTGCATGTCTCCCCAGTCTGGTGAGTCCTGTGCCTGCTCCCAGAGCCAGGCCTCCTGCATGTCTCCCCCGCCTGGTGGGTCCTGTGCCTGCTCCCAGAGCCGGGCCTCCTGCATGTCTCCCCAGCCTGGTGAGTCCTGTGCCTGCACCCAGAGCCAGGCCTACTGCTAGTCCCGCCAGTCCGGAGCCACCCGCCTGTCCGGCGCAGCCAGAGCTGCCCGCCTGTCCGGCGCAGCCAGAGCCGCCCGCCTGTCCGGCGCAGCCAGAGCCGCCCGCCTGTCTGGCGCAGCCAGAGTCGCCCGCCTGTCCGGCGGCGAGGGACCCCGCTCTAGAGGAGCCACCTAAGTGGGGTGAGCCAGTGGTGGAGCGGGGTCTGCATCCCGCTCCTGAGCCCCCTCCATAGGGGGGAGGATTTTGAAGGGGGGGGGGTGTAGCACAATAACCGTCATTGACGGTGACCACCCTCCCTTCCCTCCCTTTAGTTTGGGGTTATTGTTTTGTGAGTTTTTGTTTCAGGTGCATTCGCGGTCTGCACCTTTGGGGGTGGGGGGGTACTGTCACATCCTGACCAGTAAAAGGGGTTATTTGTTGTTGTAGTTTGGTCAGGGCGTGGCAGGGGGTGTTTTGGGGTTTTATTCCATGTCCTTTTTCTATGTTTTGTATTTCTTTGTTTTGGCCTGGTATGGCTCTCAATCAGGGACAGCTGTACTTCGTTGTCACTGATTGGGAGCCATACTGAGGTAGCCTGTTTTCCTTTGGGTTTTGTGGGTGGTTAATTTCTGTTTAGTGTTGTTACCTGACAGAACTGTTTTGGCTGTCGTTCGTTTCTTGTTTTGTTTAACCTCTCTAGGGCCGGCGGGATGAAATCGTCCCACCTACGTAACAGCCAGTGGAATCCTGTGGCGCGTTATTCAAATACATTAGAAATGCTATTACTTCAATTTCTCAAACATATGACTATTTTACACCATTTTAAAGACAAGACTCTCGTTAATCTAACCACATTGTCCGATTTCAAAAAGGCTTTACAACGAAAGCAAAACATTAGATTATGTCAGCAGAGTACCCAGCCAGAAATAATCAGACACCCATTTTTCAAGCTAGCATATAATGTCACATAAACCCAGAAGACAGCTAAATGCAGCACTAACCTTTGATGATCTTCATCAGATGACAACCCTAGGACATTATGTTATACAATACATGCATGTTTTGTTCAATCAAGTTCATATTTATATCAAAAAACAGCTTTTTACATTAGTATGTGACGTTCAGAACTAGCATACCCCCCGCAAACTTCCGGCGAATTTACTAACAATTTACTAAATTACTCACGATAAACGTTCACAAAAAGCATAACAATTATTTTAAGAATTATAGATACAGAACTCCTCTATGCACTCGATATGTCCGATTTTAAAATAGCTTTTTGGTGAAAGCACATTTTGCAATATTCTAAGTAGATAGCCCGGCATCACAGGGCTAGCTATTTAGACACCCAGCAAGTTTAGCCTTCACCAAACTCCGATTTACTATTACAAAAGTTTGATTACCTTTGGTGTTCTTCGTCAGAATGCACTCCCAGGACTTCTACTTCAATAACAAATGTTGGTTTGGTCCCAAATAATCCATTGTTATGTTCAAACAGCGGCATTTTGTTCGTGCGTTCAAGACACTATCCGAATGGTAAATAAGGGTTACGAGCACGGCGCATTTCGTGACAAAAAAATTCTAAATATTCCATTACCGTACTTCGAAGCATGTCAACCGCTGTTTAAAATCAAAATTTTTTATGCCATTTTTCTCGTAAAAAAGCGATAATATTCCGACCGGGAATCTGCAATTAGGTAAACAGACGAAAGAAAATAAAGCACGGGGTCGACTCGGGCACGCGCCTAAGCCCATTGTCCTCTGATCGGCCACTTGTCAAAAGCGATAATGTGCTTCAGCCTGGGGCTGCCTCGATATCGTTCAGCTTTTTCCCGGGCTCTGAGAGCCTATGGGAGCCGTAGAAAGTGTCACGTTACAGCAAAGATCCTCAGTCTTCAATAAACAGAGGCAAGAAGAACAACAACTTGTCAGACAAGCCACTTCCTGCATGGAATCTTCTCAAGTTTTTGCCTGCCATATGAGTTCTGTTATACTCACAGACACCATTCAAACAGTTTTAGAAACTTTAGGGTGTTTTCTATCCAAAGCCAATAATTATATGCATATTCTAGTTACTGGGCAGGAGTAGTAACCAGATTAAATTGGGTACGTTTTTTATCCGGCCGTGTAAATACTGCCCCCTAGCCCTAACAGGTTAAAGTGTTCCATTAAAATATTATGATGAGCACTAACCACGCTGCGCCTTGGTCTACTCCAATCAACAGCCGTTACATCTCAACAAATCATCTGAGGGTGATTCGTCAACCAACCATCATTATCGTAGAGCACTCAATCGATTCACTTTATATGTGTGTGCTGTATTGACCTGCTCCCTTATTAATAAGTGGGCCACTCTGTGGCCCAAAAGAGTTCTACCTATGCACGGAACGGGTTCTACATGGAACCAAAAAGGGTTCTCCTATGGGGAGCATGAAGAATCCTTTTAGGTTGTAGATGCACCTTTTTTTCTGAGTGTAGGCCTATATTGCAGAGGTGGTTCTGTGGTTTTCTGAAGAAAAAACAAACAATTGGGTTCCTTGTTGGTGGGAAGTTAAGATCATCAAAAATACTATGAAACATCCCCACTTTTAGCACACATTTGCAAGCAGACAAAGTAACCTCATATGCGTGCTGAGGCATGTGTGATCACTCAACATTCACAGGACCGACAAAAGACATGCTCACATGCAAACAAAAGATAACGTGTCTAACTTGCACCGTTATGCAATTATTAAGAGACTAGATACAAATAGTTAATCCTGGCTACCAATGTTCTAGCATTAATTTATTGAGGCAAGCAGATCAGAGATGTCAAGGTGGTACCCAAGCATATGCCATGTGTATATGTGACACACACACATATGTATGGTCATATTTTTGTATGTTTTATTTTGTTTGTTATTTTATGGAGCCATCCCTTGTATCATTTTCTACGCCTCCCAGGTATTTGCATTTAAAGTAATGTGTATGATTACTGCCGCTAGGTGGAGCTGTGATGTCAATGGGGAGCATTTGTGAGTTCTTGGAGGTTTCTTCTTCAATCTTGGAGAACATCTACTACTGAAAAAGAAAGTATCTCCGTCTCGTCATTTTACCCATATTAATTCAGGTATGTAATGTGCAAAAGTGTAATATGACTTTCAAAATATTAAGGTAGCATGGTAAACTACATAGTCCATGAGTTTGGTGATGTTTGAAGACAATTGAAGGGAATTTTAACCGAGTGAAAAACTGGTTTGTATTTTCGCCGTTGTAAGTAATGGAGGTTGGCTAGGTTACTAACGGTTTACATGTAAGAGAAGAGATTAAGATGGTGTCCGAACTTTCTGTAATTTATTTCAACAATGTTCTAAATCCTATTTGTTTTATTTTCTATGAACAAAGGCTCAGCTTAGTTCAGGTGGTTATGTAAATATTGGATGTCTTGATAAAATGTGTTACTGTTAATATTTGTATGAAAATAGCATTTAACAGTTCGCTAGCTTGATGCTTTGCCAAGTTAGATCTCTTTGCACACAACAGCAGCATCCAGGCCTCCAGAGTACACACCCTATCACCTTCTGTAGGGACGGGAGCCGCAGCTGTTTACTGAGGTAAACAATGCAATTGTATATACAATTATTGCATATACTGTAGTATTAAACATTTGTGATTGACTTAGTGTTGTCTATTGCTATTTTTGTATAATGTACTTTGAGATCACTGAAACGCCTCCTGATGTTGTCGAACCAGATCAGAACGCTTTCGAGGACCACCTTCAGGCATTGGCTGAGAAGGATTTGGAGGAATTTGACCAGGAAAAATGATTGTCCGCTGTTAATAATTTTCTTTTCAGGCCCTCCAAGAGATATGTAAGAGATGTATTTATAATAAGATGAAATATAATTGTATTTATTTCTATTGTCAATGAAGGTGAGCCTGAACATGGACAAGGTTCAGGAGAAACAGAAGGAAAACCACCAGAGGAGAATCAAGAAGGGGACCAAGTGCTTCGACATCCGGTCGAATTACTTGGCTTGGAAGAAGGATGAAAGGAAGGCGAGATCTTGCTGCTCTTTCGCTCCTAGCTGGGGTCACGATCCGTTCAGGTGAACATAGAAAATCTCAGATGATAACTATTCGCATTTGCCTCCTCGTTTGTGGGTGGCATTGCCATGTTGTCAGCAGTACCAACACTGGCCCAGGAGTTTCTCCAAATAGTAAATCTCAAAGCTAACCACTGTGTCATGTTAAGTAACCTCTGCTTCCAGGTAGGTGCTGTTAAGGTGTATGACTCCAGTGGTCATAACACCACCCTGGAGTTTCTCTCACAACTCACCTCTCTCTTATCTTTTCCAGGGACCATCCCTCACCTCCCTCATCAACCCCACTGACATAAAAAAAATACAGACAGGTATCCTTTTTTTTCTGTCTGCCGTTAACATTATTGCATGTCTAATCAAACATTTTAAATTAAATAATTCAATAACTGTATTTTTACATATCTGATCAACCTGTAACCTGTGTGTTTGCTTGTTTACGTCTCTGTCTCCTACCCTGATCCCTGCTGGGACAGGTAGTACATTCAGTGCTATTGGGATTTTTACGAATTATCTTTGAAAGACAGCGTCCTTAAAAAGGAACATTTCTTTTTTTGCTGAGTTTATATATATTTTTATTTTTATTTTTATTTTTTCATCATAATAGTGGACTTAATGAAATAATATTATTTCAGTGTAGATAAGGGAAGGCCAGCTAAAAATTAAAACATGCCAGCCAGACAAGCCAGTGTATGAATCAAATGTACAGTGCCTTGCGAACGTATTCGGCCCCCTTGAACTTTTCGACCTTTTGCCACATTTCAGGCTTCAAACATAAAGATATAAAACTGTAATTTTTTGTGAAGAATCAACAACAAGTGGGACACAATCATGAAGTGGAACGAAATTTATTGGATATTTCAAACTTTTTTAACAAATAAAAAACTGAAAAATTGGGCGTGCAAAATTATTCAGCCCCCTTAAGTTAATACTTTGTAGCGCCACCTTTTGCTGCGATTACAGCTGTAAGTCGCTTGGGGTATGTCTCTATCAGTTTTGCACATCGAGAGATTAAAATTTTTGCCATTCCTCCTTGCAAAACAGCTCGAGCTCAGTGAGGTTGGATGGAGAGCGTTTGTGAACAGCAGTTTTCAGTTCTTTCCACAGATTCTCGATTGGATTCAGGTCTGGACTTTGACTTGGCCATTCTAACAGCTGGATATGTTTATTTGTGAACCATTCCATTGTAGATTTTGCTTTATGTTTTGGATCATTGTCTTGTTGGAAGACAAATCTCCGTCCCAGTCTCAGGTCTTTTGCAGACTCCATCAGGTTTTCTTCCAGAATGGTCCTGTATTTGGCTCCATCCATCTTCCCATCAATTTTAACCAACTTCCCTGCCCCTGCTGAAGAAAAGCAGGCCCAAACCATGAAGCTGCCACCACCATGTTTGACAGTGGGGATGGTGTGTTCAGGGTGATGAGCTGTGTTGCTTTTACGCCAAACATAACGTTATGCATTGTTGCCAAAAAGTTCAATTTTGGTTTCATCTGACCAGAGCACCTTCTTCCACATGTTTGTTGTGTCTCCCAGGTGGCTAGTGGCAAACTTTAAACGACACTTTTTATGGATATCTTTAAGAAATGGCTTTCTTCTTGCCACGCTTCCATAAAGGCCAGATTTGTGCAGTATACAACTGATTGTTGTCCTATGGACAGAGTCTCCCACCTCAGCTGTAGATCTCTGCAGTTCATCCAGAGTGATCATGGGCCTCTTGGCTGCATCTCTGATCAGTCTTCTCCTTGTATGAGCTGAAAGTTTAGAGGGACGGCCGGGTCTTCGTAGATTTGCAGTGGTCTGATACTCCTTCCATTTCAATATTATCACTTGCACAGTGCTCCTTGGGATGTTTAAAGCTTGGGAAATCTTTTTGTATCCAAATCCGGCTTTAAACTTCTCCACGACAGTATCTCGAACCTGCCTGGTGTGTTCCTTGTTCTTCATGATGCTCTCTGCGCTTTAAACGGACCTCTGAGACTATCACAGAGCAGGTGCATTTATACGGAGACTTGATTACACACAGGGGGATTCTATTTATCATCATTATTCATTTAGGTCAACATTGGATCATTCAGAGATCCTCACTGAACTTCTGGAGAGAGTTTGCTGCACTGAAAGTAAAGGGGCTGAATAATTTTGCGCGGCCAATTTTTCAGTTTTTTATTTGTTAAAAAAGTTTGAAATATCCAATAAATTTCGTTCCACTTCATAATTGTGTCCCACTTGTTGTTGATTCTTCACAAAAAAATACAGTTTTATATCTTTATGTTTGAAGCCTGAAATGTGGCAAAAGGTCGAAAAGTTCAAGGGGGCCGAATACTTTCGCAAGGCACTGTATTTGCAAATTAATGGAGTGGAAATTAGCTGACTTTGTGATCTGTAAGGTAAGTAACATTAATGTCTGTGGGGGGTGATTTTTTTTTGTTTTACCCCGATGCCTGTTTATTCTTAAAGCAGAATATAGTAAATATTATTAATCGCAATGGGTAGCCTATGCAAATAAATAGGAAAACATTAAAAGCTTATTAATAGGACTATATTTAGCCTAAATGGGAACAAATATAACTTGGGGAAAGTCAAAGGATCCTAGTTGGACTATTGTTTGTCAAATCCAGATTAAATATAGGTCTTCATGTGTATCAAATCTGTAGGCGATTGTGAGCTAAATCAATGACCAATATAGCTGAAATGTTCAGGCTTCATCATGATCTGTGATCAAAACAGGTTGGGGTGTTTTCGGTTCCGTTTAGGCAAATTTTAAGAATGCAACTGCACTGACATTTTTGGTCTTTTGCCTTAGGCATAGCCTACCACTAATATTTTAAATTGCGGAGCATTTAATAAAAGTTTGGCGGAGCGCAAATATGATGTGGGGGACCGGGAGTTGTTAGCGGTGGTAAAATCCCTGAGGGTGTGGAGACACTGGCTTGAGGGGGCTAAGCACCCTTTTCTCCTCTGGACCGACCACCAGAATCTGGAGTATATCCGGGAAGCTAGGAGACTGAATCCGCATCAGGCAAGGTGGGCCATGTTCTTCACCCGTTTCAGGTTCACTATTTCCTATAGACCAGGCTCCCTGAGCACGAGGGCCGACGCGCTGTCCCGTCTCTATGACACTGAGGACTGGCCCATCGATCCTACTCCCATCATTCCAGCTTGTAGGCTGGTGGCACCGGTGGTATGGGAGGTGGACTCGGACATCGAGCAGGCGTTAAGGGTGGAACCTGCGCCTTCAGTGTCCCGCGGGTCGCATGTACGTGCCACTTGGTGTGTGTGATCAATTGATTCGGTGGGCCCACACACTACCCTCTTCGGGTCATCCTGGTGTGGCGAGGACAGTGCGGGGTCTCAGGGGAAGTACTGGTGGCCCATCTTGGCTAAGGACGTGAGGTTCTACGTCTCTTCCTGTTCGGTATGCGCCCAGAGTAAGGCTCCTAGGCATCTCCCTAGAGGGAAGTTACAGCCCCTCCCTGTTCCACAACGGCCATGGTCTCACCTGTCAGTGGACTTCCTGACCGATCTCCCCCCGTCTCAGGGGAGCACTACGGTCCTGGTTGTTGTGGATCGGTTGCCCGGTCTCCCTACGGCCCTGCAGACTGTGGAGGCCCTATTTACCCACGTCTTCCAGCACTATGGGGTGCCAGAAGACATTGTCTCTGATCGAGGTTCCCAGTTCACGTCCAGGGTATGGAAGGCGTTTATGGAGCATCTGGGGGTCTCGGTCAGCTTGACCTCTGGTTATCACCCTGAGAGTAATGGGCAGGCGGAGAGGGTGAACCAGGAGGTGGGCAGGTTTCTGCGGTTGTATTGCCAAGACCGGCCCGGGGAGTGGGCGAGGTAAATTCCATTGGCGGAGTTGGCCCAGAACTCACTTCGTCACTCCTCCACTAACCTGTCACCCTTTCAGTGTGTTTTAGGTTACCAGCCGGTCCTGGCACCATGGCACCAGAGCCAGACCGAGGCTCCTGCGGTGGAGGAGTGGGTGCAGCGCTCCAAGGAGACCTGGAGAGCCATCCAGGAATCCCTGAAGCAAGCCAGTGGATGGCAGAAGAGGAGTGCTGACCGCCACCGCAGTGAGGCCCCCGTGTTTGTACCGGGGGACAGGGACTGGCTCTCGACCCCGAACCTGCCCCTCCGTTTGCCCTGCCGGAAGCTGGGGCCGCAGTGTGTGGGGCCCTTCAAAGTCCTGAGGAGGATAAACGAGGAGTGTTATAGGTTACAACTCCCTTCCTATTAAAGTATTAACCCCTCATTTCATGTGTCTCTCCTCAGGCCGGTGGTAGCTGGTCCCCTGCAGGAAGGTGAGGTGCCGGAGGTCCCTCCGCCCCCTCTGGACATCGGGGGGTCTCCGGCGTACACCATACGGGCCATTCTGGACTCGAGACGCCGGGTGAGGGGCCTGCAGTAAATCGTGGACTGAGAGGGGTACGGCCCGGAGGAGAGATGCTGGGTACCGGTGGAGGACGTCTTGGACCCGTCCCTGTTGAGGGATTTCCATCGCCTCCACCCGGATCGCACTGCGCCTCACCCTCTGGATCGCCCTTGAGGCCGGTGTTGGCGTGCTGCGGGAGCCGCGCGTCGGGGGGGGGGGTACTGTCACGACTCCTACCGAAAGTGGCTCCCCCTCCTGCTCGGGTGGCGCTCGGCGGTCGTCGTTACCGGCCTACTAGCTGCCACTGATCCCTTTTTGTTTCCCCCTTCCGTTATTGTTTGCACCTGTTCTGTGTTGGGCTGATTAGCGGGGCTATATTAGCCAGTAGGCCCGCCTGCTCTTTGTGCGGGATTGTTACTCTGTATTTTTTCTTGTGTACACGCTGATTGTGTTTTGCTCCAGTGCGTGGTTTTGCGCCGACTGTTTTCGGTCCCCTGTGTTTGGGGCACTTTGTTTTGTGTGCGCACTGATCGCTGTTGGGGTGGCTTGTGTTTCGCCATTGTGCTCATTAAAAGCCACAACCCTGTATCGCTGCTTCCTGTGCTTGATTCCTCACCCACTACACCCAAGCCTTACAGGCTCCCAGTGTCACGCCCTGACCAGGTGAACTCTTCTATTTTGGTCAGGGTGTGGCATTTCTATAGTTTATTTTCTATGTTTTTGGTATAGCCTTGCTTTGGGGCTTATTTCTATGTTGGGTTCTGTCGATTCCCAATCAGAGACAGCTGTCGCTAGTTGCCTCTGATTGGGGAATCACATTTAAGTTCCTTTTCCCCCCACGATGTTTGTGGGGTGTTGTCTCTTTTTGTTGGAGCAGTAACGATACGTTTATTCTCTGTTTTGACCGTGTTATTTCAGTCTGTAATAAATAACATGTGTTCGCTCCCAGCTGCGCCTTGGTCCACTTCTTCCTTCCTGCACGACGATCGTTACAGAACACCCCACCGAACCAGGACCAAGCAGCGGGAGGATAAGGAGCGCGAGAGATGGGCTCGCGAGGGGAAGGAGTTCTGGACCTGGGAGGAGATCATGTCGGGGAAAGGACCCTGGCGGAAGGATTCCCAGGTCGAGGAGGTGATGCCAGCCGGTGGAAGGAGTCGCAGGCGGCGGTCGAGGAGGCCCGGAAGACACCCCCAAGAAATTTTTTTTGGGGGGGCTAATGGGGTGGTCCGGAAGGGCAGAGGAAGAGCCCAGACCACTGCTCTCGTGGGGGATAACGGCGAAGGAGGAGGCAGAGATGTGGCAGGTCCTGGAGGACCTGCGTAGGGACAGCGTGGAGGAAGAGCCTTGGGTGGCAGAGGTGCGCACGGTATCGCCAGTGCGCCTGCACAGCCCAGTGCGCTCTGTGCCAGCGCCCCACATTTGCCGGGCTAGGGGGAGTGTTCAGCGAGGACGTGTTGTGCCGGCTCAGCGCTCCTGGCCTCCGGTGCCCCTTCTCGGTCCGATGTATCCTGCGCCGAGGACGCGCACTGTGTCTCCGGTACGGCTGCACAGCCCAGTGCGTTCTGTGCCAGCGCTCCACACTTGCCAGGCTAAGGTGGGCGTTGAGCCAGAACGGGTGATGTCAGCTGTGCACTCCAGACCTCCAGTGCACCTCCTCGGTCCAGGATATCCGGCGCCGCTTATGCGCACTGTGTCGCCGGTGTGCGGTCACGGTCCAGCACGTCCTGTGCCAGCACCTCGCCCTTGCCGGGCGAATGTGGTGCGTGTCCACAGTCCAGTCCGGCCCATCCCTGCTCCCCGCACCAAGCCAGTGGTGCGTGTCCCCAGTCCTGTAGAGCCCATCCCTGCTCCCCGCACCAAGCCAGTGGTGCGTGTCCCCAGTCCTGTCCGGCCCATCCCTGCTCCCCGCACCAAGTTAGTGGTGCGTGTCCACAGTCCAGTCCGGCCCGTCCCTGCTCCCCGCACCAGGTTAGTGGTGCGTGTCCCAGTCCTGTCCGGCCCATCCCTGCTCCCCGCACCAAGTTAGTGGTGCGTGTCCCCAGTCCTGTCCGGCCCATCCCTGCTCCCCGCACCAAGCCGGGGGTGCGTGTCCCTAGTCCAGTCCGGCCCGTCCCTGCTACCCGCACCAGGTTGGTGGTGCGTGTCCCCGGTCCTGTCCGGCCCGTCCCTGTTCCCCGCACCAGGCCCACGGTGCGTGTCCACAGTCCGGCACGGCCTGTGTCCGGTCCACCGGTGACCAGTCCTGTTCCGGTCGGCGGCTCCGCTCCGGAGCCTGAGCATGCCGCTCCACCGTGGTCCAGTCCGGGCCAGAGGGGTAGGGCTAGGGTGGAGGCAGGGGGAGAAACACGCCCGGGGCCAGAGCCTCCACCGAGGGTGAGGCGCCCACCCGGTCCCCCCCCTAATAGACTTTAGGGTGGTGCGCCGGGAGTACGCACCGTTGGAGGGGGGGTACTGTCACGCCCTGACCAGGTGAACTCTTCTATTTTGGTCAGGGTGTGGCATTTCTATAGTTTATTTTCTATGTTTTTGGTATAGCCTTGCTTTGGGGCTTATTTCTATGTTGGGTTCTGTCGATTCCCAATCAGAGACAGCTGTCGCTAGTTGCCTCTGATTGGGGAATCACATTTAAGTTCCTTTTCCCCCACGATGTTTGTGGGGTGTTGTCTCTTTTTGTTGGAGCAGTAACGATACGTTTATTCTCTGTTTTGACCGTGTTATTTCAGTCTGTAATAAATAACATGTGTTCGCTCCCAGCTGCGCCTTGGTCCACTTCTTCCTTCCTGCACGACGATCGTTACACCCAGGTGTCTTTTATACAGGTAACGAGCTGAGATTAGGAGCACACTCTTAAAGGGAGTGCTCCTAATCTCAGTTTGTTACCTGTATAAAAAGACACATTGTCACGGTTGTTGTCGGTAAAGGAGGACCAAAATGCAGCAGGACTGTGTTTGTTCATTTTGAACATTTATTAACTCAAAATGAACACAAAACAACAAAACAAACTCACGATCACCGAACAGTCTTCTCAGGCTCACATACGCTAGACAAGAAACAATCTCCCACAAAACCTACACAAAACAATTACCCATATATAGGACTCTCAATCAGAGGCAACGAGGAAACACCTGCCTCCAATTGAGAGTCCCAAACCCAATCAACCTAACATAGAAATACATCAACCAGACTACACATAGAAATAAATCAACATAGACCATAACTCAAAACCCGGAAATAATAAATAAAACGCCCTCCTAACTAACACACCACCCCGAACTACATAAAACAAATACCCTCTGCCACGTCCTGACCAAACTAAAATGACAATTAACCCTTATACTGGCCAGGACGTGACACACATGTCCACAGAAGCAATCAGATTCCAAACTCTCCACCATGGCAAAGACCAAAGAGCTCTCCAAGGATGTCAGGGACAACATTGTAGACCTACACAAGTCTGGAATGGGCTACAAGACCATCGCCAAGCAGCTTGGTGAGAAGGTGACAACAGTTGGTGCAATTATTCGCAAATGGAAGAAACACAAAAGAACTGTCAATCTCCCTCGGCCTAGGGCTCCATGCAAGATCTCACCGCGTGGAGTTGCAATGATCATGAGAACGGTGAGGAATCAGCCCAGAACTACACGGGAGGATCTTGTCAATGATCTCAAGGCAGCTGGGACATGTTCACCAAGAAAACAATTGGTAACACACTACGCCGTGAAGGACTGAAATCCTGCAGCGCCCCGCAAGGTCCCCCTGCTCAAGAAAGCACATATACATGCCCGTCTGAAGTTTGCCAATGAACATCTGAATGATTCTGAGGACAACTGGGTGAAAGTGTTGTGGTCAGATGAGACCAAAATGGAGCTCTCTGACATCAACTCAACTCGCCGTGTTTGGAGGAGGAAGAATGCTGCCTATGACCCCAAGAACACCATCCCCACCGTCAAACATGGAGGTGGAAACATTATGCTTTGGGGGTGTTTTTCTGCTAAGGGGACAGGACAACTTCACCGCATCAAAGAGACGACGGACGGGGCCATGTACCGTCAAATCTTGGGTGAGAACCTCCTTCGCTCAGCCAGGGCATTGAAAATGGGTCGTGGATGGGTATTCCAGCATGACAATGACCCAAAACACACGGCCAAGGCAACAAAGGAATGGCTGAAGAAGAAGCACATTAAGGTCCTGGAGTGGCCTAGCCAGTCTCCAGACCTTAATCCCATAGAATATCTGTGGAGGGACCTGAAGGTTCGAGTTACCAAACGTCAGCCTCGAAACCTTAATGACTTGGAGAAGATCTGCAGAGGAGTGGGACAAAATCCCTCCTGAGATGTGTGCAAACCTGGTGGCCAACTACAAGAAACATCTGACCTCTGTGATTGCCAACAAGGGTTTTGCCACCAAGTACTAAGTCATGTTTTGCAGAGGGGTCAAATACTTATTTCCCTCATTAAAATGCAAATCATTTTATAACATTTTTGACATGCATTTTTTTCTGGATTTTTTGTTGTTGTTATTCTCTCTCTCACTGTTCAAATAAACCTACCATTAAAATTATAGACTGATCATTTCTTTGTCAGTGGGCAAACGTACAAAATCAGCAGGGGATCAAATACCTTTTTTCCCTCACTGTATGCCTATTTTAGATAAATCAACAAATAAAATTGATTAGATTACTCTGGCAATGAAAAATATGTTTTACAAAATCATGTACATTGCCTCCGGCATGATTTTTCAGACCCCTTGACTTTTCCACATTTTGTTACGTTACAGCCTTATTCTAAAATGGATTAAATAAATACACATTTCTCAGCAATCTACACACAATACCCCATAATGACAAAGCAAAAACAATTTTAAATATATTTTAGCAAATGTAAAAAGAAAAATTAAAAAAATGAAATACCTTATTTACATAAGAATTCAGACCCTTTGCTATGAGTAGAAATTGAGCTCAGGTGCATCCTGTTTCCATTGACCACATTTGAGATGTTTCTACAACTTGATTGGAATCCACATGTGGTAAATTCAACTGATTGGACATGTTTTGGAAAGGCACACACCTGTCCATATAAAGGTCCCACAGTTGACAGTGAATGTCAGAGCAAAAACCAAACCATTAGGTCGAAGGAACTGTCCGTAGAGTTCTGAGAAAGGATTGTGTCGAGGCACAGATCTGGGGAAGGGTACCAAAAATGTCTGCAGGAATCAAGGTCCCCAAGAACACAGTGGCCTCCATCATTCTTAAATGGAAGAAGTTTGGAACCACCAAGGCTCTTCCTAGAGCTGGCCGCCCGGCCATACTGAGCAATCGGGGAAGAATGGCCTTGGTCAGGGAGGTGACCAAGAACCCAATGGTCACCCTGACAGATCTCTAGAGTTCCTCTGTGGATATTGGAGAAACCTCCAGATGACAACCATCTCTGCAGCACTTCTCCAATCAGGCCTTTATTGTAGAGTGGCCAGACGGAAGCCACTCCTCAGTAAAAGTCTGATGAAACCAAGATTTAACTCTTTGGCCTGAATGCCAAGCTTCACATCTGGAGGAATCCTAGCACCATCCCTACAGTGAAGCATGGTGGTGGCAGCATCATGGTGTGGGGATGTTTTTAGCGGCAGGGACTGGGAGACTAGTCGGGATCGAGGCAAAGATGAACGGAGAAAAGTACAGAGAGATCCTTGATGAAAACTTGCTCCAGAGCGCTCAGGACCTCCTACTGGGGTGAAGGTTCACCTTCCAGAAGGACAACGATCCTAAGAACACAGCCAAAACAATGAAGGAGTGGCTTCAGGACAACTCTCTGAATGTCCTTGAGTGGCCCGGCCAGAGCCCGATCAAACATCTCTGGAGAGACCTGAAAATAGCTGTGCAGCAACTCTCCCCATCCAACCTGACAGAGCTAGAGAGGACCTGCTGAGAATAATTGGAGAAAGTCACCGAGTACAGGTGTGCCAAGCTGTTACGTCATACCCAAGAAGGCTCAGTGCTGTAATCGCTGTCAAAGGTGCTTCAACAAAGTACTGAGTAAAGGATCTGAATACTTGTGTAAATGTGATATTTCAGTTTTCTATTTGTAATACATTTGCAAAACAATCTAAAAACCTTTTGTTGCTTTGTCATTATGTGGTATTATGTGTAGGTTGATGAGGGAAAAAAACTATTTAATTAATCCATTTTAGAATAAGGCTGTAACGTAACAAAATGTCAAAAAAGTCAAGGCGTCTCAATACTTTCCGAAGGAACTGTACATGTAAACGTCAAGGCGTTCATGGTGATATCTTTCATAATAAATTGACACGTGAACAGTTTTTTAAAACTTTAACCTTTATTTAACTAGTTAAGTTAGTGCCTGTTGACAGCATCCGGTGAAATTGGAGGGAGCACAATTCAAATAAATAATCTTAATATTAAACATTTATGAACATACAAGTATCTTATATCGGTTAAAAGATTACATTCGTGTTAATCTAACTGAATTGTCCGATTTACAATAGGCTTTACAGCGAAAGCATACCATGCGATTGTTTGAGGACGGCGCCCAACATCAACATATTCTTCAACCAGCACAAGCTTCATAAAATCCCAAATAGCGATTTAAATAATCACTTATTTTTTGAAAATCTTCATCTGTTTGTAATCCCAAGGGTCCCAGCTACAACATGCATGGTCGTTTTGTTAGATAAAATCCTTCTTTATATCCCAAAAAGTCAGTTTGGTTGGCGTCATTGATTTCAGTAATCCACTCGTTCAACATGCAGACAAAGGAATCCAAAAAGCTACAGATAAAGTTTGTTAAAACAAGTCAAACTACGTTTCTATTAAATCCTCAGGTACCCTAAAATGTAAATAAACTATAATATTTCATACGGAAAGAAGTATGTTCAATGGAAAAGTAAAATTAGCAATTGCGCATCCTCTTCGTCACGCGCCCACAGACTGATTTCCAACTGTGACTCCCGGTATCAAAACTCAAAATTCTTCCTCGTTTTGGAAGAAAGAAGACTGAAACATTGAACAAAGACTGTTGACATCTAGTGGAAGCCATAGGAATTGTAATCTGGGAGCTGGAATTCTATAGGACCCATAGCTTTCCATTGAAAGAGCATGGGATCTAAAAAAAAGAGATTCTGGTTGGTTTTTCTTAGCATTTTCTGCTACCATATCAATTGTGTTATAGTCTAATACATTATTTTAACATTTCTGCTAAATTCAAAGTGTTTTCTATCCAATGACAGCAATTATATGCATATCCTGGCTTCTGGGCCTGAGTAACAGGCAGTTTACTTTGGGCGAGTCAGTCAGGCAGAAATTGAGGAAAAATAACCCTATGTCTAGTTTCCTGAATCGGTCACATTTTATCTCTGGAACCCCCAGGGTGACAAATCAGAGCAAGATTACTGAATGTAAGTACATTATTTACCTTAAGAGGTGAATGTAGCAAACCAGTTGCCGTGATAAAAGGGTTTTGTTGTTGTGCACTATCCTCAAACAATAGCATGGTATTTTCTTTCTGTATTAGCTACTGTAAATTGGACACTGCAGTTAGATGAACAAGAATTTAAGCTTTCTGCCCATATAAGACATGTCTTTGTCCCGGAAAGTTGGTTGTTGTATGCAACATTTTCTAGTCATTATGGCATATTGAGCAACAACCATCCCAGTTTAGGGACACCGATCCGACAGAGTTTAAAACATCTTCAGGCTAGGGTCTACCTAGAAGGTCAGCATCCCGGAGTCACCTCTTCACTGTTGATGTTGAGACTGGTTTTTTGCGGGTACTATTTAATGAAGCTGCCAGTTGAGGACTTGTGAGGCGTCTGTTTCTCAAACTAGACACTCTAATGTACTTGTCCTCTTGCTCAGTTGTGCCTCCTACTCCTCTTTCTATTCTGGTTAGAGCCAGTTTGAACGGTTCTGTGAAGGGAGTAGTACACAGCGTTGTACGAGATCTTCAATTTCTTGGTAATTTCTTGCATGGAATAGCCTTCATTCCTCAGAACAAGAATAGACTGACGAGTTTCAGAAAGTTATTTGTTTCTGGCCATTTTGAGCCTGGAATCGAACCCACAAATGCTGATGCTTCAGATACTCAAGCAGTCTAAGGCCAGTTTTATTGCTTCTTTAATCATAACAGTTTTCAGCTGTACTAACATAATTGCAAAAGGGTTTTGTAATGATCAATTAGTCTTTTAAAAGTATACATTTGGATTAGCTAACAACATGCCATTGGAACACAGGAGTGATGGTTGCTGATAATGGGCTTCTGTACGCCTATGTAGATATTCCATTACAAATCTGCCGTTTCCAGCTACAATTGTCATTTACAACATTAACACTGTATTTCTGATCAATTTCATGTTATTTTAATGGACAAAAACGTGTATTTTCGTTCAAAAACTAGGACATTTCTAAGTGACCCCAAACTTTTGAACGGTAGTGTATATTTAATCCATTTTAAATTCAGGCTGTAACACAAATTTTTTTATTAGTTGAGGGGTATGAATACTTTCTGAAAGCACTATACCTGAAGGCTGTGTGTAAAGTGTAATATTGAACTCAAAAGTTATAATTTTACTTCATCGTATGTGTACCACAGAACAATTCAAAGTTGAACCAAACTGTAAACTGAACCAAATTTAATGGGACATTAACAACATCCAGCGTGATATATTCAGTTAGTTAAATCTAGAATCCTTAGTCGCTACATCGATTTTTGAACATAACTTATAAACTAATGAATGCCTCATGAGCTTAGTTAAACTGTTGTACCCCATCAGAACCCAAAATATAAATGTTTTACAACAATGTTTGTAAACAAAGTAAATGTAAACACTGCATCATTTTTATATCATCGATGGTCAGTCCTTGCGTCGATAGCTCTGTCTATGAATTTGAGAGTGATTACATTTCTCCCGGCCCGTACCTCAGCTTTTGACCAAAACAGAGGTGGGTGCCGCTTTGTTGTTGTTTCACCTGCAGATTATAGCTCTAAGTAAATTTTGGTCCTCTGTGGCTCAGATGGTAAAGCATTTTGCTTACAATGCCAGGATTCTAGGTTTGATTCCTGCTGGGGCCACCCATACCAAAATATACAGTGCCGTGCGAAAGTATTCACCCCCTTGGCATTTTTCCTATTTTGTTAGGGGTCATTACATTGGGGGGTCATTTGATTTACACAACATGCCAACCACTTTGGTAGATGCTAAATATTTTTTATTGTGAGACAAACAAGACAAAAAAACAGAACTTGAGTGTGCATAACTATTCACTCCCCCAAAGTCAATACTTTGTAGAGCCACCTTTTTCAGCAATTACAGCTGTCTCTTGAGGTACGTCTCTATAAGCTTGGCATTCGAGGTCGACCGATTATTATTTTTCAATGCCGATACCGATACCGATTATTGTAGGGCCAAAAAAATCCTATACCGATTAGTCAGACGATTTCTTTTTATTTATTTGTAATAATGACAATTACAACAATACTGAATGAAAACTTATTTTAACTTAATATAATAAATACATCAATAAAATCAATTTAGCCTCAAATAAATAATGAAACATGTTCAATTTGGTTTAAAGAATGCAAAAACAAAGTGTTGGAGAAGAAAGTAAAAGTGCCATGTGCCATGTAAGAAAGCTAACGTTTAAGTTCCTTGCTCAGAACATGAGAACATATGAAAGCTGTTTGAGGTTCTTATAGGCACTTTAGTATTGCCAGTGTAACAGTATAGCTTCCGTCCCTCTCCTCGCCCCTACCTGGGCTCAAACCAGGAACACATCGACAACAGCCACCCTCGAAGCATCATTACTCATCGCTCTACAAAAGCCGCGGCCCTTGCAGAGCAAGGGGAACAACTACTCCAGGTCTCAGAGCGAGTGACGTCACTGATTGAAACACTATTAGCGCGCACCCCGATAACTAGCTAGCCATTTCCCATCGGTTACACCAGCCTAATCTCGGGAGTTAGGCTTGAAGTCATAAACAGCTCAATGCTTGAAGCACAGCGAAGAGCTGCTGGCAAACCCACAAAAGTGCTGTTTGAATGAATGCTTCCGAGCCTGCTGCTTCCTACAATTGCTCAGTCAGACTGCTCTATCAAATCATAGACTTAATTATAACATAATAACACACAGAAATACGAGCCTTTGGTCATTAATATGGTCGAATCTGGAAACTATAATTTCGAAAACAAAACGTTTATTCTTTCAGTGAAATAGAGAACCGTTCTGTATTTTGGCATCCCTAAGTCTAAATATTGCTATTACATTGTACAACCTTCAATGTTATGTCATAATTATGTACAATTCTGGCAAATTAATGATGGTCTTTGTTAGGAATAAATGGACTTCACACAGTTCGCAACGAGCCAGGCGGCCCAAACTGCTGCATATACCCTGACTCCTTGCACGGAACGCAAGAGAAGTGACACAATTTCCCTAGTTATAAGAAATTCATGTTAGCAGGTGTTACGTTCCCCAGTTTCTGTGTTGTAGTTTGTATATTTGTGAGTGTGTTTCAGGTAATGGCTTCCTGAAATTCTCCAAGCAGCTGATTGGTCGGCCCCATTGCTGATTGGAGAGCTGACCCCGCCCCCTCGTCAGGACGCAGCTGTCTCAATTAACAACCCCAATATAAGCCAGTGTGCTGTTGCTCAGGGAAATAAAGAAAGAGAGACAGAGATGATTGCAGAGAGATATTTGTTGGGAGACCCAGAGATAATGGTGGAGAGTTAAGCATGTTGGTGGTTGCTAAGACATTTGGTATGTACTTAGTTAGTTGTTGCTGAGAAACCTTATAATGTTCTGTGTTAGTTTGTTGCTCAGAGAGAGCTTCTTTAATGTCCTGAGTTAATTGTTTTTTTCTCAGTTTGTTGTGAAGACATTTGTTTGTTATTCTGTTTCCTTTGTTCCCAGGGGGGAAGGGGAAGGCACCTAGGGAGTGCTTAGGCAAGAGGCCCGCGGGCATACATATACCCGTAGTAATTTATTGTCTATGCACACTAGGAAAGACCTGGGCGGACCATCCCCTGTATTTTGGTTAGTGCACCAGGTGGTGCTAGTTAGGTAAGTAGTGGGTAGGCAGGTAAGGTAGAAGAGGGGGTTTTGATATTTACTTTCTTTGCTTTGGTTCCGTCCAGCCCCTTTTCCCCAAACTTACAGTGTGAAGGAATAAATTCCCTGTTAAACGGTATTCTCTGCCTTTGTGTCATCCTTGCTCACACCTACACTTCCCTACCTTTTTCACAGCACGGAGAGTTAAGTTGTAGTAGGGTGTTGCGTTCCCTCTTTCTAGAGGCATGCGTAACAGCAGGCAATATTAATTAAATATGCAGGTTTAAAAATATATACTTGTGTATTGATGTTTATGGTTAGGTACAAATAGGTGCAACGACAGTGCTTTTTTTGCGAATGCGCTTGTTAAATCATCACCCGTTTGTCGAAGTAGGCTGTGATTCGATAAGAAATTAACAGGCACAGCATCGATTATATGCAACGCAGGACACGCTAGATAAACTAGTAATATCATCAACCATGTGTAGTTAACTAGTGATTATGTTAAGATTGATTGTTTTTTATAAGATAATGCTAGCTAGCAACTTACCTTGGCTTCTTGCTGCCCTTGCGTAACAGGTAGTTACGCAGGCTCCTAGTGGAGTGCAATGTAAGGCAGGTGGTTAGAGTGTTGAACTAGTAACCGGAAGGTTGCAAAAACAAATCCCCAAGCTGACAAGGTAAAAATCTGTTCTGCCCCTGAACAAGGCAGTTAACTCACCGTTCCTAGGCCGTCATTGAAAATAAGAATGTGTTCTGAACTGACTTGCCTAGTTAAATAAAGGTGTACATTTAAAAAATATATATATATATATATATATATATAAAAAAAAACAATCGACCACAATCGGTGTCCAAAAATACCGGTTATGGAAACTTGAAATCGGCCCTAATTAATCGGCCATTCCGATTAATCGGTTGACCTCGACATCTAGCCACTGGGATTTTTGCCCATTCAAGGCAAAACTGCTCCAGCTCCTTGAAGTAGGATGGGTTTCACTGGTGTACAGCAATCTTTAAGTCATACCACAGATTCTCAACTGGATAGAGGTCTAGCCTTTGGCTAGGCCATTCCAATACATTTAAATGTTTTCTTTTCACCTGTATGAGTGTGTTCGTATTGTGTGGTTGTTGTTTGGTCCCGTGTGCGAGAGGTCTCATTTCCAGGGTTCTGACGAGATCGATAACGGAGCAGATGGTGAGATACAGACCGATTCCAAGTTCAGACCAGTGGGACGACAAATACCTACCGCCGAGTCTGTGTCACGTCCTGGCCAGTATAAGGGTTAATTAGTATTGTAGTTTGGTCAGGACGTGGCAGAGGGTATTCGTTTTATGTGGTTCGGGGTGGTGTGTTTTGTTGAAGGGGCATTTGGTTTAAGTATTCCGGGGTTTTGGGCACTGTTTGGTTTTCAGGTATTCTATGTTTAGTCTAGTATGTCTGTTTCTATGTTTGGTTAATTGGGGTTGGGACTCTCAGTTGAAGGCAGGTGTTGTCTATCTGCCTTTGATTGAGAGTCCCATATATTAGGGTGTGTTTGTGTTTGTTATTTGTGGGTGATTGTTCTGTTTTTAGCCTTGTGCCTTACCAGACTGTTTTTGTTGATCGTTCGTGTTTTGTTATTTTTGAGCCTGCACGTACCTGCTGCGTTTTGGTCCTCCTTCACCGACGGCAACCGTGACAGAATCACCCACCTCACCAGGACCAAGCAGCAGAGGAACGAGGAGGAAGGATGGACGTGGGCAGAGCTCAGGAGGAGCGTTTCCAGGGCGATGGAGGAGTTTAGGGAGACCGAGAGGCATCCCCAATAATTTTTTAGGGGGGGGCACAAGGGCTGTTTGACGGGGCAGGAGCTGCCCGCCAGTCAACAGTCACCAGAGCTGCCCGCCAGTCAACAGTCGTCGGAGCTGCCCGCCAGTCAACAGTCGTCGGAGCTGCCCGCCAGTCAACAGTTGTCGGAGCTGCCCGTCAGTCAACAGTCGTCGGAGCTGCCCGCCAGTCAACAGTCGTCGGAGCTGCCCGCCAGTCAACAGTCGTCGGAGCTGCCCGCCAGTCAACAGTCGTCGGAGCTGCCCGCCAGTCAACAGTCGTCGGAGCTGCCCGCCAGTCAACAGTCGTCGGAGCTGCCCGCCAGTCAACAGTCGTCGGAGCTGCCCGCCAGTCAACAGTCGTCGGAGCTGCCCGCCAGTCAACAGTCGTCGGAGCTGCCCGCCAGTCAACAGTCGTCGGAGCTGCCCGCCAGTCAACAGTCGTCGGAGCTGCCCGCCAGTCAACAGTCGTCGGAGCTGCCCGCCAGTCAACAGTCGTCGGAGCTGCCCGCCAGTCAACAGTCGTCGGAGCTGCCCGCCAGTCAACAGTCGTCGGAGCTGCCCGCCAGTCAACAGTCGTCGGAGCTGCCCGCCAGTCAACAGTCGTCGGAGCTGCCCGCCAGTCAACAGTCGTCGGAGCTGCCCGCCAGTCAACAGTCGCCGGAGCTGCCGGCCAGGCTGCCCCGAGCTGCCGGAGTGGCCAGGCCGCCCCGAGCTGCCGGAGTGGCCAGGCCGCCCCGAGCTGCCGGAGTGGCCAGGCCGCCCCGAGCTGCCGGAGTGGCCAGGCCGCCCCGAGCTGCCGGAGTGGCCAGGCCGCCCCGAGCTGCCGGAGTGGCCAGGCCGCCCCGAGCTGCCGGAGTGGCCAGGCCGCCCCGAGCTGCCGGAGTGGCCAGGCCGCCCCGAGCTGCCGGAGTGGCCAGGCCGCCCCGAGCTGCCGGAGTGGCCAGGCCGCCCCGAGCTGCCGGAGTGGCCAGGCCGCCCCGAGCTGCCGGAGTGGCCAGGCCGCCCCGAGCGGCCGGAGTGGCCAGACCGCCCCGAGCGGCCGGAGTGGCCAGACCGCCCCGAGCGGCCGGAGTGGCCAGACCGCCCCGAGCGGCCGGACCGGCCAGAGTGGCCCGACTGCCCCCCGGCGATGCCAGAGTGGCCCGACAGCCTGGAACGGCCGGAACCAGAGCCACCTCCAGATATAGGTGGGTTGGGGAGGGGGGGTGTAGCACAGTGCCGTCATTGACGGCAGCCACCCTCCCTTCCCACCCTTTAGTAGAGGGGAATTTTGGTTTTGTTGTTTGGGGTTGTTGTTTTTTTGTTTTTTTTTGTTTTTAAGGTGCTTCCGGGGTTAGCACCTTTAAGGGGGTGTACTGTCACGTCCTGGCCAGTATAAGGGTTAATTAGTATTGTAGTTTGGTCAGGACGTGGCAGAGGGTATTCGTTTTATGTGGTTCGGGGTGGTGTGTTTTGTTGAAGGGGCATTTGGTTTAAGTATTCCGGGGATTTGGGCACTGTTTGGTTTTCAGGTATTCTATGTTTAGTCTAGTATGTCTGTTTCTATGTTTGGTTAATTGGGGTTGGGACTCTCAGTTGAAGGCAGGTGTTGTCTATCTGCCTTTGATTGAGAGTCCCATATATTAGGGTGTGTTTGTGTTTGTTATTTGTGGGTGATTGTTCTGTGTTTAGCCTTGTGCCTTACCAGACTGTTTTTGTTGATCGTTCGTGTTTTGTTATTTTTGTACGTTAATTTTGATAGTTAAATAAAACTCAAGATGAGCCTGCACGTACCTGCTGCGTTTTGGTCCTCCTTCACCGACGGCAACCGTGACAGTCTGGTGGAGGATTCGTTCAATTACGAGGAGCCCATGTTAAATGAGACCATCTTTAATGTTTAGGAAGACTGTATCTTTAAATGAAGATCATAACGAAAATCCTAATCCGAAGTGTTATGATTGGAGATAGGCTTAGAACAGTCATCGATAGGTATGTGTTGACAGTATATGCATTTGTTTTGTTTGATGTCCTGAATTAGTTTGATTTTGTGTGACATTTCTGAATTAGTTTGATTTTGTGAAATTTCTGAATCCAATAAAAATATATGTATTATAGTGTATGTGAAATATTTAGCCTATCGGGTGGATTGTAATGGAAATTATATGATTAAAGGTTTGACAATGATTTCACTCAGAAACCATATAACCTGTTGAAATGTATTAGTAATTATAAGGCTATAATAATATGTTAACTATAGTCCAATACTGTGTGTGAGGAGACTGTTTGAGACTAAGACACTGTTACCACTTCAAAATGAGCAGGGCAGAGTTGATCTGTCCCTGTCTTCCTAAGGTAACGCTCCGAAAACCGTGCATGGGTGGGTCATTGACTCGTAAATTAAAGACATGTCCCCTGAAATTGGGGTTCCATAACAGGCCGGTAAATATCTAAGGTCGACAGTGACGGTGACAGAATCCAACCTACATTCCTTTTCCCATCTTTAGAATGTTGTGTAGAGAACTTTTAAAGGCGACGAAGTATTCTATGCAATTGGAAGAAAGGAATTGGGGGTAGAGCCACCTAGGCAATGTGTGTAGGGGGGGGGTCCGTAATGACCCTAGGTATCTGTGGCCACTACCAATGTAAACTATCTAATTTTGAGACCTAAAGGTTAAACTGGTCGAGATACATTAGGCAAGCTAATGCGCTTAGATCTAAAGGATAACTGATCTAGAGTATATTAGCGGGGAGGGTTGTCGAGATCTAACAGGGCGCTAAAATTGGTCCGACTATTCTATGGAAGAAGGGAAACCTAATATAGAAGAGTGAGATGCGGGATATTAAAGTCAACAGTTACAAGGAGTAACAGATAAATAGGCCGTTAACTAGGGCTTTACGACCCCTGGAAAATAGCTTATAGTTACAGACGTATGCGACCTAATGTCCGATCAACAGACACCTCTATAGAAAAAGTTTAGAGAGAGATAGAATTGGAAGATAATTTGTCACGTGTGAGATGAATATATTGTTCAGTCAACAGTCGCGAGAAAAGACAGGTATTGGTTCGTCTACGCATGAGATATAGACAATGTGTCAGGGTCCATACGAATAATTATTCTAAAATTCTAGATTGTGAGAAGAAGACACAGATTGTGAGACATAGAAGGTTTAAATTGAAACAGAGTAAAAGTACACACACATAGATTAAGGATAATAACAGATTATAGAAACACACGCATAGATTGTGCAACATAATAAATAGTTATTGAATAACCATGGGTGGCAAATCCTCAAAGGAGGTGCAGGAATTAACTGGAGATGAGCGGTATATGGAGTTAAATGTTCTAAAATAAATATTTATTTCGGTCCAATGTGGAGAAGGAAGTATGAATTTGATGGAAGTTTGGACGTAGAAAAGTTGGGACTAATGGTAAGAAAGATACATAAGGTATGTGGGGACAAGACAGGAAAACAGCACGTCGAGGGTTAGACATAGCCAGGGTGTGGCTGTCTGAAGCCCGGAGAAGAAGGCAAGAAGGCAACCGTAGAGAAAGAGAGAGAGAAGGTTTTCAAGAAGGATATCAGCAGGGGAAAAAAATGATGTGCGTGTGAGATAGGGTTATTGACCAGCTAAACCACTTCAGTGTTGCTTTAGCAGTATGCATAGGGTCATTGTCCTGCTGGAAGGTGAACCTCCGTCCCAGTCTCAAATCTCTGGAAGACTGAAACAGGTTTCCCTCAAGAATTTCCCTGTATTTAGCGCCATCCATCATTCCTTCAATTCTGACCAGTTTCCCAGTCCCTGCCGATGAAAAACATCCCCACAGCATGATGCTGCCACCGCCATACTTCACTGTGGGGATGGTGTTCTCGAGGTGATGAGAAGTATTGGTTTTGCACCAGACATAGCATTTTTCTTGATGGCCAAAAAGCTAAATTTTAGTCTCATCTGACCAGAGTACTTTCCATATGTTTGGGGAGTCTCCCACATGCCTTTTGGCGAACACCAAACGTGTTTGCTTATTTTTTTCTTTAAGCAATGGCTTTTTTCTGGCGACTCTTCCGTAAAGCCCAGCTCTGTGGAGTGTACGGCTTAAAGTGGTCCTATGGACAGATACTCCGATCTCCACTGTGGAGCTTTGCAGCTCCTTCAGGGTTATCTTTGGTCTCTTTGTTGCCTCTCTGATTAATGCCCTCCTTGCCTGGTCCGTGAGTTTTGGTGGGCGGCCCTCTCTTGGCAGGGTTGTTGTGGTGCCATGCACTAGAGGTTCTGGGGGGGGGGGGCAGTGCCCCTGTGACAACAATTTTGGGCCCCTTGTGGCCCCCCTAAATATGGAGTATGAAATCATTTTTACATAACACATTTTTGCTATCGTTCTTTATTTACATCCGTTATTAGACAGTGGCAATGCGGAACATGCTCTTTTGCCTGTTAATGCCTGCAATGCAGTGAAGAAAACGATATGACAACAATAACGTCTAATGTAACTGGCCCCTCTAACAGTACAACTGGCCCCAGCTTGGCCCCCCCAGTTGAAATGGTCTAGAACCGCCACTGGTGCCATATTCTTTCCATTTTTTAGTAATGGATTTAATGGTGCTCTGTGGGATGTTCAAAGTAAAAAAAAAGTTATAACCAAACCCTGATCTGTACTTCTCCACAACTTTGTCCCTGACCTGTTTGGAAATCTCCTTGGTCTTCATGGTGCCGCTTGCTTGGTGGTGCCCCTTGCTTAGTGGTGTTACAGACTCTGGGGCCTTTCAGAACAGGTGTATATATACTGAGATCATGTGACAGATCATGTGACACTTAGATTGCACACAGGTGGACTTTATTTAACTAATTATGTGACTTCTGAAGGTAACTGGTTGCACCAGATCTTATTTAGGGGCTTCATAGTAAAGGGGGCGAATACATATGCACGCACCATTTTTCAGTTTTACATTTTTTTGAATTTTTGAACAAGTAATTTTTTTCATTTCACTTCACCAAATTGGACTATTTTATGTATGTCCATTACATGAAATCCAAATAAAAATCAATTTAAATTACAGGTTGTAATTTAACAATATAGGAAAAACGCCAAGGGGGATGAATACTTTTGCAAGGCAAAAGTAAGTCGCTTTGGATAGAACAGAAGCGTCTGCTAAATGGCATATATTATTATTAGTTAAGTGATTTCATTGTTTAGAACACAAAATGCACATTAGCAAATGTACTTTATATGTAGTTTTACAATAATTAGTTTTTAGTTACTAGTGTGCCATTCAATTACAACTGTATTATTTTGGAGAGCCTTCATGCATGCATTGTAACAAATGGAAATGTGTTTCCTGAAGGAGGCACCGTTAGCTTTTATTCAAAGGTCATCACCTGCTCTTGGAATCTTTTGGGCGTGTTTAAAAAGTAAATTAGCAATGGTGCGTCATTATTTGCCCAATACAAACCAATCAATATGACACAGTATTATCCCTACAACCACATTGCCCATGATGGTGAAAATAATTTGAACACTTGACTAGCAACTTGTAGCCTCATTAATTTATCATTCAATGTTTTTATTTACAAAACAGGTGACACTAAGTCTATATATTAGTCTATTGAAAGAGAATGTCCTGTGTTTTATTCTCCATAATACTCTAATTTCCCATTAGTATGGTCAAGTAAACACAGCAGTCCAATTTTGTTGGATTGTGGCTCTGAGATTTTAATTTTAGGTTAATGACAAATTAGATTTCAGAGCGCACAGAATTATTTTACGGTCCAGAGACAATAATGGCCAAAGGGACAAGAAGCTTGCTATAGCATGTTTTAAAGTTTGATTATTGTAGTCTAAAGCATTCAGGCCAGGGGGTAGCCCGAACAGGCCTCGAACCTGGGTCCTCACGGCTGTCAGCCCAATACATTAGCCATTACACCAAGCGGTTCAAACCTTTTGCAATATTACAGTTGTATAGACATTTTAACTCATGCAGGGACAAACAAATCAAATGACATGCATGAGAGGATATAAAATAGATTTATGTTATATCAGTTTGTTTTTACTGTAACTTTTAAGTACAGGGTAGTATGTTTAGCCTGGTAGCGTGCTTACCCTGCAGTGGTGGAAAAAGTACCCAACTGTCATACTTGAGTAAAAGTAAAGATACCTTAATAGGAAATGGCTCAAGGAAAAGTTACCCAGTAAAATACTACTTGAGTAAAAGTCTAAAAGTATTTGGTTTTAAATATACTTAAGTATCAAAGTAAATGTAATTGGTAAAATATACATAACTATCAAAAGTAAAAGTATAAATCATTTGAAATTACTTATACTAAGCAAACCAGACGGCCCAATTTTTGTTTATTTATTTATCGATAGCCAGGGGGACACTCCAACACTCAGACATAATTTACAAACCAAGCATTTGTGTTTAGTGAGTCTGCCAGATCAGAGGCAGTAGGGATGACCAGGGATGTTCTCTAAATAAGTACTTGAATTGGACCATTTTCCTGTCCTGCTAAGCATTCAAAATGTAATGAAAACATACATTTGCTCCTTTTGGTCGTAATTTAAGGTCAGGGTTAGGCATAGTGCATGGTTAAGTTTTAAATCACATTTTAAGAAGATAACTTGTAGAAATAGGCGGAGTTTATGACTTTGTGACTGTGATAACTAGTGACGACCCGAGTGCTACTTCTCTCCAGATGAGTTTTACCGAGTTCACATCCGGGGTTTTTCCCTAGGCAATGGAAGGCGTAGCACCCCTGTTCCTTAGGCAAAGTGAAATAAATTCGCCGCACCATGACAAAAAATAGTTCGCTTTTCAAACACATTTTCGTTTCACCTTGCGATGACCCTCGACTCAAAATGTATAACTAACCATATACTATTCATTAATTAATCAATCTGGGATACAACGGCTACAATTGTCACCTTTTAGAAATCGTTTTCCTACCCCTTTCTTCTCGCTCCTCATGAGCGCATGGATAACTGTTGTGCTCAGGCTGTGGTGAATGAGATTGAAGAAGAGTTCTTGTTTTGTATCTCAGTTTCTCTCTTTTTGGACAAATTGAATTTAAACAAATACTACGGAGATCTCAGACTAATCAATGGAGGATATTTGAATATTCACATCAATTGTATCGGTGATTCGGTAGAGAGTATTGGGTTGTTTGTAAATATTTCATTAATATCTGAGGAGAGGAGGACTGCTGCTGTTCATGTGAGTGAAGGGTAAGTAAGTACACATAGGGATTTAAAAAAATATATTATTATAAGTTTCATTTTCATTGTTTAGAAACTTTGGTTGTTTTCACATGCGTTTGATCCTTCTACCCGTAATTAATCGTGTGTTAGGATAGGCAGGACGGTTTGAAGGATACCGTTTTTGTTCATAGCTATTTCTTATAGGAGTTGGATGATATTCTCTAGCTCAGTGGTTCCCTACCCTTTTCGGTTACTGTACCACCAACTGAATTTTGCTCTGCACGGAGTACCTCTGAAATACTCTCTCATGTGCATTTTTACCAGTAGGCCTATGGTCTCATGAGTCTTCAAGTACCCCCGGGGGTCCTAGTACTCCTGGTTGGGAACTCTAGTCTAGCTAGCGAAGTGCACTGCGATTGGAGGGCAGTGGACATAGCTAGCTAGAAAGGGGCCGATTCTAACTTGTAACCACCAAAGCATATTTGTGAGGATTTAGTTATTTATTTGAAGCCATCCCCAAAATATTGTTCTTATGTTATGCTACTGTTTTATTTTATAAGTTACTTATCTAGATTGACAGCTAGCTTGTTTGCTACAGTTTTGTGCCCGATGTAGTTAGCTATCGCTAACTAGTTTAGAGCTAGCTTGCTCTCTAGTGACTGGTGCACTGTGAAAACTCTCCCTGTGTTAGCTAGCCTCGCAAGCTGAAATTACCGGCTAACGTCGTTTGTTGTAGTTGACGAGGATGTCAAGGTATATCAACTGTAGTGATATCTTATTTTAGAAGGAGTTTTAAACTGTGAAATGGAACTGAAGTCTGACTCCTTGCCATTAGCTAGCAAATAATCTGATGATTTTCATTAGCTTGCACCAAATATGTAACAACAATTTACTAGCTACCTGGCTAACGAACGCGAATTGAACGTGTGCGCGCGGCTGCACTGCGCAACATGGCGATTTGTGCTCTTGTAAATGAAAGTTATAAAACACTCGTTCATGCTGAAATAATATGCATTTTCAGACAAAGACAATGCATCTGGTAGCATGGCATTGTGCAAAGGAGGTCCAAATAGTGCTAAATATGAGTTGTGGCCCTTATGTTAGGAGAACGAATCAATGTTTATGCTCATGGAGTCATTTTATACACTGCACGCTAGCCAGCAGATCCAACCGGCTTGCTTACAGCTGCACTAGGGTCAGACAGCAGAGGAGCCGGTTCAAATCAAATTTTAGTTGACACGTGCCGAATACAGTAGGTGTAGATCTTACAGTGAAATGCTTACTTACAAGCCCTTAACCAACAATGCAGTTAAAATAAATAATTAAACGAACATAATTAAAGAGCAGCAGTAAAATAACAATAGCGACGCTATATACAGGGGGTACAGAGTCAATGTGCGGGGGCACTGGTTAGTCGAGGTAATTGAGGTAATATATACATATGGGTAGAGTTATTAAAGTGACTTATGCATAGATAATAACAGAGAGTAGCAGCAGTGTAAAAGATGGGGGGGGGGGGGAATAGAAGCCTCTTGGACCTAGACTTGACGCTCTGGTACTGCTTGCCGTGCGGTAACAGAAAGAACAGTCTGACTAGGGTGGCTGGAGTCTTTTTTTTATGGCCTTCCTCTGACACCGCCTGGTATAGAGGTCCTGGATGGCAGGAAGCTTGGCCCCAGTGATGTGCTGAGCCATATGCACGACCCTCTGTAGTGCCTTGTGGTCGGATGCTGAGCAGTTGCCATACCAGGCAGTGATGCAACCAGTCAGAATGTTCTCGATGGTGCAGTAGTAGAACCTTTTTGAAGATCTGAGGACCCATGCCAAATCTTTTCAGTCAAAGAGGGAGTGGGTCGGGTAGAAGCCTCTTGGACCTAGACTTGGCACTCTAGTACCGCTTGCCGTGTGGTAACAGAGAGAACAGTCTGATTAGGGTGGCTGGAGTCTTTGACAATTTTTAGGGCCTTCCTCTGACACCGCCTGGTATAGAGGTCCTGGATGGCAGGAGGCTTGTCCCCAGTGATGTACTGGGCCGTACGCACTACCCTCTGCAGTACCTTGCGTTCGGATGCCGAGCAGTTGCCATACCAGGCAGTGATTCAACCAGTCAGGATGTTCTCGATGGTGCAGCTGTAGAACCTTTTGAGGATCTGAGGACCCATGCCAAATCTTTTCAGTCTCCTGAGGGGGAATAGGTTTTGTCGTGCCCTCTTCACGACTGTGTTGGTGTGCTTGGACCATGTTAGTTTGGTGATGTGGATACCAAGGAACTTGAAGTTCTCAACCTGCTCCACTACAGCCCCGTCGATGAGAATGGGGTTGTGCTTGGTCCTCCGTAGTCTCGGCCCGTTTGCTCCTCCCCCATTGTTTTCCAAGCAGAGCAGGCCGGCCCGTTGCCTTACGACGCCAGACTCCGCACAGATAGTGTGTACACATGCTGCTTCAGAGACAGTTAATTTTTTTATTTAAAATGTATTTAACCAGGTAGGCCAGTTGAGAACAAGTTCTCATTTACAACTGCGACATGGCCAAGATGAAGCAAAGCAGTGCGCCACAAACACAGAGTTACACATGGGATAAACAAACGTACAGTCAATAACACAATAGAAAAGTCTATATACAGTGTGTGCAAATGTAGTAAGATTAGGGAGGTAAGGCAATAAATAGGCCGTAGTGGCGAAATAATTACGATTTAGCAATTAAACACTGGAGTGATAGATGTGCAGAAGATGAATGTGCAAGTAGAGATACTGGGGTGCAAAGGATCAACAAAAAAAAGAACAATATGGGAATGAGGTAGTTGGGTGGGCTATTTACAGATGGGCTGTGTACAGGTGCAATGATCGGTAAGCTGCTCTGACAGCTGATGCTTAAAGTTAATGAGGGAGATATAAGACTCCAGCTTAAGTGATTTTTGCAATTCGTTCCAGTCATTGGCAGCAGAGAACTGAAAGGAAAGGGTATGACCAGTGAAATGTACCTGCTGGAGCGCTTGCTACGGATGGGTGTTGCTGTGGTGACCAGTGAGCTGAGATGAGGCGGAGCTTTACCTAGCAAAGACTTATACATGACCTGGAGCCAGTGGGTCTGGCGACAAATATGTAGCGAGGACCAGCCAACGAGAGCATACAGGTCGCAATGGTGGGTGGTATATGGGGATTTGGTGACAAAACGGATGGCACTGTGATAGACTGCATCCAATTTGCAGAGTATAGTGTTGGAGGCTATTTTGTATATTATTTTGGTATTTTATTAGGATCCCCATTAGCTGTTGCAAAAGCAGCAGCTACTCTTCCTGGGGTCCACGTGAAACATGACATAATACAGAACATCAATAGACAAGAACAGCTACATTATGGTGCATCTTTAGAAGTTTGTGAGAGTCTTATGGGCCAAGCCAAATTTCTTCAGCCTCCTTAGGTTAGAGGCGCTGTTGCGCATTCTTCAACACGCTGTTAGTGTGAATTTCAGGTCTTCAGTGACGTGCACGCAGAGGAACTTGAAGCTTTTTACCCTCTTCACTGCGGCCTGTCGGTGGATGGGGGCGTGCTCTCTCTGCTGCGTCCTGTAGTCCACGATCAGCTCCTTTGATTTGTTGACGCTGAGGGTGAGGTTATTTTCCTGGCACCACTCCGCCAAGGCACTCACCTCATCCCTGGTTTTTTAATTTAATTTATTTTGTATTTCACCTTTATTTAACCAGGTGGGCCAGTTGAGAACAAGTTCTCATTTACAACTGCAACCTGGCCAAGATAAAGCAAAGCAGTGCGACAAAAACAACAACACAGTCTCACATGGATAAACAAACGTACAGTCAATAACACAATAGAAAATCTGTATAGTGTGTGCAAATGAAGTAAGGCAATTAATAGGCCGTAGTGGCGAAGTAATTACAATTTAGCAATTAACCCAAATCCAGTCAGCTGATGTTCTGAAAGAGCTGCAAAATCGGGACCCCCACAAATCAGCCGGGCTAGATAATCTGGACCCTTTCTTTCTAAAATGATCTGCCGAAATTGTTGCAACCCCTATTACTAGCCTGTCCAACCTCTCTTTCGTGTCATCTGAGATTCCCAAAGATTGGAAAGCAGCTGTGGTCATCCCCTTCTTCAAAGGGGGGACACTCTTAACCCAAACTGCTACAGACCTATATCTATCCTACCCTGCCTTTCTAAGGACTTCGAAAGCCAAGTTAACCTGTTGGGGATAGGGGGCAGTATTTGCACGGCCGGATAAAAAAACGTACCTGATTTAATCTGGTTATTACTACTGCCCAGAAACTAGAATATGCATATAATTTTTGATTTGGATAGAAAACACCCTAAAGTTTCTAAAACTGTTTGAATGGTGTCTGTGAGTATAACAGAACTCATATGGCAGGCAAAAACCTAAGAAGATTCTGTACAGGAAGTGCCCTCTCTGACCATTTCTTGGCCTTCTTCACTCTCTTTATTGAAAACAAAGGATCTCTGCTGTAACGTGACACTTCCTAAGGCTCTCAGAAGGCGCCAGAACTTTGAATGATGACTGCAGCCCCATGGCTGAAAAACAGTAGCGCATTTGGATAGTGGTTGATCTGAGAACAATGAGACGGGCATGCACGTGAAGAGTCCATTTTAGATTTTGAGTCTTTGAACGGAAAGGACGTTTCCCGATCAGAATATTATCGCTTTTTTGCGAGAAAAATCGCATAAAAATGGATTTTAAACAGCGTTTGACATGCTTCGAAGTATGGTAATGGAATATTTAGAATTTCTTTGTCACGATACGCGTCCGCGTGTCACCGTTCGGATAGTGCCTTGAACGCAAGAACAAAACAGAGGATATTTGAACATAACTATGGATTATTTTGAACCAAAACAACATTTGTGGATGAAGTAGAAGTCCTGGGAGTGCATTCTGACGAAGAACAGCAAAGGTAATCCAATTTTTCTTATAGTAAATCTGAGTTTGGTGAGTGCCAAACTTGGTGGGTGTCAAAATAGCTAGCCCGTGATGGCGAGCTATCTAGTCAGAATATTGCAAAATGTGCTTTTGCCGAAAAGCTATTTTAAAATCGGACATAGCGATTGCATAAAGGAGTTCTGTATCTATAATTCTTAAAATAATTGTTATGCTTTTTGTGAACGTTTATCGTGAGTAATTTAGTAAATTCACCGGAAGTTTGCGGTGGGTATGCTAGTTCTGAACGTCACATGCTAATGTAAAAAGCTGTTTTTTGATATAAATATGAACTTGATTGAACAAAACATGCATGTATTGTATAACATAATGTCCTAGGAGTGTCATCTGATGAAGATCATCAAAGGTTAGTGCTGCATTTAGCTGTGGTTTTGGTTTTTGTGACATTATATGCTAGCTTGAAAAATGGGTGTCTGATTATTTCTGGCTGGGTACTCTGCTGACATAATCTAATGTTTTGCTTTCGCTGTAAAGCCTTTTTGAAAGCGGACAGTTGTGGTTAGATTAACCAGAGTCTTGTCTTTAAAATGGTGTAAAATAGTCATATGTTGGAGAAATTGAAGTAATAGCATTTCTAAGGTATTTGAAAAACGCGCCACGGGATTCCACTGGCTGTTGAGTAGGTGGGACGATTTCGTCCCACATACCCTAGAGAGGTTAACAAACAGATCACCGACCATTTCGAATCCCGCCGTACCTTCTCCGCTATGCAATCTGGTTTCAGAGCTGGTCATGGGTGCACCTCAGCCACGCTCAAGGTCCTAAACGATATCTTAACCGCCATCGATAACAAACAGTACCGTGCAGCCATATTCATTGACCTGGCCAAGGCTTTCGACTCTGTTAATCACCACATCCTCATCGGCAGACTCAACAGCCTTGGTTTCTCAAATGATTGCCTCGCCTGGTTCACCAACTACTTCTCCGACAGAGTTCAGTGTGTCAAATCTGAGGGCTTGTTGTCCAGGCCTCTGGCAGTCTCTATGGGGGTGCCACAGGGTTCAATTTTTGGGCCGACTCTCTTCTCTGTATATATCAATGATGTCGCTCTTGCTGTTGGTGAGTCTCTACGCAGATTACACCATTCTGTATACTTCTGGCCCTTCTTTGGACACTGTGTTAACAACCCTCCAGACGAGCTTCAATGCCATACAATTCTCCTTCCGTGGCCTACACCTGCTCTTAAATACAAGTAAAACTAAATGCATGCTCTTCAACCGACCGCTGCCTGTACCTGCCCGCCCGTCCAGCATCACTACTCTGGACGGTTCTGACTTAGAATATGTGGACAACTACAAATACCTAGGTGTCTGGCTAGACTGTAAACTCTCCTTCCAGACTCACATAAAACATCTCCAATCCAAAGTTAAATCTAGAATTGGCTTCCTGTTTCGCAACAAAGCATCCTTCACTCATGCTGCTAAACATACCCTCGTAAAACTGACCATCTTACCGATCCTCGACTTTGGCGATGTCATTTACAAAATAGCCTCCAACACCCTACTCAACAAATTGGATGCAGTCTATCACAGTGCCATCCGTTTTGTCACCAAAGCCTCAAATACTACCCACCGCTGCGACCTGTACCATCCAAATGAATGCTTTTGTGAGCTTCACGTCAGTGCCCTGAGAATGTCATTTCCAAGTTGTTTTATTTACTCTTGTGCATGCTAAGAACAACAATTCTAATTCAGGAGACAGAATTATAAGACAGAATTATTGGCTTTCTTTGACGTTGCAAGTTGATCCATAAACCAAGGTGGTTGTGCAGGATTCAAAGTGCCATCCCTTTGAAAGTAATACTATGGGCCTTTGAAACAATGAGCTTTACGCAGATTCATATCATCATTAGTTAGGCTTGGGTGGTATACCGTGTATATACCCAGGGGTCACATTAGCTTTCAGAAATCAGCATTTTAAAAACACAGACCATCATACAATCTGCGTTTTTAAACCATTTCACTTACGTTTTATATTGAACTTTGACATCTTTTTTTGCATGCAACTATTAGCTTACAATGAAAAAGACGATGTATGACCATCGTATTTCTGTTTATCATAGAAAGAATGAAGCAAGCTACATTTCGTAGTGTTTTGCTTGAAGGTAATCTTGCATTTTACTGGAGAACAGTAGCTACACATCAGTCAGAGCGCTGTCTGACTGATGAATGACGAGCAAACATTTTTCATCCGAGTGGAGAAGTGCTTAAATTAGTTTGAAGCCAAGCAGAAAATACAATGAGTTACATTTTAGATCTGCGTTTATAAAAAGCAGCAAGGTATTTCTATACCTTTTGTCTATGTGACCGGTGAAATGAGGAACACAATCTGCTTTCTCTCCTAACGTATTGCACAAGTTGACTGCAAGTATTCACTTAGAAAGTAGCTACAAATATTCAAAGTTTATAAAATAAAAACTTCAAAGAAATAGTTCCAACGGTATTGATAAACCATCTTGTGGCTATTTCCAAATAACCCAGTTAACGGTATCGGGTTGAATTAACACAGAATTCTGATAAGAATTCTGATAACTATTTCTTTGAAGTTTTTAATTTTGGTAGCTACTTTTTAAGTAAATACCTGCAGTTAAACATGTGCAATATGTTAGGAGATAAAGCAGATCACATTCATCATTTCATCCCTCACATTATTTTTCATTATGAAATTTACTGGTAGTCCCCAGTCACATGGCATTTGTTTACAAGCACACAAACAAGGAGAGACCGGAGCCTTGTGAGTCACTGACTGTTGTGCTGCATTCGACAGGCAATCTAATTACAGTATGGAATGCGCAACTAAATATTTGCCAGCTAGATACACTATTTATAAAAAGTATGTTTTTCACTCCTTCAAATTAGTGGATTTGGCTATTTCAGCCACACCTGTCGAATAAAATCGAGCATACAGCCATGCAATCTCCATAGACAAACATTGTCAGTAGAATGGCCTTACTGAAGAGCTCAGTGACTTTCAACGTGGCACCGCCATAAGATGCCACCTTTCCAACAAGTCAGTTTGTAAAATTTATGCCCTGCTGGAGCTGCCCCGGTCAACTGTAAGTGTTGTTATTGTGAAGTGGAAACGTCCAGGGGAAACAACGGCTCAGCCGCGAAGTGGTAAGACACACAAGCTCGCAGAATGGGACCACCGGGTGCTGTAGTGTGGGGTGGGGTGGGGGGGAGGACGACAACTCTATATTAATGCCCATGATTTTGGAATGAAATGTTTGACGAGCAGATGTCCACATACTTTTGGTCATGTAGTGTATCTTATACTATTAAGATAACTGTCTATAATGTGCTAAATGCTCTGCAGTTGTGCATTTGGTTTGCTAACTTAGTAGTTATCTAGCTGGTTAGCGTCTTCCAAAATCCTCGTCTTCCAGTATTACCAAAAATCCCGGGATGGCACAAGGTCGGTATGAATGTCTGACAATTTGGATACCGCCCAAGCCTGATTAGTCCCTTTAGATCTGTCAGGTGGGCAGTTGGAATTAGGGTCAGAGTAGCAGTGAACACAAGTAATATGCCATGTATCAGATTTTCTCACCTCCTGCGTCCTCTATCCTTCGTCCTCTCGCGCCTCCTATTGAAAATGGTCAAAGTGAATCGAGGAAAGTGAACGTGGATGGAAATGCGCTTTCTTGAAATGAGCCTGTCCTTCTCCGTTCACTCGTCGTTAGGTAAATTATGTTTTACAGGGGTGGATCCCTAAATAAATGTGTAAAGTGATAAAAACAAATGAAGTTAGTTGTGCAAGACATTTTATCGATTTAAAGCAAATAGCATATTGTTTTTAAACGTATGTTTTTCTCCTCTGACAAAACAAAAGCTGACTCAAAGGGGGTGTGGCAGATTTCAAAACTCTTCCACGATAGGATACACGTGAGTATCCTTGATGAAAGGTGGCTATCAAGGAGGGGAGGACACTTGCGTTTGCCTTCTAACGAATTGACATGCTCCTTCTCAACCGCTTATCGGTTTCCGGGTCACAGAGAAGAGGGGACGGAGGACGGTCTTTTGAGAAGCCCATAAGCGTCCCTCTTTATCAGGGTCATGTTCATTAGGCACCAAATGGGGGAAAATGGACTGCAACACGGGAGGGACTTCTTGGACTTAAGGCTCATTTTTGTTTTCTGTTCCGAAACCTTTGAAGACGTGTGCCCTAATAGAAATAACTTATTTTTAGTTTTGTTACTGAAAGGTGAATTGTTTCTTTGCTGTTGGAGTAAAGGTCAGTTACTGTGTTTTCTGTTTTGCATACAGCGGCTCTTTTAATGCTTCAATTGGATGGTATTCAACCTGGAGACGGTGTGAAGGTAAGAGTGGGAGTTAATTATCACATTTCTAAACTATTTTTACTATTCACAAGGTTACAACATTCAGCCTCTTGTATGTCCAAGGCTATGTTGATAAATATCCTAAAAGACTCAAACAAAAAGTGAATAGCATTTTTTTTTTTTTTTCAGGTCGTTTGACTCATAACTTTTTTTGCCAGGATGTACAATGCATTCGGAAAGTATTCATACCCACATTTTGTTATGTTACAGCCTTATTCTAAAATGGATTACCATTTTTCCCCCCTCATCAATCTACAAACACAATACTCCATAATGACTAAGCAAAAACAGGTTTTTAGATATTTTTGCAAATGTATAAAAAAAAGCATCACATTTACGTAAGTATTCAGACCCTTTACTCAGTACTTTGTTGAAGCACCTTTGGCAGCGATTACAGCCTCGAGTCTTCTTGGGTATGACGCTACAAGCTTGACACCTGTATTTGGGGAGTTTCTCCCTTTCTTCTCTGCAGATCCTCTCAAGCTCTGTCAGGTTGGATGGGGGCGTGGCTGCACAGCTATTTTCAGGTCTCTCCAGACATATTCGATCATGTTCAAATCTAGGCTCTGGCTGGGCACCTCAAGGATATTCAGAGACTTGTCTCAAAGCCACTCCTGCGTTGTCTTGGCTGTGTGCTTAGGGTTGTTGTCCTGTTGGAAGGTGAACCTTCGCCCCAGTCTGAGGTCCTTAGCACTCTGAGCAAGTTTTCATCAAGGATCTCTGTTGTCGTGGCTATCATTAACGTGATGACTGTTATCGAATCAACTATGTTTAATTGTTACTTGATTTAAATTAATCATGCAACAAATTTGGGGCACCAAAGGAAAGTAAAAAAAAAAAAGAAGATTTTTATGAGTTACCATCTCCCGAATTAAACTCTATAGATGTATAGATATCTCTTTCATCAACAACAGTCACCTATTAATCATTACCTCATATCGGTCTCATTTTGAACGTCGCAGACCACTTGAATCCAGAAGAACCCCAGCCTTTTCTGATCATTCAGTACTACACCAATTTGATTTAATTATTTATTTACTAACTAAATAATAACACAGAATACACACACACTTACATGATATATAAGTCCCTAGTGGACTGAAAAGTTATGACGGCTTGTTACACATATGGAGAGGGAGGGGTAGATAAGATGGAGAGTCAAATGTATCATACATTTGGAAACTACCCTCAAAATAATAATAATAATACTTTGCTCACAAACCACCGCCTGTTTGGGGTAAGGAATGTAATGTATTTACGTGTAGATGTCTTTGTCCTTCGTCTCTCTGAAACCAATCGATCCTTCTATGGGAAGTGGCTCGATGGATGTAAGGCTCTTGTTGTCCACCAGAGGTCACAATGTCCTTAGTTGTTCCGGCTTGTAGTGGATATTTCTTCAGATGCACCAATGATTGTCTGAGATGGGCTCGTCTCCTTCCTTTCTCGGGTAGACAGTTCAGTTCTAGAACCCTTTACATGCACAGCTGCAGACTGTCAAATGTTCTGGTCTAGTCTTTATCTTCACTCGTGTTGAGAGTTCCAGAGTTTCTAACCATTTCAATGTGTGGCCAACGCTCCACACTTTTCTGGTCTGATAGGTGAGGTTATCTTCTCACCTCGTGTTGAGTCTTAGCGTTTCAACCATTCGTAACATTCAGCTCACACTGTCTGTCTGCTGGTCTGATATGTTAATTCTTAGCGAGTCCTTTTAAGGTGTCAAAACATCTTCTGTGGTTAAGAGGGTCTGGTCGTAAGCTATTTACCAAGCTGATCTGAGGCCTTTGATCCTTGACCAGGAGAGTCATGACACTGTACTTTGCTCCTTTCATCTTTGCCTCAATCTTGACTAGTCTTCCAGTCCCTGCTGCTGAAAAACATCCCCACAGCATGATGCTGCCACCATGCTTCACTGTAGGTAGGGTGCCAGGTTTCCTCTAGACATGATGCTTGGCATTCATGCCAAAGAGATCAATCTTGGTTTTATAAAACCTTTTCTTGTTTCTCATGGTCAGAGTCCTTTAGGTGCCTTTTGGCAAACTCCAAGCGGGATGTCGTACCTTTTACTGAGGAGTGACTTCAGTCTGGCTGCTCTACCATAAAGGCCTGATTGGTGGAGTGCTGCAGAGATGGTTGTCTTTCTGGAAGGTTCTCCCATCTCCACAGAGGAACTCTGAAGCTCTGTCAAAGTGACCATCGGGTTCTTGGTCACCTCCCTGACCAAGGCCCTTCTCCCCAGATAGCTCAGTTTGGCCAGGTGGCCAGCTCTAGGACGAGTCTTGATGGTTCAAAACTTCTTCCATTTAAGAATGGAGGCCACTGTGTTTTTGGGAACCTTCAATACTGCAGAAATGTTTTGGTACCCTTACCCAGATCTGTGCCTCGACACAATCCTGTCTCAGAGCTCTATGGACAATTCCTTCGACCTCATGGCTTGGTTTTTGCTCTGACATGCACTGTCAACTGTGGGGCCTTATATAGACGGGTGTCTGTCTTTCCAAATCATGTCCAATCAATTGAATTTACCCCAGGTGGACGCCAACCAAGTTGTAGATACATCTCAACGATGATCATTGGAAACAGGATGCACCTGATCTCAATTTGGAGTCTCATGGCAAAGGGTCTGAATAGTTATGTAAATAAGGTCTGTTTTTTTTATTTTTAATACATTTACAAAAAATGTAAAACCAGTTTTTGCTTTGTCATTATGGGGTATTGTGTGTAGATTGAGGAAAATAATTAATTTAATACATTTTATAATAAGGCTGTAATGTAACAAAGTGGAAAAAGGGAAGTGGTCTGAATACTTTCCGATTGCACTGTATTCCCTTCAGGACTTATGTAATGTACTGTATTCAATGGACATGATTCTTTAACATGCAGACTAGACTATTAAACCCAAGCAATGATTATCACCTCCAGAGTATTTTGTTCCGAGTCGGATGGGGACAGTGTAATTGTTTGAACTCCGCATATTGCCATTAAAATGTTTTCCCTCATGGATTGTGTGACAGAGCTTTGGAAATCTTGAATCTTCTCTGGTTGCGATGACTGCAAGCTTGAAACCGCTGATTCAACTGTGAGAATTAAAGGTGCTGTTTTTTTAATGTTTTTACCATTCTCCTTCTGTCTCTACACAGGCTGAACGTTCCCCCGGACTGACTGGCACACTGACTGGCTCAATGATGGAATTACAAACATTACAGGAGGCCTTGAAAGTGGAAATACAAGTCCATCAGGTAGGAGGGGAAAAAAACAAGGTGTTCTCTTGTTCATCAGCTCAGTGTTCAGGCTCTTTTTTAGGCCTGCAAATGATGACAAAGTACTCTAATCAACTGGGCTAACTGTCAAGTTGAATCACCGCTATTATTAAGAGTCCTATCAAATAAAGTGAAAATGTATTGGCCGCTTACACAGTTTAGCAGATGGTATGGCAGGTGCAGAGAAATGCGTATTTTCCTATCAATCAATGCAGTAAATGTCCAACAAGCACACAATGATGAAACATTTTTAAATGCTAAAAATATTGTACAGCAGTAGATATGTAAATAGTATGTAAACATTATTAAAGTGACCAGTGTTCAATGACTATGTACGTAGGGCAACTGTCCCTGAGTAGCTGGCTAGTGACAGTGACTAAGGGACAGAGTTGGGTACTGGGCGGAGGCCGTCTAGTTTTGGCTGTTTAATAGTCTGATGGCCTAGGGATAGAAGCTGTTTATGTAATGTCCTCGGCTTCTAGATGATAGTGGGGTGAACAGTCCTTGATGAGCTTCTTGACCTTACTGTGACACCGGGTGCTGTAGATGTCCTGGAAGGCAGGCAGTGTGCCCCCGATGGTGCGTTGGGCTGACGGCACCACCCTCTAAAGAACCCTGCAGTTGCGGACCGTGCAATTGCTGTACCAGGCGGTGATACAGCCTGACAGGATGCTCAATTATTTTGGTATTTTATTAGGATCCCCATTAGCTGTTGCAAAAGCAGCAGCTACTCTTCCTGGGGTCCACATGAAACATGAAACATGACACAATACAGAACATCAATAGACAAGAACAGCTATATTATGGTGCATCTTTAGAAGTTTGTGAGAGTCTTATGGGCTAAGCCAAATTTCTTCAGCGTCCTTAGGTTAGAGGCGCTGTTGCGCATTCTTCACCATGCTGTTAGTGTGAATTTCAGGTCTTCAGTGACGTGCACGCAGAGGAACTTGAAGCTTTTTACCCTCTTCACTGCGGCCTGTCTGTGGATGGGGGCGTGCTCTCTCTGCTGTGTCCTGTAGTCCACGATCAGCTCCTTTGTTTTGTTGACGTTGAGGGTGAGGTTATTTTCCTGGCACCACTCCGCCAAGGCACTCACCTCATCCCTGTTTTTATTTATTTAATTTATTTTTTATTTCACCTTTATTTAACCAGGTAGGCTAGTTGAGAACAAGTTCTCATTTACAACTGCAACCTGGCCAAGATAAAGCAAAGCAGTGCGACAAAAACAACACAGAGTCTCACATGGGATAAACAAACGTACAGTCAATAACACAATAGAAAATCTGTATACAGTGTGTGCAAATGAGGTAAGGCAATAAATAGGCCGTAGTGGCGAAGTAATTACAATTTAGCAATTAACACTGGAGTGATAGATGTGAGGGAGATATAAGTCTCCAACTTCAGTGATTTTGCTTTTTTGCAATTCGTTTCGGTCATTAGTAGCAGAGAACTGGAAGGAAAGACGGCCAAAGTAGGTGCTGGCTTTGGGGATGACCAGTGAAATATACCTGCTGGAGCATGTGCTACGGGTGGGTGTTGCTATGGTGACCAGTGAGCTGAGATAAGGTGGAGCTTTACCTAGCAAAGACTAATAGATGACCTGGAGCCAGTGGGTTTGGCGACGAATATGTAGCGAGGACCAGCCAACGAGAGCATACAGGTCGCAATGGTGGGTAGTATATGGGGCTTTGGTGACAAAACGGATTGCACTGTGATAGACTGCATTCAATTTACTGAGTAGAGTGTTGGAGGCTATTTTGTAAATGACATCGCCGAAGTCAAGGATCGGCAGGATAGTCCGTTTTTACGAGGGTATGTTTGGCAGCATGAGTGAAGGATGCTTTATTGCGAAATACGAAGCCGATTATAGATTTAATTTTGCATTGGAGATGCTTAATATGAGTCTGGAAGGAGAGTTTACAGTCTAGCCAGACACCTAGGTATTTATAGTTGTCCACATATTCATATTCAAGTCAGAACCGTCCAGAGTAGTGATGCTAGGCGGGCGGGCAGGTGCTGGTAGCGATCGGTTGAAGAGCATGCTTGTAGTTTTTCTAGCATTTAAGAGCAGTTGGAGGCCACGGAAGGAGGGTTGTATGGCATTGAAGCTCATTTGGAGGTTTGTTAACAGTGTCCAAAGAAGGGCCAGATGTATACAGAATGGTGTCGTCCGCGTAGAGGTGGATCAAAGAATCACCCGCAGCAAGAGTGACATCATTGATATATATATAGAGAAAAGAGTCGGCCCGAGAATTGAACCCTGTGGCACCCCATAGAGACTGCCAGAGGTCCGGACAACAGGCCCTCCGATTTGACACACTGAACTCTATATGAGAAGTAGTTAGTGAACCAGGCGAGGAAGTCATTAGAGAAACAGACGAGAAACCTGTAGGCTGTCTCGTCGTTGTTTGTAATCAGGCCTACCACTGTTGCGTCGTCAGCAAACTTGATGAATGAGTTGGAGACGTGCGCAGTCATGAGTGAACAGGGATTACAGAAGGGAGCAGAGCACTCGCCCCTGTGTGAGGATCAGCTTGGCGACGGTATTGTTTTCTACCTTCACCAACTGGGGTTGGCCCATCAGGAAGTCCAGGACCCAGTTGCACAGGGAGGGGTACAGACCCGGGGCCCTGAGTAATGAGCTTGGAGGCACTATGGTGTTGAAGGTTGAGCTGTAGTCAATGAAAAGCATTCTTATGTAGGTATTCCTCTTGTCCAGGTGGAATAGGGCAGTGTGCAATGCAATGGCGATTGCGTCTGTGTATCTGTTGTGGCGGTATGCAAATTGTAGTGGGTCTATGGTGTCAGGTAAGATGGAGGTGATATGATCCTTAATTATCCTCTCAAAGCACTTCATGATTACAGGAGTGCTATGAGGTGAAGTCATTTAGTTCGGTTAACTTTGCTTTCTTGGTTACAGGAATGATGGTGGATGTCTTGAAGCAAGTGGGGACAACCAACTGGGATAGTGAGAAATATAATATGTCCATTAAAAACTCCAGCCAGCTGGTCTGGGCATGCTCCGAGGACACTGCTTTGGATGCAGTCTGGGCCGGCAGCCTTGCGTGGGTTAACTTGTTTAAATGTCTTACTTGCTTTGGCTAGGGAGATCAGGAGTACATAGTCCTCGTGAGCGTTGGGGGTCCACATCGGCGGCTCTGTTTACCTCGAAGCAGGTGTTTAGCTTGTCTGGAAGCGAGGCGCAGTGTCCGTGACGTGGCTGGCTTTCCCGTTATAATCCATGATTGTATGGAGTCCCTGACACATGCGTCTCGTCTAAGCTGTTGAATTGTGACTCCACTTTGTCTCTGTACTGACTTTTTGCCACTGATTGCCTTTCGGTGGTCATAGTTGGTCTGTTTGTAATAGCCAATGTTCTCAGGCACCTTGCGGTAGTTTGCATTTTCTGTTTTGCGTGAAGGCTGCCATGTCTCCCCGGTTTCTGAAATAGATACGTTTTCATCACAGTAGGAACAACGTAACCTACCGTAATTTCCGGACTATAAGCTGCAACTTTTTTCCCACGCTTTTGAACCTCGCGGCTTAAACAATGACACAGCTAATATATGGATTTTTCCTGCTTTCAATTTTTTTACATTTACATTTTAGTCATTTAGCAGACGCTCTTATCCAGAGCGACTTACAGTAGTGAATGCATACATTTCATAATTTTTTTCCCCCCGTACTGGTCCCCCGTGGGAATCGAACCCACAACCCTGGCATTGCAAACACCATGCTCTACCAACTGAGCCAGGAGATGACTTCAGTGTTTTCAGTGCACAGGAGGAGGAAGATTGTGACCAATGACTTTCTTGGTAGGCTACTGTTTACTGCAATTTTTTTGTTACAAGCCGTGTTTCGTTAAAGCCTATTTATTTTTACATTTACGTCATTTAGCAGACGCTCTTATCCAGAGCGACTTACAAATTGGTGCATTCACCTTATGATATCCAGTGGAACAACCACTTTACAATAGTACATCTATATCTTTTTGGGGGGGGAGGGTAGGGGGGGAGGGTTAGAAGGATTACTTAAAACATCATACATCTAGACGTTCCGCTAGCGGAACACCTGCTCCAATATCCAATGATGGGCGTGGCGCGAAATTCAAAGTCCTCGAAAATCCGAAAACTTCCATTTTTCAAACATATGACTATTTTACTCCATTTTAAAGACTAGACTCTCCTTTATCTAACCACACTGTCCGATTTCAAAAAGGCTTTACAGCGAAAGCAAATCATTAGATTATGTCAGCAGAGTACCCAGCCAAAAATAATCAGACACCCATTTTTCAAGCTAGCATATAATGTCACAAAAAACAAAACCACAGCTAAATGCAGCACCAACCTTTGATGATCTTCATCAGATGACACTCCTAGGACATTATGTTATACAATACATGCATGTTTTGTTCAATCAAGTTCATATTTATATCAAAAACCAGCTTTTTCACATTAGCATGTGACGTTCAGAACTAGCATACCCCCCGCAAACATCCGGTGAATTTACTAAGTTACTCACGATAAACGTTCACAAAAAACATAACAATTATTTTAAGAATTATAGATACAGAACTCCTCTATGCACTCGATATGTCCGATTTTTAAAATAGCTTTTCGGTGAAAGCACATTTTGCAATATTCTCAGTAGATAGCTCGGCCATCACGGCTAGCTATTTTGACATCCGCCAACTTCGGGGTCACCTAAACTCAGAATTACTATTAGAAAAATTGGATTACCTTTGCTGTTCTTCGTCAGAATGCACTCCCAGGACTTCTACTTCAACAACAAATTTTGTTTTGGTTCCAATAATCCATAGTTATATCCAAATACCTCCGTTTTGTTCGTGTGTTCAGGTCACTATCCGAAGGGTAACACGCGAGCGCATTTCGTGACAAAAAAAATCGAAATATTCCATTACCGTACTTAGAAGCATGTCAAATGCTGTTTAAAATCAAATTTTATGCTATTTTTCTCGTAAAATACCGATAATATTCCAACCGGGCAACGTTGTATTCATTCAAAGACTGAAAGAAAAAATTGAGAAGTCTCGTGACCGCGCATCTCCAGTCTCACTGTCCCCAGGCTGACCACTTACAAACTCTGCTCCTATACTTTGCCCAGAGACAGCAGACACCCCATTCCACTTTCTGGCGGCTTTAGAGAGCCAATGGAAGCCTTAGAAAGTGTCACGTTACAGCACAGATGCTGTAATGTCGATAGAGATGCAACAGAAGGACAACAACTTGTCAGACAGGGCACTTCCTGTATGGAATCTTCTCACGTTTTGGCCTGCCAAATGAGTTCTGTTATACTCACAGACACCATTCAAACAGTTTTAGAAACTTTAGTGTTTTCTATCCAAAGCTAATAATTATATGCATATTCTACTGCCCCCTAGCCATAAGAGGTTAACCTCTCTCGGGTATGTGGGACGATTTCGTCCCACCTACGTAACAGCTACTGAAATTCCAGTGGCGCGATTTTTGAATCGTTAGAAATACTATTACTTCAATTTCTCAAACATATGACTATTTTACAGCTATTTAAAGACAAGAATCTCGTTAATCTAACCCCACTGTCCGATTTCAAAAAGGCTTTACAACGAAAGCAAAACATTAGATTATGTCAGCAGAGTGCCCAGCCAGAAAAAATCATACAGCCATTTTTCAAGCTAGCATATCATGTCACATAAACCCAAACCACAGCTAAATGCAGCACTAACCTTTGATGATCTTCATCAGATGACACACCTAGGACATTGTGTTATACAATACATGCATGTCTGTTCAATCAAGTTCATATTTATATCAAAAAACAGCTTTTTGCATTAGCATGTGACGTTCAGAAAAAGCATAACCCCCGCAAACTTCCGGAGAATTTACTAACAGTTTGCTAAATTACTCACGATAAACGTTCACAAAAAGCATAACAATTATTTTAAGAATTATAGATACATTACTCCTCTATGCACTCGATATGTCCGATTTTAAAATAGCTTTTCGGATGAAGCACATTTTGCAATAATCTAAGTACATAGCCCGGCATTACAGGGCTAGCTATTTAGATACCCACCCAGGTCAGCCTCCACCAAAATCACATTTCCTATAAGAAAAATGTTCTTACCTTGCTTGTTCTTCATCAGAATACACTGCCAGGACTTCTACTTCAATAACAAATGTTGGTTTGGTCCCAAATAATCCATCGTTATATCCAAACAGCGACGTTTTGTTCGTGAGTTCTAGAATGCTTCTTCACGGTCTCGCGCATGGCGCATTGGCGTGTCAAAAATGTCTAAATATTCCATTACCGTACTTCGAAGCATGTCAACCGCTGTTTAAAACCAATTTTTATGCCATTCAACTCGTAGATTAGTGATAATATTCCGACTGGGAGTATGCATTGAGCCTAAACAGCCGAATAAAATTTCTCCTCAGGAGCGACTCGTGCACGCGCCTCATTCAAAGGTCCTCTGAGTCGACACTTACAAAAGGCGATAATGTGTTTCAGCCTGAGGCTCCCTCGTAAACCTTCAGGTTTTTCGCGGGCTCTGAGAGCCTATCGGAGCCCTGGGAATTGTCACGTTACAGCTAAGATCCTTACTTTTCAATAAAAAGATGCAAGACGCACGACTCCTTGTCAGACAGGGTACTTCCTGCTTGAAACCTTGTCAGGTTTTTGCCTGCCATAGGAGTTCTGTTATACTCACAGACACCATTCAAACAGTTTTAGAAAATTCAGAGTGTTTTCTATCCAAACCTGAACAATAATATGCATATTCTAGCTTCTGAGTTGGTGTAGGAGGCAGTTAAAAATGGGAACATATTTTTTCCAAAATTCTCAATACTGCCCCCTAGCCCAGACAGGTTAAGCCGCGAAGTTCAAAGCGTGGGAAAAAAGTTGCCGGAATTTACGGTAATCAAATATTCAAGTTATAATAATCATATACTATAATGATGAACATACAAACTGTTGTATATGCTATTCAATTTTATGCTTGCTCAGACTGAATGATGGCCACTGTCACAATTGGTTATGGGACAGGAGCACTGGGTTCAATACAGTTTAATGTTTTGCCTATAAGTTTCACTGTCCACAGGCTGAAGTAGTCATGCGGAATGTCCCCAAATGCATTTGTTATCCTACCCACATGTATCTCTTTCTTCTACAGAAACTGGTCACCCAGATGAAACAGGACCCACAGGTAAATACAATTTCAGTTAATAATTGTTTGGTTTTGTTTGTTTTCGGTAGACTGATGGTGCCGATAGAAATTGCAGCTCTGTTTCTAGCTCCTAAGCAACTTTGGAGAATATATTTAGTAGTTATTTCTTCCATTATTAGCCCAGAACGTTTTTTGAATTATTAAATACAGCCGGAAATAACTTTTGGATATTAGAGCGGCAGTAACTCCTCAGCATTCCGATCAGAAATACGACTTTCCCGAGTTGGATCCTTCGTTCGTAAACCCAAGGCAATTTAACTTATCCCCGAGGCTGCTCCAAGACACCGCCGGTAGAGAAGAGGTATTCGGAATGGACTTGTAGTCTGACTCAAGCCGTGCACACCATCCAATGCTTCCGAGTCTATTACTTGCTAATGTTCAGTCCATGGACAATAAAGTAGACCAGCTCAGGGCGAGGAGCTCCTTCCAGAGAGACATCAGGGACTGTAACATACTCTGTTTCACGTAATCATGGCGCTCTCAGGATATACTGTACTCATCTGTACAGCAGCTGAAATGGGCTTCTTCTTTGTGAGTTAATGAGGAAGCGGAACACCTCTCCGTTCAAATTTTTGTTAGAAAATTCAACTGGTTGGAAAATAATTCGAAATTGACAAAAACAGCCTATAGATCATTAGCAGGCAGTGTGTGTTAACTTCTTAGGGCTAGGGGGCAGTATTGAGAATTTTGAAAAAAATATGTGCCCATTTTTAACTGCCTCCTACACCACTCAGAAGCTAGAATATGCATATTATTGTTCAGGTTTGGATAGAAAACACTCTGAATTTTCTAAAACTGTTTGGTGTCTGTAAGTATAACAGAACTCATATGGCAGTCAAAACCCTGAGACAAATTCTGACAGGAAGTGGATACCTGATGTGTTGAATTACCTTTAAGCCTATGCCATTGAAACACACAGGGGCTTATTAATCTTTGAGCACTTCCTATTGCTTCCACTAGATGTCACCAGTCTTTACAAAGTGTTTTGAGTCTTCTACTGTGAGATCTGACCGAACAAGAGCCATGGAACGGTGATGGCCGATTAGACTCTGGCGCGCGAGTTCATGTTGGGTACTCTCGTTCCAATACGTTTTAAAAGAGAATGCAATCGTCCGCCTTGAATATTATTCATGTTCTGGTTAAAAAAGGCACTAATGATTTATGCTATACAACGTTTGACATGTTTGAACGAACGTAAATATTTTTTTCCCCCTCGTTCATGAAGTGAAGTCCGGCGGGCATAGATCATGTGCTAACAACACGGAGCTTTTTGGACATAAATGATGAGCTTTTTCGAACAAAACTACATTCGTTATGGACCTGGGATTCCTGGAAGTGACATCTGATGAAGAGAATCAAAGGTAATGGATTATTTACATAGTATTTTCGATTTTAGATCTCTCCAACATGGCGGTTAGTCTGTATCGCAAAGCGTATTTTTCTGGGCGCAGTGCTCAGATTATTGCAAAGTGTGATTTCCCAGTAAGGTTATTTTTAAATCTGGCAATCCGCTTGCGTTCAAGAGATGTAAATCTATAATTCTTCGAATCGTGCACACGCCTCATTCAAAGGTCCTCTGATCCGCCACTTACCAAAGGCGATAATGTGTTTCGGCCTGAGGCTGCCTCTTCAACCTTCAGGTATTTCCCGGGTTCTGAGAGCCTATCGGAGCCCTGGGAATTGTCACGTTACAGCTAAGATCCTTACTTTTCAATAAACAGATGCAAGACGCACGACTCCTTGTCAGACAGGGTACTTCCTGCATGAAACCTTGTCAGGTTTTTGCCTGCCATAGGAGTTCTGTTATACTCACAGACACCATTCAAACAGTTTTAGAAACTTTAGGGTGTTTTCTATCCAAACCTGAACAATAATATGCATATTCTAGCTTCTGAGTTGGTGTAGGAGGCAGTTAAAAATGGGCACATATTTTTTCCAAAATTCTCAATGCTGCCCCCTAGCCCGTACAGGTTAATTGGTTTCAAATTTGGCGCTCTTGATATTTCACCTGTTGTTGATAGGGTGCACCACGGGTGGCACGCTTGCGTCCCACATAGCCCCTAGAGGTTAACTGTCCTGTTGCGTAACAGTCACATTTTGAAACGTGAGTGCATTCTGACATCACGTGCATAAAACAACTCACAGTGGGGTGACCGTTAGAGATATTTGGAACCCACAAAAGGTTAACTATGCATGGTGTGATTGTGGTAGCATACAGGAACTCAAGCCCTTTTGCTCACCCGACCTAGAGTACCTCACAATCAAATGCCGATCGCATTACCTCCCCAAAGAATTCTCTTCGGTTATCGTCACAGCCTTGTATATTCTTCCCCAAGCCGATACCACGACGGCCCTCAAGGAACTAAACTGGACTTTGTGCAAACTGGAAACCGCATATACTGAGGCCGCATTTATTGTAGCTGGGGATTTTAACAAAGTATATCTAAGAAAACTCTGGTAGCATTTATATCAACTAATTGCCTGTAGTACTCACGCTATTGTTTTGATCACGTGGACTGGGATATGTTCTTTCTTGCCTCTGTGAGAATAACATTGATGTATACACTGACACGGTGACCAAGTTCATAAGGAAGTGTATAGGGGATGTTGTTCCCACTGACGATTTAAAACCTACCCAAACCAAAAATTGTGGATAGATGGCACTATAGCGCGAACCACCGCATTTAACCACAGCAAGGTGACTGGGAATATGGTCGATACAAACAGTCCAGTTATATGCCCTCCATTAAAAACATTAAATCAAACAGGCAAAACGTCAGTACAGAGAGTTGGAGTCGCAATTCAGTATGTGGCAAGGACTCCAGACAATTATGGATTACGAAGGGAAAACCAGCCACGTCGCGGACACTAACGTCTTGCTCCAGGACAAGCTAAACACCTTTGCCCGCTTTGAGGACCACCGACGCGGCCTGCTCCCAAAAGCCTGGGGGCTTTCCTCCTCCGTGGCTGACGTGAGTAATACATTTTAGAGTGTTAACCCTCGCAAGGCTGCCGGGCCCAGACGGCGTACCTAGCCACGTCCTCAGAGCATGCGCAGACCAGCTGGCTGGAGTGTTTACGGATATATTCAATCTCTCCCTATCCCAGTCTGCTGTCCCCACCGTTGGTTACCTGCACTTTCTTGGGTACAGGAACAAACTAAATGACTATTGCCCAATAACACTCACTTCTGTCATCATGAAGTGCTTTGTGAGGCTAGGTAAGACTCATATCATCTTCACCTTACCTTTATACCCTAGACCCACTGCAATTTGCATACCGTCCCAATAGATCCACAGATGAAGCAATCTCAATTGCACTGCACTCTGCCCTATCCCATCTAGAAAATACCTTTGAAAGAATGCTGTTCATTGACTACAGCTCAGCCGTAAGCACCATAGCACGCTCCAAGCTCATCATTAAGCTCGGGGCCCTGGGTCTGAATCCAGCCCTATGCAAATGGATCCTGGACTTCCTGACGGGTGGTGACGGTAGGAACCAACACCTCCACTACGCTGATCCTCAACACAGTGGCCCAACAAAGGTGTGTGCTCAGCCCCCTCCTGTACTCCCTGTTCACCCGTGACTGGGTGGCCACGCACGCCTCCAACTCAACCAACATGTTTGCAGATGACACGCCTCCCGAGTGGCGCAGTGGTCACACTGGAGATTCTGGGTTCGAGTCCAGGCTCTGTCACAGCCGGCCGCGACCGGGAGACCTATGGGGCAGTGCACAATTTGGCCCAGCGTCGTCCGGGTTAGGGGAGGGTTTGTCTGGCAGGGATGTTAATGTCCCATAGCGCACTAGCGACTCCTGTGGCGGGCCAGGCGCAGTGCATGCTGACACGGTCGCCAGGTGTACGGTGTTTCCTCCGACACATTGGTGCGGCTGGCTTACGGGGTGGGCATTGTGTCGAGAAGCAGTGCGGCTTGGTTGGGTTGTGTTTCGGAGGAAGCACGGCTCTCAACCTTCGCCTCTCCCGAGTCCATACGGGAGTTGCAACGATGAGACTACTGTAACTACCAATTGGATACCATGAAAAAGGGGTAAAAAAATAAATCAACTTTTGCAGACGACCTGGGCCTGATTACTAATAACGATGAGACAACCTAAAGGGAGGAGGTGAGGGCCCTTGCGGAGTGGTGCCAGGAAAATAACTTCTCCCTCAACATCAACACGAAGAAGCTGATTGTGGACTACAGCAGCGGGCGCACGCCCCGTTCCACATCGATGGGGCCGCAGTGGTGAAGGTGGGAATCGTCAAGTCTTCGGTGTACACATCACTGAAATATTAGAAATTAATTCACCCACACAGATAGTCTTGTGAGGAAGGCTCAACCGTGGCTCCTCAACCTCCGCAGGCTGAAGAAATTTGGCTTGGCCCCTAAGACCCTCACAAACTTTGACAGATGCACCATTGGGAGCATCCGGTCAGGCTCTATCATCCCTTTTTGTATGGCAACTGCACCGTTCCGAAACTGCAGGGCTATCCAGAGGGTGGGGCAGTCTGCCCAACGCATCCATGGGGGCACACTGCCTGCCTTCCAGGATATTTACGTCACCCAATGTCACAGGAATGTCAAAAAGATCATCAAGGACATTAACCACCCAAACCACGGCCTGTTCACCCCGCTATCATCCAGAAGGCGAGGTCAGTACAGGTGCATCAAAGCTGGGACCGACAGTTTACAGTACCAGTGAAAAATGTGGACATCTACTCATTCAAGGGTTTTTCTTTATTTGTACTATTTTCTACATTGTAGAATAATAGTGAAGACATCAACACTATGAAATAAAACACATGGAATCATGTAGTAACCAAAAAAGTGAAACAAATCAAAATATACTGCTCAAAAAAATAAAGGGAACACTTAAACAACACATCCTAGATCTGAATGAAAGAAATCATTTTATTAAATACTTTTTTCTTTTACATAGTTGAATGTGCTGACAACAAAATCACACAAAAATAATCAATGGAAATCCAATTTATCAACCCATGGAGGTCTGGATTTGGAGTCACACAAAATTAAAGTGGAAAACCACACTACAGGCTGATCCAACTTTGATGTAATGTCCTTAAAACAAGTCATAATGAGGCTCAGTAGTGTGTGTGGCCTCCACGTGCCTGTATGACCTCCCTACAACGCCTGGGCATGCTCCTGATGAGGTGGCGGATGGTCTCCTGAGGGATCTCCTCCTAGACCTGGACGAAAGCATCCGCCAACTCCTGGACAGTCTGTGGTGCAACGTGGCGTTGGTGGATGGAGCGAGACATGATGTCCCAGATGTGCTCCATTGGATTCAGGTCTGGGGAACGGGCGGGCCAGTCCATAGCATCAATGCCTTCCTCTTGCAGGAACTGCTGACACACTCTAGCCACATGAGGTCTAGCATTGTCTTGCATTAGGAGGAACCCAGGGCCAACCGCACCAGCATATGGTCTCACAAGGGGTCTGAGGATCTCATCTCGGTACCTAATGGCAGTCAGGCTACCTCTGGCGAGCACATGGAGGGCTGTGCGGCCCCCCAAAGAAATGCTACCCCACACCATGACTGACCCACCGCCAAACCGGTCTTGCTGGAGGATGTTGCAGGCAGCAAAACGTTCTCCACGGCGTCTCCAGACTCTGTCACGTCTGTCACGTGCTCAGTGTGAACCTGCTTTCATCTGTGAAGAGCACAAGGCGCCAGTGGTGAATTTGCCAATATTGGTGTTCTCTGGCAAATGCCAAACGTCCTGCACGGTGTTGGGCTGTAAGTACAACCCCCACCTGTGGATGTCGGGCCCTCATACCACCCTCATGGAGTCTGTTTCTGACCGTTTGAGCAGACACATGCACATTTGTGGCCTGCTGGAGGTCATTTTGCAGGGCTCTGGCAGTGCTCCTCCTGCTCCTCCTTGCACAAAGGCGGAGGTAGCGGTCCTGCTGCTGGGTTGTTGCCCTCCTACGGCCTCCTCCACGTCTCCTGATGTACTGGCCTGTCTCCTGGTAGCGCCTCCATGCTCTGGACACTACGCTGACAGACACAGCAAACCTTCTTGCCACAGCTCGCATTGATGTGCCATCCTGGATGAGCTGCACTACCTGAGCCACTTGTGTGGGTTGTAGACTCCGTCTCATGCTACCACTAGAGTGAAAGCACTGCCAGCATTCAAAAGTGACCAAAACATCAGCCAGGAAGCATAGGAACTGAGAAGTGGTCTGTGGTCCCCACCTGCAGAACCACTCCTTTATTGGGGGTGTCTTGCTAATTGCCTATACTTTCCACCTGTTGTCTATTCCATTTGCACAACAGCATGTGAAATGTATTGTCAATCAGTGTTGCTTCCTAAGTGGACAGTTTGATTTCACAGAAGTGTGATTGACTTGGAGTTACATTGTGTTGTTTAAGTGTTCCCTTTATTTTTTTGAGCAGTGTATATTTGAGATTCTTCAAAGTAGCCAACCTTTGCCTTGATGACCACTTTGCACATCCTTGGTATTCTCTCAACCAGCTTGATGAGGTAGTCACCTGGAATGTGTATCAATTAACAGGTGTACCTTGTTAAAGGTTAATTTGTGGAATTTCTTAACTTCTTAATGCGTTTGAGCCAATCAGTTGTGTTGTGACAACGTCGTTTTTTGTTGTAAAAGACCAAGTCCATATTAAGGCAAGAACAGCTCAAATAAGCAAAGAGAAAGGACAGTCCATTACTTTAAGACATGAATGTCTGTCAATTGGGAAAATTTGAATTTCTTCAAGTTGAGTCACAAAAACCATCAAGCGCTATGATGAAACTGCCTCTCATGAGGACTGCCACAAGACAGAGTTCTCTGCTACAGAGGATAAGGTCATTAGAGTTACGGTCCTCAGAAATTGCAGCCCAAATAAATGCTTCACAGTGCTCAAGTAAGAAACATCTCAACATCAACTATTCAGACGAGACTGCGTGAATCAGGCCTTCATGGTCGAATTGCTGCAAAGCAACCACTACTAAAGGACACCAAGAAGGCCAGCATCCCAGAGTCGCCTCTTCACTGTTGACGTTGAGACTGGTGTTTTGCGGGTACTATTTAACTTCTTAGGGCTAGGGGGCAGTATTGAGAATTTAGAAAAAAATATGTGCCCATTTTTAACTGCCTCCTACACCAACTCAGAAGCTAGAATATGCATATTATTGTTCAGGTTTGGATAGAAAACACTGAATTTTCTAAAACTGTTTGAATGGTGTCTGTAAGTATAACAGAACTCATATGGCAGTCAAAACCCTGAGACAAATTCTGACAGGAAGTGGATACCTGATGTGTTGAATTACCTTTAAGCCTATGCCATTGAAACACACAGGGGCTTATTAAAACACAGGGTCTGAATACTTATATAAATGTCATATTTCAGTTTTTATTTTTGTTTAAATTTGCACAAAAAACGAACTGTTTTTACTTTGTCATTATGGGGTATTGTGAGTAAATTGATGAGTAAATTGATGAGTAAAAACAATTTCATAAATTTTAGAATAAGGCTGTAACGTAGCAATGTTGAAAAAGTGGGGTCTGAATGCTTTCCCGAATGCACTGTATATACAGTAGAATATTAGTGAAGACATAACTATGAAATAACACACATGGAATCATGAAGTAACCAAAAAAGTGTTAAACAAATCAAAATATATTTTATATTTGAGATTCTTCAAAGTAGCCACCCTTTGCTTTGATGACAGCTTTACACACGCTTGGCATTCTCTCAACCAGCTTCATGAGGAATGCTTTTCCAACAGTCTTGAAGGAGTTCCCACATATGCTGAGCACTTGTTGGCTGCTTTCCAGTTGAATGCATTCAGTTCTACAATTGACTGACTAGATATTCCCCTTTCTTTCACTCTGCGGTCCAACTCATCCCAAACCATCTCAGTTGGGTTGAGGTCAGGTGATTGTGGAGGCCAGGTCATCTGATTCAGCACTTCATCACTCTCCTTCTTGGTCAAATAGCCCTTACACAGCCTGGAGGTGCGTTGGGTCATTGTCCTGTTGAAAAACAAATGATAGTCCCACTAAGCGCAAACCAGATGGGTTGGCGTATCGCTGCAGAATGCTGTGGTAGCCATGCTGGTTAAGTGTGCCATGAATTCTAAATAAATCACTGACACTTTCACCAGCAAAGCACCATCACACCACCTCCATGACTCACGGTGGGAACCACACATTCGGAGATCATCCGTTCACCTATTCTGAGTCTCACAAAGACATGGTGGTTGGAACCAAAAATCTCATATTTGGACTCATCAGACAAAGGGACAGATTTCTACCAGTCTAATGTCCATTGCTGGTGTTTCTTGGCCCATGCAAGTCTCTTCTTATTGGTGTCCTTTAGTAGTGGTTTCTTTGCAGCAATTTGACCATGAAGGCCTGATTCCCACAGTCTCCTCTGAACAGTTGATGTTGAGACGTGCCTGTTACCTGATCTCTGAAGAATTTATTTGGGCTGCAATCTCAGGTGCAATTAACTCTAATGAACTTATCCTCTGTAGCAGAGGTAACTATGGCTCCTTTCTGTGGTGGTCCTCATGAGGCAGTTTCATCATAGCGCTTGATGGTTTTTGCGACTGCACATTTTTGACGTTCTTAATTTTACACTTTGACTGACCTTCATGTCTTTAAAGTAATGGTGGACCGCCATTTCGCTCTGCTTATTTGAGCTGTACTTACCATAATATGGACTTGGTCTTTTACCAAACAGGACTATCTTTTGTGTACCAACCATACCTTGTCACAACACAACTGATAGGCTCAAACGCATTAAGAAGGAAAGCAATTCCACAAATGAACTTTTAACAAGGCACACCTGTTAATTGACATGCATTCCAGGTGACTCCCTCATGAAGCTGGTTGAGAGAATGCCAAGAGTCTGCAAAGCTGTCATCAAGGCAAAGGGTGGCTACTTTGAAGAATCTCAAACAGAATATATTTTGATTTGTTAATACTTTTTTTGGTTATCACATGATGCCAAATGTATTATTTCATAGTTTTGATGTCTTCACTATTATTCTACAATGTAGAAAATGGGTGTCCAAACATGACTGGTAGTGTGTGTGTGTGATTTATATATATATGTGTGTGTGTGTGTATGTATATATATGTATATATATATATATATATATATATATATATATATATATATATATATATATATATATATATATATATATATATTTCTCCAGACTATGCCAATAGCTCGTCCTAATATTTTATTATTACTGCCCTGTTGAATCTAGGAACACAAACATTTTCCCACACCGGCAATAGCATCTGATAAATGTGTATGCGACCAATAAAATTTGATTTGAAATGTTTCCACAAAATTATGACTAGCTCCAAATGGTGTTTTGACACCTGGATAGTTTGATAAAATAAATGTTTGTACTGATTTCTGTTCATTTGGAGATGTATGTGCATGCATCAGTGTGGAGACATAAATATTCGAATTTGAAATAAAGTAGTTTTGGTTGAAATGAACCAAACTGCCTTTTTAAGTGAACCTGGATGCAAATTATTGGAACTTGGTATGAAAGTGCCCTAAAAAGAGCTTTGCCTTCCTTTGCAGAATGCTGATCTGAAGAAGCAGCTCCATGAACTTCAGGCTAAGATCACTGCGCTTAGCGAGAAGCAGGTATTTCAGGAGATGATGCTGACACAACACAAGGCTGTCCCAGGTTGCCCTATATGAGAGCAGACACACCAATATTGATATGCGTTTCAAACGCATGATTTTTACAAATTAAAATGTGTAACCAGTTGGTCCTTTTAGACTCATTTGTTTCTTTAAACATCATATTCGAAGATACGCACAAATTAATCATGTATGTTTAAATGTTTTTCGTTTTAAGGCTTTATAAATCCCAATGAGTAATTTGTCACTCCCTCTGCAGAGCTGTGTGCATGGGCAAGTGAACACGGAATAGACACGCACACAAACATACTGTTTACACGGCTAATGTCTTGTGATGGATGCTCTGAGACAGAAATGAAAGCACATTATTATTTGGAATGTGTGTTCTCTTCCCAATGTGCTCTGTCTCTGTTAGCAGTATTCTGCCCACTGTGAGACTCACCTAGTGTGACTTCCACAACGACTTGTTTTCCTGCTGCTTTCTCCATCCTGTCAAGGGAGCTGACTAATCAATGTGGTTTGTGACACACTGACTGTTCTCTGGAACAATTCCAAGAACCTGGAATATATTCAATATATAGAGTGGTGGCTCTTTTAGTTAAAGGGATACTTTGGGGTCTACTTCCCCAGAGTCAGATGAACTTGTGGATCCCAGTTTTATGTCTCTGTCCAGTATGAAGGATCAGATACACATAGACTTCTATCCATTGCACTAGTTAGCATTGGCTTGCAATACTACCTCTAACATCCTTCATACTGGACACAGAGACTTAAAAATGGTATCCATGAGTTTTTCTGACTGGGGTAGTAGATACAGTGGCAAGAAAAAGTATGTGAACCCTTTGGAATTACCTGAATTTCTGCATAAATTGGTCATCAAATTTGATCTGATCTTCATCGAAGTCACAACAATAGACAAACCTAGTGTGCTTAAAATAACACATTATTGTATTCAATATAGACAAGAAAAATACATAATTTAAACATTCACAGTGTAGGTTGGAAAAAGTATGTGAACCTCTAGGCTAATGAGTTCTCCAAAATCTAATTGGCGTCAGCTAACCTGGAGTCTAATCAATGAGACGAGATTGGAGATGTTGGTTAGAGCTGCCTTGCCCTATAAAAAACACTTACAAAATCTGAGTTTGCTATTCACAAGAAGCATTGCCCGATGTGAACCATGCCTCAAACAAAAGAGATCTCAGAAGACCTAAGATTAAGAATGGTTGACTTGCATAAAGCTTGGAAGGGTTACAAAAGTATGACTAAAAGCTCAATGAGGTTAAAAAGAATCCTAGAGTGTCAGCTAAAGACTTAAAGAAATCTCTGGAACATGCTAACATCTCTGTTGACGAGTCTACAATTCGTAAAACACTTAACAAGAATGGTGTTCATGGGAGGACACCACAGAAGAAGCCACTGCTCTCCAATAAAAACATTGCTGTGCATCTGAAGTTTTCAAAAGTGCACCTGAATGTTCTACAGTGCCACTGGCAAAATATTCTGTGGATGGATTAAACTAAATTTGAGTTGTTTGGAAGGAACACACAATACTATGTGTGGAGAGAAAAAAGGCACAGCACACCAACATCAAAACCCCATCCCAACTGTAAAGTATGGTGGAGGGAACATCATGGTTTGGGCTGCTTTGCTGCCCCAGGGCCTGGACAGCTTGCTATCATCGACGGAAAAATGAATTCCCATGTTTATCCTAACATTCTCCTGCAAAATGTATTAATATCTGTCCGCCAGTTGAAGCTCGACAGATGGGTGATGCAACAGGACAACGACCCAAAACACAGTAGTCCTGACCTCAACCCGATTTGAGATGCTGTGGCATAACCTTGAGAGCCGTTCACACCAGACATCCCAAGAATATTGCTGAACTGAAACAGTTTTGTAAAGAGGAATGGTCAAAAAATTCCTCCTGACTGTTGTGCAGGTCTGATCCGCAACTACAGAAAATGTTTGCTTGAGGTTATTGCTGCCAAAGGAGGGTCAACCAGTTATTAAATCCAAGAGTTCACATATACTTTTTCCACCCTGCACTGGAAGTGTTTACACTGTGTGATTTAATAAAAACATGAAAACGTATAATTGTTTGTGTTATTAGGTTAAGCAGACTGTCTATTGTTGTGACCTAGATGAAGATCAGATCAAATTTCATGAACAATTTCTTTCAGAAATCCAAAGGGTTTACATACATACTTTTTCTTGCCACTGTAAATTGCCTAATTGCCAAAATCACAAAGTATCCCTTTTACGATCCAGGCTGTATCACATCCGGCCGTGATTGGGAGTCCCATAGGACGGCGCACAATTGGCCCAGCGTCGTCCAGGTTTTGCTGGGTTAGGCCGTCATTGTAAATAAGAATTTGTTCTTAACTGACTTGCCTAGTTAAATAAAGGTGAAAAAAAATGTTTAGTGTTGGGCTGTCACTGGAAAATAATTGGATCTTGGTCGACCGAAAGTTGTCTGTTCTTTCGACCAATCTAAGGTGTATTTTTCCTTATGTAGACACACCTTTAATAAACTCAACTATATGCATTGAGCTTGTCTGAGGGTTTAAGCGCACTGTGTGATGAAATAAGACACACATGACTCAAAAGAGGGAGCCAGAGATCAAGATAACCAGAAGGAAAAAAATCCTTAACCTTACCCAATCATCCTTCTCCTGTTGGCTTTCTAACGTTACACTCCTGAAGTTGCTGGTAATAAGCTACACGAGTAGTCGGCAACTTTTTCTCACATGGAATGCCAATTTATCTTACCATTTCCACTTATCTGCGTGCCAATTATGGTTTTCATATGCACATTTTCATGGAACAGTTTATTTTATAATGACGTCTTCGTATCTCAAAATCATTGTCGTGTTTAATCAAAATTAGATCCAAATGAAAATGATTCAAACCTAAAATAACTTATATTGCCATCTATGTAAAAATAGCCTACATTAAAGCCAACAAATAAAAACATTACAGCCTGCAGGCAGAAAATATCCTGATTCAATAGTAGAGAGAATGATTTATTTAAGTTTTTTTTTTATATCTTTCATCACATTCCCAATGGGTCAAAAGTTTTGCATGCTACCAAATACTAATTGAGTGTATTGCCTTTAAATTGTTTAACCTGGGTCAAATGTTTCGGGTATCCTTCCACAAGCTTCCCACAATAAGTTGGGTGAATTTTGGCCCATTCCTCCTGACAGAGCTGGTGTAACTGAGTCAGGTTTGTAGGCCTCCTTGCTCGCACATGCTTTTTCAGTTCTGCCCACACATGTTCTATGGGATTGAGGTCAGGGCTTTGTGATGGCCACTCCGATACCTTGACTTTGTTGTCCTTAAGCCATTTTGCCACAACTTTGGAAGTATTCTTGGGGTCATTGTCAATTTGGAAGACCTATTTGCGACCAAGCATCACCTTCCTGACTGATGTCTTGAGGTGTTGCTTCAATATATCTACATTTTCCTTTCTCATGATGACATATTTTGTGAAGTGCACCAGAGCCTGGATCTCAACCACATTGAGCACGTCTGGGACCTGTTGGATTGGGGGGTGAGGGCTAGGGCCATTCCACCCAGAAATGTTCGGGAACTTGCAGGTGGAAGAGTGGGGTAACATCTCACAGCAAGAACTGGCAAATCTGGTGCAGTCCATGAGGAGGAGATGCACTGCAGTACTTAATGCAGCTGGTGGCCACACCAGATACTTACTGTTACTTTTGATTTTGACCCCACCTTTGTTCAGGGACACATCATTCCATTTCTGTTAGTCACATGTCTGTGGAACTTGTTCAGGTTTTCTCAGTTGTTGAATCTTATGTTCATGAAAATATTTGCACATTTTAAATTTGCTGAAAATGAACACAGGTGACAGTGAGAGGACGTTTCTTTTATATATATATATATATATATATATCTTTCCTTTATTACCCTACCTACCCTCCCCCAATTGGAGCAAACTAGTCAACAACAATGCTGGAGGTATTTTATGGACAGTCTATTTTACAATAGTTTTATTTTGTTTGTTTTTAACTTTTGTCCTTCCTCAACCTCTCCCATATATTTATGATGTCCATCCGGTTTGATTTCCTTTTGCCAAACAATTTCCTAACCTATATACGTTTTACGGGCACAGTACACATTAGTTATCTTGTTGTTATTAGTCCCAACCTTCAGCTTCATTCAACCCCTCCCATCTATCTCTTAACACTATCCATATTGGATTTCTATTTGCCATGTTTTTCAACTGTGCTGTGATGTTTCACAGAAGCTCTGAACCTTTCCATTCTCATTGTTTCTACAGATTGTAAATTGAAAATATTTTTCTTTGCTAAAAGTATTATATTATTTATCGATTGACTATGACTTTTCAGATCGCCCATTTGTGCTATCTGCAGGGTTAGCTCCAGGTAAATATTGCAATTCTTCAGCCATTCCTGGACCTGTGACCAAAAACAAGCTATATATGGACAATACCAAAACAAATGATCTAATGTTTCTGCCTCTTCGCAGCAAAATCTGCAGAGCTGGGAAGGTTGTATCCCCCATATAAATAACATTCTGTTGGTTGCAGGAATTCCGTATTATAATTGATATTGAAAAATTCTACGTTTTGAATCCGGCGTCGTTTTGCGTATCAGTTCATAAACCATGTGCCATGGAATCGGTACGTCAAAAATCTAGGGCCGACAGACAAGTTCCTTACTTTTTGAGTGAAATACATAATCGTTCCGTATTTTATCGAACGGGTGGCAACCCTAAGTCTAAATATTGCTGTTACATTGCACAACTTTCAATGTTATGTCATAATTATGTATAATTCTGGCAAATTAATTACGGTCTTTCCTCCATTCCTCCATTTGTTTTTGTTTTTCCTCTAACTTACTCTGAGCCTCTATGGTACAATTTTTATTGCTATCAATCTGTTCTGTTAGATCTTCTATTTCCTTTGTAAGTATGGACTCCTTTGACCTAACTTGCTTTTGTTTTAGAGATGAGTACTGAATTCCATGACCTCTAAATGCACATTTAAAAGTGTCCCATACAATAAGCGGTTTTGCTGTACCTATGTTATGTATGGAAAAATTCAGTTATAAATTCCTCTGTCCTAGTTAACTTGTTTTTATCATCCAATAGGCTTTTATTCAATTTCCAATATCCTCGCCCACGTGGAAATTCAGTAAGAGTAATGTATATGCCAATTATCTGATGGTCCGACCACATTCTATCCCCTTTCAATTAGAGCTGGGCGATTTATATTGAGTTTTTTCAATATAATCGAGTTTGTTTTGCGCGATATGGAAAATGCCTGTATCGCAAGAATCGAGGTTCTGTTATAATGTTGTGACGATTTACAAATGCAGCATCTCACTGTCTCTTCTCTGTCGGCCCAGAGTTGAATCATGTCCCAATTGCTTGACAACACATTCACAGAGGTTACCCACAAATCACAACCCTAGACAGCCTTTCACAAATTGTAACCACGCTGGAGAAGTGTAGCGGCGGTAAGAGTTCCACCAAAATGGAAAGCGAGGAAGCCAACTCAGCCTCTCGTGAGGATGAAATCAACCCCAAAAAGGGCAGCAATGTTTTTTAGTAATATGCATTTTTAGTAAAATGTATGAAATGTATGCATTCACTACTGTAAGTCGCTCTGGATAAGAGCGTCTGCTAAATGACTAAAATGTAAATGTAAAATGTTCGGGTTTAAGAGGTCTGCTGTTCAGCAAACAAATGTCCTGTGCAAAATGTGTCTAAAGACAATTGCTACGAAAAGCAGCAGCACAACCAACCCCTTCCATCACCTGCAACTGAAACATGCGGTGGAATGGGAGGAATGCGTGAGACTACGCAATGCCGATTCCAGTCGCCCGATTCCCAAAATGTCTGCTAAAAGACAAACTACCATAGCTGTATCCTTTTCAAACGTTATCGCTTATGACAAGAAAAATTTGAGGTAGAAGGAGATAACGGATGCAGTGACCAATTACATAGCGAAATACATGGTTCCAATCTTTACAGTAGAAAAGCCAGGCTTTAGAAATCTGCTAGGTACAGTTGACCACAAATATCAGCTGCCAAGCCGCAAGTATTTCACGGAAGAAGCCCTGCCGCGATTATACACTGCTACCCGCGAAAGAGTCGCAGAGAAGCTGGCTAGTGTTTATTATTAGCTGTAACTAAGTTTGACAGTCCACTACATAAATGAAGACTAGAAATTGCAAAATGTCTGCCTCCGGACATCTTATTTCCCTGATGATCATACGGGTGAAGTAATAGCCCAGGGTCTCAGACTCTCTGGCATCGTGGAAGAGGAGCGAATACTGACAGGTGTGCATGACAACTGACAGCGGGAGCAACATGATAAAAGCATTGCGCTTGAACAACTGGACCCGCCTGCAGTGCTTTGGGCACAGGCTTCACCTCGCCATCGGTAAGTGTGACATTGGATAATTAAAGTGCATTCAAAAAGGTTATGTTCAGGCCAGCTGTAGGCTAATGTATTAGTAGTTGTGTCATTCTGCCAATCCAATAGCAAATAACCACAGGCTGTTTTAATAATAACAAATTAACTAATTAATGCATTTTAAATCAAATTATTATTTAAATTAGGTATTCAAATAGCTAGTGGTCAAACATTCCTAAACAATAGAATAGAAGTGTGTGTGTGTGTTGTTCATTTGTGTTGCACAAATAGGCTTTGAGGCCTTGTATATTTTTTAACATTTTAATTAAGAAAATTCAATTAAGAATTATGTCCTGCCCTTTTTTTAATTTGTTTAGAGAAAAATAAGAAATCGAGATTAGAGGTCGACCGATTATGATTTTTCAACACTGATACCGATTATTGGAAGACCAAAAAAAGCCAATAATGATTAATCAGCTGATTTTTAAAAATTACAAATAAATTAAAAAATGTATATATTTGTAATAATGACAATTACAACAATACTGAATGAACAATGAACCCTTTTATTTTAACTTAATATAATACATAAATAAAATCTATTTAATCTCAAATAAATAATGAAACATGTTCAATTTGGTTTAAATAATGCAAAAAAACAGTGTTGGAGAAGAAATTAAAAGTGCAATATGTGCCATGTAAAAAAGCTAACGTTTAAGTTCCTTGCTCAGAACATGAGAACATATGAAAGCTGGTGGTTCAATATTCCCAGTTCTTCAATATTCCCAGTTAAGAAGTTTAGGTTGTAGTTATAGGAATTATGACTCGTCGACTATTTCTCTCTATACCATTTGTATTTCATATACCTTTGACTATTGGATGTTCTTATAGGCACTTTTAGTATTGCCAGCCAAATCTCGGGAGTTGATAGGCTTGAAGTCATAAACAGTGCTGTGCATCAAGCATTGCTAAGAGCTGCTCGCAAACGTGGTAAAGTGCTGTTTGAATGAATGCTTACGAGCCTGCTGTTGCCTCCCACCGCTCAGTCAGACTGCTCTGTCAAATCATAGACTTAATTGTAATACACACATAAATACGAGCCTTTGGTCATTAATATGGTCAAATTCGGAAACTATCATTTCGAAAAGAAAATGTTTATTTTTTCATTGAAATACAGAATCGTTCCGTATTTTATCGAACGGGTGGCAACCCTAAGTCTAAATATTGCTGTTACATTGCACAACCTTCAATGTTATGTCATAATTATGTATAATTCTGGCAAATTAATTACGGTCTTTATCAGGAAGAAACAGTCGCAACGAGCCAGGTGGCCCAAACTGTTGCATATACCCTGACTCTGCTTGCACTGAACGCAAGAGAAGTGACACAATTTCCCTAGTTAATATTGCCTGCTAACATGCATTTATTTTAACTAAATATGCAGGTTTAAAAAAAATATACTTCTGTGTATTGATTTTAAGAAAGGCATTGATGTTTATGGTTAGGTACATTTGTGCAACGAATGTGATTTTTTTCGCGAATGCGCTTTTGTTAAATCATCACTCGTTTGGTGAAGTTGAAGTAGGCTGTGACTCGTTGATAAACTAACAGGCACCGCATTGATTATCTGCAACACAGAACAAGCAAGTTAACCTAGTAATATCATCAACCATGTGTAGTTAACTGGAGATTATGTGAAGATTGATTGTTTTTTATAAGATAAGTTTAATGCTAGCTAGCAACTTACCTTGGCTCCTTGCAGCCACAAGGTCCTTTTGACGCTGCACTCGCGTAACAGGTGGTCAGCCTGCCATGCAGTTTCCTCATGGATTGCAATGTAATTGGCCATAATAGGCATCCAAAATTGTTGTCAATTACCGATTGTTATGAAAACTCGAAATCGGCCCTAATTAATCGGCCGTAATCGGTTATCCCCTAATCGAGATATATATCGTGAATCGTCCAAACCTTTGGAAAAAATTGAGATATGGAATAAAAGTAATATTGTCCAGCCCTACTTTCAACACTTTTTAAAACACTTTTGGTGCCAACGAGAATGACGTAAGAAAGAAGTCAAGATGACTAGCTTGATTGAGCCTCCGCCATGTATATCTCACTAGGTCAGGATATTTAAGCCTCCATATATCTATTAGTTCCAATATATCCGTGACATTCATGATTTCCATAAGAGCATGGGGGTGATTTCCTTTGCGGTCCATTGAGGAATTTAAAACAGTATTATAATCTCCCACCATAATAGTCTTGTCTTGTATTGCTTGTAGGATTGATCATTTGTTATATATATTTTCAAAGAAGCGTTGATCATCATTATTTGGTCCGTAAAGGTTAATGAGCCATAATCTGTTTATGGTCCAATAACATATTTAAAATAATCGATGTACCTTGTGGATCTGTTTGGACACTTTGCAGATTTGGATCAAAATTACTGTTAATTAATATCGTCACCCCTTTTGAGTTTCCCCAAATTGTTTATTTACTAACTAACTAAATAATTGCACATAATTACATAAACACACACACAGAATACCTTACACATTGATTGCTACATAATGCAATGAAAAGTCCCTTGTGGACTAAACCCAATATGATGGCTTGGTAGACAATGGAAAGGGGTGGTTGACAGAATGCACCCACTACATACATACAGCTGAGAACTATGCTCATGGAAATGCGAATACTTTGCAGATGAAGTACTTAAACAGCTGCAGACTGAATGTTCCTGTGTAGTCTTCATTTTCTTCACTCAAGAAAGTTTCAGATTGTCTAGCCATTCCGTACCTTTCAGCTCACACTGTTGGTCTCGCTGGCCTATAGAGTGGTAACCATTTCATTGTGGGACGCACGTCCTCACGTTCTCTGGTCTTTAATTTTGTAGATTTCGTGACATTGTCCGCCTGCTTGGTCTCTAGTTTTAAACCATTTCTCAGCCATGTAGCCACCGCTTCACGCTGTCTGGTCTAATGTACATTTTCATTAGAAGTGGGTTTTATTGCGAAAAGTGGGCATTCCATGACACCGACATAATGTCTGTGCTCACGTAGGTGTGGTCGCTGACTGGGTAAGACTTTACATGAAAAACAATTCTCTCATTTATAAGGCTAACATCACGTTGAATCTTTTCACAAATAGTTTCATATTTAATCATATAAGTTCCCCAACATTTGGATGTGAATCTGATCACTGGGAAATATACACATTCAGAGATGTAACTAAGGACAGTATAACATCACAAATTAGAACAAATTCGACAGGATTGTTTAAGCCCCCCCTCCATTTCCAACTGTTTGGATTACAGAAATATTGTTTCACTATTCAACTTTTTTTATTTTACTGTTTTGGTGGGAGGAATCTCCTTGTGACAAAGAGGTTTCTTTCCCCTCAATCCTGCCAATTGGGGGGGGGGGGGGGGGGGGGGGGGAATCTGGCACCTATGATTCTAACCCAAAAGGGCAAGTCATGACACATCCTTACCCCCTTGCAACAGATGTGGGATACACACACACACTCAACCCCTTTCCCCCACACTCAACCATAAGCTCAGATGCTCAGGTTGTTACATCCCAGATCCCAACTCAAGAAAAGACCTGATTTATGATCGAATATACAGTTACAGCTGTTTGAGAAAGCATGCAAGATTGTGCAAAAATTTGAAAAAATATGCCATTGTCAAGTCCAAGGTGATGGAGATCAGATCCACCCCGCTTCCCTGAAACACAGACGCTGGTCCCCCGTTTGTGACCATTTCCCCAAACATCTCTGTGCAGTCAGACCTTTGATTATTTTGTGCCACCAGGGCCCCTCTCTTACTGCAGCTAGTGTTGCCAGCACTGCCACTTCCTTGGTGGAGGCACCCCACCGGAATCCCCACCGGCTAGGTACAAGGTCGTCAAGATTCTCATTAGCAGCTTTGAGAATTTCCTTGTATATTATGCTCTCCCATCAGGGGGCTTTGGCTTTGTAGGACCAACCTTGCCAGGCAGGCTCAGTAGGTCTCTGACCGCATTTATCTTTCTGTTTTGGCTACGTATAGGCAGCTTACAGCAAGCCCATAAAACAGATAGCGACTTCTCTTGAGTGTATGGGTTATTCAGGTGGGTGTCTAGGGTATAGGGTTGTGGACCATTCCCTCATCATAGGACAATAAATAAATTAGATGTATAATTCATTTTAAAATGTATATCCCTCATCTGCACAAAATTGAAAGCTCTCTCTCTCACAACCCTTGCTCACAGTCACACATTGGTTCTGGGATATGCAACCATTTCCTTTGTCACTCACTTAGCGCCACACTTTTCCAAACATCAAAAACGCACATCACACTACAGCAGTAAACATATACTTTGCACACGAATCGCCGCCCGCTTTGAGCAAGAAATCGTGAATGTATTTACGTGAAATACCTGGGTTCGCCGGGCATGTCTCGGTGAATGGGGCAGCCTTGGAAATGGGTTTGGGCTCTTTCGCAGCACGCTTGTAAGGCTCTGTTTCAAGCAGACCAACATAGTCCCTGTGCCCAAGGAAGCGAAGGTAACCTGCCGAAATGATTACCGCCCCGTAGCACTCACATCGGTAGCCATGAAGTGCTTTGAAAGGCTGGAATGGCTCACATCAACAGCATCATCCCGGATACCCTAGACCACAGATCCACAGATGACGCAATCGCACTCCACACTGCCCTTTCCCATCTGGACAAAAGGAACACCAAGTCGGTTAAGAACAAATTCTTATGTTCAATGATGGCCTAGGAACAGTGGGTTAACTGTCTTGCTCAGGGGCAGAAGGACAGACTATTACCTTGTCAGCTCAAGGATTCGATCTTGCAACCTTTCGGTTGCTAGTCCAATGCTCTAACCACTAGGCTACCTGCTGCCCCATGTTCATTAACTTCAGCTCAGCGTTCAACACCATAGTACTCACAAAGCTCATCACTAAGCTTAGGACCCTTGGACTAAACACCTCCTTCTGCAACTGGATCCTGGACTTCCTGATGGGCCGCCCACAGGTGGTGAGGGTAGACTACAACACATCTGCCACGCTGATCCTCAACACTGGGGCCCCTCAGGGGTGCGTGCTTAGTCCCCTCCTGTACTCCCTGTTCACCCACGACTGCGTGGCCAAACACGACTTCAACACCATTACGTTTGCTGATGACACAACAGTAGTAGGCCTGATTACCGACAACGATGAGACAGCCTATAGAGAGGAGGTCAGAGACCTGGCAGTGTGGTGCCAGGACAACAACCTCTCCCTCAATGTGAGCAAGACAAAGGAGCTGATCGTGGACTACAGGAAAAGGTGGGCCTAACAGGCCCCCATTATCATCAATGGGGTGTAGTGGAGTGAACTACAGTGGTTCCTCCTTTAAAAGTTGTGGCATACTGCAGCACACATTGCGGGCTGCAGCAGCATCCTATGGCACGTTATTTAATTGTCAGACATTTTTTACATTAATGCAAGTTAGTGCTAGGTTGACCACCAAAGGGCATCTTTGAGAAGCATTTGATAGTCTGCCTTATTGGCATTACTAGGGAATTTAAAACCTTTTTTGTAATAACATAGTACATGGTATTGATTTTAAGAAATTTGGCTTAATTAATTTGATTAATATTATGGTGTTTCTATTCTGAGAATATTTTTAAACGAAACCCTCAGGGTTTCCATTAGGATGGATTGGAAAATATTGCACTGTACAACGTGGCGGTCAGGAGTAGGCGACAACATAAGAGGATTGGAGGATTCTAAATTAATTTCTAAGTGGCATAACATTTCCTCACCCTAATTGTAGTGTTACCAATACTCATTTCGCCTATGGTAGACCTACAGGGTATCTAAAAAAAAATAATTCAATGATGTGATTCTCCGCCAAAAATAAATTAATATCTAAGGGGCATTTTCCGTTAGGATCTGTGAGAAAATCTGAGAATATTTAAGGGGCTTTTATATAATTCGAAATTAATTAATAATAATAATAATTGCTTTGTTGAAAAAGTAAGGATATTTTGGAGATTGCATTTTCTTTTAACCTAGAGGGAGCGAGAAAGGCAATTCTTCAACATGGGGTGAGACATTCTCACTAATTTGTAAATAAAGCCAGTTTGTTATTTAGAACTATTTATTTCTAGAGAAACCTAACTTGATTATTTAGCAGAGATCACTTTCTTATATTCAGTCAACACATATTTTAAGAATATTATGGAATATTTGAACATTTTAGTTTCTCCATGCTTGTCTTAGAGCAATGCGAAACAGTGCTGAAATTGACGTCCACAGCGGGAAGGCTATACACGTATATAACGATATTTTGGAGATTATTTTGTTTCCAAAAAACGACAGGGAGCAATTGTAATCTGAATAAAGGCCAAAATAATATTTATATGGGCCAAAATATAGCCCTGCTAATAGCCATAATGATGCTGTACAATGTGACCATGTGTGTTTGAAATAGTTTTCCAGTAAGCAACAATGTTTGCATTCATTAGACAACTTTGTTCCAATAATTCTGTAATTCAGTGATATTTATTCCATAGTAATTCATTATGGATCCATAACTAAATCAACATCTGCATTTTTAGAGTATTTTTATCATTATTTTATTAACAGAAGCATAAAGATGCTGATGAAGAAATACATTACTGTACAGTATATGCTTTTACATTTGGATAATAAAGCATTTCAAGCATTTTGAAGATATAAGCCACCTGCATTTGTTTATTAGGGGACTGTGCAGTCTGACAAGTAAACATAGCCTACAATACATATTGTAATAAACATGGGGAAAAGTGCCTAATTCCTTACATAAGGGAGAGCAGTCCATGTCCAGACTTTCTCGGTGATCTCAAGTACCTTCAATAATGGCTGTACTAAAGAATGCGGATACGTGGGAGACTGGGGTTCAATTCCCCGACGGGGAGGAAGGAGTATGCTATCCTTGTAAATAAGAATTTGTTCTTAACTGATTCCATATGTGTTATTTCATAGTTGTGATGTCTTCACTAATATTCTACAATGTAGAAAATAGTAAAAATAAAGAAACATCCTGGAATGAGTAGGTGTGTTCAAACTTTTGACTGGTACTTGCTTAATTAATTTGATTAATATTATGGTGTTTCTATTCCAAGAAAAATAAAAAACCCTAGAAAATATGGCGCTGTACAACGTGACGGTCGGCAGTACAGTACTGGGCTGTTTAGCTAAAGAATCCCCGTGTCGTGCGTGGGCAGGGCACGCGTGCGACTGGGTTTCAATTCCCCGACAGGGAGGAAGGAGTAGGCTGTCCTTGTAAATAAGAATTTGTTCTTAACTTACTTCTCTAGTTAAATAAAGGTTACACTAAGAGCATTTAGGCACCCTAATTTTTTAAATTCTAGTCTAACCAATACCCAAATGGAGATTAAGTGAAAATAAAAATCTCATTGATTTATCAAGACCAGTCGCCATGCTTGTCTCAGAGCAGCGTGAAACGGTGCTAAAATAGTTGTATGCTTTTTCTTCAAATCCTATTGACGTGACTCTCCGCCGATAATTACATATAGAGGATTGGAGGATTCTAAATAAAAACCAAAAGCCGCCTCATGGGTCTCCCGGTGGCGGCCGACACGGGTATCGAACCTGCATCAGCCAGTTATTTAATATAGCTCTAGGCTCCGAAGAAATAGACTCCAATTAAGCCCTCTTGTTGTTTGTAAAGTCAAATTAAAATGAAGATTATTGTTGAAATGAATTGCTCGACTGGTGTAGGTTTTCTTCATCTGTTGGTGTGCAACACTTGCATAACAAGTTTGCTATATTTTCCACACCAGCCACTGTTCACCTCCTATTGATTGCGCTGCGGTTGTCGCCAGTTGTTTTAATTAAATGTAACCTTTTATTTAACTAGGCAAGTCGGGTAAGAACAAATTATTTTATCCAAGGCGGCTTACCCTGGCCAAACCCGGATGACGCTGGGCCAATTGTACACCGCCCTATGGCACTCCCAATCACGGTCGGATGTGACAAAGCCTGTATTCAAACCAGGAACCGTAGTAATCCCTTTTGCACTGAGATGCAGTGCCTTAGAAAGGTCAGAAACATTTATTTGTTGCAAGTTGGGGGGGGGGGGGGTTCACACCTAGCTCGGCTATTAGACAATTCTTTAGTAAAGGTTGAATAGTCTATTGTTCAGCTAATAGCCCTTCCTAGAAACATTGTTTGCAGAATTCACAGCCTGCAACAGTACGCTTGTGGAAAACAAAATGCCTCCAGCTGTCGAAACACTAAATATCTAAGGGGCTTTTATATAATTATAATGCAGGGTTAATGATAATAATAATACTTTTCCCCCTTTCCACTTGTTAAATAGCCTGGATTGTTACTCCCATCTCGTTCCTCGCCCTCTTCCACGTTTCATTGTCTGCCTGAGTGGCTCGCTTGCTGGCAGGATATGGCAGCACATTCAGTTGTGAGTCAAGAATACAGCATAGCAAGTTTGTATGAAGGTCTGGTTATTCACAGGCAATAGTAATATGCTCTAAACTGCTCTGGTGACAAACAAACTTTGCTGCCCTTTTTTCAATCGTCCACATGGCTGGGATAACCTATTCAAGGTTGTAGAAACAATGTATTATTAGCTACAGTGCATTTGAACTCAATTGAGCTGCTAACGTAGCTAGCTAGTTTACATACTGTATAGATAGCTAGCTAAGTTAATTACATTGGACCAGCTACCTAACATCATATTAGCTAGCTATCTTGATTATATTTGTATTTTATGATGACTGACCGTGTTAGAATAAAAAAAAAACAAAGCTTAATAATGTTCTCTCTATCCATCTGTCTCTCGTCTGCAGGTATGTTTTGATGTGAGAGAGGAAGCCAGTTCCATCATCGCCACATCACCCGCTCTTAAGATAACCTTCGGGCCAACTGGGGGCCAAAGGCTGGTTAGGAGACACCGCTAGAGACACAGGCACTGTAGCACTGTATTTCATTAATCATATGCTGTCTTCCCTGCTCCTCTGCTCTTACCTCTTTCCCTTTCGGTCTTCTACACCTCTCCTTCCACCTTGTCTTTTTTCCTCTTTTTTTATAATGCACACCATATGTGCATTGAAGTGTACAGATTGAACTTGTATTTTAGAATATGATATTACAATTATAATATTTATAATGCATGTATGTATTTATAACACCTGGATAATGAACTTTCAATAAAGTGTTTCACATTCCCCACTGGTTGAAATTAAGTATCTCTTTGAAATACTATCCTGTGTCCTCAGATTAATGCAGATGAAGGGAGTTAGATATGCATAGGAAGGGAAGTTTACTGTTTTTTTTCTGTATATATGAATTACAAATAAGCCTTTACTTAAATCATGTCTCTAGTCTATTGCATGTGTAATCATTGATGTCCTAGGAGCAGGAGTGGTAAACACTGTTGAAGTGTATAAATGTAATACATACTTGCAGACACACCATCATTCAAAGAATGGAGTTTGATATGACTGAAAAAGAATGTCTCACAGAGATTCATACCTGAACCTCACCTTTATTTGCCAAGTAAGAGTACATGATCAGTGAATATATTCAATATACAGGCTACAATGTGGGGATCTCATGCGTGGTAATAACTGCATGTATATAGGACTTGCATCCTTGGCACAATAAAGTTATTATATTCTACTCAATCAATAGGCTTCATTAATGTCATTCAGTCTTGAAGTCAATACAACAACTATGATAGCTGAGGTTCATAGGTTCTGAACTAATATTCATACCACACGTTTTAGGGTCCATACGCAGATCCGCTACATACTGTAGCTAGCTACACATCCATAGGCATACATTTATTTTCATCCTCCACTACACAATAAGCAAGTAAATAGTTAGCTAGCTATGTTACTTCAGCTGCATTGCATGGCAAGTATAAGCAAGGCAAGCTTACACAATTGTACATTCAATTTACAGTAAATGCTTTAGCTAGCTAGATTCCTTACATCCACTGTTTCACAAGACGACATCCTGGTTTGCTGGTCTTCTCAGGAGTCCCTAAAACATTAAACAACATGAATTACAATTTCATACTCATATCATAACACTAGCTAGTTAGCTGGCTAATATTAGCTAGTCAGCGATTTTCGTAAATTAACTTTGTGACAAAAAAATGTGTTTGTCTCTACATTAACATATTTGTCACAGGTGTAGCCGTGTTGTATTGACCAAAACGCAGCCGGGATGTGAATGCTCATCTTTAATATTATTAGAATAAAGTGAACACGGGAAAAACAATAAACAAGAACGACTAATGACAGTTTCACAGGCTATATAGATACTTACAGCAGTGCGAAATGAAACAACCCACAACCCCAAGAGAAAAACACACACCTAATATATGACTCCCAATCAGGAACAACGATATCCAGCTGTTCCTGATCGGGAGTCACACAGACTAACACAGAAACAGAACAACTAGAAACTACATACAACACACAACTTCTGCCACGTCCTGACCAAATACTAAACAACTACTCCCTCTGCTGGTCAGGACGTGACAATATTCCTCTCAATTGTGTGTTTTTTGCTTGACTCGTTATGTTATAATTACTTACATTTGCTTCCACTGTAATGTTTTGTCAGCCATCTTTGCTGAAGAAAGTCACCAGGGACGGGGGGCTTGCGTCAAATTCGTCATTGGAACTACTCGATATGATTGGTCATATAAAAACCTTGGGACCCAAATGCATAATGAGTGCTCTAACTCCCCTTGCGGTGGTCTGGAGCAATGAAGCTGTGACGCTAGGTACCTCTAAGACCTGCGGTGTAAGCTCGCAACTTTTAAAGGAGGAACCACTGTATCATGGTCCAAACACACCAAGACAGTCGTAAAGAGGGCACGACAACACCTGTTCCACCTCAGGAGACAGAAAAGATTTGGCATGGGTCCCCAAATCCTCAAAAAAGTCTACAGCTGCACCATCGAGAGCATCCTAACCGGTTGCATCACTGTGGCAACTGCTCGGCAAGGTGCTCCAGGGGGTAGTGCATACGGCCCAGAACATCACTGGGGCCAAGCTTCCTGCCATCCAGGACCTATATACTAGGCGGTGTCAGAGGAAAGTCACAAAAATTGTCCAAGACTCCAGTCACCCAAGTCATAGACAGTTCTCTCTGCTACCGCATGGCAAGCGATACCAGAATGCCAAGTATAAGACCAAAAGGCTCCTTAACAGCTTCTACCCCAAGCCATAAGACTTTTTTATTTATTTAACCTTTATTTAGCTAGGCAAGTCAGTTAAGAACAAATTCTTATTTACAATGACGGCCTACCAGGGAACAGTGGGTTAACTGCCTTGTTCAAGTGCAGAACGACAGATTTTCGACCTTGGCAGCTCGGGTATTCAATCCAGCAACCTTTCGGTTACTGTCCCAACACTCTTATCACTAGGCAACCTGCCACTGAACAATTAATCAAATGGCCATCCGGACTATTTACATTGACCCCCCTCCATTTGTTTTTACACTGCTGCTACTCGCTGTTTATTATCTATGCATAGTCACTTTACCCCTACCTACATGTACAAATTACCTCGACTAACCTGTACCCCCGCACATTGACTCAGTACCGGTACTCCCTGTATTTAGCCTCGTTATTTTATTGTTACATTTTATAATTTTTTTACTTTAGTTTATTTGGTAAATATTTTCTTAACTCTTTCTTCAATTGCATTGTTGGTTAAGGGCTTGTAAGTAAGCATTTCATTGTAATGTCTACACCTGTTGTATTCGGCGCATGTGGCAAATAAAGTTTGATTTGATTGTCCGAAATGGTTCCAACAACTCTTCTCCTGTTGCCCTTCTTCGTAGTTGTCCGGTATCCGGTGACTTGTCCTGAAAGGTCCTGAACAGATCTTATGAGTTGATTTTCCTTCCATTCACTCATAACGATGCTTTTTTGAAGATAGGATTAGCCAGCTGTATCGATGGTTCCCCAATGGGGTGATGAGAGTAGGGTAATACGATGTGTTGAGCAGAGTAACAGGATGATCCTACTTAAATTCACTTTCGAAGATACCTTACTTAGGATAGCTAATCAGCCGTACTAGTGATTGTCCGGGAGGTGAGTTTGTCTCTACCTCATGTTGAGATTCAATGTTCAAACCATTTAAACGCGCAGCTGCTGCTTCACGTTTTTTCTGGTTCAATGTGTTTTTTTCTTAACTCATAATTTATACCTTTTGCTCGAAATGGGCGGTCCGGCAGGCTGGCACGCTCCCTGACCTCACTCCAGGGCGGTGATTACTCACTGTGCAAACTTATGGAAAACAATTATCTCTTATAACTTCTTAAATCACATCCCTTCCTTAACAAAAACACTAATCATTTTTAATATTACATGCACAACGCACAGTATGGAAACTTCAAGTATGTAGTGGGTATACTTTCCAAGTTACAGTATTTCCTTTATAACATTTGTAATGACATCACAAAAGAACAAACAAAATGACATTAGTGTTCTATAGATCGCCTCTGACCATTCCCCACATTATATACTAGAAATATTGTTTTTGAATGTGTTAGAGTTTCAGCGGGAAAAAGGTCTGTTGAGAGAAAGCACATTCCTTTGGTGAATTTTGAGAGCGCAGGCCTGGATCTTCTCCCTTGATTTACAACAGGACGTGAGTTGTTAAACCCCACTAGTTATTTCCATCCCCCTCTACGGGTGAGAGGGGGTCTGATTTAAGTTATTCATTGCAAATCTGATCTTTTTGGATTTTCGTGGGCAGTCATGACACCAGTGAGAGTCCGGACACCTGTTTTAACATCCCATCCAAAAGACGGCACCCTATGGAGGGGAATGTCCCCAAATGTAATCAAGGTTTGGTCAAATATTATATCTGTTTAGGCTTCTTGAAGTCAATTTGCAATCTATTTGTTTTATTATGTTCTGGCCCCCATGTCCATCCGCTAAAAAATAAAATTGGCCCGTGGCTGAATCTAGTTTATCACTGGTTATGACCATCAACGGTCACTTTACTTGAACAAAGAAAATACACTTTATGACAATGTCAAGAAGCATTATGACCATCATAATCATATAAGCCAGATAGGCCTATCGCGTACATGCCCTTATGTCAGTCATCAGTCAAAAAGAGGGTGCTTCGTCCTGCTCCTGAAATCTGCTCCTGTATTCATCCCAGTCATCAGCAACAGAGCATTGGGGTAGGGATGTCTGACATCAATTTGTGCGCAATTACAATGATAATTTAATATGGTCAGTTTCAGAAAATGTTATATAACATAAACATACTGTTGATAAGTAAGCTATGGTGTGGTAGGTTTTGTGGGTTTTGTCACTTATGTAGGGGTCGTAACCAGCCATAAAATAATGCCATGTCACAACAGGTTTAAATGTGTCATGAGTGTTATTACCATATTATGACAGGTTATGACAATGTCACAGATAACGTGTTATGCCATTGGGTGTCAAGTAAAGTGTGAAAGGCAGCTCTATGCATACTGGAGCTAATATGATGAGCAAAACAAAGAGAAGCAGCTGGAAGTATGCATTTCTGGAAGTATGCACACTTATTGGTTTGACACAGTGAATGCATATTCAATGGCCTAAGCCCTGTTCCATGCGTTAATATTTACTAGAAAGAATGAGAGTACTGCAACAGTACTTATTTCATACTTGCCTGTTCCTCTGCTCCCCAGTCGCTACCCCTCCTCAGAGCAGGTCTAATTCCCTGTCGGGAAGATCGTTTCGTGTTAGCGTAGTAGCGGAATTAGCTATAGAAATGACTTGGCATTGCTGCAGATGCTAATTTGGTATTTTGCTCTTGTGAGAACTGCAGTTGTCAAAGCGAAAGGTCAGAGCCCCCGGCCTCAAATTTAAGTCACAAAAGTTGGTTTGATCTTAAAGCCACATTTCGGGTATTCTTAACATGAATTAATCAACTATGTCAACGTGGAACAATGAAAGTGATTTGATTTGACGACCAATTGTTAGCAAATGTTGATATAAGAGACTTTTGAGTTGTTACCATAATACATTGTTAATCACCGGTTAGGGTAATGGCCAAAAAAGGGTACAGAACATTTAAAGGGAACAGTGACACTAAACTCAATTGGAGTTTTATTCAATCCGCTTTCCTTCATCCCCTCTTCTCTCCCCATCCTCTACACCCCTCCCGCTCTTGCCCTCTTCTCACTCCCCATGCTTTTCACCGCTCTTTTCCCACTCTTCTCTCACCATCCTTCACCCCTCTTTGACTCCCCCTCTTTCTCTCCCCCTCTCACTGCTGTCCTCCAGAAAAGCGTTGTGGAGCAGCTGAGGAAGGACCTGCTGGTGAAACAGGAGCCAGAGGTGACGGTGCAGGTGCCGGCTGCAGACAAACACATCCTCCAGATCCCCTCCTCTGCCACTCTGCTGGCCCTACAGCAGACCACACACACCCAGGCCCTGCAGCAGGTAGCCACACAAGTCCACAGACAATGTCAACCTTAGCTCAACTCAGCTGCTTGTTATGTTGCACAAAGGCTTGTGTCATAACTTTGCAGTAGCCTAGAAAAAATTCCTGAAACTTTCCCAGGTTTTTCAGAAATACCATTTGGATGATTGCTTGTTGGATAACTTATTCTCTCCTGCTTATTCCCTCCTGATTCAAGGAATCCTCCAACCAGGATTTCTGATAAACCTAGGCAGTTTGGGAAAGTTTGCAACACTAGCCTGCTCTGAAAAGCCCCAAACCTGTCAGTGTTCACAATTGTATACTACTATAAAGATAGAGATTGAAGAATCATGCTAAGAAAAAGTCCCTGATACTCTGGATGGTTCTCTGTACTTGCATTAGCTACGTTATCAGATGTCCTTCAGCCATGCCAGTTCTTTCAGGTTGTACTTCTTCGTTCATATGACCTCGCGGACCACGTTCCCCAACAAACACAGCCATGTTGTAAACCCTCCGTCATTCATGACTCTGTAGATTTATCTCCAGCTCTTAGTGAGATGTATGTGCTCGGTTGGCAGATTTCCTGCGGCGTTTGATATAATCGGGAGGAAAGATTCCCTCCTCCAGGGAATGGTTTCATAAAGGTAGCCTTAGTAGTGAGTCAATAGGCTTCACATTAGTTCATATTTGTTGGATTTAGCAATATTATGCTCACTTTTCCACTCCCTTTTTTGACCCCATCTCATCTCATTTCTCTCTCTTCTGTCTCTCTGCACTCCGATTTATCAACTATTTATTTATTTGTATTTTTTCTCTCCTCTCGCTGTCAGAAGATGCTGGCAGTCACCCCAGTCATCACCACTAAGACTCTACCTCTAGTGCTGAAAGCTGCCACTCCCACCATGCCTGCCTCTGTCGTGGTGCAGCTCCCCTCCACGGTCACTGCCATCAGCCACACCTCCAAGCCCGGCGCCATCATCTCTGACAACTCCAACTCCCGAAACACACCAGTCAACCTACAGGTGGCCAGCAAGTTGACCAATCAGGGTTCAGAGTCCGTGCGTCTGGTGTCAAAGAATCCACTTGTGGTAAGGGGCATTCACTTCCTGTACATTTTACAGTACTATTATTGTCATCCTTTGTAGTTCAACACTTTCAAACTCTTTCTCTTGTAACTGGTGGCAGTTTGAGATCCCCAGAGTGTGTTCAAATTAAGCAGTAAATATTCAACCAGTTTTTTTCTGTTTTACAAAGTCTCTTAGAGCAAGGTGGGTTGAACATGTTTGTATGGAAATATGCATGGTCAAAATTGAGAATGTCTCTTAATGAGGAGGTGCTTTGAGGCAGTGGTGGCACTTGGCACAAAGTCATCTTTCTCTCTGTAAAACTACCTGCGGAATTCAAATATTTTTTCAGATCTAACTGTTGTCTGCAGCTCCAGTAGAGAATACAGTATTTGCTGTGGTTTTGTCTCAGGTGCAGGCCACCACCACCCCCACCTCAGCACAGCCAGTCAAAGTTCCTCAGTTTGTCTCTCCTAGAATGACGCCTCAACCCACCTTTCAACCACAGTTGCATCCTAGTAAGACCTGCCCCCTAACCCTAATCCCCACCAATACTTTCCAATGTGTGAGTGGACACGAGGCGTTTAACTCAGACGTCACTAGAGGGCGACAGTGTACACAAGGACACAAACCCAGTGCAGTCACAGTCTTGGCTCCATGGCTCCAAGCTACTGTTTGCATTGTGCTGCTTTGTTCATACCCTTTCCTATAGTCTTCTTCTGCTTTCAGAATGATGTGTGCTCATGTTGTTGCTTTGGTCTGTGTTAATACCTTCCTTTGCGGCTGTTGAGTCTTTATGGTGAAAACCCGTTGTTTTGGCTGTCAGTGTGATAACCTGTTTTTAACCCTAGGTGTGAATGTGTGATTTAATGCCCTGCTATTAAGGTGTGTAAAGCCCCTGGGATCTCAGAGTCCCTCAACACTGGGCTCATTCTTACAGTTACACAAAAAAATAAACCCTGGAATGAGTAGGTGTGTCCAAGCCTTTGACTGGTACTGTAGAAAATAGTAAAAAATAAAGAAAAACCCTGCAGTGAGTAATTGTGTTAACTTTTGACTGGTACTGTATCTATATATGTACTTTAACCTTATTTATAGGGATATACAATTGCTCCTGTAGCAGATGATACATTATGGGTTAACTTCTTACATCTAGGGGTTCCGCTAGCGGAACGCCTCGCCAATATCCAATGGAAGAGCGTGGCGCGAAATACAAAACCTCAAAAATGCAATAATTAAAATTTTTCAAACATACGACTATTTTACACCATTTTAGAGATAAGACTCTCGTTAATCTAACCACATTGTCCGATTTCAAAAAGGCTTTACAGCGAAAGCAAAACATTAGATTATGTTAGGAGAGTACATAGCCAAAAATAATCACACAGACATTTTCCAAGCAAGCATATATGTCACAAAAACCCAAAACACAGCTAAATGAAGCACTAACCTTTGATGATCTTCATCAGATGACACTCTTAGGACATTATGTTATACAATACATGCATGTTTTGTTCAATCAAGTTCATATTTATATCAAAAAACAGCTTTTTACATTGGCATGTGATGTTCAGAAAATATATTCCCACCAAAAACTTCTGGTGAATTTACTAAATTACTCATGATAAACGTTCACAAAAAACATAACAATTATTTTAAGAATTATAGATACAGAACTCCTTTATGCAATCGCGGTGTCAGATTTTAAAATAGCTTTTCGGCGAAAGCACATTTTGCAATATTCTGAGTACATAGCTCGGCCATCACGGCTAGCTATTTTGACACCCACGAAGTTTCGGGCTCACTAAACTCAGAATTACTATTAGAAAAATTGGATTACCTTTGCTGTTCTTCGTCAGAATGCACTCCCAGGACTTCTACTTCAACAACAAATGTTGGTTTGGTTCCAAATAATCCATAGTTATATCCAAATAGCGGCGTTTTCTTCGTGCGTTCAAGACACTATCCGAAGGGTAACGAAGGGTGACGCGCCGGCGCGTATAGTGACAAAAAATGTCAAAATATTCCATTACCGTACTTCGAAGCATGTCAAACGCTGTTTAAAATCTATTTTTATGCGATTTTTCTCGTAAAATAGCGATAATACCGACCGGGAGACGTCGTTTTCGTTCAAAGACTGAAAATGTAAAATGGACTCTTCACGTGGACGCGCGCACCCGTCTCATTGTTCTCAGATCGACCACTATCCAAATGCACTACTGTTTTTCAGCCAGGGACTGCAGAGTCATCATTCAACGTTCTGGCGCCTTCTGAGAGCCTATGGGAGCCTTAGAAAGTGTCACGTTACAGCAGAGATCCTCTGTTTTCAATAAAGAGGCTAAAGAAGGCCAAGAAATGGTCAGAGAGGGCACTTCCTGTTTGGAATCTTCTCAGGTTTTGGCCTGCCTTATGAGTTCTGTTATACTCACAGACACCATTCAAACAGTTTTGGAAACTTTAGGGTGTTTTCTATCCAAATCAAACAATTATATGCATATTCTAGTTTGGGCAGGAGTAATAAACAGATTCAATCGGGTACGTTTTTTTTATCCGGCCGTGAAAATACTGCCCCCTATCCATAACAGGTTAACAAACAGATTACCGACCATTTCGAATCCCACTGTACCTTCTCCGCTATGCAATCTGGTTTCAGAGCATGTCATGGGTGCTCCTCAGCCATGCTCAAGGTCCTAAACGATATCATAACCGCCATCGATAGCAGACAATACTGTGCAGCTGTATTCATCGACCTGGCCAAGGCTTTTGATTCTGTCAATCACCACATTATTATCGGCAGACTCGGCAGAATGACTGCCTCGCCTGATTCACCAACTACTTCTCAGATAGAGTTCAGTGTGTCAAATTGGAGGGCCTGTTGTCCGGACTTCTGGCAGTCTCTATGGGGTGCCACATTGTTAAATTCTTGGGCCGACTCTTTTCTCTGTATACATCAATGATGTCGCTCTTGCTGCTGGTGATTCTCTAATCCACCTCTACGCAGACGACATCGTTCTGTATACTTTTGGCCCTTTGGACACTGTGTTAACTAACCTCCAGACAAGCTTCAAAGCCATACAACTCTCCTTCTGTGGCCTCCAACTGCTCTTAAATGCAAATAAAACTAGATGCATGCTCTTCAACCGATCGCTGCCCGCACCTGCCCGCCCGTCCAGCATCACTACTCTGGACGGTTCTGACTTAGGTATTTGTAGTTGTCCACATATTCTATGTGTCTGGTTAGACTGTAAACTCTCCTTCCAGACTCACATTAAGCATCTCCAATCCAAAATTAAATCTAGAATCGGCTTCCTGTTTCACAACAAAGCATCCTTCACTCATGCTGCCAAACATACCCTCGTAAAACTGACCATCCTACCGATCCTCGATTTCGGCAACGTCATTTACAAAATAGCCTCCAACACTCTACTCAACAAACTGGATGCAGTCTATCACAGTGCCATCCGTTTTGTCACCAAAGCCCCATATACTACCCACCACTGCGACCTGTACACTCTCGTTGGCTGTACACTCTCGTCGCCAAACCCACTGGCTCCAGGTCATCTGCAAGTTTTTGCTAAGTAAAGACCTGCCTTATCTCAGCTCACTGGTCACCATAGCATCACCCATCCGTAGCATGCACTCCAGCAGGTATATTTCACTGGTCACCCCCAAAGCCAATTCCTCCTTTGGCCGCTTTTCCTTCCAGTTCTCTGCTGCCAATGACTGGAACGAACTGCAAAAATCACTGAAGCTGAGACTCATATCTCCCTCACTAACTTTACGCACCAGCTGTCAGAGCAGCTCACAGATCACTGCACCTGTACATTGCCCATCTGTAAATAGCCCATCCAACTACCTCATCCCCATACTGTATTTATTTATTTATCTTGCTCCTTTTGACCCCAGTATGTCTACTTGCACATTCATCTTTTGCACGTCTATCACTCCAGTGTTTAATTGGTATTTTGTAATTACTTCGCCACCATGGCCTATTTATTGCCTTTACCTCCCTTATCTTACCTCATTTGCACACACTGTATATAGACTTTTTGCTACATTATTATTGACTGTATGTTTGTTTATTCCATGTGTAACTCTGTGTTGTATGTGTCGAACTGCTTTGCTTTATCTTGGCCAGGTCGCAGTTGTAAATGAGAACTTGTTCTCAACTAGCCTACCTGGTTAAATAAAGGTGAAATAAAATACAAAAATAAAATAAAAATCTGGAAATTATCATTTCGAAAACAAATCATTTATTCTTTCAGTGAAATACGTAACCGTTCCGTATTTTATCGATCGGGTGGCAACCCTAAGTCTAAATATTGCTGTTACATTGCACAACCTTCAATGTTATGTCATAATTATGTAAAATTCTGGCAAATTAATTACGGTCTTTGTTAGAAAGAAATGGTCTTAACAGGCGGTCCAAACTGCTGCATATACCCTGACTCTGCTTGCACTGAACGCAAGAGAAGTGACACAATTTCCTGCTAACATGAATTTCTTTTAACTACATACACAGGTTTAAAAATATTTACTTGTATATTGATTTTAAGAAAGGCATTGATGTTTATGGTTAGGTACATTTGTGCGACGATTGTGCTTTTTTCACGAATGCGCTTTTGTTAAATCATCACCCATTTTGCGAAGTTGAAGTAGGCTGTGATTCGTTGATAAATTAACAGGCACCGCATTGATTTTATGCAACACAGAACAAGCTAGATAACCTAGTATATCATCAACCATGTGTAGTTAACTAGTGATTATGTGAAGATTGATTGTTTTTTATAAAATAAGTTTAATACTATCCAGCAACTTACCTTGGCTCCTTGCAGCCACAAGGTCCTTTTGATGCTGCACTCGGGTAACAGGTGGTCAGCCTGCCACACAGTCTCCTCGTGGATTGCAATGTAATCGGCCATAATCGGCGTCCAAAAAGGCTGATTACCAATTTATGAAAACTTGAAATCGGCCCTAATTAATCAGCCATGCCGATTATTCCATCGACCTCTAATATGAATAGTTATTCCCAAACCTCTCCCGACTGTGTCTAGGGTGTTTTAGATTTCTTCACTCCCATCTATAATAGCCACCTACTATTAACCATTTTCCAAGGTAGCGCTGCCCACCTCCCCGGATAATAATTAATTGGTCACGGCACTTAATACCTTGAATTAGAACCTAGCGTCTGCAAATGTATTACTGGGGAATACGGATGACTTAATGTTTTATTCCAGTATTGCGCCTCAAATATCACTGTTGTTGATAACCCACATTACCAAAATGATTCACACTTTGTCTTCCTATTTCAACATAATCTTTCATGGTTCCCCCTCCCCATAGGGCATAAACCAACCTCTCTCCATATTGCTACTGCTACTACACGTAACTCAAACAGTGTTCAAATATATATTTTATTTTTTACTCACTAGCTTCTAGAACTCTCATCTTCCTAAAACTCACTAGCTTCTAGAACTCTCGTCTTACAAAAACTCACTGCAGCTGGGACTTTTGTCCCTTTTATAGATCTCGCAGGGGAATACCCCCACTAGGGACCTATCCAATTCGGAACCTACCCTACACTGTATTGTCACTCCTGGATCTCGCAGAGGAAAACCTCCACTCGGGACCTACCCTTGAAGGATCCCACCCTAGGCCTGTTTTTTAACTGGATCTCACAGAGGAAAACCTCCACTCGGGACCTATCCTTATGGAACCTACCCTACACCGGGCTGTATCACAGCCTGGTATGGAAACTGCTCTGCCCACAACCGTAAGGCTCTCCAGAAGGTGGTGTGGGCTGCCCAACGCATCACTGGGGGCAAACTACCTGCCCTCCAGGACACCTACATCACCCGATATCACAGGAAGGCCAAAAATGCTGCTGTCAACATACAGGCTCAAATCTCTAGCCACTTTAATAATTAATAATTGGATGTAATGTATCACTAGTCACTTTAAACAATGCCACATTACATAATGTTTACATACCCTACATTACTCATCTCATATGTATATACTGTACTCTATACCATCTACTGTATCTTGCCTATGCCGCACGGCCATTGATCGTCCATATATTTATATGTACATATTCTTATTCATCCCTTTACAATTGTGTGTATAAGGTAGTTGTTGTGAGATATTACTGCACTGTCAGAACTAGAAGCACAAGCATTTCGCTACACTCACATTAACATCTGCTAACCATGTGTATGTGACCAATAAAATTAGATTTGATATTTACGACCGGTCATTAAACAATGGGCCTACCGAATAAACTCAGGCTCTCTAGGTCCGTATCCTATAATTGTTCAGCCTACGATTCTCATCTCCCCAAGATGTCAAAATGAGTGGAAACAGGTTTAGGAACTGTGCCCACCTTGTTTGTTGCCAGCTTCTGCTCCACTCATCTGGACTCTCTGGTTTGACTACAAATCGTGGTGAACCCTGCTCGTGATGCCAACTGTTAGGTTCTAATTCTCGAAGTAAAAAACTTTACGAACACTATGAAAGCTTAACCTCTCTTGGGCAGGTGGGACGCTACCGTCCCACCCACGGGACACACTATTCAACAGCCAGTGAAAAATCAGAGCGCCAAATTCAAAACAACAAAATGTCATAATTCAAAGTTCTCAAACATACGACTATTTTACACCATTTTAAAGGTACACTTCTCCTTAATGTAACCACATTGTCCGATTTCAAAAAGGCTTTACGGCGAAGCATAAAGTTAGATTATGTTGGGAGAGGTACAACACAAGAAAAACCACAAAACCATTTTCCAAGCAGGAGAGGGGTCACAAATACCAGAAATTCAGCTAAAATTAAGCACTAACCTTTGACGATCGTCATCAGATGACACTCCTAGGACTCAATGGTAGACAATACATGTATGTTTTGTTCGATGAAGTTCATATTTTTATCCAAAAACAGCATTTTACATTGGCGCATGATGTTCAGAAAATATTTTGCCTCCAATACTGCCGGTGAATCAGCACAACAATTTACAAAAATACTCATCATAAACGTTGATAAAATATTCAACTGTTATTCAAAGAATTATAGATAACCATCTCCTTTATGCAACCGCTGTGACAGATTTCAAAAAAGCTTCACGGGGAAAGCACACTTTGCAATAATCTGAGTACTGCGCTCAGAAACATACACCAGGCAATACAGATACCCGCCATTTTGGAGTCATCTAAAATCATAAATAGCATTATAAATATTCACTTACCTTTGATCTTCATCAGAAGGCACTTCCAGGAATCCCAGGTCCACAATAAATGTTGTTTTGTTCCATAAAGTCCATAATTTCTGTCCAAATACCTCCTTGTTGTTTGCGCGTTCAGTAAGCTACTCCAAATGTAGGAAGCGCGCCCAAAATTTCATTACATTTACATTTACGTCATTTAGCAGACACTCTTATCCAGAGCGACTTACAAATTGATGACGAAAAGTAAAAAAAAGGTTATATTTACGTTCGTTGAAACATGTCAAACGTTGTATAGCATCAATCTTTAGGGCCTTTTTAACATAAAACTTCAATAATATTCTAACAAGACGATTCCAATGTCTTGAAAAACGTTTTGGAACACAGCTACCTCATCACGTGAAAGCGCGCCACAAAACTCATGTCATTTTCTGAGTCACCAACTTCCCGGCCTTCTTGTTCGCTCTCTGTTCACTGCAAAAGCCTGAAACTAGGTTCTAAAGACTGTTGACATCTAGTGGAAGCGTTAGGAAGTGCAAAATTAACCCTAAGTCACTGTGTGTTAGATAGGTAATGACTTGAAAAGACTACAAGCACCAGATTTCCCACTTCCTGGTTGGATTTTTCTCAGGTTTTTGCCTGCCATATGAGTTCTGTTATACTCACAGACACCATTCAAACAGTTTTAGAAACTTCAGAGTTGTTTCTATCCAAATCTACTAATGATATGCATATTCTAGTTCCTGGGCCCGAGTAGTAGGCCGTTTAATTTGGGTATGTTTTTCATCCGGCTGTGAAAATACTGCCCCCTACCCTAGAGAAGTTAACCAAGTTTATTCTGCCCAGATTTTCAATACAGCTGCATTAGACAAAAACATTTTCACACAGGCACTGATATTTAACCTTTCGTCATAGGCTGAGTCTCCTACCCATATGTACAAACATCATTCTTTTACTGCTAGGCAGGACACTAGTGATACCGGCCATAAACTTTTATTTATCCCTTAAGCTGATCTGACCTCAACCCCGCTCCATCACCAATCCATGGCTCTCTCCCCTTATCAATGCCTGCCACATGTAATCGCTTCCCTGCACTCAACACAAAATGTCAGTTGCACACACTATATACAGAGGGGAAAAAAGTATTTGATCCCCTGCTGATTTTGTACGTTTGCCCACTGATAAAGAAAGGATCAGTCTATAATTTTAATGGTAGGTTTATTTGAACAGTGAGCGACAGAATAACAACAAAAATATTGAGAAAAACACGTCAAAAATTTTGTAAATTGATTTGCATTTTAATGAGGGAAATAAGTATTTGACCCCCTCTCAATCAGAAAGATTTCTGTCTCCCAGGTGTCTTTTATACAGGTAACAAGCTGAGATTAGGAGCACACTCTTAAAGGGAGTGCTCCTAACCGTAGCTTATTACCTGTAAAAAAGACACCTGTTCACAGAAGTAATCAATCAATCAGATTCCAAACTCTCCACCATGGCCAAGACCAAAGAGCTCTCCAAGGATGTCAGGGACAAGATTGTAGACCTACACAAGGCTGGAATGGGCTACAAGACCATCGCCAAGCATCTTGGTGAGAAGGTGACAACAGTTGGTGCGATTATTCGCAAATGGAAGAAACACAAAAGAACTGTCAATATCCCTCGGCCTGGGGCTCCATGCAAGATCTCACCTCGTGGGGTTGCAATGATCATGAGAACGGTGAGGAATCAGCCCAGAACTTCACGGGAGGATCATGTCAATGATCTCAAGGCAGCTGGGACCATAGTCACCAAGAAAACAATTGGTAACACACTACACCGTGAAGGACTGAAATCCTGCAGCACCCGCAAGGTCCCCCTGCTCAAGAATACATATACATGCCCGTCTGAAGTTTGCCAATGAACATCTGAATGATTCAGAGGACAACTGGTGAAAGTGGTGTGGTCAGATGAGACCAAAATGGAGCTCTTTGGCATAAACTCAACTCACCGTGTTTGGAGGAGGAGGAATGCTGCCTATGACCCCAAGAACACCATCTCCACTGTCAAACATGAAGGTGGAAACATTATGCTTTGGGGGTATTTTTCTGCTAAGGGGACAGGACAACTTCACCGCATCATTTGACGGGGCCATGTACTGTCAAATCTTGGGTGAGAACCTCCTTCCCTCAGCCAGGGCATTGAAAATGGGTCGTGGATGGGTATTCCAGCATGACAATGACCCAAAACACACGGCCAAGGCAACAAAGGAGTGGCTCAAGAAGAAGCACATTAAGATCTTGGAGTGGCCTAGCCAGTCTCCAGACCTTAATCCCATAGAAAATCTGTGGAGGGAGCTGAAGGTTCGAGTTGCCAAACGTCAGCCTCGAAACCTTAATGACTTGGAGAAGATCTGCAAAGAGGAGTGGGACAAAATCCCTCCTGAGATGTGTGCAAACCTGGTGGCCAACTACAGGAAACGTCTGACCTCTGTGATTGCCAACAAGGGTTTTGCCACCAAGTACTAAGTCATGTTTTGCAGAGGGGTCAAATACTTATTTCCCTCATACATTTTTTTACATGTGTTTTTCTGGATTTTTTTGTTGTTATTCTGTCTCTCACTGTTCAAATAAACCTACCATTAAAATTATAGACTGATCATTTCTTTGTAAGTGGGTAAACGTACAAAATCAGCAGGGCATTAAATACTTTTTTCCCCCACTGTACCTTCCTCTTATAACCCTTAACTTCTGGTGTAGATCCTCTAAACCTCAGCACTCCATCAGTGACATAAGTATATTTTCATATTCTCAGAGCCAAACACTACATTGTGGTCTTGATTTCTGATGTGTCTTGTTCAATATTTTGGGTGGACAAACAAATTGCTCTGATTTCGGAGGCAAGAAAGGTCAGACTGGGCTCGCAAGTTGCAGTGTCTGGCATATCTAGGCAGTCTCAATTTCCTTGCTAAGCTTGGACAGTTGTGTCTGCAGTGATTCCTTTGCACGCTGTGATTTGCGGCTATCCAGTTTAGAACTGTTAATTTTGGTTGTAACAAAAATCTGCCTTTCACTTGTATAACTATGCCCCAAAATGGGTAAATAGCATTGCCAAAATCAATTCAGTTCCACGGAGCTCCTCAACTACACAGCCATCCTCGTCAAGAGCACACGTGACCTCCTGCTTGTAAGGGTTAGGAACACCAGCAAAGCCAAAAGGAACATCAGCAAAACCACCAAGGTCACCAGTTTTTTCTGGTTTGGATGGTGGTCCTTTTAGAAATGATTGACCGCTTACATTTCACAACCTATCGCAGGTTCATTTAACAGCTCAATCTTTGGGTTGTCACTTTTACTGACAACTTCCTTACCTAAGTGTTCATAGTTAAGTAGAGACTGTGATTATATACACTGCTCAAAAAAATAAAGGGAACACTTAAACAACACAATGTAACTCCAAGTCAATCACACTTCTGTGAAATCAAACTGTCCACTTAGGAAGCAACACTGATTGACAATACATTTCACATGCTGTTGTGCAAATGGAATAGACAACAGGTGGAAATTATAGGCAATTAGCAAGACACCCCCAATTAAGGAGTGGTTCTGCAGGTGGTGACCACAGACCACTTCTCAGTTCCTATGCTTCCTGGCTGATGTTTTGGTCACTTTTGAATGCTGGCGGTGCTTTCACTGTAGTGGTAGCATGAGACGGAGTCTACAACCCACACAACTGGCTCAGGTAGTGCAGCTCATCCAGGATGGCACATCAATGCGAGCTGTGGCAAGAAGGTTTGCTGTGTCTGTCAGCGTAGTGTCCAGAGCATGGAGGCGCTACCAGGAGACAGGCCAGTACATCAGGAGACGTGGAGGAGGCTGTAGGAGGGCAACAACCCAGCAGCAGGACCGCTACCTCCGCCTTTGTGCAAGGAGGAGCAGGAGGAGCACTGCCAGAGCCCTGCAAAATGACCTCCAGCAGGCCACAAATGTGCATGTGTCTGCTCAAACGGTCAGAAACAGACTCCATGAGGGTGGTATGAGGGCCCGACGCCCACAGGTAGGGGTTGTGCTTACAGCCCAACACCGTGCAGGACGTTTGGCATTTGCCAGAGAACACCAAGATTGGCAAATTCGCCACTGGCGCCCTGTGCTCTTCACAGATGAAAGCAGGTTCACACTGAGCACATGTGACAGACGTGACAGAGTCTGGAGACGCCGTGGAGAATGTTCTGCTGCCTGCAACATCCTCCAGCATGACCGGTTTGGCGGTGGGTCAGTCATGGTGTGGAGTGGCATTTCTTTGGGGGGCCGCACAGCCCTCCATATCCTTGCCAGAGGTAGCCTGACTGCCATTAGGTACCGAGATGAGATCCTCAGACCCCTTGTGAGACCATATGCTGATGCGGTTGGCCCTGGGTTCCTCCTAATGCAAGACAATGCTAGATCTCATGTGGCTGGAGTGTGTCAGCAGTTCCTGAAAGTGGAAGGCATTGATGCTATGGACTGGCCCGCCCGTTCCCCAGACCTGAGTCCAATTGAGCACACCTGGGACATCATATCTCGCTCCATCCACCAATGCCACGTTGCACCACAGACTGTCCAGGAGTTGGCAGGAGCATGCCCAGGCGTTGTAGGGAGGTCATACAGGCACGTGGAGGCCACACAAACTACTGAGTCTTATTTTGACTTGTTTTAAGGACATTACATCAAAGTTGGATCAGCCTGTAGTGTGGTTTTCCACTTTAATTTTGAGTGTGACTCCAAATCCAGACCTCCATGGGTTGATAAATTGGATTTCCATTGATTATTTTTGTGGGATTTTGTTGTCAGCACATTCAACAATGTAAAGATACAAGTATTTAATAAGATTATTTCATTCATTCAGATCTAGGATGTGTTATTTTAGTGTTCCCTTTATTTTTTTGAGCAGTTTAGTATGCCTCCATCTACAGTCATATCTCAGAGCACCACATTGGAATTACCTTTCCCTGGTCGGTCTCTTTTACACACATTTGTGAAGACCCCTAAGCTCCAATATGACACCTGATGAATGATTGGCTAACCTCTGACCCCTATCCTCCCGACTCAGGTCCGGGCGAAGCCCAACAGCGTGCCTATTGCCCCAGCGCCCCTTCGGCCGATGATGACGGCGCTCCAGCTGCTCCAGCGGGGCCCGGTGATGCTGACCAACAAGCTGAGCCCCTCCTCGCTGCCCTCCAGCGCTGGGCTCATTCACCAGGTGCGCATCATCAATGGCCAGCCCTGCGCCGCAAAGAGCGGCCAGCCCACAGGCATGTTGACGGGCATTGTCATCACGGCCCCGGCATCGGTGCAGACACTGCAAATCAGCGGCCTCGCCTCCGACACCAAGGTCAGCACAACGGTTTGGGTGGGAAGTTACGACACTATAATTGTATCGTCCATTTTCCGGGAAATTAATTAATTTTGTGAGGTCAGCAGGACAGTTTGGATGGGAAAGTGACTTGTTCCCTTTTCATAATTGAAGTAATTCTACATGTATAACTCTGTTACTTTCATCGTTCATGTTTTAAGAGCATTGTTTTCCTCCCTCTTTTTCCAGACTGTTAAAGCACGGGGGGGATTGGGGCAGAAGATGTTGGTCAGCAGGACCCCTCTGTCTCCAGCACCCAGACTAAAGAGAGAGGACAATCCTCAGGTACACTGGAGATGGAGCCTATGCTTTATTCTGAATTTGGGGTTAAACCTGCATAACAAATACATACCATACTTTTTTGAATGTCAGCCTACTGATAGAACCTTAAAGTTCTTCACAGATGACTCTGTAACGGGAGGCATGCTTTGCCAAATATGTAGTGTAAACATATAAAGTAATTTATAGCTACAGTATACACTACATGACAAAGTAGAGTGGCAAGAAAAAGTATGTGAACCCTTTGGAAATACCTGGATTTCTGTATAAATTGGTCATACAATTTGATCTGATCTTCATCTAAGTCACAACAATATACAAACACAGTTTGCTTAAACTAATAACACACAAACAATTATAAGTTTTCATGTCTTTATTGAACACACTGTGTAAACATTCACAGTGCAGGGTGGGGAAAGGTATGTGAACCCTTGGATTTAATAACTGGTTGACCCTCCTTTGGCAGCAATAACCTCAACCAAACGTTTTCTGTAGTTGCGGATCAGACTTGCACAACGGTCAGGAGGAGCTTTGGACCATTCCTCTTCACAAAATTGTTTCAGTTCAGCAATATTCTTGGGATGTCTGGTGTGAACTGCTCTCCTGGGGTCATGCCACAGCATCTCAATCGGATTGAGGTCAGGACTCTGACTGGTCCACTCCAGAAGGCGTATTTTCTTCTTTTGAAGCCATTCTGTTGTTGATTTACTTCTGTGTTTTGCGTCGTTATCCTGTTGCATCACCCAACTTCTGTTGAGCTTCAATTGGCGGACAGGTAGCCTAACATTCTCTTGCAAAATGTCTTGATAAACTTTGGAATTCATTTCTCCGTCAATGATAGCAAGCTGTCCAAGCCCTGAGGCAGCAAAGCAGCCCCAAACCTCGATGCTCCCTCCACCATACTTTACAGTTGGGATGAGGTTTTGATGTAGGTGTGCTGTGCCTTTTTTTCTCCACACATAGTGTTGTGAGTTCCTTCCAAACAACTCAACTTTAGTTTAATCTGTCCACAGAATAACATCCAGGTGTACTTTTGCAAACTTCAGACATGTAGCAATGTTTTGTTGGACAGCAGTGGCTTTTTCCGTAGTGTCCTCCCATGAACACCATTCTTCATTAGTGTTTTACGTATTGTAGACTCATCAACAGAGATGTTAGCATGTTCCAGAGATTTCTGTTAGTCTTTAGCTGACACTCTAGGTTTCTTAATTAACCTCATTGAGCATTCTGCGCTGTGCTCTTGCAGTCATCTTTGCAGGATGGCCACTCCTAGGGAGAGTAGCAACAGTGCTGAACTTTTTCCATTCATAGACAGTTTGTCTTACCATGGACTGATGAACATCAAGGCTTTTAGAGATACTTTTGTAACCCTTTCCAGCTTTATGCAAGTCAACAATTCTTAGTCTTAGGCCTTCTGAGATCTCTTTTGTTCGAGGCATGGTTCACATCAAGCAATGCTTCTTGTGAATAGCAAACTCAAATTTTGTGAGTGTTTTTTATAGGGCAAGGCAGCTCCAACCAACATCTCCAGTCTCGTCTCATTGATTGGAATCCAGGTTAGCTGACTCCTGACTCCAATTAGCTTTTGGAGAAGTAATTAGCCGAGGGGTTACATTTTCCAAACTACATATATTTTCCAACCTACACTGTGAATGTTTAAGTGATGTATTCAATATAGACATGAAAAATACAAGAATTTGTCTGTTATTAGTTTAACCACACTATGTTTGTCTATTGTTGTGACTTAGATGAACATCAGACCAAATTTGATGACCAATTAATGCAGAAATCCAGGTCATTCCAAAGGGTTCACATACTTTTTTTTGCCACTGTTATAGATATCTGCTCATCGAACATCTCATTCCAAAATTATGGGCATTAATATGGAGTTGGTCACCCCTTTGATACTATAACAGCCTCCACTCTTCTGGGAAGGCTTTCCACTAGATGTTGGAACATTGCTGCGGGGACTTGTTTCCATTCAGCCAAATTCAAATGTATTTATTTATATAGCACTTCTTACATCAGCTGATATATCTGCTGTACTGAAACCCAGCCTAAAACCCCAAACAGCAAGTAATGCAGGTGTAGAAGCACGGTGGCTAGAAAAAACTCCCTAGAAAAGCCAAAACCTAGGAAGAAACCTAGAGAGGAACCAGGCAGTGAGGGGTGGCCAGTCCTCTTTTGGCTGTACCGGGTGGAGATTATAACAGAAAATGGCCAAGATGTTCAAATGTTCATAAGTGACCAGCATGGTCAAATAATAGTAATCACAGTGAACAGGTCAGGGTTCCATAGCCGCAGGCAGAACAGTTGAAACTGGAGCAGCAGCACGGCCAGGTGGACTGGGGACAACAAGGAGTCATCATGCCAGGTAGTCCTGAGGCATGGTCCTCAGAGAAAGAGAAATAGAGAATTAGAGAGAGCATACTTAAATTCACACAGGACACCGGATAAGACAGGAGAAATACTCCAGATATAACAGACTGACCCTAGCCCCCCGACACATAAACTACGGCAGCATAAATACTGGAGGCTGAGACAGGTGGGGTCAGGAGACACTGTGGCCCCTCCACAAGAGCATTAGTGAGGTTGGGCACTGATGTTAGGCGATTAGTAGCTTTCTCCTGGCATCCACCAAAGCCAGATTCGTCCGTCGGACTGCCAGATGGTGAAGCGTGATTCGTCACTCCAGAGAACTGCTCTAGAGTCCAATGGCGGCGAGCTTTACACCACTCCAGCCGACGCTTGGCATTGTGCATGGTGATCTTAGGCTTGCTTGGCCATGGAAACCTATTTCATGAAGCTCCCAACGAACAGTTATTGTGCTGACGTTGCTTCCAGTGGCAGTTTGGAACTCGGTAGTGGGTGTTGCAGCCGAGGACAGACTATATTTTTACGCGCTTCAGCACTTGTCGGTCCAGTTCTGTGAGTTTGTGTGGCCTACCATTTTGTCGCTAAGCCGTTGTTGCTCCTAGAAGTTTCCACTTCACAATAACAGCACTTAGAGTTGACGGGGCAGCTCTAGCAGGGCAGAAATTTTACGAACTAGAGAGGTGGCATCCTATGACGGTTCCACGTTGAAAGTCACTGCGCTCTTCAGTAAGGCAATTCTATGAAGATTGCATGGCTGTGTGCTCGATTTTTTTATTACCTTGTCAGCAAGGATGTGGCTGAAATAGCCGAATCCACTAATTTGAAGGGATGTCCACATACTTTTTTTATATATAGTGTATATGTTCATGTTAGGAATTCTCCTCATAGAGGGCACCATTTATGGAGGGGGTTGTCCTAATACTCTTTTATTGTTTCCCCCCAGAAACTTGCCTTCATGGTGTCCCTCGGACTTGTTACCCATGACCATTTGGAAGGTAAGCACTGCCAGTTTCGCCTGAAGTAAATTCCAGTTCCTACATTCACCCGCATTCCCTATGAGTGTATACTGCAATGCCTGTATTAATATACTACTCTGTGGTTATAGAAATTCAGAGGAGGAGGCAGGAGCGTAAGCGAAGAACAACGGCCAATCCGGTGTACAGTGGAGCTGTGTTTGAGCCTGAGGTATGGACTTACACTGCTGTTCTTTTACTTATCAAACATTTTTGATAGTGTAACCACACATTATTACAACAGCCGATACACAATGTGTTTCTTATTAAATTGGATGCCAGTGCACATGCTTTTTAAAATGTGAGCATAATACGCACTGTTTTCAATGTGCATATCTGAATTAATGAAGGTAGGATCTGACCCTGTGTAGCATATGAATACCAAACAGGTTTTCTTTTTGAGTGAGTGACATGATAAACTTGCAGTCAAATCACAGCGGTATTTCTTCTCCCACATACGTGTTCCTATCCACGCTGTGCAGAGGAAGAAGAGTGCAGTGACCTACCTAAACACTCCACTCCACCAGGGCACCAGGAAGAGAGGTCAGTATCCACTCAACAACTGCACATACAGCTTCTCCAATGCCCAGGACATATACAGGTCACTGCCAAAATAATGGAATCACCAACATAACGTGTCTCAATAGGGCCACCAGAACAGCTTCAAAGCACCTTGACATAGATTCTAGAAGTGTCTGGAGCTCTATTGGAGTGATGCAACATCATTTTTCCACAGTTCTTCTATAGTTTGTTGTTTTGTTGCTGGTGGTGGAAAACGCTGTCTCAGGTGCCGCTCCAGTTAAGTGTTTAATTGGGTTCAATCAGTACCACTGTTCCTCTTGAAACACAGCAAGTTGAGCAGTCTTCATCACTGAAGCTCCTGCCAAACGTGCCCCAACAATCACCCCTCTTTCAATGTCACTGAAATCTCTTCTTCTAGCCATGGTAGCCAAAGTAATGGGCAAGTGGGCCTGCCCAGCATTTTTATACATGACCCTAAGCATGGTGGGATGTTAATTGCTTAATTAACTCAGGAACCACACCTGTGTGGAAGCATCTGCTTACTTTGTATCCCTCATTTACTCAAGTGTTTCCTTTATTTTGGCAGTTCCATGTACATGTTAATATAGATTCCTGAAAATGTAGGTGCGCGAGACAACTTTACCAGCATCGTAGCATACGTATCGATGAATCGTTGTGACATATGAAATACAAGTGATAGTGTAATCAATGTGTAATAACTATTGTGCCTAATCCTCACCGCAAATTCCACTATTGTGCCTAATCCTCATTGTGGCTAGCTTCACAACACACAACCCGGTCCGGTCGAGCCTCACTAGCCAGATGAAGCTAGCAGGCTGCTTATTACGTTAACATTGGTCAACAGGGTTAAGTGGCTGGCTAGCTATTTATTTTCATGAACTGAAGTTCAATTTCAATAGGCGAACAACAAGTGGCTACCTAGCTAATACTTAATCACAAGGATTCCTTAATCATTGCTAAGAATAATGAAAATGACTGCAGTTTCTACTGGTCATTGTTTTCAGGCTGGTTGTATTGGTGCTAGCTAGGTACCAAGCTAAAGCTAGTTAGCTACCCCAGAAGTTGCGGTCAAACAAATAATGCTTTATTACCAACGTGATATTGTAATGCATCGTTCGAGGCCGGTGTTTGCTTGTTTGCAGACTTTTTTGTACCACTTTGACAGTGCTACTGATAGTAGTGGCACTTGGCTTGCACATGCAAATTCAGAACACACAACATTCTATAATAGAACTGTGTTATTTGACATGTCAAAGGCTTATTTAACGCGTCAAATAGTGTTATTGTCAAATAGTGTTATTTTACGTGTATCTTTTTTGACACGCAAAGACCCAAACGGTGTTCCATAGTATGTCGTGAAGCTAATAGCAGTGACGCTATCTGTGTAACTCCGGTAGGGCAACATCTGAAAAATAGCGCACTTGGTAGTGTGTACCGGTGCTCGACCAGTCGCAAAAGCCAACATCACTCACGACAGAGAACGGTTGATTGTCAAGGGCATCGTATTCTATTATCTTGGCGTTAATGGATTTTGCCTTTGAGCTGTCTCGCTGAAATGTTCTTAGTCTTTCAAATGACTGCTCGACTTGTTGACTGCTCGATCCACACAGCAGACATTGTGGGTTAGGTTAAGAATTCTGTGTTGCACTGGAAGCGCAAAATTTTATGTGGCGTCATTACGTCATCTACCTACGTTATATAGGTATGCACGTCAGCTTTGACATCAGTTTTGCACATCGGCGTTAAACTAGACATCGGGCCGATACCGATGTTGGCATTTTTAGCTAATATCGGCCGATTCCAATATGTTCACCGATATATCGTGCATCCCTAGTAAAAATAATGTAATTGAACTTCGCTGTATAAAATAAAGGATATTATCCCCATTAAGGAGCGAGTAAGGATATGAAATGGCTAAGTTGAGCGTAAACGTGAACTTTTGAAACGGGTCCTATATTCTAGATTTTGAGTTTTTTGGCAACTTTAGTTGGGAATGATACAAACCTTACAATGTCTTAGAAATCAAAACATATATGGGCTGCATGATGCGACTATAGGCTATTGAGAAAGTCGCAAAAGAAAGCTTGCGCACTGTTCCTTGCCTCAGGCTGCACACGCTGTTCTCTCAAGTGATCATATTTTCAGCCATCAGACTATTCTCAATTAAATCTTGCCTTTACTAATATGTAACATTTGTTTCTATTTAAAATGGCCCATTACCAAATGGGCAGGAACATGGGCAGGGGGAAAACATGTCATCCTTATGCACGCAAATAGCTTTTTCAATCATGCCTGGTAGGCAACGTTTATTTCACTCCACCCATCAACCACTAAGGAGCCTGCAGCCTCTCGCTGTGCGACAGGTGATATTCCGCCCAACTCTGTATGCCATGGGCTCTCCAACGCTGTTCCTGTAGTTAACCTTGCTAATTTGGCAAACCAAGTGAAATCTGTTCGGGAACATCGATAGTTACATGTTTTCACAACGAAACATATTTCATTAAACTATTGACAGCCCCCCTCTGCACGCTCAAGAAAGGAATGAAGGAGAGAGGGGAGAAGACGGAAATGCATGGTGGTGAGATATTCTGTAGCTAAAGGTAATGTGTCAGCCTATTAATTATGAAAATATAAAAAATGCCCTATTACTAGGCTATTCAAAATCGAATACAAATTCACTATAATTGTAGGCTAACTCTGTAAGCTGCCCGGCACTATCAATTAACCAACAGCATCGCCTATATACGTTCTATCCCAGACTCATGGATAGAAAGTTTGGACTGGTTTAACTTCTTTGGGATAGGGGGCAGTATTTTGATGTCCGGATGAAAAGCATGCCCAAAGTAAACTGCCTGCTACTCAGGCCCAGAAGCTAGGATATGCATATAATTGGTAGAGTTGGATAGAAAACACTCTAAAGTTTCTAAAACTGTTAAAATAATGTCTGTGAGTATAACAGAACTGAAATGGCAGGCGAAACCCCGAGGACAAACCATCCCCCCCCCCAAAAAAAAATCATCCTACCACTGATTTCAATGGCTGGCACTTTTATAATAGGGCGAAATCATGCCCGATTGCAGTTCCTAGGGCTTCCACTAGATGTCAACAGTCTTTAGAAAGAGTTTCAGGCTGGTTTTTGGAAAAATGCGCCAGAAATTGTAGTTTTTGTAGGTGGCTCCCATTTTGGCTGTAGTGTTTCCAAGCGCGTGAATGAGAGCGCATTCTTTGGTATTTTTCTCCGGTAAAGACAATAACGATTCTCCGTCTTAAATTGTATAGTTTATTTGCGTATTAGGGTACCTAAGGTTTGATTATAAACGTTGATTGACCTGTTTGGATAAGTTTATTGGTAACGTTTAGGCTTCATTTTGTATGCATTTTGAAGGAGGGAAACCGAGTGGATTATTGACTGAAGCACGCCAGCTAAACAGAGTTTTTATGGGTATAAAGAAGGACTTAATCGAATAAAAGGACTATTTGTAATGTAACTGGGACCTTTTGGAGTGCCAACAGAAGAAGATCTTCAAAGGTAAGGCATATATTATATCTGACTTTCGTGTCGCAACTCCCTGGTTGAAAATGACTTGTTATGCATTTGTGTGCTGGGCGCTGTCCTCAGATAATCGCATGGTTTTGAAATCTGACATGGCGGCTGGATTAACAACAAGTTAAGCTTTATTTTGATGTATTGCACTTGTGATTTCATGAAAGTTTAATATTTATAGTAATTTGAGTTTGGCGCTCTGCAATGTCACCGGAAGGTGTCGAAATGGGTAGCGTCCCACTAATCCTCAAGAAGTTAAGGTGGACTGGTATAATAATACAGTCCACACTTAAAGGCGATACTAGAATTTTAATTTTGGAGTATAGCCTAGACCAGCGGTCCCCAACCTTTTTTGGGCCACGGACCGGTTTAATGGCAGACAATATTTTCACGGACCGGCCTTTAAGGTGTGGCGGATAAATACACAAAATAAAATTATACGACCGGCATAAAAACTGTGGTATTTTTTAAATATAATAATAAACGTGAATCCACTGTGTACTCGTATGCAACTTTATTAGCAGCATCCTCGTAACATCGCACCAACAACATAACATGAGTAACATCCTCTCTGCCCCCTAACGCTCTCTGGACGCTATGGTAACGTTTAAACATGCCTTAAAAATAAGATACAACACAAAAACAAATATAAAGTGCATGAAAAATACAACTCACCATAACGCTAAATCAGTGGGAGCCCTGAGCATGTTTCTCTGCAACGAGACGGTCCCATCTAGGGGTAATGGGAGACAATGACACCCGAAGTGTGTTGCTTATGTCCAGTCTACTCCGTAATTTTGTTTTGGTTGCTGTCACTGCAGAAAATCCCGCTTCACACAAATAGGATGTCGGAAATGGCAACAGGGTTTTCAATGCTGTTGTGGCGATCTCAGGGTATTCTGCCGTGACTTTAATCCAGAACACCAGCAGAGTTGTTGTCTCGAACATACTTTTAAGGCCGCCGTCATTTGCGATCTCCAGCAGTTGATCTTCTTCTTGCATAGACATGCTGGATTCACCTGGTTTGTTGACAAATGGGACGCAGATCCATTCTTTGGCAGTTCGTGGGTCTTTTGTGGTTGGGAAGTAGCGCTCAAACTCTTAAAAGCAAAGACAGGTGATCATGCACCACCTGGGACAATGAAGGCTCGGGCTCAGTCTCTTCCAAAATTCCCACGAATGTTTGAAACATGTCAAATATACCTCTGTTCACGCGCCGTCCCCACAAATCCAGTTTGGCTTTAAGTGCAGCTACTTTATCTGCCAACTTGAAGACAGTTGTCATTTTCCCCTGAAGTGACCGATTGAGTTCATTGAGCAGGTTGAATATGTCGCACAGGTAAGCGAGTTTTGCGACCTATTCCTTGTCACTGAAATGTGCTGCCAGCGGTGACTTTTTTTTCTGAGAGAAATCTCTGCAGCGGCTCTCATAATTCAAACACTCTGGCCAGCGATCTCCCTCTGGATAACATCTTATTTCTGTGTATAAGAGAAGGTGTCTGTGCTCCGCGTTCATTTTTCAAAATAAAACATTGTTCAGACTCAGATAATAAATAAAATGGAAATAATGTAAGTTATTTATTCTTTCACTGCGGCCCGGAACCAAATGACCCACGGACCGGTACCGGACTGAAGATCATGATTAGGTGATTATTGGAGTCAGGTGTGTTAGCTGGAGCTGGGGCAAAACTGTGACACCAATCAGGCACTCGAAGACTGGAATTGCCCAGCTCTGGCATAGACCATGGGTCACCAACCATTTCTAGCATGAGAGCTACTATAAAAAAAAATGTTACATGTCGCGAGCTACAATTTCTTCATTTTTTTATAGCTTTCAAAGTCTAGCTAGTTCTCCTCTCCCCTTCCGGGTTCTTTCTGTCAATATACCTGGTAAAATAATGGTTAATAAACAACTGCAAAGGGGGCCCTATAAAATCTGTTATTCTTTTCCCCAAATGTTTTATATTTTCCCAAATTATGTTCAATTTTTTCACTCTTAAAATTACAATTGTTCATAGAGAACCAATGAAATTGGATGTTCTGAGTCCACGTCAACTCTTAAATCACATCGGTATCTAAAATGGAGCCGGAAGAAATGGCAGCAGTTTTACGGACGTCTAACCAATTGTGCTATTATGTGGGGTTTTTTCTCGTTATTTGTAACTTATTTTGTACATAAGTTTCTGACACCATATCTTACAGCAAAAAAAATATTTCTGGATATCAGGACAGCGATCACTCCTCGGATTAGACAAATAATTTTTCTTCAACAAGCAGGAAGCACAGGATATACTGCGAACACCCAACAAGGCCGACATCCCGTTATTGGAAAGAGAAAGACGCAGGTACAGAGGACACAGAGTGGGGTGCCTCGTGAGGATCCGGAGAAGGCGAGTGGGAAAGCTTCCGTTACCGTCAATATTACTCGCCAACGTACAATCATTGGAAAATTAATTAGACGAGGTATGATCACGAATATCCTACCAACGGGACATCAAAAACTGTAGCATCTTATGTCTCATGGAATCGTGGGTGAATGATGACATGGACATTAGCTAGCAGGATATACGCTGCACCGGCTAGATAGAACAGCACACTCCGGTAAGACGGGGGGGAGGGGGGGTCCGTGCATATTTGTAAACAACAGTTGGTGCACAAAATCTAAGGAAGTGTCTAGATTTTGCTCGCCTGATGTAGAGTTGCTTATGATAAACTGTAGACCACACTATTTGCCAAGAGAGTTTTCATCTATACTTTTCGTGGCTGATTATTTACCATCGTTAGACGGACACTGGCACTAAGACCGCACTCAGTCAGCTGTATAAGGTAATAAGCAAACAGGAAACCGCTCACCCAGAGGTGGCACTCCTAGTGTCCGGGAACTTTAATGCAAGGAAACTTAAATCAGTTTTACCTAATTTCTATCAACATAGAAGAAAAAAAATATAGATCACCTGTACTCCACACACAGAGACGAATACAAAGCTCTTCCTCACCCTCCATTTGGTAAATCTGACCACATTTCTATCCTCCTGATTCCTGCTTACAAGCCAACATTAAAGCAAGAAGCACCAGTGACTCGGTCTATAAAAAAAGTGGTCAGATGAAGCAGATGCTAAACTACAGGACTGTTTTGTTATCACAGACTGGAATATGTTCCGGGATTCTTCTGATTGCATTGAGGAGTACACCACATCAGTCACTGGCTTTATCAATAAGTGCATCGAGGACGTCATCCCCAAAGTGACTGTGCGTACATACCCCAACCAGAAGCCATGGATTACAGGCAACATTTGCACTGAGCTAAAGGGTAGAGCTGCCGCTTTCAAGGTGCGGGACTCTAACCCGGAAGCTTGTAAGAAATCCTGCTATGCCCTCTGACGAACCATCAAACAGGCAAAGCTCCAATACAGGGCTAAGATTGAATCGTACTACACCGGCTCCAATGCTCGTCTTATGTGGCAGGGCTTGCAAACTATTACAGACTACAAAGGGAAGCACAGCTGCGAGCTGCCCAGTGACACGAGCCTACCAGACAAGCTAAATCACTTCTATGCTCTCTTCGAGGCAAGCAACACTGAGGCATGCATGAGAGCATCAGCTGTTCCGGACGACTGTGTGATCGAACTCTCCGTAGCCGACGTGAGTAAGACCTTTAAACAGGTCAACATTCACAAGGCCGCGAGGCCAGGCGGATTACCAGGACTTGTGCTCCGGGCATGTGCTGACCAACTGGCAGGTGTCTTCACTGTCCCTGATTGAGTCTGTAATACCAACATGTTTCAAGCAGACCACCATAGTCCCTGTGCCCAAGAACACAAAGACAACCTGCCTAAATGACTACAGACCCGTAGCACTCACGTCCGTAGCCATGAAGTGCCTTGAAAGGCTGGTAATGGCTCACATCAACACCATTATCCCAGAAACCCTAGACCCACTCCAATTTGTATACCGCCCAAACAGATCCACAGATGATGCAATCTCTATTGCACTCCACACTGCCCTTTCCCACCTGAACAAAAGGAACACCTACGTGAGAATGCTATTCATTGACTACAGCTCAGCATTCAACACCATAGTACCCTCAAAGCTCATCACTAAGCTAAGGATCCTGTTACTAAACACCTCCCTCTGCAACTGGATCCTGGACTTCCTGACGGGCTGCCCCCAGGTGGTGAGGGTAGGTGGCAACACATCTGCCACGCTGATCCTCAACACGTGGGCCCCTCAGGGCCAGCCTATAGGGAGGAGGTCAGAGACCTGGCCGGGTGGTGCCAGAATAACAACCTATCCCTCAACGTAACCAAGACTAAGGAGATGATTGTGGACTACAGGAAAAGGAGGAACGAGCATGCCCTCATTCTCATCGACGGGGCTGTAGTGGAGCAGGTTGAGAGCTTCAAGTTCCTTGGTGTCCATATCACCAACAACCTAGAGTGGTCCAAACACACCAAGACAGTCATAAAGAGGGCACAACAATGCCTATTCCCCCTCAGGAAACAATAAAGATTTGGCATGGGTGCTCAGATCCTCAAAAGTTTCTTCAGCTGCAACATCGAAAGCATCCTGACTGGTTGCATCACTGCCTGGTACTGCAACTGCTCAGCCTCCGACCGCAAGGCACTACAGAGGGTAGTGCGTACAGCCCAGTACATCACTGGGACTAAGCTGTCTGCTATCCAGGACCTCAGAGGAAAGACCTAAAAATTGTCAAAGACCCCACCCTCCCCAGTCAGACTGTTCTCTCTACTACCACGTGGCAAGCGGTACCGAAGCGCCAAGTCTAGGACCAAAAGGCTTCTCAACAGCTTTTACCCCCAAGCCATAAGACTCCTGAACAGGTAATCAAATGGCTACCCGGACTATTTGCATTGTGTGTGTGTGTGTGTGTGTGTGTGTGTGTGTCCCCCAACCCCTCTTTACACTGCTGCTACTCTGTTTACCGTATATGCATAGTCACTTTAACCATACCTACATGTACATACTACCTCAATTAGCCCGACTAACCGGTGTCACGCCCTGATCTATTTCTCCTGTTGTCTCCACCCCCTCCAGGTGTCGCTTATTTTCCCCAGTGTATTTATCCCTGTGTTTCCGATCTCTCTGTGGCAGTTCGTCTTGTATGTTTAGTCAAGTCAACCAGCGTGTTTTTCCCGTACTCCTTTCGCTATTCTCCTTTTTCTAGTCCTCCCGGTTTTGACCCTTGCCTGTTTCTGGACTCTGTACCCGCCTGCCTGACCATTTCTGCCTGGCTTGACCACGATCGTGTCTGCCACTCTGTACCTCCTGGACTCTGATCTGGTTTTGACCTTTTTGCCTGTCCACGACCATTCTCTTGCCTACCCCTTTGGATTATTAAACATTGTAAGACTCCAACCATCTGCCTCCTGTGTCTGCATCTGGGTCTCGCCTTGATAACCAGTGCCTGTATATAGCCTCGCTACTGTTATAGCCTTGCTACTGTATATAGCCTCGCTACTGTTATTATTCACTGTCTTTTTACTGTTGTTTTTTATTTCCTTATCTATTGTTCACCTAATACCTATTTTTTACTTAAAAATTGCACTGTTGGTTCGGGCCTGTAAGTAAGCATTACACTATAAGGTGAAACGTGACAAATAAACTTTGATTTGATTTGAAGACACATTCTTGGTGAGTGTAATTCCCCTTTAATTGCTCATCTGGCCCTTTAATTGGGCATGTAGTGAGTGAGGAATGTGCCATCTAATGTGCTGGTCTAGCATGGTTCTGTACAGCTGCTTCTCATTTCATGGCAAAGTTTGCAAATAGCAAATAATAGATACAAATGATACTTACTCATGATATACTTCTGCCAAGTAAGCCTACTTTGCGGTTAATATTTATTTGAGAAGGTTTTGGGGAAAGTATTTCTGTCAACCCACAAGACGGTTATAACATCAACTGGCTACACACGGAGTGATAGACAAACGGGCGCACCACACAGACCGACACAAGCAATTTTGTCTGAAAATAATTGGCAGATATTTTCTTAATTATTATTTTTTTAAACCAATAGTGGCTAACCAGGGGTGGGATAATGTTGCGTTGATTAGCTGGGAGCTTGCGGTGTCTGTGACTTGTGAGATTTGTTTATTACAGTTTGCGGTGGAACACGTGAAAATTACATGTACTTTCAGAATTTTTGACGAGCTACTCATAGGTGGGCTGCGAACTACTGGTAGCTCGTGATTGACCTGTTGGAAACCCCCTATTATTTTAATTCAGGTTTTATTTTTTGTGCTTGGGCTTTAAAACAACATCCATAATGACCATGTTTTCCACTAAGCTCCAACCTGTTGTTGAACTTCTTTCTTCAAATTGATCAATCACAGTGAGTTGGGTTAAAGGGACAATAGAGCTCTGAATACCAGGCCATTAGCGACCTGATGGTCACTAGCAAGTTGGGCACTACCAAGCATGTCCAGAGTGCATAAGAGGAGATTACCGTGACTCAACGATCGCGTGGAATTTTACTGCGGTCATGACACATGACTGCCAGTGTGGCGCCCTTACAAAAAAAGATTGCAGTTTTTAAAGTGCATTAACTCCAGTCGACTGTGGTATTTTGGAGGCAGTAATTGCAGAATAACTGCAGTGTACTGCACTGTAACTGCAATTACACTGCAAAATTACTGTAGTAAAAAAACAGTTATTTTGGAAGCAGTATTTCCAACATACTGCATTGTACTGCAGTTTACACTGCACTCTGATTGCAATCTTTTTTCGTAAGGGCAGTAATACAGTCACCGCAACAGCCCTAGTGGAGTGGGATTTTTGGAGTAGAGGACAGCTTTTGGTAACATAAAATCCTTGCCGGTCCCACTTCCATTCAAGGGGGCTATAGCAAAGTTTTTGCCTTTTGTCTTTAAATGTTGTGAAAGCAAGGAAGAGTTGGCTTCCCTTGCTAGAATAAGTTAGCTGGCAGCATGTCTAGCTGGCTAAAAACATAGCAAGCTAGCTAACTTTTTTAGCTTCCCACATCCCCATGTGAAATAATCAGATTTATAATATAAAAATATGCCCTGGCAAATATTCGTACTTGGTGTAACCTAAACATTGTCCCAGTTTGACATGCTACTTGTGTATTCATTCCCTAAATCATTTAAAAATAGAACGTCATCATGTTTTGGTCTGGGAGAAAAAAGCACATGGCTAGCTAGTTAGCTACAGCAGCTTCTACTATTTCACAATAGCCTGTTATCACTAGTTATTACTTTTAAACAAAATACCTTTTTGAGTGGATTGTTTTTTTGTTTACTGTTTGAACAGTCGCTGAAATTATATTTGGTTATCAATGAAAAATAGTCTACTTTGATGAATAACCTATAGATAAGATCAAGGAACCAAGCGACAACACTGCCCCTACGACTGCGCAATGAATGATATGGCGTGTATCAATTTCCACGTAGTAAAAAAGAATGTTGAATGCCGGAGCATATTACAAGGAGCCGCCCCTTTTGTGACGAAAAAGGACATGGCAACACTCAGAATCTTTCGTCTGCGTAGAGCTTGTAGTAAGTTTTAGTGCACTAACTCCGCTCTCTGTGCTTCTCCTACTCTTCCACCCTCAACTCAACACCCTCCCTTTTTCACATTAGCCAACGAGGACCCACTGTCAAAGGTATGTCGGACAGACGGTTTATTTGTTTGTTTCCTTCCCACTTTTTGTTTTTTGTTTTTCGTCTGTCTCATTTCACCCAGGTCGCCCTCCCAAATACAGCAGCGTTCCGAAGCTGGGCAGCCACACCCCGACCTCCCCCTCCAGCTGTCTCACTGCCTCCCCGGCCCCCGAGTGGCCCAACACAGGGGGGAGCTTCCCCTTCCATGTCCATCCCCACCACACTCTCCCCCTGCCCAGCCCCAGCTCTGGGGATGTAAGTAGCAGCTGGAGAGAGCACAGCAGCCTGGACTTTCTGGGGCTCTATCCTAACATACTGACTTCACCTATTCTTGCCCCTCCCTTTTTATATTGGTGGTATTGTCCACAGGCTATTACAAATACTTTAGTGGAGTTGAAATGTCCCAGTACCTCACATCTAAAGACCTAGACAAGTACAGACACGTTTTTATTGATTTACTCCCTACTGTCTGATCCTTCATTTTTGATGCAATCTTACAAAGTGAACAGTACTCCTCGCCTCAAATTCTGTACTCCCCCTACTCTCAAAAAGGAACAAGTGATACTGCCTGTATGAAATTGTTACTTTACCTATATTATTTTTAAGTAGGATCAGTTAGTTTAGATCTTCTTTTAAATGCCATTAAAAACATACTGCAGTATTAAAGTAGTTTATTACATACTTTAAACTAAATTTTTGAAATAGGAAATGCAGAATGGTATCCATAATGGCTCTAAGAATGGGCTTTTCCCATTTCAGTGTTGGAATTACACACATTATTTATTTAAGTGTTATCTTTAAAACAACATAGAAACCGTAATATGATTGGATGATCCACAAATCAACACACATGGCCCCTCTGCCCTGCCTCTGCACACATGATTGGTCAGGCCTAGACAGGCAATGAAACTGATTGGTGCAATTCATCCTGACAGGGAGACATCCATGAGGATTTCTGCACTGTGTGCAGACTCAGTGGCCAGTTGCTCATGTGTGACACATGCTCACGTGTCTATCACCTGGACTGCCTGGACCCACCCCTGATAACCATTCCTAAAGGCATGTGGATCTGTCCCAAATGTCAAGAGCAGGTAAACGCAGCACCGACAATCGAGGGGCTTGGTCCAGTGGTTCAGTAGTATAGATCTGAGAATTTGGCTGCTCTTTCAAAGTGGATAATCTATTGACATTGGCAGAGACATAGTTTTCCCCTCAGGCTTTCATCAGCTAGTCCTTATTTCTAGGCGAAAACATTACGACGATATGAGTGTTCCTTCATTTGAAAGCTTCAACATGATTCAGTATTGTTTTAAGTAATTCTTTCCCATTCATTTTGTTAGTGGAGGATGGCATCTTACACTCCCATCTGATTCATTTTGTTTGTTCTTTGTGACATCGCCAAAGGATGACCACAGCATTGTTCTCTTCCACGTCTAGGTAATGTCGTGACTTTGCAATCACAATACAACAAAGCTGTGCTCTTCTCTCCAGATATTGAAAAAAGAAGATTCAATTCAATGGCCAGGAACATTGGCTATTGTTCATTCCTATATCGCCTATAAAGAAGGTAGGAATAGCACACTAAAGACCTTGTGCCTCGACAAACATCAAATGTGTGGCTCCGTTTCAGTCAGCTGAAGCGGTGGTAGATGAGTTCCTTCACTGGAATCTCAAACAACCAGATTTCTTTAAAGTCTCACAGTTGTCTGTGTGTTGTTTCTGTTTCCTAAAAGCTAAAGAAGAGGAGAAACAAAAACTAATGAAGTGGAGTGCTAAGCTGAAACTGGAGCGAGAACAGTTGGAACAAGGGGTCAAACAACTCAGTAACTCCATAACGGTAAGCTCCATAGTAACCTCAAACCACCTTCATAGGTGAGTTGTTTTCAGATGGGTGTACTGAAATGGATGGAAGTATTTGAGATCTTGAATAATAGTGTGGCTTAGGTAATTCACGTAACTACCCCTATTGCTTACCAGGCTTTGATGCTCTCTTAGCTTATGTCATGTTATATCCAGGCTGTATCACAACCGGCCGTGATTGGGAGTCCCATAGGGCGGCGCACAATTGGCCCAGCGTCGTCTGGGTTTGGCCGGTGTAGACTGTCATTGTAAATAAGAATTTGTTCTTAACTGACTTGCTTAGTTAAATAAAGGTTAAATAAATTTAAAAAATGTCATAGAAACGCATCCAAAGATACATTTGCACACTGATAACAAAGCTAGCTTGCTAGTTACATAGCAAAATGCTTGCTAATCGGATAAAGTCTTAGTTTGCAGTTACCTTGCTATACTAATACTTTAGCTCATTTATAAAAACGATACATTTATAAAAACATCACTGGTAGTGCTATAATTAGAGAGAGTACAAAAATTGCCAGAGATGGAGACATCTAGCTTGTTAGGAAGCAAATGTGGATCTGTCAGGAACCAACATAATAAATGTAATTTAGCATATGCTTTTATCCAAAGCAACTTAGTCATGCGTGCATACATCTTACCTATGGGTGTCACCGGGAATCGAAGATATAGCTTAGACTAGTTCCTGGGAGTCTTAATCTGACTGAAAAGAATTTGTGTCACCAAATGGAGACATTTGACACCAGATGAGGTGCAGTGATGTAAAATATTTAAAAAAATAACAGTCTAAATATAGAGCCTTGTGGGACCCCACAAGCCATTATTGTATTTTGAAACTGTTCTTTTAAAAGGTAGACTCAGCGAAATAACGTTGCCATGAGCAGCACCGCAGATATTTCGATAAGCGAGATGCAAGACTTTGCTCTCACACAGTCACAGTATCTGTGCATGTGCACAGGTTCGCTTCACGCTGTTACTGCGTGGTAGCCATGGGACCAAAACAGTGAAGAAGTTGAACCTTGCGCTTCAACGCTCTTAGTTGTTGCGGAAATTGACCCAATATGCTGATTACTTTCTGCATCTACGTCATATCACTGAGTCTACCTTTAAGTCACTTAATTTATTGGATTAATTTAAGTGACTTAATTTATTATGTCCATTATTCTGAAATGCCCAACCCTGTTTCCTCCCCTCTAAATAGGAATGCATGGAGACCAAAAACACCATCATGTCTCGACAGAAGGAAATGCAAGTTTTGTTGGAGAAGGTCAAACACTTGGTCCGCCTCATTCAGGCTTTCAATTTCAGTCAAACCTTGGAGACCGAGGGTACAGGTGCCTTCACAGAAGACATTGGGGCCAAGGATGCAATTGTCCCAGCTGAAAATGCAGTAGACGCCATCAACACCCATGCTGTAGCAGAAGTCCATATCCAGTCTGTGGGTGGGGTAAAGGCTGAGGTCACAGCACTGAACAGCACCAATGTTGAAGCCGGGACGAGGGTTGTTGTAGCTGATGTTGCCACAGACAAGGTAGCAGGTGTCAGTGCTGAGGCTGCTGTTGACATCTGCGTTGAGCCTACTGCCGAGGTCAGCACCGAGACTGCAGTGGGCAGCAGTGTTGAACCTGTGGCTGAGGTCAATAATGCTGAGGAAGTGACGGAAGCCACCGCAGTAGTCGGTGCAGTGAACTCTACAGTGGCCACAACCAATGCTACCACTGACCTTGTGTGTACTGACATGAGCATGGATGAGAGCTGTACTAACAACACTAACACCATACCTGAGAACAAGGTCACCACCACGAACAGCACAGAGGAAGTGATAGAAGAGGAACAGGAAGAGAACACAAACATTGACAACAGCAGCACCAACAACAGCAAAACCTCAGAACCTTCCCAGCAATCTTTGCAAGCTCTTCTCGAGAGTTTGGACAATAAAGACTAACACTCCATCTCTTGGACTGAAAACCCCCCAACATAAAAAAGAAGACTTTAGCTTTCACTATTGAAAGTTGACCGAAATTGCCAATCTATATACATACTTGATTCCAATGTATATTCAGACTGTGTAAATAGTAGATCTACAGCCCAAGTCTGAGATTGCTATTGGATGCTGTAGGTTATTATACCACAAACATGGGTGAAAGGGTGGCTTGTGTACCAGTTTCATGCCAATTTAAGGATAGAAAAGAACAGTAGTAATGGTAAAAGTAAGATCATTTATAACATCACACCAGTGTGTGCCTGCAACAGTTCCCCTCAGAACTCTCATAGGGGTTGTATCTTAAGTTATCTTCTGTTCCTGGGGATGCAGGTTAGAGATGTCTAAAGACTGCGTGCTGAACAGAGACCATGTTTCTACGGCATTAACTGAGAGCAAAATAAAACCAAATGATAAGCAAAACAGCTGAGGGACAGGGCTTTGAAAAAGTGTCAGTATTTGTTAACAATGGGGAAACATTGAGGTGTTTGATCGTCATTGATAATCAAATAGGTAAAACAGGAGAGCTTTCAGTTATCCCAATACCTTCCTCCCCTTTCCCCATTCTCACTCTTACATGACCAATAACTATGGACCCATTTACACAAAACCTCAGGCAAAAAAAGAAGAAAGTAAAGCAGCATCCACGTGCTTTGGAAGTATGAGGCAAACTGCTTATAGAGCTGGCTGGTTAGGGCCTTGCTGAGGAAGACCCAGGTAACAAAGACGGTCATCTCAAAAGAGAGTGGAGTCAGTTCACACATGGTATCTTAAAGTTTTAAAATGGTGTAGATCCAGTGCAGTAATTGAGTTAAATTTGTGAGTCAGTGTCAACTGTGAGCACTAAATGTGAAATTGCAATAATATTGCATTGTCAAAAACAAACACGCAAAAATATATCTGCAGTGTGTTTCTTTTATAGGATAAGATATTAATTCAGGTCTTCCTAGTCCTCAAAAGTAAGTGCATTTCTGTTGTATAAAACAGTTGTTTGTTAATAAATGTTTTTAACTGGCATAGTTTATGCATTTAATTATCTTTTAAAAGAGGTGACCTTTGCATATTATGAAATGTACGTTTTTGTTTAATTCTGAACTGCCAAAATGCTATTGTATCCAAATATAGCAGGGACATGTCCACTAACTGTATGGAAAGATAAAGTACAAAATGTATTATTCAATACCATCTTGGGAATTGGCAATCCCTGGTAAATAAGTGCTTATTCAACAATCTCATCAAAATATCTTTATTTCCTGGAAGCTGGAGGGTTTGTTGTATCAGTCCATTTTGGTGGTTAAAGCACAAGCTTGCTGCATAACAAATAAGTGCTGAAAAGCTTTTTTGTATGTTACGTATGGAACAAAACAGATTATGCATTTTGTTTGTTGTCATGTAATTGAGTCCCAACAAAATATTTTTGTATGACCCAACTGATCTTTGAGAGTGAGTCTTGGGCCTTGTCCAGGAGAAATGTTCCCTCTCTCCTACCGCTGGAACATGCTTGGATAACAGAATTGACCGACGACCCTATCCCCAAAAACTCAATAGATTTGCGCTTCCTCTGGTATTTTTTTTTTGTAATGCTCTATCAACATAAACTCAGCAAAAAAAGAAACGTCCTCTCACTGTCAACTGCGTTTATTTTCAGCAAACTTAACATGTGTAAATATTTGTATGAACATAACAAGATTCAACAACTGAGACATAAACTGCACAAGTTCCACCTACATAATGTGTCCCTGAACAAAGGGGGGGGTCAAAATCAAAAGTAACAGTCAGTACCAGATGCATTAAGTACTACAGTGCATCTCCTCCTCATGGACTGCACCAGATTTGCCAGTTCTTGCTGTGAGATGTTACCCCACTCTTCCACCAAGGCACCTGCAAGTTCCCGGACATTTCTGGAGGGAATGGCCCTAGCCCTCACCCTCCGATCCAACAGGTCCCAGACATGCTCAATGGGATTGAGATCCGGGCTCTTCACTGGCCATGGCAGAACACTGACATTCCTGTCTTGCAGGAAATCATGCACAGAATGAGCAGTATGGCTGGTGGCATTGTCATGCTGGAGGGTCATGTCAGGATGAGCCTGCAGGAAGGGTACCACATGAGGGAGGAGGATATCTTCCCTGTAACGCGTTGAGATAGCCTGCAATGACAACAAGCTCAGTCTGATGATGCTGTGACACACCGCCCCAGACCATGACGGACCCTCCACCTTCAAATTGATCCCGCTCCAGAGTACAGGCCTCGGTGTAACGCTCATTCCTTTGACGATAAACACGAATCCGACCATCACCCCTGGTGAGACAAAACCGCGACTTGTCAGTGAAGAGCACTTTTTGCCAGTCCTGTCTGGTCCAACGACGGTGGGTTTGTGCCAATAGGCGCTGCTGTTGCCGGTGATGTCTGGTGAGGACCTGCCTTACAACAGGCTTACAAGCCCTCAGTCCAGCCTCTCTCAGCCTATTGCGGACAGTCTGAGCACTGATGGAGGGATTGTGTGTTCCTGGTGTAACTCGGGCAGTTGTTGTTGCCATCCTGTACCTGTTCCGCAGGTGTGATGTTCGGATGTACTGATCCGGTGCAGGTGTTGTTACACGTGGTCTGCCACTGCGAGGACGATCAGCTGTCCATCATGTCTCCCTGTAGTGCTGTCTTAGGCGTCTCACAGTACAGACAATGCAATTTATTGCCCTTGCAGCATGCCTAAGGCACGTTCACACAGATGAGCAGGGACCCTGGACATCTTTCTTTTGGTGAAGATATTTGGATTTTTACGAATTATCTTTGAAAGACAGGGTCCTGAAAAAGGGATGTTTCTTTTTTTGCTGAGTTTATTTGTCTAATGTTTTATAATTTGTGGGGCCAGTACCCAGGTTATTTCCATTTTTTGACCAAGTCGATCATGAATTTCCCAGACTGTTCATAAACTTTTTGGGTTGGGACCATTCAGAAGATCTGTGAAAGATCTTTTTTGAGCGAGCCTCAGGTTTTCTCAATTGAAAAAAAAAATATAATAATATTTACGCTATACTGTTGCTTTATATAGAGTGCAAAGAGGGCAACATGGAGTTGGGTCTTAAATGATTTACACCCTTGATAAAGATTAGCAAAAATTACTGTAAAATAAATAATGAAAATACTGAGCTATATTGTACACTCAACAAAATGGGGAAATTATATTATTTTAAACTAATACAATCGCTCAGAAAGGTTTTGTTTTAACAAGTAATCTTTTTTTTCTCAAAGGTAGGGGTCAAAATTATTGACACCCCTATTGTCAATAGCATTTTAATATCTCACCTTGTGAGGATAATGGCACTGAGCCTTTTTCTAAAATGTTTTATGAGTTGGAGAACACACTTGGAGGGATCTAAGACCATTCCTCCATACAGAGTCCTTCCAGATCCTCCTGGCAGAGGAAACTAGGTTTTGGCTCAAATGTCCTGATACTGGGTAAAGTTCATGATGCCGTTGACCTTAACAAGCGCCCCAGGACCTGTGGAAGCAAAATAGCTGCGTAACATAAAATATTCCCTACCATATTTTATAATAGGTATAGAGGTTTTTTCTGCTGATGCATTCTAATTCCAACGCCAAACCCACCACTGTGTGCGGTGTCGTGTCTTTGGCTATGCCGGATTAAGTGATATGACATGCTAACTTATAAAATTATTTCTCTGTAATTAATATTACCTGATTAATCTAATCATGTAAATGTAATTAACTAGAAAGTCGGGGCACCACAGAAGAACGTTTATAGAGCTGTTATCTTCTGAATAAACTCTTAAAATACTTAGTAATATTTTACATCGATAGCAGTCAATCTTATCTTATTTTCAATCTCATCATGAAAGTTATAAATTCTTGGTTATCTTCACGAACCCTGGCTAACAAGTTGAATCAGCAATACAAAATTGGGTTTAATTATTTATTTACTAAATACCTAACTAATCACACAGAATTACAAATACACAGAATTCATATGATGTCATACAGAATTCGCCCTGGTGAACGGAGCCTGTATCATGGCTGGTTACACAAAGGAAAAGGGGGTTGGGCTTGAATGAAAGAGCGGGAAGATTTAGGAACACAGAAACAGCAGCTATGCTATCGTAAATACATTATCTTATGCATTCTAAATTACCGCCCATTTGGAAAAGGAAAATGCAATAAATATTTACTCTGAGCTGCGCTTCGGTAGATTGGTCGTAGATGCTGGCCGTGGTTGGCCAACAGATCTTCCTGTTGTGTAGTGGAAGAATGTCAATGGTGGTGGTATCTTCGTCTGGTTGTTAGACTGGATCCGTCGTCCGTCCTTTCCTAGCCCACGTTAGCAGCGGCTAACTCAACGGCTAGGAAGTATCACTTCTGTAGTGAATAAGCTCAAAGTTCATACCAGTCGCCATCAAAGCTCACGCCGAGGTTGGCTTAGTTCTGTCCTTGATATGGTTTAGTTAACATGTCTGTCCTTATAACGTCGAGGCTGCAGACCTCTCGTACTGGAACCCGGAATGTCTTTTCGTCAAAGACTTATATAGTGGACAGGGGGAAAGGAGGGGTTTCATCGTTTATAACCCCATGTCTCTTCACAGGGTTGGCCACTGATCGGCAGGGCACTTTCCCTATGAAAACCCAATTCTCTCATTTGGAAGCTAAAATTACATTTAATCTCCTAACAAACAATTTCAATATCAAACATTTCAATTGCATAACAATTCCATGTGACTCTGATAACTAGAGGGTGTATACTTTCTCCGGTACAGTTTATGTCGTCCTGCCATCAATCATAATGTCTCAGATAACAATGAACTGACATACATACTCATTACGTTATCAAGCATATTTCCAACTGGTTTTATTAACAAAAGATGGTTCCTTTCCCTATTTGTTTGATGTTCCCAGACTCTCTATATTTAACACAGGCTATTCCAGTCCTTCAGTAGGGTCAGAGAGAGAGGGGAAGGGAGAAGGTATTTATGGGGGGGTCATAAACCTTACCCACAGGCCAACGTCATGACAGCGGCGAAAGAGCTATATTTTCATGTCTTTACCCAGTACCAGGACATTTTAGCCAAAACCTGGTTGCCTCTGCCAGGAGGCTGAAACTTGGCTGCAAGTGGAACTTTCAGCAAGACAATAACCCCAAGCACACTCCTGAGTTTATTGACCACAAAATCAACATTTTGAAATGGCCATCTCAGTCTCCGGACTTGAAACCCATTGAAAACCTGTAAATGAATTGAAGAGAGCAGTCCATAAGCGCAGACAAAGGATATCAAGGATCTGGAAGGATGCTGTATGGGAGAATGGTCTAATATCCCTCTCAATGTGTTCTCCAACTAATAAAACATTGTAGAAAAAAGGCTCAGTGCCGTTACCCTAACAAGATGAGGTATTGAAAACAGGGGTGTCAATAATTTTGATCCCTACCTTTTTGAGGAAAAAAAAGTATTACTTGTTAAACAAAATCTCGGTCACTGAGCAATTTGTATTAGTATGAAATAAGGTAATTTCCTTAATTTTTTTAGCATACAATATAGCTCAGTATTTGAATGATTTATTTTATAGAGTCATTTTTGCTCATCTTTATCAAGGGTGTCAATAATTTTGGACCCCACAGTACATCATGTTTACTTCAATCCATGACCAATCGACATATCGTTGGAGAATGTTTGCTGTTTAAATAACAGGGACTTGAAATAATTTAACAAATATATAACATTCAAGGGACTACATCTTCTTAACATTGCTTTTTTTATAGTTAGCTATATAATAAGTAGCATCTATATTTTCTCCTCTCATGATGAATGCTAAGTTGTTATAGAGATTCATTTTTTCTATTTCTTTTAACCCATCTTAATGTCCAAGGGAAAGGGATAGTGTGACAAAGATATGCAATCAACTGCAATGGCTATACTGTCTTATACTTCCTCATAGATTGAATGAAAGGGGTTCTTTGCCATGTGAGTCTTACACGGTACTCGTAAGGACATATCTACATCAAGACCGTACAGAATTGATTTCCTGGGTGTCCCATGTTTTTCATACTGTGTCCCTTGAATACAACAAAATATTCAGACATTGTCTTTGTAAAGCCTGAACGTATGTTACAGAGCAACTTGATCTTTCCCCTTTTTAGGTACCTCGAGTGCCTTTCTTCCAACAGCATATTTTGTCTCTTGACTTGCACTGTGACTTGTATTATTACCTTACTACACAAACATACTGGTCTATTTCTTGTCCTATGTTATTCCCATGTGATTTTATATCCACCCACAAAATTCAAGAATCTTCAGCAAATATATGTATCTGAAATATAGAGCACAATTGAATCAGCATAAGGAAAAAAACATTGGGCTTTAAGTTAAGTACGTGGAGTTGACTTTGTTTCAGGCTATTGGATATGTTTTATTTTCTACAAGTAGTCTGTATAGCAGCTGCCTTAAATGTATTTTTGTAATGTATTTTTGGTCCTTAAAAGGTGAATTAAATTTATTTTTAATGATCTGTATTGGGGAACACCTGTAAAATGCATGGGCAAATCTCTGTGGTTTCTTCATAGATGTACGCCACTCAGTACTTTGTTCAAATGTCACAGGAACTGGTACGATATTTGTGAAGGATTATTCACAAACTCTTAAACAGGTGTGACTTTTAGAATGTTTTTTTTGTGATGCACTTTTGGTTGAATTCCCAGACTAAAATATGTGATGTGTGTATATAATATGAAATAGAAATCTGGATTATATCCTTTTACCCTGAATTTACCTCTCTATTGTTGAGATTCTACATAGGCATGTTGTGGTAGTCTAGTCTCCTCAGCATTAAAACTCAGTCAGGACAGTGCCAGTCATCATTATTTGCCCCCTACTTGTGCACCTTTTTTCTTTTCTCACCCATTTGTCTCTGTCTTGCCGTAAGCTTGATAATATCAGGTCATATGAATTGAGCCTTGGCCTGTGTGCGTTTGAACAAATTAAACAGCACCCTGATTGGATAGACTTCTTGAAGGTCTAGTGCAGTCAAAAATGTGATTTTCCTGTGTTTTATAAATATTTCCAGTATGATGTTGGAATAATACTATGAAAATGATAATGCCATTTTAGTGTAAGAGCTGTTTGAAAAGACAGCCTGAAATTTCATCCTGCCTGGTGACATCACTAGGCGGTAAAGTTAATAGACAATAAGGAAGTTTCAAACCTCTGCCAATAATAGCTAGTTTTCCCTGTCCGACTCAGACCACTCCCAGACAGTCCTACCAAAATTATTGCATAAGAAATTGCTCTTTGCTAAGAAACTATTTTATTTATTGCTGAGCATTTTAATTGAAAACAATCACAGTAAGGTACTTAATTGTTACCTTGAAATTATTTGATATTGAGACAACTGCTGCATTGGATTTAAAAAAAAAAATTTAAAGGGCCAATCAGCAGTTGAAACAATAACAAAGCATTTTCCAGCCACTGTTTTGGTAAAAAGCTGAGGGATGGAGCTGGAAAAAGTAACCACTCTAAAATGAATAGACAGAGCTATGGATGCCAGGATTGACCATCCATGATATCAAAATTGTAGTTTTAATGTTTTGAGGCTTTACAGTGTTTATTTTACTTTGTTTACAAACATTGGAGTAAAACAAGTTTATTTTGGGTTCTAATGGGGAACGACAATTGAACTAAGCTCATGAGGCATTTACTTTCTAAGTTATATTCTTCAAGAATCAATGGGTACATATCATTAATTTATAAGTCCAAAAATGGATGTAGCAACTTCTGATTGCCCATTTAAACCCCCTTAGCAGCAGCTTTCCAATCATTTCAACAGAAATTATGCCATCTTATGCAAGTTTTTTTATACAAATGTTTGTCAAACTTTTTTAATATACATTACCTTCGGTTTTTATGTGAAATTAGTCACTTTTCTTTTTCCATTCTGGCAACATGATTCCATAACTATAGTATACAGTGGATGGATGTCTCAGTATAAGAAAATTGAAGCTTTTATTACAAATAAACACCATTTTATATGGCATCTCTGGTAATAATGTTATTGCTTAAATATAAGGCCCAGGGGGGTGTGCTATATGGCCAATATACCACGGCTAAGGACCGTTCTTATTCAAGAAGCAAAGCAGAGTGCCTGGATATACAGCCCTTAGCTGTGGTATATTGGCTATATACCATAAACCCCTGAGGTGCCTTATTGCTATTACAGTTGAAGTCGGAAGTTTGCATACACTTAGGTTGGAGTCATTAAAACTTGTTTTTCAACCACTCCACACATTTCTTGTTAACAAAATATAGTTTTGGCAAGTCGGTTAGGAAATCTACTTTGTGCATGACACAAGTCATTTTTCCAACAATTGTTTACAGACAGATTGTTTCACTTATCATTCACTGTATCACAATTCCAGTGGGTCAGAAGTTTACACACACTAAGTTGACTGTGCCTTTAAACAGCTTGGAAAATTCCAGAAAATGATGTCTTGGCTTTAGAAGCTTTTGATGGATGTATTTCAAGGCCTACCTTCAAACTCAGTGCCTCTTTGCTTGACATCATGGGAAAATCAAAAGAAATCAGCCAAGACCTCAGAAAAAAAATTGTAGACCTCCACAAGTCTGGTTCATCCTTGGGAGCAATTTCCAAAAGCCTGAAGGTACCATGTTCATCTGGACAAACAATAGCATGCAAGTATAAACACCATGGGACCATGCAGCCATCATACCGCTCTGGAAGGAGACGCGTTCTGTCTCCTAGAGATGAACGCACTTTGGTGCGAAAAGTGCAAATCAATCCCAGAACAACAGCAAATGAGATGCTGGAGGAAACGGGTACAAAAGTATCTATATCCACAGTAAAACAAGTCCTATATTGACATAACCTGAAAGGCCGCTCAGGAAGGAAGAAGCCACTTCTCCAAAACCGTCATGAAAAAGCCAGACTACGGTTTGCAACTGCACATGGGGACAAAGATCGTACTTTTTGGTCTGATGAAACAAAAATAGAACTGTTTGGCCATAATGACCATCGTTATGTTTGGAGGAAAAAGGGGGAGGCTTGCAAGCCGAAGAACACCATCCCAACCGTGAAGCACGGGGGTGGCAGCATCATGTTGTGGGGGTGCTTTGCTGCAGGAGGGACTGGTGGACTTCACAAAATAGATGGCATCATGAGGGAGGAAAATGATGTGGATATATTTAAGCAACATCTTAAGACATCAGTCAGGAAGTTAAAGCTTGGTCACAAATGGGTCTTCCAAATGGACAATGACCCCAAGCATACTTCCAAAGTTGTGGTAAAATAGCTTAAGGACAACAAAGTCAAGGTATTGGAGTGGCCATCACAAAGCCCTGATCTCAGTCCTATGGAAAATTTGTGGGCAGAACTGAAAAAGCATGTGTGAGCAAGGTGGCCTACAAACCTGACTCAGTTACACCAGCTCTGTCAGGAGGAATGAGCCAAAATTCACCCAACTTATTGTGGGAAGCTTGTGGAAGGCTACCCAAAACATTTAACCCAAGCTAAACAATTTAAAGGCAATGCTACCAAACACTAATTAAGTGTATGTAAACTTCTGACCCACTGGGAATGTGATGAAAGAAATAAAAGCTGAAATAAATAATTCTCTCAACTATTATTCTGACATTTCACATTCTTAAAATAAAGTGGTGATCCTAACTGACCTAAGACAGGGAATTTTTACTAGGATTAAAAGTCAGGAATTGAAAAAAACTGAGTTGACATGTATTTGGCTAAGGTGTATGTAAACTTCTGACTTCAACTGTATAAACTGGTTACCAACGTAATTAGAACAGTAAAAAATACATGTTTTGTCATACCTGTGGTATACAGTCTGATATACACTGCTCAAAAAAATAAAGGGAACACTTAAACAACACAATGTAACTCCAAGTCAATCACACTTCTGTGAAATCAAACTGTCCACTTAGGAAGCAACACTGATTGACAATACATTTCACATGCTGTTGTGCAAATGGAATAGACAACAGGTGGAAAGTATAGGCAATTAGCAAGACACCCCCAATAAAGGAGTGGTTCTGCAGGTGGGGACCACAGACCACTTCTCAGTTCCTATGCTTCCTGGCTGATGTTTTGGTCACTTTTGAATGCTGGCGGTGCTTTCACTCTAGTGGTAGCATGAGACGGAGTCTACAACCCACACAAGTGGCTCAGGTAGTGCATCTCATCCAGGATGGCACATCAATGCGAGCTGTGGCAAGAAGGTTTGCTGTGTCTGTCAGCGTAGTGTCCAGAGCATGGAGGCGCTACCAGGAGACAGGCCAGTACATCAGGAGACGTGGAGGAGGCCGTAGGAGGGCAACAACCCAGCAGCAGGACCGCTACCTCTGCCTTTGTGCAAGGAGGAGCAGGAGAAGCACTGCCAGAGCCCTGTAAAATGACCTCCAGCAGGCCACAAATGTGCATGTGTCTGCTCAAACGGTCAGAAACAGACTCCATGAGGGTGGTATGAGGGCCCGACGTCCACAGGTGGGGGTTGTGCTTACAGCCCAACACCGTGCAGGACGTTTGGCATTTGCCAGAGAACACCAAGATTGGCAAATTCGCCACTGGCGCCCTGTGCTCTTCACAGATGAAAGCAGGTTCACACTGAGCACGTGACAGAGTCTGGAGACGCCGTGGAGAACGTTCTGCTGCCTGCAACATCCTCCAGCATGACCGGTTTGGCGGCGGGTCAGTCATGGTGTGGGGTGGCATTTCTTTGGGGGGCCTCCATGTGCTCACCAGAGGTAGCCTGACTGCCATTAGGTACCGAGATGAGACCCTCAGACCCCTTTTGAGACCATATGCTGGTGCGGTTGGCCCTGGGTTCCTCCTAATGCAAGACAATGCTAGACCTCATGTGGCTGGAGTGTGTCAGCAGTTCCTGCAAGAGGAAGGCATTGATGCTATGGACTGGCCCGCCCGTTCCCCAGACCTGAATCCAATTGAGCACATCTGGGACATCATGTCTCGCTCCATCCACCAATACCACGTTGCACCACAGACTGTCCAGGAGTTGGCGGATGCTTTAGTCCAGGTCTGGGAGGAGATCCCTCAGGAGACCATCCGCCACCTCATCAGGAGCATGCCCAGGCGTTTTAGGGAGGTCATACAGGCACGTGGAGGCCACACACACTACTGAGCCTCATTTTGACTTGTTTTAAGGACATTACATCAAAGTTGGATCAGCCTGTAGTGTGGTTTTCCACTTTAATTTTGAGTGTGATTCCAAATCCAGACCTCCATGGGTTGATAAATTGGATTTCCATTGATTATTTTTGTGTGATTTTGTTGTCAGCACATTCAACTATGTAAAGAAAAAGGTATTTAATAAGATTATTTCTTTCATTCGGATCTAGGATGTGTTGTTTAAGTGTTCCCTTTATTTTTTGGAGCAGTATACTACGGCTTTCAGACAATCAGCATTCAGGGCTCAAACCACCCAGTTCATAATTGGAATTATCTAATGGCAGAGGATTTTAATGCTGTGAACTATGAAGTCTCTGTGCAATTGGACCATTCTTTTGATTCAATTTCTGCCTTCACTAATGCACCATGCCTAATGTTATTGTTACTTTGGGACAGTGAGTGCAAAATTCAGTGCATTGTCCTGTTTAAAAATATATATAAATAATAATTAACACATTCATGTAAAGTACTAAGCTCCCAAACCAATATACCAAAAGAATATAGCAAATGTGCATTTATATTTGGAAGCCCTTATGCATTTCATAAATATCAGCCTCAAAAACTGTTCATTTCTGCTTCAGTACAGTGTATAAGTTCACAGATGTGAAAGAAAAAGCAGTTGGCAACTGAGACTCACTCAGATGTGCGTTATTGGGCTTGTGGGTTTTACAGTGAAAGTTGTATATTTTATGCATAACAATGGCATTTCCAGTTAATTCCAGAGTGAATCTAGAGTAGCTCACTTATACATTCTCACCAGTGCATTATATATTCTGTCAATGGCTTTTTAATATAGTCTAGATTTTTTGTTCTTATGCTATACCAAGTCATGATTGTGGCCTTCTAGTATTGTTTATGCATTTCATCATCCATAATACTTATAATTCATCTGTTGTGACTTCCCTATTGTTGTAACACCTTGAGAGTCTTACCTCATCCACTGTAAATTCAATTGGAGGAGTTTCTTCTTTAAGAGTGCAAAAAAGTATAATTAAAAAAACTACATTTGGTGAAAGATGATGCATTGTAGCGATACGAATAAAAGGTTCACCTGGTGTGCTGAATTGTGTAAATTGTTAATTACACAAAACTGAATATTTGTAAAATGTTAGTATTTTTTATAATTTTAAAAGGAGTGTTTATTTTTTGACTTCGCTTCTGTTACAGATCTCTCATTTGTTTGTTCACCTGACATTGTGAGTGATCCGGTGTGTTTCTTACCTCTCTCCTGTATTGAGCCTCTTCTGTGATTAGTTATTTGTATGCATTGTTTAGAAAATACTGTAGGGAATATGGGAAGAAGTTGATATTAGGAGCATTTGATCAATTTGTATTTATTTATTTTATCATTTTGTTAATAAATTGTCAAAAGCAACCTGCCTTGTCATTGAAGTGTGTTTAAGTTTGGTGGGAGGGGGAGTTGTCAATATAATATTTTCTTCAGAATTGCATTTCAATTTTGTTCTATCATTTAACTATTTACTTTTAACTAAATAATTTAAATAACTTCGCTTAGATTATGCCATTGTCCATGAGAACTGATGAGGTCTGTTTTGATTGTGTACCGTTTTCAAATTATTTCAGCCATAAATTGATTTCAGCAATATTTTTTGGAGGACATAATTGAGGACAGTTTCTCAATCTACCCAGGCTAAATTTAAAACTTTCTTTACTTTTTCCGTGTAATAATTCCATAGGTTCGTTTCTGAGCATTCTGTCTCAAGGTTGTTTCTCTCGCGCCCACACAGCACATCTAGTAATGCGCGTTGCACGAAAGGTGACAAATTTAACTCATATGTTTGTACTGCGTCTTTTATCTCTGAACTAAAGTAGCTTTCTTCCGTTTTCCATGTCATTTCCTGTAATAAAAAGATGGTGGTCAAAGCCGAGAGAATCGGCTGACTCATAGTAATTACTTCTAATAGGAAAAACTTTGCATTGCCGTGGACTAGTGAAATCAAAGAGTGGCGGTGCGTCAACGAAGGGGATCACTGAGTCTTGGGTCGGTAGATAAAGTGCTCAACGCAGACCTTCTGGAGCCCTGCAGATTCTATAGGTGGTGAGTCGTATTACTAGCCAATGTGGCCAATGAAAATGGCTTCCGAAAGCGTTAGGCAAATTGCCAATTGTCTGCAAACTAGAATCCAGGAATTATCTGGAAATAGCGCAGTGCACGACATATCTGGAATCTATCACATAGTATGACTATGCTGCTGTGCTTTTCCTTGTTGTTGTGTAGGAACGGCAAACTTCGCCGATAAATGTAAGTTTGTTTTTTGAGTATCATTATTTGTAGATCAGTCTCTACTGAATACTCGAGCGTCCTCCGAAAGCGGCAGCCTTGACGACCAATCAGCACTGTCGATTCGCTGCCGCAATATTTTGGAATTCGGGATTTGTGGCCATCGTCCTCAACAACAGTTGGTTGAACAGGGGTTTCTCGCGGTCACTTCGAACGTTTGATGTCCAGAGATTGCCCACATGTTACATTGTAACATCTCAGAATGCAAACCCTGCATGAGACATGCTTGGTCTGTAACGCTTTTTGCCTTTTGTGAGTGCAGCTTGCCTTATGTAAATATGTTTGAAAATAGCATAACATTTTTTTGACAGAATTAGCAGAGACTGGATGCTAATTAGAGTTACCCCTTTATAGTGAGTGCATTTAGAGTTCTGCTTTTGTGAAAATAGTCCAAATATTTTCATTTTGAGGATTTCAGATTATTTTCAAAGGTGCCCTTTGTATCTGTGCAACTCGTCATAATAACCAGCCTACTTTGTGTTGTAGATCACCTTGTTTTTCCGTGTTATTTGCAGATTAATGATGTGGGACTGAACTTGCAAACAGTAGGCTCACTCCCCTCCTTCCGTCCACAATGGCAGCAGCATCTGCCTATCAAACCGAGCCTTCCTCAGAAGCCGGGCCCAACAGCAGCCCCAGGTAGACTGATGCTGGGCGATTCCAGTGTTGTGGACACTACATTTGCATGCAAAATCATAACTTTAATATCTCACAAAATGGACAAACAAAATATAAATGAAACTTTGGATGTATGTGTCCCCCTTGGAATTACAAGAAAGCGGACTTCTACATGTTAGCATGTTGGAGAAATAAAGTAAATAAGAATCATTATGGATGTTACATGAACAAGCTTTTTTGGATAGCTATTTGGAAGGAAAGGCTTGGCTGAACACCGAAACGATCATTTTGAAAACATGGTAATTTCCATGATCACTTTAGAGAGCAAAAATAACCTTTATAGTTGCTACAACCTCCGTTATGGATGTTACAGAGTCTGAAATAGACATTCAATACTTCAAGATTGCATAATTACAGGTAGCCTGAATAATATACAAGGCCAGTCACCAGACCCTTACATTAAAAAAAATCCCTTCACTTTTATATACACTACCGTTCAAAAGTTTGGGGTCACTTAGAAATGTCCTTGTTTTTGAAAGAAAAGCACATTTTTTTTGTCCATTAAAATAACATCAAATTGGTCAGAAATACAGTGCAGACATTGTTAATGTTGTAAATGACTTGTAGCTGGAAACGGCAGATTTTTTATGGAATATCTACATAGGCGTACAGGGGCCCATTATCAGCAACCATCACTCCTGTGTTCCAATGACACGTTGTGTTAGCTGATCCAAGTTTATAATTTTAAAAGGCTAATTGATCATTAAAAAACCCTTTTGCAATTATGTTAGCACAGCTTAAAACTGTTGTCCTGATTTAAAGAAGCAATAAAACTGGCCTTTAGACTAGTTGAGTATCTGGAGCATCAGCATTTGTGGGTTCGATTACAGGCTCGAAATGGTCAGAAACAAAGACTTTTCTTCTGAAACTCATCAGTCTATTCTTGTTCTGAGAAATGTAGGCTATTCCATGCGATAAATTGCCAATTAACTGAAGATCTCGTACAACGCTGTGTACTACTCCCTTCACAGAACAGCGCAACTGGCTCTAACCAGAATAGAAAGAGGAGTGGGAGGCCCCGGTGCACAGCTAAGCAAGAGGACAAGTACATTAGTGTCTAGTTTGAGAAACAGAAGCCTCACAAGTCCTCAACTGAACCAGAGTTGCAAAGAAAGGCCATATCTCAGACTAGCCAATGAAAAAATTAATATGGGCAAAAGCACATAGACACTGGACAGAGGAACTCTGCCTAGAAGGCCAGCATCCCGGAGGGGTCAAACGTTTTGGGTAGCCTTCCACAAGCTTCTCACAATAATTTGGGTGAATTTTGGCCTATTCCTCCTGACAGAGCTGGTGTAACTGAGTTAGGTTTGTAGGCCTCCTCGCTCGCACACGCTTTTTCAATTCTGCCCACACATTTTCTGTAGGAATGAGGTCAGGGCTTTGTGATGGCCACTCTAATACCTTGACTTTGTTGTCCTTAAGCCATTTTGGAAGTATGCTTGGGGTCATTGTCCATTTGGAAGACCCATTTGCGACCAAGCTTTAACTTCCTGACTGACGTCTTGAGATGTTGCTTCAATATATCCACATAATTTTCCTCCCTCATGATGCCATCTATTTTGTGAAGTCCACCAGTCCCTCCTGCAGCAAAGCAATCCTGCAACATGATGCTGCCACCCCCTTGCTTCATGGTTGGGATGGTGTTCTTTGGCTTGCAAGCGACTCCCTTTTTTCCCCAAACATAACGATGGTCATAAAGGCCAAACAGTTCTATTTTTGTTTCATCAGACCAGAGGACATTTCTCTAAAAAGTACAATCTTTGTCCACATGTGCAGTTTCAAACCGTAGTCTGGCTTTTTTATGGCGGTTTTGGAGCAGTGGCTTCTTCCTTGCTGAGCGGCTTTTCAGGTTATGTCGATATAGGACTCGTTTTACTGTGGATATAGATACTTTTGTACCCGTTTCCTCCAGGATCTTCACGAGGTCCTTTGCTGTTGTTCTGGGATTGATTTGCACTTTTTGCACCAAAGTACGTTCATCTCTAGGAGACAGAACGCGTCTTCTTCCTGAGTGGTACGAGGGCTGCGTGGTGCCTTGGTGTTTATACTTGCGTACTATTGTTTGAACAAAATAATGGGGTACCTTCTAATGGAACAGTCAACTTAGTGTATGTAAACTTCTGACCCACTGGAATTGTAATATTATGAATTATAAGTGAAGTCATTTTTCTGTAAACAATTGTTGGAAAAATCACTTGTGTCATGCACAAAGTAGATATCCTAACCGACTTGCCAAAACTATCGTTTGTCTACAAGAAATTTGTGGAGTGGTTGAAAAACAAGTTTTAATGACTCCAACCTCAGTGTATGTAAACTTCCGACTTCAACTGTAGATATTTCATTAAAAATCTGCTGTTTCCATCTACAATAGTCGTTTACAACATTAACAATGTCGACACTATTTCTGATCAAAATGTTATTTTAGTGGACAAAATATTTTTCTTTCAAAAACAAGGACATTTCTAGGTGACCCCAAACTTTTGAACGGTAGTGCATATCAAAATGAAACTTTACCAGTTGAATCTAAACAACAATATATTTGTTTGTATTACAACTTCTCTGAAATATGCAAATGAGACAATATACCTTTGGGATACCATTCAGCAACAGGTGGGGCCGCATCCCCAACAACCCAGTGTGTGGATTATTCTTCTACGTTGGGGTACCAGGGAGTTGCAGTGCCGTAGACATCACTGCGTACGTCATATGGAGTACAGGAAGCATGTTTTGCCTGTATTGAGCAGAATATACAGTCTTCTTCACATTATGCAACAGAAGACCAGATCCTGGTCTTCCTCCTGTCAGGGGAGCCCTCTCCAACAGGTTGCAGAACATGCGGTGGTCATATGGAGGACAGCCGCAATAAGTTGTTTCTTCTGAACCGTTGCCAGGTGTGTCTGTGACCATCGGGCGTGACTATACTGCCTCTCCAGCCTGGGCACCATTGTCAGGCACGGCTGCGACTGAGACCGGGCAGGGACACGTCATGTCCTCGGCTCCTGCTGGTCCTCGGGAGTTGCCTGCTACAGAGACTGACCCCAGACCAGATGTAATTTCCGATTCCCCCTCCACATCTGTGGAGTATGGGAGAACCCTCTCCCTGGCTCGGGCGGCTTATGTGATTCCAGCATCGTCGCCCTTTCTGCCTCTGACTCTCTGCCAGTCCCTGCACTAAGGGACCCACCAGCAGCACCGAACCGGTCTGCTGTTACTTCTGATCATCGGCCCTGCCCTGACCTAGGCCCAGCTCCAGTCCTGGTCGTGCTGCCACTGTTCTCAACCCCTGACGTGACTGTGGGGGACAAGCCAGACCTCCGTTGGGGAATCGACGCCACCAGGCCTCTCCTCTGCTGAGGCACAGCCCGCCTCTGTGGGGGAACCACTGCGCACCAGGATTTCTGTTAGGAAAATTGACCGGCAAGATTTTAATTTTCCAGAGATTTTGCGAAATTTACCGGACATCCATATGCATTGGGTACATAACGCATTAGGACGTCCACCCCCCGTGCTCAAAATCACATTTAGATTATTGTAATTAATCTTAACAGAATATAACTTAGCTTGTAAAGTTGTAATAAAATGAAGTAGAACAATGTTCTTATACCAACATGACAGGTTTTATTGAAAGCATCTTTCCTGTTATAAATCATAAATGAATTAAATGTAATATTCAGTGCCTTCAGAAAGTATTCAGACCCCTTGACTTATTCCTCATTTTGTTAGGTTACAGCCTTATTCTAAAATTGATTATAGTTTTTTCCTCTCACCAATCTACACACAATACCTCATAATGACAAAGCAAAAACAGGTTTTTCAAATTTTGTACTAATTTATTAAAAATAAAAAACGAAAATATTAAATAAGTATTCAGACACTTTACTCTGTACTTTGTTGAAGCACCTTTGCAGCGATTACAGCATTGATTATTTTGGGGTGTGACGCTACAAGCTTGGCACACCGTTATTTGGGGAGGTTTTCCCATTCTTCTCTGCAGATCATCTCAAGCTCTGTCAGGTTGGATGGGGAGCGTTGCTGCACAGCTTTTTCAGGTCTCTCCAGTGATGTTCCCGAAGCCACACCTGCGTTGTCTTGGCTGTGTGCTTAGGGTTGTTGTCCTGTTGGAAGGTGAACCTTCACCCCAGTCTGAGGTCCTGACAGCTCTGGAGCAGGTTTTCATCAAGAATCTCTCTGTACTTTGCTCCATTCATCTTTGCCTCGATGCTGACTAGTCTCCCAATCCCTTGCCGCAGAAAAACATCCCCACAGCAAGGTTATGCCACCACCGTAGGGATGGTGCAAGGTTTCCTCCAGACGTGATGCTTGGCATTTAGGCCAAAGAGTTTAATCTTGGTTTCGTCCGACCATTCTTTGTTTAATCTCAGACCATGTTTCTCATTTCTCTGGGGACTTGGCTCGCCTCTATCAGGGAGCCCCTATTGCCCGGCACCTGACTTGTTACAGTGGGCTGCCCCTACTTCAATGTGCTATCCGCATGGACATCTTAAGCCCTCTGTCCCCTGGCTGCACCTGACCTGCAGCTGATGGAGTGGCTGCATGGGGTAACTACACATGGTGGCGGGGACCAGCACTACTGACATTCCAGCAGGGGAATTCTTTATTTTTGTAAATATGCTGCATACATATTTAAGGGTGGCTGTTACATAATTCCCCTGCCGAGGGTGCTGTGGGAATAATTTCCAGCATGTGTGGTGGTGTTTATATCTGGCTGACGCCGTGTAGTCTAGCCTCCTCGCGTGAGAGATATCGATCACTCGTGGCTTTAGCCAATCAGACTCTCCCCATGAACCCCACACTCTGTCCATGCACTGATCATGCATTCTGTGATTGGTCAGATGCTCATAGCTAGCCCTGCACTGGTCAGACAGTTCTGTTGCATGCTCCCGCAAGGGTATAAATATTGCCCCGAGTCTGACTGTGTTATCGTGGGTATGTGCATGGGATGTGTTAACACAAAGGAAGTTGTAGTTGTTTAACTTGGCTCTGTATGCGTCTAAAAGTATTCATGATATAATTAAGCAATAAGGCCCAAGGTGGTGTGGTATATGGCCAATATACCACTGCTAAAGGCTGTTCTTAGGCACAATGCAACGCAAAGTGCTAGGACACTTAACCGTGGTATATTGGCCATATATCACAAAACCCCGAGGTGCCTTATTGCTATTATAAACTGGTTACCAACGTAATTAGAGCAGTGAAAATAAATGTTTTGTCATACCCATGGTATACGGTCTGATATACCACGACTTTCAGCCAATCAGCATTCAGGGCTCGAACCACCCAGTTTATAACAATTATTATACGAGTGGGTCTAATCCTGAATGCTGATTAGTTAACTGCATTCCAGATGGTGTCTTTTCTACAAGTTACCACCGGTTAAATCTATGATGTTAAAATGCCTATTTACTCTGTTCCATCTGACTGTGCAATCCACTTTCTCATCAGCCAAGCCAGGCAATTTATAAACTTGATCTCCACTATAAAAAGCATTTAGACATTATCTCACATTTTTTTTAGACTAACATTTATTTTTCAACAGCAGAGATTTGTATAAACATTGCGGTCTGTCTCTCCGACTTTGCAACATTGTTTCAATATTCAAATTTGATCTCCAGCTGTCCCATAAACGTGTCAGGGAATTGGGACGAGACAGACAGGCAGGCAGCATTTCTCAGCCAGTTGAAATCATAAATCAACTGGCATATATTTTATGGATGTATACAAAGAAATGTAAATTGTGTAAATGTAAAACAAAACGAAGTGCAGTTAGTTTTCAATCTTCTGTAGTGCCTTGCGGTCGGAGGCCGAGCACTTGCCATACCAGGCAGCGATTCAACCCATCAGGATGCTCTCTATGGTGCAGCTGTGGAACCTTTTGAGGATCTGAGGACCCATGCCAAATCTTTTCAGTCTACTGAGGGGGAATAGGTTTTGTCGTGCCCTCTTCACGACTGTCTTGGTGTGCTTAGACCATGTTAGTCTGTTGGTGATGTGGACGCCAAGGAACTAGAAGTTCTCAACCTGCTCCACTGCAGCCCCGTCGATGAGAATGGGGGCGTGCTCGGTCCTTCTTTTTCTGTAGTCTACAATCATTTCCTTTGTCTTGATCACGTTGAGGGAGAGGTTTTTGTCTTTGCACCACAGGGTCAGGTCTCTGACCACCTCCCTATAGGCTGTCTCATAATTGTCGGTGATCAGGCCGACCACTGTTGTGTCATCGGCAAACTTAAAACCTGTTGAGGACAGATGTTCCGCTAGCCAATATCCAATGGAACAGCGTGGCGTGAAATACAAAAACCTCAAAAATGCAATAATTTAAATTTTTCAAACATACGACTATTTTACACCATTTTAAAGATAAGACTCTCGTTAATCTAACCACATTGTCTGATTTCAAAAAAGCTTTACAGCGAAAGCAAAACATTAGATAATGTTAGGAGAGTACATAGACCAAAATAATCACACAGCCATTTTCCAAGCAAGCATATATGTCACAAAAACCCAAAACACAGCTAAATGAAGCACTAACCTTTGATGATCTTCATCAGATGACACTCCTAGGACATTATGTTATACAATACATGTATGTTTTGTTCAATCAAGTTCATATTTATATCCAAAAACAGCTTTTTACATTGACGTGTGATGTTCAGAACATGCATTCCCACCAAAAACCTCCGGTGAATTTACAAAATTACTCATCATAAACGTTGACAAAATAACAACAATTATTTTAAGAATTAAAGATACAGAACTCCTTTATGCAATCGCTATGTCAGATTTTAAAATAGCTTTTCGGCGAAAGCACATTTTTCAATATTCTGAGTACATAGCTCAGCCATCACGGCTAGCTATTTTGACACCCGCCAAGTTCGGGGCACACTAAACTCAGAATTAGTATTAGAAATATTGTATTACCTTTGCTGATCTTCATCAGAATGCACTCCCAGGACTGCTACTTCCACAAGAAATGTTGTTTTTGTTCCAAATAATCCATAGTTATGTCCAAATACCTCCATTTTGTTTGTGCGTTCAGGTCACTATCCACAAAGGGTAACGCGCAAGCGCATTTCGAGACAAAAAAATTCAAAATGTTCCATTACCGTACTTAGAAGCATGTCAAACGCTGTTTAAAATCAATTTTTATGGGATTTTTCTCGTAAAATAGCGATAATATTCCAACCGGACAATAGTGTATTCATTCAAAGAGGAAAAGAAAAAACAGAGTGCTCGCGTGAATGCGCATATCCAATCTCTTTGTCCCCAGGCAGACCACTGTGAAACTGAGCTACTACACTCTGCCCAGAGACAGGAGATGCCTCAATCCGCTTTCTGAAGGCTTTAGACAGCCAATGGAAGCCTTAGAAAGTGCAACGTAACCCCACAGATGCTGTAGTTTCGATAGAGAATCAAAAGAAGAACTACAAATTCTCAGACAGGCCACTTCCTGCTTGGAATTTTCTCCGGTTTTTGCCTGCCATATGAGTTCTGTTATGAAGTGAATGCACCAATTTGTAAATCACTCTGGATAAGAGCATCTGCTAAATGACGTAAATGTTATACTCACAGACACCATTCAAACAGTTTTAGAAACTTCAGAGTGTTTCCTATCCAAATCTACTAATAATATGCATATTCTAGTTTCTGGGCCAGAGTAGTAACCTGTTTAAATTGGGTACGTTTTTCATCCGGCCGTGAAAATACTGCCCCCTATCCTAAACAGGTTAATGATGGTGTTGAAGTCATGCCTAGCCGTGCAGTCATGAGTGAACATGGAGTAAAGGAGGGTACTGAGCACACGCCCTTGAGAGGCCCACGTGTTGAGGATCAGCATGGCGGATGTGATGTTACCTAACCTTACCACCTGGTGTTGGCCCGTCAGGTAGTTCAGGATCCAGTTGCAGAGGGAGGTGTTTAGTCCCAGGGTCGTTAGCTTAGTGATGAGCTTTGAGGTGTTGAACGCTGTGCTGTAGTCAATGAACAGCATTCTCACATAGGTGTTCCTTTTGTCCAAGTGTGAAAGGGCAGTGTGGAGTGCAATAGAGATTGCATCATCTGTGGATCTGTTGGGGTGGTATGCAAATTGGAGTGGGTCTAGGGTTTCTGGGATAATGGTGTTGATGTGAGCCATGACCAGCCTTTCAAAGCATTTCATTTCTACAGACGTGAGTGCTACGGGTCGGTAGTCATTTGGGCAAGCTACCTTAGTCTTCTTGGGCACAGGGACTATGGTGGTCTCCTTGAAACATGTAGGTATTACAGAATCAGACAGTGAAGACACTTGCCAGTTGGTCAGCGCATGCTCGGAGTACACATCCTGTTAATCCGTCTGGCCCTGTCTGGCCCATCCGAATGTTGACCTGTTTAAAGGTCTTACTCACATCGGCTGCGGAGAGCGTGATCACACAGTCGTCCGGAACAGCTGATACTCTAATGCATGTTTCAGTGTTAGTTCCCTCGCAGCGAGCATAGAAGCTATTTAGCTCGTTTGGTAGGCTCGTGTCACTGGGCAGCTCTCGGGTGTGCTTCCCTTTGTAATCTGTAATAGTTTGCAAGCCCTGTCACATCCGACAAGCGTCGGAGCCGGTGTAGTACGATTCGATCTTAGTCCTGTATTGACCCTTTGCCTGTTTGATGGTTCGTCGGGGGGCATAGTGGGATTTCTTATAAGCTTCCGGGTTAGAGTCCCGCTCCTTGAAAGCGGCAGCTCTACCCTTTAGCTCAGTGCGGATGTTGCCTGTAAAACATGGCTTCTGGTTGGGGTATGTACGTACGGTCACTGTGGGGACGACGTTATCGATGCACTTATTGATGAAGCCAGTGACTGATGTGGTGTACTCCTCAATGACATTGGAAGAATCCCCGAACATTTTCCAGTCTGTGCTAGAAAAACAGTCCCGTAGTTTAGCATCGGCTTCATCTGACCACTTTTTTTATAAACTGAGTCACTTCCTGCTTTAATTTTAGCTTGTAAGCAGGAATCCGGAGGATAGAATTTTATGGTCAGATTTGCCACATGGAGAGCGAGGGAGAGCTTTTTATTCGTCTCTATGTGTGTAGTAATGGTGGTCTAGAGTTTTTTTTTTCTCCTCTGATTGCACATTTAACATGCTGATAGAAATGAGGTAAAACTGATTTAAGTTTCCCTGCATTAAAGTCCCCGGCCACTAGGAGCGCCGCCTCGGGATGAGCGTTTCCTGTTTGCTTATGGCGGTATACAGCTCATTGCTGGCATTAAAACCGCACTCATTGGTCTGTGGTGGTATGTAGACAGCTACGAAAAATACAGATGAAAACTTTCTAGGTAGATAGTGTGGTCTACAGCTTATCATGACATACTCTACCTCAGGCAAGCAAAACCTCGAGACTTCCTTAGATATCGTGCCCCAGCTATTGTTTACAAATATACATAGGCTGCCACCCCGTGTCTTACAAGAGGCTGCGGTGCTATCCTGCCGATAGTGTATAACCCACCAGCTGTGTGTTATTAATGTTATCGTCCAGCCACGACTCGGTGAAACATAAGATATTAAAGTTTTTAATGTCCCGTTGGTAGGATATACGCACTTTTAGTTCATCCCATTTATTTTCCAGTGATTGAATGTTGGCTAACAGTACGGAAGGCAGATTAGCCACTCGTCACCTGATCCTCACAAGGCACCTCGATCTCTTTCCGCAAATCTCTGTTTCTTTCTTTAGCAAATGACAGGGATGAGGGCCTTTTCGGGTGTTTGGAGTATATCCTTCTGTCCGACTCATTAAAGAACAATTCTTCGTCCAATCACATCCACAACCATTATGGATGTTACAAATATCATCATGCTAAAAAAAAGGACACTGACAATGAAAAGAGAGAAACCAATTATTTACCACATGGTCTGTATTGCTTCAATAACATCATCTCACAACTAATACTGGGGGACAGATGTGAGTGAAAATTCAAGGTCTGTGAGCCCATTCTAAAAGCCATGAAATATGATTGACTGCAAAGTCTTTTTGGTCAACATTCATGCAATTTCCTATTTAAACTTTTCAAATAAAGCCTGAACTCCAACATATACAGTTACAAGAAAAGTATGTGAACCCCTTGGAATAGCCTGGATTTCTACATAAATTCCTCTATGCCACAACAATAGACAGACACAGTGTGCTTAAACAAATAACACACCAATTATTGTATTTTTCTTGTCATTATTTAATGCATAATTTAAACATTCACGGTGTAGGTTGGAAAAAGTATGTGAACCGCTAGGCTAATGACATTTCCAAAAGCTAATTGGAGTCAGGACTCAGCTAACCTGGAGTCCAATCAATGAAATGAGATTGGAGATGTTGGTTAGAGCTGCCCTGCAATATAAAAAACACTTACAAAATCTGAGTTTGCTATTTACATGAAGCATTGCTTGATGTGAACTATGCCTCAAACTAAAGAGATCTCAGAAGACCTAAGATTAAGAATTGTTGATTTGCATGAAGCTGGAAAGGGTTACAAAAGGATCTCAAAAAGCCTTGATGTTCATCAGTCCACAGTAAGACAAATAGTCTATAAATTGAGAAAGTTCAGCACTGTTGCTACTCTCCCTAGGAGTGGCCATCCTGCAAAGATGACTGCAAGAACACAGCACAGGTTAAGAAGAATCCTAGAGTGTCAGCTAAAGACTTACAGAAATCTCTGGAACATGCTAACATCTCTGTTGATGAGTCTACGATACGTAAAACACTTAACAAGAATGGTCTTCATGGGAGTACACCACGGAAGAAGCCACTGCTGTCCAAAAAAAACATTGCTCCACGTGTGACGTTCGCAAAAGAGCACCTGGATGTTCCACAGCACTACTGGCAAAATATTCTGTGGACTGATTAAACTAAAGCTGAGTTGTTTGGAAGGAACACACAACACTATGTGTGGAGAAAAAAAAGGCACAGCATACCTACATCAAAACCTCATCCCAACTGTAAAATATGGTGCATCATGGTTTGGGCTGCCTCAGGGCCTGAACAGTTTGCTATCATTGACGGAAAAATGAATTCCCATGTTTATCAAGACATTTTGCAGGAGAATGTTAGGCTACCTGTCCGCCAATTGAAGCTCAACAGAAGTTGGGTGATGCAGCAGGATAACGACCCAAAGCACAGAAGTAAATCAACAACAGAATGGCATCAACAGAAGAAAATACGCCTTCTGGAGTGGACCAGTCAGAGTCCCGACCTCAACCCAATTTAAAATGCTGTGGCATGACCTCGAGAGCGGTTCACACCAGACATGCCAATATTGCTGAACTGAAACAGTTTTGTAAAGAGGAACGGTCCTCCTGACCGTTGTGCAGGTCTGATCCGTTACTACAGAAAACGTTTGGTTGAGGTTGTTGCTGCCAAAGGAGGGTCAACCAGTTATTAAATCCAAGGGTTCACATACTTTTTCCACCCTGCACTGTGAATGTTTACACAGTGTGTTCAATAAAGACATGAAAACATGTAATTGTTTGTGTGTTATTAGTTTAAGCAGACTGTTTGTCTATTGTGGTGATTTATAGGAAGATCAGGTCAAATTTTATGACCAATTTATACAGAAATCCAGGTAATTCCAAAGGGTTCACATACTTTTTCTTGCCACTGTAGGCTATTATTAAGGATAATTATGAACTATTTGGGCATGCGCATGTTGACTTCAATGCAGTGTTGCATTGTTCTTTGCATGCTGTATTGAAGATAAGCGTTACAAGCCCATGTAGGGTGTCAATTGATCATGCACTGTATGTGATTTCTTACCACAGCCTAATCAAAGACGAGTGTGAGTCAGAGGACCCAAGCAATAAACTCAAGGTTGATCACGGTGCCAGTGAGAGTCACCAAAAAGTAGACTTCTGGTGTAAGTATCATCATCTTTCTAACAATTTTCATGCTGAACATTGGTGTGTACTACCATCAAAAACTGACCAATGTCCAAAAAAAATCTACAGTCTGTGAGGAGTGCAAGGAGTATTTCTTGGAGGAATGCCCCACCCATGGTCCTCCAGTCTTTGTGCCAGACACATCAGTGGCACTGGGGGTGCCCAACCGGGCAGCCCTCACGGTGCCCTCTGGAATAGAGATCGTCCAGGAGGAGGAGGTGGATGTGTGCTGCATAGATGCGGGCATCCCCAAGGGGGCGCTCTTTGGCCCATATCAGGGGGAGCTGGTGTCAAAAGACTATTCCGCAGGGTTTTTCTCATGGATAGTGAGTTGAGCATTATCAGGGACTTTTCCTGAATTGTTTATAAATACGTATTTCATTATTTGTCAACATTTTATATGCATTTATAATGGCTTATTAATTTAATTCGTGTTTATTTATTAATTATAAATGTTTTACCAATGGTCCTAACCCAATGTTATACATTTGTAGCCATATCAGCGTGAAAAAGGCTTAAAAGGGTCAGGGATCTTTCTCCAGGGAACGTATCTCATCCTTGAGCTGTCCTCCATTTTCTAAACACCACACACCATTCTGCTATTGCTGGTGTTTTTCATCCTTATTCTCAATTCTCTTAGATCGTCGATGAAAACAACACATACAAATCCATTGATGGCAGTGATGAAACTAAAGCTAACTGGATGAGGTATAATTAAGTAATAATATTGATCATCAATAAGCCTCAGTTTTGAGATTAGAATTGAACAGAAACCGATGAACTTCATCAGCCGTGAATCTTTGACATTAGTGTTGAGCATTCAAAGAATGTGAGAGGACATCCTAAATAAAGTGTGTGAAGATCAGGTATAATTTAACCTGTTTACTGTATGTCCATTGCTTTAAACATGTTTATGCTACAACCTATGTTGTATTAAGACCTAATGCGACTGACAGATATTTATGGATTTTTGTTCATATATTACAGGTATATACGGAATTCGTCGGATGAGAATGAGAGGAACCTGACTGCGTTCCAGCATGGAGAGCACATATACTTCCGTGTATGCCGACAGTTGTCGACAGGAGAGAAGCTCCGTGTTTGGTACAGCGATGACTACATGAGGCGGCTGCACAGTGTCTCGCAGGACAGCATTGACCGCGACCTGGACACAGGTGAGACACCCCCCTGAAATGGATTTCAATTTGCCTCATGTGGCTGCTCAATATGACTGACTTCATTAAATAAATATCCATCACTAGTAAAACTAGTGTTATTTGTGTTCCATTGACTTATTTTGGAGCGATTATGAAGGCCAGTGTTGATCGAAGGAGATTTCAATGTTGTGCACAAATTTGTTTACATCGCTGTTAGTGACCATTTCTCCTTTGCCAAGATAATCTATCCAACAGGTGTGAAATATCAAGAAGCTGATTAAACAGCAGGGTCATTAATTGCACAGTAGCACCTTGTGGTGGGGACAATAAAATGCCACTAAAATGTGCAGTTTTGTGTCACAACACAATCTCACAGATGTCTCAAGTTTTGAGGGAGTGTACAAATGGCATGCTGACTGCAAGAATGTCCAGCAGAGTTGTTGCCAGAGAATTTTTGGTTAATTTCTCTACCATTAACCGACACCAATGTAATTTTCAAGAATTTGGCAGTATGTCCAACTGGACTCACAACCACAGACAACGTGTAAACACACCAGCCCATCACCTCCACAACCGGCTTCTTCACGCCACCCGGACAGCTGATGAAAATATGGGTTTGCATAACTGAAGAATTTCTGCACAAACTGTCAGACACCATCTCAGGGAAAGTCATCTGCGTGTTTGTCATCCTCACCAGGGTCTTGAACGTCGTGACCGACTTCAAAGGGCAAATGCTCACCTTCAATTGCCACTGGCACGCTAGAGAAGTGTGTGGTCTTCACGGATGAATCCCAGTTTCAACTCTACCGGGCAGATGGCAGACAGCTTGTAGGGTGTTGTATCGGTGAGCTGTTTGCTGATGTCAATGTTGTGAACAGAGTGCCCATGGTGGGGTTATGGTATGGGCAGGCATAAGCTATGGACAATGAACACAATTGCATTTTATCGATGGTAATTTGAATGCACAGAGATACCGTGATGAGATCCTGAGCCCATTGTTGTGCCATTCACCGGGACACAAACACCTCATGTTTCAGCATGATAATGTCTCAAGGATCTATACACAATTACCAGAAGCTGAAAATGTCCCAGTTGTTGCATGGCTTGCATACTCACCAGACATGTCACCCATTGAGAATGTTTGGGATGCTCTGGATCGGTGTACGACAGCGGGTTCCAGTTCCCGCAAATATCCAGCAACTTTGCACAGCCATTGAAGAGGAGTGGGACAACATTCCACAGCCAACAATCAACAGCCTGATAAACTATGCAAAGGATATGTCACACCAGATACTGACTGGTTTTCTGATCCACGCCCCTACCTTCTTTTGTGTGTTTGTATCTTTGACCAACAGATGTATATCTGTATTCCCAGTCATGTGAAATCCATAGATTAGGGCCTAAGACATATCAATTAACTGATTTCCTTATATGAACTGTAACTCAGTAAAATCTTTGAAATTGTTACAATGTTGAGTTTATATTTTTGTTCAGTGTCGATATCCTACTCCCATAATTCAAACAATGAAAATACCAAGACATGTTTTCTTTACTTTCATCTCTTATAAAAACTCACAAATTCCCCTCACCTCAATGTTTTGAGATAAGAATTGAGTAGGTGGATGACCTCCTGCAAAGTAGTCATACATTTGAATCAAACAATTATTAGGCTACACAGCACTCTCTAGATTGGGTAGAACAGACTAAGTACTGTGAAAACCAACCTATGAAACACAACCGCCCCGGTCTCCCCGATTCACTGTTTGGTTATTGGCTGTTCAATCCCGCATGTTGTTAGAAGACCAGCGAAAGTAAAAATGTGAAGATTTGGAAACAAGTCAGTCTCCTTGATTATTAGGCTATCATAGATGGATTTAAAGTGTGCATTTTGTGCAATAAACTAATGACGTACATGCTTTTGTTATGGCATTTTAGTTTGACTGACAAAGTATACTTGGTCTGGTCTTTGGTGTCCCAATACAAATACCGTAGCCGGAAATACACCCCAAACCAAGGTTCCCTCTAAACTGTGCGCAGCTCACCTCTCGCAGAATAAATATCAGCCCTCGCAGAGAAGCACGAGATTGAACTTCACTCAACTTTCTAGAGTTTTCCCATTTTAGTTAACTCTATCAATGTTTCACTCTACTGTGGGAATTGCTATCAAATCATTGCATTATAAGCCACTTTCAATGTATCATACCGAAACAAAACTAACTAACTGTGCAAGAGATTTTCTTGTAAGCAGAGCGCATTGGAGTAGGATTCGATTGCATTGACAGGCACAACGCAGGCCTGTACTCTACACAGACTGGTGCGCCATAACCAATCAGAGCTGCAGTAGGCCTTTATGCAAATAGCCATTGCCATATATGGATCTGCCATTCACTTTGAACTGGACTGTGTTTACAGCATGAGTGGCTGTGAGTAGATGTGCTTGTTTTGCGTTCAAAGCTAGAGCTGCATGTTGCCACCTGTGCACATGTGTTAATATTCTTTGCTAGTTAGTTAGTTATTAGCCCATATAGCTCATTTCTAGTCAACAATGGGGGAGTGATTGCTTCCTACAAGAGCACAAAATGTTTGCATTTCTAGCCATCTTTGAAAAGCGAGTCACGTAAAAGCACTTTTTTATGTCTTAAAAGGGCTGTGTTGTATTTTGAGACAGGCTTGAATAAGCTAAGTAGCCAATAGGCAGAGGGTAGCATAATTTCTCTGAATGAATTTTATTTCGTAAAGTGGTTTCTTGCATCAAACAGAACATTTTCAGTCACCTTGTCTTAAGGACAAGTGGATAAACAGGTTGTCAAGCCCTGCATTTTTGTTCAAAGGTCTCATGGAATGTAGGCCTACATTGAACACCACACATTTGCTGCTGCTGTAGGCTGAATGATAGAACAGCTATTTCCATGTTAACATTTTATGGGATGTCTTTTTCTTCATTGTTTTTTTATGGTAGGCCACTCTGGTAGGCCTACATTATGATCAAATGTAGGCCTAAAACTGTAACTTAAAGCATGTGTCAATGATCTCAAGGCAGCTGGGACCATAGTCACCAAGAAAACAATTGGTAACACTACTCCGTGAAGGACTGAAATCCTGCAGCGCCCGCAAGGTCCCCCTGCTCAAGAAAGCACATATACATGCCCGTCTGAAGTTTGCCAATGAACATCTGAATGATTCAGAGGACAACTGGGTGAAAGTGTTGTGGTCAGATGAGACCAAAATGGAGCTCTTTGGCATCAACTCAACTCGCTGTGTTTGGAGGAGGAGGAATGCTGTCTATGACCCCAAGAACACCATCCCCACCGTCAAACATGGAGGTGGAAACATTATGCTTTGGGGGTGTTTTTCTGCTAAGGGGACAGGACAACTTCACCACATCAAAGGGACGATGGACGGGGCCATGTACCGTCAAATCTTGGGTGAGAACCTCCTTCCCTCAGCCAGGGCATTGAAAATGGGTCGTGGATGGGTATTCCAGCATGACAATGACCCAAAACACACGGCCAAGTCAACAAAGGAGTGGCTCAAGAAGAAGCACATTAAGGTCCTGGAGTGGCCTAGCCAGTCTCCAGACCTTAATCCCATAGAAAATCTGTGGAGGGAGCTGAAGGTTCGAGTTGCCAAACGTCAGCCTCGAAACCTTAATGACTTGGAGAAGATCTGCAAAGAGGAGTGGGACAAAATCCCTCCTGAGATGTGTGCAAACCTGGTGGCCAACTACAAGAAACGTCTGACCTCTGTGATTGCCAACAAGGGTTTTGCCACCAAGTACTAAGTCATGTTTTGCAGAGGGGTCAAATACTTATTTCCCTCATTAAAATGCAAATCAATTTATAACATTTTTGACATGTTTTTCTGGATTTTTTTGTTGTTATTCTGTCTCTCACTGTTCAAATAAACCTACCATTAAAATTATAGACTGATCATATCTTTGTCAGTGGGCAAACGTAAAAAATCAGCAGGGGATCAAATACTTTTTTCCCTCACTGTATAACATCCTCCATTCGGGCTGCAAAGGCATCGGTTTCCTCCATAACTAGCTTTAATGGCTTGCCCCTGAACATTGAGAAAATGTACTGTCTTAATAAAACACCATTTTGATGCTTATTTATAAAACCCTCTTAGGCCTCACTCCCTCCTATCTGAGGTATCTACTGCAGCCCTCATCCTCCACATACAACATCTGTTCTGACAGTCACATTCTGTTAAAGGTCCTCAAAGCACACATCCCTGGTTCGCTCCTCTTTTCAGTTTCGCTGCAGCTAGCAACTGGAACAAGCTGCAACAAACACGCAAACTGGACAGTTTTAACTCAATCTCTTCATTCAAAGATTTAATCATGGACACTCTTACTGACAGTTGTGGCTGCTTTGTGTGGTGTATTATTGTCTCTACCTTCTTGCCCTTTGTGCTGTTGTCTGTGCCCAATAATGTTTGTACCATGTTTTGTGCTGCTACCATGTTGTGTTGCTACCGTGCTGTGTTGTCATGTGTTCCTGCCTTGCAATGTTGTTGTTTTAGGTCTCTATTTATCGTGTTGTGTTGTCTCGTCGTGATGTATGTTTTGTCCTATATAAAAACATTTATGTTTAATCCCAGCCCCTGTCCCCGCAGGAGGCCTTTTGCCTTTTGGTAGGCTGTCATTGTAAATAAAAATGTGTTCTTTAACTGACTTGCCTAGTTAAATAAAGGTTAAATAAAAATAATAAAATAATTTTAAAAATGCACAGCGTTCACCCAATCCGGTTGTTACACGAGTTTGTTGTTTACCCCTGCTGTACACAATGTCCAGAAGTAGCTAGACACCATAACATGGTGGTGGGGAATTGTGTTTTATTAAGACAGTAGGCATATTTTCCCTGATTTCTTATTTTATATCTTTTTTCCACCGGTCCCCCCCCCCCCCCCCCCCCCCCCATTAATTCAAGTTAAGGAGGAAACTGGCATTTTTGCAGCCTGATAGGAGGATGTTAATGTACGGACAAGTCGCTGGGGGACACGAGTGTATTACCAGCTGGGCTGATTGCGTCAACACCTAAAGGTAATACACGACGTCAGGAAGAACTTCACCCTCTAGGGGTCTTGTGTGCCATCTGGACCACCATTCGGTCTGGTCGAAATTGCTAGTTGGGCCATGGGGTGGGGGCGTTCCGATGATTTGGTTCTGTGGGTGTTGGAACAGAACCTGATGGTTGTTGACTGTATATGATTTGAGCTTTAGACTCTTAAGTCCATAACAACATGAACAATTACTACTGGTTTCAGTCTGTTCTTCAAACAGCCTGTATTTAAAAGAATGGATTAGGGCAGGTTCACAAATGAGCAAACACTATCTACTGTCTCAATCAAATTTGATTAGTCACATGCGCCGAATACAACAGCTGTAGACCTTACAGTGAAATGCTTACTTACGAGACCCTACCAGACAATGCAGTTAAAAAAATATGGATAAGAATAAGAAATAGAAGTAACAAGTAGTTTAAAGAGCAGCAGTAAAATAACAAGAGCGAGACTTTATACAGGGGGGTACCGGTTAGTTGAGCTAATATGTACATGTAGGTAGAGTTATTAAAGTGACTATGCATAGATAACAGAGAGAAACAGCAGTGTAAAAGAGGAGGTGGGGGGTGGGCAATGCAAATAGTCTGGGTAGCCATTTGATTAGTTGTTCAGGAGTCTTATGGCTTGGGGTTAGAAGCTGTTTAGAAGCTTCTTGGACCTAGACTTGGCGCTCCGGTACCGCTTGCCGTGCGGTAGCAGAGAGAGCAGCCTATGACTAGGGTGGCTGGAGTCTGACAATTTTTAGGATGAGAATGGGGGTGTGCTCGGTCCTCTCTTTCCTGTAGTCCACAATCATCTCCTTTGTCTTGATCACGTTGAGGGAGAGGTTGTTGTGCTGGCACCACACGGCCATGGTTGAAATCATCTGCTGTTTGACAAAATAAAAGGTCTAATCCAGCCATGAGGTTTATTGTAGCGTCATATTTATGTTTATTTGAACATTTGAATAAATATTTGCGAAAAAGGCTACTGTAACTGATGTGCATGCAAAATTATATCATAACGAGGGCCAGTCCTGGTCCACATGTCATGACAAGTAATTCAAATCAGATTTTTAAAAATTGTCATATACTTGCAGGCTTCTCACAAGGTTCAATGGCGAGAAAAGGGAACAATCAAATAAGTGACATAGTAATACTAGAAATAATTTAAACAAAAATAAAACACAGTACAAAAGAGGCATGCAGATTAAAATAAGAGTAAGGTAAAATAAATGAATAAATAGTATCATGAACATTGTTTACCCCTGTACACAGTGAGTGGAAAAACTGAATACAATGCATAGAATTATAGAGACAAATTATGAACAGTACAGGAGTTAACTAAATAGGCTATACACTGTATTTACATTAGTAGTGCAGATTGAGAGCTGGCTATTGCATTGGTCTGGTAGACTAAAGTGATTCCAGTCACTGAACAGAATAGTAATGTTTTATTTGTCGTACAGGATACACAAGGTATGCACTGTCCAACACTGTCTTGACAATGCAACAACAAGAAATAATTAAATATAAGAATACGTACATAAAGTAAATGGCTCAGTAGAATATAATGTTTGTTGCATAAGTATAATACAGGAAAGCACAATTTGTAGTACAATATTTATTTACACATGCATCAATAAATGGTAGGGTGCAGTAGGCAGCCCGGGATTCAGTTGTTGAACAGTTATGACTTGGCGGTAGAAGCTAGCTTTGAGTTTGGTAGTCCGACTTGATGCGCCAGTGCAGTCTGCCAGATATTGACCCTCACTGCTGCTCCCTCTTCCATGCTCACTGCCTTCTCCCGCCTTCAGGATTGGAGGCCCCTTTTAGTTAACGAGTGAACTGAATATGGACCTCCTCAATCATGGCATCCTGGGTTACAGGCTTTCTTCAATGACTCCTATACACAAAGGAAAAACATTGAGTTACATTTTAATTGCACGTGGTCTAACACACATGAATTTACTGAAAAAGCAGAGAAAACCAGTGCAATAATAACCTGTAAGCACATCAAATAGTCTGGAATAATAGCCCAAACTTCAGAAAAAGGTCCTTGAAACAGGCTTTTCTGCCCCAGTCCTGTTTGTGGTAATGGCAAGATCATTGGACAGAATGCAAGGTAGCATCCATCTCTCTGTGCACTTCATGCCCTTGACCCCGTTTATAGACAGAAACGTAACCTACAAAATCAAGAGAAGTTTTAGAAATGACACCATTTTAACATATTTCCCTCCCCATGTTAGGTGAGCAATAGTTGGGCTAGTCTGTGAACAAGAGGCTCCCATAATGGGCTCTGTTTTTTTGTCTGCAAATGAGGTATTGCAGAGTTGGGCTTATGGATCAATTATTTATTCAAAGTTTCTGTGGAAAAAAGAACAACAATGAATATGTAACTTACTAGAACTAAACAACATGCAAATGTCTGGTCTGAGACAGGGAGAAGACATGGGGCCTGTGCCCCATGCTCAGAGTTACCACCCTGCGAATTCAACAAACTTGACGTTCCCACGTTTACGGCTATGCAAGTGTTGAAAGAAAATAAAACAATCAATTAGACAAACGATTTGGTTCACAAACAAAAGTAAGTATTTGGATTTTTACATCTACTCTGGAAATCACAACTGCTGTGGTTCCGTCTTTGCCTTTAGTTAACAGAGTTTCAGAGAGAATTTAACTGGCTCTGCTAGAACTGCAAAGAGAATGGTAATAACTACAGTACTGTATTTATTTACCCAAATTAACAAGCTTGCAACCCTAGAATTGTTTTTTAAATTGAAAATGGCAGGTTTGGGCACTGATAAGCACCTAAATCAGAACGCAGTGGCTGTACAGTAACATGCTATAAATGATGGCAGAGCACAGGCTCTGCGCTTCACAGCTCTGTGTGGGTTTTGACTGACTGACATTCTAAACTTGAGCACCGTACGTGACAAAAAGTTGCCCAATTAGCTGGAGGGATGGGGGCAACTTCTTGTCGCTTACGGCCACTGCTTACAGCCACTTCCAATTTAGGCGCTTGTCAGTACCCAAACCTGCCACGTGGGAATGCCAAGTTGCCCCCATCCCTCTAGATAATTGGGCAGCTTCAGCACATTTGTGGTTGTCTGAGTGACGGAAATTATTTAAATGAAGAGGACTATGTATCTTGAAAGATGAGACATTGAGGATTATAATAAATACCGGTTTGATGTCATACAAGCAAGCCAAACATCCCAGAATCCAAATGTGCACTAAACATTTCCATTTCATAAAACTCATGTCATATACAGTGCCTTCGAAGTATTCAGACCCCTTGACTTTACACATTTTGTTAGTTTACAGCCTTATTCTAAAATTGATTAAATTGTTTTTTTCCCCCTCAATCTACACACAATACCCCATCATGACGAATCAAAAACAGCTTTTTAGAAATTTTACCAAATGTATTAAAAATAAAAAACTGAAATAAAATGTACGTAAGTATTCAGACCCTTAACTTTGTTGAAGCACTCTTGGCAGTGATTACAGCCTTGAGACTTCAAGCTACAAGCTTGGCACACCTGTATTTGGGGAGTTTCTCCCATTCTTCTCTGCAGATCCTCTTAAGCTCTGTCAGGTTGGATGGGGAGAATTGCTGCACAGCTATTTTCAGGTCTCTCCAGAGATGTTCAGTCAGGCTCAAGTCCGGGTTCTGGCTGGGCCAAGGACATTCAGAGACTTGTCCCGAAGCCACTCCTGCGTTGTCTTGGCTATGTGCTTAGGGTCATTGTCCTGTTAGAAGGTGAACCTTCACCCCAGTCTGAGGTCCTGAGCGCTCTGTAGCATGTTTTTATCAAGGATCTGTCTGTACTTTGCCTCGATCCTGACTAGTCTTCCGGTCCCTGCCGCTGAAAAACATCCCCACAGCATGATGCTGCCACCACCATGCTTCTCCGCAGGGATGGTGCCAGGATTCTTCCAGACGTAACGCTTGGCATTCAGGCCAAAGGTTTCACACCAGTTTCTCATGGCCTTCGAGTCATTGGGTGCCTTTTTGCCAACTCCAAGTGGGCTGTCATGTGTTTTTTACTGTGGGGCTTCCGTCTGGCTCCTCTACCATAAAGGCCTTATTGGTAGAGCGCTGCAGAGATGGTTGTCCTTTTGGAAGGTTCTCCCATCTCCACAGAGCAACTCTAGAACTCTGTCAGAGTGACCATCAGGTTGTTGGTCACCTCCCTGACCAATGCCCTTCTCCCACCCCATTGCTCAGTTTGGCCCGGGAGGCCAGCTCTAGGAAGAGTCTCTTGGTAGTTCCAAACTTCTTCCATTTAAGAATGGCGGTCACTGTGTTCTTGGGGACCTTCAATTCTGCAGCCCTTTTTTGGTACCCTTCCCTAGATCTGTGCCTCGACACAATCCTGTCTCGGAGCTCTACGGAGAATTCCTTCGACCTCATGGCTTGGTTTTTGCTCTGACATGCACTGTCAACTGTGGGACATGATTTGGAAAGGCACACACCTGTCCATATAATGTCCAATCAATTGAATTTACCACAGATGGACTCCAAGTTGTAGAAACATCTCAAGGATGGTCAATGGAAATAGGATGCACATGAGCTCAATTTCGGGTCTGAATATTTATGTAAATAAGGTATCTTTGAATTTCTTAACCTGTTTTCGCTTTGTCATTATTGCTGAGGATCATTATTTTTTTTTGGAATAAGGCTGTAACAAAGTGTGGAAAAAGTCAAGGGGTCTGAATACTTTCCGAAGGCACAGTACAGTGTCAATGTTTGATCACTATGTTTGGTGTACAGTTACAAGATGACGTGGCGACACCCTGAGTTGTCCTGAACAGAATGAGCCTATGTTTGTCTATTGTGAAGAAAATTGGCTGCAGAACATGCACCTGAATTGCGGTGAATTTTCTTGTGAACAGGAGTTGGAACCTACATTTTTTTCCAATTGTTTCGTTCTGAACAGAACCATACATTTTTTGACCCATTCCAATGTTCCAACCAGCAAAATAAAGTTCTGAACCGGTTTGAACCCGAAAAAAGAGCAAATTGTATTTTACCGTAACAGCATGGTTTAATCATAATGAAAGACAAACACACACTGTGCTGCCAGTCATAGTATAGGGCGCACGAGATGCAACTGACATTTTGCAGGTGAGGAGAGCGTGAGAGAGGATGAAGGAAGCAAGCCTTGAAGCGCTGGACATTTTATGACATGCATTATACTGAATTAGGCCCACAGAATTATACCTACGGAGGAGTGGCTTCTATGGAGGCACTTTAAATGTCTTTGAACTTCCGAGCTGGTTTAACGTTGTGTAACGGCTTTGACTTGAGGTTGTTTGTAGGGTTGCCAGGTAGGTTGTGCCTACCAGAGAAAATATTGATTTCTCCTTTTTGTTTGGAAGGGAATGAGTCCCGTCTGGTCCTTCAAGTCTACACCAATACAAAAGACTCATGTAACAGTCAGTATGGAAATACTCTTTTCATAAACCCTTAAAACATTACAAATGACTTCAAAACCACTGTTCTTTAGCGTTGGTTGTATTACCAAAATAAATGATCACACACATATAACAAACAATGAGCTCTGGTTCCTCAAGAAAAGTCCTGTACCTCAGGCCTATAAAGTGTCCAGCCCAGTAAATGAGTGCAGTGAACTCAAGTGACCTTAGTCACGCCATGTTTGTCCGTTCGTAAAGTGATGGGTAAACACGGTCTCATTAATACAATCAGATAGCAATCAACTCTTTTACAACACAACTATGATGTGTCACATCTCTGTAGTCTTCACTAGAACTGAACACATAAGTCATCATGGTTATACATCACACCAAAACCAATGAAATACCGTATGCAAAAAGTTGTGGTTAGTCAGACAATCCAATCCGCACACAGATCTCCAGTGGTGAAAGACCACGAAGAAACAGCTGCGACCAACGTAGATCAGTAGTCTAACAATAAACACAGGTAGATCCAATACTGGTTGATCCTGCGACACGGCTACAGTGCACACTTTTTACTACAAACAAAACAAACAGGGTCTCAACGAGCTTCCAAGCTGAGGGTAGAACTCTTCCTCTCTTGCCCCACTGTCACAACCCACTTTTGCGCAGCTGATGCTGACTATTTAATTGGGAATTAAAGGGGAAGCGCCCTATTGGAAGGAGAAGCACTGAGACGGTTCAGACAAATTCAGGGCTGTCACACACCCCCTCCCCTGGAAAAAGCCAACCATTGCCCTGGAAGGCACATCTTGGTCTGGGAAACCGAGAAAAGTCTCCTCATCACTTTCCTCTACAAAAATATTCAGGACTTTGCGGCGGTTACACTCCTCAGCTGAGGGGCAACAGGCCTTAAGGTGTGAGACTCCTGGGTTTGGGCATATCCAGGACCTTGCGGCACTCAATCTCCTCTAATTCCTCAGCTGAGGGGTAACAGGCCTTAAGGCATGAGACATGTACAACGCACATATCTTCACCTGTGTCCTCTTTCACTACTCTGTAGTTCAGAGGGCCCATCTGCTCCATAATCCTATATGGTCCTTGCCATTTAGGAGCGAGCTTGGCCGAGAAGAATTGTTCAGCTTTTGAGAATGGATGAGAGCGAAGCCACACCTGATCACTAACCCGGAACTGCATGTCTCGTCTCTTCTTATCATAATTTCTCTTCTGCTTGAGACGGGCCTTGATCATGTTCTTTGAGACAAGAGCTCTCAAGTTGTGGAGATGGACTACTTGGTCATAGCATGCATGTCTGGAGTAAACTGCTGGGGCTGTAGCACCATATTCAAGGGTCCTCGGAGGGGACAACACAGGTTTAGCTCTGCAGGGGTGACTCCAGTGGACTCTTGCACAGCAGAATTCAGGGCAAACCGAAACTCAAAGGTGCTTGTCTCAGTGTTTGTGCTAGGTCCCTAAATAGGAAGCAACCATTGTCTTCAAGGTTCGATTAATCCTCTCGTTGAGGTTGGTCTGTGGGTGACAGGCCATGGTCAACTTCTCCGATTCCGTCTTTGGCAGGTCTCCTCAAGGAGATCAGAGATGAATTGGGAACCTCAGTCAGACAGGATGCAATCAGGCACTCCCCAGCGAGTCAGGATCTCTTTTGTGAGGATGTTAGAGACGGTCCTCACTGTGGCCAGACGAAGGGCAAAGAACTCCACGCACTTGGAATAGTAATCAACAAAAACAAGCATGTACATATTGTGATTGGAGCTTCTCGGAAATGGACCCATCAAATCCACTCCTAACATTTCTCAAGGTTGGGTAACCACAGTTTGCTGCAACTTGCCAGCAGAGAAAGCCTTCTGGTTTGTACATTTGACAAACCTGACAGTTTCGGATGTGTGCCTTCACATCCATGCTTAGATGTGACCAGTAAAGTAACGCTAGCAACCGCTTGTAGGTTTTGAACCTGCCCAGCTGACCAGCTAATAGGTCTTCATGAAATTGTTGCAGCAGTTGAAGGCGTAGAGGTTTAGGTATGTACATTTGGTAGAATGTTCTGTGAGGTAGCTGTACAACTCAGTAGACTTTGTCTTCAATGATGGTCAGCTTTGTGGTAGGACTGACCATCTTTTCTCCATCTTCCAGGATAGTCTGGTACAAAGCCTGTACTTCTGGATCATCCTGTTGGGCCTTCCATATGGCCTCATCAGAGACGGGAAAGCACATGTTAGATGAGGGCCACTGTTACCACCAGCAGGAGCTCTGGATAAGGCATCTGGAACAATGTTGTACTTTCCTTTCCTGTATTCTACTGCAAAGAAGAACTCTTGCAACCGTAGAGCCCATCTGATGAGTCTGGTGCTTGGTTTATTGGTCTTGAACACCCACACAAGGGAGGAATGGTCAGTGACTACAGTGAAGTATCTTCCTTCCAGGTAGTACCTCCACTTTTCCAAAGCCCAGACAACCACAAGGCACTCTTGCTCGGTTGTGGAGTAGTTCCGTTCTGCTCAATTCAATGTCCGACTGGCGAACGCTAGCACTTCTTCAGTGCCAAGTCCAGTCGGTTGGACTAGGACAGCACCAAGTCCAACATCACCTGCATCAGTATAAACAACAAAATGGCAGTCAAAGTTGGGATGACCCAAAATGGGAGTTGTGACAAGGTGTTGTTTCAGGGTTTCAAAGGAGGTCTGGCACTCTGCCGTCCATCGGGATTTTGCTCCTTTACGCTTCAATGCATTGTGGTTCTGCCACCTGGGAGAAGTTCGACACAAACCGATGGTGCCATCCCAAGGAACCGTTGAAGGGCCTTGAGGGTGGTTGGCACAGGGAAGTCTTGTACAGCCTTGGTCTTTTCAGGATCCACATGGATGCCGTCAGAAGACATAATATGGCCAAGGAACTTCAGGGAGGTTTAGCAGAAGTTACTCTTCTTTATGTTCAATGTCAGACCAGCTTCTCTTAGCTTGTCCAACACTGCTTGACGAGCTTGAAAGTGTTGTTCTCTGGACTGGGAGTAGATAATTATGTTGTCCAGTTAGACAAAATAGATCTTCCCTTTGAGTTCACCTAACGCAATCTCCATCAGTCTTTGGAAAGTGGCAGGCGCATTCTTTAATACAAAAGGCATCACTTTAAAGGAAAAAACAGGCCCTCAGCACAGACAAAAGCCTGGTCCATCTCAACCTGCCAATTGCCACTATTGAGGTCAAGGGTTGTGAACACAACAGCGCCAGACAATGATTCGAGGATCTCTTGTATGGTGGGAAGAGGATAGACATCAGTCTGGGAGACATTGTTGGTCTTCCTATAGTCCACACAAAATCTCAGACCACCAGTCTTTTTTGGGATGAGGACAACAGGAGCAGCCCAGGGAGAGGAGGAATGTTCAATTATATCTTGTGTCAACATATCATTAATGAGTCCCTTTTGGATGATTAGCTTCGCTGGGGACAATCAATATGGCTTCTGCTTGATCTGCATTTCCTGTGAAAATGTTAGCTAGCTAACAAGCTTGTGTGTGCAAAATAGCACTAGAATTAAAAACACATCTTAACTTTTTGTAGTTAATCATTCCAATGTGAAACATGATAACTATTGCATGCTTAACTAGCACTGAAAAATGTAATACATTTTTCTCCAATTAAACATCTCTACCTAATTTCTGAACCGCACTTGTAACGTTGTCAGTAGGCTTCAGTAACCTATGCTTCAGAGGGGAGGGGCAGATAGCCTACACGTGCACCCACTGGCAAAGATTTCCAGCTGGCAGGCAGACACTGGAATATGTTTCTGAATGACAGTGAGGGCTTTGCATAGGCACTATGTTGAGATTTTTGTGGGACTGGGGAAAAAATGCCCGGAACGTAAAATAACATTATTAACCGGTTCCCATGCTTTTAAAATGACAGTTCTCTTCCGGAACAGTATAGATCACTTTCGGTTCGGGTTCTGTTCCTTAAATAATTGTTATTTTCTGGTTTTCTGTTCAGTTCCCTGAACCGGTTCCAACCTTTGCTTGTGAACGCCTAACACTGTAAGATCACATTTTATAACTTAGCTAATCATGTTGGCAATACAACAAGCATTCAAATGACAAGCTTTCAAACGCAACATGCAACAATTTAAAAGATTTTACTGAGTTACAGTTCATATATGGAAATAAATTCATTAGGGGCTAATCTACGGATTTCACATGACTGGGAATACAGACATGCAACTGTAGGTCACAGATACCTTGGGAAAAAGGTAGGGGTGTGGACCAGAAAACCAGTCAGTGTCTTGTGACCACCATTTGCCTCATGCAGCGCGACACATCTCCTTCACATAGAGTTGATCAGGCTGTTGTTTGTGGCCTGTGGAATGTTGTCCCACTCCTCTTCAATGGCTGTGCGAAGTTGCTGGATATTGGCAGTAACTGGAACACGCTGTCGTACAAGTCGATCCAGAGCATCCCAAACATGCTCAATGGGTGACATGTCTGGGGAGTATGCAAACAATGGAAGAACTAGGTAATTTTCCGCTTCCAGGAACTGTGTATAGATCCTTGCGAAATGGGGCCGTGCATTATCATGCTAAAACATGAGGTGATGGCGGTGGATGAATGGCAAGACAATGGGCCTCAGGATCTCATCACTGTATCTCTGTGCATTCAAATTGCCATCGATAAAATGCAATTGTGTTTGTTGTCCGTAGCTTATGCCTGCCCATAGCATATCCCCACCGCCACCATGGGGCACTCTGTTCACAACATTGACATCAGCAAACTGCTCACCCACACGACGCCATAGCAAGAGCACTGGTGGACATTTCTGCAGTCAGTATGCCAATTGCAAGCTCCCTCAACTTGAGACATCAGTGGCATTGTGTTGTATGACAAAACTACACATTTTAGAGTGGCCTTGTATTGTCCCCAGCACAAGGTGCACCTGTGTAATGATCATGCTGTTGAATCAGCTACTTGATAATCCACACCTGTCAATTGGATGTATTATCTTGGCAAAGGAGAAATGCTCACTAAAAGGGATGTAAACAAATTTGTGCAAACCTTTTTAGAGAAATAAGCTAGTTGTGCGTATAAAACATTTTTGGGATCTTTTATTTCAGCTCATGAAACATGGGAGCAACACTTTACATGTTGTGTTTATACTTTTGTTCAGTGTAGTTGAAGACTTATTTGAGTCATGAAAGTGCATTGAAATTACTTAGGAACTGTGCACACTTTAGAGAGGTGTGTGGCCACTTGGAGACACCAGTTAGTCCTCTCACTTAAACCCTTGTAATGGTTTTGTCTTATGTTGCACCTACCCCACATTTTCTTGAATATTCTTATCATGTTACTGAATCTCTGAAACTGGAAACACTTATCTCCCTCACTAGCTTTAAGCACCAGCTGTCAGAGCAGCTCACAGATCACTGCACCTGTACATAGCCCATCTATAATTTAGCCCAAACTACTACCTCTTCCCCTACTGTATTTATTTATTTTATTTATTTTGCTCCTTTGCACCATATTATTTACATTTGAACTTTGAACTTTCTTCAAACTACAAATCTACCATTCCAGTGTTTTTCTTGCTATACTTTATTTACTTTGCCACCATGGCATTTTTTTGCCTTTACCTCCCTTATCTCACATCATTTGCTCACATTGTATATAGTCTTATTTTTTTCTACTGTATTATTGACTGTATGTTGTTTACTCCATGTGTAACTCTGTGTTGTTGTATGTTGTCAAACTGCTTTGCTTTATCTTGGCCAGGTCGCAATTGTAAATGAGAACTTGTTCTCAACTTGCCTACCTGGTTAAATAAAGGTGAAAAAAAAAAAAAAAAGAAATGTATCCAGAATATTTTCAGATTTTGTTAAACAAATACAGCGAAAAGTACAGTAAATGTACAATGCACATAAAATCAACAGTGTAATATTTGGATTCAGTATTGTGTCAGGTGAACTGTTGTGTCCTCAACTTTGGTCTTATAATTTCCCCATAATCTCCAAGCTGTTCCCTTTTGATTGTTACCATGCTTATACATCTTCTGTAACAAACATTTAAATTTAGCCGTATCCATATAGACCAATTCTCACGTGTGTAAAAGGTTAATGACAGTGGTCAACACTTTTATTCAAATGAGTTAGGCGGTTTTTATTTATTTAACTTTTATTGAACTAGGCAAGTCAGTTAAGAACAACTTCTTATTTACAATGACGGCCTACACAGGCCAAACCAGGACGACGCTGGGCCAATTGTGCGCCGCCCCATGGGATTCCCAATCACGGCCAGTTGTGATACAACTGTTATATCACATCCATTGTCGTATTACTAGTATATAGCTTTACTTTACACAGGCGTACATTTACACTTCCACACAGCTAACTCTACACTGTTGTATTACAGGCCTGTTTAAATCCAAGGCCCAGGAGGAGACCAAAGGACCCATGCTCAGGTCAGCTCTGCATGGGAGACGGAGCTTCAGCAAGCACACTAGTGAGGAGGGGGACGGTCAACCACAAACCAAGAAAAAGAAGATCGACCTGATCTTCAAAGATGTCCTGGAAGCTTCTCTGGAGGCCTCCAAGAGCCAGGAAACTCCTCTGAATAGCACCTTCTCCCTGAGGCGGGCCAGAGCTCAGCATGTCAGCCACCACTACAGCCACCCCACACTCACCTCCCAGAGTGGGGAGTCTTATTTGGCCCAGGAGGAATGCAAAGTGCCAGGTCTGAGTCTCCACCCATCAGAGCACTTAGATGGGGGTTTTGATGTTCGTTGTCTGAAGATGGAGGATTCAGAAGACGACCCTGGTCAGACTCATGAGGGGCCTTCCACCTCATTTTGCCCCAACTGTGTGAAGCTTAAGAGGAGGATTCGGGAGCTGGAGGCAGAGGTGTTTCGTCTGAGGGGAGGGGAGCAGGAGGTACCCCTCCACCCTGAGCTCGCACCTATAGATGAGCTCCAAGGTAGGTCATATAGAGAAACGGAGCATTGTGGCAAGGGTTATTCGGTGAGATTGTTCCTCTGCTTTGTAGCACATTTCAGATGTTACATTTTCTGTTCTTTCTATATTCACCTTCAATTAAAATGTGGATGCCCCATATCACAATCCACATCATTATCAGTAGAAAAGCATTTTTCATTATTTTGGTTAGGCTAACTGAAACAAGAAGTTGAGCTAAACACCGTTTGTGAGTTAACATTAAATTATGTGAAACAAACTGTGTGAAATAATTGTCACAGTGATTTCCTGCTTTAGATTTTGCATTAGTGAATTTTTTGTGTGTGTGTATATTCTAGGGGATTCAAAATAGATACACATGCTTGCACATGTATTTTATAGATGTAAAACAAATTATTTAAATTATTTATTTCTGCCTGGATTTTGGAAATCTCCGATATTCTGTGGATTTGGTAGGATACTAGTCTGATCAAATTCCAGTAATAGGAAGAAAATCTTCAATTGTTTATCAGGTGTTGCATACAGTATTGCATTGCTGAGGTTGTTTTTTTATTATATTTATGTTATATCCATTTATTTTCAGCAGTTGAGGCTATAACCCCTATTCCCGTGCTGCTGGATGAGGATGATCCGGATGTGGAGTCTGCAGATGAGTCCATCACTGCTGACCTCATGGTGGCTGCTGACGACTCCTCCAAGCTGTTTGCTGTAACTGGACGGCGCATACGCCGCTTCAAGCAGGAATGGCTCAAGAAGTTCTGGTTCCTACGCTACTCGCCAACGCTCAATGAGATGTGGTGTCATGTCTGTCGCCAGTACACCGTCCAGTCCTCACGCACCTCCGCCTTCATCATCGGCTCCAAGCAGTTCAAGATCCACACCATCAAGCTGCACAGCCAAAGCAACCTACATAAGAAGTGCCTTCAGCTATACAAGCTCCGCATGCACCCAGAGAAGACCGAGGAGATGTGTCATAACATGCTGCTGCTGTTCAATGCTGCTTACCATCTGGCCCTGGAAGGCCGGCCCTTCTCAGACCTGCAAGCTCTGGCCGAGTTGCTTAAGAAATGCGAGCTCAAGGTAGTCGACCAGTATATGAACGAAAGCGATTGCCAGACCCTCATCCACCATATTGCCAGGGCGCTTAAGGAAGACCTGGCAGAGAGGATACGCCTGTCACCCTTCCTCAGTGTCATCATGGACGGGCAGAGCGAAGGCTTGCTGTCAGACACCGTTGCCGTCTATGTGCAGTTCACCACCAGCGAGGGACCCCCTGCCACAGGGTTCCTCTCCCTGCAGAGGCTGAGCGTTGGCAGTGTGGATGGCTACCTCCAGGCCATTGATCGGGCCTTTGCTGTGCTTGGTCTGAGGCTTCAGGACATGCTGGTGGCTGGTCTGGGGGTCGATGGCTCCAACATCTCCTCCAGTTTGAGAGCAAATATGTACATTGATTTACGGAAGATGCTCCCCTGGATCCTCTGCTTGCCGGTCATGATCCATCGTCCTCACCTGGAGGTGCTGGATGCCATCAGTGGGAAGGAGCTGTCCTGTCTGGAGGACCTGGAGAACAACCTGAAGCAGCTGCTGAGCTTCTACCGGTACTCGCCTCGCATGATGGCCGAGCTCAGGACTACCGCCCCCACACTGTCTGAGGAGACAGAGTTCCTGGGAGACATACGAGCCGTCCGCTGGATTATAGGGGAGCCAAATGTCCTGAACGCCCTTCTCAAAGATTACCTGGAGGTGGTGGCGCACCTCAAGGATATTAGCAGCCAAACGCAGAGGGCAGATGCAGCAGCCATTGCCTTGACCCTACTTCAGTTCCTCATGGATTACCAGTCTGTCAAGCTAATATACTTTCTCCTGGATGTCATCGCTGTCCTTTCACGCCTTGCTTTCATCTTCCAGGGGGACTACCTGCTGGTGTCTCAGGTAGATGCCAAGATCGAAGAGGCCATCCATGATATCGGTCAGCTGGTGGACTGCCCTGGGGAGTACCTGCAGGAGTTTGAGGATAATTTCCGCGAAAGTTTTAATGGCGTAGACCTGAAGAACTTACGGGTCGCAGAGTCCAAGTTCCAATCCATCCGCGAAAAGATCTGCCAGAAGAGCCAGGGCATCTTGTCCCAGCGACTCGACATGCACAGCCGCACAGTGGTCAAGGCGTGCCGGGTGCTCGACCTCACCACCTGGCCACGCAACAGGGATGACCTGCAAGCCTTTGGGGAGGAAGAGATCCTGCTTATCTTTGACCACCTTGAAGCGATTCCCTCTGCTGTCCGGGAGGCATTGCAGGACAGAATTGACGCTCGGGGCAGCCTGCTGGTGGAGTGGAGGGACCTCAAAGCTGACTATTGCGGCATGAACGGCTTCAAGGAGGTGGTCAGTCAAATCTCTAGGTACAAGCAGCGCTTCCCTCTGCTTAACCGCATCCTCCAAGTCGTCAGGGTCCTGCCCACTTCCACCGTCTGCTGTGACAAGGGCCGGGGGTCCCTGCAGAAAGTGCGTAAGAACAACTGCTCAAGGCTGACGCTGGACCAGATGAATGACCTACTGACCCTTGCGGTTAACGGGCCACCCATGGCCAACTTCGATGGCAAGCGACCATTGGACAGCTGGTTTGAGGAGAAGTCTGGCAACAGTTATTCACTCTCAGCTGAAATGCTGAGTAGAATGTTGGCTAATGAACAAAAGTCTGTTTTGCACAGCATGGATGTGAACACAGAGTTCTACCCTGATATTTGACTGATAAGGGCCAGGGCTTTACTCCACTTTATTCCAAAAGCTAGGGATGTAGCGATTCACCGATATGCATTGGTCCCCGATTTAAATGTTTAAGATACAATGGCATCGGTTTTCGGACCCCAAACCGATCCAAATGTAGCATGCATCGGTCAGAAAATCGATTCATAGGTTACGAATTGCCAAGTTCACATTTTGTTTTGCACATATTCTTTCTACCTAATCTTTTGTCACAACTGATGCGTCCTCTCCTTCAGGGTCGAACAGCATGTAACTGTGTTGACAGTCATTGATCTACAAGTGATTTTGCATGCCGAAACAACCCAAGGCAATATCAGTAGCCTAGTCAAACTGTGCACTGTGCCGAGTGACAACCTATGTCATTTGCTAGGTTATTGTTATCTATGCGCTTTTGAAAATGTTGTTTTCCCCGAAATAAAAGTAAGCTACTGGAGACACAACTCTCATCTGGCTATAGGGTACCTGTTGAATGGAGATTACAATAAATGTTATTTTGATTGGTCGGGTTAACCCTCAGCAGTCATTTTGGTAGTTTGGCTTTAAACTATCAGTGTATATGGTCATTTTTAGATATACAAGGTCAAGTTTAAAATGTCATAACTAGGACAGCAATCACTTTTGCGAGGCACACTGCATGGCCGAAACGAGAGGACAAAAGATTACTTCTTAACTTCCAAACGTTCAATTTTGAGATGGGGGGGGGGGGGGGTTGAAATCCAAAGTTGTGCTATTTATTCATTAATCTGCTAAAATTACAAGTTAATTAGTGGGTGATGGTTATTTCAGAGCCAAAGTGGGGGGACAAAAAACATCATTGCCCCCTCACTCCAATCTATAGTGGTAGTGGGGAGGTAGATGCCTAGTCTCCCTTATGGCTCAGCTCAAGTGCCTACATAGTGCATACACCATAGACATACAGTACCAGTCAAAGGTTTGGACACACCTACTCATTCAAGAGTTTTTTCTTTATTTTTACTATTTTCTACATTGTAGAATAATAGTGTAAGACATCAAAACTATGAAATTACACCTATGGATTCGAGTAGTAACCAAAAAAGTGTTAAACAAATCAAAATATATTTTAGATTCTTCAAAGTAGCCACCCTTTGCCTTGATGACAGATTTGCACACTCTTGGCATTCTCTCAACCAGCTTCACCTGGAATGGTTTTCCAAAAGTCTTTAACCTCTCTGGGCTACGTGGGACGCTTGCCAGTGAAATATCAGGGTGGCAAATTCAAAAACAACAAAATGTCATAATTCAACTTTCTCAAACATACAACTATTTTACACCATTTTAAAGATACACTTCTCCTTGATGTAACCACATTGTCCGATTTTAAAAAGGCTTTACAGCGAAAGCAAAACTTTTGATTATGTTAGGAGAGTAGATAGACAAAAATAATCACACAGCCATTTTCCAAGCAAGGACATGTGTCAATAAAACCCAAAACACAGCTAAATGAAGCACTAACCTTTGACGATCTTCATCAGATAACACTCCTAGGACATTATGTTACACAATACATGTGTGTTTTGTTCAATAAAGTTCATATTTATATCCAAAAACAGCATTTTACATTGGCGCATGATGTTCAGAAAATGTATTCCCACCAAAACGTCCAGTGAATGTGCACATCAATTTACAAAAATACTCATCATAAACAATGACAAAATATATAACAATTATTTAAAGAATTTTAGATAGACTACCCCTGGATGCAACCGCTGTGTCAGATTTTAAAATAGCTTTACAGAGAAAGCACATTTTTCAATATTCTGAGTACATAGCTCAGCCATCATGGTGAGCTATACAGACACCCGCCAAGTTCGGGGCAACCTAAACTCAGAATTAGTATTAGAAATATTCTCTTACCTTTGCTGATCTTTGTCAGAATGCACTCCCAGGACTGCTACTTCCACATGAAATGTTGTTTTTGTTCCAAATAATCCATATTTATGTCCAAATACCTCCGTTTTGTTCGTGCATACAGATCACTTATCCAAAGGCATAACGCGCGAGCGTGGAACCAAAGACGAAAAGTCAAAATGTTCCATTACCGTACTTAGAAACATGTCAAACGCTGTTTAAAATCAATCTTTATGGTATTTTTAACGTAAAAATGCAGATAATATTCCAACCGGACAATAGCGTATTCATTGAAGGAGAAAAAGAAGGAACAGCGTGCTCGCGTGACCGCGCATATCCAATCCCTTTGTTGCCAGGCAGACCACTCAGTAACTGAGCTCCTATACTCTGCCCAGTGACAAAAGAATGCTCAAACCACTTTCTGAAGGCTTTAGACAGCCAATGGAAGCCTTAGGAAGTGCAACGTAACCCCACGGATACTGTAGTTTCGAAAGGGACTAGAAAGAAGAACTACAATTCTCAGATCCTCCACTTCCGGGTTGACTTTTTCTCAGGTTTTTGCCTGCCATATGGGTTCTGTTATACTCACAGACACCATTCAAACCGTTTTAGAAACTTCAGAGTGTTTTCTATCCAAATCTACTAATAATATGCATATTCTAGTTTCTGGGCCAGAGTAGTAACCTGTTTAAATTGGGTACGTTTCTCATCAGGCCGTGAAAATACTCCCCCCTAGCCCAGACAGGTTAAGGAGTTCCCACATATGCTGAGCGCTGTTGGCTGCTTTTCTTTCATTCTGCGGTCCAACTCATCCAAAACCCTCTCAATTGGGTTGAGGTCGGGTGATTGTGGAGGCCAGTTCATCTGATTCAGCACTACATCACTATCCTTCTTGGTCAAATAGCCCTTATACAGCCTGGATGTGTGTTGGGTCATTGTCCTGTTGAAAAACAAATGTTTGTCCCACTAAGTGCAAACCAGATGGGATGGCGTATCGCTGCAGAATGCTGTGGTAGCCATGCTGGTTAAGTGTACCTTGAATTCTAAATAAATCACTGACAGTGTTACCAGCAAAGCACCATCACACCACCTCCTCCATGCTTCACAGTGGGAACAACACATGCGGAGATCATCAGTTCACCTACTCTGCGTCTCACAAAGACATGGCGGTTGGAACCAAAAATCTCAAATTTGGACTCATTAGACTGTAAGAATATTTTGAAAATAAATACAACGCAGAGTTCGAGAGTATGAGAGGAGTAAAAACTAGAGTACTAATGGTCAATAGTGAATTATAAATAGGAGTTGGGTTTCAGTTTAACATCTGTTCAGAATCTGTGGAATGTCACTCCTGAACTCAGAGCGAAGTGTGCTATGTGGGCCACGTTTTCATTGGTCTGTACAATGAGTCTGGAGTGGGATGATTGGTTAACCCCAGGCTAGGGTGGGGGGTTATAAGTGGCATCCTGTTCTTTGTTCTGGGGGAAAAGCTGAGGACAGTGGGAGACTGAACATCTGCGTCCCAGCATAACATCTTGATTTGTCCTCTGAATAAACCTATTTTTCTCCCCTGATTTGCTTTGGAGTTTGTGTTATTGAAGAATAACATAAATTGCTAACAAGACCAAAGGACAGACTTCCACCGGTCTAATGTCCATTGCTCGTGTTTTTTGGCCCAAGCAAGTCTCTTCTTATTGGTGTCCTTTAGTAGTGGTTTCTTTGCAGCAATTTGACTATGAAGGCCTGATTCAAGCAGTCTCCTCTGAACAGTTGATGTTGAGATGTGTCTGTTACTTGAACTCTGTGAAACATTTAGGCTGCAATCTGAGGTGCAGTTAACTCTAATGAATTTATCCTTTGCAGCAGAGGTAACTCTGGGTCTTCCTTTCCTGGGATGGTCCTCAAGAGAGCCAGTTTCATCATAAAGTCGGCTGTTCCGGAATGACTGACCTTCATGTCTTAAAGTAATGTTGGACTGTAGTTTCTCTTTGCTTATTTGAGGTGTTCTTGCCATAATCTAGACTTGGTATTTTACCAAATAGGGCTATCTTCTGTATACCACCCCTACCTTGTCACAACACAACTGATTGGCTAAAACGCATTAAGGAAAGAAATTCCACAAATGAACTTTTAACAAGGCACACCTGTTAATTTAAATGCATTCCAGGTGACTACCTCATGAAGCTGGTTGAGAGAATGCCAAGAGTGCATAGCTGTCATCAAGGCAAAGGGTGGCTACTTTGAAGAATCTGACATAAAACACTTTATTGGTTACTACAGTTGAAGTCGGAAGTTTACATACACTTAGGTTGGAGTCATTAAAACTCGTTTTTCAACCACTCCACACATTTCTTGTTAACCAACTATAGTTTTGGCAAGTCGGTTAGCACATCTACTTTGTGCATGACACAATACATTTTTCCAACAATTGTTTACAGACAGATTATTTCACTTATAATTCACTGTATCACAATTCCAGTGGGTCAGAAGTTTACATACACTAAGTTGACTGTGCCTTTAAACAGCTTGGAAAATTCCAGAAAATGTCATGGCTTTAGAAGCTTCTGATAGGTTAATTGACATCATTTGAGTCAATTGGAGGTGTACCTGTGGATGTATTTCAAGGCCTACCTTCAAACTCAGTGCCTCTTTACTTGACATCATGGGAAAATCAAAAGAAATCAGCCAAGACCTCAGAAAAAAAATTGTAGACCTCCACAAGTCTGCTTCATCATTGGGAGCAATTTCCAAACGCCTGAAGGTACTACGTTCATCTGTACAAACAATAGCACACAAGTATAAACATCAACGGACAACACAGTCGTCATATCGCTCAGGGAGGAGACGCATTCTGTCTCCTAGAGATGAATGTACTTTGGAGCAAAAAGTGCAAATCAATCCCAGAACAACAGCAAAGGACCTTGTGAAGATGCTGGAGGAAACAGGTACAAAAGTATATCTACAGTAAAACGAGTCCTATATCGACATAACCTGAAAGGCCGCTCAGCAATGAAGAAGCCACTGCTCCAAAACCACTATGAAAAAGCCAGACTACGGTTTGCAACTGCACATGGGGACAAAGATTGTACTTTTTGGAGAAATGTCCTCTGGTCTGATGAAACAAAAATATAACTTTTTGGCCATAATGACCATAGTTATGTTTGGAGGAAAAAGGGGGAGGCTTGCAAGTCGAGGAACACAATCCCAACCGTGAAGCACAGGGGTGGCAGCATCATATTGTGGGGGTGCTTTGCTGCAGGAGGGACTTGTGCACTTCACAAAATAGATGGCATGATGAGAAAGGAAAATTATGTGGATATATTGAAGCAACATCTCAACACATCAGTCAGGAAGTTGAAGCTTGGTCGCAAATGAGTCTTCCAAATGGACAATGACCCCAAGCATACTTCCAAAGTTGTGGCAAAATGGCTTAAGGACATTTTGACAAAGTCAAGGTATTGGAGTGGCCATCACAAAGCCCTGACCTCAATCCTATAGAAAATTTGTGGACAGAACTGAAAAAGCATGTGCGAGCGAGGAGAAATGGGCCAAAATTCACCCAACTTATTGTGGAAATCTTGTGGAAGGCTACCTGAAACCTTTAACCCAATTTAATCAATTTAAAGGCAATGCTACCAAATACTAATTGAGTGTATGAAAACTTCTGACCCACTGGGAATGTGATGAAAGGAATAAAAGCTGAAATAAATCATTTTCTCAACTATAATTCTGACATTTCACATTCTTAAAATAAACTGGTGATCCTAACTGACCTAAGACAGGGAATTTTTACTAGGATTAAATGTCAGGAATTGTGAAAACTGAGTTTAAATGTATTTGCTAAGGTGTATGTAAACTTCCGACTTCAACTGTACATGATTCCATATGTGTTAATTCATAGTTTTGATGTCTTAACTACTTGACTTTTGACTGGTACTGTATATCCTGTTTTGGTGATTGATATTTTTATTGTGGCTTTGATGGTATTAAAATATTCCATCAGGAGGAATATATTATTTTAGTTATATTGCCTTAACAAATGTAGGCCTACATTATTTTGTATAATATTAGTTTTGCAAGGTGAATGAACATGATTAAAGTTAGCTTAAATAGCCATACATTCGCCAACATTCGTTATTCAAAATATTGTTACTTTGCAGATATTTCTTGCATTTATTATTGTATTTCTCATTGCTTCCCATTGCCGTCGGCTGTCGGTTAACCAGCCGGTTACAGACTCATTTTCAGCCGGCACATTTTTCCACTTCATATCAAACTAGGCATACTTTTCATTTAAAAGTTTTAGTTCACTAGTCCATCGTGCCCTCTCCTGCCGGAATGAACAATTTGCATGTTCTAGCGATCTATTGATAGGATAGGCGCCTATCAGAGACAAAGCGAGCGATGACAGGAAAAACGCAGTCTGCTGTCTGTCCCGCCTCCCGGTATTTTATTTTCTGCTTCACAAAGCCAGCTACGCGCAATCGTGGCGCACAGTAGGCTATTTACTGTGCAGTGATTATCAACTGAACAGCAAGTGGTGACGAGTTTATGAAAGGTGTCAAACTGACGGAATAAATTCAATCTTCTATATCCATTTGGCATTCATAAATCATGCAACGTGGTTATATGTCCAAGGTATCGCATCGAGACAAGTAAACCGAAAGATTTCCTAGGATGTCGGTGCTTGCCAGACAATGACGCTTAAATGGGAGGAACGTCTTGGCGATTATCAGCAGATAAATTATGAAAACATTAGATTAAGATCGTGAATCATCACTGCAGGAACAGTAGCTAGTGGAGAGCATTCTGGTCCAAATACAATATTCAGGGCCCTCAAGGAATCCAGGCATTACAATGTAATTCAACCATATACATTTTGTTATTGACCTTTAGTAGGGCATCAACTAAATATTGAAAATGTATAAATTTTCCCAAGTTTATCATAAGACATGAACAGAAAGCATCAGTGATTCGTGTTTCCTGCAACTTTCTGGAGGCAATGAGAATGCCTGTGTGTGTGTGCGAGCTGCAAGTGTCTACCACTTTTTGTAGCAGTTAGTGATGATGTTAATGAAAACAGTCTTCTGGTAGATGGAAAGGCTTTCCCAAAAACTGCAAAGTAGCCTATGCTTACCTGCCAGAATGATCTGATTATTTTCATCTATCCTATAGGTATTTGTTTTGCAAACTCTACCATCACAGGTGCGCTACAACACACCCTCTTGCTAGTGTAACAGTGTAGGTTCCGTCCCAACCCGGGATCGAACCAGGGACCCTTGCACACATCAACAACTGACACCCCAGGAAGCATCGTTACCCATCGCGCCACAAAAGCCGCGGCTCTTGCAACGCAAGGGGAAACCCTACTTCAAGTCTCAGAGCGAGTGACGTCACTGATTGAAACTCTGTTAGCGCGCACCACCGCTAACTAACTAGCCATTTCACATCGGTTACACTAGGTGCTCACTTGAATAAAGGGTAACTACACTCGAAAATCAACATTTCTCACATTTTTCACATACCTCAAAAGTGGACTTCTGATGTGGTTTGAAGCATTTTTGTACATTTAGAACATCTATGTTGTTTTTCTATGAAAAGGGGGTGATATTGAGCGCAACAACCTGAAAACACTGGGAAAAAGAGAAACCTGGGAGAAAAAAACGTTTTTTTCAAGATGTTACATAATTTGAAGAAAACATAATTATGGCAAGTCATATCTTGCAGAAAAACTAAAGACTTTAATCTCAATAGAAGACAGGTTAAATATTTAAAAATGTTTAATGTTCTCTTACGTAGAAAATACTCCTGATTGTATAGGACTAGACAATATCCAAAGCAACTAATAACACACCGAATTCATACATTTTCAGTAATTTAAATTGTAAATTAATGTCTTTCTACACAATAACACAATATATTTTTCCAATCTGGGAAGTAAACATGATAAAGTATTCAATAATTTTGCTGTGTATTTCGGCTATACTCTGTACTTGTGGAAAACATTGCATTTCTCTTTGCATTTACTTCTCTTGACAAATCTTATGTAGGACAGCTTTGAGAGACATATATTACTGCAATGTAGTCACAATGTGTGCATTATGTATAAGTATATGATTTATGGCCACATTCAAGACAATTTAGAGGTAAACATTATTTTGCCCATTTTATTATATAATTTACTAAATGACAATACCTAATTAAGTAGTGGAAAGAAAGTTTCCCTGATATGCATTTTGCATAATATTTGTGGCTGCTACAGTTGTTGTTGTACATGCCATAATTTCGATTTCAGAAGGGTCTGGGTAACTGGAATGTGTTGAGATAATATATTGACATCTTTCCTTGCTTTGCTTTTTTAAAAGAATTTGAGATAATATCTTTAATCAGTTATACAAAACACAGATCATTTCAGATGGAGTGAATATGCATTGAAAATCCCACAAACCACTAACTTTGCACCCGTGTTGTATGACCTGAACTGTAAGTAACTGTTAACTAAGGTTGATGGGATCCATTCTCTCATGTTGTTTAATGACTAAGACCTTTTCACTTTATTGTTGGAAATGTACTGTGTATTGTAAATGTATTATACTTTATATTGACTATTTAAAGTTAAGTGGCCATGCATTAATATGTAACATATATTTTTGCTTGTATATTGAAAGTGAATTATTGGGACTTAATTTTTGTTGTTATATTGAGCATTTTGGTTTCAACATGATTTGTTTAAATTGTTAACAATTGAATTAAAGGCATACCACTTTATGGTGACTGTCTGAGACAGACAGTTTGAAGCCTCTGATTTCACTTTTAAATTAATGAATGTCATTTGTTTGCATGTTTGGTGTACAGTACCAGTCAAAAGTTTGGACACACCTACTCATTCCAGGGTTTTTCTTTATTTTTACTATTGTCTACATTGTAGAATAATAGTGAAGACATCAAAACTATGAAATAAGACATAGGGAAACGTAGTAACCAAAAAAGTGTTAAACAAATATAAATATATTTGAGATTCTTCAAAGTAGCCATCATTTGCCTTGATGACAGCTTTGCACACTCTTGGCATTCTCTCAACCAGGTGTGCCTTGTTAAAAGTTCATTTGTGGAATATCACATCAAATGTATTTATAAAGCCCTTCTTACATCAGCTGATATCTCAAAGTGCTGTACAGAAACCCAGCCTAAAACCCCAAACAGCAAGCAATGCAGGTGTATAAGCACAGTGGCTAGGAAAAACTCCCTAGAAAGGCCAGAACCTAGGAAGAAACCTAGAGAGGAACCAGGCTATGAGGTGTGGTCAGTCCTCTTCTGGCTGTGCCGGGTGGAGATTTTAACAGAACATGGCCAAGATGTTCAAATGTTCATAGATGACCAGCAGGGTCAAATAATAATAATCACAGTGGTTGTCGAGGGTGCAACAGGTCAGCACCTCAGGAGTAAATGTCAGTTGGCTTTTCATAGCCGGTCATTCAGAGTATCTCTACCGCTCCAGCTGTCTCTAGAGAGTTGAAAACAGTAGGTCTGGGACAGGTAGCACATCCGGTGAACAGGTCAGGGTTCCATAGCCGCAGGCAGAACAGTTGAAACTGGAGCAGCAGCACGGCCAGGTGGACTGGGGACAGCAAGGAGTCATCAGGCCAGGTAGTTCTGAGGCATGGTTCTAGGGCTCAGATACTCCAACACATAAACCACTGCAGCATAAATACTGGAGGCTGAGACAGGAGAGGTCAGGAGACACTGTGGCCCTGTCCGACGATACCACCAGACGGCCAAACAAGGAGGATTTAACCCCACCCACTTTGCCAAAGCACAGCCCCCACACCACTAGAGGGATATCTTCAACCACCAACATACCATCCTGAGACAAGGCCGAGTATAGCCCACAAAGATCTCCACCACGGCACAACCCAAGGGGTGGCGCCAACCCAGACAGGAAGACCACATCAGTGACTCAATCCACTCAAGTGACGCACCCCTCCTAGGGGCGACATGGAAGAGCACCAGTAAGCCAGTGACTCAGCCCCTATAATAGGGTTAGAGGCAGAGAATCCCAGTGGAGAGAGGGGAACCGGCCAGGCAGAGGTCGTTGCTCCAGTGCCTTTCCGTTCACCATCACACTCCTGGGCCTGACTACACTCAATCATAGGACCTACTGAAGAGATGAGTCTTCAATAAAGACTTAAAAGTTGAGACCAACTCTGCGTCTCACATAGGTAGGCAGACCATTCCATAAAAATGGAGCTCTATAGGAGAAAGCCCTGCCACTAGCTGTTTGCTTAGAAATTCTAGGGACAGTTAGGAGGCCTGCGTCTTGTGACCGTAGCGTACGTGTAGGTATGTATGGCAGGACCAAATCGGAAAGATAGGTAGGAGCAAGCCCATGTAATGCTTTGTAGGTTAGCAGTAAAACCTTGAAATCAACCTTTGCCTTAACAGGAAGCCAGTGTAGAGAGGCTAGCACTGGAGTAATATGATCAAATTTCTTTGGGTTCTAGTCAAGATTCTAGCAGCCGTGTTTAGCACTAACTGAAGTTTATTTAGTGCTTTATCCGGGTAGCCGGAAAGTAGAGCATTGCAGTAGTCTAACCTAGAAGTGACAAAAGAATGGATACATTTTTCGGCATCTTTTTTGGACATACAGTTACTCACCAAGTTTTGGAGTCAACTAAACTCAGAATTAGTATTATAAATCTTCCCTTACCTTTGCTGATCTTCGTCGGAATGCACTCCCAGGACTCCCGCAAGAAATGTTCTTTTTGTTCGAAATACTCCATATTTATGTTCAAATACCTCCGTTTTGTTCGCACGTTCAGATCACTAATCCAAAGGCATAACGCGAGAGCGCAAAACCAGAGACAAAAAGTCAAATAGTTCCATTACCATTCGTAGAAACATGTCAAACGATGTTTACAATCAATCCTTAGGGTCTTTTTAAAATAAAACTTCGATAATATTCCAACCGGACAATAGCGTATTCATTACAGAGGAAAAAGAGGGAGCAGCGCGCCAGTGTGCCCGCGCAGTAAACAACTCACTGGTCCCAGGCAGTCCACTGATTGACTGAGCTCCTATTCTCTGCCCAGTAACAGTAGACACTTCAAACAAGTTTCTAAAGGCTGTTGACAGCCAATGGAAGCCTTAGGAAGTGCAAAATGACCCCACAGACACTGTAGTTGGAATAGGGATTAAAACCACAAGTTTCTTCCTGGTTGGATTTTTTCTCAGATTTTTGCCTGCCATATGAGTTCTGTTGTACTCACAGACATCATTCAAACAGTTTTAGAAACTTCAGAGTGTTTTCTATTCAAATCTACTAATAATATGCATATCCTACCTTCTGGGCCCGAGAAGCAGGCAGTTTAATTTGGGCACGCCTTTCATCCGGACGTCAAAATACTGCCCCCTATCCTAGAGAAGTTAAGACATGAAGGTCAGTTTCAAGAACTTGGAAAGTTTCTTCAAGTGCAGTCTCAAATACCATCAAGTGCTATGATGAAACTGGCTCTCATGAGGGCCGCCACAGGAAAGAAAGACCCAGAGTTACCTCTGCGGCAGAGGATAAGTTTATTGGAGTTACCAGCCTGTCACGTCCTGACCAGTGAAAAGGGTCATTTGCCATAGTAGAATGGTCAGGGCGTGGCGGGGGGTTGTTTTCTGTGTTTTGGGGTTTTGTGTTTCTAGGGGAATTTGTTCTAGTTTTCTATTTCTATGTTTCGTTTTCCATGCTTGGCCGAGTATGGTTGCCAATCAGAGGCAGGTGTATTTCATTGTTTGGTGAGGGTCAAACTTGGTGGGTGTCAAAATAGCTAGCCGTGATGGCTGGGCTATCTACTCAGAATATTGCAAAATGTGCTTTCACCGAAAAGCTATTTTAAAATCGGACACCTCGATTGCATAAAGGAGTTCTCTATCTATAATTCTTAAAATAACTGTTATGTTTTTTGTGAACGTTTATCGTGAGTAATTTAGTAAATTCACCGGAAGTTTTCGGTGGGTATGCTAGTTCTGAACATCACATGCTAATGTAAAAAGCTGGTTTTTGATATAAATATGAACTTGATTGAACAAAACATGCATGTATTGTATAACATAATGTCCTAGAAGTGTCATCTGATGAAGACCATCAAAGGTTAGTGCTGCATTTAGCTGTGGTTTTGGTTTTTGTGACATATATGCTTGCTTTGGCTGTGTGATTATTTTTGTCAGGGTACTCTCCTGACATAATCTAATGTTTTGCTTTCGCTGTAAAGCCTTTTTGAAATCGGACAACGTGGTTTGATTAACGAGAGTCTTATCTTTCAAATGGTGTAAAATAGTCATATGTTTGAGAAATTGAAGTTATAGCATTTTTGAGGTATTTGTATTTCGCGCCACGCAATTCCACTGGCTGTTGACTAGAGTGGGACGCAAATGTCCCACTGGCCCAGAGAGGTTAAACCCCGAACCACATAAAACAAATACCCCCTGCCACGTCCTGACCAAACTACAATAACCAATAACCCCTATTACTGGTCAGGACGTGACAGAACCCCCCCCCCAAGGTGCAGACCCCGGATGCACCTCACACAAATATAAACACAAAATAAACCACCCAAACTAAAGGGAGGGAAGGGAGGGTGGCTGCCGTCACCGATGGTTCCCGTGCTACACCCCCCCTCCCCAATCCTCCTACTGTGGAGGTGGCTCAGGCTCTGGCCTTAGTCCACCACCTAACCTGTCCACCCCCGCTGAATACCTCTGGCTGAGGCACGTCGCTGTAGACCTCGGGCTGAAGCACTTCGCTGTAGACCTCAGGCCGAAGGACAATTCTGGGAGCTCTGGACTGTAGGGCGACTCTAGGAGCTCTGGACTGTAGGGCGACTCTGGGAGCTCTGGACTGTAGGCCGACTCACTCGGTTCCGGACTGTAGGCCGTCTCACTCGGTTCCGGACTGTGGGCCGTCTCACTCGGTTCCGGACTGTGGGCCGTCTCACTCGGTTCCGGACTGTGGGCCGTCTCACTCGGTTCCGGACTGTGGGCCGTCTCACTCGGTTCCGGACTGTGGGCTGTCTCACTCGGTTCCGGACTGTGGGCCGTCTCACTCGGTTCCGGACTGTGGGCCATCTCTAGATGGGGGACTGTCGCCGGACACTCTGGACGGGGCACTGTCGTCGGACACTCTGGACGGGGCACTGTTTCCGGACACTCTGGACGGGGCACTGTTTCCGGACACTCTGGACGGGGCACTGTTGCCGGAAGCTCTGGACGAGGCACTATTGCCGGAAGCTCTGGACGTGGTACTGTCGTCGGAAGCTCTGGACGGGGTACTGTCGCCGGAAGCTCTGGACGGGGACTGCGCACTGAAAGCCTGATGCGTGGGGCTGGTAGTGGAGGTACCAGACTGGAGACACGCACCCCAAGGCTAGTGCAAGGAGCAGGAACAGGACGAGTTGGACTGGGCTGACGCACTGGAGGCCTGGTGCGTGGGGCTGGTACTGGAGATGGCAGACTGGATACACGCACCCCAAGGCTAGTGCGAGGAGCAGGAACAGGACGAGTTGGACTGGGCTGACGCACTGGAAGCCTGGTGCGTGGGAGTGGCTTTGGATACGCCAGACTAAATACACGCACCTCAGGGCTAGTGTGAGGAGCAGGAACAGGACGAGTTGGACTAGGCTGACGCACTGGAGGCCTGGTGTGTGGTGCTGGCTTAGGATGTGCCAGACTAGAAGCACGCACCTCAGGGCTAGTGCGAGGAGCAGGAACAGGACGAGTTGGACTGGGCTGACGCACTGGAAGCCTGGTGCGTGGTGCTGGCTTTGGATGTGCCAGACTGGAATCACGCACCTCAGGGCTAGTGCGAGGAGCAGGAACAGGATGAGTTGGACTGGGCTGACGCACTGGAAGCCTGGTGCGTGGTGCTGGCTTTGGATGTGCCAGACTGGAAACACGCACCTCAGGACCAGTGCGAGGAGAAGGAGTAGGACGAGCTGGACTGGGCTGACGCACTGGAGGCCTGGTGCGTGGGCCTGGTACTGTCTTCACCAGACGGCTAGCACGCACCTCAGGACAAGTATGGAGAGCTGACTCAGGTGACATCAATTTTAGGACACGCTCCGTAGGGCGTATGTCGTGCCTAAAACACCAACACAGCAGCTCTCTCATAGTTTTCTCCTTCAATTTTCCCATCAACTCCTTTACAGTCTCTGCTTCGCTCACCTCCAATTTCACCCCGACTGGCTCTGGTTCCATTCTCGGCTCCGCCAATCTGTCCGTGTGCCCCCCCCCCCCAATTTTTTTTTATTGGGGCTGCCTCTCAGGCTTAAATGCCAACCGTGTGTATAGAGCCTCATACCGGCGCCGCTCCGCCTTGGCTGCCTCTATCTCCTCCGGTGGGCAATGATATTCCCCAGCTTGGTGCCATGGTCCAGCCCCGTCCAGGATCTCCTCCCATGTCCAAATTTCCTTATAGTCCACATAATTCTTCTGTTGCTCTTTACCCCGCTGCTTGGTCCATTTGTGGTGGGAAGTTCTGTAACGGTCGTAGTACGTAGTGGACCAAGCCGCAGCGGGTCGAATGCTCATAGGGACTTTTATTGAACACAAAATTAAACAAAACAAGAAAACGATCGAACAAACAGGATTGCAGGCTACACACACAGCTATGCAAACAACAACAACTTCCCACAACGGGACAGGTGAAAACAGGGCTACTTAAGTATGACTCTCAATCAGCAACAACGATGCACAGCTGTTCCTGATTGAGAGCCATACCAGGCCAACAAAGAAATACACAACATAGAAAAACATAGAAATACAAAACTTGAACATTACCCAAAAACCCCGGAACACATAAATCAAACACCCCTCTTACATAAATACATATCCCATTAAACCCCTGTCGTGGACGAATCAGAATTAGTTGGGTAACATAGATAATTAAGATGTTTTATTAGTATAATATGCTTATTTGAGGTACTTGTCATTAGAAAGTGTCCATTGGACTCTGGTGTCTTTTCAGTTGCATGTCTACCTTAGCTGGGGCTCAGACACTTGGGGCCCAGAGAGGGGAGAGGTCAGATTTGTTGTCATGGGAATGTGTCTTTACTTATTCTTAAACCATGTGAAGGGATGGCGTGATTAATGGGGAACCAATGACTTGTCTCCACAATGTCTGTGAGCAAGTCACTCCCTCCTTTTCTTTATTGTGGGGAGGATTATGGCAGTAAATGGACCCTTGTATGTCCTCTCTTAGATCTCGCACTTAATTATCCTGTGATAATATATGGCCTAGAGGCTCACTCCCCAGTGAGCCTGTCCAGGAGTAGGGTCAAGAGGGGGTTTGCTTGAGATGGGAGTATCTAGAGTTGACAATTGATATATGCCATTGGATGAAATGGTGTTTTTGTTCTATACCGTACCAGGGAGGGACGGTTCTAAGGAGACCAGATACTGGGCTATTCAATGAACCAGGTTGACATAGCAGTTACTGTCTGCTGTGTTTTATGGATATCTGTCATACAAAACTTAACCTTTGTGAACTGTTACTAAGTATCTGTGGTTTGTCAATGTACGTTGAAGGGGGTGTATCGTTGCTATAAAAGATCTCTTTAGCCATTGTGTAATTACCTCATTCAATGGTTCATTTGAGAGAGTGCATTATTGGGGGTCAAGTACTTTTGCAAAAGTATCTTAAGTATTAAAGATGTAGTTTAACTCGGACTGGTGTGTTTGTAACTCTTCTCATTTGGTAATGCAGAAATTAGCCACCACACCCCGAACCACATAAAACAAATACCCCCTGCCACGTCCTGACCAAATTACAATAACCAATAACCCCTATTACTGGTCAGGACGTGACAGGTTAGAATGGATATTTCAAAGCAACATTCATTAATGTCGTCATAGAATGGATGTTTTGTCGGTCTTCGCATTCAATGATACCGAATTTCTAGCTGCAGACTAGTAATTAATATCAAAGACTTGATATTATTCTGTCGGTATCGATAGTCTAAAAGTTTAACCACGTGGTATGGTTAAAGTTCAGTAGAGGAATGCATGGTCAAACCTTGGCTCTCTCTCTTCTCGAGGTAAGCTGGTCTGAAGAAAGAAATTCTGGGTGGGGCTTATATACTGAACGTAGAAAAGGCTGTCACATGACGCCTTGTCCTGTCTGTGTCCCTGGGGGCGTGCCGATGACTTAGTTAAGCTTTGAACAGACACACAATTCTCTCACATTAACATAAGTACATAGCATCTCAACATATTCCAAATAGCTTTATCCTTATTCATAAATGTTATACAACCATTAGATGTAAGTCTCATCGCTGAGGCTAGTATATTAACCTTAGTATGGTAATATGGCCATATTGTCTCTAATGAGTTTCACAAAATTGTACCAAATGGACCAGTTCGTAGCTGGATTCGTCACCGATCTTTTATACCTTCTCCAGAACCTAAATGTCGATCGGTTCTCCAATCCTGTGAGGTGGAAGAATCCTTTGTTCTCTATACAAAACCCACTCTGTCTCAAAACTGTGGCCTGTGAGGCAGGACATTCCCTTTGGAATTTACGACCGCCTTCACACAGCCTTGTGTCAGAAGTATAGAGGTCGGGGGATGGTGCATAGAAAACCCAGAGGGCAACGTCATGACAGAGATACCGACTTCAGTGGAAGTCGTGACATAGATGAATGAGATGCCCAATTCCAAATCGAACACTAGCACCCTATTCCTCTTGCACTTCTTAAAAATCAAGATAAAGGATTGGATAAAAGTAAGCAATACGTAAGGCTATATGTAGTTGTTGCTGAAAGCTATCTTTACCTTTTCAGATTTAGTGCCTAGGGTTAGGGGTCTGGGGGATCATTTGGAATTAAGTCAGACACGTGTATAGCCACATTCAACATGCAAAGTTTGGGAGGATCCTTAACTGTCTGTAGTCACAAGTTGATACGGCAGTTGAATTTCTCAAGTTTGATTGAATTTCTTTAACCCTATTTTTGACATGATCGGTTAACCTCTTATGGCTAGGGGGCAGTATTTTCACGGCTGGATAAAAAACGTACCCGATTTAATCTGATTATTAGTCCTGCCCAGAAACTAGAATATGCATATAATTATTAGCTTTGGAGAGAAAACACTCCACAGTTTCTGAAACTGTTTGAATGGTGTCTGTGAGTATAACAGAACTCCTATGGCAGGCAAAAACCTGAGATGCTTCTGTTCAGGAAGTAACCTGTCAGACCTTTTATTTTCTTTGTTTGACATCTCTCCCAAAAACTAAGGATCTCTGCTGTTACGTGACACTTCCCACGTCTCCAATGGAGTCTCAGAGCCCGGGAAAAACAGGAATGACGTAATTCAAAGCCCTGGCTGAAACAAAGGAGAGCAAAAGCTAAGTGGTCACTCAGTGGACTAAGCCTTACGCTCGCGACCCGCCCCGCCCCCGGCTTTCGGTTTTTCCCTCAGTATACAGACAGGCAGATTCCCGGTCGGAATATTATCGCTTTTCTACGAGATAAATTGCATAAAAATTGGTTTTAAACAGCGGTTGACATGCTTCGAAGTACGGTAATGGAATATTTAGAAATTTTTTGTCACATTCTGCGTCATGCTCGTGGCCGAGATTTAGCGTTGGGATAGTGTCTAGAACGCACGAACAAAACGTCTTGATGGAACATAACGATGGATTATTTGGGACCAAACCTACATTTGTTATTGAAGTAGAAGTCCTGGGAGTGCATTCTGATGAAGAACAAGCAAGGTAAGAACATTTTTCTTATAGGAAATGTGATTTTGGTGAAGGCTAAACTGGTTGGGTGTCTAAATAGCTAGCCCGTGATGGCTGGGCTATGTACTTAGATTATTGCAAAATGTGCTTCATCCGAAAAGCTATTTTAAAATCGGACATATCGAGTGCATAGAGGAGTTCTGTATCTATAATTCTTAAAATAATTGTTATGCTTTTTGTGAACGTTTATCGTGAGTAATTTAGTAAAATCACCGGAAGTGTTCGGTGGGAATGCTAGTTCTGAACGTCACATGCTAATGTAAAAAGCTGGTTTCTGATATAAATATGAACTTGATTGAACAGACATGCATGTATTGTATAACATAATGTCCTAGGTGTGTCATCTGATGAAGATCATAAAAGGTTAGTGCTACATTTAGCTATGGTTTGGGTTTATGTGACATGATATGCTAGCTTGAAAAATGGGTGTCTGATTATTTCTGGCTGGGTACTCTGCTGACATAATCTAATGTTTTGCTTTCGCTGTAAAGCCTTTTTGAAATCGGACAGTGTGGTTAGATAAAGGAGAGTCTTGTCTTTAAATAGCTGTAAAATAGTCATATGTTTGAAAAATGGAAGTTTTCGGATTTTAGAGGAGTTTGTATTTCGCGCCCCGCCCATCATTGGATATTGGAGCAGACGTTCCGTGTAGATGTAAGAGGTTAAATTACTGTGCTATGTAGACACTCGCGGACATAACCATAGTGCAAATGGACATGAGATTTTAACCTTCCAAAATAAATGTAAAGAAATTAAGTTAGAACCATACTAGAAAGATTGATTAAAGTGTGAAAACAATGTAAAATGTTTAAACTACGTTGGTAACTGTTGAAAGGGCAACCACCTCTGAGGATGTTCTGTTACATGTTTAGGCGATAGCACACATACCTCCGGGATTTGGGAGTTGATTTAGCACCTTGCGATCGTAGATGATTTGTTGATCTTGGTGAGCTGTAGTTTACAGTAGGTCAAGTAGGCTTTCTCAGCCCCCCTTGAGTCACTGAAAATAGTGGTTCATTGGAAAAGTGATTTTATTTACACCTTCTAGAAAAGTCCTTCATTTCAATGGAAGCTGTCTTTATCTGACAGTTATTGTCGATTTGTGTGATTAGTTTGTGGCTAGATGGCATCAAATTTGAAGGGGGGGGGGGAAACTGTTGTTCACGGAAATATTCATACATCAACCCCCAGTCAAATTTTCTCAATGTACATTCATTAGCTAGTTAATTAGGTACACTCATCTAGTACTGGATCAGACCCCATTGCCTCCAGAACAGCCTGCATTCTTCAGAGCATAGATTCTACAAGGTGTGGTGTTCACACGCTGCTCAATTGGTATCAAGGGACCTAACGTGTGCCAGGAAAACATTCCCCACACCATTATACCACTGCCACCAGCCTGTACCGTTGACACCATGCAGGATGAGGCCATGGACTCACGCTGTTTACGCCAAAACCTGACTCTGCCATCAGCATGATTCATTGTACCAGGCAATATTTTTCCACTACTCAATTGTCCAGTGTTGGTGATTGCGTGCCCACTGGAGGCGCTTCTTTTTGTTTTTAGCTGATAAGAGTGGAAACCGGTGTGATCGTCTGCTGCAATAGCCCATCTGTGACAAGGAACAATGAGTTGTGCATTCTGAGAGGCTGTTCTGCACACCAGTATTGGACTGCGCTGTTATTTGCCTGTTTATGGCCCGCCTATTAGCGTGCACGATTCTTGCCATTCTCCTTCGACCTCTCTCAACGAGTTGTTTTCACCCACAGGACTGCCGTTGACTGGATTTTTTTTTTTTTGCACTATTCTCGGTAAACCCAAGACGCTGTTGTGCGTGAAAAGCCCAGGAGGCCGGCCGTTTCTGAGATACTGGAACCTAATAAACTGGCAACTGAATGTACATTGTAGTTTTCACTTTGCATGCAGTTGATGCATAAAAAACTGCTTCTATTGAAATGAGCAACTACCTGTTTCCTATGTGGAACAGAGTGGTGACATGTTACTTTACCAGAACAATAGGTAATAGGTCTTTAATTCAGTAGTCTAGGTAGTAATGAGGTTGGGTTTGTCATCCTGGTTGAGTGAAACCTCCTGGACCTTGGTCAAACCATTGATCATGAGTTATTTGCTCAAAGCAGAGCCATGTATAGGCTATATACATGTCTCAGACTAATTGATATGCACAGAAAGTGATTTTAAGATCATGTTTTGACAGCTGAAAGCAAGTCCTTAAGCCTATGCAGTAGACAATTGCTCATCTCACACGTCTTTACATACATTTTTCTAATTTTCGAATTTCAATAGCTCCTTGGTCATGTGACCTACTGACCTCAAACTACTTTCAGAATGTCCACGGACTGGCGGAGACGGGCGTCGTGATGTATCCAGTGCAGTAACGCGACCGATCCCGGAGAAGCTGGCGGGAGCCCTGGGGAAAGTTTCCTTTTCTTTGTGAAGGGCAGGGTGCCCTGTAATGGGTTTGTTCCGAGAGAGGGGCCCAAGCCCTGGAAAGCGGTGCGGAGTCCGGTGAGCTCTCCCTGGCCCTTGAAAATCTGGGGGAGAGGGTGTAAATCTCAGGCCGGGCTGTACCCATATCCGCAGCAGGTCTCCAAGGTGAACAGCCTCTGGCGTGTTATAACAATGTAGGTAAGGGAAGTTGTCAAAAAAGATCTGTAACTTCGGGATTAGGATTGGCTCTAAGGGCTTGGTCGGTCGGGCTTGGGTGCGATGCAGGGCTAGGCTTGAACCGTGGCTAGGGGAGCAGTCGCTCCATCGCCCTCCTCTCACCATCATTGGAAGTTTGTTGTGCGGCCCATCTTGCGGTCTCTCGTGTGTAGTCTTGGAAGGGGCTGCGTGCGGGGGTTCGTCGGGGTGGTGTCCATCGGCGGGCCAAAGGCGGACCTGTGGGGGGTTGGGTCCGGCGGTTGGGTCGCGGATCTCCCCAGCTACAGCGCTCGCCGGCCCCACACATTGTAGGTGGGGAGGTCTCCTCTACTAGACTTGAGGTGGAGACTAAACCCATTGGCCCCGCAGTGATCGGGCATGCCCTACAAAGTGGGGAGAGGTATCCAGCTTGTCTGGGAAGGGAGGCCTACATCTGATGTGGGTAGTACCATCCACGCCCATTGATTTGCTGCTGAACTATAAAATGAACGGAAGAAGCCTAGGTTCGTACTGGGCACAGATCACTGAATGTCAACTTGATGAAATTCAAAGGAGCGTACCTACCTGTCGAGGTCGCACTCAAATCACCCGTGGGTGACTGTGACCCCCTCATGTCAAAGTGAGGAAGATCTAGGAAGCGCAGGTAAAGGTGGTTCCTATGGTTCTGTCCTGGATGGCTGACTGGGAAAGGAAATGATTGAAAGGGTTATTATTTCTGTTGCTTCTTCTGACACCCGGTTGATGGTGCCGCTAGATACTGCGAGGGGTATTTTGTTCTCAAGCCTATAAATATTGAGCTGGTACTTGATGTCGATTGGCTCTAAAACCAGTTAAAGTCCGCTGAAGGTTAGTAGCGGCAACTGATGTCCAGCTTGTAAGACAGAAAAGCCTCTGATGATACCACCGGGTGTGACTCAGGGGTTGGGGGAAGCACTCAGGCTGTGGAGGTTGGGTTGGGGACTTAGTCTCTGAGCGGATAAAAACGGGCGGGTCACCAGGTGCACAGAGCTTGTTTCAGGTTACCAGGTGCGCAGAGCCTGTTCCTGACAGTGGGACTATACACGTCTTAGTAATTCCAGGGAGCATGCTATACTCTAAGGCCAAGGGAGAGGGTGTTGACCGGGTAGCGAGAGTAGGTGTGGAGCCCTGGAGGTCTGTAGTTCCAGGGAGTAAGCTATAGACTCTCAGGCCCAGGGAGAGGGCAGGCAGGCGAGCAGGGAGCGTATGCCTAGAGGCCAGAAGTCAGAGGTCAACAGGTCAATGGAGGACCTGCCTTGAGGTCAGGAAGTCCCCAGGGAGAAGGCCCAAGTGAATAGGTGTGTGAGTGACACTATCCTTCAGGGGGGCAGAGCAGGCAAATTACTGTAAAATTGTGTGAGATGAAATGGACAAACAAAAGGGTGTGCCAATGTGTAGGCCCACTGAGTGTACATTCTGAATCTTGTTTGACGTCAGTAGGTCACATGACCTAGGAGCTATTGACATTTTACATTTTGAAAAATTCATGTAAAATCGAGTGAGATGAAAATGGACCAACTAAAGTGTGTGCAATATATAAAGGGTAGTCAGTGGACATTCTGAACCTTGTTTGAAGTCAGTAGGTCACATGATCAAGTGGACATTCTCCAGCTTTGAAATTAGAAAAACTGAAAAACCTTGAAAATTCATGTAAAATTGTGTGAGATGAAAATGGACAAACTAAAAAGGTGTGCAACATGTAGGCCCGCTGAGTGTACATTCTGAACCTTGTTTGAAGTCAGTAGGTCACATGACAAAAGAGCAATTGAATTTCAAAAATGTAAATAAATAATTTAAAATAGTGCGAGATGTAAATCGACAAAAAAAGTGTGTGCAATGTGTGTCTATGCCATCGGGTTAGCTAGAAGTAGTTTTGAAAGTTCTAGGAGTAATGGTTAAAGAGCAATTGAAATTTGAAAAATTTGATTTGTCACTATGTTGACGGTCCACAACTGCTGTTGGTGGACGTAAGGAAAACTACAGGCAAATATCCGTTGAATATCCAACCTGAAACTGTCTTTACCTCGGTATCTAACGTTAGCTAGCTTGCTAGTCTAGCTGAGTAAATTTGCTAACCATTACAGTCCTGTACTGAACTCTGAAAGCCATCAGCTAAATCATATAGCTGCTATCTTTTGGGATACACTGTCAATCAATTTTTCTTATGCCATGGCAGTCACTGCTAGACTGAAAGATGCTTTCAGTGGAGTAAATATGTTTGTTCGCTCGATCTTTGACTGATGTTAGCTAAGGCAAGCTAGCTAATGTTACTCTTATTTGGTAGCTCAATTTGGTACCCATCTATTCCACCCTTGTCTGGAAAACACTCCGGTACTAAAACTAGATTTGTCGATATGCAGTTGAAGTTGGAAGTTTACATACATTTTAACCAAATACATTTAATTTCAGTTTTTAACAATTCCTGACATGTAATCCTAGTAAAAATTCCCTGTCTTAGGTCAGTTAGGATCACCACTTTATTTTAAGAATGAAATGTCAGAATAATAGTAGAGAGAATGATTTATTTCAGCTTTTAGTTCTTTCATCACATTCCCAATGGGTCAGAAGTTTACATACACTCAATTAGTATTTGGTAGCATTGCCTTTAAAATTGTTTAACTTGGGTTAAACGTTTCAGGTAGCCTTCCACAAGCTTCTCGCAATAAGTTGGGTGAATTTTGGCCCATTCCTCCTGACAGAGCTTGTGTAACTGTGTCAGGTTTGTAGGCCTACTTGCTCACACACACTTTTTCAGTTCTGCCCACAAATTTTCTATAGGATTGAGGTCAGGGCTTTGTGAAGGCCACTCCAATACCTTGACTTTGTTGTCCTTAAGCCATTTTGCCACAACTTTGGAAGTATGCTTGGGGTCATTGTCCATTTGGAAGACCCATTTGCGACCAAGCTTTAACTTCCTGACTGATGTCTTGAGATGTTGCTTCAATATATCCACATAATTTATTTTAAAATATCAATCACCAAAACAGGATATACAGTACCAGTCAAAAGTCAAGTAGTTAAGACATCAAAACTATGAATTAACACATATGGAATCATGTACAGTTGAAGTCGGAAGTTTACATACACCTTAGCAAATACATTTAAACTCAGTTTTCACAATTCCTGACATTTAATCCTAGTAAAAATTCCCTGTCTTAGGTCAGTTAGGATCACCAGTTTATTTTAAGAATGTGAAATGTCAGAATTATAGTTGAGAAAATGATTTATTTCAGCTTTTATTCCTTTCATCACATTCCCAGTGGGTCAGAAGTTTTCATACACTCAATTAGTATTTGGTAGCATTGCCTTTAAATTGATTAAATTGGGTTAAAGGTTTCAGGTAGCCTTCCACAAGATTTCCACAATAAGTTGGGTGAATTTTGGCCCATTTCTCCTCGCTCGCACACGCTTTTTCAGTTCTGTCCACAAATTTTCTATAGGATTGAGGTCAGGGCTTTGTGATGGCCACTCCAATACCTTGACTTTGTCAAAATGTCCTTAAGCCATTTTGCCACAACTTTGGAAGTATGCTTGGGGTCATTGTCCATTTGGAAGACTCATTTGCGACCAAGCTTCAACTTCCTGACTGATGTGTTGAGATGTTGCTTCAATATATCCACATAATTTTCCTTTCTCATCATGCCATCTATTTTGTGAAGTGCACAAGTCCCTCCTGCAGCAAAGCACCCCCACAATATGATGCTGCCACCCCTGTGCTTCACGTTTGGGATTGTGTTCCTCGACTTGCAAGCCTCCCCCTTTTTCCTCCAAACATAACGATGGTCATTATGGCCAAACAGTTCTATTTCTGTTTCATTAGACCAGAGGACATTTCTCCAAAAAGTACAATATTTGTCCCCATGTGCAGTTGCAAACCGTAGTCTGGCTTTTTTATGGCGGTTTTTGAGCAGTGGCTTCTTCCTTGATGAGCGGCCTTTCATGTTATGTCAATATAGGACTTGTTTTACTGTGGATATAGATACTTTTGTATCTGTTTCCTCCAGCATCTTCACAAGGTCCTTTACTGTTGTTCTGGGATTGATTTGCATTTTTCGCACCAAAGTACGTTCATCTTTAGGAGGCAGAACGCATCTCCTTCCTGAGCGGTATGATGGCTGCGTGGTCACATGGTGTTTATACTTGCGTACTATTGTTTGTACAGATGAACGTGGTACCTTCAGGCGTTTGGAGATTGCTCCCAAGGGTGAACCAGACCTGTGGAGATTGGCTGATTTTCTCATGATGTCAAGCAATGAGGCACTGAGTTTGAAGGTAGGCCTTGAAATACATCCACAGGTACACCTCCAATTGTATTAAATGATGTCAATTAGCCTGCCAGAAGTTCATAAAGCCATGTCATATTTTTCTGGAACTTTCCAAGCTGTTTAACGCACAGTCAACTTGGTGTATGTAAACTTCTGACCCACTGGAATTGTGATACAGTGAATTATAAGTGAAATAATCTGTCTGTAAACAATTGTTGGAAAAATGACTTGTCATGCACAAAGTAGATGTCCTAATCAACTTGCAAAACTATAGTTGTTAATCAGAAATTTGTGGAGTGGTTGAAAAACGAGTTTTAATGACTCCAACCTACGTGTTTGTCAACTTCCGACTTCAACTGTAGCTCAGTCACACTCTGTTTGTGTGTTGGTAGCAATGATGAATGTGTATAAATCATCTATGGTTGGTTAGTTAATTCTCAGCCAGTCTCAGGACACACCTCGTGGTTATGGAGCACAACATTGTGGGATAGAAATCCAAATAAAATGTTATTGGTCACATACACATATTTAGAAGATGTTATTGCGGGTGTAGAGAGCAAGCGTCACGACTTCCGCCGAAGTCAGCTCCCCTCCTTGTTTGGGCGGCATTCGGCGGTCGACGTCACCGGCCTTCTAGCCATCGCCGCTCCATTTTTCATTGTTCCATTTGTTTTGTCTTGTTCCCCGCACACCTGGTTTGCATTCCCTAATCACACTGCATATATATATTCCTCTGTTCCCCCCATGTCTTTGTGTGGAATTGTTTTGTTACGTGTTTACTGTTACACGCCAGACTGGTTTTTCCCCGGGTATCGTATTTTGACCCGTAGTATGTTTATTGTCATACATTTGCATTATTGTGAGTGTTTTTGCGCTTATTCCTATTTGCCATTGGCTGGAGGTTTTTTGACGCCGTTGTGTCTGTCTTTTGTGCTTCTGCCATATAAAGTGCGCCTGATCACAACTCTCTGCTCTCCTGCACCTGACTTCTTACCAGTAGCGCACAACCTTGACAGCAAGTCCATCATTACTATAAGACATGAAGGTCAGTCAATCCGGAAAAATTAAAGAACTTGGAAAGGCTGAGCTATAGTCAATGAACAGCATTCTTTTCTCTGCAGATTCTTGAAACACAATACAAACCCATCTCTACAAAATTCCCATGCGAAGGGCTACTTTGACAAGAAAAATCTGTCAAAGTCAATGGGCTGGGGGAGGTTTACAGACGGTACTTTGAGATGAGGAAGGGGGTTTTGGTTGTGCTTAGACAGTAAATGTATTGTTGTGTATGAGAGCATTTGAGGTTCCATTTCTCAATCTCCCATACACAACAATTTATACTGTGTAAGAACTTTTTACACCTTCAGCCACCCCAGCTCATTCACTTTGTTGACTGATCTTTCCTCTCAAAAGCAGCTCCCAATGTCCCCTCATTGTTTCTAAACAATACGCTTGCCGGCCCCATTCGGTTGATCCCTTTAATCAGAAGATAATCGGTCAGATATTATGATATCTGGAAAGTTATATTAGGAAAATTATAACTTTGTAATATGAATATTTTCCTTGGTGCCCCGACCTCCTAGTTAATTACAGTTACACGATTAATCAGTTAATCGCGTAATAATAATTACAGAGAGTTATTTGATAAACATGTCTTCAAGTTAATGATGCCCAAAGACACGACATCTCCTTGTTTGAGCGGCGTTCGGCGGTTGGCGTCACCGGTCTTCTAGCAATCGTCGATCCACTTTTCATTTTCCATTTGTTTTGTCTTGTTTTCCTACACACCTGGTTCTCATTTCCCTCATTATGTGTTGTGTATTTAACCCTCTGTTCACCCCCATGTCTTTGTGTGGAATTGTTTGTTGTAAGTGCTTGTGCACATGTTTACTGGTGTGCGATGACCGCCGAACGCCGCCCGAACAAGGAGAGGAACCGACTTCGGTGGAAGTCGTGACAATCTAGGTCCCCTTGAAAGCTCCAGACTTGGTAGAATCTCTTCTCCCCAACCCGGGCTCGAACCAGGGACCCTTGCACACATCAACAACTGACACCCACGAAGCATCGTTACCCATCGCGCCACAAAAGCCGTGGCCCTTGCAACGCAAGGGGAACAACCACTTCAGGTCTCAGAGCGAGTGACGTCACTGATTGAAACGCTATTAGCGCGCACCACCGCTAACTAACTAGCCATTTCACATCGGTTACACTCACCCCCCTTTTGACCTCCTCCTTCTTTCGCAGCAACCAATGATCCGGGTCAACAGCATCAATGGAACAGTGTAGGTTCCGTCCCTCTCTTCGCCCCAACCTGGGCTCGAACCAGGGACCCTTGCACACATCAACAACTGACACCCACGAAGCATCGTTACCCATCGCGCCACAAAAGCCGCGGCCCTTGCAACGCAAGGGGAACATCCACTTCAGGTCTCAGAGCGAGTGACGTCACTGATTGAAACACTATTAGTGCGCACCACCGCTAACTAACTAGCCATTTCACATCGGTTACAGTTGCTTGGTGTGTCAATCATATTTTGTACTTCTTTCATATTTAGTTCATTGACATAGCTATCAAGCCATTTTGCACCACACACTGTTCGTGTACATGCAGTGTCAATCACAGCAGATCCTAAGGATTCAACTATAAAGATGTCAGTATCAGAAGCAGATTTGTTTGAAAGCAATGTAATGTTACATTGCTCTAGCTCTGTGTTTACATTTTCCTCTGTTAGTTTAACTTGTTCATTTTTATGAGGACAGTCTTTAATCAATGGTAAGTGCTTTGACAAATAGCACAATAGCACAGTCTCCTTCCATACCTGTCCAGTGATTGTGCCGGGCAATGGCTCCCTCATCTGGTTGTCTTGAATGTGATTTATTGGAACCTTTTCTCTGCTGCTCAGTGTAATATGCTGCGCCTCACACTTGCATTCCATCTGTTATTGGCGCAACAGACGTCTTTTCAGCGACAAAAATGTGTTAGTGCCGACTTCATTGACGCAAAAGTCAGCACAGTACAAGCAGTCAAAGCCAACTGTTTCTCCCTACCATCTAGACAGGCAGTGTCTAGCAACTTGAAAGCTAACACTGCATCCGGGAGAACCATGTCGTACTTGCGCATCCTATTGTACCTCTGTTTGAAATACATTATGTAGTCCGTTATGCAACTGAAATATCTCTAGTAACACTGTCAAAGTTTGAATATGCCTTGTAGGCATGGTCTTCTCTTCTGCTAGGCTACCTGCTGCAAAACAGAGTTTTTATCCTCCCCTTATCCACCACACAAACTTCACAAAAGGTCGTACCTCAAACCTGAGCACTTCCTTGCGAACTGGAACAGACACTCTGTCAAAGTCTCTCCCATACTGAGTCACTTTGGACTCCCACTAGGAAAGAGAGGAGTAAAGAAGAGGCACAGTTGTGTTGGCATGTAAGCAATGCACATTTACTTCCCTTTTGGTTTATATGCTAATGAGTGTCCAGCTGGAGTCAAATCCAGTATACACAGTGGATCCACAGAATAAATGTTGAGAACCATTATTGTGGTGAGCAATGGGTGAAAGGCAAGTTTAATTTCAGGTTAAAATTCATGCCATAATGATATGGAGGACTGAGGGGGAGTCTTTGAAAGTAAGAGGAACAAATGCATTCATTGGCATTAGTCCCAAAAAAGATTTTCCAGGTAGTTTGTGTTTGCACTTTGTCTGGTTGCCACAGGAGACAGAACTACCTGACTGTCTTTTTAAGCCTGGGACATGTTCATTAGGGCATGCGACAGAAAATGTTTTACAACAGAAAATGTAAATAAACTTTTTTATTCGACAGATCAATATATTCCCTCCCTGTTTCAGATAGTTTTCTTCTAATTGGTGCTTAATGAATGTTAAGTTCATGTTTTAAGTATCCCTGTATTTCTTTTATTACGGGGCTATCACTCTGTCAAGAGTGCGCCTGCGAGGGAAGTCTTGCTGTTGATGGACCTAGCCTGGTGTGCGATGGCTACCTTGTAGTGTGTTCATACGGTATAGTAAACGTTGTTAAACTGGAACCTAGTCGTTGTGTCATTTCAAGTTAACATTGGTAGCAGAGGATGGCAAATAACTACCAGAGGATGGCAAATAACTACAATGTGCCACCTCGCTTCGACAAGAAGAGGTCGTACGAAAGTTGGAAAAATAAACTTGGAATCTGGACGCGAAAAAGCAAGCACTTGCGGTGTTATCGCTTGAGGGAAGATTGAGAGATACAGCATTGGAAATATCCATTGAGGATTTGAACAAGGATGATGGTATGGGAACTTTGATCAGAGCACTGGATTCTGTATTTTTTAAAGAAGAGAAAGACCGTGCCTACGAGTCATATTCAAACTTTGACAGTGTTAGGAGAGATATTTCGGTTGCAATGACAGACTACATCATTGATTTCGAACAGAGGTACAATAGGATGCACAAGTACGACATGGTTCTCCCGGATGCAGTGTTAGCAGTGCTATCCACCTGTATCCGAATACCCGAGACCCAAGCAGGTTCAGATCCAGAATTCTAAATAATGTGATCTGTGTCAGATCTGAAATGATTGTCACGGGTATGTGTAAAGTTAACTGACATGTCCAGAATGGCACGTACAGATCAGAAGTCCCGAGCAGGATAGATCCTGTGGAGGGTAAGCCTCATAGCGAGTAAGTCCCGAGCAGAATAAATCTGTGGAGGGTAAATCTCAGGGAGTCCTGAACAGAGTAGTCCTGCATTAGTCCCAGCTATAGGGGCCGGGAAGTGAGAGGTGTGAGTGTGTATGAATGTGTGGCCAGTATTAGGAAGTATCAGTAAAGAGAGCAGTGGGTTCAAGACTATCAGGAAGTGAATCGATACATTTTAGTATTAACAAGCACTAAAAAAGGTACAAAAGTGTCCAAATTACTAATAGGCGAGATAGTTATTACTTAACGCTGTTGGGAGAGTGACGCCGAGACAATAAAACTGAAATGGCTTCTAAAGGTAAAAAAAGTGTATGATCAAAACCAAGAACCAAATAAATGGTAGGGAAAATTTGCGAAATTGGGCAAAATTGGTACACATTTTCCGATAGATGGAAAGTAAAAAAATAGTCAAGAGAGTATGGATGCAATCGTACTGTGGAACACTGAGATAAGAGAACGGTCCAAACCACAATACGCAGGCATCCTAATCACAGCATTTTATCAGCAGCGGATAAAACTAGAAAAAGAGAAAAATAAAGATCTGCTAGGTAGAATGGACCAGGCAGTAGACAAGAATGAGGCGACAAAAAAAAAAACAGGAATATCCGAAGGGCATGCACGTAGATTAGATGAACAGAAACAGGAATTGGCTAATGAGCTAGAAAAGAGTCAAAACCTAAATCAAGAGTTAGAGAAAGACCTTGAGGATAGGCAAAACCAACTTAAACAACTCAGGGTTACGCTTCAACAATATCAGAATACATGTTGTGGCGTATATGCAATTGCAACTCCTACGCCGTTCACTCCATGCTATAAGGTGAAACAGGTCACAACTGGGGGATCACCATTATACCCTCTCTTAAAGAGGAAAAAGAGCGATATGGGTTGTGAGAGGCTGGGTACAGCCACATTACGAGTCCGGACATAATGGTCCCGGACTGGATAGTTGATCAGCATAATCCAGGTAATCATAGAGAGGTGAGACCGGTACGAACACACGCAACCCCGATTACATATTATCCGGGACAAATAGTACCAGGGGAGGACAACCCTATTCCAGATGATGCGCAGCCCCAAGTACGGATACAAATACAGCATCACCATCAGCCATTGAGCGTGAGCGAAATGCGTAGTATTATGAAAGAAGGACCAGATCCAGTAAGAGAGGGATGGGAATTTATCAGTTTCTTGAGGAGACAAGGTAGATTTTTGGGTTCAATGCTGGTGATTACGATCATATAGTACGCTCACTGTTGCCAAGAGCCATGTTGACAACACTCTCACTGTCACGTCCTGACCGGTATAGGGGTTATTTGTTATTGTAGTTTGGTCAGGACGTGGCAGAGGGTATTTGTTTTATGTGGTTCGGGTGGTTGGTTGTTTAGAAGGGTGTTTGGTTTATTATTTCCGGGTTTTGGGCTATGTTATATGTTTTGTGTTTCTATGTTCATTCTAGTATTAGTATTTCTTTGTTTAGGTCATTGGGTGTTGGACTCTCAATTGGAGGCAGGTGTTTCCTAGTTGCCTCTGATTGAGAGTCCTATATATAGGTATGTGTTTGTGTTGGTGGTTTGTGGGAGATTGTGCTAGGTATAGCCTTCATGCCTTACCGGCCTGTTATTCGTCATTGTGTTTTGTGTACATGTTTATTTTGGTTTTTCCTTCTTTGCCAATCTAATAAAAGAGGATGAGTGCACATAACCCCGCTGCGTTTTGGTCCGACAATGATTTTTCTTTATCATCTGACGAAGAAGAATGTGACAGAATCTCCCACCAACCAAGGACCAAGCAGCGGGGTAAGGAGCAACGGAACACTAATATGGACTATCGGGAGTTTTGGACATGGGAGCAGATTCTGGCCGGAGAGGGCCCATGGAGGAAGTCGGGTGAAGACCGGGAACGTTACCGGGGAACACGGCTGGCGAGAAAGCCGGAGAGGCAACCCCAATAATTTTTTGGTGGGGGAACACGGGTAGTTTGGCTGGGTCAAGGGTGAGCCCTAAGCCAGCTCCCCGTGCTTTTTGGGAAGAACGTATGGAGTGGAGAGCGCCTAGGTATGCGGAAGTACGCACGATCTCGCCCATACGCACGCACAGTCCGGTGCCAGGGATCCCAGCCCCTCGCAAATGCTGTGCTAGAGTGGGCATCCAGCCTGGTAGGAGGATGCCTGCGCAGCGCATCTGGTCACCGGTGCGCCTCCTAGGTCCAGGCTACCCTACGCCTGCTCTACGCTCGGCAACCATCAGGCCCCTGCACAGCCTAGTTCACCCTGTACCAGCACTCTGCTCGTACAGGGCTACTAGTTCCATCCAGCCAGGACGGGTTGTGCAGGAGGTGCGATCGAGACCGCCAGTGCTTCTCCACGGCCCGGTATATCCAGTACCAGCACCACGCACCAGGCCTCCAATACGTCAGCCCAGTCCAACTCAGCCTGTTCCCGCTCCTCGCACTAGCCTTAAAGTGCGTGTCTCCAGTCTGGTAGCTCCACTACCAGCCCCACGCACTAGGCTTCCAGTGCGTCAGCCCAGTCCTATTCAGCCTGTTCCCGCTCCTCGCACTAGTCTTAAAGTGCGTGTCTCCAGTCTGGTAGCTCCACTACCAGCCCCACGCATTAGGCTTCCAGTGCGTCAGCTCAGTCTCGAGCTTCCGACAACAGTGTCCAGTCCAAAGTGTCCGGCAACAGTGTCCAGTCCAGAGTGTCCGGCAACAGTGTCCAGTCCAGAGTGTCCGGCAACAGTGTCCAGTCCAGAGTATCCGACAACAGTGTCCAGTCCAGAGTATCTGGCAACAGTGTCCAGTCCAGAGTATCCGGCAACAGTGTCCAGTCCAGAGTATCCGGCAACAGTGTCCAGTCCGGAACCGAGTGAGTCTGCCTACAGTCCGGAACCGAGTGAGTCTGCCTACAGTCCGGAACCGAGTGAGTCTGCCTACAGTCCGGAACCGAGTGAGTCTGCCTACAGTCCGGCACCGAGTGAGTCTGCCTACAGTCCGGCACCGAGTGAGTCTGCCTACAGTCCGGCACCGAGTGAGTCTGCCTACAGTCCGGCACCGAGTGAGTCTGCCTACAGTCCGGAACCGAGTGAGTCTGCCTACAGTCCGGAACCGAGTGAGTCGTCCTACAGCTCGGAGCTCCCAGAGTCGCCCTACAGTCCAGGGTCATCAGTGAATGGCCTCAGGCAGAGGATTTCAGTGGGGGTGGATGGGTCAGGTAGGGGACTGAGGCCTGAGCCGGAGCCCCCTCCATTGTAGGTTTGGGGAGGGGGGGGGGGTGTAGCACAGGAGCCGTCGTTGACGGCAGCCACCCTCTCTTCCCTCCCTTTAGTTAGGGGTTTATTTTTTTTAATATATTTTTTTTAGAAGGGTGTTTGATTTATTATTTCCGGGTTTTGGGCTATGTTATATGTTTTGTATTTCTATGTTCATTCTAGTATTAGTATTTCTTTGTTTAGGTCATTGGGTGTTGGACTCTCAATTGGAGGCAGGTGTTTCCTAGTTGCCTCTGATTGAGAGTCCTATATATATATATAGGTATGTGTTTGTGGTTTGTGGGAGATTGTGCTAGGTATAGCCTTCATGCCTTACCGGCCTGTTATTCGTCATTGTGTTTTGTGTACGTGTTTATTTTGGTTTTTCCTTCTTTTCCAAACTAATAAAAGAGGAAGAGTGCGCATAACCCCGCTGCGTTTTGGTCCGACATTGATTTTTCTTTATCATCTGACGAAGAAGAATGTGACACTCACAGGGGTATAGAACGTCGGCTTGGTCCTCAGGACGAGAAGCATGTGACCCAGCGACAGCCAATGATGAAATTGAAAGATTCTTAACTACGGTTGGGAAGGTGTTGTTCCGACCAGATGCTAGTAAAAATAGTAACTGTATTATGTGCATTGAATGGATGATGCGTTGCGTACTAACTTGACGATGTGGGATAGATATGATCAAAATGCAGGAATATGCACGTCTGCGTTGATGACAGGTTTGAAACCTGTTATCAAAATGGCTATTACTGGGGTGGTGGATCAGCATTCTCACTGGAATGAAATAGTACAAGCAGCATTGAGAGTAGAATCGAATTCCATTTTCTACGCAGCAGTACGAGTGCTTAATGCTGCCACAGTGAAAGTCACTAACAGTGGTTACAATGGCCCAAATAAGACAAATGGACAGGGAAGGAAAGTGGTGGAATCATGTCAAGGCGTAAAGCTTTAGATCCCTGTTTTAGGTGTGGGGCTATCGGGCATTGGAAGAATGAGTGTATGGTGGTACTGGAACCTGCTGCTTTGGGAGGAAATGGCGCTGTAAAAGCGTTTGCATCTTTGTCAAAAGAACAGAAGCAAACCCTCTTAAAAGCAGTGGGACAGGAACATTTTGCATAGCAGTACATGGCCTCCATTCGATCAATAGTGGTTCATAGAGATGACGTTTTTTATGTGAAAGGAGACGTAAATGTCACGTCTCGCACAACTTTCTAATAGATACAGGCGCTCAAATATCACTAATTCCATACGATGACGGGAAAAAGTATCACGTTCAGGGGGTAACAGGGGCACAATCTAAAGCGATACAACTATTACCTATGTCTTTAAAACTAGGACCAGGATCATTTTACATGGCTACGGGAATAGAACCGATTTTGGGGTTGGATAATCTTTGCGAGATGCCGGGGGAATGGATTCTGAAAGGTAATAAATTAAAATTGGCCTTAAGAACGACGAAAGCCGAGCAATTGTTGTTTCAGGACCATCCATTATGGGCAAAAGACGCATTAGATTGTGGGCTAGTCAAAGGTTGCAAGCCTGTTGTAGTTGAGGGAGAACCGCCACCACCAATGAAGCAATACCCTTTTAAACCAGAGGCTGAGAAATCGGTGGCGGAGGACCTTCCAATATTACTTGAACGTGATCGTGATCTATTCCCTCAGACTCAGAATGGTACAGTGTGTTAGACATGACAAACGGATTTTGGTTGGTGAGGCTGAGGAGTCACGACACTGGTTCGGGTTCTGTTGCCAGGGGGAGCAATTTACGTGGGCTAGAGTACCGATGCGATTTACAAATAGTCCCACTTGGTATCATTCTGCATTGAAACAATCGTTAAAAGGGTGTACATTTGAAGGTTCTGTGTTGATACAGTATGTGGATGATTTGTTATTACTGTCAAAAGACGAAGAAACTCATATGCGAGACCTCACCACATTGGTTGACTATTTCGCAGAATAGGGTCATAAAGCATCTTATGAGATAGCACAACTAGCAAAGAAAGAGGTAGCCTATTTGGGGGTGTCGATTTCTTAGGGAAAGAAACACATTACCCGGGATCGGGTAGAAACCATGCGTTCTTTGGCACGGCCAAACACTCCTTGCACGCTCAGGAAAACTTTAGGAGTTTTCAATTTTGTTAGACATTTTATTCCGTCATTCTCTGAAATTACTGAGCCACTTACAGAGTTGACAAAAGGGGAGAAGGGTCCCCATGAGTCGATAGAGTGGAATCAAGAGTGTGAGGAAGTGTTTGTCGAGTTAAAGAAGCAATTGTGTCAAGCGCCAGCATTGGGATTGCCAAACCTAAAATTACCTTTGAAAGTTTTGTTCATGAACAAGAAGGACATTGTAGCGCGGTGGTTACGCAAAATCATGGGGGTAGAGAGAGACCAATAATGTACTGGAGTAAATCGCTAGACTCGGTGGCAAAAGGAATGCCACCGTGCCTTAGGGCGGTACAGGCGACTGAAATGGTGTTGCATAACACGGCTTCCATTACAATGGGTCAAAAAGTAGATTTGTATGTTCCACACGCAGTAGCAACCATTGTGAACAGCACGAAAGCACAACATGTTACTAGTGCAAGATGGACAAAATGGGAGTTAACGTTAAATGGGGAAAATATACAATTTCATAAGATAGGTGCTTAAATCCTGCGTCATTAATGCCGTTACCTGGGGAAGGTGAATCGCATACATGTAACCCAAATCAGATTACTCCAAAACCTAGGCCTGCTTTGCAAGGGACAGCATTAGAATCGGGAAAAGTATTGTATACAGATGGCTCTAGTTCAGTGGTTCTTAACCTGGGTTCGATCGAACCCCAGGGGTTCGGTGAGTCAGTCTCAGGGGTTCGGCGGAGGTCAAGACACACACCCGACTCATATGATTCGTGATGACACGCCCCGCTTGGCCATCATTGGCTGCAGGTGATCACGCAACATCGCTTGGCCTATCTGTGCTGCAGGGAATTTGGCGCGCTCAGTAGTCGAATTGTGACTGTCGTGATGGTACGTCGTGTGATTTCTTTCTTAATATTTTAATCCCTTCATACTAACTATGTCGAGCAAAAAAAGAAAGTGGTCGGACGAATACGTACAATATGGATTCACATGTATAACGGAACGTGATGAGAGTCAGCGTCCTAACTGCATGATTTGCAATGCCAAGTTGAGCAATTCTAGTCTAGCACCGGCAAAACTAAGAGAACACTTCCTTAAGCTGCATGGAGATGGACAATACAAGAACACAACGCTCGCTGAATTCAAGGTGAAGAGAGCCATTTTTCCAATTAAGAAGGGTTCGGTGAATGCGCATATGAAACTGGTGGGGGTCAGTACCTCCAACAAGGTTAAGAACCACTGCTCTAGTTACATGACCACAGCTTGGAAGAGAGTTACGGATTACGCTGTGTGTGATGACAGAGGAGTAGTAAAGGCTGACCCAATGTCAGCCTCGGTGTCAGCCCAGGGGGCGGAGGTACATGCACTGGCCGAGGCTTGTAGGTGGTCGGAAGGGGAGAATGTAACAATATACACAGATTCCCGGTATGCATTTGGAGAAGTTCATGATTTCAGTACATTGTGGTCAGAACGGGGCATGTTAACAGCGACAAGAACACAAATAAAAAAATTGACTAGAGGTAGAGGCATTATTAGAAGCAGTTGCCCAATAAATTAGCAGTGGTGAAATGTGAAGCTCATACTTGTCGCACAGATAATATCGCCATAGGTAATCGTAGAGCAGACGAAATGGCTAAGGCGGCTGCCTTGGTGAGAGAAAGTGTTAGAGAACCACATGTAAAAATTGTGAATACGAAGGCTGGGATTGTGAGTCTAATAGATTTACAGCAGCAAACTAACAAGAAAGAAATGTGGGAGTGGTTAGAGCAGGGGTGCCAAGTAGACAGTGAAGGGTTATGGTATAACCCTACCACTGGAAGGCCCGTGGCGCCAAGTGGGATACATGTTACTCTTTCTGAAATGTATCATGGACCAACTCATCAATCGGCTGTGAACATGTACTCTCAGTTCAAGATGACGTGGTGGGGAAAGGGCGTGTTAGGAACATTTCGGGACTGGGTTTTAAGGTGTGTGATATGTGCCCAACATAATATTGCACCAACAATGCCTACTCCTGCCTGACAGCACCCCCTGCCGGAAGAACCATTCACATCATTGTAGATTGACTTTATAGGGCCACTCCCTCGAAGCAGGGGAAAGACCCATGCATTGGTGGTGGTGGACAGATTTTCAAGGTGGACGGAAGTATTTGCAACTTCCACAGCATCAGCGAACTTTGCGGCACAAACTTTGTGGAGGGAGGTGATACCAAGATGGGGCTTATTTCGGACATTGGATTCCGATCAAGGAACGCATTTCACTTCTAAAGTGCTACAAGCGGTATGTAAGGCTTTGGGAATCTCCCATCCTTTTCATTGTCCGTATAGGCCGCAAGCGGCAGGGATTACGGAGCGTCAGAATCGTTCGATTAAGGAGAAATTGCCCAAGACTTTAAGGTACCGAAGGGAAAGACTGGGTTACAAATGTACCCGTGGTACTGATGTCAATGAGGGCTTCAACTAATGCCACTACTGGACTCACGCCACACTAAGTGGTGACTGGCAGACCAATGAGGGTTCCAGGGGCTGTTATTCACATGTCACAAATTAGTGATTTGACAATAATGGGAGAATCTATGTTGTCATATTGTCAGAAAATGACCCATGCATTGCAGTGTGTATATTCCCAGGTGAAAGCTGCACACAAGGAACAGGCGCCAGGAGATAACCGAGAGCACGGGCTGACTCCTGGAGATCGAGTGTACATCAAAATCCACCAGGCGGGGGCGTTGGGACGGCGTTGGTCAGGACCATACACCGTACTACTAACTGCACCCGTAGCGGTGAAGACCACAGCCTCTCCTTGGTGGGTTCACACTTCTCACGTGAAGCGAGATCCCACAGCATAATGGGTGAGCTAGAAGTCGCCATGATGCCTTTACCTCCCTTATCTCACCTCATTTGCTCACATTGTATATAGACTTATTTTTCTACTGTATTATTGACTGTATGTTTGTTTTACTCCATGCGTAACTCCGTGTTGTTGTATGTGTCGAACTGCTTTGCTTTATTTTGGCCAGGCCGCAATTGTAAATGAGAACTTGTTCTCAACTTGCCTACCTGGTTAAATAAAGGTGAAATAAAAAAATAAAAAAAATAAACGATAGCTGAAGCGGAGCTAAAGCGAGAGAGAAAGGGTAGAGTCCACTGTAGACAAGCAGTTGGGGTGGGTCTGGGAGCGATTTTAATCGTCACCATTTTAGTGTCGGTTGCTCTGATGGTTAATGAACCATGTAAAGACGATAGATTGACTATTAACATAGAATGGGTTGCCAAATATGAAGACACGAGAATGCATTGGGGTAAAGTCGATACTAACGCTTCGACTACTAGACAGGTCACTAATCACGATGGTATAGTGATATAGATGGAGCCACTTGATCAGAGAACTAGCACATTGGATGTAGGTTGTTCTAAACAAGGTGTGACAGGAGTGTGGAAGGAATGTACAGACAGGAGTGTGGAAGGAATGTAATAATACTGAGTTTACAAAACGAATCTAGATTTTCTCTGTTGCCACAAATAGACGTCATGTGCCAGGGTTCAAGATCAGCTAAAGCTCAGTTGATAACTTTCAGATTAATGTTACCCGAACTTAAAACATTTCAGAAGGTTAATAGTGTGGACACAACCATTGCTGACGGTGGAGCAGCAAAGGATAGTGTGGGGGAAGTGCTATCTCTTTAAAGGATGTTGTATTCACCAGTAATGCCCTTTAGTACAGCAACTAAGGTAGTGAAGTGGGCAGGGAAAGTTTTGGACACCAGTAGACCACGAACCTGGGGAAAGATAGCTTTTTGGGGTAATTATACTCTGGACAACATCCTAAGGGGGGAATATGGGAACTGGACTATTTTACTGTCAAGCGACAGGGGGAAGAAGATGCATATGAGCAGATGAAAGCATACTTACAGACACATTTAGGGCCTGAACTAGTGACAGAGACAGACATACATCAATGTAGATGGTATGATGGAGGGGTCAAGGGTCAGTCCTACGAAGTTTTAGTTGCAGATTCTGGCAGGACCAATATCAGTGCATTCTATGGGGTCCCAAAAACCAAGGCATTAACGTTACAGGGAGTTGGGAGAGCAGAATTTAATATGACTGGGGCGGAAGTTTGTGTGGCTAGTAAGTTAAGGAAGTGGGTACTAGAGTCTCTGGGGAACGATACTACTCCTTTATGTATATTAATACAGGAAATAGCTCGTAGGAAAGGGAGGACGGCTAGATGTGTACAATATAGGGACTATTATGAAGAGGAATTGAACGTTACACATACCCCGATCATGGTGAAAGTAGCAGAGATAGTGTTGTCATTTCAGACGCTGTTGTCAACTTTCGGTAATGAGTTCGTCACAGAAGGCATAACACTTGAAAGAATAGCAACTGATCCCTGTATACAGGAGGCCACATCGCCAGAAGGAAAATGTGCTGTGATAATAGCATCACATCTCTTGCAGAGTGTGATTAAGAAACATGTGACTCAGAGTTTTGTACGGTTGGATACTCTTCCAACGCCATTAATCTCTGCCGCCTTTCTGACAGCTAGTAAACACTTGACATACCTTCCAGTAGATTGGGACCGACCCACAGTAAACAGAAAATGTCAGAAAGTGGCAGCTTATCAACCATTGGGGCCCAAAGTCTACACTGTAACAAGTGTGTTTACAAACGGGTGGGGGGTAGATCGGCCTTGGGATGAGAGATGTGTACCTAACTTGAGCACAGGGATGTATTATCTGCAGGTACCAACTGTAGCAGAACACATGAGGTCATTGGAGATGTCGGTAGCTAGAGACCAAGGGATAAACTGGGAAACAGGTAGGGGGTATCAGAAAGGTTCAGTTCTAGACCTATCAGTAAACTACAAAGACAATAGGAGAGCAGGAGACAAATTCCGAGCAATAGCTATTCTCACAGCAGTCGCTGTAGGGACAGTAACAGAAGGAGCAGTAGTAGTAGCGCAGGAGGCTATAGTGACTGCATGGAACTGGACACAGCACAAATGAGGGGAATAGTGAGATATGCGTCAGGAGCAGTGTTAGTAATAGCAGGGGGTACTTTGGTGATATTGTTGGGATATCATGTGCTGAGGGCATTGATGTTAAAACCAATACACAGTGTTGAGTTACCTCAAGATGAGGTAAAATTGATTAAGGCTACCGCACGTATATATCGGGTGTCTATGGAGGTAGATGATGAGGAGCAAAGTGAGAATGACATGGCTTGGGAACACCTCTTGGATCCTGTAGTCTGATGGGGAAGACTGGGTGTAAGCATGAGGAAGCTTTTTAGCGCTTCCATTTTTGCCAAGCTCAGCAGAAAAGTATCCTGAAGGCATAGACAGGCTAAGAGAGAGTGGGAATTGTCATGTTATCAAACTTTGAGTTGTCATTCATATATAATTGTGAATATCTTAACACAATATTAATGCTATTATGTGTGTGTGTGTTTTTTTTGTGTCTTTCCAAGTCTTGTGCTATTACTCTCTTAGGAACCAGAAGGGGGAAGTGGAGAAACCACAGCCGCTCCATCTGCCATTGAACAAGACGGCAGATTCAGCTGAAATGGCATTTTGTTATGTAATGATAGATGGGAATAAAATTGTGGGATCATAGTGTAGAGGCCATACGTCTCTGAGTTTGTACACCTCGCGGTGACTGGCTGTTCATTGTTTGTTCATTTGTTTGTTTGTTTAATTTATGTTTTATAATCATTTGTTAGTTTATTTTTATTCATGCTTTATTACTATTGTTTATCCCTTTAAGTAATTTCCAAGCTTATGTAAAGTGAACATTAGGACGCTATTGTTCAAGAGGAAGGACTGTTGGAATCGGCTAAACTTTGATCATTGAGGTAGCAAATGAATGATAGGAAATGAAAGAGACTGGGTGTTATGTTAAAGTTAATGGTTCTCTGAAGAAAGACAGAAGGCTTTGGAATGTGTTTGATGGAGGAGAGGAGAGGAGAGCGAGGGGTTGATATAGGGAAGACAGATGGACATCTGTGTATTGGATGAAAGAGGGGTTAAGGTCAGGAGGTGAGGCCAGATTCTCTTAAGAGAGTAGTAAATGTTTGGAATCCTGTTACACTCTTTATTAGCTTCCTGTAGAGCCATAAAATGTAAGGATTGGAGAGAAAGAGGAGTGTCTTAAGTGGGATGTATATAACTGTGACCCTGAATGTTTTGCTGTCTGATTTCAGCTGTACAGAACCTTTGGGAAGAATAAACTTGGTTAAAGCTTCTCTAAAGTCCGTGGGTTATTTACTCTGAAAAATAAGAACCTAACTGTTTTTTAAATGTATTTATTTTACCTTTGTTTAACCAGGTAGGCAAGTTGAGAACAAGCTCTCATTTACAACTGCGCCCTGGCCAAGATAAAGCAAAGACACATACAACAACACAGAGTTACACATGGAGTAAAACAAACATACAGTCAATAATACAGTACAAAACAAGTCTATATACAATGTGAGCAAATGAGGTGAGATAAGGGAGGTAAAGGCAATAAAAAGGCCACGGTGGCGAAGTAAATACAATATAGCAATTTAAAAACACTGGAATTGTAGATTCCAAAGGAGGAATTGGCCCTGGGCGTGACCAGTAAATACACCTGCTAGAGCGCGTGCTACGGGTGGGTGCTGCTATGGTGACTAGCGAGCTGAGATAAGGCGGGACTTTACCTAGCAGGGTCCTGTAGATGACCTGGAACCAGTGGGTTTGGAGACGAGTATGAAGCGAGGGCCAGCCAACGAGAGCGTACAGGTTGCAGTGGTGGGTAGTATATGGGACTTTGGTGACAAAACGGATGGCAATGTGATAGACTGCATCCAATTTGTTGAGTAGGGTGTTGGAGGCTATTTTGTAAATTACATCGCCGAAGTCGAGGATCGGTAGGATGGTCAGTTTTACAAGGGCATGTTTGGCAGCATCAGTGAAGGATGCTTTGTTGCGAAATAGGAAGCCAATTCTAGATTTAACTTTGGATTGGAGATGTTTGATGTGAGTCTGGAAGGAGAGTTTACAGTCTAGCCAGACACCTAGGTATTTGAAGTTGTCCACATATTCTAAGTCAGAACCGTCCAGAGTAGTGATGCTGGGCGGGCAGGCAGGTGTAGGCAGCGATCGGTTGAAGAGCATGCATTTAGTTTGACTTGTATTTAGGAGCAGTTGGAGGCTACGGAAGGAGAGTTGTATGGCATTGAAGCTCGTCTGGAGGGTAGTTAACACAATGTCCAAAGAAGGGCCAGAAGTATACAGAATGGTGTCGTCTGCGTAGAGGTGGATCAGGGACTCACCAGCAGCAAGAGCGACATCATTGATGTATACAGAGAAAAGAGTTGGCCCAAGAATTGAACCCTGTGGCACCCCCATAGAGACTTCCAGAGGCCCAGACAACAGGCCCTCAGATTTGACACACTGAACTCTATCGGAAAAGTAGTTGGTGAACCAAGCGAGGCAATCATTTGAGAAACCAAGGCTACTAAGTCTGCCGATGAGGATGTGGTGATTAACAGAGTCAAAAGCCTTGGCCAGGTCAATGAATACGGCTGCATAGTATTGTTTCTTATCGATAGCGGTTAAGATATCGTTTAGGACCTTGAGCGTGGCTGAGGTGCACCCATGACCACCTCTGAAACCAGATTGCATAGTGGAGAAGGTACGGTGGGATTCGAAATGGTCGGTAATCTGTTTGATAACTTGGCTTTCAAAGACCTTAGAAATGCAGGGTAGGATAGATATAGGTCTGTAGCAGTTTGGGGAACGAATGTCCCCCCCTTTGAAGAGGGGGATGACCGCAGCTGCTTTCCAATCTTTGTGAATATCAGATGACACGAAAGAGAGGTTGAACAGGCTAGTAATAGGGGTTGCAACAATTTCGGCAGATACTTTTAGAAAGACAGGGTCCAGACTGTCTAGCCCGGTTGATTTGTAGGGGTCCAGATTTTGCAGCTTTTTCAGAACATCAGCTGACTGGATTTGGGAGAAGGAGAAATGGGGAAGGCTTGGGCGAGTTGCTGTGGGGGGGTGCAGTGCTGTTGACCAGGGTAGGGGTAGGGGTAGCCAGGTGGAAAGCATGGCCAGCCGTAGAAAAATGCTTATTGAAATTCTCAATTATAGTGGATTTATCGGTGGTGAGACAGTTTCCTATCCTCAGTGCAGTGGGCAGCTAGGAGGAGGTGCTCTTATTCTCCATAGACTTTACAGTGTCCCAGAACTTTTTTGAGTTTGTGTTGCAGGAGGCAAAATTCTGCTTGAAAAAGCTAACCTTGGCTTTTCTAACTGCCTGTGTATATTGGTTTTGAACTTCCCTGAAAAGTTGCATATCACGTTCCGTGTGGTAGAGGGGACCAATCCATTTGGCAAAATAGTTAAAGTTATAGTGGCCCAGGAAAATTGTACGATAGACCTATTCAGCTAGCAGCCGATATGCTCAAGACAGCTTATGGGCGTTCAGGTTAAGTTGCGACGGAGGGGCCAGTTGAATAACTCCCTCGGGCAGATAACGTTGGTAGTCCAGTCATTGGAGTCATTAAAACTCGTTTTTCAACCACTCCACAAATTTCTTGTTAACAAACTATAGTTTTGGCAAGTTGGTTAGGACATCTACTTTGTGCATGACACAAGTAATTTTTCCAAAAACTGTTTACAGACAGATTGTTTAACTTATAATTCACTGTATCACAATTCCAGTGGGTCAGAAGTTTACATACACTAAGTTGACTGTGCCTTTATACAGCTTGGAAAATTCCAGAAAAGGATGTCATGGCTTTAGAAGCTTCTGATAGGCTAATTGACATACTTTGAGTCAATTGGAGGTGTACCTGTGGATGTATTTCAAGGCCTACCTTCAAACTCAGTGCCTCATTGCTTGACATCATGAGAAAATCAAAAGAAATTAGCCAACACCGCAGAAAAAAAAATTGTAGACCTCCACAAGTCTGCTTCATCCTTTGGAGCAATTTCCAAATGCCTGAAGGTACCACGTTCATCTGTACAAACAATAGTACGCAAGTATGAACACCATGGGACCTTGTAGCCGTCATACCGCTCAGTAAGGAGACGCATTCTGTCTCCTAGAGATGAACGTACTTTGGTGCAAAAAGTGCAAATCAATCCCAGAACAACAGCAAAGGACCTTGTGAAGATGCTGGGGGAAACAGGTACAAAGTATCTATATCCACAGTAAAATGAGTCCTATATCGACATAACCTGAAAGGCTGCTCAGAAAGGAAGAAGCCACTGCTCCAAAACAGCCATAAAAAAGCAAGCCTACGGTTTGCAACTGCACATGGGGACAAAGATTGTACTTTTTGGAGAAATATCATCTGGTCTGATGAAACAAAAATAGAACTGTTTGGTCATAATGACCATCGTTATGTTTGGAGGAAAAAGGGGGAGGCTTGCAAGCCGAAGAACACCATCCCAACCGTGAAGCACGGGGGTAGCTGCATCATGTTGTGGGGGTGCTTTGCTGCAGGAGGGAATTGTGCACTTTACAAAATAGATATGGCATCATGAGGCAGGAAAATTAGGTGGATATATTGAAGCAACATCTCAAGACATCAGTCGGGAAGTTAAAGCTTGTTCACAAATGGGTCTTCCAAATGGACAATGACCCCAAGCATACTTCCAAAGTTGTGGGAAAATGGCTTAAGGACAACAAAATCAAGGTATTGGAGTGGCCATCACAAAGCCCCGACTTCAATCCTATAGAAAATGAGTGGACAGAACTGAAAAAGCATGTGCGAGCTAGGAGGCCTAGAATCCTGACTCAGTTACACCAGCTCTGTCAGGAGGAATGTGCCAAAATTCACCCAACTTATTGTGGGAAGCTTGTGGAAGGCTACCCAAAACCTTTGACCCAAGTTAAACAATTTAAAGGCAATGCTACCAAATGCTCATTTAGTGTATGTAAACTTCTGACCCACTGGGAATGTGATGAAATAAATAAAATGCTGAAATAAATAATTATTTCTACTATTATTCTGACATTTCTCATTCTTAAAATAAAGTGGTGATCCTAGCTGACCTAAAACAGGGAATTTTTACTAGGATTAAATGTTAGGAATTGTGAAAAACTGAGTTTAAATGTATTTGGCTAAGGTGTATGTAAACTTCCGACTTCAACTGTATCACTCGATACACTTCTAATTATCACTCGAGGTGTGCAAACTTCAATCTAAAAAAGCTCAGAGGACTGGTAAATCCCACATTTTGGCACTACTCACAATGTGATTAATGTGAAATAAAAAACAACACTGCTGGTTAAATAAAATAAGAAAATAACAAATCAAATTAGAATTACTAGCCTTAATAATTCCAATAGGAAATAATTGTAGCCCAAAATATATAGGTCATAGTAAAATAGACTAGAGACAGGTCTGTCCGTCTCATGGTCCGAATCACACATATAACTATTAATTATAAACTTTACCGTAATTATGAGTGTTTACATGTTACATATAAATCTCACCCAATGTTTCTGGGCTCTCTAGTAAAGGTGATCAGATCTCACCAGAAAGTCAGAATAGAGGTCAGAGGTCATTTAACCCCTTCAAGTGAGTGTTTCTCTCCCTTTCCTCTCCCTGTACCTCAGACTATTCAGATACTTTTGTACCTGTTTCCTCCAGCATTTTCACAAGGTCCTTTGCTGTTGTTCTGGGATTGATTTGCACTTTTCGCACCAAAGTACGTTCATCTCTATGAGACAGAATGCGTCTCTAACTATTCACTTCAATCTACTTCAAATACTTGACAATGTTCCACGTAATGGAAACAGATTTTCATTTCAAATGACATTACATTTTTGCTTAAATTCACTGGCGGTACCCAAACTATAAAATGTAATAATAATAATAATAATAAGTAGAAATTGTCAAAAACATCTCCCATTCCTCTGCTCCAAATGTCCCACTTTGTCCCTTATAGCCTGATATAGCCCAGCGAGGACGACTCACTTTCACACACGGACTAAAATATTTCATTATTAGAGTCTATTCCAAAACCACTATTAGAAGGAGTTGTTTTCATATTAGTCTACCCAAACAATGTTACTCTATATTTTTAATACCAACCTCTATTGGATATTCCCTTTCTGCTTCATGATGGTGCTTGCCTTCCCCAAGCTCTGTTTCGAGTAGATGTCCTGGATAGGTGGGAGCACAGTCCTTAGGTCCTGTTGTAACAGTATAATCGATACAACACTGCTCTTTTGATGAGTCATCAAAAACTATTAGATTCAGTGCATTCGGAAGGTATTCAGAACCCTTCCCTTTTCCCACATTTTGTTTACGTTACAGACTTTCCTAAAAATGGATTACATTTTTTCCTCATCAATCTACACACAAAACCCCATAATGACAAAACTAAAACAGTTTTTTTGAAACAATTTGAAACAAAACAAGAAAATGTATATATAAAAAAACAAATACCTTATTCTGACCCTTTGCTATGAGACTTGAAATTAAGCTCAGGTGCATCCTGTTTCCAATGATCATCCTTGAGATGTTTCTACAACTTGATTGGTAAATTCAATTGATTGGACATAATTTTGAAAGGCACATACCTGTCTATATAAGGTCCCACAGTTGACAGTGCATGTCAGAGCCAAAACCAAGCCATGAGGTTAAAGGAATTGTCCATAGAGCTCCGAGACAGGATTGCGGGGCTGGGTACCAAAACATTTTTTGCAGCATTGAAGGTCTGTAAGAACACCGTGGCCTCCATCATTATTAAATGGAAGAAGTTTTGAACCACTAAGACTCTTCATAGAGCTATCCATACTGAGCAATTGGGGGAGAAGGGCATGGCCAGGGATGTGACCATTAACCCGATGGTCACACTGACAGAGTTTCTCTATGGAGGTGGGAGAACCTTCCAGAAGGACAACCATCTCTGCAGCACTACACCAATCAGGCCTTTATGGCAGAGTGGCCAGACAGAAGCCATTCCTCAGTAAAAGGCACATGACAGCCAACTTGGAGTTTGCCAAAAGCCACCTTAAGACTCTCAGACCATGAGAAACAAGATTCTCTGGTCTGATGAAACCAAGATTGAACTCTTTGGCCTGAATGCCAAGCGTCACATCTGGAGGAAACTTGGCACCATCCCTACGGTGAAGCATGGTGGTGGCAGCATCATGCTGTGGGGATGTTTTTTTTAGCAGCAGGGACTGGGAGACTAGTCAGGATCGAGGGGAAAGATGAACGGAGCAAAGTACAGAGAGATGCTTGATGAAAACTTTCTCCAGAGTGCTCAGGACCTCAGACTGGGGCGATGGTTCACCTTCCAACAGGACAACAACCCTAAGCACACGGCCAATGGCTTTGGGACAAGTCTCTGAATGTCCTTGAGTTGCCCAGCCACAGCCTGGACTTGAACCCAATCGAACATGTCTGGAGAGACTTGAAAATAGCTGCGCAGCGACACTCCCCATCCAACCTAACAGAGCTTGAGAGGATCTGCAGTGTAGAATGAGAGAAACATCCCAAATACAGGTGTGCCAAGCTTGTAGCGTCATACCCAAGAAGACTCAAGGCTTTAATCGCTGCCAAGGGGGCTTATTTTTATTTAATCAGGTAAGTCAGTTAAGTACAAATTCTTATTTATAATGATGGCCTAGGAACAGTGCCTTGTTCAGGGGCAGAACAACAGACTTTTACCTTGTCAGCTCTGGGATTCAATCTAGCAACCTTTCGGTTACTGGCCCAACGCTCTAACCACTAGGCTACCTGCCACCCCAAAGTATCGACCCAAAGAACAAAGTACTAAGTAAAGTGTCTGAACTTGTAAATGTGATATTCTTTTTTTTTATACATTTGCAAACATTTCCATGTCATTATGGGGTATTTTTTACATCCATTTTAGAATAAGGCTGTAATGTAACAAAAGGTGGAAAAGTCAAGGGTCTGAATACTTTCCAAATGCACTGTCTAGGATTACGTATATTTTGATAATCATTATCACTATCATCGCTGGAATAGCTGACATTAGCTAGCTAGCTGTCAACTAGCTGGCTAACATTAGCCTACCTCAATACTGCTTGAATTTGGCTTGGAAACACGCTAACATTTCAAAAGAAGGCAAATAATTTGTAGGAAAACCTTTTGTCATGATTGTGATGTCGCCAGATTGACTTTAGATGGAGAATAACTTTAGCCAGCTAACTAAGATTGAGGGGACCACTGTATTTGTTAACTAGCTAACATTAGCATTGCTAGCTATTTTTAAAGAGCGTTGCTAGTAACAGTAATGGAAACATTGCGATCTCTCTATAGTAAATTTGACTACATTATAATATGGCAATGTTGTTTCCTACTAGTTATTTTCCTACTTTATCAATGTCGTCATATTTCCATGCCACTCTAAATTAGTGTAATTTAGACAAAACAGTCACAATAGCCTCTGAGGTGCAACCCATGTCTAGGGCACAAATAAATATTGGATGCAGTTATGATGGTACTAGCTAACTCATGTCTGACTAGAAGAGTGTTGCCGCTAGTTAGTACAAACTCAAACCAACCCAGGGCCATAGCAAAACATGTCACAGTTGGTTGCATAGTGTAATGGTCTGAATCTAATCCAATCTGTAGCCAGTCTGTATTGTATAGAATTATCCTCCAAACGAGATTACATAGTTTAAGAAATAATGTTTATAACTGAGGGATGATGACAACCGTTGACCCTGTTTTTCTGTTAGACAAAGTGCACAGTTGGGTGACAAACTGATCCTCTGGTTATGAACGGATGCCAGGACCTACTAGAAGGCGCAAAGGTGGGGTTCATAACATGTCCAGCAATGTGATTGCAATGGTTTAGCGACCTCCAAAAATCACTTAATATACTGTTCACTTGCTACCCTTGTGACACCTCCTCCATTGTTGCCAGTCTCCCTCGACTCTTATGATAAGGACACGCCATTGTGAATCCTCCTATAGTTACTGCCCTGACTACACAGACGGCTTCATCAACAACGATGGGTAATGTGTTATGTGAAAAGCTGTATTAAAAAATACCCGTCTTGATAAGCTAGTAGGCTCATTCCCCAGCCAAGCAGATTCAACTAGTAGGGTCATTTTGGTTGTAAAGTGTCCTTTCTTAGAACAAAATGCAGTTTACCACTTGGCTGTCTATTATAAACTCCTCTCACTGTCAACTGAGTTTATTTTCAGCGAAGTTAACGTGTAAATATTTGTATGAACATAACAAGATTCAACAACAGACATAAACAGAACAAGTTCCACAGACATGTGACTAACAGAAATGGAATAATGTGTCCATGAACAAAGGGGGAGGTCAAAATCAAAAGTAACAGTCAGTATCTGGTGTGGCCACCAGCTGCATTAACCTGTTGGGGCTAGGGGGCAGTATTGAGAATTTTGAAAAAAATATGTGCCCATTTTTAACTGCCACCTACTGTTAGTGTCTTAATGACCGTTCCACAGGTGCATGTTCATTAATTGTTTATGGTTCATTGAACAAGCATGGGAAGTGTTGAAACCCTTTACAATGAAGATCTGTGAAGTTATTTGGATTTTTATAAATTATCTTTGAAAGACAGGGTCCTGAAAAAGGGACGTTTCTTTTTTTGCTGATTTTATAACCCTTCCACAGGCCTCCGAGTCAACACCACCTCATAAGATTTCCTGCTGCAGTTGTTCAAGAGATGTCCAGTGTTCAGCCAAACATGAAGCATAGAGAATACCAGTAAGGGGGCCCTCATCAGCATCATGCAGACATGCCCTCGCTGTAAGCATTCCTGTTAATGGAACAGTCAGCCACATGTTGACAAGTATCCAGCCAGCAACCTTGACCTGTCAGCGGCAACAGCTTTCACAGGCTCATCATTTGTACAAATTACTTTGATACATTTCATAACCCAATTGTGAAACTTACTTTATGTAGACATTATTTGCTTCTTATTTTCTACTTTTAAGATGCATATAATGTCCAGTGCATAACCTAGCCTGCTGGAACCAGCCTGATCACTGTGTCTTTTTTTATTATTGAATTGAATGGTATCAGTCAATATGGGGAGGAAGAAACCTTTTTATTTTTCCAACAGGATCAGGGAACCCTGTTGTATATGGCAGGATTTCACAAACTTGGTCCTGCAAACTTGATAGGACTGTCTGGAGGAAGGGAGAACTGAAAACTAGCTGTTATTGACAAACTGGTTTAGAACTCTTTCTTATTGGTCTATTAACTAAATGAATGCCTCGTGATGTCACCAGGCAGGACAAAACGCCATCTCACCAAAACAGGCTGAAATTTCAGGCGGTCTTTGCAAACAGCTCTTAAACAAACAGTATTATTCCAACCTCAGTGTGGAAATATATATGTTGTAAGTTTACTTACACTTAGGTTGGAGTCATTAAAACTCGTTTTTTCAACCACTCCACACACGTGTTAACAAACTATAGTTTTGGCAAGTCAGTTAGGACATCTACTTTGTGCATGACACAAGTCATTTTTTTAAACAATTGTTTACAGATTATTTCACTATCACAATTCCAGTGGGTCAGAAGTTTACCCCAAGCATACTTCCAAAGTTGTGGCAAAATGGCTTAAGGACAAAGTCAAGGTATTGGAGTGGCCATCACAAAGCCCTGACCTGAATCCTATAGAAAATTTGTGGGCAGAACTGAAAAAGCATGTGTGAGCAAGGAGGCCTACAAACCTGACTCAGTTACACCAGCTCTGTCAGGAATTGGCCAAAATTCACCCAACTTATTGTGGGAAGCTTGTGGAAGGCTACCCGAAATGCTTGACCCAAGTTAAACGCAATGCTACCAAATGCTCATATGTAAATTCTGACCCACTGGGAATGTGATGAAATAAGTCATTCTCTCTACAATTATTCTGACATTTCACATTCTTAAAATAAAGTGGCGATCTTAAGACAGGGAATTTTTACTAGGATTAAATGTCAGGAATTGTGAAAAACTGAGTTAAAAGTATTTGGCTAAGGTGTATGTAAACTTCCGACTTCAACTAATATATATATATATATATATTAAAAAACACAGGAATTCACGACTGCACTGGGCATTTAAACTCTAGACACAAACCAGACTAAAATATGACAAAAGCACGCTGAATACACGTTTGGTCTTCATTTGAAATGTTATTGAACATATCCCAATCTCCTTTGGTTGGAAAACATAATTGGCAAAATAATGTATTGGGTCATAAGACCGAAGCATTTGAAAAGTACATGTGTAGACAAATTATTTTTCATACAGCAACATTTGATTCAATTGTCCTCAATCATACTACCTAATAGTAACAGAGCAAATATAATGCAATTTTAATGTATACTTTTAAAGTCTGAATACTTGTAAGAAAAAGTTGTTTAATACAATAGAAAAATACAATTGGTCACACTGTCCTTCATTGAAAGTAATCATTCTAAAATCACTAAGAGTGCACGAGGATAGCAGACTTAAACAAGGCTCCACTACAAGCAAATTCAATATGAATTCAGTAGCAAAGAACAAATTCTTTCATCCAACAAGATATGTAATATGATGCACACACAGTTCAGCAATGGGAACGGTAATATTCTACATGTAATCATGACAAGATGTCAGGGTAAGATGGTCTCTAAGTGTCCATTGAACTACCAGACAAGCCTGAAGGTCAAAGGTCCAATCAACAGTAACAATCAAGTTATGCCTATATCACATGTTTAGAACCTCCCATAATTGCAATTTGACCTTAAATGCACTATACCACCACCAGAACTGCAATATCTTAAAGCACGATGGGAAGAGCCATTTCAAAGTGCTTCAACATGGCTGTGTATAAAAGTATATTGCACTTTACTGAGGTGAGGTCTAAGACTGGGGTCTTAAGGCGGAAGCAGGGTTATGGCCTTCCTACATCATGTTCATCGCAGCATTGGCGGCTCAACAGAAGTACATGACAGTGTCTCACTGAAGCATACGTAACGACTATTGCGGCGACCAAACATTTAATTTCATGATCACAAGGTTTTCACAAGAAATTTGAACAGCCAATGTGAATAACTTACAATGAAGTCTGTGTTGTGAGGGCAGCCCTTAAATTCTTCAATCTGCAGGAAATGCATTGAGATGGCAACATTATCAGCAGCTCGCAAATGTTTTAAGGTGTAGCATTACTTTAAGTTGAACTTAAGGTCATCTATGCATTTTATCGTGGTTGAGGCTTGGATTGGGGGTAGGACAACTTCTACAAGTAGGAAAACTTCAGGACAACTTCTACAAGTAGCCATTCGATTTAATCAGATCCAGGAGAAGTTTAAGTCAAGAGGAAATTTTCCTCTTGAGTTTTCCAAGAACAATGCAAGATTGTCTCTCTGTCCCTATGTGGATATTATTGACAAAATAAAAATACAGATTTCAGTGAGGACACAGAACTAATAATATAGGAAAGACTTGAATGTAGCTAAACTATTTCTATTTGGTGGGGTTTACATTGCCCAAACTACCTAAACAAATAAATGGTGGTCCATGCATAGAAAACAACAATAACTTGAACCGTGACTTCTTGAGATACTACAAATCAGTCTTACTAGTCATTAAAATGTGAGAATCAGGAGGAATGAGTCTGTCTTAGAGGCCTCTTAAAGGGTAGAATAAGTGATGGCAATCCCTAGAAGCAGACATGCTGATTGGCTACAAAGTGTCCCCTTGATTTACAGACTGCCTGCGAGAACAACACCCAGGGCATCACTGATTGGCTGCGAGAACTATGAGGCGACCCCCTTGGCATCACTGACTGGCTGAGAGCAGGCCCTGTCTTTGAGCATGCTCCAGGATGGCGTTGTGGCAGAAGTAGTACTGGTCGGGGGTCTGGATCGTGAAGGCCCTCTGTGTTCTCATCCACCGCACCGTCTGACACACATTGAGTGTCCCCATGTCCTGCAACTGGGACAGACAAATGTCCAGGGCACAGAAGGTACCTGGGGAGAAGGAAGGTGGGAGACATCATTATCAACAGATATATTATGAACTGGGGAAGATGCAGGAATAACATTAATTCACTATGGACTCCATACATTATAGCCAAGGTGATAGCCATAGAAATAGAATCCCTATTAGAGAAATGGGGTGACACCTATGACTATCACATCAGATATTCTATTTAATTGTGTGCATTACATGTTATTGAGGTGATCTGGGGGGAATTAACTTGTTATAAGCATGTATGAGCCTTTATATTGTCTTATTAGGGCCCTGTGGTTTGTGCAATCATGTGACATGCCTGGATTTTTAACCTTTTATAGCTTTTTCATCAAACTGTCCCAGCAGATGGTCCAGCTGCATCCTCAGACAATTGCTTTCCTTTTTGATGTAATTCTAATGTCTGGATAAGGCTTAAAATACAGGATAAAATCTTGCCATGTCACATGATTGTGCAAAATACAGAGCCTACATAATATATTTTGTGTGTCTTTATTTTGGTCTCAAGGACTGGAGTAAAGTCTGACACGCATAGACTAAAGGAGTGGTGGTCATCAGTGAGAATGAATAGTTCACCTGTTCTGCCTATGCCCGCACTGCAGTGAACCACCATTGGGGGTCCCAGGGGGTGGCCTCTCCACTGGGGCCCCATGCCCTTCACCGCCTGTCTCTGCTGCCTCTTGACGGCCCCCAGGAAGTCGATGAGCGTCAAGGCCGAAGTGGGGACGCCGTAGTCAGGCCAGCTCAGGTATTGGAAGTGGGTCACCTGCTTCTGCTCACAATTCTGGTAGGGACGGGATAGACAGACAGACACACCATGATAAGTGTTAAATTGTGGTAAACAAACACTGATATGCACGAGTTCTAACATGTTCAAACTTGTTGGAAGTTTTGATGTTAGCCCAACACCAACACTAAGATAGTGTTGCACAGTGAAAATTGTTCCAGCTAAAGTGAACAGCCATCCCTATACAGCTAGCCTGTGCTACAGATAATCTCAGATTTTCATCCTTAAAAAACAACAAATCAGCAATAGGAAATGTGTTCTTCGTTGTGTAAAGGGAGCAGAGGTCACTTTAGACCTGTAGCTAGCTACTGTACCTCCATGTTGTGCAGCTCCAGGGTGGTCTGGCTGTAGTGGGAGTGGTTGTCCACTCTCTGGTTGACCACAGCCATGTGACTGTACACCTCCTGGCCACCTTCCTCCAGAGGCCAGTACTGACCACATTTCTTCCGACCGCCCTCGTCCGTCCTGCAACACACAGATAAATTTTTTTCCAGGAGGGTAATGACAATCTCTCTAGAATTCAAGAAGTGCCCCATTGTAACATATATGGGTCTGGTTCACAACAGTCACCACATAACAGCATTTCCAAATGTCAGTGAATCATTTAACAACAATCCTCCACTTCATGCCATGACAAAGACTTTATATAATTTCAACTCCCACTGGGTAAAGGAAAGGTGTAAGAAAAGTAACTACCTTGTTGTCATGACAATGACTAGCACATTTTGCTCCCAGACCATTCTCCAAAAATCACCATAGGTTTTCTCCAGTGGTCCTGTGGACAGTAGAGTAGAATGAAGGGAATGATCTACTTGTTACATCAAGGCTCATACACACTTACAAAATGTTGAGGTCTTTATGTATAAAATGTTCAACCGACTCAAAATTGTTATTTAGGCTGGATCATCAGGGGGTCATACACTGAGTGTACAAAACATAATGAACACCTGCTCTTTCCATGACAGACTGACCAGATGAATACAGGTGAAAACTATGATCCTTTATTGATGTCACTTGTTAAATCCACTTCAAGTCAGTGTAGATGAAGGGGAGGAGACAGGTTAAAGAATAATTTTTAAGCCTTGAGACAATTGAAACATGGATTGTATATGTGTCATTCAGAGGGTGAATGGGCAAGACAAAAGATTTAAGTGCCTTTGAACGGGGTATGGTAGTAGGTGCCAGGCGTACCGGTTTGTGTGAGTCAAGAACTGCAACAGTGCTGGATTTTTCACGCTCAACAGTTTCCCGTGTGTATCAGGAATGGTCCACCACCCAAAGGACATCCAACCAACTTGACAACTATGAGAAGCATTGGAGTCAACATGGGCCAGCATCCCTGTGGAACACTTTCGACACTTTGTATAGTCCATGCCCCTACAAATTGAGGCTGTTCTGAGGGCAAAAGGGGTGTGCAACTCAATATTAGGAAGGTGTTCCTAATGTTTTGTACACAGTGCGCATGCTTATGACAAGTCTTTCAATGCATCAAGCACATCATAATGCATTATACCTATCGACTTTAGTGTTACCAAAATACCAATAGTTTGAGAACCAAAGGAACCTCTTACAAATGAATGAATATCCCATCAAAACGACTAGTGCAAAGTCTCTGATGGTGAAACTAGCAGATGTAATATCATAGATGGCCATCGTTGTACCTTGAGTACCGATGTATGCATTCTTCTGTTTGTAGCCATCCATGAAGCTGGCGTTGATGTAGTCTGATCTCTGTGGGAACAAACAGGCCTTTGTCACAGCGACCGAGAGAATAGGGGTCCTATAACATCAGAGCTGTACAGAAGCAATCCAGATCACATTATAGAGCCCTGTTAGATGAATGCCAAATAAATTGAGCAAATAAAAAGAGGGGGCTATCAAGGCGGTTTTAAGCCGTTTATCAGAGGCCTTTGGTGAGCCAGCTGAGTGTAAAAGTAGAGGCTTTCTCACAAACACATGAACCAAAGATGTCCTTTGACATTCTATGAGGCTGAAAGAGAGCATTCACGTATGGCAATATTGAGCAGTTCTTTTGTGTTTTTTTTTGTCCCCTTAACAGCCTATTCAAGATGAATATTTAAAAAAAAATTGAATTAATATTTGAAGTTCTAGGAACCACATGTAATGTGCAGGTATATGTGCATTTACAAATACTGTATGGAGCCATATTATGCTGTTGTGAATGGTGACAGCAAGTCAACTAATGCACATTGTGCTTGATAAAAGGCAATATATGCACATGTGGTTACTAGAAAGTGTTACTGATATCTCTTATGATACACTAACTGCATGATGACATTGCCATATGACTTTTGAGAAGTACACACCTCGTTTTGTCGAGTTTTCAGACGAACTCTTGTTTGGTCAAGACACAGGACATCCCCATAGCGATTCCTCTCCTGGTTGTATGCAGTACTGGAGAGATTGACAGACATAATCAACCATTGGTAATTTAAGAATATAATGAATCGAGTTACTGCTCCAAGGGACTGATGCAAAGTTTTGCCATCCAGTTTGATGCTTTCCTTGGTAGTTTAATGGACAAACCCAAAGTCTCATCCTTTTCAACCCAGTGAGGGCTGGGGGGCCCGTATTCACAAAGGGCCAGAGTAGAATTGCTGGTATATGATCAGTTTAGCCATTTAGATAATAAAGAATAAGATTATAAATCGATAGGAGGGTTCTGATCCAAGAAAAGCTCTGATCAGCTTCTACTCTGAGACGCCTTGTGAATACAGGACCAGAACTCTCTAGGCTTCTCCCTATGCAGCTCAAATGCCTGGAAATGTAGATCAACCCTTTAAAAGGGATTGTACTCATCTACTCACAGGGCACAATGGAAGGTCCCTGGCGGTTTCTCCTTGCGGATTTCCACATACTCCAGGTGGATGCCAGAGCGCTGGAGCCTGCCCAGGTGGGCCATGAACTCCGGCAGGCACATGGCCTCCAGACCGGGGGTGTGGACCGACGAGTCCGCCAGTGGGATGCCTACCAGCTCGTCAACGGGGTCCACGCGGCCGTTCTGCCCAGCCAGGAGCTGCTCGTTCCAGCCGTGAGCATCCAGGGGCAGCAGCCCCCCCAGGTGCTCTGGGAGACAATCCCGGGGGAGGTGCTGGCGGAGGTCGGACATTTTGACCATCTGGACCTGGGAGAGGAGAAGGAGGTAGGAGAGTATGAGGGCTTCAATTTCCAAAGTCAAGTGATAACATCTGATCTTAAGTCCTTGCTCCGATTAAAAAATATATATATATTGAAACTGGACCACATGTCAAAAATATAGAATCCTTTTTAGGACATCCTGATTTGTAAGCTGTAGGTTTCAGTCTTGTCCTAAAATGGATTCCATGCATTAATAGGGGTTTAGGTTGATTTCATTCCCATTCAATGAATCACTGGGACAGTCAATGAATCAACGTCAAGGAATCAAACAGTGTGCTTTTCAATTATGTTCCCTGCCCTGTTCAATAAATGGATTCCGATTTGATATTGCATATTAGAGCCATTTTACAAACGTCATATCATCAATGAATAATGTGATTGTGGTGATAACACCAAGCATTCAATCTCATGACCTCAAGTTCATAAAAAAGTCAGTTAAACAAGATCATTAATGACTAAATTAACTTTGTAAAAAAATGTAAATCACTCTCCTACTGCCTTCTGCTTTAAGAGATGCAAGTCCATCAGAGCCACATGAATGATCTGTTACATCTACTATTTCTTGTGAAATCAACAGTGACTTGGGCTGAGTATAAATGGCACCTTATTCCCTATGTTGTGAACTACTTTTGACCAGGGCCCATAGGGGTAGAGTGTGGATCGAAATGATTTACACCCTTGATAAAGATGAGCAAGTTAGTGACTGTATAAAATAAGTCATTCTAATTCTGAGCAACATTTTTATGCACGAAATTATATTCTTACAATTGCTCAGAGAAAGATTTTGTTAAACAAGTAATACTTTTTTCTCAAAAAGATAGGGGTCAAAATTGACACCCCTGAAGATTTTTACAGATAAAGTAGTCAAGTTAAGTATTTGGTCCCATATTCCTAGCACGCAATGACTACATCGAACTTGTGACTAGGGTTGCAAGGGGTCGGAAACTTTCCGGTAAATGTCCGTAATTTTTCCGGAAACTTTCCATGGGAAGTTAAGCCTGGGAATTTTGCTTAAATTCATCAAAAGTTAGCTTATAACAGTAAATATTTTTTTGTGGGATACGCAAGGCAACTCTAGGTCTTGTGGCATATTTTGGTTAAACTATCCCCAATTAAATGGAATCGCAACCCTCTGCATGTACAGTGCATTCTTCCATCACATGTACAGCTGATTCTCAAGATCTTGCACACTAATGAGATGCTATTGAGCTCACACTACTAGACAGTCTGAGCCAAGGACTACATTCTTTCTGGTAAGTTTCGATTACAATACCGGGTGGGATGAATATATTTTATATGACATACATAATTTGTTTGTTAACTAGTAGCCTACAGCAAACTGTGTTTCAATAATTTCTAACTTGTACATTTTTGCTACCATGTGGGTTTTAGCTTGCTTGAGCCTGCTAACTGAGGAGTGTTAATTCACCTGTTTCCATACATGTTTAATTTTAAAACATTTATCTTACAAAGGAGTTGTTTAATCTAACTGCTTAACTATTTAACTGTACATGAAATTGTATTTGTTTTTTTTATTCTTTTTTTCTCATCTTTACATGAAAATGCAACGGGCACTATTTGATGTGTGGAGATATTTCACTGCAGCTAATGTAGAAGGAAAAGCTGTGTACATTTGCAAATACTGTGCCAAATCATGTATGAAGAATGCAACAAAGACAGAGAATCATCTGGCCAAGAGCATAAAGTTCCCTCAGCGCACCTTTGACAAAAGTTTCTCTTTTTGAGGTGAAAATGATGAATCAGACAGCCCCATCAAGAGGATCCTCCTGGATGATGCATTTTGGGAGAGAGTGGTAAGCAGCCTGAAACTCCTGAAACCTATAGCAGTAGCCATTGCACAGATTGAGGGAGACAATGCCATCCTGTCTGATGTTCAGACTCGGCTCGCAGATATAAGAGAAGAAATCTGTACTGCCCTGCCTACTTCACTGTTGCTCCAAGCAGAGGAAACTACAGTTCTGAAATACATCAAAAAGCGAAGACTTCTGCCTGAAGTCCATACACGCCGCAGAGCACATGTTGGACCCCAAGTATGCAGGCAAGAGCATCCTGTCTGGTGCAGAGATCAACAAGGCCTATGATGTCATCACTACCGTGTCTCACCACCTTGGCCTGGACGAGGGCAAGGTTCTTGGCAGTCTGGCAAAATTTTTGGCTTTTTGAGCCTGACAACGAGCCAACCTCAACAAGGTTGGAAAGTGACAGTGAAGATGAGGCCTCAGAGTCTGATGTTCAAGAGGTGGACATTGAGGAGGTCCAGGGAGAAGACATAGAAGCCTGAGAGGAAGACAACCAAAGCTTTAGTTTCTAGACTATCATTTTACAGATGTATGTTAAATGTTTTTAGGAGATGCGATGGATCATTCAATATTCCCTTTCTTTTGTTGTTCAGTGAAATCATCCCATGTGAAGAGTCAAGTCATTTAATTAAAGTTCAATTCATAACTAAATAGTTTTTTTTATTTCTATTGGAAGGATTTAATAATTTGCAATTATGTCTACTTATAATATGGTAAAAGGTTTAAGTTTGTCTCCATATGGTAAATATATCCAATGCAAAAAAAACATCTACATTTAAATGGTATTAATAATAATTTGAATATATTCCCATATGTTTCCACCTCCCGAATATTCCCCAAAATGTGCAACCCTACTTGTGACTGACTACAAACATGTTGGATGCATTTGCAGTTTGTTTTGGTTGTGTTTCAGATTATTTTGTGCCCAATAGAAATGGGTAAATAACGTATTGTGACGAGTGAATAATGATGAGTGAGAAAGTTAGAGGGTCAAAGATCATAACCACAAGACATGTTAACCATTACCAATAACAGGGGTGGTTAGCATGTCTTGGGGATATGATCTTTGACCCACAGTAACTTTCTCACTCATCATTATTCAGGATTATGCGTAATCATGGTAGCATCCACATTAATGTAGAAGTGTTTAGAAACATTCTATTCTTATTTACAATAAAGGTGACTCCAAAATGGCATAAAATAATCTGAAACACAACCAAAACAAGCTGCAAAATTCATCCAACAAGTTTGTAGTCACATTCTTGACGTAGTCATTGCATACTAGGAATATGGGACCAAATAGTAAACTTTTGACCTCTTTATTTATAAGAATCTTTAGGGGTGTCAATAATTTCGACCCCTACCTTTTTGAGAAAAAAAAGTATTACTTGTTAAACAAAATCTCTTTCTCTGAGCAATTGTAATAGTATTAAAGAATAATTTCACAATTTTCTGGAGGATACAAATATAGCTCAGTATTTAAATTATTTATTTTATACAGTCACTATTGCTCATCTTTATCGATGGTGTCAATCATTTTACAATTTCAAACACAGCCGATGTGATTTATGATCCCAAACGTTCGCTTTCCCTGGGAGGAGTTAGTTCCTGAGTAAAGGTCACAGTGGAAACGCCTTGCATCCATCCATCAATAATTTATTTATTTAACTAGGCAAGTCAGTTAAGAACAAATTCTTATTTACAATGACGTCCTACCAAAAGGCAAAAGGCCTCCTATGGGGACGGAGGTTGGGATTAAAAATAAAAATAATCTGACAGCTGAGGAAGTGCCTTGTGTATCAATTACATTGCAGGGCTGGACGGCGGTTCACCCTCCAATGTCAGGTGTTATATACTGGAAGGGAGCATAACGATCATCCCCAGGTCCCAGGAGTGTTTATCTGCTTCTAATATTGTTGATGTTCCCAAACTAGGACAGGGAGTTACTGAAGCAATGTCTGAGAGATATAGGGGGCATGTTTGGCTCTACATTGTGAGGTCCTACTTCTGCACCATGCCAGAACATCTCTATCATGCTGAATCAGAAAAAAACATTGTCTCGAAGGCTAAATTGCTTGGTCCAAACCGTTATGTTACAGCTTTATTCTAAAATGGATTAAATAGTTGTTTTCCCTCAATCTACACACAATACCCCATAATGACAAAGCAAAAACAGGTTTTTAGAAATGTTTGCAAATGTATTATAAATAATAAACTTATATCACATTTACACAAGTATTCACACCCTTTACTTTGTTGAAGCACCTTTGGCAGCGATTAAAGCCTTCAGTCTTCTTGGGTATGATCGGGTTCAAATCCTGGTTCTAGATGGGCTACTCAAGGTCATTCAGAGACTTGTCCCGAAGCCACGCCTGCGTTGTCTTGGCCGTGTGCTTAGGATCGTTGACCTGTTGGAAGGTGAACCTTCACCCCAGTAGGAGGTCCTGAGCGCTCTGGAGCAGGTTTTCATCAAGGATCTCTCTGTACTTTGTTCCGTTCATCTTTCACTCTATCCCAACTAGTCTCCCAGTCCCTGCTGCTGAAAAACATCCCCACAGCATGATGCTTCCACCACCATGCTTCACCGTAGGGATGGTGCCAGGTTTCCTCCAGGTGTGACACTTGGCCAAAGATTTCAATCTTGGTTTCATCAGACCAAAGAATGTTGTTTTTCATTGTCTGAGAGTCTTTAGGTGCATTTTGGCAAACTCAAAGCAGGCTGTTATGTGCCTTTTACTGAGGAGTGGCTTTCATCTGGCCACTACCACGAAGGCCTGATTTGTGGAATGCTGCAGAGATGGTTGTCCTTCTGGAAGGTTCTCTCTTCTCCACAGAGGAACTCTGTCAGAGTGACAATCAGGTTCTTGGTCACCTCTCTGACAAGGCCCTTCTCCCCCGATTGCTCACCTTGGCCAGGTGGCCAGAGTCTTGGTGGTTCCAAACTTCTTCCATTTAAGAATGATGGAGGCCACTGTGTCCTTGGGGACCTTCAATGCTGCAGACATTTTTTGGTATTCTTCCCCAGATCTGTGCCTCGACACAATCCTGTCTCAGAGCTCTACAGGCAATTCCTTCAACCTCATGGCTTGGTTTTTGCTCTGACATGCACTGTCAACTGTGGGACCTTATATAAACAGGTGTGTGCCTTTCCAAATAATGTCCAATCAATTGAATTTACCACAGGTGGACTCCAATCAAGTTGTACAAACATCAAGGATGAACAATGGAAACAGGATGAATCAGAGCTCAATTTCAAGTCTCATAGCAAAGGGTCTGAATAACAACATGTTTTTGCTTTGTCATTTTGGGGTATTGTGTGTAGATTGAGTTTAGAAAAAGGCTGTAACGTAACAAAATGTGGAAAAAGTTAAGGGGTCTGAATACTTTCCGAATGCATTGAGTAAGTCGGTTTGGATGGAAGCTAAATGATCATTACTACAGTCACATTCTTGACAGTTCTTTATAGATGGAATTAGTGCTTGTTTTTGAAGATACAAGTCTACCCATAGTGAGGATAGTACCATTGCACTCACCCTCTCCCTGAGTTTCTCCTTAAGCAGCAGGCTCAGCAGGTTGTAGGGCACGCGGAACCAGACAGGGGCGCCCACTATCAACACCTTCTTCAGCCTGGCAGGAAAAGCCCCCTGGTGTAGAACAGAGCAGACCTGCAGTTTTGGAACACCACTTCGCAATCCTGGCCTCTCATTCATACACATGGAGTGTACTTTTTTGTCTGTCATCAGTCAACATATTAAGCCTGGTGAACAGATATTGATAAAATACTACAATATGCTGCCTCAGTACTTTCTAACCTTGAGTAAGTTGAGAATCTTCTTGCTGAGGTCCAGCTCAAAGTTGGTATAGTTGGAGCCCGCCATGTCATAAATGAACACCAGGCCATTTCTTTGAGTTTCAAAGCTGGGGGAAGAGAGAGAAAATGTTTAACACTTTTTATGAACATTAAATGGGTATATTTATAGAATGAATGAGTTTGGAGGGGTAAAACTATTAAATATCAAGGCATAAACCTCTCAAATTGTATGTTATACTAAAACTGTATTAACAGTACCAGTCAAAAGTTCACACACCTACTCATTCAAGGGTTTATCTTTATTTGTACTATTTTCTACATTGTAGAATAATAGTGAAGACATCAAAACTATGAAATAACACATATGGAATCATGAAGTAACTAGTGCTGTTGCAGTGACCGTATTACCGCCACACTGGCGGTCATGAGCACATTGCTTATATTTACAACAGGAGTATAGCCTACCTGGCTGGTATGAAAATAAACCACGGGGAAAAGCGTAATCCATTCGCTATTTAAGTGCATAGATGACATGTATTTTTTCCTCCTGCCCCTGTTTCGATACAGGTGCATGATAATGGTCCATTCTAAATAAAAACAAATGTCACACATATAGTATATGTAAAGACAATATTAAATCAAGAAAAGTCTGAAGGGTGACAATTTTAGACTAATCAATTGTGAATTATATATTATCACTTGTGAATGAATGCCCAACATAAGAAACAATGCCTTTTGTTTGGGACTTTTTTAAATCATAGTCGCACACCTCATATGTTGCCTAGCCCATAGTGCTATATGTTTTAATAAAGTTAACCACAACTAATTTAGCACATTAATCCATTTTACAACGGGTGTAGAGCCTAACTGGAAAATATAAGCAGCCCGTGAGTTTCAAGTTTGGGGAAGTTCATTTTCAACATAAAAATGCACCTTTATAATAAAAGCATTACATGCATTTGCGGTCACTTTTGATGATGTTTTCCCCTAATGGAACATTCAAGCTTATAGCCTACTACCATGTGCGCATTGCTGCGCTTATAAATGTGAAGAAATAGCCTAATAGTTTATCAACATTGTAAGCTAAACATTCTGATCGGTTACGTCAGTCCCATTGCATAAAAAAGGCATTTTGGTTCTAGTGGTTGTATTAATTTGGGATCTATCGCATCCCACAACTGTACCAGACTATGTTTGGAATATTTATTTCTCACACAGAATTTTTGTACTGTGGGGGATAGTAGATTGACGTAAGCTAGTGCTTTTGCTGTTCGTTAGACCTACTCATCTTGTTGGCTGTCAAAGTAAATGTGGACAGTTCTTCCAATATGCACCTCGGAATTGGATAAGAATGTACGCAGTTGCATCCCAGATGTGTCTCTTCATTTGTAGCCTGTGAGAAAGACCAGATCATGTGACAGAGAGCCATGTGAGTGAGAGGGTTTCCGATTGTGCAGCACACTCAGGGAGAAGGGCACAACGCAGCACTCCGAGCCGCAAAAGTCATGGCTCTTTTTAGGGTGCATTACGGCCACAAAGGGGATATCGCCCTGAAATTTGAGGCATTATCAAGTGCTTGTCAAATTGTGAATGAAAGGGAGACTATTGGAGTGTGTATAGCCTGCGTAAAAACTAAGCAGAGCTCATGCCTTTCAAGCAACTTTTTTCAAATCATTAGAATCTCATCATGCAGTCTTACAATGTATTAAAAAGCAAAACATATAATCAAACATTTGTAGAATAACTAATGTTAGTTTAATAACTCTAAATTAAGCATATAGGAATACCCATTTCATTGTCAACCGCTCAACACAGAATAGCCGCATGTGCGCACTCCCTCAAATTGTTTGGAAACAATATTTATATTTTATTCAGCTTTGTTCAATTGTATTCTTATTACTATAAGTAATATAAACTAATGCCACGGAATTTTAAGCAAATCTTGTCTGCTAAATGAACTAGTGTAGCCCACAGCCTAAGAGGGTTTTATAAATAAGCATCAACCAGTGGGTCTTGCGGCAGTTATACAGGGATGACCAGCTTACAGAGGAGTTTAGGAGTGCAATGATGTGTCCTATAAGGAGCATTGGTGGCAAATCTGATGGCCGAATGGTAAAGAACATCTAGCCGCTCGAGAGCAACCTTACCTGCCGATCTATAAATTATGTCTCCGTAATCTAGCATGGGTAGGATGGTCATTTGAGTCAGGGTTAGTTTGGCAGCTGGGGTGAAAGAGGAGCGATTACAATAGAGGAAACCAAGTCTAGATTTAACTTCAGCCTGCAGCTTTGATATGTGCTGAGAGAAGGACAGTGCACCGTCTAGCCATACTCCCAAGGACTTGTATGAGGCGACTACCTCAAGTTCTAAACCCTCAGAGGTAGTAATAACACCTGTGGGAAGAGGGGCATTCTTCTTAAAACCTCTTGAGGATACAATCCCGATAACGGGATTGGTTGGACAACAAAACATTCAAGTATTATACGGCATTTTAAAGATACTCTACTCGTTAATCCAATCACATTGTCCGATTTCAAAAAGGCTTTACGGTGAAAGCAAAACATTAGATTATTTTAGCATAGCACCTCAACAAAAAAAATAAAAAAGCCATTTTCCAAGCACGATAGCCATCACAAAACCAGATATACAGCTAAAATTAAGCACTAACCTTTGACAATCTTCATCAGATGACACTCCTAGGACATCATGTTAGACAATACATGCATTTTTTGTTCGATCAAGTTTATATTTATATCTAAAAACCCAATTTTTACATTGGCGCGTGACGTTCAGAAAATGTTTTCTCCCCATAACTTTCGGTGAATAGGCACATTTAATTTACAGAAGAACTCATAAACGTTGAAAAAATGTATAACAATTATTTAAAAGAATTAGAGATAATCTACTCCTTTATGCAACCACTTTGTCAGATTTCAAAATAACAATACGGAAAAAGCACATTGTTCAATATTCTGAGTACAGAACTTAGCCTTCAATGCTAAGCTATATAGTTAGCCTACAACCACGGCGTCGACAAATCTCTAACATGTTCGAAATATTTACTTACCTTTGCTGATATTCGGTGGAATGCACTCGGATGGGCACCCACTTCCACAAGAAATGTTCATTTGTTCTGCAAAGTCCATCATTTATGTCCAAATACGTCCGTTTTGTTGACCCATCCAGAACACTTTACAATGCCATGTGGCGTGGACGCAAATCCATAGACGAAATGTTCAAAGTTCCATTACCGTTTGTAGAAACACGTCAAACGATGTTTACAATCAATCCTTTAGGGTATTTTTTTTACGTAAAATTGCGATAATTTTACAACCGGCCAATAACTATTCATCCCAGAAGAAAAATATAAAAACGATGAAGTCACGTGCATCATAAGACACCTCTCCTCAGACTGGCCAATGATTGACTGAGCCAAAATGATCTGCCCGGTAACAGCTGACGGTTGAAACCAGTTCCTAAAGATTGTTGACAGCCAATGGAAGAGTTAGGAGGTGCAACGTAAATCCTATGTTACTGTAGTTTTTCAAGGGATTCAAAACAAAAACTACATTTCTAATTTCTCCCACTTCCTGATTCAATTTTTCCCCGTTTTTTTCCCTGCCATATGAGTTCTGTTATACTCACAGACACCATTCAAACAGTTTTAGAAACTTCAGAGTGTTTTCTATTCAAATCTACTAATAATATGCATATTCTATTTTCTGGGCAAGAGTAGTAACCTGTTTAAATTGGGTACGTTTTTCATCCGGCCGTGAAAATACTGCCCCCTAGCCCCTAGAGGTTTTAACAAACCACATGACCTTTGTTTTGGAGGTGTTCAGAACAAGGCTAAGGATAGAGAACGCTTGTTGGACACTAAGAAAGCTTTGTTGTAGAGCATTTAACACAAAATCTGGGGAGGGGTCAGCTGAGTATATGACTATCATCTGCATATAAAAAGAGATGAGAGAGCTTCCTACTGCCTGAGCTATGTTGTTGATGTAAATTGAGAAGAGCGTGGGGCCTAGGATCGAGCCTTGGGGTACTCCCTTGGTGACAGGCAGATTTTATACACTGCACTCTTTGAGGTAGTTAGCAAACCAGGCCAAAGTCCCCTCAGAGACAGCAATACTCCTTTGTTGGCCCACAAGAATGGATTGGTCTACCGTATCAAAAGCTTTGGCCAAGTCAATAAAAATAGCAGCACAATATTGCTTAGAATCAAGGGCAATGGTGTCATCATTGAGGACCTGGTTGCTGTGACACATCCATAACCTGAGCGGAAACCAGATTGCATACCCGAGAGAATACTAGACATCAAGAAAGCCTGTCAGTTGATTATTGACAAGTTTTTCCAACACTTTTGATAAACGGCGCAAAATAGAACTAGGCCTATAACAATGAGGATGAGCTTGATCTCCCCCTTTATTTAAAGGACGAACTGTGGCTGCCTTCCAAGCAATGGGAACCTCTCCAGAAAGGAGAGACGGGTTAAAAAGGTTGGAGATAGGCATTCTCTCAACCAGATTCATCAGGTAGTCACCTGGAATGCATTTCAATTAACAGGTGTGCCTTGTTAAAAGTTAATTTGTGGAATTTCTTTCCTTTTTAATGTGTTTGAGTCAATCAGTTGTGTTGTGACAAGGTAGGGGTGGTATACAGAGGATAGCACTATTTGGTAAAAGCCCAAGTCCATATTATGGCAAGAACAGTTCAAATAAGCAAAGAGAAATGACAGTCCATCATTACTTTACAACATGGTCAGTCAATCCGCAGTCGCATAAACCATCAAACGCTATGATGAAACTGGCTCTAACGAGGACCGCCACAGGAAAGGAAGACCCAGCGTTACCTCTGCTCCAGAGGATAAGTTCATTAGAGTTAACTGCACCTCAGAAATTGCAGCCCAAATAAATTCAGAGTTCAAGTAACAGACGCATCTCAACATCAACTGTTCAGAGGAGACTGAGTGAATCAGGCTTTCATAGTCGAATTGCCGCAAAGAAACCACTACTAAAGGACACCAATAAAAAGAAGAGACTTGCTTGGGCCAAGAAACACAAGCAATGGACATTAGACCGGTGGAAAATCTGTCCTTTGGTCTGATGAGTCCAAATTAGATTTTTGGTTCCAACCGCCGTGTCTTTGTGAGACGCAGAGTACGTGAACGGATGATCTCCGCACGTGTGGTTCCCACCGTGAAGCATGGAGGAGGTGTGATGGTGTGGGGTTGCTTTGCTGGTGACAGTCTGATTTATTTACAATTCAAGGCACACTTAACAAGCATGGCTACCGCAGCATTCTGCAGCAATACGCCATCCCATCTGGTTTGCGCTTAGTGGGACTATAATTTATTTTTCAACAGGACAATGACCCAAAACACACCTCCAGGATGTGTAAGAGCTATTTGACCGAGAAGGAGAGTGATGGAGTGCTGAATCAGATAACCTGTTCTCCACAATTACCCAACCTCAACCCAATTGAGATGGATTGGGATGAGTTGGATCGCAGAGTGATGGAAAAGCAGCCAACAAGTGCTCAGCATATGTGGGAACTCCTTCAAGACTGTTGGAAAAGCATTCCTCAGAAGCTGGTTGAGAGAATGCCAAGAGTGTGCACAGCTGTCATAAAGGCAAAGGGTGGCTACTTTGAAGAATCTCAAACATAAAATATATTTAGATTTGTTAAAACACTTTTTTGGTTACTACATGATTCCATGTGTTATTTCATTGTTTTGATATCTTCACTATTATTCAACAAGGTAGAAAATGGTAACAATAAAGAAAAACCCTGGAATGAGTAGCTGTCCAAACTTCTGACTGGTACTGTAAATCCAAACTGGTTTTCTAGTAGACAACTAAGAGGCACATCCAATGTTTAAAAGGGTGCTCTTTGCTGTTATACAGATTAAAACTCAATTTTTGGTGGATTTACAGTGAAACAATTTTTAAAGTATCCATATTTTTTAAATGAAGCTATACAGAGTTGGCTACAATTCCAATGTTATCCTCCAGAAGAGACAATATATATTAGAGCAATGTGGTTAAACTCCAATGTACTGCTAGAGGATAAACCCATTTTCTTGGAGAGAATGTATAAGAAATGTATCATGTTTATGAATGGCATTGTAAACATACTCCCAATTTAATCCAGGTGTATGGAGATGTACAGTGCATTCAGAAAGTATTCAGACCCCGAGACTTTTTACACATTGTGTTACGTTACGGCATTATTCTGAAGTTAATAAAATTGTTTGTTTTTCTCATCAATCTACACACAATACCCCAAAATGAAAAAGCAAAACCAGAAATTTTTGCAAATGTATTCAAAATAAAAATACTGAAATATTACATTTACATAAGTATTCAGACCCTTTACTCAGTACTTTGTTGAAGCACCTTTGGCAGCGATTACAGGCCCAAGTCTTCTTGGGTATGATGCTACAAGCTTGGCACACCTGTATTTGGGGAGTGTCTCCCATTCTTCTCTGCAGATCCTCTCAAGCTCTGTCAGGTTGGATGGGGAGCGTCGCTGCGCAACTATTTTCAGGTCTCTCCAGGGATGTTCGATCGGGTTCAAGACTAGTTAGGAAACTATGCAGTATTTTTTTTTTATGTATTATTTCTTACATTGTTACCCTAGGTAATCTTAGGTTTTATTACATACAGTCGGGAGGAACTATTGGATATAAGAGCAACGTCAACTCACCAACATTACGACCAGGAATACGACTTTCCCGAAGCAGATCCTCTGTTTGGCCTACCACCTAGGACAATGGATCGGATCCCAGCCGGCGACCCAAAACAACGACGCCGTAGAAGAAGAGGCAGACGGAGCGGTCTTCTGGTCAGGCTCCGTAGACGGGCACATCGCGCACCGCCCGAGCATACTACTCACCAATGTCCAGTCTCTTGACAACAAGGTAGATGAAATCCGAGCAAGGGTAGCATTCCAGAGAGAAATCCGAGGCTGTAACGTTCTTTGTTTCACAGAAACATGGCTCACTCGAGACACGCCATCTGAGTCGGTACAGCCACCTGGTTTCTTCACGCATCGCGCCGACAGAAACAAGCATCTCTCTGGTAAGAAGAAGGGCGGGGGTGTATGCCTTATGATTAACGAGACGTGGTGTGATCATAACAATATACAGGAACTCAAGTCCTTTTGTTCACCTGACTTAGAATTCCTCACTATCAAATGCCGACTGCATTATCTACCAAGAGAATTCTCTTCGATCATAATCACAGCCGTGTATATCCCCCCCAAGCAGACACATCGACGGCCCGGAAAGAACTTCATTGAACTCTATGTAAACTGGAAACCACACATTCTGAGGCTGCATTTATTGTAGCCGGGGATTTTAACAAGGCTAATCTGAAAACAACACTCCCCAAATTCTATCAGCATATAGATTGTGCTACCAGTGGTAGCAAAACCCTGGATCATTGTTATTCTAACTTCTGCGACGCATATAAAGGCCCTCCCCCGCCCTCCCTTCGGAAAAGCCGACCACGACTCTATTTTGTTGCTCCCAGCCTATAGACAGAAACTAAAAACAGGAAGCTCCCGCCCTCAGGTCTGTTCAATGCTGGTCCGACCAATCGGATTCCACGCTTCAAGATTGCTTCGATCACGTGGACTGGGATATGTTCCGCATTGCGTCGAACAACAACATTGACGAATACGCTGATTCGGTGTGCGAGTTCATTAACAAGTGCATCGGTGATGTTGTACCCACAGCGTCTATTAAAACATTCCCCAACCAGAAACCGTGGATTGATGGCAGCATTTGCGCAAAACTGAACGCGTGAACCACTGCTTTTAATCAGGGCAAGGTGACCAGAAACATGACCGAATACAGTGTAGCTATTCCCTCCGCAAGGCAATCAAACAAGCTAAGCGTCAGTACAGAGACAAAGTGGAGTCGCAATTCAACGGCTCAGACATGAGAGGTATGTGGCAGGGTCTACAGTCAATCACGATGCCGGGCTCCCAGACAGACTGAACAACTTTTTTGCTCGCTTTGAGGACAATATAGTGCCACTGACACGGCCCGCCACCAAAACCTGCGGGCTCTCCTTCACTGTAGCCAACGTGAGTAAATCATTTAAACGTGTTAACCCTCGCAAGGCTGCAGGCCCAGACGGCATCCCCGGCCGCATCCTCAGAGCATGCGCAGACCAGCTGGCTGGTGTGTTTACAGACATATTCAATCAATCCTTATCCCAGTCTGCTGTCCCCACATGCTTCAAGAGGGCCACCATTGTTCCTGTTCCCAAGAAAGCTAAGGTAACTGAGCTAAATGACTACCGCCCTGTAGCACTCACTTCCGTCATCATGAAGTGCTTTGAGAGACTAGTCAAGGACCATATCACCTCCACCCTACCTGTCACCCTAGACCCACTCCAATTTGGTTTCCGCCACAATAGGTCCACAGATGACGCAATCGCCATCACACTGCACACTGCCCTAACCCATCTGGACAAGAGGAATACCTATGTAAGAATGCTGTTCATCGATTACAGCTCAGCATTTAACACCATAGTACCCTCCAAACTCGTCATTAAGCTCGAGACCCTGGGTCTCGACCCCCGCCCTGTGCAACTGGGTCCTGGACTTTCTGATGGGCCGCCCCCCAGGTGGTGAGGGTAGGTAACATCTCCACCCCGCTGATCCTCAACACTGGGTCCCCACAATGTATTGTATTTGCTGTATTGCGAGAGGAAATGGTAGAATTATGATTTATTGGGAAAGATGGGTTGATCTGTGGCTGTTTGAAGAGTGGAATTGACGAGTGTTGGAATAATTATATATACAAATGTATGTACAGTATAAAAGTTTGAGGTCCTCCAATCAGTGGTGAGGGTGGGGATGGGATTATTGTTTGTTTTGATGCTGTGAGCGGTGTGTGTTCTGGTCTTGGTAGTTATGGGTGTGCTCGCTTCCATGTGGCGGGCCTTGGTTTTTCCAACCCTTGGAAAATCCCTTTGGGCTGGGGGCAGTGCCTTGCCGGCGTCTCGGTGCAGGCGAGCGCACCCACTGACCAGAGCACCCGCTAATGGGAGTGGCCATTTGTACTGTATTGTTGTTTTAAAGAAATGGCCATATACCACACCTTATTGCTTAATTATAATGCCTTATGTGCTATACGTAAATCATTATAATTCATGACATGGGTGCTAATAGCTGCTCATCAATAATGGAGTAAAAAAGGATTCTAAAATTGCTCATCAGGTCATACAAATTACACACACTTTCACAACAAACTGTCACCGTGCAATGCCAACATCCTGTCTCAATTTGTCTGCTGTGTTGTAAAACTAAGACTGCCTTTACCCAATGGTCTTGATCAATTAAGACAATTGGTAATTTAGGTAATCTAAGACAATTGGGACAGAGACTGAGTCTCACCTACATAATTGAACAGAACACATAGGCTAATACTAAAATATGTATCTCGTTGTTCTCACCTCTCCACAGCCCGGTCCAGGAGGTAGAAGAGAGCCTGCAGGACAACATGGTTGCCTGTCTTGTTGGGGTGGTGGAGCTTGGCTGTGTACAAGGCTATGGAGGCGCCTGATGGGTCTCGTACACTCTGGTTGAACAGAACAGAGACAGGGGTCAGAGTGAGGAGAGATTAGGGTGTGCTTCTTAGCTGCACTGTGGGGCACTGAAGTCCAACATCCTGATTCAAATAGGATTCTATATAGTACCTGTGGGTGAGAAAAAAATAAGCAAATAAGCAGTAACGCATCACAAAAGTCATTTAAACATAGAAAAAAGTGTTAAAAAGTCATTTCTATTTTTCTCCATTGGCATAATACCAGAGGTGTATACAGTTTACAGTAAGGCTGGGAATTGCCGGTGACCTCACAATACAATATTATCACGATACTTAAGTGCTGATAAGATACGTATTGCGCTTCTCACTATTCTATATGTAATGTAATTCGATACTGTGATTATATTGCGTTGCGATGTTCCAAACATATTGCTCACCATATGTCTTCTGCAGAGGGACAACAGAGTCATGAGAATACGAGTTTTGATCAGTCATGGAAATAAAAGTGCTGAAAACAAAAAAAGATGGAGAACAAGCTATGAATGAAAAATACTGGCATTTTGTCGCAGGTACAGCCAACTAGCGCAAAAAGAATATTGCCAAAATGATATAATATATCATCAAAAATAATATCCTGAATTGTAACTATAGATTTTTCCCCCATCACTAGTTTACAGTAGAGGTGCATACAGAAAGGTTTGAGGCAAAACTCTAGTCTAGATTCATTGCACAATGAATCCAACATGCAATCATCAAATACATGTAAAGTCATGGCAGCCTGCATATCAAAAATGGGGTCTGGTGTTCAGTTTTACCACAGGATGGCAAAGTGGACATGACGATGAGAAGCAATGAGAGCTTTGGCCACAGGGAGGCACCTGGGTTCAAAGTCAGTAGATTTAAAATGGGCGCCACCTCACATCTCTGAAGGAGTGACTTCTATGAAACAAACTGTCAGTATGAATGGAACATCTAACTAAAAACAAAACAATTGTGAAAAACAGGGCCCCATTCAATTAAATTAAAACAGGTCACCGGTCACTGGATTAGGACATTCTTTCACTGTGAGTTACTGTGTGACCTATTAAAAATGATTGAATTTCAACTGAGTAGTATAAAATAGTTTATAGTGTGAACTGCAACACTGAAGAGCATACAATACATTTTTCCACAATTAACACTCACCCCAGCATCCAAAAAGCAGATCGAATGACTTAGTTTGATTAGGCAATAATAAAAAGTAGGGATGCACGATATATCGGAATCGCCCGATATTAGCAAAAAATGCCAACATCGGCCCAATGTCTAGTGTAACGGCGATATGCAAAACCGATGTCTAAGATTACGTGCATACCTATATAACGTAGGTACGTGACATAATGACGCCACGTAAAATGTTGCGCTACACGTGTAACACAGCATTCCTAACCTAGCCCACAATGTCTGCTGTGTGGATCGAGCAGTCAACAAGTCAAGCAGTCATTTGAAAGAGTAAGAACATTTCAGAGAGACAACTCAAAATCAATATCCATTAAAGCAAAGATAATGGAATTCATTGCCCTTGACAATCAACCGTTCTCTGTCGTGGGTGATGTCGGCTTTTGCCGACTAGTCGAGTACCATTACACACTACCAACTGCGCCATTTTTCAGATGTTGCCCTACCGGAGATACACAGTAATAGCGTCACTGCTATTAGCTTCACAACTGGCATTTGGACCAGCGATATCAGCCTCATGAGCATGCTGAGTCTGACAGCACAGTGGGTTGTTGAGGATTTCATACTGAGGAAAGTCGTATTGCATGCTCATGAATGTGCTGGTTGTCATACCGCTGCTGCCATTTCAATGGAATTTGAGAACACGTTTGAAACTTGGAAACATAAACACTAGCTAGTAGGGTTGCACATTTTGGGGAATATTCAAGGTGGAAAATTTCCGTGTGAATTAACGGAAATATATGGGAATTAATGGAAATATATGCAAATGAATATTACTACAATTTAAATGTAGATGTTTTTTGCATTGGATATATTTACCATATCAAATGGAGACAGAAACAAACCTTTGACTTTATCATAAGTAGAGATATTTGCAAATGATTAAATCCTTCCAATATAAATAAAAAAACAATTGAGTTACAAATTACACTTTAATAAAATGAATTGACTCTTCAAATGGGATGATTTCACTGAACAACAATAGGGAACATTGAATGATCCCCAATGATCCATGGTATCTCCCAAAAACGTTTTAAACATACATCTGTAAAATGACAACCAAAGCTTTAGTTTCTAGACTTTCTTCCTCTCAGGCTTCCATGTCTTCTCCCTGCACCTCTTCAATGTCCACCTCCTGAACATCAGACTCTGAGGCCCCATCTATACTGTTACTTTTCCAACCTTGTTGAGGATGGCTCGTGGTCAGGCTCAAAAAGCCAAAAACTTGCCTGGATGGCCACCAATTTTTCAACCCTTGTATTGGTCAGCCTGTTACATGCTTTGGTGCATGTGTTCCCAAACAAGGACCAGTTGCGCTCTGAGGTGGCTGATTTTGGTGGGATTTGGAGGATGATGGAGGCAACAAGGGAAAGAGCCTCAGAGCCACAAAGTCCCTTCCACCAGGTGGTTGATGAGATATGTTGGCACAACTGCCATATTGCACCTCCATCCCAAAGCCCTTACATCATCCAGGAGGATTCTCTTGATGGGCCTGTCCATATCAGCAGACTGTGATATGGCCATTTCATGGAGAGACTCCTTCCCCTCCAGGAAACTGTCAAACATGATGACAACACCACCCCAATGGGTGTTTCTGGGCAGCTTCAATCTGGTGCTTCTTCTCACTTTGCTTGGGGAGGTAGATTTCTGCTGTAACTTGATGACCCTTCACGTACTTAACCATTTCCTTGGCGCTCTTGTAGAGTGTATCCATTGTTTTCAGTGCCATGACGTCCTTGAGGAGCAGATTCAATGCATGATCAGCACAGCCAATGGGTGTTAATGTGAGGGTAGGACACCTCCACTTTAGACCAAGCAGCCTTCATGTTCACAGCATTGTCTGTCACCAGTGCAAATACCTTCTGTGGTCCAAGGTCATTGATGACTGACTTCAGCTCATCTGCAATGTAGAGACCGGTGTCTGTTGTGTCTGTGCTCTTGTAGAATACTGGTTGAGGGGTGGAGATGATGTTAATTATTCCTTGCCCACGAACATTCGACCACCCAGAGATGATTGCAATACAGTCTGCTTTCTCTATGATTCGCTTGACCTTCACTTGAACTCTGTTGAACTCTGCATGCAGCAAATGAGTAGATAAAGCATGTCTGGTTGGAGGGGTGTATGCTGGGCGAAGAACATTCAGAAATCACCTCCAATACACATTGCCTGTTAGCATCAGAGGTGAACCAGTCGCATACGCAGCTCAAGCAAGACATGCATCAGCATTTCTCTGACTACGTTCCTCCATTGAATCAAAAAATCTTCTGATGGGGGTTGGAGGGACGCCATGTGTGAGTGACGTGTTTTCTGTTTGCTCCAGCAGTATTCTTAAAGTTTATGTGAATTTTGCAGCAGAACCGTATTTATTTTCAAATATTAGTACGGTGATCCCTTTCCCTAAAAACCAAGACTACTTTACTTTCGAATGTCAGCATGTCGACCAAACATAAGGCCAAAAACATGACTTTCAGGAAACCTGGCCTACAAGACCCACTCTCATTACCGCCCTCTCCTGAGTCTGAGGGCCCGGGGACTCACACTTTACCCGGGGCCTGGCGGTGCTGAAATGAACATTCAAGGCCATCAAACTACTACGCTCTGAGATAGTTGAAATGAAAACGGAGGTAGTTGCTACGATTGAGGCCCGAATACAGGAGGTTTCTGATACTTTAAAAGCAGATCTAACCATCCTGCGGAACGAGACAGTGCCAGTAATCACATCACTCAAAACAACAAGAGTTGCACACTACAACGATTGCAGCACTGGAGACCTCCGCTACCAATGTCTCCGACTGAACAACCTCTCTGGAGGCTGACGTGAAATGCCTGGCTGCGGATTTGAAAAAGGTGCAGGAGAGTGGTGTGAGTTTAGAGGGATTCTCTCGCCGCAATAACCTGAGACTGGTATCGGTCCCAGAGGCAGCGGAAATGCCTCGCGCCACGGATTCCGTTTCTGGGCTGCTGAAGGATGTTCTTGCCTTGGATGAGAAGCCCCTGATTGATCGTGCCCACCGGTCACTGCGCCCAAAGCCCCGGGATGGTGAGAGGCCCCGTGACATAATTCTTCAAGTGCACTTTTTCCATGAGAAGATGGAGATTCTCCGACGAGCCCGCAATACCACTCTGAGCTTTCAAGGACAGAGCTTCTCTATCTACCAGGACTACTCTCCCACTGTTTCCAGGCAGCGCGCAGCTTTCGGGCAGGCCAAACAACTACTACAGGACCATCCAGGTGTGAAGTCTGGACTGCGATTCCCGGCCCGTTTATGGCTATCTCATGATGGTAAAGACTACACATTTGAGTCTCCGGATGAGGCTATGGCGCACATTCAACGTCACATCAAGAAGTCTTGAACTTGCTCATAGATCAGCAACTGTTGCTTGCGAACTGTGGATAGTAAGTAGCCCGCCTGTGGTACAATTATGTTTAGTTATAACATACTATTCTTGTATAGTTGGGGAGTTGGCGAACCCAGTCGGGCTTATTTGATGTGATCTAATGTTTTGATCATCTAGTGTGCTTGCCTTACAAGCATTCAGTCATTTTAATTTCATTGTATTAAGGTTTTACTTAACTCCATTGTTCCTAGGCGCTCATATTCACCTACTCAGTTTGTTTACATAGTGTCTCAGTGATTCAAAATATTTTTGGTTATTTGTTTACTGCATCCGTTTGTACCGACCCAGTAAACAGTAAATGTTCCGAGGCTACACGTTTTTGTGGGTCTTCACTTCAATTTTAAAGTTTTGAATGTCATTTATGCCCAGAAAACGTTCAACGTTGCGCACACGTAATTTTTTGGTCTTGGCTGTAAGGTGTCTTATCGTCAAACTAGACAATTATTATAATTTTTTTGATCGTCTTACTATGATTTACTTACTTCAAATTAGGTTTTTGGTTGAGAGCCTTTATACATTTTATTTATTTTCTCTCTCAATGCCTGTTATAAGACTGGGAATATAATTATATACATCTACAAGTGGTGCTTTTGTAATTTCGTTTGCACAAGGGATTCACTTTTATTTCTCTCTCTTTTTGCTGCTTGATCCACTAACATAAAACGCGACTTTAAAGAGCAGGACTGTGGGTTTGGGTTTAACGCCGCACTCTCACAGACATACTGTGCGAAGAGAACATGTTCTATTTAGGCTTGTACCTCGTTTGGGGAGGTACTGTCTGGGATGGGGAGAGGTGGTTGGGGGGAGGAAGGAGGTTGAATTGTTCAGTTCTAATGTTGTCGTTCTGTCTTTTTTTGTTTTTTTTTCTGTGCTTTTTCCAAATATATTGCACCGTACATTATTACTCTGAGACAAGTTAATCTGTGGTTTTTGGGTACTGATTGCTTTTCCACTCTATGCTCTAATGATAGGGTTGTATAACGGGAGTGCTCAGGGTGGCCGAAACAATACAATCAAGTACATTTCGTGGAACATCAAAGGGGTTAACAACACTGTGAAGCGTAAGAGGGTGCTGACACACTTAAAGGGTTTGAATGCAAATTTTGCATTTCTACAAGAGACTCACTTGAGGACTGGTGAGCATTTAAGGATGCGTAGGGACTGGGTTGGTCAAGTGTTCCACTCTAACTTTCATAGTAAATCAAGGGGTGCTGCCATTTTGGTTGATAAATCTACTCCCTTTGTAGCTTGAGGTTATTGCTGATCCTAAGGGACGATACGTCATAATAACCGGTAAACTGTTTTCCACCCCTCTTGTTTTGGCTGGTGTTTATGCTCCCAATTGGGATGACAAGTTTAATTTCTTCCTTTTTATCTGCTATACCCAATTTAGATTCCCATTTGTTGATTTTAGGGGGGGGATTTCAACTGTACAATGTCCCCAGTTCTTGACAAGTCCTCACAGAGAACTACAGGCCCATCTAAATGTGCCCTACTTATTCAATCTTTCCTTCAGAAATATGCTGTGTGTAAGGCCTGGTGTTTCCTACACCCTACAGATAGACAGTATTCCTTTTATTCTCATGTTCATCAAACATACTCCCGGATTGATAACTTCTTTTTGGACAAAAATCTTCTGCCTAACCTTCGGCGGTGTACTTACGAGAGAATTGCCCTTTATAGATTTGGCTTTGGCCCAAAAATGAATTGCGTGGACAAAGATTCTTTATTTTTCTCCCATGGCTTCGGTACGGACTAACAACTTGTCCTCTGAATATTTTCCCTTGCACTGCGTATCCAGACAGAGTTGTCTACTCTCCCCCTTGTTGTTTGCTTTGGCAATCGAGCCTCTCGCTATTGCACTACGCTCTAATGATGCCATTCAAGGTATAATCAGGATGGGCTTAGAGCAGGAAGTCTTGCTCTGAGGACCTCCTTTTGTTTATTTTTATTTATTTTACCTTTATTTAACTAGGCAGGTCAGTTAAGAACAAATTCTTATTTTCAATGATGGCCTAGGAACAGTGGGTTAACTGCCTTGTTCAGGGGCAGAACGACATATTTGTACCTTGTCAGCTCAGGTATTCGAACTTGCAACCTTTCGATTACTAGTCCAACGCTCTAACCACTAGGCTACGCTGCCGCCCCAAAATGTCCAACCCTGATACCTCAATGCCAGGTGCCTTATCTGTTCTTATAAAGTTTGGATCAATCTCAGGGTACAAGCTGAAACTAGGCAAGAGTGAGCTTTTTCCTGTAAATAAACCTGCTTTAAAGTGCTCTTTTGCAAGTTTTCAGTTTAGGATTGTCGGGGATCAATTCACATACTTGGGAGTTAAAGTGACATGGAAATATTCAAATTTGTTTCACTAAAGGTTTGTTGCTCTAGCTGACAGTTTGAAACAATCTTTCACTTTTTGGAATTTGCTACCTCTTTCTCTTATTGGAAGGATTAATGTCATTAAAATGAATGTGTTGCCCAAATTTTTATGTATTTCATTGTTTACCCATTTTTATTATAAAATATTTTTTTAATTCACTGGATCAAACATTCATGTATTTTATTTGGGATGGCAAGGTACCACGGATTGGTAGAAAACATTTACAGAAGCCTAAGGCATTGGGTGGTTTAGCTCTACCAAATTTTCAGACATACTATTGGGCTGCAAATTTCAGAGCCCTTTTGTACTGGCTGCAGACTGATCCTACTGGCCCTAGACCACTCTGGGTCCAGATAGGAGTCTGAATCATGTAAACCTGCTGCACTTTCTTCTGTGTTGTGCTCGTCTCTCCCAGTGTCCCTAGGCAAAAGGTGTGTTAACCCAATTGTAAAGCAGTCTCTTAAAATTTGGAATCAGTTCCGTTTAGCCTTTAGCCTCTGAGGCTTTTCTCTATCAGGTCCAATCAATCAGAACATTTTATTTCCTCCATCTTTGAATGATGGGGCTTTTGCCATCTGGCACTCACTAGGCCTCTCCTCACTAGCCCAATTATTCTTTGATGATACATTTGTCCCTTTTGCTCAGCTACATGAAAAGTTCAACCTCCCCCAATCCCACTTTTTCCACTCTCCAGACTAGGAACTTTGTCAGAGCTAACACACCTGAATTTCCCCATAGGCCTGCGAATACAGCTATAGAGAGAATCTTTGAGCTGAACAAGCTTCCTAGGGGCGTAATTTCAGATGTATATGCAATCATTAAAGGCACCAAAGAAGGGTTCTGTAAGTCATTAAAGACTCGATGGGAAAATAATTTGGGGGAGGAACTTGGGGAAGACACCTGGGAATCTGTGCTGTACAGGGTGCATTCATCCTCTTTTAGCACTAGACACAGCCTCATTCAATTCAAGGTGGTTCACCGTATCCACTGGTCCGGGGCAAAACTTGGAAGAATATTCTCTGATTTTGATCCTACCTGTGTCAGATGTAAAACGGAACCAACCACACTGTTGCATATGTTTTGGGGCTGTCATAAACTGTCAGGTTTCTGGGAATTAATATTTAAAGGTTTCTCTGATATATATGACGATGTTATAGATCCGTCTCCCCTTACAGCCCTTTTTGGTGTACTGCCCATAGGTACCCCCCTGTCAAGAATCCAGTCGGACACTGTTGCTTATACAACTCTTTTAGCTAGACGGCTAATACTTCAGAACTGCAAGATGGCATCTCCCCCATCTTGTAAATTTTGGTGAGAGACGTGGGAACCCCAAACTGTTTTATGGGGCTTGGGCTCCATTCCGGTCTTATTTTAAACAGTCCATCCTCTGATGGCATTCATATTAAAACAAAAATAAGTCTGTATTTGACTCCCCTGTGACTCAAGGGTTGGATGAGCATTTCTTTGTGGGTTTTTTTTTTTTGGGGGGGGGGGGGGGGGAATTAAGGTTGATGATGTGCTTATTGATTGTGACCTGCAGATGCCTTGTTCATCTTGCCCGGTCAGAGACTAAAAAGTTAGCTTGTTTTGCCCTGTTTTTTTTTGTTTTTTTTAATTACATTTTGTTCACGCTTACATAAAATGACATTTTTTTTTATTTTAAAGTATTGTAAAGTTTCTTTTTAGTCCAGTGGATGGTCGGTCTGTGGCCATGACTGTCTGTGAGTGGTTGCATTTCTCCACCCCTGTCCCTTGACTGTTTAAAGGAACAATGGTGAGGTGTTTGCTCTGTCCCTGTACTACAGATTGCCCTTTAACCTTTGTAGCCTTCTGCCCGGTGTGTTTAAGTTGTCTAAAGTACGCTATCTTTTTTCTAGTTGAGTATATTATTTATATTGTTTTGTGTCGTCTTGTGTTTAAAACTGAATAAACAGAGTTTAACAACAACAAAAAACTTTTGATTCCAGGAGGACCATGAGCTGTTGCTATCGATAAGGTGTCTGATTCATCATTTTCACGTCGAATAGAAGTAAAGGGACTTTTGTCAGTGGTTGCTTGTTGTGAGCGCTGAGGGAACGTTATGCTCTTGGCCAGATGATTCTGCATCTTTGTTGCATTCTTCACATATGATTTGGCACAGTATTTGCAAATGTACACACCTTTTCCTTTTACATTAGCTGCAGTGAAATGTCTCCACACATCAGATAGTGCCTGTGGCATTTTTCTGTAAAGATTCCCCCAAAAAATTCAATCTGTAAAAAATAACAAATACAATTCCATGTACAGATAAATAGTTAAGCAGTTAGATTAAACAACTCCTTTGTAAGATAAATGTTTTGAAATTAAAGATGTATGGAAACAGGTGAATTAACACTCCTCAGTTAGCAGGCTCAAGCAAGCTAAAACCCACATGGTAGCAAAAATGAACTAGCAGAAATTGTTAACAAGTTAAATTATTTAAACACACTTTGCTGTAGCCTACTATTTACTAGTTATTAAAAAAGCATGTTAGTCATATAAAATATACCCCACCCAGTATTGTAATCAAAACTTACCAGAAACCATGTAGTCCTTGGCTCAGACAGTGTAGTAGTGTGGGCTCAATAGCATCTCATTAGTGTGCAAGATCTTGAGAATCAGCTGTACATGTGATGGAAAAGTGCACTGTGCATGCAGAGGGTTGCAATTCCATTGAATTGGGGATAGTTTAACCTCTCTGGGCTAGGTGGGACGCTTACTCAACAGCCAGTTGAATCCCGTGGCGCGTTATTCAAAACCTTAGAAATGCTATTACTTCAATTTCTCAAACATATGACTATTTTACACCATTTTAAAGACAAGACTCTCGTTAATCTAACCACACTGTCCGATTTCAAAAAGGCTTTACAACGAAAGCAAAACATTAGATTATGTCAGCAGAGTACCCAGCCAGAAATAATCAGACACCCATTTTTCAAGCTAGCATATAATGTCACATGAACCCAAACCACAGCTAAATGTAGCACTAACCTTTGATGATCTTCATCAGATGACAATCTTAGGACATTATGTTATACAATACATGCATGTCTGTTCAATCAAGTTCATATTTATATCAAAAAACAGCTTTTTACATTAGCAGGTGACTAGCATGTGACTAGCATTCCCACTGAACACTTCCGGTGAATTTACTAAATTACTCACGATAAACATTCACAAAAAACATAATTATTTTAAGAATTATTGATACAGAACTCCTATATGCACTCGCTATGTCCGATTTTAAAATAGCTTTTCGGTGAAAGCACATTTTGCAATATTCTAAGTAGATAGCCCGGCATCACAGGGCTAGCTATTTAGACACCCAGCAAGTTTAGCACTCACCAAAGTCAGATTTACTATAAGAAAAATGTTATTACCTTTGCTGTTCTTCGTCAGAATGCACTCCCAGGACTTCTACTTCAATAACAAATGTTGGTTTGGTCCCAAATAATCGATTGTTATATCCAAATAGCGGCGTTTTGTTCGTGCGTTCAAGACACTATCTGAAAGGGTAAATAAGGGTGACGAGCACGACGCATTTCGTGACAAAAAAATTCTAAATATTCCATTACCGTACTTCGAAGCATGTCAACCGCTGTTTAAAATCAATTTTTATGCCATTTTTCTCGTAAAAAAGCGATAATATTCCGACCGGGAAATAATTTTTTATTACAAAGAGAGCGAAAGTAAAAGCATGGGATCCCCTCATGCACGAGCCTCAGTCTGATGGCCCTCTGATAGAGCACTTGCCAAAAGCGCTAATGTGTTTCAGCTTGGGGCTGGAATTACATCATTCAGCTTTTTCCCGGGTTCTGAGAGCCTATGGGAGCCGTAGGAAGTGTCACGTTACAGCAAAGATCCTAAATGTTCAATAAACAGAGGCAAGAAGCCCAAGGAATGGTCAGAGAGGGTACTTCCTGTTTGGAATCTTCTCAGGTTTTTGCCTGCCATATGAGTTCTGTTATACTCACAGACACCATTCAAACAGTTTTAGAAACTGTAGGGTGTTTTCTATCCAAAGCTAATAATTATATGCATATTCTAGTTTCTGGGCAGGAGTAGTAACCAGATTAAATCGGGTACGTTTTTTATTCAGCCGTGCAAATACTGCCCCCTATCCCCAACAAGTTAACCAAAATATGCCACAACCCCCACACCCCACCTACTACTGTCTGCGTAACTACTACAGCAGAAAGCAGCCTAGTCGGCACAGCTCCATATATCTCATAGTCGTAAAAGAAAAAAACAGATGATCCCAGAGCATTTCCTGCACTGTTCCCCCCCATCCTGACGAGAGCATCCTCCTAATGGAATGGGAGTGAGAGGCGTTGAGACGGTATGTGTCATGACATTACCGTCTCTGTCTGCGAGCCATGCATGGCCCATTGCACTGACTGACTAATGGCCCCGGGGAGGAGAATCGACATCCGCTACCCGCTCCAGACAGAGGATAACCAATGCAATGAGTCTGGTCCTGGAGTTGTTTTAGCGTTTATCTTTTTTCAGCATCTGGGTCGTGTTCAGTAGGCACGATGCGGAAGAAAACATTTTGACACGGAGTGAAACGAAGAGATAGTTAAGATGGTTGTTGTAGGCTTAATGCCACAGAGGGTTGCCAAAACTGCCATACGCCTTTGCACACACAACACACAAACACTATTAAACTCACCAGCACAGTGAACTTCCCACTGAGCAGCTCCGAATGCAGAGGTTCCTCCTGAGGCTGTAGTTTGACGATGCCCTCTTTCAGACGCGTCTCCTGGACAAATGAAAAAATAAGAATTAAGGGAACATCAGGCCTGTGAAGTCTACAGGCTTTTGTTCCAGTCCAGCACTAACACACTTGATTCAAATTATCCAAATCCACCTAAACAGTCTTCAATGTAGGCCACTACTATCAGTTGAATCAGGTGTGGTAGTGCAGGACTGCATTTCCCCATCCCAGACCTAGTGTGTCTCAGAACTCTTCAGTGATTGGTCTTTCCTTCATCTGCATTGGTTAAAGGCTGGAAGGATGAAAGGGGAAAGGGGGATACCTAGTTGTCCAACTGAAATGTGTCTTCCGCATTTAACCCAACCCCTCTGAATCAGAGAGGTGCGGGGGGCTGCCTAAATCGACATGTCTTCTGAGGCAATATATGGATGAGTCCTACCAGCAAGTGTGCTCTCAACCGCCATGTGATTAAAAGGGAAGTTTAGCTGAAAGGAAAGAGAAAAGGAAAGGAAACCATTTCTGAGGAGATTTTCAGGATGTATGGTATTGCAGAGATACCGTGATAGCCAAGCAGATAAGGTATAAATAAATACCTGTGGGAAGCTGTGAATTGAACCTTGTAGGCTACATGACAGTACTGTATATTTACCAAGAACTACCTGTCCAAGTGACTAGAAAGCCTTTACCTTGATCCACGTGGAGCAGAGCTTAAACTGACTACCGTGGCAAACAATTGGATACCCGTGGGCTCAAGGATTATGACGTATTACTTAACATGCTTACACACTGAACAAAAATACACTACATGACCAAACGTATGTGGACACCTGATCGTCAAACATCTCATTACAAAATCATGGCCATTAATATGGAGTCGGTCCCCCCTTTGCTGCTATAACAGCCCCCACTCTTCTGGGAAGGCTTTCCACTAGATGTTGGAACAGTGCTACGGAGACCTGCTTCCATTCAGCCACAAGAGCATTAGTGAGGTCAGGCACTGATGTTGGGTTATTAGGCCCGGCTCACAGTCGGTGTTCCAATTCATCCCAAAGTCGTTCGATGGGGTTGAGGTAGGAGCTCTTCCACACCGATCTCGACAAACCACTTCTGTAATGGATGGGGGCTCCTGAGTGGCGCAACGGTCTAAGGCACTGCATCTCAGTGAAAGAGGCGTCACTCCAGTCCCTGGTTCGAATCCAGACCATCACATCTGGCTGTGATTGGGAGTCCCATAGGGCAGCGCACAATTGGCCCAGCGTCGTCCGGGTTTGGCCGGGGTAGGCCGTCATTGTAAATAAGAACTGACTTGCCTAGTTAAATAAACCTTGCTTTGTGCACGGGGAGATTGGACCTCGCTTTGTGCACAGGGGAATTGTCATGCTGAAACAGGAAAGGGCCTTCCCCAAACTTTTACCACAAAGTTGGAAGCACAGAATTATATATAATGTAGGCCACTACTATCAGTTGTAGCGTTAAGATTTCCCTTCACTGGAACTAGGGTGCCAATCCAGAACCATGAAAAACAGTCCCAGACCATTACTCCTCCTCCACCAAACTTTACAGTTGGCACTATGCATTCGGGCAGGTAGCATTCTCCTGGCATTCGCCAAACCCAGATTTGTTCTTCGGACTGCCAGATGGTGAAGCATCACTCCAGAGAACGCGTTGCCACTGCTCCAGAGTCCAATGGTGGCGAGCTTTACACCACTCCAGCCAACACTTGGCATTGCATATGGTGATCTTATGCTTGTGTGCGGCTGCTCGGCCACGGAAACCCCTTTCATTAAGCTCCCGACGAACAGTACTGCTGACGTTGCTTCCAGAGGCAGTTTGGAACTCGGTAGTGAGTGTTGCAACCGAGGACAGACAATTTTTACACGCTATGCGCATCAGCACCCACCGGTCCCGTTCTGTGAGCATGTGTGGCCTAACAATGTTGCTCCTAAACATTTCCACTTCACAATAACAGCACTCAGGGGTGCAACTCCGGTTTTAGAAGTGGGGGGTAGGACATAATAACCTATTACTTTTTTATCCAGTCGGATAAACACTCCAAACAACCTTCCTGACTGCTCGGAGGCGTCCGCATGGTCCTAAAGCACACAGTTGCCTCATTTTGTATCACATTCCAATGATAAAACTGGGGGGGACAAAAACGCAATTTCAGAATGTGGGGGGGACATTTCACAAACTGATATGTTGGAAAGGTGGCATCCTATGACGGTGCCACGATGAAAGTCACTGAGCTCTTCAGAAAGGCAATTCTACTGCCAATGTTTGTCTATGGAGATTGCATGGCTGTCTGCTGGATTGTATACACCTGTCATCAACGGGTGTGGCTGAAATAGTGGATTTGGCTAAGTTTCCACATACTTTGTATATATAGTGCATCAACGCAACATGTAAAGTCTTGGTCCAATGTTTCATGAGCTGAAATAAAAAGATCCCAGAAATGTTCCATATGCACAAAAAGCGTATTTCTCTCAAATTTGGTGCACCAATTTGTTTATATCCATGTTAATGAGAATTATTCCTTTGCCAAGATAAGGGAGGAAGAGGAGGATTGTCCCCCTCAAAATTGAGGAAAAAAAGACATAACAAAAATATAAACAATGCTCCTAAAATGTTTATTTAAAAATAAATTAAACATCATTCTCCCTAACTTTACAAGTTACCAGCCACCACTGACAAGCATGCATGCATGCATGCACACATACATACATACACTTACCCTGTAGCTGTGGAAGAGCTCAATGGCTCGCAGCACGTCGAACTTGCGCGCCATGAGGAACTTGACGGCCACTTCCCAGGACAGCTGGGACACTCCATGCTGAGTGGTCCACTTGTTGATTTCCTCCAGAAACTGTTTGGTAGCCTAAAAACACACAGAGATGCGGCCACACACCATGAATGTGTCCCAAACGGCACCATATTCCCTAGCACACTGCTTTTGAATGGCACCCTTTTCCATATATAGTGCATTTCCTTTGATCAGAGTCCTATGGGCCCTGGTCAAAGGTAGTGCACTATATAGGGAATATGGTGCCATTTGGGACACAATCTATGTACTCACTCCACAGAGATAAAAGAGACTAGAAGAAGTGAAAGAAGAAGTTAAAAATGATACATCCTATGAGGAAGTGGTGTTGGTGTATGGTGTCCGTATGGCCTTTACCATGAAAGAGCATTTAATTTCATAAAGAGAGAAAGGGTGTTGGAAGACAGAGGTGACTTGGCTGCATGAAAAAAATATGATACCAACAAAAACAGAGGTTCTAATTGTAGGCATAGCACTTTGTGCTTCCACATTTCTGTACTTCCAAGCCTTTTGTTAGCTGGGACTAGCAGTTGAGTAAAACGTGCTGGGCTATTAATCTAATCAGAACAACTTGGATTCCATAAACCCTACCTCTATCAAACATGCCATAAAAAATACACTGAGCTTGTATGCAGAAAACAGACTTGCAGTCCTCCAATCTTGAATAGTTATGGTTAAATTATTGAGATCCAAGATTGCACCATCAGCATCAGTTTCAAGAAATTGTGTGCGCTCTTGCACTTGATTTAAGGAATAGGGTCTTAAACAAAAATGAATGTACACTGAATAAAAATATAAAACGCAACACGTAAATTGTAGGTCCCATGTTTCATGAGCTGAAATAAAAAAAATACCCAAAATGTTCGACGCACAAAAAGCTTATTTGTCTCAAATTTAGTGCACAAATTTGTTTATATCCCTGTTAGCGATCATTTCTCCTTTGCCAAGATAATCCATCCACCCGACAGGTGTGGCATATCAAGAATAATAAAGCACTTTTGTGGGGAAAAACTCACTCTGATTGGCTGGGCCTGGCTTCCCAGTGGGTGGATTAGGGCCTAATGAATTAATTTAAATTGACTGATTTCCTTATATGAACTGTAACTCAGTAAAATCTTGCAATTGTTGCAGGTTGCTTTTATATTTTTGTTCAGTATAGATTTCACGCACACCCATGTGCACACACACTTTTCACAAAGATGGACAGACACACACTTTGGCCACCAGGAAGGTTTAGCAAAATTACCTTTAGGTAAGTGATTACAGCAGCATCATTTTACATGAACACTGCCTGGGACTGTTTTTTCTCATGTTGATTTACCCAATCAATTATATAACTATGTACACAAAATTCCCATTTCAGCACTCAGCTCAGTTACCTATGCATTCTTTATGAACTACAAGGCTGAGTTGATATTTTTTTATTTCACCTTTATTTAACCAGGTAAGCTAGTTGAGAACAAGTACTCATTTACAACTGGGACCTGGCCAAGATAAAGCAAAGCAGTGCGACACAAACAACAACACAGAGTTACATGGAATAAACAAGCGTACAAGATAAACAAGATCAACGTAATGTTTTTCAAAGAGTAAAAAGTAATGTGCATAGAGTTAATGTTTTATAGAAGAATGCTATGAAAAATAACATTACCTAGGTGCTAGATTTCAATATTGAGTCTTTTCAGAATTTCATCCCTTTATCTGATAGCTGACTGTCAAGGTGGACCATTCATTTCCTCTCTCATATCACGCCATCTTCCACTCCAGACACCAGGCCTGAAGTTGCTCATTCAAAGCTTCTTCAAACTTCCCCATTATACCCATTCAATAGAATAACTAAATATTTAACCAACACATTTGGACAAAAATTGTTTAATAACACTATCAGTATTGAATAACACTGTCAGTATTGAAATCTACAGTAGTGTGAAAAGGCACTAGAGAACCCCCAGCTATATTATGTTTCAGCTAGCAAAGAGACCAATCTAAGCGTGCACACCCTCTCTGTCTATGTCCTCCCAAAAGGCTTCCGGAATTTTGTTGGTGGGCGAGCCCAGCCAGGCAGCACCAGCGAGCTGTCACAGAAGATAGAGGCTAATGAAAGCTCACCCTCAGAGCAAGTTCCGCTTCCCCAGCCAGCGAGAGGGGGAAGTCAACTATGGGGAGTCAGAAACTCTTCACGAATACAGAAAGCTACTGATGAGCAGAGCTGAAAAGGACAGGATGCCACTGTCCTCCTCTCACAAAGCTCTGGATTTCAAAGACAAACTGATGCACGTCAGAGGCTCCAGCACTATTCAAACCGCTAAAAGCCGAGGAGGAAGCTAACTTTTAACTACATAATTGTAAAAAAAATAAAAATCTCACTGTGTGGCTGCATTGTTGAGTTTTCACCATGTGATTGTTTCATTCTCATTCGGATGTTTGTTGCCCTGTGTATCATTCAATTATTTTAACTGGTAAATCAAAGCAAGCGTCATATTGGCCCGGTCCTTTAAGACATCTCATGTACAAAGCATTTCCTCTGGATGCAGGTGGTTTTTAACTAAAGGAAGTGGGCCTATATCTAATATCAGATTATCAGTACATTTTAAAGTGCTCTGGTTTAACATGATACTTTATTGTTAACTCTATGTAAACAATATTGGTGGTTTAAAGGCAAATTCGATATAAATCAGTCATTCTTTTTAGCTAATATCGGGCGATAATATTGATCAACTTATATATCGATTTGACTCTACATAAAATTCAACCAGGAACCCTGGACTCCCAGAGCAGATGAAGGGATGCTAGTCTTGATGCTATTCAAAGAGCCCAACTACCGGGATTCGATTCCAGTCGATTCCAAGTAGCCACCCTTTGCCTTGATGACAGCTTTGCACACTCTTGCATTCTCTCAACCAGCTTCATCAGGTAGTCACCTGGAAGGCATTTCAATTAACAGGTGTGCCTTGTTAAAAGTTAATTTGTGGAATTTCTTTCCTTAATGCGTTTGAGCCAATCATGCCTTCATGGTTAAATTGCTGCAAAGAAACCACTACTAAATACTCAGTCTCTGCAGATGCAAAAATATTGAATCTTAGGAGTTGATTCCTAGAGGAATCTAAGCCTGTCACCCAGAAATGGGAGTCGACATCGGGAGATGACAGGCAAAGAGTCGAGGAATCTATTATTTTGGAGTCATCTCCCCACCACTAGCACAAAGTTGGATGCAACCAAGTTGCAGATGAGTTGTATTGGGGTGTTTCACAAAGCAATCAAGTAGTAACTCCGTTGCAAGCACCCAAAATTGTGGGAAAGTTGCTTTGTTTAACTCCAGCCTACGGTTACAGTTAAAATAAGGGTTAAGTTTAGGGTTAGGATAAGGGTTAAGGTTTGTGTAAAAGCTAGGGATAGTTGTAATGTTGTTGACATTTATTGAAGATCAACAAACTATGTACTTGGGACTATCCAAACAAAATGTTACCGAAACAGGTTTTTGTGTGTGAATAAACTAGTGAAAATTAACGTAGTTCAATATTCATAAATATTCTGGAACTTTCTTGTTCACCAAAAAACATTGAACCTTCACAGTTCACACTTGAAGTCGAACCAAGAGGAGGACCCATTATTGACTTCAAGATAGTCCACCTGAATTACAAATGTACCTAGGTGCAGGAACGGATTCCTAAAAAGTAGTCTATGGACCCTGAGTGTCCCCAACACAGATTATGGGCCTGTTTGCTTAACTACAGTTTATAGCAGTCATAAGAATTAGGTCTAAACAAAGAGTTCTACTTTGAAGGAAATATTCTGGCACAAATTCTGTGAATCAAGACGATACATGCAAATATTTACATATCTTTGAGGAATTCAGTATGCACTTCCTCAAATGGGGGTTCTGCTGGTTACACATGCTGTAATAAAAACAAACATTTGTGAGCCATTTTCTTTTCAATTCAAATCTTCCGCATCTCGATCCCTCGGCATAAAACCAAACTTGACTGCTTTCTCTATGAAGAGGTCACAGCCTTCCCATATACTCTGCCCAAAGTCTGTTGATTCTCCTTAAAAGCCTAAGATATCAAGGAGGGAGAGAGAGCAGCTATCAGACATTAGTAGTTAGGTTAATATTAGTCAGGAAGTTATCTTTGGCTCACACGGAGAGGGGAGAGTCAATCAATATCAAGTGAGTAGACAGAGACTGCACATTTCAAACAGTCTGAACGATATACGAACCGCAAGTGACAGAGTTCATATTAAAGCCCGACCAATTTTTTTATTTTTTATATTTGGGTTCAAAACGATTGATTTTTTGGGGGGAAAAACCTTTCCAATACCTACACATCTGGCGATATACTGTTAAAAGCAGGGAAATTAAAAAAGGAACATCTTTTCCACACTGAGTTCTCATAAATTGCCATCCAAAACAGCAATTATCCAAGAAATATACTTCAAATGTTGACTTCTTACATTGTGACAATAATGACACCATAGGAATGGCTGCATGGGTTCAGATAAGCTTGAGATTCCCTTTTTCCATCATATTTATTGAATATCCGTTATTGGTGGAATTATCGTCCGGTATCGGTAAAAGGCCAACAGTGGCCGATAATATCGGTGAAAGGATGCATCTGTTTGGCTCTAGTTCAAACATCAGTTGAGCATTCCCAGCCCAAGTCTACCATCAGAGTATCCATTCAAGCAATAGGAGTACAGTTTGGTCTGTATTTGAACAGTCACCGCTGTCTATACAATGCTCAATCCAGTCCAAATCTAGTCAGCCACCAAACATTCTAAGAACTCAAGACTTAGGCCTGAATGTGTAAAAACATTTCCATGGATTTACAGTGCATTTGGAACATATTCAGACCCCTTGACTTTTTCCACATTTGTTATGTTAAAACCTTATACTAAAATGCATTAAATTGTTGTTTTTCCCCCTCAAACTACACACAATACCCCGTAATGACGACGTAAAAACAGGTTCTTATAAATAAATAACTGAAATATCACAATTACATAAGTATTCAGACCCTTTACTCAGTACTTCGTTAAAGCACCTTTGGCAGCGATTACAGCCTAGAGTCTTCTTGGGAATGACGCTAAAAGCTTGGCACACCTGTATTTGGGGAGTTTCTCCCATTCTCCTCTGCAGATCCTCTAGCTGTCAGGTTGGATAGGGAGCGTCGCTGCACAGCGATTTTCAGGTCTCTCCGGTGATGTTCGATTAGGTTCAAGTCCGGGCTCTGGATGGACCACTCAAGGATATTTTTCAGCGGCAGGGACTGGGAGACAAGACAGGATCGAGGCAAATATGAACGAAGCAAAGTACAGCGAGATCCTTGATGAAAACCTGCTCCAGAGCACTCAGGTCCTCAGACTGGGGTGAAGGTTCACCGTGCAACAGGACAACGATCCTAAGCACACAGCCAAGACAATGCAGGAGTGGCTTCGGGACAAGTCTCTAATGTCCTTGAGTCACCCAGCCAGAGCTCGGACTTGAACCCGATCAAACATCTCTGGAGAGACCTGAAAGCAAAAATATTATTCCCCCTTGGCATGTTTCCTATTTTGTTGCATTACAACCTGTAAATTAAATGGATTTTTATTTGGATTTCATGTAATGGACACACACAAAATAGTCCAAATTAGTGAAGTAAAAATTTTTTTTTTAAAAAACAACGTTAAAGTGGTGCGTGCATATGTATTCACCCGCTTTGCTATGAAGCCCCTAAATAAGATCTGGTGCAACCAATTACCTTCAGAAGTGACATAATTAGTTAAATAAAGTCCACCTGTGTGCAATCTAAGTGTCACATGATCACAGTATACAGTGGGGGGAAAAAGTATTTGATCCCCTGCTGATTTTTTACGTTTGCCCACTGATAAAGAAAGGATCAGTCTATAATTTTAATGGTAGGTTTATTTGAACATTGAGAGACAGAATAACAACAAAAATATCCAGAAAAACGCATGTCAAAAATTGTATAAATTGATTTGCATTTTAATGAGGGAAATAAGTATTTGACCCCCTCTCACTCAGAAAGATTTCTGGCTCCCAGGTGTCTTTTATACAGGTAACGAGCTGAGATTAGGAGCACACTCTTAAAGGGAGTGCTCCTAACCGCAGCTTGTTACCTGTAAAAAAGACACCTGTCCACAGAAGCAATCAATCAGATTCCAAACCCTCCACGATGGCCAAGACCAAAGAGCTCTCCAAGGATGTCAGGGACAAGATTGTAGACCTACACAAGGCTAGAATTGGCTACAAGACCATCGCCAAGCAGCTTGGTGAGAAGGTGACAACATTTGGTGCGATTATTCGCAAATGGAAGAAACACAAAAGAACTGTTAATATCCCTCGGCCTGGGGCTCCATGCAAGATCTCACCTCGTGGGGTTGCAATGATCATGAGAACGGTGAGGAATCAGCCCAGAACTACACGGGAGGATGTTGTCAATGACCTCAAGGCAGCTGGGACCATAGTCACCAAGAAAACAATTGGTAACACACTACGCCGTGAAGGACTGAAATCCTGCAGCGCTCGCAAGGTCCCCCTGCTCAAGAATACATATACATGCCCATCTGAAGTTTGCCAATGAACATCTGAATGATTCAGAGGACAACTTGTGAAAGTGTTGTGGTCAGATGAGACCAAAATGGAGCTCTTTGGCATCAACTCAACTCACTGTGTTTGGAGGAGGAGGAATGCTGCCTATGACCCCAAGAACATCATCTCTACCATCAAACATGGAGGTGGAAACATTATGCTTTGGGGGTGTTTTTCTGCTAAGGGGACAGGACAACTTCACGGCATCAAAGGGACGATGGACGGGGCCATGTACCATCAAATCTTGGGTGAGAACATCCTTCCCTCAGTCAGGGCATTGAAAATGGGTCGTGGATGGGTATTCCAGCATGACAATGACCCAAAACACACAGCCAAGGCAACAAAGGAGTGGCTCAAGAAGAAGCACATTAAGGTCCTGGAGTGGCCTAGCCAGTCTCCAGACCTTAATCCCATAGAAAATCTGTGGAGGGAGCTGAAGGTTCGAGTTGCCAAACGTCAGCCTCGAAACCTTAATGACTTGGAGAAGATCTGCAAAGAGGAGTGGGACAAAATCCCTCCTGAGATGTGTGCAAACCTGGTGGCCAACTACAAGAAACGTCTGACCTCTGTGATTGCCAACAAGGGTTTTGCCATCAAGTACTAAGTCATGTTTTGCAGAGGGGTCAAATACTTATTTCCCTCATTAAAATGCAAATAATTTTATTACATTTTTGACATGCGTTTTTCTGGATTTTTTTGTTGTTATTCTGTCTCTCACTGTTCAAATAAACCTACCATTAAAATTATAGACTGACCATTTCTTTGTAAGTGGGCAAACGTACAAAATCAGCAGGGGATCAAATACTTTTTTCCCCCACTGTATATATACACACACACACAGTCTGCAACACCACTAAGCAAGGGGCACCACCAAGCAAGAGGCACCATGAAGAGAACAAGGAGCTCTCCAAAATTTCAGGGACAAAATTGTGGAGAAGTACAGATCAGGGTTGGGTTATAAAAACAAATATCCAAAACTTTGAACATCCCACAGAGCACCATTAAATCCAATATTAAAAAATTGAAAGAATATGGCACCACAACAAACCTGCCAAGAGGGGGCCGCCCACCAAAACTCATGGACCAGGCAAGGAGGGCATTAATCAGAGAGGCAACAAAGAGACCAAAGATAACCCTAAAGGAGCTGCAAAACTCCACAGTCGAGATTAGAGTATCTGTTCATTGGACCACTTTAAGCCGTACACTCCACAGAGGTGGGCTTTACGGAAGAGTGGCCCAAAAAATAATTCTTAAAGAACAAATAAGCAAACACGTTTGGTGGTGTTCACCAAAACGCATGCGAGAGACTCCCCAAACATATGGAAGAAGGTACTCTGGTGAGATGAGATTAAAATGAACTTTTTGGCAATCAAGGAAAATGCTATGTCTGGCACAAACAGTGAAGCATGGTGGTGGCAGCATCATGCTGTGGGGATGCTTTTCCATTGGCAGGGACTGGGAAACTGGTCAGAATTGAAGGAATGATGGATGGCGCTAAATACAGGGAAATTCGAGGGAACCCTGTTTGTCTTCCAGAGATTTGAGACTGGGACGGAGGTTCACCTTCCAGCAGGGCGATGGCCCTAAGCATACTTCTAAAGAAACACTCCAGTGGTTTAAGGGGAAACATGTTTATGTCTTGGGAATGGCCTAGTCAAAGGCCAGACCTCAATCCAATTAAGAATCTGTGGTATGACTTAAAGATTGCTGTAAACCAGCGGAACCCATCCTACTTAAAAGAGCTGGAGCAGTTTTGCCTTGAAGAATGGGCAAAAATCCCAATGACTAGATGTGACAAGCTTATACAGTCATGGACAAACGTTTTGAGAATGAAACAAATATTAATTTACACAAACTTTGCTGCTTCAGTGTCATTAGATATTTTTGTCAGATGTAACTATGGAATACTGAAGTATAATTACAAGCATTTCATAAGTGTCAAAGGCTTTTATTGACAATTACATTAAGTTGATGCCAAGAGTCAATATTTGCAGTGTTGAACATTCTTTTTCAAGACCACTGCAATCCGCCCTGGCATGCTGTCAATTAACTTCTGGGACACATCCTGACTGATGGCAGCCCATTCTTGCATAATCAATGCATGGAGTTTGACAGAATTTGTGGGTTTTTGTTTGTCCACCCGCCTCTTGAGGATTGACCACAAGTTCTCAATGGGATTAAGGTCTGGGGAGTTTCCTGGCCATGGACCCAAAATATTGATGTTTTGTTCCCCGAGCTACTTAGCTATCACTTTTGCCTTATGGCAAGGTGTTCAATCATGCTGGAAAAGGCATTGTTCATCACCAAACTGTTCCTGGATGGTTGGGAGAAGTTGCTCTGGGAGGATGTGTTGGTACCATTCTTTATTCATGGCTGTGTTCTTAGGCAAAATTGTGAGTGAGCCCACTCCCTTGGCTAATAAGCAACCCACACATAAATGGTCTCAGGATGCTTTACTGTTGGCATGACACAGGACTGATGGTAGCACTCACCTTGTCTTCTCCAGACAAGCTTTTTTCCGGATGCCCCAAACAATCGGAAAGGGGATTAGTCAGAGAAAATGACTTTACCACAGTCCTCAGCAGTCCAATCCCTGTACGTTTTGCAGAATATCAGTCTGTCCTTGATGTTTTTCCTGGAGAGAAGTGGCTTCTTTGCTGCCCTTCAAAGACACCAGGCCATCCTCCAAAAGTCTTCGCCTCACTGTGCATGCAGATGCACTCACACCTGCCTGCTGCCATTCCTGAGCAAGCTCTGTACTGGTGGTGCCCCGATCCCGCAGCTGAATCAAGTTGAGGAGACGGTCCTGGCGCTTGCTGGACTTTCTTGGGCTCCCTGAAGCCTTCTTCACAACAATTGAACCGCTCTCCTTGAAGTTCTTGATGATCCAATAACTGGCAGCAATATGCTTGCCTGTGAAGCACTTTTTGTGCAAAGCAATGATGACGGCACATGTTTCCTTGCAGGTAACCATGTTTGACAGAGGAAGAACAGTGATTCCAAGCACCACCCTCCTTTTGAAGCTTCCAGTCTGTTATTCAAACTCAATCAGCATGACAGAGTGATCTCCAGCCTTGTCCTCGTCAACACTCACACCTGTGTTAACGAGACAGTCACTGACATGATGTCAGCTGGTTCTTTTGTGGCAGGGCTAAAATGCAGTGGAAATGTTTTTGGGGGATTCAGTTCATTTGCATGGCAAAGAGGGACTTTGCAATTCATCTGATCACTCTTCATAACATTCTGGAGTATATGCAAATTGACATCATACAAACTGATGTAACAAACTTTGTGAAAATGTATATTTGTGTCATTCTCAAAACTTTTGGCCACAACTGTAGAGACATATCCCAAGAGACTTGCAGCTGTAATTACTGCAAAAGGTGGCTCTACTAAGTATTGATTTGGGGTTGTAATTCCAGGTTGTAAGGCAACAAAATAGGAAAAATGCCAAGGAGGGTGAATACTTTCACAAGCCACTGTAGCTGTGCATCAATGCTACCCATCCAACCTAACAGAGCTTGAGAGGATCTGCAGAGAATGGGAGAAACCACCCAAATACAGGTGTGCCAAGCTTGTTGCGTCATATCCAAGAAGAATCGATGCTGTAATCGTCACCAAAAGGTGCTTCAACAAAGTACTGAGTAAAGGGTCTGAATACTTATGTAAATGTAAAACATTTATTTATATTAGCAAAATATTCTAAAAAACAGTTTTTGCTTCATCATTACGGGGTATTGTATGTAGATTGTGAGGGGATAAACCGATCTAATACATTTTAGAATAAGGCTGTAACGTAACGAAATGTGAAAAGGGTCAACGGGTCTGAATACTTTCCGAAAGCACTGTACACACACACACACACACACACACACACACACACCTGTATTTGGGGAGTTTCACCCATTCTCCTCCGTAGATCCTCTCAATCAAAAACAGGTTTGTAGAAAGTTTGGAAAATGTATTCAGTCAATACATGTTAGAGTCACCATTGGGAGCAATTACAGCTGTGAGTCTTCCTGTTTAAGTCTCGAAGAGCTTTCCACATCACTTATTCCAGTATGTGATGAAAAGCAGACAACCAGGTTTTCCTCTAGGATTTTGCCTGTGTTTAGCTCCATTCCGATTATTTTTTTTATCCTCAAAAACTCCCCAGTCCTGAACAATTTCAGGCATACCCATAACATGATGCAGTCATCACTATGCTTGAAAATATGAAGAGTGGTACTCAGTAATGTGTTTGTTGTATTGGATTTTTCCTAAACACAACACTTTGTATTCAGGACAAAAAGTGAATTGCTTTGACACATTTTTTGCTGTATTACTTTAGGGCACGTTCCAGACTTAGAAAAAAGGCACCTATGCACTTCTCAGTATTTGGTATTTAGACTTACCTTTTTCAATGACATAACGTGCTCTGCAGGTGTGGCTACCTTGCACACTCTGAATAAATGTAATTCAACAGCTAAAAACCCTCCCACTTGCTGGCCAACAGATTTTCTCGTGGAGTTTTCATTCAATGGGGTTTTCAGTACATTTAGCTTAAGCCATCCCTTTAAATACAGTGTATCTTTAATTATAATTTTGTCAGACAATAGAATACAGAGAGAACAGGCCAGAATATAGTGATCAATGAAAGAAGCAATCTATGCATATTTGTCTCAGTTTCAATACCAACTGGTAGATTTTAAAATACTTTGATCTTGTAGATTGTTTAGGCAAATCTTAGGGTTAGGAAAGTCTGCATGAATAATAAAATATTTTAAAAAATGGGTTGGAGAGCCTTCACAGAAAATAAATTGATGAATAAAATAAATAAATGGATTGATTCATCCTGAAAATTGTCATATTCAATCCATATAATATTGGAAGGTGGGGGCAAAAAAAGAAGAAGTATACAATAGGGTTTGAACAATAATCCTACCCTAATTCTCACTACTCGTGGAACTGTATAACACAGGTCCATTCGTCATGAACCGTGTGCCAGGCTTCAGGTTTAACCTGCTACGTGTGATCTGAGTTCCACAATGATTCAAATAGGCTACATGTCCCAAATTATTGGGACATGTGGACTACTATGATCCACTACTGCTAAAAAACCTCAGGGACAACTTAAAAGGACGTGACAGAGGAAAGAAAAGTACATGGAATGCAATGATGCAAAAATAAATGTATGTGGTGTTACTGACTGTGGCTCTTGATAGTGGCTAATATTTAACATAATTCAAATTGTAAAATAAAACTGATAAAAGCCCTGGCATATAATCAAAACATTCTAAAGCACATACATCAACCTCGACAGGTCCATCCCTACAGAAGCCTAGGTCTCCAAATTTTCATCCACACACGTTATGAGGGCACATAATAACAATTCAGATTAACGGCGCATCTATTTATTTCCTGTTGAAAAGGGGCCGCAATACATGTCCTGTTGATATGATCTTCAGTTTGCTTCCATATGGCTGGTTTCACATCTGTCTCCAGGGATAATAAGGGAAAAATGTGTATTTACAATTCCCTTCTCCAAATGGATTACTAATTTACCTAGCTCTTAACAATTTCTAAATTACAGCGCATGGAGAATGCTGTTATTTCGAATAAAAAATGATAAAAAAGCTTTTTCCACTTGGAACCGGCCGGTTCGATCAACCTTATTCATTGTTTCCACATGCGTAAAGGTGGTGGAATGAGGGAATGAAGTAATGGTCAAAATACGGCGTATCTGTAGATACATTTCCACCACACCTTAATTTGTTCTAGCCCCACCTCAAATGAATAGCAGGTGAATAGCATGCTTAAGTTCAATGTCAGAATAGGAAGAGAAAAGTGCATAAAAAGCGAATACGTTCTATTTACGTACGCTTAACTCAGGTTGGGATCGGGGCCTTCCTGCCTTGTTGCAAACAGAATGCATGTTTTGGAATATTTTTATTCTGTACAGACTTCCTTCTTTTCCCTCTATCAATTAGGTTAGTATTTTGGAATAACTACAATGTTGTTGATCCATCCTCAGATCTCCTATCACAGCCATTAAACAAACTGTTTTAAAGTCACCATTGGCCTAGTGGTGAAATCCCCTCCGGCAACCGAGTTAGGAAAAAGCCAGTATCTTTGTAGTGACTGGGTGTATTGATACATCATCCAAAGTGTAATTATATGCTTTATATACACCATGATTTTTAAATTCACCCCTCTACCAACAAGTGCCTCTACCAACAAGATCTGATCTTCATCTAAGTCACAAAAAAAGACAAACAGTCTGCTTAAACTAATAACACAAACAATTATACATTTCCATGTCTTTATTGAACACAACGTGTAAACATTCACAGTGTAGGGTGGGAAAAGAATGTGAACCCTTGGATTTAACAACTGGTTGACCCACAGCATTTTAAGTTGGGTTGAGGTCAGGACTCTGACTGGTCCAGAAGGTGTATTTTCTTCTGTTGAAGCCATTCTGTTGTTGATTTACTTCCGTTTTGGGTCGCTGTCCTGTTGCGTCACCCAACTTCTGTTGAGCTTCAATTGGCGGACAGGTAGCCTAACATTCTCCTGCAAAATGTCTTGATAAACTTGGGAATTCATTTTTCCATCGATGATAGCAAGCTGTCCAAGCCCTGAGGCAGCAAAGCAGCCCCAAACCATGATGCTCCCTCCACCATACTTTACAGTTGGGATGAAGTTTTGATGTTGGTGTGCTGTGCCTTTTTTTCCTCCACACATAGTGTGTGTTCCTTCCAAACAACTCCACTGTAGTTTCATCTGTCCACAGAATATTTTACAGCAGTGGCTTCTTCTGTGGTGTCCTCCCATGAACACAATTATTGTTTAGTGTTTTACGTATCGTAGACTCGTCAACAGAGATGTTAGCATGTCCCAGAGATTTCTGTCAGTCTTTAGCTGACACTAGGATTCTTCTTAACCTCATTGAGCATTCTGCACTGTGCTCTTGCGGTCATCTTTGCAGGATGGCCACTCCTAGGGAGAGTAGCAACAGTGCTGAACTTTCTCCATTTATAGACAATGTGTCTTACCGTGGCCCGATGAACATCAAGGCTTTTAGAGATACTTTTGTAACGCTTTCCAGCTTTATGCAAGTCAACAATTCTTAATCTTAGGTCTTCTGAGATCTCTTTTGTTCGAGGCATGGTTCACATCAGGTAATGCTTCTTGTGAATAGGAAACTCAAAACTTTCATATAGGGCAGAGCAGCTCTAACCAACATCTCCAATCTCATCTCATCGATTGGAGTCAAGGTTAGCAGACTCCTGACTCCAATTTGCCTAGGAGTTCACATACTTTTTCCAACCTACAATGTGAATGTTTAAATTATGTATTCAATATAGACAAGAAAAATACAATAATTTGTGTGTTATTAGTTTAAGCACACTGTGTTTGTCTATTGCTGTGACTAAGATGAAGATCAGATCACATTTTATGACTAATTTATACAGAAATCCAAGTCATTCCAAAGGGATCACATACTTATTCTTGCCACTGTAGGCATGCCATAAAGGGGTTGAATACTTGACTCAAGACATTTCAGCTTTTCATTTGCAATTAATTTGTAAAAATTTCAAAACACATTATTTCACTTTGTGTAGGCCACTGAAAAAAAAATATTTTAAATTCAGGCTGTAACAACAAATTGTGGAAAAAGTCAAGGGGTGTGAATACTTTCTGAAAGCACTGTATATCACATTAAGACTTGGCCCTGACTGCAAAAAATATATGGCCATTTATATTTAGTGGGAGTGTGACTCCATTACCACGTGACCTTGACCTGCGACAAAAAGTGTCAAAAGGCTTAGGAAGAATTCAAATCCTAAAATACTTTTTTGTACATATACATTTTCATTCTTTCTGGCGGTGACACTTTGGTTGATATGATGTCACGTGCTAGCTTGATCTCAGTGGGTCAAATTTAGCTGAAAACTCCCTTCTGAGAGAGTGAAAAACATGAAACCCCAAACCTAGCTAATTAATGCCTACACAGCCATTAAACAATTCCACGAGATCAAAAGATGAATGCAGGTAAATGATCCTGCAGAGCGCCTTCTAAACCAATTCTAATGGAAATGGTTTGCAACTTAGGCGATTCCATCAAAACTGGTCACCAGTTTACAAGATGAAGCAGAAAATTATATGTAGCCCATGCCGTTGTAATTATTTGTCTCACACTGTAAAATGTTTTTTTTTTTTTTTTTTATCCAAATGCACAATCTTACTGTGGAAAACCACTTAAACCTTGTACTTATCCCAGAAACATGCTTCGAATTAGATTTAATATTTTGGCACCCTAGCTCTCTAAAGATATGCGACTCCTCTAAAGAGTTCCATTTCAAAGCAATGTGGTCTTGAGAAGACTCATATCACCCAGAAGACTGACCTGTTCATTCAATTAAAACCCCCAAGCTAGGACACGATGTGATGCAAGTATTGCACACATAACAAAAAAGTGCACAGCAATGGCCAGAATTGCATAGTACAGATATAGGCTATGAAACGAGAGCAAGGTTCTAGTCTAATGTCATTGGAAATGTTTTAAATGATTGGCTCTTAAAACATCAGCATCTTCATTTGACATTGTTTAAGAAAGTTAAAAAACAGATTACGTTGACAGCATAAGACATACAGGCCAGAATCTAAAAGAAACAAGCCAGGCCTTATAGTCTTGCTAAATGTTTGAGCTGATAAGTATAACAATGTTAAGGGTGATTCATACGTAACATGATCATGATTATTGCTGATCCACTTCTCTCGACATTAGCCACATGTGGAAAGTGCCATCCTATTATGTTCAGTCCAGTCAGTCCCATTTGGCACGAGTTGATACTAAACAGGAAGTGTCATGTTGCATTCTTTCTATCCCCCACTTTTTCTTCCTGTGACGGTTCCTGGGAGACAACTACCTGCCCCTCCCCCAACACACACAAATTAACCCCACAATGGCAGTATCACTCCAGTCCAGTCGAAATGCTTTTAACAGCTGCCTGAAAGTGAAGTTCCACCATACTAGCACAGTCCCCCAGAGGCCCCCTGCTACAACCGGACCCAGCCAAGCTGAGGAGCTAATAACCCAGCCTACAAGCCTCCAGCCCTCCACCATGGCTGGGCCTGCAGAGGAAATGAAGTGCCCAGATAAGAGTCTCTACGCACTTCACTCTGCTGATGGACGTGCGTGCGCATGGGCGGAGTCAGATGTTTTTTTTTAGCACCGCACACTTTTGTCCTATTCATCAGTGTGTTCCACCCAGAGAGGAAGTTCACCTTGAGTAGTGTATATCCACTAGGGGGCTTGGGGTTCCCGAGTAGCTTACCAAGCAAGAGGGTCTGAAGCGCTTGATTGTAGCTAGTGATGACATTTTAAGTTCCGGATCCGGTGTGCTATATGCCCTTTGTTTACAAATACTAGCTAGCTACATGTATGGCTAGTATGGTGTTCTATGCTTTTTGATGCTACTTAAGGATTTAACTAGCTACAGAAGCAAACACATCTCTACAAATTGGAAGAGCTTGAAATGCTCTTACTACTCACGAGGAGGAATAAAAACGAGGGAGAAAATTACGTTTGTCCACTGAAAACTACATGAGAGGACAATGGAGAATACAGGTCTCTTGTCCAACCTATGTGAAGCATTGACGTGGGAAAAGACATTTTCAATACTTTTGGACGTTGGCTGCCAGATTTGACGACTTGCTTCAGTAGCTTGCCCCTCACATCTCGCATGAGAGAACACAGGATTTTGTTGCTTATTCCTCAGCGGCAAAATGGGCTGAAATCAAACTTTGAACTTCCGATCCGGTGTAACGCCAGTTTACAAATACTAGCTAGCTACACGTCAGCCTGGTATGGTGTTACATGCTTTATGACACTAGGTTTTAGCCACAGAAGCAAACGTCTCTTTTTGAATTGCAATTGCTGTAAAATGGGCAGACATTTTGGGGCCAATGGAATGATCAGTTTTGTGCAGGAGCTGTCGGAAAACATATTCGGATATGAGCTCTGGTAAACTCGGGCAATCGAGTACTACAATGGCTTTTTCTCAATCCCGATGGCAGTCTGCGACGCAAGGTACCGCTTCACCATGATTGACGTGGGCGCATTTGGTCAGGAGGGAGATGCGGGAATCTTCTTGCGAGGCAAAGTCAGCTCCCAACTCATTGCAGGCCACTTGCCGCTACCTAAGTGCTTGCCGGAGACCCAGACACCGAGCCCATATATCTTCATGTGAGACGAGGCATTCCCTCGGAGGGTAATCATGATGCGACCATATCCAGGTAAGATACATTTTAGCATGTTACTATACATGTGCATGCGAATTCTGTAGTTGCCATGGCGCCCTAGTAGCAGCCTAAGCCGAGAAATATGTACATATCATTTTATTATTTTTAATATTATCAGCTTTTTTGTTTTTGATAACATTGAGTTTTATTGTATATTTATAGTGGCTTTGACCCACAGATCTGTAGATGAACTGGCAGGTCAACTCTTTTTGGCTTGGCTAGCTGGCAAAACATTTTTTTAAATGATGCATCTGCACACTGTACCAGCTTTTTTGTTTCACCTGGCTGCTGGTTCCTGATATTTTTAAAAACACCAATTGAAGAGTCACATGACGCTTGAGAGGAATGGGAGATGCAGTAGAAATGCAGTGCTTAGGCAGCGGGCTCGTAGTGAGGACGACTAGCTGCTACTCTGAACTGTGGGTGGTGAGCATTCTGTCACCCAGAGCTGCTGAGGCATCACCCAAGTGGGTGCTACAAAGAGTGAAGGAGGAGAGGTCCAGTAGCTACATGACTCTGGCTGGTTCCCAGTGTAGCCCTCTACATGATCATCACCAGACTCTTCATTAACCATCTCCCAGACCACCTTCTTCTGATCATTAACTGTCCCTCTCCATCTTTGGAGGATGCATGCATTCAAAGACTTGGCCTCTATTGGTGGAACTAACTATAGCTAGCCTAATCATGATAATGTATTGCTTGTTTATTTTTTGAAGCACATTGAGATTGCCATGTTATACATATGTGAAAATTATACCAATATAGAACTTATACTGAACAAAAATATAAGTGCAACTTGTAACAATTTCAATCATTTTACTGAGTTACAGCTGATAAGGAAAATCAGTCAATTGATATAAATTCATTAGGCCTAATCTATGGATTTCACAACTGGGCAGGGTCACAGACACTGGGGAGCCAGGCCCAGCCAATCAGAATGAGATTTTTCCCCACATAAGGGCTTTATTACAGACACAAATACTCATCAGCTGTCCGGGTGACTGAACTCAGACGATCCCGCAAGTGAAGAAGCCAGATGTGGAGGTCCTGGGCTGGTGTGGTTACACGTGGTCTGCAGTTGTGAGGCTGGTTGGAAGTACTGCCAAATTCTCTAAAATGACTGAGGCAGTTTACGGTAGAGAAATTAACATTAAATTCTCTGTCAACAGCTCTGGTGGACATATCTGCAGTCAGCATGTCAATTGCACATTCCCTCAAAACTTGAGACATCTGTGGCATTGTGTTGTGTGACAAACCTGCACATTTGAGAGTGGCTTTCTATTGTCCCCAGCACAAGGTGCACCTGTGTAATGATCATGCTGTTAAATCAGCTTCTTGATATTCCACACCTGTCACGTGGACAGATTCTTGACAAATGTGTGCACATAATTTGAGAGAAAGTAAGCTGTGTGGATATGGAACACTTCTGGGATCTTTCAGCTCATGAAATATGGGACCAACACTTTACATGTTGCGTTTATATTTTTGTTGAGTATATATGCTAGGGATGTGACAAATGTAAAAATAATTATAATAATCTTAACATTTTAACTGATTTCATCAAATGACATGAATTCATATATGGCCCTGTGTATGACTGCTAGGGGGCAGTGCAGTTAAATCTACCGCAGTCCTGGCTACCTACCAGATGGCACTCAACTTACTGTTGTCCCCCACCCACTCAGCAACGATGGTATGAATGCAGTTTTAGGTTCTCTGTTGTGTACCTCTCCTCCATGTTCTCAGTACATGGGACTTCTCATCAATGTGATGGCTTGTTGGAGTGATGTATGACAGGGTGTTCATAGATGTCCAACAATCTGTACACAGTACAGAGCTTGCGCTTTGTACTTGCAGAGCAAGGTTTGGTTTTTTTATGGCATCTTGTAGTCTGGTTCTAGATATGCCCTTATGGTATTGAAGCAGACATCCTCTACCATTAACAATGGCTGCATATCAACTGCAATCTTTTCTGTAATCAGCACTGCGATTCTCACTCCGTCCCTTATCACACTGATCCCAGAAAAGGGTTGGGAATCACGGTGCCTCCCTTTCAGCATTGCACCTGTACCACCACTGTAACTCAAATCCACCTTGCAAAGTTTGCATTTCATCACCTTCTCATTTACCTTCTCAAAAAGTATTGCCATACAGGACTTCGCTGCAGTCGCTTCCCTGTCTCTCACTGTGCCATTTTTCCAACTGTTAACAACGATGACGTGCAGAGCGCTTTAAATACATGGCAAATCATTTAAAAAAATGCATCTCTCCTACTTACAACATTGTTGAGTTAGGTATTTGTTTAAAAAATATATATATTCTAGGGGGCAGATCAGCTTTAATATTGCAGATAGATTGTGGCTTCCATCAATGTAATAGTCTGCAGTCCCCATATATATTTTGCGTAAATCTACAGTACCAGTCAAAAGTTTGGATACACCTACTCATTCAAGGGTTTTTCTTTATTTTTACTATTTTGTACATTGTAGAATAATAGTGAAGACGTCAAAACTATGAAACAACACATATGGAATCATGTAGTAACCAAAAAGTGTTAAACAATTCAAAATAAAATGGTATATTTGATATTCTTCAAAGTAGTCACTGTTTGCCTTGACAGCTTTGCACAGTCTTGGCATTCTCTCAACAAGCTTCATGAGGTAATCACCTGTAATGCATTTCAATTTACAGGTGTGCCTTGTTAAAAAGGTAATTTGTTGAATTTCTTTCCTTGTTATAATGGGTTTGAGCCAATCAGTTGTGTTGTGACAAGGTAGAGGTGTTATACAGAAGACAGCCCTATTTGGTAAAAGACCAAGTCCATATTATGGCAAGAACAGCTCAAATAAGCAAAGAGAAATGACAGTCCATCATTACTTTAAGACATGAAGGTCAGTCAATCCGGTTTCTTCAAGTGCAGTCGCAAAAACAATAATGTACTATGATGAAACTGGTTCTCATGAGGTCCGCCACAGAAGATAAGTTCATTAGAGATTCTGGAGGCGAAAGAAACTGTACTAGCCCTTGACCTGTTTAGAAGAGGTGCTGACTAGCGGAGTAGAGACAGTTTGCACTGTACGAGATCTTCAGTTTCTTGGCAATTTTTCGCATGGAATAGCCTTCATTTCACAGAACAAGAATAGACTGACGAGTTTCAGAAGTACTTTGTTTCTGGACATTTTGAGCCTGTAATCGAACCGACAAATGCTGATGCTCCAGATGCTAAACTAGTCTAAAGAGGGCCAGATTTATTGCTTCTTAAATCAGAACAGTTTTCAGCTAGCTAACAATTGCAAAAGGGTTTTCTAACGATCAATCAGCCTTTTAAAATGATCAACTTGGATTAGCTAACACAACGTGCCATTGGAACACAGGAGTGATGGTTGCTGATAATGGGCCTCTGTACGCCTATATAGATATTCCATAAAAATCTGCCGTTTCCAGCTACAATAGTCATTTACAACATTAACAATGTCTACACTGTATTTCTGATACATTTTATGTTATTTTAATGGACCCCAAAAAATTATAATCTTTCCAAAACAAGGACATTTCTAAGTGACCCAAAACGTTTGAACGGTAGTATATGTAAATAAGTTTGTTTTTAATTTTTTTATACATTTGCACACATTTCTAAAAACCAGTTTTTTGCTTTGTCATTATGGGCCATTGTGTGTAGATGGAGGACATTTTTTTTATTTAATCCATTTTAGAATAAGGCTGTAACACAACAAAATGTGGAAAAAGTCAAGGGATCTGAATACTTTCCGAATGCACTGTAGGTGTCTGTCTGACGATGTTTCACGTAAACACGAAGCCAAGTCAGTTGTCAGACAATTTACGGGACACACAAACAGCAGCAGCCACACTCCTCATCTCTTTCAGATTGCGAACATACCGGTCCCAAATCTTTCTCCAATTTTCTTTGATATCGGTGATATCTACCTAGCTGTTATCTTTTGTGTTCTTGTCCAAATACAACTGCATCGAAGGATTGTAGATGTATAATTGCACGTAGCAAATATTTATATAAAAGCACAAAAAAAGCTTGCAAGTAGATTAACGTCCATTGCTTCCATGTTTATACTAGAAGGGATGATGTAGACACAAGGCGGGATTTACGTTGCAAAACTCACTCAATACTGCCCCTCAAGTCTTCACAAGGAATGATACAGAGCATCTCAATTTTCAGGTATCACAAAAGTATGTTGCATGAGGGAGCGTATTATCCCTTTTGTGAAGTAAAACGAACCTTCCGTCTCCATAGTGATAAAATCAGCCCTAAGACTCACTGCCTGCTGTCCAGATGAGCCATGAGGAAAGGGTATTAGGGCCTGGAAAGGTGTTAAGACCATCATTACCACCAGGCTGGAAAAAAAAATCAGTCAGGGAGACAGAGAGAGAATAAACAAGCTGATCTCTCTCAAACTCATGTGAAAGAGGTACTACTCTTCACCCCCCTCATAAATATCCACAGTTCTTGGTACTGGACTTGTTTATGTGTTTGGAAACATCTATCTAGTGTAATGAGTAACCCACATGTTCATGCATGTTGGGGATAGCATGAATAGACCTACAATAGGCCCACCAACTCATTTTTATGCTGTGGAAACATTGTCATCATATGGACAATACGCACCCTAGCAATAGATTATTATATAATATCCGTTTCCTGCCTTTTAGGACCTGGTTGGAAAAACACAAGTGGCAGTGAGCGCAGCTTGGCATGTGATTAACAACTGTACTAGCCCTTGATCATGACTCTCAGTTCCATTACATTACACACAATAGTTATTGGATGAAGGCATCTTCTGTAAGGGAGTTCAGAGCCCCCCCTACACTCAATCTGAACATTAACATGTTTCACTTGCGGTATTGTTTTGGAAGCATAAGAACCTTATCTTTCATATATCAGCGAGAAGTAATATTCATAAAAAACAAAAAGGCTAAATTTATACACACCTTGATTGGGTATAATCAGAGGAGGCTGCCGAGGGGAGAACGGCTCATAATGGCTGGAACGGCGCGAATGGAATGGCTGATAACGTTCCACTAATTCCGCTCCAGCTATTACCACAAGCCTGTTCCGACAACCTCATGTGATAGGGTTAGAGTCAGTGTTCCCACACCGCCATATCTCCATGTTACAGCGCTTGTTTACAGAAAACAGACTGAAGCTATCCAGTGTACGCCAAACATCTGTGTGTAAGCATAGCTGTATGGATCTGTGCAAAGATGCTACACTGTATATTTTTTTATTTTATTTGAAGGATTATTTGTAGCTGATGAAAGATATGGGCCAAATGTTTCGAAAGCCGTATCGCAAGCAATGATTATTGACGTTTTAAAACACAAAAACAGCGTCGGGATTGTAGTTCCCTTTAGCGAGTCATGGGCAAAGCTAATGGCTGTAAACTGTAAGGTGAAGGCAGAATGCCGCCTAGAGTTTGAGAGCTACATCTGTACTAGCCATATTGTTGTAATGTGTGGTATGTAAAGGGAGATGTGTGGACTAAGTGCATCAATGCAAATGGGAAAATCATAGCTTTTTAGATTCTTGCCCTAATACTGATAATTTATTATTCTATATCATTTGATAGACACTTGGTCTACATTCGCGGAAATGATTCAATCAAATTACCATTGCATGGTGTGTTTTTCATAAGTCAAAACATTACATGTGATAATTTTTAATTCTTTACCAAAACAAGTCACCAATGTAATATTTTGACATTTCATGTTAGAAGCATCTTCAAGGTAGGCAACAATGTTGACAATGTAGATGGATACAATGTTTGTGTTCGTTAAGCCTGTCTGTGACGATGATTTCGCAACAATTTAACAATTTAAAGAGCATAACTTGCAGTGGTGTAGGCTAACTGCAATACAACAACTTGACACATATCATGCATTCTTACTACGGAATGATCAAATATTTAATATTCTATTCAAAATTACCTGTTCTTCCTCCGCTGACAAACTGGCTGCCATTCTTCACTCTCGTTCTTGAGATTTTGACACCTTAATCCTTCAATTTGGTCTCCTTTCTTCTTTTCCTCTTTTCGTAAAGGTAAACAGGTAACGTTTTTGCTAGGTTTACTGGTATTTTACCAAACTTAAATGTGTCTCGTATATAAATGGAAAGCTTTATACTCTTTCTTCGTTTGACTGGCCTGTTTTAGTAGTCGAATAAGAAATTATTTGTAATCTTCCATCAAAATACTCATGCATGAGAGAAAATCGCTGATGTGTCAAATCTTATCGAGAGCTGAAGAAGAGTCCTCAACAGCTTGCCGTTTGTCTGTGACGAATCGCTGCTGATAGAATTAACCGATTTGTCCAGTAAAGCCACCCACCTTTGCTTTAGAATCAAGACTAAAGGCATTCCTGTTCTCTGGTTTGCAATCATTTAACTCCGTGTAGGCTTGACGAGACCTGTGTGAAGCTGCCCACAATAAGGTTTGGCCACAATAGTGGCGTTTGCGGTTGGCCTTCAAAATAATAGTCCCCCATTGAAACTGATCTAAACTGATACAAATGGTGTTTCTATTTAACTTCAAAATAAATACAATAATTAATTAATTTGACAATAAACAGTAAAACATGTCAAATCCAACTGTGGATGTATGACTGCATAATTGCATTAGGGTAATACATACAGTATATGCACTGTACAGCCTTGGTGTCTGGAAATACACTGAACAAAAATATAAATGCAACATGTAAAGTGTTGGTCACATGTTTCATCAGCTGAAATAAAAGATCCCAGAAATGTTCCATATGCACAGAAACCTTTTTTCTCTCAAATGTTGTGCACAAATTTGTTTACATCCCTCTTGGTGAGCATTTCTCATTTGCCAAGATAATCCATCCACCTGACAGGTGTGGCATATCAAGAAGCTGATTAAACAGCATGATCATTACATAGGTGCACCTTGTGCTAAGGATTTTTTTGGGGGGGCCACTTTAAAATGTGCAGTTTTGTCACACAACACCACAGATGTCTCAAGTTTTGAGGGAGTGTGCAATTGGCATGCTGACTGCAGGAATGTCCACCAGAGCTGTTGACAGAGAATTGAATGTTGATGAAACTGGGGGTTTGCACAACCAAAGAATTTCTGCACAAACTCTCAGAAACCGTCCCAGGGAAACTCATCTGCGTGCTTGTCGTCCTCACCAGGGTATTGACCTGACTGCAGTTCGGTGTTGTAACCGAATTCAGTGGGCAAATGCTCACCTTCGATGGCCACTGGCATGCTGGAGAAGTGTGCTCTTGACGGATGAATCCCGGTTTCAACTATACCAGGCAGATGGCAGATAGCGTGTATGGCGTTGTGTGGGCGAGCGGTTTGCTGATGTCAACGTTGTGAACAGAGTGCCACATGGTGGCAATGGGGTCATGGTATAGGCAGGCATAAGCTACGGACAACGAACACAATTGCATTTTATCGTTGACCATTTGAATGCACAAGATCCCTGAGGCCCATTGTCGTGCCATTCATCCGCCGCCATCACCTCATGTTTCAGCATGATAATGCACGGCCCCATATCGTAAGGACATGTACACAATTCCTGGAAGCTGAAAATGTCTTCCATGGCCTGAATACTCAGACATGTCACCCATTTAGCATTTCTGGGATGCTCTGGATCGATGTGTACGACAGCATGTTCCAGTTCCTGCCAATATCCATCAACTTCACACAGAGAATTCCTGGAAAGGCCACAATCAACAACGGTCGACCTCAATCTCACCCAAATTATCATGGAATTTACCAGGTACAACCCCAAATCCGTAAACACGGGCACCCTCATAGATATCATCCTGACCAACCTGCCCTCTAAATACACCTCTGCTGTCTTCAACCAGGATCTCAGCGATCACTGCCTCATTGCCTGCGTCCGTAATGGGTCTGCGGTCAAACGACCACCCCTCATCACTGTCAAACACTCCCTAAAACACTTCAGCGAGCAGGCCTTTCTAATCGACCTGGCCCGGGTATCCTGGAAGGATATTAACCTCAATCCGTCAGTAGAGGATGCCTGATTATTCTTTAAAAGTGCTTTCTTCACCATCTTAAATAAGCATGCCTCATTCCAATTTTTTTTAACCAGGAACAGATATAGCCCTTGTTTCACTCCAGACCTGACTGACCTTGACCAGCACAAAAACATCCTGTGGCGTACTGCATTAGCATCAAATAGCCCCCGCGATATGCAACTTTTCAGGGAAGTTAGGAACCAATATATGCAGGCAGTTAGGAAAGCAAAGGCTAGCTTTTTCAAACAGAAACTCCAAAAAGTTCTGGTACACTGTAAAGTCCATGGAGAATAAGAGCACCTCATTCCAGCTGCCCACTGCACTGAGGCTAGGAAACACTGTTACCACCGATAAATCCACCAAAATTGAACATTTCAAAAAGCATTTTTCTATGGCTGGCCATGCTTTCCACCTGGCTACCCCTACCCAGGGCAACAGCTCTGCACCCCCCACAGAAACTTGCCCAAGCCTCCCCCACTTCTCCTTCACCCAAATCCAGATAGCTGATGTTCTGAAAGAGCTGCAAGACCTGGACCCCTACAAATCAGCTGGGCTAGACAATCTGGACCCTCTCTTTTTAAAATTATCTGCCGCAACCCCTATTACTAGACTGTTCAAACTCTCTTTCGTATCATCTGAGATCCCCAAACATTGGAAAGCTGCCGCGGTCATCCCCCTCTTCAAAGGGGGAGACACTCTAGACCCAAACTTTTACAGACCTATATCTATCCTACCCTGCCTTTCTAAGGTCTTCGAAAGCCAAGTTAACAAACAGATCAATGACCATTTCGAATCTCACCGTACCTTCTCCGCTATGCAATCTGGTTTCCGAGCTGGTCATGGGTGCACTTCAGCCACGCTCAAGGTCCTAAACGATATCATAACCGCCATCGATAAAAGACAATACTGTGCAGCCGTATTCATCGACCTGGCCAAGACTTTCGACTCTGTCAATCACCGTATTCTTATCGGAAGACTCAATAGCCTTGGTTTCTCAAATGACTGCCTCGCCTGGCTGATCAACTACTTCTCAGACAGAGTTCAGTGTGTAAATGCGGAGGGACTGTTGTCCGGACCTCTGGCAGTCTCTATGGGGGTGCCACAGGGTTCAATTCTCAGGCCGACTCTTTTCTCTGTATACATCAATGACGTCGCCCTTGCTATTGGTGATTCTCTGATCCACCTCTACGCAGACGACACCATTCTGTATACTTCTGGCCCTTCTTTGGACACTGTGTTAACTAACCTCCAGACGAGCTTCAATGCCATACAACTCTCCTTCCGTGGCTTCCAACTGCTCTTAAATGCAAGTAAAACTAAATGCATGCTCTTCAACCGATCGCTGCCCGCACCTGCCCACCCACCTAGCATCACTATTCTGGACTGTTCTGACTTAGAATATGTGGACAACTACAAATACCTAGGTGTCTGGTTAGACTGTAAACTCTCCTCCCAGACTCACATTAAGCATCTCCAATCCAAAAATAAATCTAGAATTGGCTTCCTATTTCGCAACAAAGCATCCTTCACTCATGCTGCCAAACATACCTTCGTAAAACGGACTTTCTTACCGATCCTTGAGTTCAGCGATGTAATTTACAAATAGCCTCCAACAATCTGCATGCAGTCCATCACAGTGCCATATGTTTTGTCACCAAAGCCCCATATACTACCCACCACTGCAATCTGTATGCTCTCGTTGGCTGGCCCTCGCTCATATTTGTCACCCAACCCACTGGCTCCAGGCCATCTATAAGTCTCTGCTAGGTAAAGCCCTGCCTTATCTCAGGTCACTGGTCACCATAGCAGCACCCACCCTTAGCACACGCTCCAGCAGTTATTTCACTGGTCACCCCCAAAGCCAATTCCTCCTTTGGCCGCCTTTCCTTCCAGTTCTCTGCTGCCAATGACTGGAACAAATTGCAAAAATCACTTAAGCTGGAGTCTTATATCTCCCTCACTAACTTTAAGCATCAGCTGTAAGAGCAGCTTACAGACCATTGCACCTGTACATAGCCCATCTGTAAATAGCCCATCCAACTATCTTATCCCCATATAATTATTTATTTTTGCTCCTTTGCACCCCAGTATCTCTACTTGCACATTCATCTTCTGCACATCTATCACTCCAGTGTTTAATTGCTAAATTGTAATTATTTCCCCACTATGGCCTATTTATTGCCTTACCTCCCTAATCTTACCTCATTTGCATACATTGTATATATACTTTTCTATTGTGTTATTGACTATATGTTTGTTTATTCCATGTGTAACTCTGTGTTGTTGTTTGTGTCGCACTGCTTTGCTTTATCTTGGCCAGGTCGCAGTTGTAAATGAGACCTTGTTCTCAACTGGCCTACCTGGTTAAATAAAGGTGAAATAAAAACTCTATGCAAAGGAGATATGTCGCACTGCATGAGGCAAATGGTGGTCACACCAGATACTGACTGGTATTCTGATCCACGCACCTACCTTTTTTAAGGTATCAGTGACCAAATGCATATCTGTATTCCCAGTCATGTGAAATCCATAGATTAGAATTTATTTCAATTGACTGATTTCCTTATATGAACTGTAACTCAGTAAAGTCTTTGAAATTGTGCATGTTCCATTTATATTTTTGTTCAGTGTAGTGCACATGGTTCGTTTCACAAAAAGACAAAACGTCTCCTCATGTTTAGCTCTTGGCTACTTTTGGTTTGCTTCCTTTCATCTTAAGATAGCTAGGTGGGACAACCACATATCACAGGCATAGAAAGTACATTTTCCCTCAGTAACGTAGCTATCAGTAGAGTCAGAGCTACAGGGAGGGGGGGTCAAGGCGAGGAGGAGGATTATTTAAGGTACTGTTTGAAGAGGTAGGGTTTCATATGTTTTCCTAAGATGGGCAGCGATTCTGCTGTCCTAGGTTCAGGGGGGAGCTGGTTCCACCATTGGGGTGCCAGGACAAAGAAGAGGTTGGACTGGGCTGAGCAGGAGCTGCCCTTAGGGGTGGGAGGGCCAAGAGACCTGAGGTGGCAGAATGGAGTGTTCGGGTTGGGGTGTAGGGTTTGAGCACAGCCTGAAGGTTAGGGAGGGGCAGGTCCTCTTGCTGCTCCGTAGGTAAGCACCATGGTCTTGCAGTTGATGCGAGCTTCGACTGGAAGCCAGTGGCGTGTGTGGAGGAGTGGGGTAACATGAGAGAACTTGGGAAGTTTGAAAAGCAGATAGGCAGCAGCATTCTGGATAAATTGCAGGGGTTTGATGGCACAAGCAAGGAGCCCAGCCAACAGCGAGTTTCAGTAGTCCAGATGGGAGAGGACAAGTGCGGTAGGGTCATGTTCTGCGGATGTTGTAGAGCATGAACCTGCAGGGGCGGGTCACTGCTTTGATGTTTGCATTGAACGACAGGGTGTTGTCTAGGGTCACGCTCGGGTTCTTTGCACTCTGGAAGGGCGACACAGTGGAGTTGTCAACGTGATGGAGAGGTCTTTGAGCGGGCAGGCCTTCTCCAGGAGGAAGAGCAGTTCTAGCTGGCAGCCTGGCTACATGCGTGTATGCACGTGGGTGCACGTGGGTGGAGTGGTATTTTTAGAGCAGCGAACACCTTTTGGTAACATGATATCCTCACCGGTCCCACTCCCATTCACAACGGGGCGATAGCAACCTTTATTTTTGTAATTTCATTTTGTGAAAGTAAGGAAGAGTTGGCTTCCCTTGCTAGTAGTAGCTAGCTGGCAGAATGGCTAGATGGCTTTATCCTGGCTAAAAACATAGCAAGCCAGCTAGCCTTTTGAGCTTACCACATCTCTATGTGAAATTAACAGATTTATAATAAAAATATGTCTTGGCAAATATTCATATACTTGCCGGTTTAACCTAAAACATTATCCCAGTTTCATTAATTCCGAGTATGATGGGACGGCGGCACGGTGCCAGGGTTTCCTGCTACAGCTGGACCTATACCTGGGCACCGTTTACCCGGCTCCCTCGGGAAGGGAGAGGGTGTCCACCCTCGTCTCGTGCCTCTCAGGGAGAGCTCTGGAGTGGGCTAATGCCGTGTGGGGAGAAGGAGATGCAGCGTTGGACGACTTCACGGAGTTCACCCTCCGCTTCCGGGCGGTCTTCAACCACCCGCTCGAGGGTAGAGCGGCGGGTGAGCGTCTTTTCCACCTGAGGCAGGGGATGAGGACCGCCCAGGAGTGCTGCGCTCAGGGAGGCCAGAGGAGGGGCTTTCACGTGTACCACCTGTGGCCGCAGAGGTCACACTGCTGGTCGGTGCTGGGCTGGTTCCTCTAGGGGTCGAGGCAGCAGGCAGGGCACTCTAGCGTCACCCCAGGTGAGCATGCACCACTCTCATCCAGAGCCCTCTGTTGTGCACTTGTTTGTGCATGTTTACTTTCCTGAGTTTTCCCCGCATTCCCAGCATAAGGTGCTCGTCGATTCAGGCGCGGCTGGGAGTTTTATCAACAGAGCATTAGCCCATAGGTTAGGGATCCATATTGTTCCAGTGGTTAGGCATTTCCCAGTTCACGCTCTGGACAGTCGACCATTAGGGTCAGGGGTAATTAGGGAAGCTACCATCCCCTTGGGCATGGTGACGCAGGGGGGGTCACGAGGAGAGAATCAGTCTCTTCCTCATTGACTCTCCTGCGTTTCCCGTAGTACTAGGCCTTCCCTGGTAAGCTCGTCATGACCCCACCATTTCATGGCAACAGAGGGCTCTCACAGGGTGGTTGTGAGAGTGCTCATGGAGGTGTTTAGGGGTTTCTGTTGGTGCTACTACAGTGGAAAGTCCAGATCAGGTCTCCACCGTGCGCTTTCCCCCTGACTATGCCGATTTGGCTCTCGCCTTCTCCAAAAAGAAGGCGACTGAATTACCACCCCATCGACGGGGGGATTGTGCGATAAATCTCCTGGTAGACGCTGCACTTCCCAGGAGTCACGTGTATCCCGTCACAGGCGAAGACGGCGGAACATATGTTTCTGAATCCCTGCGTCAGGGGTACATTCGGTCCTCCACTTCACCCGCCTCCTCAAGGTATTTTTTTGTGAAGAAGAAGGAGGGAGGTCTGCGCCCGTGTATTGACTATCGAGGCCTAAATCAGATCATGGTGAGGTACAGTTACCCGCTACCTCTTCACCAAAGTAGATCTCAGGAGTGCTTACAACCTGGTGTGTATCAGGGAGGGAGACGAGTGGAAGACGGCGTTCAGTACGACCTCAGGGCATTATGAGTACCTCGTCATGCTGTACGGGTTGATGAATGCTCCATCAGTCTTCCAAGCCTTTGTAGAGAAGATTTTCAGGGACCTGCACGGGCAGGGTGTAGTGGTGTATATTGATGACATTCTGATATACTCCGCTGCACACGCCGAGCATGTGTGCCTGGTGCGCAGGGTGCTTGGTCGACTGTTGGAGCATGACCTGTACGTCAAGGCTGAGAAATGCCTGTTCGTTCAACAGTCCGTCTCCTTCCTAGGGTACCGCATTTCCACCTCAGGGGTGGAGATGGAGAGTGACTGCATTTCAGCCGTGTGAAATTGGCCGACTCCCACCACAGTAAAGGAGGTGCAGCGGTTCCTAGGGTTTGCCAACTACTACCGGAGATTTATCCGGGGTTTTGGTCAGGTAGCGGCTCCCATTACCTCACTGCTGAAGGGGGGACCGGTACGTTTGCAGTGGTCGGCTGAGGCGGACAGGGCTTTTGGTCACCTGAGGGCTCTGTTTACCTCGGCTCCCGTGCTGGCCCATCCAGCTTCCTCTTTGGCATTCATAGTAGAGGTGGACGCGTCCGAGACTGGGATAGGAGCCGTGCTCTCTCAGCGCTCGGGTACGCCACCGAAGCTCCGCCCCTGTACCTTCTTCTCGAGGAAGCTCAGCGCGGCGGAGCGAAACTTTGACTTGGGGGACCGGGAGCTGCTGGCTGTTGTCAAGGCTCTGAAGGCATGGAGAAATTGGCTTGAAGGGGCTAAACCCCCTTTTCTCATCTGGACTGGCCACCGCAATCTGGAGTACATCCAGGCAGCGAGGAGACTGAACCCTCGCCAGGCAAGGTGGGCAATGTTTTTCACCCGTTTTGTTTTCACACTTTCTTACAGACCAGGTTCCCAGAACGTGAAGGCAGATGCACTGTCCCGGCTGTATGACACAGAGGAGCGGCCCATGGATCCCACTCCCATACTCCCGGCCTCCTGCCTGGTGGAACCGGTAGTGTGAGAGCTGAACGCGGACATTGAGCAGGCGTTACGTGCAGAGCCCGCTCCCCTCCAGTGTCCCACTGGGCATCTGCACGTTCCTTCTTATGTCCGTGACCGGCTGATCTATTGGGCCCACACGTCACCTTCCTCTGGTCATCCAGGCATTGGACGGACGGTGCGCTGTCTGAGTGGGAAGTACTGGTGGCCCACTTTGGCTAAGGACGTGAGGGTTTATGTTTCCTCTTGCTCTGTGTGCGCGCAGTGTAAGGCTCCTAGGAACCTGCCCAGAGGTAAGTTACACCCCTTACCCGTTCCACAACGGCCATGGTCGCACCTGTCTATCAATTTCCTGACCGATCTCCCCCCATCACAGGGAAACACCACGATCCTGGTTGTTGTGGATCGTTTCTGTAAGTCCTGCCATCTCCTTCCTCTGCCCAGTCTCCCTACGGCCCTACAGACTGTGGAGGCCCTGTTTACACATGTCTTCCGGCACTACGGGATGCCTGAGGATATAGTGTCTGATCGGGGTCCCCAGTTCACATCGAGGGTCTAGAGGGCGTTCATGGAACGTCTGGGGGTCTCAATCAGCCTTACCTCGGGGTTTCACCCCGAGAGTAACGGGTAGGTGGAGAGAGTTAACCAGGATGTGGGTAGGTTTCTGAGGTCTTATTGCCAGGACCGGCCGGTGGAGTGGGTGGCGTTTATGCCCTGGGCAGAGATGGCCCAGAACTCGCTCCGCCACTCCTCCAGTAACCTCTCCCCCTTCCAGTGCGTACTGGGGTATCAGCCGGTTCTGGCTCCTTCGCATTAGAGTCAGACCGAGGCTCCTGCGATGGACAACTGGTTCCGGCGTACGGAGGAGACATGGGACGCCACTCATGTTCACCTTCAGTGCGCCGTGCTGCGCCAGAAAGCCAGCGCAGACCGTCACCGCAGTGAGGCCCCGGTGTTCGCACCGGGGGACCGGGTCTGGCTCTCGACCCGAAACCTGCCCCTCCACCTTCCCTGCCGGAAGCTGGGTCCGCAGTTTGTGGGGCCATTTAAAGTCCCAAGGAGACTTTAAATGAGGTGAGTTACAGGTTACAGCTTCCTCCCGATTACCGTGTTAACCCCTCGTACCATGTGTCTCTCGTCAGGCCGGTGGTGGCTGGCCCCAGCATACTCCATTCGATCCATACTGGATTCGCGACATCGGGCGATGGGCCTTCAGTACCTCGTGGACTGGGAGGGGTACGGTCCGGAGGAGAGATGCTGGGTTCCGGTGGAGGACGTGTTGGACCCTTCAATGCTGCGGGAGTTCCACCATCTCCGTCCGGATCGCCCTGCACCTCGCCCTCCGGGTCGTCCTCGAGGACAGTGTCGGCGTACTGTCATGACTTCCGCCGAAGTCGGTTCCTCTCTTTGTTCGGGCGGCGTTCGGCGTCACCGGTCTTCTAGCCATCGTCGATCCACTTTTCATTTTCCATTTGTTTGTCTTGTTTTCCTACACACCTGGTTCTCATTTCCCTCATTAAGTGTTGTATATTGAACCCTCTGTCCCCCCATGTCTTTGTGCGGAATTGTTCGTTGTAAGTGCTTGTGCACTTGTTTACGGGTGCGCATCGGGTTTTGTACCCATATTGGTTATGACTTTATGCCGTTGGTTTTGATATTAAACTGCTCCGGCTATTACCTAGTTCTGCTCTCCTGCGTCTGACTTCACTGCCACCAGTTACGCACCCCTTTACACTGACATTCCTGTCTAATTAGCCAGTTTGCCCTATTGATGCTTTTAAAGGTTGGGCCTTTACACATGTAAATCAGCAATGGAAACAACACAAAACGAAATGATTTAGCCTATATGACACAGTAGCCTAGTAGTTTAGGCTTCAATCAAATCCATGATATATAATGTTGTACATAGCCCGTAGCATACAACCAATGACTTCATTAATTGGTTCGAATCTCTGCGCAAATAACCAAGTTTTAGGACTGACAATCGCATGGATCCTTGTTCAAGCTCGTGTTTAAATGTTATTTGTCTCTTCCTAAATAATATATGCTCATTCATTATAAGCCAGTGGTGGCTAACACTGCTCTCAGAGCCACAGGATGATCAGGTTTTTGTTCAATCACCACTCTTCCACACCATTTTAACTTATCAACTGCTCAACATGAGTAGTAGAATCAGGTGTGATAGGACTGGTCTTGAACAACATTTTATTTTAAATAGTTAATGGATGTATGTTGACGCTTTGTGTATTTTCCAGGAACTCGATTGTCTTATAAAAACATTTATCAGTTTCTCCCATATTGGCTCAAATGGGTTTCTGTTTTTTGTTTCCCTCTGTAATATATATTTTTAATAAATACTGATTTCTAACATTATTTATATTGTAATTTCTGAATATTGTGTATTTTAAATGCAGATGGGTTAAACATTAAAGGTTATTTACATGTGGAAAAATGATTTTCCATTACATGGGTGCACAATGGGTTGACTGGTGAGCTAATGTCTTATTTCACAGTGAGTCCTGCAATAAGAGCTATAACGCTAATATTGGTGTAGACTACATAGTTGTGTTCTGTTGGTGTCACTGAGTTGACTGATATCCCATTTCATGGGTGCACACTCCATAGGTAAGGCTGTACAGTCCAATATGAATGTCCAATACAGGCAATAGACTGACTGGGGAGGTGATTTCCCACAGTCAAAGTCCTGCAATAAGAGCTATGACTCTAATATTTATGTAAACTCTTTGGAATTGTAATCGGTTGGTGTTACAGAGTAGGATTATACCCCATTTAATGCACACTCTATAGGTAAGGCTGTACAGTCCAATACTAATGTTCAATACACACAATAGGTTGACTGGTGAGCTAATGTGACTAATTTCACAGTGGTTTCAGAGTCCTACAATAAGAGCTACAGTATGACGCTAATATTTGTTAAACTCTTTGGAATTTTAATCTCTGTGTGCCAATGAGTAGGCTGTTACCCAATTTCATTGGTACACACTCCATAGGTAAGGAGGTATAGTGCGTAGATGTATGTCCCCAATGAAATTATGCAGTATACTATATCGACAGTGGGATGTTTTTTTACTGTTTGTCAAATTAATTAATATTATATTTTTATTTTTAAGTTATATAACAACATTCTAAACATGTTTAGCATTATCTACCCCAAATATGGCATTATTCCACTATTTGTAAACATTTGGATCAGTTTCAACGAGGTAATTTTATTTTGAAGGCAAACCCCAAATTCGACTATTGTGGCTAATCCTTATTGTGGCTAGTTTCACACAGGTCCTGGTGATGCACGTTCTCTGAGCTATAGTAACTCCTCCCTCTGGTGGCCACAATGAAGAACAACAATGAAATTCACACGAACTGCCTTCCTTCATTCATTAAAATGGCACACAGGAAACTCACCATTTTGTTTATCACACACACCTTGATGTGAATGGAATGAATAATTAAAAACAGTTTGACCAATTATATGAAACCAGTTGATAATGATTCAAACATTGCAATTATTTGGCATTTTCAGCGTTGTTTAATAAAAAAGTGAGTCACCAAATCAAATTGTATTTGTCACATGCTGTGTAGACTAACAGTGAAATGCTTACTTATGGGTCCTTCCCAACAATGCAGAGAAAAAAAACTGTTCCTTTAGGTGCTCAGTTTCTTTGTGACCATCACCGCCAATCAGTAGGAAAATGTTGTTGTCTACATGTAATATGCTTAAATTGAGCAATCCATTGCCTTTAGAAGTCAAGAGTCAGAGGCACCACTTACTCACATGTAGTGCATACCAACAAACTTTGGGAAACTGCAATAAATGTTCTCAAATTGTCCAGCTTGTCAGATTGAACAGACCTTTCCACATGAAAGCCTTCATAATGATAAAATCTGTGTTCCAGTTATTAAATATAGGGACTGACAGTGCAATGGCTTGTGTGAGCACCTGTACATTTACCATGAAATTATCATTCACACAGATTGTCTTCTAGCATTTTTAGAGGAATAATTGGATAACAACCCTGCTACTGCCAATGTGTGTATTGGCAGGTATAATAATGATTTTACACGTTATTCATGGTTTAAATGATAACAGCTCAGAATAGCTGTAAATAATGAAGCCTGAGAAAGCCTATGTTGGAAACCAAGGGAACAGGGACTGGACAACAATAGATTTCCTGTCAATGGGCTTACATGTCATTTGGGACAACTTGATTGGCAGGCCCTAGAACCACCTACCGCCCATGTCAGGAATGGGTGGATTTGATTATTCTGAGCTGCGGGGCACTGGTCTATGGCCTGTGACCTGAACGGGCAAAAGAGGTGAGGGAGGAGCGCCCTTCTCAAATCAAACAGTAATCTGTGTCGCTCAGTCATGTTGTAAACAAGGCATCATTGTGCATTGTCCAGAAACATACAACATCTCTTTTCCATAAAGTATACGTTAAACTAGTTTTCATTGGGAAGGCAGATAACGCGTTGTCATGACGTTGCCCTGTTGGGGGAGGTTTATGACCCCCCATAAATACCTTTCCCCCTTTTTCTCTCCACTCAACAGACTGGACTCTTGGAAAACCCTTTTGTTAACATAGGGAGAGTATTGTAACATCAAAAGGTTGGGGAAAATAACAACCTTTAGCTAATCCAACCAGTTGAAAGTATCTGCTGGTACTTAAAGAATATGTCAAATCAGTTGTCATCTGAGATATTATTACTGATGATAGGACGACATAAACTGTATCTCGGAAAGTCTACACATTCTAGTTATCAGATTCACATGGAATTGCTGTGCAATTTAATTGTTTAAATATGAAACTATTTGTGAAAAGATTAAATGTAATTTTATCTTCTAAATGAAAGAATTGTTTTCATAACTGAACTATGCTCACTCAGTGGCCCCGCCCAAGTGAACAGGCATTGGTTGTGAACTATGAAACATGCCCTTCTCTCCCCCACTACAAAAGCCCATTGACGAAAGTCAACCTCTTGTGTTCCCGATGACGTGAGGACTGCTGTCCATACGTTTAAAAGGGCTAATTTCAACTACAGAACTGAGCCAACCTCAGCGTGAGCTCTGGTTGCGAATGGTTGAAAGACTACAACCTAACGAAATGAACATTGTGTTCCTGATTTCGTGAGGACTGCTGTCCATACGTTTAGAAGGGCGAATGTCAACGAGGAGGTGACGATCGCCACGCTGGAAGGATGATTTCGACTGTACCAGACAGAATATGGCATGAGCTTATAATATGGCAACTTGGTATGAACTTTAAACTCTTATTCACTAAAGAAGTGATACATCCTGGGCGTCGAGTTATCAGCAGCAGCTGTGGACGTGTGTGGCCTGGGAAGGGATGAACAATCTCTTCAGAAAGACAGGGTACTACAATGTATCCGTTCTACCACATGACGACGGTACTACAACGTATCTGTTCTACCATATTCTTCAAAGGACAAGGGAGATCTCTGCTGGGCAACCCAGCCTTCCATCTTCGACCAATCTATCAAAGCGCAGCTCAGAGTAAATATTTTTCTTGCATTTTCCTTTTCCGAATGGGCGGTTATTTAGAATGCATAAGATTCTGTATTTACGATAGAATAGCTTCATGAGGTCCGATAGAGACCCAATCCTTTTGTTCCTCAGTCTTCCCGCGCTTTCATTCAAACCCAACCCCCTTTCTTTGTGTAACCAGCCGTCATATCGGTTCCGTCCACTAGGGACGTTTTTCTTGTATGACATAATTAGTAATCAATGTATGATCCATCCTCTGTATATGTAATTCTGTGTGATTATTTAGTAAATAAATAAATAGTTAAACCAAATGTTGTATTGTTGATTCAACTTGTTAGCCAGGGTTCGTGAAGATGAAGAATTTGAAGAATTTTACGCCGTTCAGATGAGACTGAATGACGTGACGATTAATAATTGACTGCTATTGATATAAAAGATTACCAGGTCTTTAAGAGTTTATTCGGAAGACAACAGCTCTATAAACATTCTTCCGTGGTGCCCCAACTTCTTAGTTAATTACATTTACATGATTAGTTTAATCAGGTAACATTAATTACAGAGAATTGATTAAATAAAATAGCATGTCATATTATTTAATCCATAGTAAAGACACGACAGTGTCTTAATCAAAAGCAATCACTTTTGCATGTAAATACACAGAATCCTACTCATTACTTCTCGTGCTTAATTACGTAACTTTTGTTTTGGACCGACGACCGACACCGCTGTAGGCTTTTAATGGTCACATGGCTTACGCCGGGAGGTAGCCCGGTTCCAAAACGAATGCAATCAACTGTCATCCTGTGCAAAACACGCCTACACGGGCACCCGGGCCAGATTAATCAAATCCCCTCACTGACAAAAGGGTCTACTTGTAGCTTTTGTCATGCGTCAATGAAAGCAGTGATGGTGCTTTCATGAAAACTAGGAACTCAGAAAAGAACGAGGTCAAATCATGACGTCAGTGATCTTCAGGTCTGAGTTCTAGAAAGATGCCAGAATTTCCAACTTGGATTTCCGACTTGGATGACCATTCAAAGAGATTTTCTCTAGGCAAGAGTGCCTTCCCTGACATGCACCAGCTAACTGCCAAGATAAGCACCCCTAACACTGACTATGCTTGTTGTAAAAACCATAACAGTCAAAACCTGGCTCATTTTGATGTTGGTTCACTGAGTATGTGAATTTTAAAGGTGAACTGCACTCAGTGATTCCTCATGTTTTTGTTATTCTTCAGTGGAGTTTAACAGCGGTTTATCTTTCATCTGCCCTAACTGGGTGATTTGAGCCCTGAATGCTGATTGGCTGACAGTATGACAAAACATATATTTTTACTGCTCTAATTACATTGGTTACCAGTTTATAATAGCAATAAGGCACCACGGGGTTTTTTGGTATATGGCCAATATACCACAGCTAAGGGCTGTATCCAGGCACTCGTGCATAAGAACATCCCTTAGCCGTGGTATATTGGCCTTATACCACACACCCGCATGCCTTATTGCTTAAATATACACTATGTGCTGGGATTTCCTATGCTCTTCTATATAGTAGAACCCCTTACCTTCTAACAACTCTTGTGTAGCTTGTGAGCATCATATAGCAAAACATGACATGTTCGTGAAGTGTCAACTTTTCATAGATAGCTTTCTAAAGTTTGTAGCTCAAACCATTCAGATTCTACAGATGTTTTTATAAAAAGACCCAGCACCAGGCCCCTTCAGGATCCACCCTTGTCTCACAAACACAGCTCTAGCTCAGTCCCAGTTATTCACACATGCCATCTACAGATGCAGAAGAAATAGACAAATCCAATGTTACAACCTAGAAGTCTGTAGCTCAAACACACAATGTTTAAAAATGGTTAGAAGTACAAAACGTGCCACGTTACGGTGGGACTCATTGGGTTAACAAAATCTATATCCCACTCCCCAATTTCTTCAATCTTCCATAGCTCCCTCCCCAGGCTCTGGGGCCTGAGAAGGTATCACTGCTCTTGACATTGTCTCATGTAACTCCTTCCCTGAGAGATCTTTTAGTCTCAGGAACCGCTCTGCCGCATCCACAATAATGTCCATCCTTCTAGACTTTCCCTCTACTTTAGCCATGTCATTGATCACCATTACCATAAAAATCACAAAGTCCACCTTCTTTATACGTAACATCCATGGATCCTGTTGGTGGGAAGCCAACTCTGCAGCCTGCATTAAAGGCCTTCCCAACACTATGGAGTCCTCAAGAGTACTTTTCGTTCCCTCCACCCTTTTGACAGCCTCTGCATATAAAATGCTCTGGACGGCCCTGACTTTGGCAACCTCATTCCCTTTTCACCCTCTTTCGCACTTTGCTATGACACTCGAAATTGAGCTCAGGTGCATCCTGTTTCCATTGATCATCCTTGAAATGTTTCTACAACTTGATTGTAGTCCACCTGCCGTAAGTTTACATGATTTTGAAAGGCACACACCTATCTATATAAGGATCCACAGTTGACAGTGCATAACAGAGCAAAAACCAAGCTGCGAGGTCGACGGAATTGTCCGTAGAACTCCAAGACTGGATTGTGTCGAGGCACAGATCTGGGGAAGGGTACCAAAACATTTCTGCAGCATTGAAGGTCCCCAAGAACACAGTGGCTTCCATCATTCTTAAATGGAAGAAGTTTGGAACCATTAAGACTCTTCCTAGAGCTAGCCGCCCGGCCAAATTGAGCAATCGGGAGAGAAGGGACTTGGTCAGGGAGGTGACCAAGAACCCGATGGTCACTCTGACAGAGCTCCAGAGTTCCTCTGTGGAGATGGGAGAATCTTCCAGAAGGACAACCATCACTGCAGCACTCCACCAATCAGGCCTTTATGATAGAGTGGCCAGATGGAATCCACTCCTCAGTAAAAGGCACATGACAGTGTGCTTGGAGTTTGCAAAAAGGCACCTAAATGACTCTCAGACCATGAGAAACGAGATTTTCTGGTCTGATGAAACCAAGAATAAAGTATTTGGCCTGAATGCCAAGCGTCACGTCTGGAGGTAACCTGGCACCATCCCTACAACGAAGCATGGTGGTGGCAGCATCATGCTGCGGGAATGTTTTTCAGTGGCAGGGACTGGGAGACTAGTCAGGCTTGAGGGAAAGATGAATGGGGAAAAGTACAGAGAGATCCTTGATGAAAACCTGCTCCAGAGCGCTCAGGACCTCAGACTGGGGCGAAGGTTCATCTTCCAACAGGACAAAGACCCTAAGCACACAGCCAAGACAACGCAGGAGAGACTTCGGGACAAGTCTCTGAATGCCCTTGAGTGGCCCAGCCAGAGCCCTGACTTGAACCCGATCGAATATCTCTGGAGAGGCCTAAAAATAGCTGTGCAGCGACGCACCCCATCAAACCTGACTACAAGGGTCTGAATTCTTATGTAAATGTGTTATTTCAGTTTTATATTTTTTATAAATTTGCCAACATTTCTAAAAACCTGTTTTTGCTTTGTCATTATGGGGTTTTGTGTGTAGATTGAGAAAAAAAATACAATTTAATACATTTTAGAATAACATGGAACCTAAACCGGTTGTGCGCATGCGCCATCGTGCGCTATCGTGCATAAATGTATTTATTTTATTATTAGTATTTTTATTTTCCCCCTACACCAAACGCGATCACGACACACAGGTTAAAATATCAAAACAAACTCTGAACTAATGACATTAATTTGGGGACAGGTCGAAAAGCATTAAACATGTATGGCAATTTAGCTAGTTAACTTGCACTTGCTAGCTAATTTGTCTTATTTAGCTAGCTTGTTGTTGCTAGCTAATTTGTACTGGAATATAAACATTGAGTTGTTATTTTACCTGAAATGCACAAGGTCCTCTACTCCGACAACTAATCCACACATAAAACGGTAAACCAAATCGTTTCTAGTCATTTCTCCTCCTTCCAAGCCTTTTCATCTTTTTTCATCTTTTCATCTTATATGGTGATCGGCATCTAGACTTTCATAGTATTACCACGACAACCGGCAAAACAGTTCGTCTTTCCATCACCCACGTGGGTATAACCAAGAGGATATGGCACGTGGGTACCTGCTTCTATAAACCAATGAGGAGATGGGAGAGGCAGGACTTGCAGCGCGATCTGCATCAGAAATAGGAATGACTTCTATTTTAGCCCTTGGCAACGCAGACACTTGTTGGTGCACGCGAGCAGTGTGGGTGCAATAATTGAATAACATAGATTCCTACATTTATTGTGCAACGCTCGCACACACGACGCGAGCGGTGTAGTCAGCCTCTGAGGCTGTAACATAACAAAATTTGGAAAAAGTCAAGGGGTCTGAATACTTTCCAAAGGCACGGTTTGTACCAAAGATACCTTAAATAAGTATTTTTTTCATGTTTTTCTGCCATATATGCAGTAGGCCATGTATGAAGTATAACGACACAATCCTTATTTAATTCAGGTATTTTTTTTCGGGCTTAGGCTCATATAAAGTCCTATGCTTATGCATAAGCTGTCACATCTGCTCCTGCAACCCCCTCTACTGCTCACCCTGTGTCTCCTTGACCTGCCGCCACTCCCCCAGTACTCTCTCCGTCTCCCTCTCTCTCTATGTGTGTATGATTGTGTGGGCGGAGACAGGTGTGCTGGAGTTAGAGCATATCCCCACCAGCTACTATTCAGATCCTGTTATCCTGTTGTGCCTGTTTTCCTTACCTGACGCTGTTTTCCTCTCCGCTACAGTTCTGCCCACTCTGACTCTGGTCCCTGTCTCCAGTCCCACATCTCGTCATCCTGCTACTCTGTCCTGGATTCCCCACACTACTACGCCCTTGGATTCCCCTCCGGACCTGCTTACCCTGTCTCAACACCTCTCGAGCTTCAGCCTCTGCACCTGGCTTCCAGCTAAACACCCGAGCTTCCCCTGACCTGTACTCCATCTTCCCTGTGTTTCAATAAATACCTTGGCTACTTCATCCCAGTCTGCTCTTGGGTTCCCCTGTTCCATATGGTTGTTTTGAATAATCATCACCTAAAAAAAGAGCTGCCCATTTGGTGTGCTAGGCTTTGAAACAACATCCACAATGTTTCCAATCAGTTTCAACCTATTGAACTTTTTTCTTGAAATTGATAAATCACAGTTAGTTTTAAAAGCACATACTGTTTTGATGATAAGTGTTTGATGTGATTTTCGATTGCATTTGCCTTGACATCAGTGGTTAGTTGGACAATAGAGCCGTGAGTACCAGGCCATTAGCGACCTGAAGATCGTTAGCAGTTGGGTACTACCAACGCATGTACTGAATGTATAAGAGGAGGTTGCCGTGACTCAACAGTCACGTCATGTGTTTCCGGTATGTGTGCCTGAAGTGCTGAAAAATATGGACACCTTTAGGGTGGCCGATTCATTTCTAAGGTAACAGGAAGATGGTTTTGCTCGTTGTGAAATTGTGTATTTTAAACACATATAGATCACATGGCTTTGAGAGACATGAAAACCTAGGTGATCTTTGTTTTCCCCCCCCCCCTTTCTCCCCAATTTCATGGTATCCAATTGGTAGTTACAGTCTTGTCTCATCGCTGCAACTCCCGTACAACTCGGGAGAGGCGAAGGTCGAGAGCCGTGTGTCCTCCGAAAAACAACCCAACCAAGCCGCACTGCTTCTTGACACAATGCCCACTTAACCCGGAAGCCAGCCGCACCAATGTGTCAGAGGAAACACTGTACACCTGGTGACAGTGTCAGCGTGCACTGCGCCCGGCCCGCCACAGGAGTCGCTAGTGCATGACGGGACAGGGACATCCCTGCCGACCAAATCCTTCCCTAACCGGACAATGCTGTGCCAATTGTGTGTCGCCCCATGGGTCTCCCGGTCGCGGCCGGCTGCGACAGAGCCTGGACTCGAACCCAGAATCTACAGAGGCACAGTTAGCACTGCGATGCAGTACCTTAGACGACTGCACCACTCGGGAGGAAAACCTGAGAGATCTGAGGGAAATCTTCAGCTTTGCTAAGATCATCTTACAAATGATTCATGAAAACTGAGTTGTCCCTCCTACAATTAGCTGGCTACCTCTTAAATGCTCAAGTCACTTGCAAAAACAAAAGATAGGACAGGTGAATAAGATTGCAAGTTTAAACTTTTATTTATAATATAGTACAAGGATATTTTGAGTTTGGTGGGGCGTGGACCTGTACATTATCAACAACAAAGCTGTATAAATTCAACGCGATGGCAACCTGCAAGCAGAACATCACATGACCTGTACTAGCCTGGGTGCCAGTCTTTTTATGCTGTACTGCCAACTCCTTGTCATTCATTGTCATGCCATAGAGCACAAAACAGACTGGCACTCAGGCTAGACCTACTGTATACAGTTTGGCCATGTTTGTGTCAATGTAAAAACTGATAGATCTCTTGAAGATATACCGTATGTAATTTTATACACAGGTAACTGCCAAATAAAGGAAACACCAACATCAAGCCTCTAGGTCGCAGTCCAAAAATAACTCATATGGAATAAGGTATCTATATCTGAGAGGAGAAAACTCCAATAAATAAATACATTTTAAACCCATATTTTGTCATGTTATTCGGGACCAAACTTTTTACAACTTTTTTTTTTTTACAGGCCGGTACTGGTTGACCTTCAGACGACTCCCCTGAAGCTTGGTTTGAGATCTAAAATGATTGTGGGGGCTGTCTTGTTAGACTTCAGTGCAGCTTTTGACATTATCAATCATAGTCTGCTGCTGGAAAAACATATGTGTTATGGCTTTACACCCCCTGCTATAATGTGGATAAAGAGTTACTTCTCTAACAGAACACAGCGGGTGTTCTTTAATGGAAGCCTCTCAAATATAATCCAGTTAGAATCAGGAATTCCCCAGGGTAGCTGTTTAGGACCCTTGCTTTTTTCAATTTTTACTAACGACATGCCACTGACTTTGAGTAAAGCCAGAGTGCCTATGTATGCAGATGACTCAACACTATACACGTCAGCTACTACAGTGACTGAAATAACTGCAACACTTAACAAAGAGCTGCAGTTCGTTTCAGAGTGGGTGGCAAGGAATAAGTTAGCCCTAAATATTTCTACAACTAAAAGCATTGTATTTGGAACAAAACTCTCACTAAACCCTAAACCTCAACTAAATCTTGTAATAAATAATGTGGAACTTGAGCAAGTTGAGATGACTAAACTGCTTGGAGTAACCCTAGATTGTAAACTGTCATGGTTAAAACATATTGATACAACAGTAGCTAAGATGAGGAGAAGTCTGTCCATAATAAAGCGCTGCTCTGCCTTCTTAACAACACTATCAACAAGGCAGGTCCTACAGGCCCTAGTTTTGTCACACCTTGACTACTGTTCAGTCGTATGGTCAGGTGCCACAAAAAAGGACTTAGGAAATTTGTAATTGGCTCAGAACAGGGCAGCACGGCTGGCCCTTGGATGTACACAGAGAGCTAATATTAATAATATGCATGTCAATCTCTCCTGGCTGAAGGTGGAGGAGATTGACTTCATCAGTACTTTTATTTATGAGAGGTATTGACATGTTGAATGCACTGAGCTGTCTGTCTAAACTACTGTCACACAGCTCAGATACCCATGCATACCCCACAAGACATGCCACAAGAGGTCTCTTCACAGTCCCCAAGTCCAGAACAGACTATGGGAGGCACACAGTACTACATAGAGCCATGACTACATGGAACTCCTTTCCACATCAAGTAACTCATGCCAGCAGTAAAATTTGATTTTTAAAAAACAGATTAAAAAAACACCTTATGGAACAGCGGGGACTGTGATGCAACACAAACATTGGCGCATACACACACACATACGATAACATAAGCACTATACATACACATGGATTTAGTACTGTAGATATGTGGTAGTGGTGGAGTAGGGGCCTGAGGGCACACAGTGTGTTGTGAAATCTGTGAATATATTGTAATGTTTTAAAAATTGTATAAACTGCCTTAATTTTGCTGGACCCCAGGAAGAGTAGCTAATGGGGATCCATAATAAATACAAATACACACACACACACACACACACACACAAACGCCCTTTAAACCCCGTATGCTCCTTTGAGACCCCTCTTTCAAAATAATGGGCAACTGGGCATTTTTATACATGACCCTTAGCATGATGTGATGTTTTAATTGCTTAATTAACTCAGGAACCACATATGTGTGGAAGCACCTGCTTTCAATATACTTTGTATCCCTCATTTACTCAAATGTTTCCTTTATTTTGGCAGTTACCAGTAGCTTCCACTAGCATACATTTAATTGGTTATACTGTATAAGATTACATATGTACTGTATATAAAGTGCAAAAAGAAATTAAAACACTTAAAGTGAAGGCTTGGGCCTGAAGTGCTGTTTGGATGAGTGTGCAAAACATCCATCATCCATGTGTACAAACATACATCGTCATCGGCACACAACCAGCTGGTTTAGCAACTAGATGCCTGATTCACACTATAGGGCTAAGCCAAGCCTAGCCGAGCTGTACTGAGATGGCCTGGTTATACATCTATCACAGTTCCTGAAACCATGCTAGAAAGCACAATGTGAAAATAAAATATCCAAGCCATAATAGTTTGGTTCGACCCTACAGTGTGAATCAGGAAACAGGGTATCTGAGTTATGTTCATTAGAGCATGGAAGGAAACCTTTCAAAATGTTTTGCAATGGAACAATAACATAAGGGTTCTCTTTCAAATACTCATTTCGATATATCACATATGGGGATTCGCTAGGATCACCAATACTCTTGGAAGGACCAATAGAAATCGTATGTTGGAGACAGAGTGGCAAATGAGGTGAGCCCCTCATCTTCTTATAAGGAGCCACTCTCCAAGCCTATGGTCATTCTCGTTCATCTTCCTTGTGAGGACTATTGCTCTCTAGCTCTCAGCATGACTGGAGCCCTGTTTTCCTGCTTAATTGCTCAGAAGCGAACCGTGTAGGATATTTTTGCTGAGCGTCACGGCTAGCTATTTAGACTTGGTTAGCCCACACTGCAAGGCTAACTTAGCTAGCTCGAGGAGAGGCAAGCTAACCTCACTAGCATATACATCTGCAAACACGGTAGCATTGCTAGCTTAACCTACGTTCATCCATTTGTGTTAATTAGACCGACCGTCTCATACTCAAGGCTCCTTCGGTGGCGGGAACACACTACCTGATGGCTAACTCTGCACCCACGCGGTTCCCTTCAGCCAGCACTGAGCTAGCTACGGCACACCTTCACCACAAGGTAGCTGCTAGCTAGCTAAAGCCCCACTATCCTCGCGGCTATAGTATTCTACTGGGGTCATTATTGCTAGCTATTAGCCGCAAGGCTTCTAACTAACTAGCTTATAATGCCATTTACACAACCGTTTGCTAGCCACCAGCCGCAAGACTTCTAACTAGCTAATCTAAGACATGTACACGTTGTTCTTACAGCAGCGTTGCTTTGTTCTCCTAGCAAGCCTTGTTCCTCACAATGGCCCCTGCTATCCCATCCTAGGACGAGCCCAGCACTCAAATGCCCACGTTATTGCGCTTGTGGTTGCATGATTGCGGGGAAGGATTTCCACCCTTGATGCATCAATTGCTTGGGAAAGGATCATGCCCAAGAGGTGCTAGACGACCCCAAGTCCTGTGAGCACTGCAAACTGCTGACTAGGGCATGTTTGAGCAGGAGGCATAAATGAGCATCTCTCGATAGCCCCTCTTGCCTCCGAGCCAACAGCGAAAGCTGAGACTCAACTCTCCGGAACCGAGCCCAGGTGGGATTAGGTCATGGATAGTCTTGACTTTCTCCCCTCACTGTCTGACAACGTAGTGTCGGGAGAAGGAGATCTAGGGGATGACGATGGTTCATCTCATGAATATCCTTGAGATAGCACATTACTGAGCTAGCTATGGCAAACCTTCACCACGAGGTAGCTGCTAACTAGCTAACACCTCACTAGCCTCGCAGCTATAGCATTCTACTGTGCTCATTATTGCTAGTTATTAGCTGCAAGCAGGCTGACGACCCCATTCTCCCGCCCTTCCTCCATTGGACTTTGGGCTCTTCCATGTCTGCTAGTGAGCCACGGCGAGACTCGAGTCAATCAGAGCTCTCAATGTGACTTCTTTATTGTTGGCTGAACAACTGGAGGAGGTTGGGAAGCAACTGTACTGGTATACCCTAGGTCCAGATGCTTGGGAGTAGATATGTATGATTACAGACCTAAATCTCTGTGCCTCCCGTAGTGCCAATCAACACTGTGGTTGTACCATGAACCTGGCAGTGGTGGGAGACAGGGCACTTTGGCTGAGCTTATCCAGCTTAACAGACAAAGAAAAGTGGACCCCCTGGATGCCCTAGTGACACCCAAGGAGTTGTTCGGGCCCACAGTCGCCGACATGTGGCAGAAGTGTGAGATGCGCAAGACATGCGCAAGAAAGAAGGGAACGCAACAGTCTGCCAAGACCCAGGCCTAACCAGGTAAGGAGTGATACGCTGCAGCCGCAGCACGGTTCTGCCCCTCTTACCCTCCCGGTGCATTCTCAGGTTTTCAGCCAGGGGCAGAAGTCAGCAAGTCAGCCCTCCCTCCGGACTCACCGACACACAGAACAGGACGGCAAATCTGTCTTTTTACATCCACTGTGGCCCTTTTCCCCTTGCCTATGGCCTTTTTGCCTATGTTATTGCGCGAGCAATCACAGTCAAACCAGCTCTGAGATGCGCCGCTCCAGCTTTCCCGGCAGAGGGCACAACCGCTCAAGACAACAATGCAGGGGAACTCTAACTATATTATCTTTGTGAAACCCCCTCAACCCTTTTAGGTTCCGAGGGGCCTTTTTCCTCTACATGGTAAATGTTAAAGATGACTTGGCTCTTTTATGGAGAATACTCTCCATTGAATTAGAGATCAGTCAGTATAATAAATACTTATTTTTTGGCGTCAGAGCCCCAGACACCTTCTGCTTTTCCTTGTCCCGTTTTACTGCGATTGGTTCACGCAACTGGGCCACTGCCCGCTCTGCCTCCCCATCTTACGGGAGCGAGTGAATGAGGATATATCTTCGCTCTTGACAACCCTCCTCCATGGTGCAGGGACAACATATACCAGTCACATAGCTGTCCTACTGCCCCGAATTATGAATGCATAATTATGAAAACAGGATTTTGAATAGTTCTTCCTTCAGATACATGCCTGCTCTGTCTAGAGAGAGCCCGCTTCCCACGTCTATCCGGACTGACTTGCTGCACCTTGATAGAAGCGAAGACCCAGTGAGGGCCATGGGAGACCCCATCCCAAAAACGGTGACCACGCCATTTGGGGTGGGAAAGCTGACAAACCAATGAAATAGAGGGATGTCGTATGCTTTTCCTCCTATGTTGCCTACCCTCCCTTTTCCGTCTACATAGAGCAAGGGAATAGGGCCTCCCCCTCATCTTCGAGCCCCTCGATGGCCAGTGACTTTCGGGGCAGCAGTTATACCCTACTCACAACCAGTCCTGGCAGCTATTGGCATGCAGGGTTTATACCCTAGCAAACAAAGCAATTCTTTACTCTCTCGGGGCATAGCTGGTGATATATTAAAAAAATACATTAAAAACATTTTAAGGAAAGGAATGCAGGTCTTTGACTCTTTATGCATGCTCTCTGTTTTACAGAAGTGGTGACTAAACAGATCGTTTCGTCCTACACTCTGTGTTCCATGGTCTTACACTCCTTGCAGGACTTTTTTGGACAGAGAGAAGGTTTCTTCATTGTTAAGGTCCTCTAGCCGCTTTCTCGGCCTGCCCAGGCCCTGACAGAAATAGAGTTTATCCTAACTGTTGTGTTGTTTATAGGGGGAAGACACATCCCTTACGCCCAGTCTCTAAGCCTTTAGCTCGTCCTGTAATCTCATTCTCAGACACTTCCTCACAAATGCGCAAAAGGTCTGGTGGACCAACGCGTCAAACTTGTTGGCCTTCGTTAGCCAATACAGAAAGAACAGGAGAAACTCCCATTGCATAGGCATTGGCTTAATCGGCTTAATCTACCAACCAATCGTCACCCACAACACCTTCCCCTTAACCCTCCCCACTCTTCGCAGTCATGTGATTCTCCAAAATTAAATGATGAAAAATACATTACTCAGTAGGTCACTACCATAGAATTCTATGGTCACTCCCACTAAGGCCAACTTTGAATCGTTGATATCCCAGGCTTATATTGCGCCGTACGCAATAGCCTAGGGATGAGATTACTCAACCTGGGACATGTCTATTGTGCTTAAGATTCTTTCACAGCCGCTACTAGCCGCTGAGAAGCAATATTCCTCCATCTGTTGCTTTACTACTGCCTTTGGCATCCCTAAAGTGAGTGTGTGGACAGTGCTCTACCAGCCACTGTTCACACCCACATTCTGCCCCAGGGTTTTTCAGGCTAACCCTATACCTAACCCCATCCTTTGGTCCAGGTCGACAATTTAATTTTGTCGCACCTTGGAGCCTATGGTTTTTCGTCTGTCGCCTTCCCCAGAAGGGCGTTCCTGTTGTTGTCCAGTACACGCATTGCGCATCTACTTGGATTGAACGAAGGCTCAGGAAAGGGTGTAATGCTTTCAATAATTTGGTTACCACCCTCGAAAGAGACATATCTCATTAAACTGAGATTTGCGCACCATGTTTTGGGCTTCCCCTCACTTTGTTATGAAGTTTTCCCAACAGCTTGTTTCTGCACCTTCTTGCATGCACACTTCCTTAGCTTCGGAGCCTCTGAGGGTTGCTGATGTTGGGACTACCCTGGCTTCGGTGAGCATAGTTGCGATACGAGAGTTGGCCATATCACCATACAGTATGTGATACATTGAAATTAGTATTAGAAAGATAACTTAAGGTTACTTTCGTAACCCTGGTTCTCTGATATGAGTGAGATGTATCACAGCATTTCACTGCTCACAAGAGTGTGAGGAGGAGAAGCATGCTTGAGAATGACCAGAGGGCGGGAGAGTGGTTCCTTATAAGGAGTTAAGGGGGCTCAGCTCATTTGCCACTCTACCTGTGTCTCCAACAGACGCTTTTGGTTGGTCCTTCTGAGAGTAATAATAATAATAATAATACATGGGACTTATATAGCACTTTCAATGACCCAAAGTCGCTTTACAATTGTAGAAACTAAACAAAAACTGAGATCAAAACAAGACAATGCCAGACTAGGCAAGGCACACAATTGGCCCAGCTTCGTCCGGGTTTGGCCAATGTAGGCCGTCATTGTAAATAAGAATTTGTTCTTAACTGACTTGCGTAGTTAAATAAAGGTTCAATAAAAAAAATTGACCCTGCAGCAATGTTCCAACATCTAGTGGAAAGCGTTCCCAGAAGAGTGGAGGCTGTTATATCAGCAAAGGATGGCCAACTCCATATTAATGCCCATGATTTTGGAATGAGATGTTCGACGAGCAGGTGCCCAAATACTTTTGGTCATGTACTGTATGATACAATGCATGAAAGGCTTTATCAATCTGTGCAATATATTGAGTTGTACAAATATAAATCAATATGAACTGCAGCTGAGAAGAGAAAAAACACAATTTTAAAGTTCCGTATTAAAACATTTAATAAGGCATTTATAAATTGTGTGTTCACCATTTATTAATCATTACGCCCACATTTATAAACCATTTACTAATAATTAGTAAAGTATTTTTGCAGTCCTTAAAGTGAGCACTATTTATACTTTATGAATATTTTATAAATATTTTGAGTGACCAGTGTAATTTCTCACAAAAAGATGGACATGCCATTGGTAGACATTTCTGCATGATTAATAAATGATGAGCAAGCGGTTTGTAAATGCCTTATAAATGCTTTATTATGGACCCTTAAAATAAAGTGTCACCAAAGCTATTTAAAATCCCCCTTATTTATTTTACAATTAAAAATATAACTTTTGTATCACTGTTCCTCCTTCCTTAACCGAACTTAGCACCACTGGGTCTCAAGTAGGGTTGTCAATTTCCAGTAACTCTAACAAAATTCTCAGGTTTTCTGGTTGGAGGATTCTGGATTTCTTGCTTATACCCTCCTGATTCTGAGAATCTTTCAACCTGAATTTCTGGAAAACCTGGGGAATCTTTGGAAAGTTACCGGAATTTTGCAACCCTGATCTCAAGGTGTCATGCCTCGAAATACGAAATTACCTGAAGAAATAAAACTGAGCATTTCCTTTTTTTTTATAGAGGAATAAAAAGGCATCTCTTGTCATTTTAAAATGTAAGAAAATATAAGCATGGTTACATACACTAGATTACCTGCTTTTTAATATATAGTTCATAGTTGTCGTTTTGTCTTGTAGGCCTATCTATAATGTGTATTCAGCATCACAGTTATGTCTCATCAATTTGACAGGTGAGCAGAGAGAGAGAGTAGCCTGGTTCCAGGTCTGTTTGTGCTGTCTTATGGTCCAACGACCATAGTTGGCTATACAGCACAAACAGATCTGGGACCAGGCTAGAGAGACTAGTGGGGTCGCCTGGTCGGTCTGTTCACCTTTGACCTCTGACCTCGCCATGCCACACACACCAGTGTCTGAAGGTCATAGACCATCTATTGGTGCTGGGACCCCTGAGGAGAGAGAAAGAGAGAGATGGAGGGTAAAGGCCCAATGCAGGCGTTTTTATGTCAATATCAAATAATTTCTGGTTAACAATTAAGTACCTTACTCTAATAGATTTACATTAAAATTGGCAAAAATAGCTTAGCAAAAAATAATTTCTCAAGCAGTAATTTTGCTAGGACTGTCTGAGAGTGGTCTGAGTGGGGAAGGGAAAACTGAAAACTAGCTGTTATTGGCAGAGAGTTTTGGAAGTCTTTGTAATTGGTCTATTAACCAATTTACTGCATGGTGATGTCACCATGGAAAGCCGAAACTCCCGCCCATGCAAACCTGCTGATTAGAACATCCTATGTAGATTGTATTTTCAAACAGAAACTATCAGGAAATAACACTGATCACATTGTTTAACACTTTCACAGTGTTCGTTTAACCAGCTGTTAATATCATACAAAGGAAAACAGAATTTTTTGTGTACTGAGCCTTTAAAGCATGCTCAGAACTTACACACAGCGTTATAATACCTAGTGTGCACCTCCTATCTTTCCATTGATAGGCTGCTGTGACATTTGTGGCAGTGTGCCCTATAGGTTTTATAAATCTGTGACTTTACATTATCACTATTTGTTTTAGCTAAGCCCTGGATTTGGTAAAATATATACCTGGATGACTTCAGTTGGAACTTTATGATCAGTCCTTACCGTGTTGGTTTAAACCAGAGGGTTTGAATCTCGCTCAGGACCTTATGTCCAGGACAGAAATTGGGCCTTCGAAATAAGAGCAGATCAGTGTCATGCCTATTACACCTTACTGAGTTCTTTATGATAAGTGACCACGTTTACATGCGCACAGTATTCCGGATAGTAGCTCGTAACTCCTACAGAATTATGCATTTCTTGCAGTAAAATGATACAACAAATGTTAATTTTGTCTTGAGGAGCGGAGAAATATGATTTCTTTCTTTCAGCATCTCAGAAAATGTGAATGTGCGTGTAATGTTATCTTTGACACTGTTATGCAAGCAGACAGTACTTCAACAACATAAAATATGTTCCCAAAACGAACTGAAGCCTTATCAGAAAGGTTTCATCGTTTTCACAGCTTTTCATTTCCTTAAAACCGGTCAAACTGATGGCATTTGTACATTTTGCACAGGACCAATCATTCCACTGTTTAGGAGTTTTTGCGTTTTTGCGTTTTCTCCCCGGTCCCTAAACGAAACAGACAACTTTACCAGTATTAATTAGGTTACTAACACATTCATTTTATCAATGTAAGACATTATTCTGGTGAGCACTACTTTATTTAGTCTTTTTGGGTAACAAGTTATGACAAAAGAGAAGCTGCATGTATCTAACTATACTGTAGTTGACAAACAAATGGTCTACCAAATGTCGGAAATTATAATATGGCCTACCAAATGTCAGAAATTATAAGCAGAAAGTTGTCTAAATTAGGGGTGAAAGTAGCCAGTAGGCTTTACGGGCCAGTACGGAGTATCAGCAAAACGTATTATTATGGAATTATGGTGTATCATACTGCGAAGGTAGCCTACTTTTTGAAGTGATTTGTTTGACAATCTGATAAAAACATCATCACACAACATCCATGATATGCGAAAATGAGCCTACACAGACCGCAAAAAAACACAGTAAATGGGATAAGATGTTTACATGCCACAGTATCCAGTCTAAGATCAGCATATCCCAGGCATCTTATCCGGCTTTCTTACAGCCAGGATAAAAGCTTTTCGGGTTATTGTAAATGGGATATGATGTTTGTGTGTCAACTCGAAAACTGAATACTTGAGTATCCAGAATAATAAGGGAAAATTGGTCTGCATGCAAACGTGGTCAGTGTGATGAACTTACTGAGTTGGTTCTCTTGCGTTTCCAGCAGTCAGGGTTGAGTCTCTTCTGCTCGTCAGCCAGAGCCTTGGCCTCTATGGTGTACATCCTCCTCTCCTCGTTCTTCATCTTCTTCCACTTATCACCCAGGATCACACTGATGGCTCTATATAGGGACACAAGGACATACTATAATTTATACCGTAATTCATTCAGTCACTCATGTGTGTGGAACTTTATTAATTACTGTGAGAGACAACACTCTTTTCTCTGCTACTGTAATCCTACCTGTGGCTCTGGTCTAAAGCAATAGTCTACTCAGAGACGTTCCTAACATAGAGATCCTTTCATTTTGTAAACAATTTGTCAGAACAGGATGGATGTACTACTGACCATCCCCCCCAGAAAATTACATTTTACACGCATGCACACACACACGTTTGGTCTGCCTACCCACCTGTTATCCTTCCCAGGGTACATCTGTGTGTACTCCAACCTGTACTTCTTAGCGAAGAGCATGAAGGCGTTCATTGGCCGCTTGCATTTGGTGGGCGTGGCCCCGCCAGGGGCCGTCCCTGAGGTATTGCTCCTGTTTGATTTGCTGGTGGAGGAGGGGTGGGAGGAACTGGAGAGTTTCTCTGGGTCAGGGGAGACAGCGCCACTGCTGGACTGGGAGGTCCTACGCTGCCTGGCCATGCTGCTCAGCACATACACAGCTGAAGAGTCCAGAGGGGTGAAGTCATAACTGGAGAGAGATATAAAGAGAGAGGGGAGATTAATACAATTTATATCATTTCACCAAAATCGTATCTACTGTGTCATACTGAGGCATTGATATTGTCTGAATAAACTAAGCCCTCGGGAGCATATACCAGTGTGCAGACATTTTTGTTTAACATTGGCATTATTCTGTACCTCCTGAAGGTGTCGAAGACAACAGAGTCGTCACAGTTTATGGAGTCTCTGTGACCTGGAGGAAGACATAGGTCCCCCACCTGCATCTCATAGCAGGGGATACCGTGCTGCACCACCGTCAGGCTGGGATAGAACGAGGACCAGCCTGGGACAGGAAGAGACATGGAGTTGTAATTTTTTTTTTTAAATACACAAAAAATATGTGAACCTGTCCAAGATGTAAATCTGGCCTGTACTATAAGGCCCTATCGCCCATAAAGTCTCAAAGATTATCCTACCAATAGGCCTATCCGCTTCCATGGAACATCAAGAGCTGAACATTTGCTTAATCAATCTGATGATAGCTAGAACTTCCGGACTTCAGATTAATAGCGCCTGCATTTATCATTTGCATGCAGTTCCAGTTCGCCATGTTCCCTTAACTGATTCAGTTATCTTGTTAACAATTCAAAGACATTTAGTTCTTTTACCTTTGTTTTTCACAAAGAAGGGGTGATCAAATCTGCACTCTGCCGTTAAGAGTCCATCTTCTGGCGAGCCGGGGTCAAAGGTGAGTTTGAGGACAGCCTGGCCGTATGACACGTTCTCCTCGTGGGCCACTAGCTTCAGACCTTCCGAACCGTAGCTCTGTAAATCAATCAAGGCATGTTCATAAGGCATCAAACGGAAGAAAACAAACAAACAGGGAGGGACTAGCTGGACTTCTTTTTTTTCCCCGCTGTAAAACATTTTGCTACCTTTCGGGCGGTGGACGGCATTATTCTCTCATCATCATCTGACACGTCATCAGAGTCTCCCAGGTCCTCAGCCTCTTGCCACTCCTTGTTAGAACCCCTGTGGAACCGCAGCCGGGTGCCTGAATAGGAGGATAACAGCAAAACATTTAGTCAAATAGAGTAAGAGAGAGAGAGAGAGAGAGAGAGAGAGACAGATAGATAGAGAGACAGATTTTTCTTCTTGCCTTGAGACTTGACTTTTGATGCTTCTTATTGATACATCCTTACTTACAAAGAAGTACAAACAGTATTGGCCTGTCATACTGCTGTCTAAACACCAGAGGCTGATATTTCCCTATGAATTTATGTTCACTCTGGATTAAGTTAGCAACTCACACAGAGGAAACAGGTACATTTATACAACGGAGTAAACACAGGCTTAAAAAAAGAATATATTTAATATAACACTTTTCATTACAGAGTTATCGCAAAGCTCTACTGAGGAAAAAAACAAGTGATATACAATAAAAACAACATACATTTAGAAACAAGGCAGGTAAAATAGCAATAGTAGGCTAGTTGCTAAATACATTTTAGTTTGGGATTAGGACAATGAAAAAGACTGTGTCTAGAGAAGTGGGTTTTAATAAGACCCATTTTAAAAGTTCTGAGTGATGGAGCGGCTCTCAAATGGTCAGGAAGAGCATTCCATAGGCGAGGGGCAAGGGAGCAGAAGGCTCGGTCCCCCATAGTTCGGAGACGTGTCTTGGGGACTTGAAACAGTAGGGAGTGGCTGGAGCGGAGAGTGCGTAGTGGCTCGCTGATTGAGATGAGGTCGCTGATGTAGGTCGGGCTCAATCCATTCAAGGATTTAAATATAAGCATGATGACTTTGAAATCGATCCTGTTATTGACCGGTAGCTAGTGGAGTTGGTCCAGGATCGTTGTAATGTGGTCTGACTTCTTGGTCTTGGTTAGGACCCTGGCAGCACTGTTCTGGATTAGTTGGAGCCTCTGTAGTGATAGCTGGGAGGCTCCCAAACAGCACATTGCCGTAGTTGATCAGAGAGAAGATGAAGGCATGGATGAGTTTCTCTGTATCTGGCTGGGAGATGGTATGACCCGGACAAATGGAATAACTATGTTTTACATACTTGTTTTATGTGGGCATCGAAGGACAGAGAAGGATCAAACTTGACTCCTAGGTTGGAGATGACAGTGGACAGCCTAGCCATTGATTGTAGGGCAGATGTTTCCAGCACTGATGACCTGCTTGGGTGTCCCAATAAGCATAGCCTCAATCTTGCTACTGATCAAATGGAGGAAGTTCTCTTTCATCCATTCCATGCCACAGGATCTGTGATATGTTGCCTGATACAGTCCTGAATCCAGACTGCACAGCCACTTGTTATCAATGTGTTAGCTAGGCTTTTTCCACAAGGAAAAGGTAAACACACTCAAGGTCATAATTCTAGGAAAAGCTTATCCATTTCTCTCTGTGTATGTGTGTGTCTGTGTGTGTGTGTGTGTGTGTGTGTGTGTGTGTGTGTGTGTGTGTGCGTGCGTGTGTCCATACCTTTCAGGAAACAGTGCCAGGCAGTTGAGGGCCAGGAGTTAGACCAACCCATGTCCTCATCATCAGAGAAGGATGACATAGAGAACACACCAGACTCTGACTCACTGCTAGCCTGAATGGGGGATGTTCAAACAAAGAAAAACATATTACAAAACAGGTGATTAGCACGTCATAAATTGCAGTGTTGTCGCAGAGTTATAGAACAGTTACATTGCCCTGAATGAAGCATGCCCATCAGGGTTGGCCAATGCCACCTCAATTCAGTTCAATAAGGAAATTCCTCAATGAATTTCTAATCCATAGAGAGAAAATTAGAATTTCAGTGAGGGATTTCAGTTTACTTCCTGAATTGACTAAACTAAAATGGAATTGACCACAATGAACACTAATGGTCATACATAATCTTGTAGTAGACAGTCTAGATGACGTGACACGTACAAAAACATTTTATTAATTAATTCAGTATAGGAGTGGAGAGGGTGATAGGGTCCACACACAGGAAATGGTTGAACTGAACTGAAAGGTAAATGGTGAAAGGTCGTACTCTGACACGTCTGCTGCGCTCCCTAAGGTGACCCCTAGAGGGGCTGGGTGCACTGCTGGCCAGGGGAGGTCGGGCGTAAGAATGTAAACTACGACTGGTGGCAAAGATGTGCATAGGAGACGACCTGATGAGAGGAATAAAGAGAAATACATATTAATTATCAATACATTAACAATCTAACACCATCACTTTGCCCGTCCATGAGACGACCTGATAAGGAGAAATACAGATATACATATCAAATTCAATATATCAAACATCAACCTAATGCTTTGTTGATGTGTGGCTCTGTCTGTGTGTCTGTCTGTGTGTGTATGTGTATGTGTACCACGTGCCTTTGTGTGACATTCATGTGTATTGTGTACCACATGTGTGTATGCTACAGTAAATTAGTGTGCATATGCGTTGTCAACCCCTAAACACAACAGGTACCTCTTGATGGGAGGAGGCTCCTGCAGTAGGGGGCTCTGAGGGCTGGTGGCGATGTTAGCCAGCTCAGTCAGCCAATTGGTGTGAGGGTAACCAGCTATACACTCCTGATGTGACACCCCAGTTCCCACATGGAACAGCACCGGAGAGGACTGGTTCTCCTCTACCTCCTGCAGCTCTGGCAGGTCATCTGGAGCGGGAGGGGAGTGAGGTTGGTCAGGGTTGTGCTTATAAGTGTTCAGAATATAATTAAATAGAAAATTCCTGTCCTTTATGGTAACACTTTACATTGCAGATTTATACCTGTATACTGTGTGTGTGTGTGTGTGTGTGTGTGTGTGTGTGTGTGTGTGTGTGTGTGTTATGTCAGATATTTACCATACTCCATGGGAGTAGGGGGGCAACCAGGTGATGAGGACAGAGCCTCATTGCATTTCAGAAGATCAAAGGAGTCTTCCATTCTATTTGCATCCATCTTGTTTTCCTCAACTTGTTCAGTCTTATTAACTTCCCATAACATATTACACCATGTCAGCTGGCAAGTCTGTAGACAGCCACTGGAGACAATGATAAATTACAATTTCAGAATCTGACCACAACAGGTATATATAAAACATACACAATTATGAATTAATATGCTTTGAATTATTTGGTTAAATGCTAGGCCTATGTAATTTATGTTTGCATTGAATATGAATAGGTGAATAATAAAATAAAAAGCACTGGTTAAAAAAGTATAGATGACTGCATTATTCTACAATCACAAATCCCCATTTCCTGTGGCAATATCACATTATGGCCATAATAAATTCAATCAAATCTGCAGGTCATTACATAGGGGATAAAAAGCCTCCATATCTGTGTGGACTAGATAAAGAACAGTCATGTGACCATATGCGTGCAGCCCTTGTTTATAAACTTTGGGAACTTCGCGCATGCGCACCAGAGCTCATTCATTCATAACTGCGTAACAAGCACTGGTCAATAACGCTGTTATGATCATACAAAAATTCACAAAATATCGAGAGAAAAAAGCAATATTATTTCATAGATAAAGCGAGTTGAGAAATATCAACGTGTCATGCCATCTAGTCTGAGCAATGTAGGCTACATTATAAAGGATCAGCTGAAGACAAGAACAAGCTTTCTGCTTCGTAGCTGTGGCCAAATGAAATGTAGCCATTCTTTTAGGTTATCGTAGAAACTTAAATTGTAAAGTTAAAATGATATCTAATGTTAGGCGATGAATGGCTTTCTAGATATCCGATAACTAATCTTGCGCAATTTATTTCTTGACATTTTGATTCTTGGAAAACTAGCTAAAACATAGAATGACACTTATTACTCTTAGAAATGTGAAAAGTTGACATAAGCCTATAGCCAACTGTCCAATTACTTTTTTCTATAATGCAATCTGTTATTGTGTTGAGTGTTGTCACAAGGGAATATGCTTTCTTGTCTAACAGCTAGAAAATAACCAAGCTCACTTGTAAAAAAAAGAATGTCAACAAGTTCAGACACGACACCGCTTGCAGTGTTCGAGATTGTCAAATGAATGAACCGAAAATGTACATTCAGTCCTAAGTTTTTTCCTGAAACATTGTTTTACTACTTTGAAAGCAGGCTGTCTTTGTCACTATATTAATGAATATCTAGCAAGCCTGCTAGCCTAGCAGGCTAATGTTACAACCAAAATAACAAACATAACAATGAACAAAATCTGTCTAGAATAAATTGTCAATCGACATCGAACAGTCGAATGACAACTGTTCCACTCCACCAAACTATACGCACTGAATAAATAAAATTACACTGCTTATTTCTCAAGATTAGTTAAACTTTAGTTTCTTAGAAATCTGTTATTTTACCAAACCTGTCGCCATCAAGTAACTCTCTGGCATTCATTGAAGGGGTGGGAAGGAATATTTCCAAAACAGGTCATCTATTGGTGGATAAAAACGTCAGTAAAGTTAATCTCTAATCGTTATTGGTGGGTTCATGACGGTACTAAAAGGGCCTGGTTTGGTTTGTTAATCAAACGCCCATTGGTTGAATGTGCACGTCCGTTATTTCCCAGAAACAGATGATTGGTCATAACAAGGAGAATACAGTTAATCCTTTGTTATTGAAACTCACAGGAATGTTCTTATATTATCTCTGTTGATTAACAGTGTAATATCAAAATTGTCTGAATTCATTTTAACAAAGGCTTGCATGTTATGAGGAGATCCAAATACGGTATTGTCTTTTTTTAATTTTTTAATTTTATTTTATTTTTTATTAACAACAAATCAATACAGGAAGTACATGAGGGAACACAAGTATATATGGATAATATACAATGGACAATTGAGCTAGGGGGTACAATATCACATTACACAAGGACCTTAAGGGACACACATACACTTATAATTCTAACAGCTTTTTTGTTACTAGAATATTTAATTGTCTTAAAATAAAGTTCAATTTCTTTTTGTAGGGTAAGAAAATGTGTTTTTTTTGTAAATTTACATTTGTGAATATGAAATTTGGCCAAAAGAATAATGAAATGAATTACACAAAAACGTTTGAGGTTATTCCTATCGTCGGTAAAGAATCCAAGCAGTACATCTCTCCACAATAGTGGAAGACCTTCATAAATGTGTTCAATTATAAATCTACTGATGTCTTGCCACAGTTTTCTTGCATGAATACAATGCCAAAAAAGATGCAACACTGTTTCTGGGTGGTCATTACAAAAGGAGCAATCTGAGTTGATGTTTTCCTTAAACTTCTTCATATAGTGGTTGACAAGATAATATTTATGAATAATTCTAAAGGAAACTTCCTTAATTTTGTTAAGTAGGTATGTGTGTGGCAAAATCCAAACATTTTTCCAACAGATATTATCAATAAATCCATTCCAATAAGGCATGACATAAGGTATAGATACAACATCCTGCTGAAACAAGGTTTGTATCGCTCTGTTGAATGGACCAAAAGAGAAACAAATCTTTCCTACTGATGAGTCAACAGGGTCAATTGCAGGTAGGTTCTGAGGATCAGGTCTTGACACGTTCCTGAATAATAAAGCAACACCTGAGGGAATGGCATCTACAGTGAGGGAAAAAAGTATTTGATCCCCTGCTGATTTTGTACGTTTGCCCACTGACAAAGAAATGATCAGTCTATAATTTTAATGGTAGGTTTATTTGAACAGTGAGAGACAGAATTACAAAAACAAAAAATCCAGAAAAATGCATGTCAAAAATGTTATAAAATGATTTGCATTTTAATGAGGGAAATAAGTATTTATGCAGGACCACATACTTGACATTCACTGTTCCCAGATAATGAGTAAAGTTCTGCCCTTCTTCAAAGTCAGCAGCGATGGCTGTCCAGTCGTCCTTGGTTGGGACAGGCATGAATTCCCACTCACGACGATGCACCCAACCGTGCAGTGCCCTACACAGTAACTGTAGGCAATCGCTTTGAAGGACTCTCCAGTTACAAGGTATCTGTAGGAATATGGAAGATAATGTCCTTATTAGACATTTATACATCACCAGGTCATTGTGGATTTATCACGTTTCAGTGAAGACCCAGATGCAGAAAGTGTCGAAGTATCAAAAGTGTATTACCAGAACAGGGGGCAGGCAAAATGACAAGTCAAGGGCAGACAGAGATCAGTGATCCAGGTCAGTCCAAAATATACAGAACAGCAGGCAGTCTCAGGGTCAGGGCAGGCAGCGGTCAATAGTCCAGGGTAGTGGGACAAGGTACAGGGTGGCAGGTAGGCTCAGGGTCAGGGCAGACAGAAAGGTCAAAACCGGAAAAACTAGAAAACAGGAATTTTAGAAAAGACAGAGGCAAGGGGGAAAACGCTGGTAAACTTGACGAACAAAACGAACTGGCAACAGACAAACAGAGAACACAGGTATAAATACACCGGGGATAATGGGGAAGATGGGCGACACCTGGAGGGGGGTGAAGAAAATCACAAAGACCAGTGAAACAGATCAGAGTGTGACAGGATTACTAAAGTATAATATCTCTTATACCAAATCATGATAACATTGGATAGATAGATGCATGTGCACACACATGAGCATGTGTAGCATGTGACAAAAGCAAGATCATATCAAGGATAGCATCACAAATGAATGCATAAATACCACAGTAGCATCAGTAACCTCAAAGATGTAATCAATACACATTTCATGTAAATTAATCCCATAAAGAATATTTCCAATGTAAATTCTGAAACATTTTGCGTTACAATGTTATTTGTTATTGTTCTGATCTATTCTTATAGGCTATTGTCTCACTCCTTATATGTTTATTGATCAATAGTAACATGTCAGGATTCTAGAATTGATTGACAATATTTACCTTTAACAAATGGTGAGAAGTTCAGCTGGACAAATATCTCGTCAAAATGTCATGTCTGCCCTTGCAATGCGAGGTCCCATCCTGGACAGCAGCTCATCGAACTGGGCTTTATCAAGCCTGAAATAGCCCTGGAACATCACATCGTCGAACCGCAGCTCCTGCACCAGATGTTGGTACTCTCCATACTGGCTGTGGGACATCAGATGGGGTGAACCCACATGGAGCGCCATTGCCGCAGGTTCCACCGTTGATAGATAGTCAGGAGGTTCCTCAGTGTTAAATTGATGATGGAAAGTAAAAAATACTTTAAAATACTTAAGTAAAAATACTTTAAATGACTACTTAAGTCGTTTTTTGAGGTATCTGTACTTTACTTTACTATTTATATTTTTTATAACTTTTACTTCACTATGTTCCTAAAGAAAATAATGTACTTTTTACTCCATACATTTTCCACCCAAAGTACATTTTGAATGATTAGCAGGAAAGGAAAATGGTCCAGTTCATGCACTTATCAATTGAACATCCCTGGTCGTTTCTACTGCCTCTGATCTGGTCTCACTAAACACAAATTCTTCGTATGTAAATAATATCTGAGTGTTGGAGTGTGCCCCTGGTTTATTTATTTATACTTTTACTTTTGATACTTAAGTATATTTTTGCAATTACATTTACTTTTAATACTTAAGTACGTACATTTAAAACCAAATAATTTTAGACTGTTACTCAAGTAGTATTTTACTGGGTGACTTTTACTTGAGTACGACAATTAGGTACTTTTTCTACCACTGGTGGATAAAATCACTATTTATAAGCAAATAGCCTACTCTCCCTCCAAAAATATTAATATTAGCAGGTAAAATTCATTTGGTGACAAGGTGTCAATAATGTTATATTTTTTCAAATTTGCCTATCATATGCAAATAAACAATTAAATACCTTTTCTGATTTTAAACCAGATTTTTATTAATAATTTAAAAATGTTAAATTATTATTTCCCTGTGAATAAATTAATGAAATAGAGATGGATTAAAGTATTTACCCATTTAATAACCAGACCTTCATACAAACTTGCTATGCTCAGTCTTGATGCACAACTGAACTTGCTGCTATATGCTGCCAGCACACCCACAAGCGAGCCACACTGGGCGGATACAGTTTTGCACCCTTCGATGCTCACCATAAGTTTTATACACTGCAATGTTAACATATTTATATTTTTTTACCTTTATTTACTTTTTTAACCTTTATTTTATGAGGGAGTCCCATTGAGAGTTTTATTTAGCAAGGGAGCCCTGCATGACAAGTCCAGCAGCAATTAGACATTCATGTTTGAAACTCAAATACTTAAATTAGTTAATATTGGCCATTAATAAGTATTGTCATCTTGAGTGTAGTACCTAAAAGAAATGAGCGTAGCAGCTTCTTAATACAAAATTGTTCTTTATTGTAATGAAAAGTTAGATATAACCGACAATAGCCAATAATAATGGATTTCCTCAGATATATCCAGTTCCCAGTCTGTAGTGGACCTTCTTCACAAAATCAACAGCACTGCCAGCACAAAGAATTATACCATTAAAAAACGATTAGTGAAATACCTCCTGTATAAGCCAAGTTAGACCTAACCAAATCATGAGAAAACAAAAAGATCATTACTTGACACACTGGAAAGAATTAATAAAAAAACTGAGCAAACTGGAATGCTATTTGGCCCTAAACAGAGAGTACACAGTGGTAGAATACCTGGCCACTGTGACTAGACCAAAATTAAGAAAAGCTTTGACTATGTACAGACTCAGTGGGAACATCCTTGCTATTGAGAGAGGCTGCCGTATTAGAAACACATATTTCCTTCAGATTACACAGACCCACAAAGAATTGGAAAACAAATCACATTTTTATTAGGTGAAATACCACAGTGATCCATCACAGCAGCAATATTTGTGACCTGTTGCCACAAGAAAAGGGCAACCAGTGAATCACAATCACCATTGTAAATACAACCCATATTTATCAGTTTATTTATTTTCAGTTTTGTACTTCAACTATTTGCACATTGTTACAACACTGTACATAGCCATAATATAACATTTGAAATGTCTCTATTCTTTTGAAACTTTTGTAAATGTAACGTTACTGCTCATTTCTGATTGTTTATTTCATTTTTGTTTATTATCTGTTTCACTTGCTTTGGCAATGTAAACATATGTTTCTCATGCCAATAAAGCCCTTTGGATTGAGTTTAATTGAGAGAGACAGAGAGACAGAGAAAGAGGCTGCTATTGAGAAAGCAGGGGACCATTGTGCACGTTTTCCAAAAGGTACAGGTTGTTTGCAATTTATGTAGAGGTAGACAGCAATAAATACAATATAACTATGTCTGTGTACCAAATGGCACCCTATTCCCTATATAGTGCACTACTTTGGACCAGGACCCATAGGGCTCTGGTCAAAAGCAGTGCATTATGTAGGGAATAGGGTGTCATTTGGACACACATTATCAATGTCCTTGAAGTCATGGCTAAAAACTGCATATTATTATGTTTCACTGGCACACGAGAACAGTTGCATTTAATAATTAATGTTGTACATTTAAAATGAGAAACACAAGGAAATAAACTAGCTCATTAAAGACAATGGTTCAAATACCATATTACCGGTATGTGTCTAGTGCTGCAGCTTAGAGGATTCAAGAGCTCAAAGATGGTCAGCCAACTGTATTTATATTCTTAGAAAACTATGATTATTTTGTTGTGCAAAAGTATGGCATTATTAACTGCTTCTTAAAGCACACAGTGAATAATGTATTACAGTCTGTTCACAGACATGTTCAGGGAGTTGAATCACATGTTTGAGGAGACACATTTGCTATGAAAAAAGAACTACTGCTTCCATAAGTAAATTTATATTCTGATGTAGAAAGAAGATCTCTTATTTTCTGATGACAAGATTGTTTGTTCTTACCACCATGTTGAAACAAAAGGACCTAGTTCCCTTCTGTATCCTATTAAATGCATGATCCCCCCTTGCTAAAAGATACGTCAACATGAGAATATCAAATGAACAAAAAACTCTTAACTGTGAAATGCAATAATTACTGTGACGTTATGACACCATCATAATCTAACAAGGATTTGAATGGCCTTTGGCACATGACGAAATATGTTATCAGAATATTTGAAAGGACAATTTATATATAATCTATAATGTTATAGTGATCATTATACAAACAGTGACTTAAAATGTCAAAATGTGATAAATTCAAGAAAATGCACACTTGTAGAAAATCTAAGAGGAAAAAGTTGTGAGGACAGAACAAATTAACATTTACATTTTGGATTAACACTGATCTTTCTTTCAATAAAAATATGACTCCCAGACAAAATCCTTTAAAACATACCATTGTGTCATCTGGAATCAAACTTACACATTTTGTCTTACCCTATCTAAATCACTAATGGTAACATACTGCGTTTCACATTTTCTGAACGGAAAACAATACTTTCTACCCACTGGTTTCAGCAACACTTTATTTGACACCCAGCGTCATTATGTCATAACAGCTGTAACACTGTCATGACACATACATTTAGACCTGTTGTGACATATATTGCATTATTTTATCTGGTTATGACACCTTCATAAGTGTTAAAAACCCCCAAAACCTACTACACAAGGCAAAACATTCCATTATACCATTGCCTACTTGTCAACAGTATGTTTATGTTATATAACATTTTATGAAATTGACCATATTAAATTATCATTGTAATTGTCCACACATTGATGTCAGACATGCACCTACCCCAATGCTGTTGCTGAAGACTGGGATGAATGCAGGAGCAGATTCCAGGAGCAGGACAAGACACCCTCTTTTTTGACTGATGACTGACATAAGGGCACGCACGTGATAGGCCTATCTGGCTTATATGATTATGATAGTCATAATGCTTCTTCACAGGGTCATAAAGAGTATTTTCTTAGTCTGATTAAAGTGACACAGGATAGGCAAAATGCTTCATGACAGTGTCATAAAGTGCATTTTCTGCAATTTATTTAAAATATGACAGAGACAAAAAAAAAAGGAAACTTCTTGGCAGGGAAAAAACAAATACATTCTTATGTAGGTGTCATTACCAGCCATAAAATAACGCAATATATGTCACAACAGGTGTAACTATATGGGTCATGACAGTATTATGACCATGTTATGTCAGCTTTCATGACATATTATGACATGTTTATGACCATGTCATAATGTGTTATGATGCTGGGTGTCAAGTAAAGTGTTATCCTGGTTTCTCACATCTTCATCATAGTGCATCTCACTTAGTCTTTTTTCCCTTTCTGGATTTCATAGGTTTTTCCCCTCAATGTCAGTGGTGCTATTTCCAAACAACGTGACCAGCTGCTCTTCGTAATTTGCAATGTTTCTCTTCATGATGTCCATGCATGGGCCCAGCAACCTCTCAAATGCCTGGACGTCCATAACTGGCAAACACAAGAGGAGAGGTGTCAGACACAGGAAGGGATGACTCTTAACAGATTACTTATATCACATGTAGGTCCTGATCTGACAAAGATCCACATTGATAAAGAATAAGAGCAGGCCATGATTGGGTTTGGAAACGTTATTAGACCTTAAATCCTTATGTCTTCCGTCCTTGTTTGTCCAATTATTCTCAAACTGAATTGGAGGAGACTCTAATAAGCTTTGAGAAAAAATGTAGGACAAGGACGGAGGAGTATATAAGGATTTGAGACAGCCCACAGAGTAAAGGCAGTATACCTAAACATTTAACACTTCCCACAGCATAAGCTGAAGCAGCTCTGGGTTTGTTCGTGACCAAAGCCAGTTCTCCAAAGTACTGCCCTCTTGAGCACGTGGCTATATCGACCTCCTCATCCTCTTGGTCTTTTTTCGTCTAGAGAGAAGACATAAGAGAGCAACATAAACAACATAATATCCCACAAATGGCCTCCTGAGTGGCGCAGCGGTCTAAGGCACTAGAAGCGTCACTACAGACCCGAGTTCGATCCTGGGCTGTATCACAACCGGCCGTGATCGGCAGTCCCATAGGGCGGCGCACAATTGGCCCAGCATCGTCCGGGTTAGGGGAGGGTTTGGCCGGGGGGGCTTTACTTGGCTCATCTAACTCTAGCAACTCCGGGCGCCTGCAGGCTGACCTCGGTCGTCAGTTTCCTCCGACACATTGGTGCGGCTGGCTTCCGGTTAAGCGGGCGGGTGTTAAGAAGCGCGGTTTGGTGGGTCATGTTTCGGAGGACGCATGACTCGACCTTCACCTCACGAGCCCGTTGGGGAGCTGCAGCGATGAGACAAGATCGAAATTGAGGAGAAAAAAGGGGGTAAAATCCCACAAAAAATGTAATAAAAAAAATCTCACAAATCCATTTTAACTAAATTTCTATGTATGATAAATTCAAATCTGTAATGTCTTAGAGACAAACTTACCCTGCTTCTTTTCATGGTGATTCTAACTTGACCAGATTCAACTATATAAAAACAATCTGCTAGATCCCCCTGTAACAGAACATACATTACAGTATTTCAATTTGCAAATAAGCAATACATTAGAATGAAAGAAATACTTGCAAGAACTGGAATTACCTGGCATGATCATATAGAATAGAATAGAAGATGGAGAAAACAATACCTGAGAGATGATCTGTTCTTCATCGCTGAATGGTTTAGAAGACAGCACGTCCACTACTTTCATTCTCTCTGAAAGCTGGGGATAACAGGGAAGGCAAACTTTGTTAAGACTGGTTTGCAGGGATGAGTTTGTTCTATACTTTAAAATACACATCATCTGAAAGCTGGGGATAACAGGGCACACACTGATTGGATTGCAGGGACGTGTTTGTACTAATGTGAGAAAGAAAATGCCCTTTACGTTCACAAAAACATATTCTACTGATAAAGACAGAAACACAATAGACCTATACCTCTAGTGATGTAAGGAATGGAAGGGATTCAATGAACTCCTCATAAAGTCTCCTCTTCAACGCGTTGTTCTTTACAATGATCCTCCTGAATGTCAGACGATCCTGAAAACAGACACAGTTGTCAGTATATCTCTAATCATTTATAATGGTAGGATGAAAACAACAAGTCATGTTGATGTCTGGCAATGGTGAATGATATAGTCAAGACAAACAGTCCACAATTTGGGATTGTTTTGTTCAATGCAGTACTATTTCCACTCCTATGATTCATTTTTCCTTTTAGTCCCTGTGTCCAACATAACATTTTCCAGCAGAGGGAGCTGCATCTCTAACCAATGTCAAGATTTTCCCCAAAAAGCTGCAGAAGTGTCCTATTATTATATCAAGCTATTATCATTGGTTGGTTTATCCGGATCCCCATTAGCTTTTACCGAAGCAGCAGCTATTCTTCCTGGGGTCCACACAAAAACATAAAACACGACAAATAACAAAACACTGATACACTCAGACAAGAACAGTCACATAAATCTATAATACAACAATATACAAACAATACAGCTAAATAATAATGTATGTGTAGATTGCGTGTTAGAGTGTGATAGAGTGTGTCTGTATGTGGGTGGCAGGTAGCCTAGCAGTTAAGAGCGTTGGGCCAGTAACTGAAAGATTGCTGACTCGAATCCCTGAGCCAACTAGGTGAAAAATCTGTCGATGTGCCCTTGAGCAAGGCCCAAGTCGCTCTGGATAAGAGAATAAGCTAAATGACTAGAATGTGAATGTTTGTGTGTGTGTCATTTCACAGTCCCTATTGTGCCATGAGTTGTTGTTTATACATTTTTTGTGGTAAATTTGCTGTTTGGTTGAGTAATTGGAGATAGCTCTGTATAATACTGTGGTGGGTGATTCTTAAACCAGTTTTAATCATGGCGGTAACAAAGTGAGTTAGAAAACAATGATGCATCTGCAACAATCAGCTATCATTCTGAAGACTAAGATGCTTAGTTTATGGCACAGTGTCTTAATTTAAATATATTTAACATTTGTCCGAATTTTGTACATTTTCACCCCCAATTCTCATTACCGAAATGCGTCCGGATTAAATTCTCTGGTCATTTTATACAATTTACTTTAGAAAAACCTAACTTATTTGAATAAAACACAAAATATGTTGCTGTAGTTTGTCTATAAATCATAAATGTTTTATACTAGTTGAAGTTCACATTAAACTATAATATTTATTACGTAAAAACACAATGTCTTTCTTATTACCGCAACATGTATTTTGATTTGCTGTAAAAACACTAACACATTTTTTTTATAAAGTTGTATTCACCCATGATGGATCATCTAGAAGAGTAGTCCTTAGATGAGCACAAGTTAATTTAATTTCTTCACTTATATGAGGGAATGAGGATCTTATTCTCAAACACCCTCTTTACGACGCTTGACCTTCTCATTACCAAAATGATTAAAAAGCTCAAATTAGGAAAAACTTAAGAGAACCATTACCTTACCAAAATGGAGGCATGAACAGGCCTCAGTGACGTGTTCAATTGTTCGCTGACTCATGATAGCCGTCTCCTGTTACTTGCAGATTGAGCTAAGGGCCTCTAACTACCGAAACACACATTTGTCATTACCATATAATTTTACGTCCGTTTCGGTATTGAGAACCTTAATTTTGGTTACGATAATAAGCTAATTCTAATGTATAGTCAACGAGTGTGCTGTGCTGATAACTTAGATTTTTTTTACCAGGACCACTGTTTACACCTATTGTATAGATTTTTTGTAAAACATCAGTTATTTGAATAAGTAGAAGTGAACAAGAAATATGTGTGTATAAACCGACATTTAATTTACTTAAAGCCACAATCTGAAGTTTGTGTTTCAGCAAACTTTTTAGGGAAGTTAGAGACCAATACACAGGCAGTTAGAAAAGCCAAGGCTAGCTTTTTCAAGCAGAAATTTGCTTCTTGCAACACAAACTCAAAAAAGTTCTGGGACATTGTAAAGTCCATGGAGAATAAGAGCACCTCCTCCCAGCTGCCCACTGCACTGAGGATAGGAAACTCTGTCACCACCGATAAATCCACTATAATTGAGAATTTCAATAAGCATTTTACTACGGCTGGCCATGCTTTCCACCTGGCCACCGTTACACCGGTCAACAGCACTGCACCCCCCACAGCAACTCGCCCAAGCCTTCCCCATTTCTCCTTCTCCCAAATCCAGTCAGCTGATGTTCTGAAAGAGCTGCAAAATCTGGACCCCCACAAATCAGCCGGGCTAGACAATCTGGACCCTTTCTTTCTAAAATTATCTGCCGAAATTGTTGCAACCCCTATTACTAGCCTGTTCAACCTCTCTTTCGTGTCGTCTGAGATTCCCAAAGATTGGAAAGCAGCTGCAGTCATCCCCCTCTTCAAAGGGGGACACTCTTGACACAAACTACTACAGACCTATATCTATCCTACCCTGCCTTTCTAAGGTCTTCGAAAGCCAAGTTAACAAACAGATCACCGACCATTTTGAATCCCACCGTACCTTCTCCGCTATGCAATCTGGTTTCAGAGCTGGTCATGGGTGCACCTCAGCCACGCTCAAGGTCCTAAACGATATCTTAACCGCCTTCGATAAGAAACAGTACCGTGCAGCCATATTCATTGACCTGGCCAAGGCTTTCGACTCTGTCAATCACCCACATCCTCATCGGCAGACTCAACAGCCTTGGTTTCCTAAATGATTGCCTAGACTGGTTCAACAACTACACTGCTCAAAAAAATAAAGGGAACACTTAAACAACACAATGTAACTGCAAGTCAAATCACACTTCTGTGAAATCAAACTGTCCACTTAGGAAGCAACACCGATCGACAATAAATTTCACATGCTGTTGTGCAAATGGAATAGACAACAGGTGGAAATTATAGGCAATTAGCAAGACACCCCCAATAAAGGAGTGGTTCTGCAGGTGGGGAACACAGACCACTTCTCAGTTCCTATGCTTCCTGGCTGATGTTTTGGTCACTTTTGAATGCTGGCGGTGCTTTCACTCTAGTGGTAGCATGAGACGGAGTCTACAACCCACACAAGTGGCTCAGGTAGTGCAGCACATCAATGCAAGCTGTGGCAAGAAGGTTTGCTGTGTCTGTCAGCGTAGTGTCCAGAGCATGGAGGCGCTACCAGGAGACAGGCCAGTACATCAGGAGACGTGGAGGAGGCCGAAGGAGGGCAACAACCCAGCAGCAGGACCGCTACCTCCGCCTTTGTGCAAGGAGGAGCAGGAGGAGCACTGCCAGAGCCCTGCAAAATGACCTCCAGCAGGCCACAAATGTGCATGTGTCTGCTCAAATGGTCAGAAACAGACTCCATGAGGGTGGCATGAGGGCCCGACGTCCACAGGTGGGGGTTGTGCTTACAGCCCAACACCGTGCAGGACGTTTGGCATTTGCCAGAGAACACCAAGATTGGCAAATTCGCCACTGGCGCCCTGTGCTCTTCACAGATGAAAGCACGTTCACACTGAGCACATGTGACAGACGTAACAGAGTCTGGAGACGCCGTGGAGAACGTTCTGCTGCCTGCAACATCCTCCAGCATGACCGGTTTGGCGGTGGGTCAGTCATGGTGTGGGGTGGCATTTCTTTGGGGGGGCCGCACAGCCCTCCATGTGCTCTCCAGAGGTAGCCTGACTGCCATTAGGTACCGAGATGAGATCCTCAGACCCCTTGTGAGACCATATGCTGGTGCGGTTGGCCCTGGGTTCCTCCTAATGCAAGACAATGCTAGACCTCATGTGGCTGGAGTGTGTCAGCAGTTCCTGCAAGAGGAAGGCATCGATGCTATGGACTGGCCCGCCCGTTCCCCAGACCTGAATCCAATTGAGCACATCTGGGACATCATGTCTCGCTCCATCCACCAACGCCACGTTGCACCACAGACTGTCCAGGAGTTGGCGGATGCTTTAGTCCAGGTCTGGGAGGAGATCCCTCAGGAGACCATCCGCCACCTCATCAGGAGCATGCCCAGGCATTGTAGGGAGGTCATACAGGCATGTGGAGGCCACACACACTACTGAGCCTCATTTTGACTTGTTTTAAGGACATTACATCTAAGTTGGATCAGCCTGTAGTGTGGTTTTCCACTTTAATTTTGAGTGTGACTCCAAATCCAGACCTCCATGGGTTGATAAATTGGATTTCCATTGATTATTTTTGTGTGATTTTGTTGTCAGCACATTCAACTATGTAAAGAAAAAAGTATTTAATAAGATTATTTCATTCATTCAGATCTAGGATGTGTTATTTTAGTGTTCCCTTAATTTTTTTGAGCAGTGTACTTCTCCGACAGAGTTCAGTGAGTCAAATCTGAGGGCCTGTTGTCCGGGCCTCTGGCAGTCTCTATGGGGGTGCCACAGGGTTCAATTTTTGGGCCGACTCTCCTCTCTGTATATCTTCTCTATGGCCAGTGGGACGTCCCACCTACGTAACAGCCAGTGGAATCCTGTGGCGCGTTATTCAAATACCTTAGAAATGCTATTACTTCAGTTTCTCAAACATATGACTATTTTACACCATTTTAAAGACAAGACTCTCGTTAATCTAACCACACTGTCCGATTTCAAAAAGGCTTTACAACGAAAGCAAAACATTCGATTATGTCAGCAGAGTACCCAGACAGAAATAATCAGACACCCATTTTTCAAGCTAGCATATAATGTCACATAAACCCAAACCACAGCTAAATGCAGCACTAACCTTTGATGATCTTCATCAGATGACAATCTTAGGACATTATGTTATACAATACATGCATGTTTTGTTCAATCAAGTTCATATTTATATCAAAAACCAGCTTTTTACATTAGCATGTGACGTTCAGAACTAGCATACCCCCCGCAAACTTCCGGTGAATTTACTAAATTACTCACGATAAACGTTCACAAAAAACATAACAATTATTTTAAGAATTATAGATACAGAACTCCTCTATGCACTCGCTATGTCCGATTTTAAAATAGCTTTTCGGTGAAAGCACATTTTGCAATATTCTAAGTAGATAGCCCGGCATCACAGGGCTAGCTATTTAGACACCCAACAAGTTTAGCACTCACCAAAGTCAGATTTACTGTAAGACAAATGTTATTACCTTTGCTGTTCTTCGTCAGAATGCACTCCCAGGACTTCTACTTCAATAACAAATGTTGGTTTGGTCCCAAATAATCCATAGTTATATCCAAATAGCGGCGTTTTGTTCGTGCGTTCAAGACACTATCCGAAAGGGTAAATAAGGTTTACGCGCCCGACGCGTTTCATGACAAAAAAAATTCTAAATATTCCATTACCGTACTTCGAAGCATGTCAACCGCTGTTTAAAATACATTTTTATGCCATTTTTCTCGTAAAAAAGTGATAATATTCCGACCGGGAAAGCGTGTTTACGTTCAAAGAGAGACAAAATAAAAACATGGGATCCCCTCGTGCACGAGCCTCAGTCTGATGGTCCTCTGACCGGCCACTTTCCAAACGCGCTAATGTTTTTCAGCCAAGGGCTGGAATTACATCATTCAGCTTTTTCCCGGGTTCTGAGAGCCTATGGGAGCCGTAGGAAGTGTCACGTTACAGCAAAGATGCTCAGTTTTCAATAAAAAGAGTCAAGAAGAACAAGAACTTGTCAGACAGGCCACTTCCTGTAAGGAATCTTCTCAGGTTTTTGCCTGCCATATGAGTTCTGTTATACTCACATTCAAACAGTTTTAGAAACGTTAGGGTGTTTTCTATCCAAAGCCAATAATTATATGCATATTCTAGTTACTGGGCAGGAGTAGTAACCAGATTAAATCGGGTATGTTTTTTATCCGGCCGTGCAAATACTGCCCCCTAACCCCAACAGGATATATCAACGATGTCACTCCTGCTGTTGGTGAGTCTCTGATCCACCTCTACGCAGATGACACCATTCTGTATACTTCTGGCCCTTCTTTGGACACTGTTAACAACGCTCCAGACGAGCTTCAATGCCATACAACTCTCCTTCCGTGGCCTACAACTGCTCCTAAACACAAGTAAAACTAAATGCATGCTCTTCAACCGATCGCTGCCTGCACCTGCCCGCCCATCCAGCATCACTACTCTGGACGGTTCTGACTTAGAATATGTGGACAACTACAAATACCTAGGTGTCTGGCAAGACTGTAAACTCTCCTTCCAGACTCACATAAAACATCTCCAATCCAAAGTTAAATCTAGAATTGGCTTCCTATTTCGCAACAAAGCATCCTTCACTCATGCTGCCAAACATACCCTCGTAAAACTGACCATCTTACCGATCCTTGACTTTAGCGATGTCATTTACAAAATAGCCTCCAACACCCTACTCAACAAATTGGATGCAGTCCATCACAGTGCCATCCGTTTTGTCACCAACGCCCCATATACTACCCACCACTGCGACCTGTACGCTCTCGTTGGCTGGCCCTCACTTCATTCTCGTCGCCAAACCCACTGGCTGCAGGTCATCCACAAGACCCTGCTAGGTAAAGTCCCGCCTTATCTCTGCTCGCTGGTCACGATAGCTGCACCCACCCGTAGCACGTGTTCCAGCAGGTATATCTCACTTGTCACCCCCAAAGCCAATTCCTCCTTCGGCCGCCTCTCCTTCCAGTTCTCTGCTGCCAATGACTGCAACGAACTACAAAAATCTGTGAAACACTTATCTCCCTCACTAGCTTTAAGCACCAGCTGCCAGAGCAGCTCACAGATCACTGCACCTAGCCCATCTATAAATAGCCCAAACAACTACCTCTTCCCCTACTGTATTTATTTATTTATTTTGCTCCTTTGCACCCCAGTATTTCTACTTTGCGCATTCATCTCCTGTGAAATCTACCATTCCAGTGTTTTAATTGCTATATTGTGTTTACTTCGCCACCATTGCCTATTTATTGCCTTTACCTCCCTTATCTCACATTGTATATATACTTATTTTTCTACTGTATTATTGACTATGTTTGTTTTACTCCATGTGTAACTCTGTGTTGTTATATGTGTCGAACTGCTTTGCGTTATCTTGTCCAGGTCACAGTTGTAAATGAGAACTTGTTCTCAACTTGCCTAACTGGTTAAGTAAAGGTGAAATAATTTTTTTTTTAAAAGAGCAACCCCTCCACTTAAAGGAGGATATCCCCTATTTTTACATGTACCCGTTTTAGCACTTACCTGTACTGTTGTTTGATATCCCAATAATTTTTTGTCCATATCCCACATATTTCGATTATTTATAAGCATACCATGTGATGCCATTAAATTTAGAAATCGATCTAAAATACCTTAGAACAACACATATCCATGTCTTACTACACCAATGTTACCTGTAAACACCTTGGAGAAATAAAACCTTTTTTTTTTTTTTAAGTCACCTTTTAACTTTGAAAATACATGCATGTAATTACAGTATTTATACTTATGCTAAAATAAGGGGTATTTTAGTCAATTGCATTAAGATCAGTGATTTTAGTATTATACAAGTAATTTGAGATAAACAAATAACACAGTTTGATGAAGTATTGGGTTACTGAATCTCTATTAGCTCAGGACAGTTTTTCAATGGAAATCTATGCAACACTCATTACCAAAACATGCATTCTCATCTACGAAAGATGCTTTTCATTACCGTAATGCACCAATATTTAGGAAATATTCCGAAAAATAAAATGTATACTTTAGTAATTTTTACTTAATCTGATAGTGTGCCTTTTGTTCTTTATCCAAATATGTGTACATATATATCACATGTATACACAAGTAATTATGACAAAAAAACAAGATTCAGAAAAGGTTGTGTTGCTGTAATTAAATACATTACAACATAAATGTGTATAATTAAATTTGTTATATATTTGTTTGCCGTGTTATGCTTAATGCAGGCCTTTTCAATAAGTGAGAAATGTAAAAATGTTTTAAAATTATGTTTATATCTTTTTTGGACTTTGAAAACTATTGCGGTAATGAGAATTTTTGCATTGGTAGTTTTGGAAATTGTGGTAAAATGCATAATATCTGATCAATAAACATAATAATTATTAATTAAATAGCTAAAGATCCTAATCTTAGTAATCCAAGAGGAATTATGGTTGAAAATGTGTTTCTTTTTTTAACATCATTATTTTGTCAAGTGCCAGTTTCTTGAGAATCACCCATGTGTTCCCGTGAATTTGGACTTGGGGACTGTGAAGAGACCCCTGGTGGCATGTCTTGTGGGGTGTGTATGGGTGTCTGAGCTGAATGTTATTTAATTATGCAGACAATCTGGAATCTTCATCACAGTAATATCTCTCATAAAAACTAAAAGAGAAGATGATAATCTCTTGTCAACCCTCAATCAGGAAAGACTGGCATGCATGTTGTTGATGTTAGTTCTATATGCAACAAGGCATGCTGCTCTGTTTGAGCCAGCTGCAGCTTTGCTTGGTATTTTTTTGCGGCACTTCACCATTTTACTGGACAGTAATCAATATTGGACAAGACCAGAGCCTGAACAACTAGTGCAGTTGATTTGTGTAAAAAACGCAGAACACCTTTTTATAGACATACCCCTCCACATCTTCACAACTAATTTGTCAATATGACTTGACCATAATAATTGACCATCCAATGTTATACCTAGGAGTTTACCGTCCTCAACTTGCTCAATGGTCACACCCTTTATGCACAACTCCAGTTGAGGTTTACATCGTAGAGAATGTTTTGAACCAAATACAATGCTATTATGAATTACCCATTCTAACTTTCCCCAAGTACTCAATGCCATGGTCTGGTAGCATTTGGGGTTTATCACCTGTACAAGGACTCATGTGCTGCTAATGTACAGAGTGTAATCCTTACAGCTCAGAGAGGAAGGATTCTTGGAAGCTCATTGTACAAAACATGGCTTTTACCTCACTGAGCTTTCTCAGATGTTTATCGTGCATTCAGTGCATTCGGAAAGTATTCAGACCCCTTGACTTTTTCCACATTTTGTTACAACCTTATTCTAAAATTGATAAAATAATTTTTTCCCTAATCAATCTACACAGAATACCCCATAATGACAAAGCGAAAACAGGTTTTAAGACATTTGTGCAACTGTATAAAAAAATATGTTATGTATCTTATTTACATAAGTATTCAGACCCTTTGCTGTGCATCCTGTATCCATTGATCATCGTTGAGATGTTTCTAGAACTTGATTGGAGTCCACATGTGGTAAACTAAATTGATAGGACATGATTTGGAAAGGCACACACCTACAGTATCTATATAAGGTCTTACTGTTGACAGTGCATGTCAGAGCAAAAACCAAGCCGTGAGTTCGAAGGAATTATCTGTAGAGTTCCGAAACAGGATTGTGTCGAGGCACAGATCTGGGGAAGGATACCAAAAAATGTCTGCAGCATTGAAGGTTCAGCTGAAATGTGTATTCTGCATTTAACCCAAACCCCTCTGAATATGAGAGGTGCGGGGGGCTGCCTTAATCGACATCCACGTCTTCGGCACCCGGGGAACAGTGGGTTAACTGCCTTGCTCAGGAGTGGCCAGACTTCTCAGTGCAAGGCACATGACAGCCCACTTGGAGTTTGCCAAAAGGCACCTAAAAGACTCAGGCCATGAGAAACAAGATTCTCTAGTCTGATGAAACCAAGATTGAATTCTGGTCTGAATGCCAAGCGTCACGTCTGGAGGAAACCTGGCACCATCCCTATGGTGAAGCATGGTGGAGGCAACATCATGCTGTGTGGATGTTTTTCAACGGCAGGGACTGGGAGACTAGTCAGAGTAAAGGGTCTGAATACTTATGTAAATGGATTATTTCAATTATTTATTTTATTTCTAAAAAGCTGTTTTTGCTTTGTCATTATGGGTATTGTGTGTAGCTTGATGAGTGAAAGAAAATATTTAATCCATTTTAGAATAAGGCTTAACGTAACAAAATGTGGAAAAAGTCAAGGGGTCTGAATACTTTGCACCACCTTACAAGCATTTTGTCCATGTGATTGATGCAAAATTGACGACTGAGCCATGCTGACAATGACCGTTTCCCAGAAAACTGCTACCCCATCATACAATATGCACTGTACAGTGCTGCCGGTTACTGCATGTACTATGAGGAACAGTTTAGGGGACAGAAAATAATAATTCACTCACCAGGCACCAAAGAGCTCCGGGCGAGGTGGCTATGATGGTAGCAGCCCTGGGGGTGTTATACATCAGGGCCAGCTCTCCAAAGCTCCCCCGGTTATCATAGGCTCCCACAGTCTTCTCAATGCCATCAACCCTCATGCAGATATCAAATATCCCTCTGAGAAAGGGGGGAGAGAGGACAAGATTTAAAGAGAACAATTTGGATCATATACCAGTCCTTTCAAGACAAATACAGTGATGAACTGAAATGAAACTATTGCCAAATATACTATGACGTATTGAGGAACATTTGGGGAGTAACCCCGAAAGGTTGTCAGTCCAACAGTTTAACCATTACGCCAAGAAGTCCAAACCTCTTGATGAGGTTGTTAGGTTTTAAGGTTACTATAGTATGTCAGCGTTTACCTTTCTATGACGTAGAAGTTATCCCCATCGGCATCTTGATCTATGATGTGCTCTCCTACCTCAAAGAACTTCTCAAACATGGCATCAAGTACTTGGGAAAATTGTTCCTGTGGTATGAGAAAACAAACAATAAATACAAATAGACTGAAACAAAGACCTGAGGATTATATCAAACTTGCAGTCGATTCAAATAGAAAACATTGTATTGAGTATTTGTAATAGTAAGGCCCGAGGCTACACATTACTCATTACACAGCATCAAACATACAGTACGTAGGATACATGAATACTTCAACTTGATTCCTCGCTACATGCTGTTACAATACTTAAAAATAATTGGCAAAACAATCCCACAGCGCATCGGGCCATGGCACAAAGCTACTGGCCACAGGCTACAGTCTGTTCTCTTTTCTGTGTATAAAGCGTGTGCTTGCGTGTGCGTGTGTAATGAACCATAGCAGATAGTGAATGGAGGGAAAGGGAGACCCACTACAGTACGATGAGGGAATAAAAATATAACATTCTTCATCTTACCGGGTCCAGGTTTTTAAACAGGAGGATATCTCTGCAGGCCTCCTGTAGTCTTTGCCTCTGCTCGTCTGTTTTAGGGTGGGTAACCTGGGAAAGCACCCACATGCTATGTTATTGACAAAGATATTTTGAAAGAACACTTCTTGTCCTTCACATCCAATTATCTGTATACTCCATGCACTAATACCAATACTAATCTAGTACAACATCATTTAGAAAACATAGCTGACATTTGGCTTGTCATCATTTTTTATCTCCAGAGAGTTAATTTCTTCAGCAGTTCCTCTGTAGTCTCTGTAATAGTTTCTTGTACAGTACCACTTTTTGAAATGCAGGGCCATCTTACCCTCTGCTCTTTGTCCTCCTCGTCTTCATCAGGGTTGAATGCCTCGGCACACACTGTATGATAGAAGAGAGATTATTGAAAGTTACTGCAAGACATTCACATTCACTGAAAATACAATATGCTGACCAGAAACAGACACATTCTGTTGAAGACATATGTTGCTTGTCAGAAAAGGTTAACAAAAAAATCTAAGAAATGTAGAAAAGTAGAAATACAAGATTGTGCACAGAAAGGTGTCACAGTATTTAATCCATTACTGATCCTAGTCTTATAAGCAACTGTCTTATTCATGGTGGATTTAGAGCCTTTGTGTAAAATTATTTTATTAAACACAACCTTGTTTTAAAGTATTGGGCCTATAACGAACTTCATCAAGATGTACGTTGTCTGTGTAAGAGATTCATTAAAGATAATACGAGGTCCATGTTCCAACAAAGGAATATATTGTAAAAATATGTAGATATCCATGACATCTCTGAGAGATTTAGTAATCATAATAAAGTATCCCTTTTTAAACAGATCAGAGAGATAAAGAGTGAGTTAACACAACCAGAATTGAGCCAGAGTTCAGACCCTACTTGTGACTAACATAAAGCACATACTGTATTTATTATGGGGTGATAATACCTTCATTTTACACTTGAAGTTGACACAATAAAGACTTTTTGATTGAAGATGCCATAGACCTTTTTCACAGTGTGATGACAGTTCAGCTTCTCTAATACCACACAAAAACAAAAAGGCACTGACCCCAAACCTCCCCTGAAGACTTTAAAGATAGGTGACCAGGGGGCCTCTCTTTTCACCTTTCTTCTGGCAAGAGTGCCCAACAGCTAGCCTGGTCAACCAGACTGAGTGCTACGCTCATTGGTGAGCGCACTGGTCAGTATCGTTGACCGGCCTAGCCAATCAGCTCCTAGATGCCTCCAGCCAACCATCCTCTTACTAACCATCCAGAAAACAGTACAGTCACTCTTCTGTCTGTCCGTCTTCATCAATAACCTCAACTTCCCACACAACAGACGAGGATGGATCCTCATATCAACACGGTCCTGCTGCCGCTAGTTTCATCTCATGTCAACCTACATCATTTTGTGATTGACTTCCTTCCTGGGGTTTGTTAAAGGAAGATCGAGATGACGGTGATAATTCATCTCTATTGTAAGCAGAGGCCGGGTAAAATGAAACACAGTGGAGGAAGAGATTGGATTAATGGCCTCTGTGAGTGTTAATGCCTACCAGTTACATTATCCAGGGGATTTTCATATCCACAACGACCGGAAATTTTACCTGTCCTACATACTCATTCTTACTCTAATTTTAAACAAAATCAAAAGAATATGAAAGAATATAACTAAAAACATTGTGATCTTTACTACAGAGTGGACCTAAAAAAGTATGCAGCCTGACTACCTGTGTAACTTCAGAAATTATCCTTGAGTAAGAGATCTGTTTTGTAAGTAGACTGCTGACTGAACGAACAGGCCAGACAGAGAAGTACCGTACTGTAGAAAATTGAAGATTCCTGGTAAAGTAAGTCAATTATTGAAATGGTGGTGTGTTGTTATAAGAAAAGACACTACAGTGCTGCTGACTAAATTACTGCTGATTTCAGGCTCTCTGGGACTGGGTATTTCACGGTTGAAAAGTTAAAATAGACTACAGCAGAAGCATATCCCTACAGTGGTTTGTCCTTTAAAAGTTGCAGCGTACTGCGCCACAGCTTACATGGTGCCGCAGAATTCTATGGCACGTTATTTAAGTGCCAGACACTGGTACCATTAATGCTAGTTAGTGCTAGTTTGACCATCAGAGGACATCTTTGAGAAGCATTTGATAGCCTTCAATAAAGGCTGTACAAGAGAATTTAAAACCTTCTTTGTAAGAACATAGTATATGGGACTGATTTTAAGACATTTTTCTTAATTAATTTGATTAACATTATGATGTTTCTATTCCAAGAAAAATGAAAAACGCTCTGGTTTTACGTTAGGATGGAATGGAAAATATGGCGCTGTACAACGTGACGGTCGGGAGTAGGCTACAGTACGTGGCTATTTTTTTTAAAGAATCCCTGTGTTGTGCGGGCACACGGGAGACCGGGGTTCAATTCCCCGACTGTCCTTGTAAATAAGAATTTGTTCTTGACTGACTTGCCTAGTTAAATAAAGGTTACACTAAGAGCATAACATTTCTACACCCTAATTGTATAATTGTAGTCTACCCAATACCCAAACGGAGATTCAGTGAAAATAAAAATCACATTGATTTTTCAAGACCAGTCCCCATGCTTGTCTCAGAGCAGTGCGAAATGGTGCTAAAATAGTTGTAGGCTATTGCTTCAAATCCTATTGCTTCCATCTTCAATATGCTTTTTAAATAAATAAGGCATACACCACTTTTAACAGCACATTACTCAACACTAGTGAGACTCATGTTGCCTACGGTAGGACTACAGTATATAGAAAAATATGACATGACTCTCCGCCAATAATTACATATGAAGGATTGGAGGATTCTAAATTAAAACCAAAAGCCACCTCATGGGTCTCCCGGTGGCGGCCGGCACTGGTATCAAACCTGCATCTGTAGCAACGCATTTTGCACTGCGGGAGCCCCCATCCACAAAAGTATCAAAATACAGAGAGGTGTTGGTAAAGGTATATCGTCCTGCTAATAGCCCATAAATGGGCTATTATAATACTGTACATGGTGTCCAAGTCAGGATAACCAAAACATTTATTTATTAAAGACTATCAAAAAAAAATGTGGTACTTATTTATTTTGATCCAAAGCCATGAATGAGCGAGTCACTCAGCTTTTTGTAGGTGCCGGGCTATATGACTGTGCCATCAACTTGATAATTTTTCACAATATTTTGGAGTTTATTTCGTTTTCAAAAAATGAAAGTGAGCAATTGTAATCTGAATAAAGGCCCAAACATTTATTTATGTTTTTAGATGTAATACATAATACTTCTTGCTGTATTATTTGTTTTGTCTTTTCTGGTGGATTAAACTGAAAGTGCAACCAATCGCGGCCGGTTGTGATACAGCAAACCTAACATAGAAATACATTTGAAGATATAACTATCCCCCTACCCTCCTTCTAGGCAAGTCTATTGTCCAGCTACCTGCTAATAGCCATAATGGCGGTGTACAACGTGACCGTGTGTGTTTGAAAGAGTATTTTCCAGTAAGCAACAATTTGTTTATGTCACACCCTGAACGGTTTCATCTGTCTTTGTGATTGTCTCCACCCCCATCCAGGTGTCACCCATCTTCCCCATTATTTCCTGTGTATTAATACCTGTGTTCTCTGTTTGTCTGTAGCCAGTTCGTCTTGTTTTTTCAAGTCAACCAGCATTTTGTGTCTCAGCTCCTGCTTTTTCCAGTCTCTCTTTTCTCGCCCTCCTGCTTTTGACCCTTGCATGTCCTGACTCCGAGCATGCCTGCCTGACCACTCTGCCTGCCCGACCCTAAGCATGCCTGCCGACCGGTACCGTTGCCCCGCCTCTGGTTTACTGACCCCTGCCTGCCTTGAACTGTCTATTGCCTGCCCCGTTGGAATATTAAACTATTGTTTATTCAACATGGTCTGCATCTGGGTCTTACCTTCACACCTGACAGTTTACCTTCATTAGACAACTTTGTTCCAATATTTCTGTAATTCAGTAATATTTTTTCCCATAGTATTGCTTTATGGAGCCCTAACTAAATAAACATCGGATTTTGAAAGAGTATTTTTATAATTATTTCATTAACGAAAGCATTAAGATGCCATTATTGGTTACATTGTTTTAGTTTGAACGTGCAGACTGGCACTAAGAACAGCGGGAACGTCTCCCTAGTCAGCTCCATTATTAGTGCAACGCCCCTTAAAGTGCTGCTCTTTGCTACCCAGTGTGGCGGGGTGGCGGTCCACCCCCCCCCCCCTTCCCCATAGGCTAGGTCTGTCTTCTGTGCGCAGCTCTACGGCCCATCCCGTGCCCCCTGCCCTGGTGCCTTGAACCTCGTGTGCTTTCAGTGGATACAGCTGGAGAACTGCAAGGCAATCCCATTGTGCGCCACTCGGGTGCCATGACCAATATGACCCATATATATTGTCCTTCTAAAAACTGTGTTAATAATATATCTGAGAATATCCAAGGGGCTTTTACATAATTCTAAATTAATAACAATAATAATCGCTTTGTTTAAAAAAAATAACATTTTGGAGAGCCTTCCCTGTGGCTCAGTTGGTAGAGCATGGTGTGTGCAACGCCAGGGTTGTGGGTTCGATTCCCACGGGGGGCCAGTACAAAAAAGAAATGAAATGGATGAAATGTATGCATTCATTACTGTAAGTCGCTCTGGATAAGAGCGTCTGCTAAATTACTAAAATGTAAAATGTAAATGATTTTTGTTTTCAAATAACGTAAAATGTGCGAGAAAAAGGCCAATCTTGAACATGGGGTGAGACACTGTTACTAATTTGCAAATAAAGCCAGTTTGTTTTTTAGAATTATTTATGTTTTTAGAGGGAGAGAAACCAAATACCTACAGTCATCTCATGGGTCTCCCAGTTGAGACCAGCACGGGTATTGAACCAGCATCTGTAGCAACACAGCTTGCACTGCTATGCAGTGTCTTAGACCTTTGCGCCACTCAGGCACTGTACAACGTGACCGGTCGGGAGAGGGCTACAATACTACAGTAAGAGCAAAATAATCCTAACAAAATAAAATGATAAAAACCTTAGTGTAACAACAGTTTTAGTAAGTAATACTGAAGTCGTGCACAATTATCCGTTTCTATTTAGGTTTATGTCGCCCATTCATTGTCAGTTAGAGACACAGAAGGACCCAAAAGCATAATCGGTGCTCTAACTCCCCCTTGCACTGGTCTGGAGCAATGAAGTGGTGACGCAGGGTACCGTACTAAACCACAATATTACCTCTAAGTCCCGCAGCATAATAAACTTTTAGTGGAGCAACCACTGTACTAATAATGTTCAGGCTTTTGTTCTACCCTAACACACCAGAAACAACAAAAATAACACACTCACCTGATGCTCTTCTAATAAATCGACTCATCACAGGAGCTGAAAAAAAAGTGGAAAAGCGAAGTGTGAGGTGATCATATAGGATTACATTGGAATCTGTTGTGGTGAAACTGCCATGTCAGTTTGCGATATTACAACAACAAATATCACTTCAAACAACGAACACTGTTTTATTCCCTCAGACGTCATTGCATATCATTGCACACGCGTTAGAACAGCAGAGTGTGTCCTATGATTTTTTTTAAATTACTTTTCTGGAAGCTCATCTCCTCCTTTTCCGAAACAAAACCAATAACAAATGCACCTGGGGCGACCAGTGGCACCGTTTCACCTTTTGCAGATCTCAGCTTTAAGGCCAAATCAAGAAATATTGCAGTGATACCATACATGTTCTACCATTTTTTTTATCAAAGCTGGCAACTGAATGACAGGTGAAAAAGGACTCTTAACCTACTGTGGATTGTTATAACAATGTTGAACACAGATGTTACCTACTGCTGAATGCATATCCCCCCTTTTTGATAACTTCATCAATATTGCCCATGTGGAGCTAACATGGCTGCCATGGAATTGGTTGTGTCATGCAAATGCATCATAATACTTTTGGTAGAAACCGCAATGTCCAAACTCTATTATATCTTTGCTTTGCAAAACACCAGGGAAGCAAGCACCCTTTGCTAACCTAAAACTCCCAATAAGGAAGTGATGCTGAGTCCTTTAAAGTGTGTTTTGCTTGTTTGATCAAGTAACTGTCCAATGAAAATCTAACTTTTAAAAGTTCATATTCATTCAAATGTATCTATAAAGCCCTTTTTACATCAGCCGCTGTACAGAAACCTTGCCTAAAACCCCAATATTCTGTTAACTCATACCCAAATAACTCATCCTATACTTTTATTTTTGGCCAAAGCATGAATTGGAGAAAAAAACACTTCAAAAAGCCCACCTCAAACTTGTATCTCAAACAGACTGTTTAAAAAATGCTTGCTATTGCCTCATAGAGGATGATGAGCTGGCCAATCAGAGGTCTACTCGCATGAATATTTTTAATGACCGGTATACGCCCACACCATTCTATTGTTGGGGTACGCCTACATCATTCTAACACAGAAAAGCTGCCTTTTAACACACTTAATTCACATTTTATGGAAGAAAAACCATTTCCCTCATAATTCATTATAGGTCATATTTCATAGAAATCTGAAAACACTGGACAGTTACTTTAAATGAGAACAAAATGTAATCTTAGTGAACCACACCTACACATGAAAAATACCAGCCTTGTCTCATAGACTAGACGTAACATAGTAAATGTAAATCCAAAACACTCAAATTAGTATGAGATCTTACGTTTGGTAAGACAGAAGGTTACTTTTGGCAAAAACGAAAGGAGGGTGGTCGGTCGCAGTGGATGGGAGATGTATAACGCGAATGTCTAGCAACCCAAAGATTGCATGTTTGAATCTCATCATGGACAATTTTAGCTAATTAGCAACTTTGCAACGACTGAGTACTTTTTAGCTACTTAGTATGTTAGCTAACCCTTCCCCTAACCCTTTAACATTTTCACAAGTGAGTTCCACCCAGAGTGAATTTCTTTATGCACGTCATGTCAGAATGCACTCACTGTTCCAAAATGTGATTGTTACGCAACCGGACAATTAACCCGTGAGGCCTGCTAATTATCTATAGGCTATTATCTACTTGTCAAATTCAAATAATTTTAAAACAAGTTTTATTTACCTGCCATTTCCTGGTTGAAAAATTCAAATAGTTTGCCTAATTTCAGTTTTTGTGACAAAACAAGCAAGTATAGTGTAGAGAATAATTGAACCATCTAAATCGCTGTGAAATAGTTTCCATAACCCAAAGAATGTGAAATGTCAGAATAATATAAGAGAGAATGATTCATTTCAGCTTTTATTTCTTTCATCACATTCCAAGTGGGTCAGAAGTTTACATACATTAAATTATTATTTTGTAGCATTGCCTTTAAATTGTTTAACGTGAGTCAAAAGTATTCGGTAGCCTTCCACAAGCTTCCCACAATAAGTTGGGTGAATTTTGGCCCATTCCTCATGACAGAGCTGGTGTAACTGAGTCACGTTTGTAGGCCTCCTTGCTCGCACACACTTTTTCAGTTCGGCCCACAAACTTTCTATAGGATTGAGGTCAGGGCTTTGTGATGGCCACTCCAATACCTTGACTTTATTGTCCTTAAGCCATTTTGCCACAACTTTGGAAGTATGCTTGGGGTCGTTGTCCATTTGGAAGACTCATTTGCGACCAAGCTTTAACTTCCTGACTGATGTCTTGAGATGTTGCTTCAATATATCCAAATAATTTTCCTGCCTCATGATGCTATCTATTTTGTGAAGAGCACCAGTCCCTCCTGCAGCAAAGCACCCCCACAACATGATGCTGCCACCCCCGTGCTTCACGGTTGGGATGGTGTTCTTCGGCTTGCAAGCCTCCGCCTTTTTCCTCCAAAAATAACGATTGTCATTATGGCCAAACATTTCTATTTTTGTTTCATCAGACCAGAGGACATTTCTCCAAAAAGTACGATCTTTGTCCCCATGTGCAGTTGCAAACCGTAGTTTGGCTTTCTTATGGCGGTTTTGGAGCAGTGGCTTCTTCCTTGCTGAGAGGCCTTTCAGGTTATGTCGATGTAGGACTCATTTTACTGTGGATATAGATACTTTTGTACCCATTTCCTCCAGCATCTTCACAAGGTCCTTTGCTGTTGTTCTGGGATTGATTTGCACATTTCGCACCAAAGTACACTCATCTCTAGGAGACAGAACACATCTCCTTCCTTAGCGGTATGATGGCTGCGTCATCCAATGGTGTTTATGCTTGCATACTATTGTTTGTACAGATGAACGTGGTACCTTCAGGCGTTTGGAAATTGCTCGCAAGGATGAACCAGACTTGTAGAGGTCTACAATTTTTTTCCTGAGGTCTTGACTGATTTCTTTTGATTTTCCCATGATGTCAAGCAAAGAGGCACTGAGTGTGAAGGTAGGCCTTGAAATACATCCACAGGTACACCTCCAATTGATTCAAATGAGGACAGTTAGCCTATCAATCAGAAGCTTCTAATAAAGCCATGACATCATTTTCTGGAATTTTACAAGCTGTTTAAAGGCACAGTCAGCTTAGTGTATGTCAACTTCTGACCCACTGGAATTGTGATACGGTGAATAAGTGAAATAATCTGTCTGTAAAAAAATGGTTGGAAAAATTAGTTGTGTCATGCACAAAGTAGATGTCCTAACCGACTTGCCAAAACTATAGTTTGTTAACAAGAAATCTGTGGAATGGTTGAAAAACAAGTTTTAATGACTCCAACCTAGGTGTATGTAAACTTCGGACTTCAACTGTATAGGCTTAAGGCCAAGACAATAAGAAGACACAGTGGCAGAAGAAATTCAAGCACACATTTGTTTCATTACAAAACCGGAGAGCGACATCTGTCCGGTGAAGTACACAAAACATATTGCATGTAACAAAGAGTTACATTACCTACAGCATGGTCAAGCAAAGTAATGTTTCCAACATTTACGGACTACTAAACAACTAGATTTAGAACCACAGAGTTGGTTCTAAAGAAAACAGGAGCTGCCTCCACTATTCAAGTACCATTTCAACATCTAATCACATATCCTTAGTCTAAAACACTGACCAACTAAAAAAATACCAAAAACGAGTTAGTCAACGTAATCCAATGACAGTATGATGTGGCTCTCCATGGTATTGATTTCTGTGTGTGTCTGTGTGTGTGTGTGTGTGCGTGCATGCATGCAAGTAGAAAAAAACATGTTTACTCACCCTACTTGTAGAGAAATGCCAATACCATCCTCCTCTTTCAGGTTGCCTAAATGGTCTGTGACTCATACAGCACACACTTTTAGTTTTTGTTGTCCTAGGCTACCAGGCGTAAAATACTTGCTCGCTAGCCTAACTTCCTTTCATGGGCAACGATACACCAGGCCAGCTAGTTAGAATCACCTTTGGAAATGATTACAGCTGTGAGTCTGAAAGAGCTTTGCACTCCGGGATTGTACCATACAGTATGTGACTCACCACCTGGATTCGGTTTTATGTAGCAAAATGTGAAATTGTGTTTTTTACATTAGATAAAAGTAGAAACTCAGAGCTACAAAATGGTATATTGTACACTGCATTTGAAGAACAATCGGAAAGTCATTCTGCTTTGAAAGTTGATCAACTTGTAAACTCACTTGAGAAAATAGCCTTTGAATGTTTTGGTATCTAGTGAAGAGCTCTTTGTCTATACCCATTCAGCATTGTTCACACCCTCTTAAGCTTTGGCAACACCCATCTCTTTTCGCTCTCGGAGCGCACACTTGACGCTATGGCCAATGACTTGTTTACCTCTGGATAACATGAAAACAGCTTAACCAGCTCTGCTGGCAAAATTTCATTACACTTTTTTGTAGACGTTTACTGACACCAGCCATATTCAACGGGTGTTGTACACACGTCACGTAACGTTAGCTAATGAGCCAACCAGCTGACATTAGCTAGTTAAACAACAATGAACAAAGTGCCAACACTGCCTAACATTAGGCTCTAACTAGAAAAGCAAACAGCTCTGGGAAACAAATAATTAATGTCCACTAGGGAGCCAGCCAGCTAACGTTAGCTAGCTAACAGTACACTTTAGCATAAGACATATAGCTAGGTAAACAATGACCCTAGCTAGGTAAACAACTAAGGTTATATATGTAACCACGTTATGTGAGCTACATGGATCACTAATATATTGATATCACTCCGCGGCGGAGGGATACATCCGAGGTGAGAATTTACAGATTTACTCCCGTGTACACCTGTGTCATGGCTGGGGTTTGCCCATATATATACACACACATACCCCATGGCCATGACACACATTCTCTACAAAATTTTTGAGGCACATCTAGCCCCGTAGGGGATTGGAGTGATCTATATAGCTCACATAACCGTGATTACATAAGTAACCTTTTATGTTTCACAATATTGGATCACTCCAATATATTGGTATACCCCCAGAAGGGGAGGCGACGCCCAGGACCGCTGAACCAACCACAGAGGGAGGTGCCACATTTACCCGATAATACCTAGCAAAGGTGCAAGAGAAAGCCCAGCTGGCCACAGCACAGATATCAACGAGGGGCATTCTCCTCAGTATAGCCCAGGACGCAGCCACACCTCGTTTTGAATGCGCTACCACAGATCCCAGCACTGGCCTGCCAGCCAGGCGGTATGCTGTCGTAATCGTGTCCACGATCCAGTAAGAGAGCCTCTGCTTTGATAACCCAGCCCCCAGGACTCTCTCACCATAGCAGACAAAGGAGGATATACTGCACCCCGCATGACTCGGGCACAACCTCAATACCAGTGCACCAAGAGCAGAACATCCGCCAGTGCAACTGGTATGCTGCGGTTGTAGCCGATGCCCTTGCACTCTGCATGGTGTACATTACGCCCTCCTGTAGTCCTAACATGGACCATTGGTGCCGTTCAGCAGCCAAGTCCACAGACTGAGGCGGTGCGGTCTCGGATGCCACAGAGTTCCCCCGGCCTAAGACATCATGTCGGGTCTCAGGGGCAGTTGCTAAGGTGTCCCAGACAACAGGGACAGGAGAAGGCTGAACCAGGGTTGTCTTGGCCAGTATGGGGCCACCAGCAGGAGATGATGCTCCGCCATCCTGGTCCTGTCCAGCACAGCCTGGATCAGGGGAAAAGGGGGGAATGCGTAAAGCACCAGCCCTGGCCAATCGTGAGCCAGAACATCCAAGCCCAGAGGCCCTGGTTGCTCCGACATGGAGTACCACATGTGGCAGTGTGTATTGTCCAGGGAGGAAAACAGGTCCACCTGCACCCTCCCGAACTTGTCCCACAGGTGCTGCACTACCTGGGGATGTAGGCTCCAGTCCCAAGGGGGCAGGCCCTCCCTTGAGAGCATATCCACTGCCACATTCAGGATGCCAGGTACATGCCCTCCGCATAGAGACTCTAGACGTCCCTGAGCCCAGAGGAGGAGCTCCCGTGCCATAAGATGGAGGTGGTGGGACCTCAGTCCACCCTGATGGTTGATGTAAGCCACCACTGTGGTGTTGTCCATAATCTCACCAGGACATGTCTTCCCTTCAGATGTGGAAGGAAAGACCGCAGGGCCAGCAGTACAGCTCTTAGCTCTAGTGTATTGATGTGCCTGCTGCAACAAGGGGGTGGCCAACAGCCGCTGGCCGACCTGCCCTTGGTCAGCCGATCTGGGAGGTGTCTGTGCTGACCAGCTCCAGGCTGCACATCCTCAGCATCTCCACCCCACCTGAGAAAAAGGAGCAACAGCGCCACCTCAATAATGCCCTGAGGCACTGTGCGGTCACCCGCAGTTGAAGGTGGCACGTCGGGTGCAGCCGGAGGGAGTTGAACCACCATTGAAGAGGCCAGAGATGGAGCAGGCTCAGGGGAATCAGCAACGAGGCTACCGTCAGCAAGCACAATAGGCGTTTGCAGGTTAGAGCGGATACGACCCGCACCTGCCGAAAGTGGTCGAGGCAAGATAGGATCGCCTGAACCCTTCTGGTGGGCAGGCGTGCTCCCATGAGGACTGAGTCTAGTTCCATGTCAATGAAGGCCCCCCTCTGGGTGGGCGTCAGACAACTCTTGTTGTTTACAGTAATGCCCAGCCCGCCGATGTGGGTCAGGAGCATGTCTCTGTCTGACAGGACCTAGGTCTTGGTCGGGGCACAAATCAGCCAATCGTCCAGGTAATTGAGGATCAACAATCCTCGGGACGTGAGAGGTGCCAGGACAGCGTCCATGCACTTTGTGAAAGTGTGGGGTGCCAAGGAGAGGCCGAAGGGAAGAACCATGAATTCGTAAGCCGTCCCTTCGAAGCGAATCGGAGGTACTGCCAATGAGCTGGGTGAACAGGAACATGGAAGTATGCATCTCTCAGGTCCAGGTTCACAAACCACTGGTCCCTGGACACGGCCTGCAACACACTGGCTGGGGACAGCATGTGGAACCTCAGTACTTCAAGCACCCATTGAGGTTGTGGAGGTCCAGAATCGGTCGAAACCCTCCGTCTCTTTTTGGGACAACAAAATAAGTGGAGTAGAACCCACCTAGCCATTCTGATGTCTCGATCCTGCCAATGGCACCCTTGTCCAGGAGTGAGGAGATCTCCAGCCACAGGGTTTTCTTCAGGGGTACCGACACCAGAATTGGTGTCGGTACCCCTCGAGCATTGTGGATAACACCCAGGGGAACTCCACACCCTCCTCCCACTTTGCCCTTTGAGACCGGGAGAAGCGGCCGGGGCCAGCGAAGGGTGTGTCAGGGGTCCTGCCGGGGCCCGCCTTTCCTCTGGCACCCCGAGCACCTGGGTCCCTCAGACACGTCCCTATGGCGGTGATGGTTGACAGGTTGTTGCTCCACCGCACGCTGTGCCCCTTCCCCGCTGTCGTCCCTTAGCATTACGCGATGGGGCAGGAGAGGGACCCCACCATCATTCGGGTGCAGGTGGGTGGTGACGGTCTGTCTGCCTTGGACCCAAGGCCTGAGGAGGCGTCATGAACCGTCTCAGGGTCTCCCGGTCCCTACGAACTTTGTTGGTCTGCTCCAGAACGTCATCAACCCCTGGGCCATACATCAGCACTGGGGTGATGGGGAGAGTGGCAAATGTGCTCTGGAGAGCAGCTGGCAGATGGGTTTGGGCCAGCCAGAGATGGTGCCGGGAGTTAACCACCTGCGCCATGGCCCATCCGTTGGCGCGGACCACATCCCTCTGGATCTTGGAAAGCTGGCGAGACACCTCCGCTCTGTGCCCTCCTGCAGACGGGGCAACAGAGTCTGCAGGTAGGCCTGCAGCAGCATGGCCACGTTGGTAAGGTGGCCAAGAGAGCAGAGGGACCCATGTGGTTTTCAAGTCCGCATCAAAGACTCTGGAGGGCTTCAGTCGCGGGTTCAGCCCTATAATCTCCTGGTCCGGGAGGACCATGGCAGCTCTCATGGTATCCATGGTCGGGTACTCCTGGAGGCCAAGTGACTCTGCACCTGCAACATAACTCCATGGTCCAGTCTCTGTTGTGAGTCGGAAGCGCCCCCTGGCAGAGGCCCAACTCTCCCGCAAGGCCTCACAGAACTTAGCAGAGATGGGGACAGATGGAGAGTCCTTACTGTCCAGTTTTGATGTCCAGTGCAGTGGCTACCCGAGTGAGTAGGCTCCTAATAGCCTCTCGATCCGCTGGGGGCCATGAAGCCCCGCTGTCGGCTTCTGATGGCTTGTCAGCCTGGTAGCCCCACTCACAGTGGTGAACAGTGCCAGCATCGTCCCCCAGGAACAGCCTATCACTGGCCAACAGGGAACAGCTGTTGTTGCCATCAAAGCTATCAACCTCCTGCCGCAGGGCATGCGACCTCCATTCAAGGTGGTCCCAGCGGCTGACTCCTGCCCCCGTCCAGGACTGGCAGCAGATGAGCTCTGCCTACGCTGGCTCCAGCCACGCTTCCTGGGAGGGGTACTGGGCCCAGGAGAGAGACTAACAGCTCGCTGGCGCACCACTCCTGAGGGAGGGAGCTCGTCCCCAGCCTGAGCCCCAGCCTTGCCGATCCACTCGCACATGGCCTCCAATCGCGCCAGGCGATGGCGTTTTGAGAGCACCACACAAAACATGCAGCCAGTAGGGCGTTCCACCGCCCTCTCCACGTGGCTCAAACCTAGGCAGTGCATACACAAGGTATGTGAATTCTCAGGGGGAATGCCACCATCACACCTGTCACAAAGGGAAGCCATAAGGTCAGCCAAGCTAACAAGGCCACGGAGCAGGGGTCCGATGCCCTGGAAGAGCTTATGTCGTGACCTTCTTGAAGGAATAGGAACCTGGTGAAAGAAAAATGACCCAGTACCTCTGCAAAAAACGGGGAAGACCCGTGTGGGAAAAGGCCACTCAATATTGTCTTGGTAAGCAACTCCAGTGTATATTTGGCTTTGTGTTTTAGGTTATTGTCCTGCTGAAAGGTGAATTTGTCTCCCAGTGTCTGTTGGAAAGCAGACTAAACCAGGTTTTCCTCTAGAATTTTGCCTGTGCATTGCTCAATTCCATTTATTTTTATCAACCAAAAAAACTCCCTAGTACTTGCCGATGACAAGCATAACTATAACATGATGCAGCCATCATCATGCTTGAAAATATGAGAGTGGTACTCGGTGATGTGATGTGTTGGATTTGTCCCTTTGTATTCAGGAAATCATTTTCTTTGCCATTTTTTGCAGTTTTACTTTAGTGCCTTATTGCAAAGAGGACGCACGATTTGGAATATTTGTATTCTGTACAGGCTTCCTTTTCACTCTGTCATTTAGGTTAGTATTGTGGAGTAACTACAATGTTGTTGAACCATCCTCAGCGTTCTCCTATTACAACCATTAAACTCTAACTGTTTTAAAGTCACCATTGGCTTCATGGTGAAATCCCTGAGTGGTTTCCTTCCTCTCCGGCAACTGAGTTAGGAAGGACGCCTGTATCTGTAGTGACTGGGTGTATTGATACATCATGCAAAGTGTAATTAATAACTTCACCACGCTCAAAGGGATATTCAATGTCTGCTTTTCTTTTTTACCCATCTACCAATACGTGCCCTTCTTTGCGAGGCATTGGAAAAACTCCCTGGTCTTTGTGGTTGAATCTGTGTTTGAAATCCACTGCTCGACTAAGGGACCTTACATATAGTTAGTTGTATGTATGTATGGGGTACAGAGATGAGGTAGACATTCAAAAATCACGTTAAACACTATTATTGCACACAGAGTTTACTCCTGAACTTATTTAGGCTGGCCATAACAAAGGGGTTGAATACTTAGACTCAAGACATTTCAGCTTTTCTTTTGAAATTAATTTGTACACAATTCTAAAAACCTAATTCCACTTTGACATTATGGGGTGTTGTTTTTAGGCCAATGACACCTTTCTCTGTCCAGTTTCAACTGAAATTGTCCAACATGAACTGCACTAGCTAGCTAACTAGCTTAGCTCGTCGCTAGCTTGGTTAGCTAGCTAGCTTGGTAATACATGGTTGGCACATTTTTATTTCACCTTTATTTAACCAGGTAGGCCAGTTGAGAACAAGTTCTCATTTACAACTGCAACCTGGCCAAGATAAAGCAAAGCAGTGCGACAAAAACAACAACAGAGTTACACAAACAAATGTACAGTCAATAACACAAAATAAAAGAAATAGAAAGATCTATGTACAGTGTGTGCAAATGTAGAAGAGTAGGGGAGGTAAGCAATAAATAGGCCATAGAGGAGAAAATAATTACAATTTAGCATTAATACTGGAGTGATAGATGTGCAGATGATGATGTGCAAGTAGAGATACTGGGGTTCAAAAGAGCAAGAGGGTAAGTAATACTATGGGGAGGAGGTAGTTGGGTGTGCTATTTACAGATTGGCTGTGTACAGGTACAGTTTTAGGTAAGCTGCTCTGACAGCTGATGCTTAAAGTTAGAGAAGGAGATATAAGACTCCAGCTTCAGAGATTTTTGCAATTCATTCCAGTCATTGGCAGCAGAGAAATGGAAGGAAAGGCGGCCAAAGGGGGTGTTGGCTTTGGGGATGACCAGTGCAATATACCTGCTGGAGCGCGTGTTACGGGTGGGTGTTGCTATGGTGACCAGTGTGCTGAGATAAGGTGGGGCTTTACTTAGCAAAGACTTATAGATGACCTGGAGCCAGTGGGTTTGGCGACGGATATGTAGTGAGGGCCAGCCAACGAGAGCATACAAATCGCAGTGGTGGGTAGTATATGGGGCTTTGGTGATAAAACAGATGGCACTGTGATAGTCTACATCTAGTTTGCTGAGTAGAGTTGTAGGGGCTATTTTGTAAATGACATCGCCAAAGTCAAGGATCGGTAGGATAGTCAGTTTTACGAGGGTATGTTTGGCGGCATGAGTGAAGGAGGCTTTGTTAGCGAAATAGGAAAAGGGGTTGAATACTCTAGCCGATTCTAGATTTAATTTTGGATTGGAGATGCTTAATGTGAGTCTGGAAGGAGAGTTTACAGTCTAACCAGACACCTATGTATTTGTAGTTGTCCAAATAGGCAACAGTTTAGGTAGCTAGCTAAATTGTACAGCCAGCATTTTGTCTATAGTGATGCTGTTACAATTACCAAACATTTGGATAAACAAATAATTTATCAAAATATGATGTATGGACAGGATCCGATGTTGCAGCAATTCGACCATGAAGGCCTGAGTCACAGTCTCCTCTGAACAGTTGATGTGTCTGTTACTTGAACTCTGTGAAGCATTTATTTGGGCTGCAATTTCTGAGGCTGGTAACTCTATAATCAACCTGTCCTCAGCAGCAGAGGTAACTCTGAGTCTTCCCTTCCTGTGGCGGTCCTCATTAGAGCCAGATTCATCATTGTGCTTGATGCTTTTTGTGACTGCACTTGATGAAACATTCAAAGTTCTTGAAATATTCCGGATTGACTGACCTTCATGTCTTAAGGTAATGGACTGTCATTTCTCTTTGCTTATTTGAGATGTTCTTGCCATAATATGGACTTGGTCTTTTACCAAATAGGGCTATCTTCTGTATACCACCCCTACCACCCCCGCATTAAGAAGGAAAGAAATTCCACAAATTAACTTTTAAGAAGGCAATCCTGTTAACTGAAATGCATTCCAGGTGACTACCTCATGAAGCTGGTTGAGAGAATGCCAAGAGTGTGCAAAGCTGTCATCAAGGCAAAGGGTGGCTATTTAAAGAATCCCAAATATAAAAATATATTTTGATTTGTTTAACACTTTTTTGGTTACTACGTAATTCCATGTGTTATTTCATAGTTTTTATATCTTCACTATTATTCTGCAATGTAGGAAAGAGTAAAAATAAAAAACCTTTGAATGAGTAGGTGTTCTAAAACCTTTGTGCATAGAGTTTTATTTCATTCTATTTGTTAGGTAAATTAAATCATTAGAGCTCCACCCTGTTTTGAGCCCCACCAGTTTAGCAAAAACTAAATAAATTGTTGCCTGTTTTACATGTTTTTTTGGCATTAATACGTGTCACATATATTACAAACACAGCCCCAAAAAAATATACTAAAAAAATGTATTATGAGTTAATAAAGCCGTATACAAACATGTTCCCTTTTTTGATTTCTTGAGTAAGGCAGCTCCAAAATGCAGGTGTTTCAGCCTAGTTCAGTGCTTTCTGTGGTGGAAGGGCAGCCAGCGGAAAATATAGAGCGTAGGGGTTGGTAATCTTCTCCAGTTGTGCAGTGATTGGCTCAGTGTTCTGTCACTCATGGGGACACTATGTCACCACAAAATCTACAGGGAGAGCTCGAAAGTTCAAGCCCCCTTGGGTGCTGCCATAGATTTACTTTAGAAGTGCCCATCCAAGAAGGCTCAAGTTCATTGGTCACAGATAAAATGACGTCAAATCACGTTATATCTACCGTAGCTTTGATTGGACTGATCATGTAAACATTATACTTTCAAAATCTTAGCTAACAAGCTAGACATGCAGTAATAATCATGAATCACATCGCTAATCTACTGGAAAATCCCCTTTCAATCCTTGTCAATCCTTGTGAAGAGAAATTATAGATAAAACGTATCGGTGCTCATCGGCCATGAAGATTACACAACAAGTTGGAAATCGCAAATTCAACATTGAGTGGTTTGGAAGGAATCAGAGGCTAACTGCAAGCATTGCAAAGCAATCACTAGTATGCTTCCCCTGCCTGCTATTCGGTGGAGTGTGTGGTCCAAGTCTGGGTTAAAAGGTCTCTTTTCCAAGCTTAAAAAGGATAAACATTCACACCCAACACCATGGGGTAGAAAAGGTTGAATACATTGGCCATGCTGTCAATCCAGCATGACTTCTGCCGCGTTCAAAACAACTGGAAACTCGGAACAGGGAAGTCTCAGACTTCAGTGATGTCAAGACACCTGGGAACTGTGAAACAATTTGCTCCGACTGGGAAAATACGTTTTGAACGAACGGTCATCCAACTCAGAATTCCAAGTCGGGAACTCTGGCCTCTTTCTAGAGCTCTGACCTGAAGAACACTGACATGATTCAACCTCCCCCCCACCCCCCAGAGTTCCCAGTTGTCTTGAAAGCACCATAAATACCGAGAATGTCAGACTTTGATGACAAAGTTTCATGACAAAATTTGCCCACAAGAAGGACCGCAGTGCCACCTTCCTGTTCAAGTGAGCACAGCACAACGATGAGGCCAAAAATGTCTTGTATGCTGCTGCATAAATTATGTAATATGCCAGGGAGATATGTATACTGTAGCTAAGAAAGTAATACTACGTGTATGTTGTATAGTAAGCTGTTAGTAGCCCATGTGCCTCACCCTAATAATTTGGTCCATTTCCCCCTCATAACTTAGCCTACTGTTTTAACTTGGTGGTGCACATGTAGCCTATAGCCTGTTTCAGAGAAATGTAATCGAATAATGTCTGCTTATATGCTCCCTTTATTTATCCTACAGTTCTGACTTGGTGTACAGGGAGAATACTGCAAGAACGACCCATGTTCTGAATTCTGTCAATGTACATTTCGAAAGTGCTGAACAAATAGTTATTTTGACTACGTCTGTCTTAGCTCGCTCATTAATGTCTTAATCGAAATTACGCATTACTTCTTATCCGCTCATCGTTCCATTATGCCATAGTTTGTATGTCTCAATTATCAGTAGAAACCACATTTGTTTAAGCGAGTCAGCAATATCAGCTATGTTTTTTTTAAAGGCAGTGAATTAGGCTGAATTAAAGGTTTCGCTAACAGCCAGGTGTAGCAGTGGTAAGGATTTATTTACTCTATGGTGCTGAAAAGAAAGCTCTGCTGTTGAGACAGCTTTATGTAGCACCGTTTGTCACTGTTATAGTGCAATTAATGGATTGTTTAGTGTTGTGTAGTGGCTTTGCTGGCATGCATCTACAAATATATATATATTTTTTCCCCCACCAAGATTTACATGCTAAAATCGCCACTACTAAGGTTTATGTGGTTTTCATGGAGGACTGTGTACTCTATTGTTGCTCTAACTCCCTCTGTAGTAACTTGGACTATATGCATTGTGTAAGCCTAATGATGTCAAATGAAATTCTCAGGAATCAGAATAAACTGTTGGCTAGAGATCGAATGCTACACAGTATGTTCATTACGTGTCAATCAGACGCCATCACCATGTCCATATTTGGCGTATGACAGCCCAGACAGAATCATCATGGCATGGTGTTGTTACAATGTGGAAAACAATTTGAAAGCTCATCACACATCACTGGCTACAGTGGCTACATTTAAGAGGAAAACATGTTGCAATTGTAGAATTCCATTCCATCTCATATACAATTTATTCTGTTCCATTCCGATATTCCACTGGCTGAGTAATATAATAGAAATTGAATACAATATAATAGAATGGAGCTCAACATTGTTATTATTCATTTATTAGCCTACCTGTGAATTCCTCATCGTCACTCTCCTCCTCTCCATTTTCAGAATCAATCTGCATGGCTTCCTCAATGAAATTGACCGCTTTCCCACTGGGTCTCGTGGCCGAATTTTGGTCATTGCCAATCGCGGCTCCTCTAATTTCACTGTCCTTCAGTTGGGTGAAATACTGCAAAGCAAACTCGAGCAAATCTCCCGGCTGATTCCTCAGCACTTCCACGGTAAAGCTCTGCAACAGCTCCGTCAATCCTTCAGGAATTTCTATACTCATTCCTGATGTCAAATCTATGAGAAATACGAATAAAATGTATATCTTTGTGCTTCCAACAAATGAAAGAATTCTATTCAATTCTACTCAAAGCAAAATACAGATTTATTTTCTTTACTAAGATATGCGCTTAATTGCCCGGGGAATGTTGTATAATCCCCATGCAATGCAGATAATCCTTTCAATGTGCTGAATGAAAATGGCTCTGAATTCTTTGGACTCAGCATCTTCTGCTGCTTCTGGCTACACATGTGACCAAAGAAACCATGGCAACCACCATCCCAGAGATTGCGTATGAGAGCGAGCTGCAGCAATGCAATGGATGGCAAAAACTGCAGTGGCATAATGTTGTAGGCCTAATGAACTCTGCAATTGAGGGCAAAAACTGCAGTGGCATACTATTGTAGGCTAAATCAGATGACAGCTATTACATCAATGCTGCTTAATAAATTATACAGTCAAACTATTTTCATTATGTAAATCAAACATTTTTACTTAATATGTGTGCAACATTCACCAATGCCTTGTGCACACCAGTTGCATCAAAATCCATTCATTTCAATGGGATACAATCCGCACTGCTGCGACTCATCTGGTAGACATCTGCCAAACTAGGCTGCAGTGAATTTTTACAATTTGTAGGTTGTATTGACGTGCGGCAGAGATATGTATATAATGACGAGATGCTCATGTCTCCACCCTAACAATGTGAGTCATCCCAAAGGCGGCAAGGCAGGTAACAAGTTTAGGTCCAAAATTAGCCCATAGGAACGCTTAGGGTTTATTATGGACAGATTTTGGTGAGAGTGAAACCTCTCGCTTCGCCGCTTCCTCTCTGTGTAGGGTCTTACATGCTGACCAATTATTGCAAAAATAAATTTAAACATACATGTTATTCAATTATTGCGCTAACGAGCGTATGCGTTGCCAAGTGGTAAAAGAGAATTCAGTTCTATTCGTGACGCGGCATAATCCCAAACGCAAGTCTTGCCTCTCCCATCTCATTGGTTTATAGAAGCAGATAGACACGTGCCATCTCCTCATTGGTTATACCCACGTGTGTGATTGAAAGACGAACTTCGGTCGGATGGTCGTGGTAATACACCCATGAAAGTTAGATGCCAATCGCCATTTGAAGTACAAAGAAGAAAAAGCCTGGAAGGAGGAGAGATGACTACAAACGATTCGGTTGACTGGTTTATGTGTGGATTAATTGTCAGAGTAGAGGACCTTGTGCATTTCAGGTAAAATAACGTTTATATCCCAGGACAAATTAGCTAGCAACTGCCAACTGCCAGTTGCTAGCTAAATTGCTATAAAATGTTTAATGCTTTTCGACCTTTCCCCAAATTAATATAATTGGTTCATAGTTTGTTTTGATATTTCAACCTGCATGTCGTGATCACGTTTGGTGTGGGGGGGGACAAGATCAATTTGCACGCGCATGGCCGGATTGGGTAGGTGACCACACCGCTTGCGTTGCAAAATAAATTTAAACATATATGTTATTCAATTATTGCACCCACACTGCTCACACGCGCCAACAAGATTATGCGTTGCCAAGTGCTAAAATAGAAGTCAGTTCTATTTTTGACTCTGAATGCAGTACAAGTCCTGCCTCTCCCATCTCTTCATTTGTTTATAGAAGCAGATACACACGTGCCATCTCATTGGTTATACCCACGTGGGTGATTGAAAGATGAACTGAGTTCGGTCGGTCGTGGTAACTATGAAAGTTAGAGGCCAGTCTATAAAAAAATAAAGCCCAAAGAAGAAAAAGCCTGGAAGTAGAGATGACTAGAAACGAGTCGGTTGACCGTTTTGTGTGTGGATTAATTGTCGGAGTAGAGGACCTTGTGCATTTCAGGTAAAATAACTCCACGTTTATATCCCAGGACAAATTAGCTAGCAACAGCAAGCTAGCTAAATTGCCATAAATGTTTAATGCTTTTCAACCTGTCCCCAAATTAAAATAATTGGTTCAGAGTCGTGATCGCGTTTGGTGTAGGGGGACAAAATCAATTTGCGCACGATTTGGGTACGGTGTAAGAAACTGAAGTAGATTAACCACAGAAGGTGCTTACGTGTAACTTTCTGTTTCTGGGATAGCAACAAGATTTTTTTTTAAATGGGATTTATTGAATATATACAAGGGAATGGTTTTGGAAGTATAAGGACCATATCTTTCATATCAGTGAGAAATAATTTTCACAAACAAAAGGTTAAATTGATACACACCTTGATAGGGTTATTGTTCCCACATGGCCATATGTTACAGCGCTTGTTTATGGAAGACAGGCGGAAGACAAGAGGCAACCACCTGTGCTTTTTAGTGATCTAGCATGCTCCGAACACCGGTGTGTAAGTGTAACTTGGGAAGTGTAGTTTCGTCGGATGGTTTTCGAGAGCTAGGGGGATCATCAGCTGCTAGTCAACTATGCCTGTTTAGAGTGTTCTGACGGTACTTTTGACATGACCGAGGCAAGTTTGACCTCTTACTTGCCAAGATAGGAGCAAGCGTCGCTAGGATGGAGACCAACTACCACAACTCCAGCTGAAAGGCTCACAATTTGTGTATTTACCTAATAGTTGGCTGCTGATTACAAAATTGCCCATGGTAAATTAAACTATCAACATTGGAAGCTGAAATGTACTAGCCTATAATGAGTTTGGTGTAGCCTACACTACAGCATGGAGCAATAGTTTGCCCATGGTACATGAAACGATCAACGTTGGAAGCTGAAATTGAATAGCATAATGACTTTGGTATACTGGTAGCCTGCAATGGAATAGGCTACAGCATGGATGAAATGGTTTTGCCCATGTACCATGGGCAAACTATCAACTTTGGAAGCTGAAATGAAGTTGTGTATAGCCTACAATACATCATGGATGTAACAATAGTTTGCCAGATTATAATTTGAGGCAATGGTGAATAGATTAGGCCTACTGTTTAGATTGAATGAATTTATTAAAAAAATATATATATATTTGTTGCAGATTCCTGGCAACTGGGGACTAGTGTATGGTATAATGCCCTTAAACTCAACTCTGGAACTCAAAGCCAGTTCCACTGCATTTTTTTTTCTCCATTGTTCCCCTCTAATCTTGGACACCAGGTAGGTACAATTAATTATCAGTTAGAACAGAAAACCAGCAGGCTCCAGACCTCGTAGGGTAGAGTGGAATACTCCTGGTATAGTTTATATACATGTCACAGGTGTGACTCATTTGCATGTTTAACCTAACAAGAATTTCTATTGGTTAATTGCCTTGTCATGTGATTTGAGCTGCATGTATTTAAACCCATCTTTGTGTTTCTTTGGCAGCTGCCCACAGGAAGTGAATGCAGTCTGGAGCCTAGGTTTTACCTGAGCATGTGATGGCTTCTTTTGGTAAAAGCACATGGCTAAATGGAGTTTGTTTGAGCTGAAGCGAGATCGCATCCTGAGCCCCTTTTTGTTGGTGTGGTTATGTATTTTAACTAGCGTGGTTTTAAGAGTAAGATACAGTGCATTTGAAAAGTTCAGACCTCTTGATTTTTTTCCACATTTTGTTACATTACAGCCTTATTCTAAAATTGCTTACATTCCCTCCCTCCCCCTCCCCTCAAATCTACACACAATACCCCACAATGACAAATCAAAAACAGGTTTTTAGGTCTGACGCTACAATCTTGGCACACCTGTATTTGGGGAGTTTCTCCCATTTTCTTCTCTGTAGATTCGCTCAAGCTCTGTCAGGTTGGATGGGGAGCGTCGCTGCACAGCTATTTTCAGGTCTCTCCAGAGATGTTCGATCGGGTTCAAGTCCGGGCTCTGGCTGGGCCACTCAAGGACATTCAGAGATTTGTCCCAAAGCCTCTCCTGCGTTGTCTTGGTTGTGTGCTTAAGGTTGTTGTCCTGTTGGAAGGTGAACCTTCACCCCAGTCTTAGGCCCTGAGTGCTCTGGAGCAGGTTTTCATCAAGGATCTCTGTACTTTGCTCTGTTCATCTTACCTCGATCCTGACTAGTCTCCCAGTCCCTGAAAAACATACCCACAGCATGATACTGCCACCACCATGCTTCACCAGAGGGATGGTGCCAGGTTTCCTCCAGATGCGAACTTTGGCATTCAGGCCAAAGAGTTCAATCTTGGTTTCATCAGACCAGAGAATTGTGTTTCTCATGGTCCGAGAGTCATTTAGGTGCCTTTTGGTATATTCCAAGTGGGCTGTCATTTGCCTTTTACTGAGTGGCTTCCGAACTGGCCACTACCATAAAGTCCTGATTGGTAGAGTGCTCTAAAGATGGTTGTCTATCGGGAAGGTTCTCCCATCTCTACAGAGGAACTCTGGAGATCTTTCCGGTTCTTAGTCACCTCCCTGACCAAGGCCCTTCTCCCCCGATTGCTCAGTTTGACTGGGCGGCCAGCTCAAGCAAATGTCTTGATTTTTCCAAACTTCTTCCATTTAAGAATGGAGGCCACTGTGTTCTTGGGGACCTTCACTGCTACAGACATTTTTTGGTGACCTTCCCCAGATCTGTGCCTCGACATAATCCTGTCTCAGAGCTCTGCAGATAATTCCTTCGACCTCATGGCTTGGTTTTTGATCTGACGCGCACAGTCAACTGTGGGACCTTATATAGACAGGTGTGCCTTTCCAAATCATGGCCGATCAATTTAATTTACCACAGGTGGACTCAAATCAAGTTGTAGAAACATCTCAAAGATGATCAATTTCGAGTCTCATAGCAAAGGGTCTGAATAGTTATGTCAAGGTATTTGTTTTTGATGAACTTGCCAACATTTCTAAAAACCTGTTTTTGCTTTGTTATTATGGGGAATTGTTCAGTCGCAAAAACTGTCTCTCGAGGACCGCCACAGGAAAGGAAGACCTAGAGTTACCTATGCCGCAGAGGATAAGTTCATTAGAGTTACCAGCCTCAGAAATTGCAGCCCAAATAATTTCTTCAGAGTTCTATTAACATACATCACCATCAACTGTTCAGAGGAGACTGAATCAGGCCTTCATTGTCAAATTGCTGCAAATAAACCACTACTAAAGGACACCAATAAGAAGAGACTTGCTTGGGCCAAGAAACACGAGCAATGACATTAGACCGGTGGACATTTGTCCTTGGGTCTGACGAGTCCAATTTTGATATTTGTTTCAACTGCCGTGTCTTTGTGAGACGCAGAGTAGGTGACCGGAGGATCTCCGGATGTGTGGTTCCAACTGTGAAGCATGGAGGAGGTATGATGGTGTGGGGGTGCTTTGCTGGTGACACAGTGAGTGATTTAGAATTCAAGGCATACTTACCCAGCATGGCTACCACAGCATTCTGCAGCAATACGCCATCCCATCTGGTTTGCGCTACTAGTGGGACTATAATTTGTTTTTCAACAGGACATTGACCAAACACACCTCCAGGTTGTGTAAGGGCTATTTGACCAAGAAGGAGAGTGATTGAGTGCATCAGACGGTTTGGCATGAGTTGGACCGCAGATTGAAGGAAAAGCAACCAACAAGTGCTCAGCATATGGGAAATCCTTCAAGACTGTTGGAAAGCATTGCAGGTGAAGCTGGTTGAGAGAATGCCAAGCGTGTGCAAGCGCTGTCAAGGCAAAGGGTGGCTACTTTGAAAAATACTTTTTTGGTTACTACATGATTCCTTGTGTTATTTCAGTTGATGTCTTCAATATTATTCTACAATGTAGAAAATAGTACAAATAAAGAAAAACACTGAGTAATGAGTAAGTGTCCAAACTTTTGACTGGTACTGTATACAGTTGAAGTCGAAAGTTTACATACACCTTAGCCAAACACATTTAAACTCAGTTTCACAATTCCTGACATTTAATCCCCGTAAAAATTCCCTGTCTTAGGTCAGTTAGGATCAACACTTTTTATTTCATCACACTCCCAGTGGGTCAGAAATGTACATGCACTCAATTAGTATTGGGTAGCATTGCCTTTAAATTGTTTAACTTGGGTCAAACGTTTCGGGTAGCCTTCCACAAGTTGTGTGAATTTTGGCCCATTCCTCCTGACAGAGCTGGTATAACTGAGTCAGGTTTGTAGGCCTCCTTGCTCACACGCTTTTTCAGTTTGGCCCACAAATTTTCCAATGGATTGATGTCAGGGCTTTGTGATGGCCACTCCAAGACCTTGATTTTGTTGTCCTTAAGCCCTTTTGCCTCAATTTTGGAAGTATGCTTGGGGTCATTGTCCATTTGGAAGACCCATTTTTGACCAAGCTTTAACTTCCTGACTGCCGTGTTGAGATGTTGCTCCAATATTTCCACATAATTTTCCTTCCTTGTAATGCCATCTATTTTGTGAAGTGCACTAGTCCCTCCTACAGCAAAGCACCCCTACAACGTGATGCTGCCACCCCCAGGCTTCACGGTTGGGATGGTGTTCTTCGGCTTGCAAGCCTCCCTTTTTCCTCCAATGATGGTCATTATGGCCAAACAGTTCTATTTTTGTTTCATCAGACCAGAGGACATTTCTCCAAAAAGTACGATCTTTGTCCCCATGTGCAGTTGCAAACCGTAGTCTGGCTTTTTTATGGCGGTTTTGGAGCAGTGGCTTCTTCCTTGCTGAGCAGCCTTTCAGGTTGTCGATATAGGACTTGTTTTACTGTGGATAGAGATACTTTTGTACCCGTTTCCTCATCTTCACAAGGTCCTTTTCTGTTGTTCTGGGGTTGATTTGCACTTTTCGCACTAAAGTACATTCATCTCTAGGAGACAGAGCGTGTCTCCTTCCTGAGCGGTATGACGGCTGCGTGGTCCCATGGTGTTTATACTTGCGTACTATTGTTTTTACAGATGAACGTGGTACCTTCAGGCATTTGGAAATTGCTCACAAGGATGAACCAGACTTGTCGAGGTCTACAATAGATTTCTTTTAGGTCTTGATTGATTTTTGATTTTCCCATGATGTCAAGCAGAGGCACTGAGTGTGAAGATAGGTGTACCTTTGGATGTATTTCAAGGCCTCCAATTTACTCAAATGATGTCAGTTAGCCTATCAGAAGCTTCTAAAGCCATGACATCATTTTATGGAATTTTCCAAGCTGTTTAAAAGGCACAGTCAACTTAGTGTATGTAAACTTCTGACCCAATGTAGCTTCTAAAATCGGTCATGTTTACAGTTGTTGCTGTTTTGCAGACACTTGGATATTTCTTTACAGTTGAGTTGCCATGGTTGTGTCCGCATACAGTAACTTTAAAACTAACTAATGACATGTTCCACCTCTACCTTGCAGATGATCCTAGGAGAAGGACAGATGAGAACAGCAGGTCAGTGGAGCATTTATAACAGCAGCAGCCAGGGGCAACTGGCAGGGAAGAGGATGATTTAGGTGAGCCAGACACAGGCCCAAAACAAGTTAAGCCATCACAGTATCCAGTTGAGCACTTTGGATTGCAAAACTAAGATTAGTGACACACCAATTACATTTTTGGCCGATACCGATATTTTCCTTGCCAAAAAAACGATACCGATCACTGATATTTAAAGTTTTAGCGGCCTTAAGCATTCTAGTACAGTTAAATAGTTAACACATGCACGCAATGGTCTAAAATCAAATCAAACTTCATTTGTATTCGGCGCATGTGACAAGTGTAGCTCTTACCATGAAATGCGTATATTACAAGGCCTTAACTCTACTTGAACTGCACTGTTGGTTAAGGAAATATTCACCAAATAAAATAGTAACACAGGGCTATATACAGGGGTACCGGTACCGAGTCAGTGTGTTGGGGGGGTACAGGTTAATTGAGGTAATTAGTACGTGTAGGTAGGGGTGAAGTGACTATGCATAAATAAACAGCGAGCAGCAGCAGTGTACAAAACAAATGGAGGGGGGAGTCAATGTAAATAGTCTAGTGGCCATTTGATTAATTGTTCATTCACTATTAATTCTTGGTTGCGTGATCTCGACTGATGAGTGATATTCCGAGGGGACCTCGTGGCGCAGCGGTCTAAGGCACTGCATCTCAGTGCAAGAGGCGTCACTATAGTACCTGGTTCGAATCCAGGATGTATCAAAACCGGCCGTGATTTGTGAGTCCCATAGGGCGGCGCACAATTGGCCCTGCGTCATCCGGGTTTGGCCGGGGTAGGCCATCATTGCAAATAAGAATTTGTTCTTAACCGACTTGCCTAGTTAAATAAAGGTTGCACACTGACCAAAATGTTATTTTGTTGGTATTTACGCACATCCCCATTACCAGTAAAACACAACCTATCAAAACCTAATTCTTTCACTTACTTGCTGTTTCGCTGTTCAGGCGTTTCATTCTCAACAAGGATTTCATCATACATGTCAAGCAGTGAAGTTTCAGCTGTCTGTCCATGGCCTCTCTTCCTCGGTACGCACTGTCACTGTGTCCATTTCCATCTAGTCCAGCTGTGTACGTAACATTTAACATACACCCTGTTTGTCTGCATTGAAGAAGCGGTCCTTGTACATAGCATCGAGCATGGTGGCAACACAGTAAAGAGAGAATGCCTCCGGATCGCTTGTTCACAGCCGGTGTGGACAGTTTGTTGAGCAGGCGTTTCAATGCCATGACAGAGGATATCACGTCTGCTGCAGGCGCAGTTGATGAGCTTTTTCTCAGGTCAGTTTGAATGGAGCTAGCTAGCGTGTTCATGTTTCAAACATGTTCTCAAATGCCGTTGAATTGGCAGCAGTGGTATGACAACCAGCACATTCATTAGCATGCAATACAACTTCCCTCAGTACGGAATCCTCATCGACCCACTGTGCTGTCAGACTCCGCATGCTCATGAGGCTGATATTGCTGGTCCCAATGTCAGTCGTGAAGCTAATAGCAGTGATGCTATGACCAACACCGGTAGGGCAACATCTGAAAATTAGCGCACTTGGTAGCGTGTACCGGTGCTCAACCAGGTCGGTGAAAGCCAACGTCACCCACGACAGAACGGTTGTTTATCAAGGGCAATTATCTTGGCATTAATGGATTTTGCCTTTGAGTTGTCTCGCTGAAATTCTTACTCTTTCAAATGACGGCTCAACTTGTTGACTACTCGATCCACATAACAGAAATTGTGGGCTAGATTAGGAATGCTGTGTTGCACGTGTAGCGCAAAATTTTACGTGCCGTCATTACATCATGTACCTACGTTAGATTAGGTATGCATGTTAGCTTAGACATCAGTTTTACACATCGTCGTTAAACTAGACATCAGGCTGGTGCCGAGGTTGGCATTTCTAGCTAATGTCGGCCGATTCCGATATTTTCACCGATATATCATGCATCCCTCAAAAAGATACAACAGAAAAGATAGACCGCAACAGAAGAGTAGATGAGACACCAAACAAGAAGCCGAGACAGCAAAAGAAGAGTAGGACATGATTGAGAGGCACACCAGACCCAGGGGGGATACCTAGTCATTTGCACAACTGAACGCATTCAACCGAAATGTGTCTTCCGCATTTAACCCAACCCCTGTGAATCAGAAAGGTGCAGGGCCCACCTTACTCAACATCCACGACACCAGGGGTTAACTGCCTTGCTCAAGGGCAGATTTTTCCATCTAGCCGGTTCGGTAATTTGAACCAGCGACCTTTTGGCCCAATGCTCTTAACCACTAGGCTACCTGCTGATGGAGACAAAAAGCATCTGTTGTGCACAAATTTGTATACATCCCTATTGGTGAGCATTTCTCCTTTTCCAAGATAATCCATCCACCTGACAGGTGTGGCATATCAAGAAGCTGATTAAACAGCATGCTCATTACACAGGTGCACCTTGTGCTGGGGACAATAAAAGGCCACTAAAACTTGCCTTGTCGTCACAACACAATGCCACAGATATCTCAAGCTGAGGGAGCGTGCCATTGGCATGCTGACTGCAGGAATGTTCACCAGATCTGTTGCCAGAATTTAATGTTAATTTCTCTACCGTCATTTTAGAGAATTTGGCAGTACGTCCAACCAGCCTCAACCACAGACCACGTGTCAACATTGACCAGAGTGCCTATGGTGGCGGTATGGGCAGACAACCTACAGACAAAACAATTTTAGTGATTGCAATTTGAATGCACAGAGATCCTGTGACGAGATCCTGAGGCCCATTGGTCGCGCCACTCATCTGCCGATGTCACCTCATGTTTCACCATAATGCACGGCCCCATGTCGCAATGATCTGTACACAATTCCTGGAAGCTAAAAACGTCCCAGTTCTTCCATAGCCTGCATACCCAGACATGTCACCCATTGAGCAGGTTTGGGATGCTCTGGATCGACGTATGACAGCGTGTTCCAGTTCCCGCCAATATCCAGCAACTTCACACAGCCATTGAACAGGAGTGAAACATTCTACAGGCCACTATCAGCCTGATCAACTCTATGCAAAGGAGTGTGTCATGCTGCATGGAGCAAATGGTGGTCACACCAGATACTGACTGGTTCTGATTCACGGCCCTACCTTTCTTATTTAAGTATCTGTGACCAACAGATGCATATCTGGACTCCGTCATGTGAAATCCATAGATAAGGTTTTAACAAATTCATATAAATAGACTGATTCCTTATACCAACTGTAACTCAGTAAAATCTTCGAAATTGTTGCATTTATATTTTTGTTCATTATAATAAAAATCACAATGGATTCATTTTAAATGAAGCAGCTGCCTGTTAGCTGTCGAGTCAGTGGAGTTGCTAGATAGGTAGGTTGTGCTAACAAGTGAATTGGAAGTATGGGAAGTGAATTACATTTCTTTATCTTGCTAGATAGCTAAGTTTGGTAAAGCATTTAGTGTTGTGTGCATTGTGCTGCACTTTCCACCCCATTTGTTTCATATGAAATGTACCGAAGTGACTTTTTCGTAGCAGTTTAGGAGACTGAGGTTAAGAGAAATGATCTAACCTGCTATGAAAGTTCCCCTCCGCCTGGCTCCGTTAGCTAGTGAACTAATGAGCAGGTGCACATTATCAACCTAACCAACGTGCCCTCTAATTACACCTCTGCTGTTTTCAACCAAGATCTCAGCGATCACTGCCTCATTGCCTGCACCCGTAATGGGTCAGCGGTCAAACGACCTCCACTCATCACTGTCAAACACTCCCTGAAACATTTCAACGAGCAAGCCTTTCTAATCAACCTGGCCCTGGTATCCTGGAAGGATATTGACCTCATCCCGTCAGTAGAGGATGCCTGGTTATTTTTTTTTAAATGCCTTCCTCACCATCTTAAATAAGCAAGCCCCTTTCAAGAAATTTAGAACCAGGAACAGATATAGCCCTTGGTTCTCCCCAGACCTGACTGCCCTTAACCAAAACAAAAATATCCTGTGGCGTTCTGCATTAGCATTGAACTGCCCCCGCGATATGCAACTTCTCAGGGAAGTTAGAAACCAATACACACAGGCAGTTAGAAACGCCAAGGCTAGCTTTTTGAAACAGAAATTTGCTTCCTGCAACTCGAACTCTAAAAAGTTCTGGGACACTGTAAAGTCCATGGAGAATAAGAACACCTCCTCCCAACTGCCCACTGCACTGAGGATAGGAAACTCTGTCACCACCGTAAGCCCACTATAATTGAGAATTTCAATAAGCATTTTTCTACAGCTGGCCATGCTTTCCACCTAACTACCCCTACTGCATTCAACAGCACTGCACCCCCCACAGCTACTCGCCCAAGCCTCCCCCATTTCTCCTTCTCCCAAATCCATTCAGCTGATGTTCTGAAAGAGCTGCAAAATCTGGACCCCTACAAATCAGCTGGGCTTGACAATCTGGACCCTTTCTTTCTAAAATTATCTGCCGAAATTATTGCAACCCCTATTACTAGCCTGTTCAACCTCTCGTGTCGTCTGAGATTCCCATAGATTGGAAAGCAGCTGCTGTCATCCCCCTCTTCAAAGGAGGAGACACTCTCGACCCAAATTGCTACAGACCTATATCCATCCTACCCTGCCTTTCTAAGGTCTTCGAAAGCCAAGTCAACAAACAGATTACCGACCATTTCGAATCCCACCGCACCCTCTCCGCTATGCAATCTGGTTTCAGAGCTGGTCATGGATGCACCTCAGCCATGCTCAAGGTCCTAAACGACATCGTAACGGCCATCGATAAGAAACAATACTGTGCTGCCGTTTTCATTGACCTGGCCAAAGCTTTTGACTCTGTTAATCACCACATCCTCATCGGCAGACTCAGTAGCCTTGGTTTCTCAAACGATTGCGTCGCCTGGTTCACCAACTACTTCTCTGACAGTTCAGTGTGTCAAATCGGAGGGCCTGCTGTCCGGACCTCTGGCAGTCTCTATGGGGGTACCACAGGGTTCAATTCTTGGGCCAACTCTTCTCTCTGTATACATCAATGTCGCTCTTGCTGCTGGTGAATCTCTGATCCACCTCTACGCAGACGACACCATTCTGTATACTTCTGGCCCTTCCTTGGACACTGTTAACAACCCTCCAGACGAGCTTCAATGCCATTCAACTCTCCTTCCGTGGTCTCCAACTGCTCCTAAACACAAGTAAAACTAAATGCATGCTCTTCAATCGATCGCTGCCTGCACCTGCCCGCCTGTCCAGCATCACTTCTCTGGACGGTTCTAACTTAGAATTTGTGGACAACTACAAATACCTAGGTGTCTGGTTAGACTGTAAACTCTCCTTCCAGACTCACATCAATCATCTCCAATCCACAGTTAAATCTAGAATTGGCTTCCTATTTCGCAACAAAGCATCCTTCACTCATGCTGCCAAACATACCCTCGTAAAACTGACCATCCTACCAATCCTCGACTTCGGCGATGTCATTTACAAAATAGCCTCCAATACCCTACTCAACAAGCTGGATGCAGTCTATCACAGTGCCATCCGTTTTGTCACCATAGCCCCATATACTACCCACCACTGCGACCTACGCTCTCGTTGGCTGGCCTTCGCTACATAATCGTCGCCAAACACATTGGCTCCAGGTCATCTACAAGACCCTGCTAGGTAAAGTCCCCCCTTATCTCCACTCACTGGTCACCATAGCAGCACCCACCTGTAGCACGCGCTCCAGCAGGTATATCTCTGGTCACCCCTAAAGCCAACTCCTCCTTTGGTCGTCTCTCCTTCCAGTTATATGCTGCCAATGACTGGAACGAACTATAAAAATCTCTGAAACTGGAAACACTTATCTCCCTCACTAGCTTTAAGCACCAGCTATCAGAGCAGCTCACAGATCACTGCACCTGTACATAGCCCATCTATAATCTAGCCCAAACTACTACCTCTTCCCCTACTGTATTTATTTATTTTATTTATTTTGCTCCTTTGCAACATATTTATATTTTAACTTTGAACTTTCTTCAAACTACAAATCTACCATTCGTGCTATACTTTATTTACTCTGCCACCATGGCCTTTACCTCCCTTATCTCACATCATTTGCTCACATTGTATATAGTCTTTTTTTCCCCCCTTTCTACTACTTCATTGATTGTATGTTGTTTTACTCCATGTGTAACTCTGTTTTTGTATGTTGTCGAACTGCTTTGCTTTATCTTGGCCAGGTCGCAATTGTAAATGAGAACTTGTTCTCAACTTGCCTACCTGGTTAAATAAAGGTGAAATAAATAAATAAATCAAACTGAACCTAAAAGAAAGTTTAAGCGCAAAACTCCTTCGCTAGATGTAAATGGTCAAGAGTATAGCCTATTCTTATTTCCAGATCTGTTTTCCGTGTCAGCCACTGCATGTGCTTCTTCAACAATTAAAATTTAAAAAAATAAATAGAGGGCCTCCCGAGTGGTGCAGCCGTCACTACAGACCTAGGTTCGATCCCGAACTGATTCACAACCGGCTGTGATTGGGAGTCCCATTGGGAGGCGCACAATTGGCCCAGTGTTGTCTGGGTTAGGGGGAGGGTTTGGCCAGGGTAGGCTGTCATTGTAAATAAGAATTTGTTCTCGACTTACCTAGTTAAAATATATAAAAAGTCATTATTTTCCCAATAAATATTTATTTAATGGGATCAAGTGACAGTATCGATCACATCGTTCCCAAAGACAGCTCAGTTAAATATTAACAAATTTACAATCCTGAGGAATGTAAAAAAAAAAAAAAAAAATCCCATCAGGACCTTCGAGTGAGTGAAAGGTGGCCAATGGCCATCAATGTCTCGACTTAGCCTGATCTGTTGGGCAAGACCACACAAACAGATCTGGGACCCGGCTAGTCTTCACTGACCGTTGTTCATCTTGGCTATCCTGGATATCCAGACTGAATCACACTGTCGTAATGACTAATTCATAAATAATGGAATGAAACATACAGAATTAAGCTAAATTCAGTCTGAATTTCAAGGCTAGGACTTGGTTGGCCATGGGTGGTCTTGATTGTGGCTCAGCTCCAGGATAGGTCCATCATGACACCCCCACTCATTTAGTGCTTTATAATTCATCTTTATCTGTTACCTGTATGGGAAAGAGGAAGGAAAAGGTTAGTAACAGGACTTAATGTGTGGATACTGGCCTAAACATATTTGTTGTACTTAGAAACATACCAATTCATCCTCATCTTGAATTTCCTCTTCTTCCTCAGCCTCTGCTGCCTCTTCAGGCTCCTCCTCAACCTGTTCGTTGAGGTCCACGTTCATACTGAGCCGCAGCATGCGTTCAATCCTGTCTCCATAGGCCTTGGTGTCTTGAAGCTGGTAGCCTGAACGCAGCGTGGCCGTCTCAAACAACACCATGGCCAGGTCTGAGGCAGTCTGGTCCTCGGCATCAGTCTATGGGGAGAGGAATACAAGTTAGTTATATTTACAGTTTGAGTCATTTAGTAGCAGTGTTGGGGAAGCTATTCTTAAGAGTTTACCAAGCTACCAATTACTTCACACTGAAAGTTAAGCTGAACTAAAGCTAACCTTAAAAGTAAACTATTTAAGTGAAATTCTCTTTGAAAAAACAGTTTACTACATCCAAACAACTTAATTTTTAACCATCATAGGTATATCGGAAATGTCAAGACTACAAATTGCAAGAACAAGTCACTTTGGGGTCATATGTTAACAGAATGTAACAACCTATTAAACACCAAAAACAAATGGACTAAGTGAGAATTAGGCAGGGCCCGGTTTCCCAGATAATGACGGAACTTAAGCTTACGAGTGTTTTAACAATTAATCGTTCCTACAACGGCCGAGGATGTAACATGCGTTTCCCAAAACACCACGCAGATAGTGACTTTTCTAAGTGAGTCATTGGAGCATGTGTCGATACTGATAGGTTCGAAAGAAAGGGAGCGCTGCCCTCTGAGCCGCTTTCTCCATTAAATTTTTACCTTTACATTTCACAATACTAACAAGGGATCAGCTCCTAGAGAAAAACTACCACTATTAAAGTGGCTACACATGAAATATAAGGGAGACGAGTTAGACGTAGCCTACAAGTAGCAAAATGGAACATGAAATGCATTTCAATATGACTGAAATAGGCCTATATTCTAGCGTTTATATTTTAATTCAGCCATCTCAGTTAATTTGAAGAATCTTTTTATAGGTTGGTTGTATTAAGACATTGGCAACTTTGTTTCGTCAATTTTGTTCTGAAGTTAAGCAGTCAGAGACTTAGTATCACATGGTTTATGTTCGATTACGAGCATTTTCAAGCACAACGTTAATAACGATGGTTTTGGGAAACCGCTGAGATTTAACGATGCTACTACGAAGGTTCTAACGAACAACTTAGCCTTAAATATGCTTTTGGGAAACTGGGCCCAGGTCTGATGCCGAAAAAATGAATGCCTACTTCACAACTTTAACAAAAATAAAATATGGGTGTAGTTTGCTACACTGTTACATGGAGAGAAATTTACTGAAAACACTACCTGGATATGAATTCTGTTCAACTACCACCAAGCTACTGCAACATTTAGTTAAATTACATGTAGTTCACTACTCCAACACTATTAGCAGACACTTGTCGAGGGTGACATCCAGTTAGTGTATTGAACAAAAAACAGTAATACCTGCCCACAGATCACCAGACTGACAGCAACATTTAACATTTCAGTTGTCAGTGTCTATCAGTGAGCTCCAAAAGTAATGGGAGAGTGACACGTAATGGAAGGATAAAATTAGGTTAAAGTGCAGACTCCGCTTTAAATTGGAGGCCATCCATATCGGTTGAACCATTTAGACATTACAGCACTTTTTGAACATAGTCACCATTTTAGGGGACCAAAAAGTATTGGGACAATTTTACTTGTGTATTAAAGTAGTAAACCATTTAGTATTTGGTCCCATAGTCATAGCACACAATGACAAGATCAAGCTTTTGAGTACAAATTTGTTGGATGCTTTTTGTTTCAGATTTTGTGCCCAAATAGAAATGAATGGTCAATGTATTGTGTCATTTTGGAGTCACTTATTGTAAAGAATGTTTCTAAACACTTCCACATTAATGTTGATGCTACTATGATTATGGATAATTCTGAATGAGTGAGACGCACAAAAACTACCGTAATTTCCGAACTATTGAGCGCACCCGAATATAAGCCGCACCCACTGAATTTAAAAAATATATTATTTTGAACATAAATAAGCCGCAGGTGCCTACCGGTACATTGAAACAAATTAACTTTACACAGGCTTTAACGAAACACAGCTTGTAACAACAAAATTTGCAGTAAGCTTTAGTTGTCTTTTTGCACTGAGTCAATTCCCCACACTGCTGTTTCCGTCTGATCATCGACTCATTAAGACCAAGCTACTGTGCAGCAGCTCTAATTCCTTTTCCAACAGCCAGATCAATCGCCTTCAACTTGAAAGCTGCATGATATGCATTTCTCCGTGTCTTTGCCATGAGGGTGACAAAATGACTACCGTAATCAGAATGACGGGAAGTTTGAGAGCGCTCGACTTAATCTAAACGGTAAACAAAAAAGTTGTTTGACCTTAACCCGTTCAGCAATTTCATTGGTCTAATGAAAGCTTCATGCCGCCAAAAAACTGAGCACGTCACAGAATGTGTTTTTTTTGGGGGGGGGGGGGGGGAATTGAAAGCGGGAAAAATTCATATATTAGCCGCGTCATTGTTTAAGCCACGAGGTTCAAAGCGTGGGAAAAAAGTTGCGGCTCATAGTCCGGAAATTACGGTACCCCATTACAATAACAGAAACATTATCCTCCCCTGTTATAATGGTGAGATGTTAGCATTTCTTGGGGGTATGATGCGTTTAACTTTCTCACCTCATTATTCACGATTCAGTCAGGATTATCCGTAATCATGGTAGCATCCACATTAATGTAGAAGTGTTTAGAAACATCCTATTCACAATAGAAGTGACTCCAAAATGAATACATTACCCATTTATTTATAAATCGGGCACAAAATAAATCAAACAACCAAAACAAACATTTGTAGAGTCACAAGCTTAATGTAGTCATTGCATGTTATGAACATGGGACCAAACACTGAACTTTAATCCACATAAGTGAAATTGTTCCAATACTTTTGGTCCCCTAAAATGGGGGGGGCAATTATGTACAAAAAGTGCTGTAATTTCTAAGCGTTTCATCTGAGGGTATTTTCATCCAGATCAGGTGAATACTGACAGTCTGCACTTTGACCTCAGTCATAACAATTTCAAATCCAAAGTGCTGGAGTACAAAGCCAAAACAAAAAAAGGGTACTGTCCCAATACCTTGGGAGCTCTGTATAATGGATCAATAATATTGTGTTGTATTAGACATCACTCAAGTGATGAGAAACGTTCTCTGGCTTGGACCACATTGGCACCACTCAATAATCAGGTTGAGATGGAGTATTATGAACACAGCTTCACAAGGTTGTGTGTATGTGATACTTACAGAAATGCGTTTCAGCATTTCCTTGATGAGCGGGTGCTTTGGGTTGATTTCTAATGTTTTCTTCTGGCTTGCATAATAACTGGAAATACAAAGCAGAACCCCCCCAAAAAAAAAAGAGATCAAGAAGGATCAAAGGGTGGTATTATGAAGTGAGATCCAGGTTTACCTCATTCATGCAAGTCTCCCATTGACAGATTGATGTTACACAAAAGCTCAACACTTCAGAATGCTACCTGAAGTGCATAGTGATCACTCACTTTGTGGAGATGTCTTTTCCTGTCTGGTAGGCCTGTGCCTTCATGATCCTCTCCATGTTACCGGACCAGCCATACTGGCTGGCTACCAGGGCACAGGGAGACTTGGTCAGCCTCTGGGACAGGATAGCCTTCTCAATCTAAAGAAAAAATAAAATTGGCAAATAAGAAAAGGTTTCCCACAATATATGACAAATAGCCTAGTGGTTAGTGTTGGGCCAGTAACCAAAAGGTTGCTAGATTGAATCAGAGCTGACAAGGTAAAAATCTGTCCTTCTCCCCCTGGATGCAGTTAACCCACTGTTCCTAGGCAGTCATTGTAAATAAGAATTTGTACTTAAGACTTGCCTAGTTCATTTTATTTATTTTTTAACATTTCATCCCAAAACATTTAGGGCTGGATTCACCGTTGAGCATGTTTTTAATCATGACAAGGGCTGTTGCGGTGACCATATTACTGCCACACTGGCAGGCATGAGTCATACATCTTCGGAAAGTATTCAGACCACTTGACTTTGTTGCGTTACAGCCTTATTCTAAAAATGGATTAAATGAATACAAATCTTCAGTAATCTACACAATACCCCGTAATGACAGAGCTAAAGCATGTTTAAAAAAAAAATATACAAAAAATTCCGTAAGTATTCAGACCCTTGGCTATGAGACTCAAAATTGAGCTCAGGTGCATCCTGTTTTCATTGATCCTTGAGATGTGTCTAGACCTTGGAGTCTACCTGTGGTAAATGCAATTGCTTGGACATGATTTGGAAAGGCACACCTGTCTATATAAAAAAAGGTCCTACAGTTGGCAGTGCATGTCAGAGCAAAAACCAAGCCATGAGGTCGAAGGAATTGTCCGTAGAGCGTGCACTCTGGTTTATGCACCTAACCCTCCGATCCAACAGGTCTTAGAAGTGCTCAATGGGATTGAGATCCGGGCTTGTCGCTGACCAAGGCAGAACACTGACATTCCGGTCTTGTAGGAAATCATGCACAGAACAAGCAGTATGGCTGGTGGAATTGTCATGCTGGAGGGTCATGTCAGGATGAGCCTGCAGGAAGGGTACCACACGAGGAAGGAGGACGTCTTCCCTGTAACGCACAGTGTTGAGATTGTCATTGCAATGACACTCGGTCCGATGATGCTGTGACACCACCCCAGACCATGACGGACCCTCCACCTCGATCCCGCTCCAGAGTACAGGCCTCGGTGTAACGCTCATTCCTTCGATGATAAATGCAAATTCGACCATCACCCCTGGTGAGACAAAGCCACAACTCGTCAGTGAAGAGCACTTTTTGCCAGTCCTGTCTGGTCCAGCGACGGTGGGTTTGTGCCCATAGGCAACGTTGTTGCAGTTGATTTCTGGTGAGGACCTGCTTTACAACAGGCCTACAAACCCTCAGTCCAGCCTCTTTCAGCATACTGTGGACAGCCCGTGCGCTGATGGAGGCATTGTGCGTTCCTGGTGTAACTCGCAGTTGTTGCCATCCTGTACCTGTCCCGCAGGTGTGATGTTCGGATGTACCGATCCTGTGCAGGTGTTGTTACACGTGGTCTGCCACTGCGAGGACGATCAGCTGTCCGTCCTGTCTCCCTGTAGCGCTGTCTTAGGCGTCTCAGTATGGACATTGCAATTCATTGCCCTAGCCACATCTGCAGTCCTCATGCCTCCTTGCAGAATGCCTAAGGCACGTTCACACAGATGAGCAGGGACACTGGGCATCTTTCTTCTGCCGTTTTTCAGAGTCAGTAGAAAAGCCTCTTTAGTGTCCTACGTTTTCATAACTTACCTTAATTGCCTACCGTTTGTAAGCTGTTAGTGTCTTAACGACCATTCCACAGGTGCATGTTCATTCATTGTTTATGGTTCATTGAACAAGCATGGGAAACAGTGTTTAAACCCTTTACAATGATGATCTGTGAAGTTATTTGGATTTTTACGAATTATCTTTGAAAGACAGGGTCCTGAAAAAGGGATGTTTTTTTTTGCTGAGTTTATTTAATTTCCCAAAATAAGCACTGGGTAGCTGCAAGAACAGGGTTACAGTTTGGGCAGAATATCACCTGTCGCACAGGGAGAGCATGCTCCAAACAGTTGTGAGAAAGTTTATTTCTCAGCTGCCTACCCGGCATCATTGAAACACACCGGCAGGAAAGTGTGCAGCCTCCATTCGCATGCATACAGATTACGTTTCTTCTTTCCCCTGCCCATTTGACAAATGGGCCATTCTAAATCTAAACAAATTTTACATAATATTGAAGACAAAATTAAATTGAGATCAATCTGATTGGTGAAAAGATGATCACTTGCGAGAACAGCCGTGCAGCCCGAGGCAACGAACAGAACGCAAGCTTTTTTTTCTTCAACTTTCTCAATAGTCTAGTCGCATCATACAAACTTAATCAAAATGTATATGGGTTGCATCATTCACAACTCAATTCACCAAATAACTAAATCTAGCCTATAGAACCCATTTCAAATGATCACTTTTCCACTCAACATAGCCACTTCATATGCACAGTCCACAGGAGGTTGCTGAGGGAAGAACAGCTCCATGTCTGGAATGGAGTGAATAGAATGGTATTAAATGCATGCATTTGTGGAACGATTGATACCATTCTATTTATTCCATTCCAGCCATTACTATGAGTCCATCCTCCCCACTTAAGGTGCCACTAGTCACCTGTGGCACATGCGCTCTGGAATGTGAAACATATTTTATTCGGCTAAGTTTAATTGTATGTGTAGAGGCCTGGAGATGCTAAACATGTTTATTAAAAGGTAAATTACCGTGAGATTGGCAGTCTTTTGCATGACAACAGGCTGACAATGTCATGACCGCCACAGCCCTAATCATGACTAAACAGTCTGGGGGAAAAAGTTGTCTGAAGTCTGGTCTTTCACATTCATGATCTGCATGTTACCTTGTCCTTGAGGGCGCTGTCCTTCATCCAGGTGGTGAGGGGTTCGTACTCCTTCTCCAGGACCTCCCTGGTCACCTTGGCCTTGTCGCTCTCGTCAAACTTAATGCCCTCCTTGGCCACGTTCTGGAAGCGCTTACCGTCGAACTCTGGCAAGGCCTGGACACAGTACTCATCCACTGGCTCTGTCAGGTAGATCACCTCATAACCCTTCTTCAACAGACTCTCTACGAAGGGAGAAGATTCAGCCTGGGGGAGAGGACATTCCACAAGGGAAGACAAGGGTAGGAACCTTGGCTATATTACTCCTTACAGAGCTGCAAACAAAGGGCCAGGGCAAAGGAGTAGTGAGCGAATTGGGACCAGCTGAGAGTGGTTGATTCAGATTTTCGGAGATGCGACTTTCTTCCTTACCTTGACCTCGGTTGAAAATGTAAATTCAAGGTAAGGGAGGAAAAGTCAAGGGAAAAGTTAGAGGATCGCATTTTAATTCATCCAGTTCATGGTCCACCCTCTACCCACTTCCTTGTAGCTGGTCCTGGCCTTGAAGTACAGCTGGTCCCACTTCCCCTTCATCTGTTATACATACCATTACACAAGAGTCACCTATACCTATAGTACACACCCCTGCATATGTACTTGGACAGTGAAGCAAAAACCTTTCATTTGCCTCTATACTATACGGAGGGGAGTGTTCAAAGTCAAACTCTGCCCACCTCCCTGCGGCTGGTCCCGGCCATGAAGTAGATCTTGTCCTGCTTGTCCTTCATCCTCTCTACGTACTGCTCCAGGCTGGCCAGCACTGTGTCGCTGTTGGAGGTCTGAAAACGCAGCAGTTTGGCCAGACGAGTCCTGTTGGAGTGGTCCTCGATCACACCCAGTTTAATGTTGGTGCCAAACTCCTTCCAGAACTTCTCATTGTACTGCTCCTCTGCAATCTTCTTTATCATGTCCAGGGTCTTACGCACCAGCTTCTTACGGATGACCTGGATGGAGGGGAAACGTAAGAGAGGAAGGGGCTTTAATTATGAAGCTCATATCATTCACTACATTGGTTAATGATAAGTAATTTTATGTTGAAATCATCATCTTCTATAAGCACCAAAGAGAAGAGATCTGACCGAAACATGTCAGTTAACAGTGAACTTGCTCATTTGAGATTGGAGAGGCTCACCTTGAGCAACTTGTGTTGCTGCAGGGTTTCTCTTGACACATTCAGTGGCAGATCATCAGAGTCCACCTAACCAAACAATCACATTATCATAAATCAGAGAAACTTAAGTACTAAATTAACTATCATTCAACTGTACAGCAGGGTCTAGGGTCAAATACATTTCTATTCAGTCAATTCAGATCGTAAACTAACGTTTTCAATTTCCTTTATTGATCCAAGCCTCCATAGCCCTAGAAGCTCCATCACTCACCACTCCCCTGACAAAGTTCAGGTATTTGGGCATCATGTCATTGAAATCATCAGTGATGAAGACTCTACGGACAAACAGCTTGATGAAGTCGTTCTTCTTGGTTCCATACTCGTCGAACATGCCCCTGGGGGCAGCAGTGGGGATAAACAGGATGGACTTGAAGGTGACCTCACCCTCAGCTGTGAAGTGGATGTGGGAGAGGGGCTCATCTGTGTCCTGGAGTGAAGATTGAAAAATCAATACAATTCGAACACCAATCAAATGTAAAGATTTATAAAGCCCTTTTTATATCAGCAGTTGTCAATGTTTCAGTAAACTAAGACCCCAAAGAGAAAAAAAATAAAAAGGCACATTAGCTAAGAAAAACTCAGTGGAAAGAAGTAATGTCAAAAGGAGGTGCAGACTGCATACCTTAGAGAAAGTCTTGTAGAAGGCTTTGTACTCATCCTCCTCTACTTCTTTGGCTGGTCTCGTCCAGATAGGCTTGATGTCGTTCATCAGCTCCCAGTCCCACACGGTCTTCTCAACCTGGACGAAAGGAATGAAGTTGCTTGGGTATTTAAAAAGTCACTTAACAAAATCAAGTTGATGGCTTAGGTGTGCTACTATTGGAATGGATCAAATCAACTGAAGGAGAGTTTTGGGAAACAAAATAAAAACTCTTGTTTTAACCTTCTTGGGCTTGTCCTCTTCCTCCACCTCTACCTCTACCTCTACCTCTACCTCATCCTCAGTGTCATCTTTCTCCACCTCAGTGTCATCAATGGGCTCCTCAACAGTCTCTGTCTGGGTAGGGAGAGTAGGGAACATGGCAAAATGTTATTTCCACAGCTCACTGCTATTAAAACACCATGGGTTGTGCCATTGACAACGAACTATGACACCCTCAGTTGTCTCAAATCCATCCTCTCCATCTGCACTGATCTGAAAACAGACCACATGAAAGCCAGTGATGATGAGCAACTAGCACCATAATGTTTCCAATCAGTGCAGATGAGAGGACAGGAGATAATGTACAGTAAATTTTAGTAAAGTTCCACTCCTATACCTTGCTGGCCCAGATGTAGATGGGGAAGTTGATGAACTGTGAGTATTTCTTGACCAGGTTCTTGATGGTTTCCAGCTCCAGGTAATCTGTAGCCTCCTCCTTCATCACCAACCTGGAAGAGTAAAACAAATGCTAAATGCAAGGCTTTGTACATTGGATTTCATTGTGGGCTTTTGTCCCGTGTCATCTTATCTTTCAATGCTACATAAGTAGTTCATCGAAATCATGGCCACTGTATGAATACCATCACCAAGTATTCAAAACTTAAATACTTGGAGCACTGCCAGATGGGCGGGGTTCTCACGAGAGTACGCCATTGGAGGCACTTACGTGATGGTGGTGCCCCTGCCGAGCATATCCCCGCGAGGGTCCTCAATGACAGAAAATTCATTGGAGTCAGACTCCCAGATGTGCTGTGTGCCATTGTTGTGCTTTGAAGACACGATCACCTTGTCGGCAACCAGGAAGGTAGAGTAAAAGCCCACGCCGAACTGGCCAATAAGCTCAGAGGTGGACTGGCCCTCGGTTTCAATCTCCGTCATCTTGTTGAGGAACTCGCTGGTGCCTGACTTGGCGATGGTACCCAGGTTCTTGACCAAGTCCTCTTTGGTCATGCCGATGCCCGTGTCAGTGATGTGGAGCATGTTCTTCTCTTTGTCCATCTGGGGAGGAGAAAATTAAGAAAAGCTCAAGCTCAGAAGTCCTAATAGTATTTATCTTATGATTACCATGTCTTGTAGAATGGATCAGTCAAAAACATTTACAAAGTTAAGGCGTTTGGCTCTTCCTCAATTCAGCTTTACTTGATTCCTTGCATCCTCTCCTAACAGTCTCAAAACCCACTGGAGAAGGTCTGAAAGGAGGAACTTTGGACATTCTCCAGTACGGAATGTGAATTGAGATTGAACCTGTGAAGACCATGAAACACCTTGATCTTGATGGTGAGCTCCTCATTGCCTGCCAGTGCATCCTCGTTGGTCAGAGACATCAGTCTGATCTTATCCAGAGCATCAGAGGCGTTGGATATCAACTCCCTCAAGAAGATCTACAACACACAGGAGTAAAGGATGGTTATGGTTGACTTATATCCATTTGCCCCCTTGGTTTGATCAAATCCACAATCTGTATTTAGGGACCACTCTTTCAAAAGGATAGCCTACACAGTTCCTATTATCAGGCAGGTGTGCTATTAGCAATAAGCATTATTCTGTAGGCTTACTGATGTAGCATAGTGGTTAGGCCAGTGGCTCCCAAACTAGGGCTTGCGTCCCCATGTGGGGTCACCCGATATAAAAATAGTCTCAATCATTGTAATGTGGTTAACCTTCAATTAAATTGATTACAATCTAAAGTTAAAATTCAGTCCGAGATCACACTTAGATCACGGGAAAAGGCTACACTTGAATCATTCCCACGGTGAATGGCTAAACCCACTACATTATGAAACCACACACTAATTGCAGAGACTTTGATATTACCGGCCGCAGTTGATTTGGGATGGTCATATGACCTTTGACTGTTCCAAGTACTGGCATGATTTTTTTTTGGAGGACTACAAAATAAAATTTATACAAGCCATTTTTAGAAAAGCAACATTTCACTACACACCAACCATGACTAATTTATCATAATTACAGATAACGAATCCTAATTGCCTCATTTTCAGTCAATAAATTGTAATTTAAGATTAATTTATTGAAACTAATATCAATTGGTTATATTGTGGAACAGAATCTTCAAAAAAGGTAATAACGTCAGCAGTGTACCACTTGTAAAAGCCTATGGTTGCGCAATGGCATGGCCTCGTTTTGTTCATTTAACAGACAATCTGCTCTTATTTCCCGAGACCTTATCACATCCAAGACATTTTTTGGTAAAAAAAAAAAAATCATGTTATAATAGAATAAAATAGGTCAGATTAGACCGAAGTGATTCACATCTCATGTCAAGAACAGTTATTCAAAGAGTACTCATTTGAAAACAGGGCTCAATTTGGAAAGTTGAAAGAAATCTCATGGTTACAAACCAAAAATCGGTCTTTCCAATATACAGACGATCGATTTAGTTAATTAAGCCTGTTCTGAATTTTCTAAATGGATTAACAATTCTACATTGAACACTATGGGGATGAATTATGGCCAGGACATCGGTTTTGTGAGTAGGCCTAGGCTTAATGATTCTGATGAAAAATAGTTTGATAGACTCTATGTAATGTTTTAGCATATTTTCAGTGTGGAAGCAGTCTGTCTAGTGGGGGGTAATAGCCTAGGTTAACCAATTTGAAAATGCCACTAGTAGTTTGCAAAGTAGGGTCGCCACTAACATTAGTTACCACAGCCACGAAGTCATAAACCCTGTCCATTTCTACAATTTAGCTTCTTAAAACTTAACCAGTGTTAAGGTTAAGACCAAAAAGCACATTTTTGCATTTATTATTTTCTTGGTGCCTGTGGTAACTAGTGACAACCGCAAAGTAACCTAATGCCTCGATCACACCGACAGAGTCATTGGCTGTGTTTGACTACCCACACTAACATACAGTATACTACACTGCTCAAAAAAAATAAAGGGAACACTTAAACACCACATCCTAGATCTGAATGAAAGAAATAATCTTAAATACTTTTTTCTTTACATAGTTGAATGTGCTGACAACAAAATCACAAAAATAAATCAATGGAAATCCAATTTATCAACCCATGGAGGTCTGGATTTGGAGTCACACTCAAAATTAAAGTGGAAAACCACACTACAGGCTGATCCAACTTTGATGTAATGTCCTTAAAACAAGTCAAAATGAGGCTCAGTAGTGTGTGGCCTCCACATGCCTGTATGACCTCCCTACAACGCCTGGGCATGCTCCTGATGAGGTGGCGGGTGGTCTCCTGAGGGATCTCCTCCCAGACCTGGACTAAAGCATCCACCAACTCCTGGACAGTCTGTGGTGCAACGTGGTGTTGGTGGATGGAGCAAGACATGATGTCCCAGATGTGCACAATTGGATTCAGGTCTGGGGAACGGGCGGGCCAGTCCATAGCATCAATGCCTTCCTCTTGCAGGAACTGCTGACACACTCCAGCCACATGAGGTCTAGCATTGTCTTGCATTAGGAGGAACCCAGGGCCAGCCGCACCAGCATATGGTCTCACAAGGGGTCTGAGGATCTCATCTCGGTACCTAATGGCAGTCAGGCTACCTCTGGCGAGCACATGGAGGGCTGTGCGGCCCCCCAAAGAAATGCCACCCCACACCATGACTGACCCACCGCCAAACCGGTAATGCTGGAGGATGTTGCAGGCAGCAGAACGTTCTCCACGGCGTCTCCAGACTGTCACGTGCTCAGTGTGAACCTGCTTTCATCTGTGAAGAGCACAGGGCACCAGTGGCGAATTTGCCAATCTTGGTGTTCTCTGGCAAATGCCAAACGTCCTGCACGGTGTTGGGCTGCAAGCACAACCCACCTGTGGACGTCGGGCCCTCATACCACCCTCATGGAGTCTGTTTCTGACCGTTTGAGCAGACACATGCACATTTGTGGCCTGCTGGAGGTCATTTTGCAGGGCTCTGGCAGTGCTTCTCCTGCTCCTCCTTGCACAAAGGCGGAGGTAGCGGTCCTGCTGCTGGGTTGTTGCCCTTCTTCGGCCTCCACGTCTCCTGATGTACTGGCCTGTCTCCTGGTAGCGCCTCCATGCTCTGGACACTACGCTGACAGACACAGCAAACCTTTTTGCCACAGCTCGCATTGATGTGCCATCCTGGATGAGCTGCACTACCTGAGCCACTTGTGTGGGTTATAGACTCCGTCTCATGCTACCACTAGAGTGAAAGCACCGCCACCATTCAAAAGTGACCAAAACATCAGCCAGGAAGCATAGGAACTGAGAAGTGGTCTGTGGTCCCCACCTGCAGAACCACTCCTTTATTGGGGGTGTCTTGCTAATTGCCTATAATTTCCACCTGTTGTCTATTCCATTTGCACAACAGTATGTGAAATTTGTCAGTGTTGCTTCCTAAGTGGACAGTTTGATTTCACAGAAGTGCGATTTTTGAGCAGTGTACATACTTAATGAGAATACACTACATACTGTTAATTCTTTAGTATACTGTAAACAAACGGTATCGTTTCAGTTGAGCATAGTAGTGTCGCCTGTCTACCGGAAGTTGATGCTGTTGCTATGCAACCTCTTGCTAACTTGTTAGCATAACAAATGACTAGCTAAACATTTTACAATTTCTAGTGTGTACGTAAAGTCAATCTGCAGTGCTAGAGCACGTTCTGGGCATTCGTAAATCCAGAGCGTTTAGCTCTGAGCGTTCAGAGCGCACACTGGACGCTCTGGCCGAGGAGTAGGGTTGAGCAGAGCATTCAACTGCAGTCAAGCACCCAAGCTAACTGGCTAACGTTGGCTAGCTACTTCCAGACAATGAGAGAACACCGACCATTTCACACACCATAGCAGAGCTGGTTAGGCTGTTTTCACATTATCCAGAGCCTTGGTGACTTACTGTGCTACTGGCAACAATTATTTTTTTGCTGACGTTTAGTGACACCAGCCATATTCAGAGTAGATGCTCAGAAATCGGAGTAGATAGCCAGAATTGACAATTTCCATTGAAACGCACCATGACGATACCACTTGTGAATATAATTATTAATAAAAATTGATTAGTTAATATACTGCCTGGCAAGTTGATGTATTAGTATCCATCAAACGTTAGGTAACATACCTGTACATACTGCTGTAGTGCTATGCGGTTTGTAAGGATAGCGTAGCTAACAAATTGTCAGCCAACATAACATAATGTAACATTTCATCGTGCAACATTTGTCCTTAGTTAAGTCAATGAATTTGTAGTCGCTCTCAGACTCTAGCAGCATATTTCCTGTCATTTTCATCAAATCTGAAAACATTGTGAAGCCACAACCATTTTCTGAAGAATCGCATTATGGGCCCTAAAAGTACAGATAGTGTCATCCTCTTTGTGTATAATACGTATTTAGTACGACATCCGTGAACTTTTGGCATACTAACTATATCCATACTATGACCAATGTGCATACTAAAAACAAAAAAAAGAAATGTCCTCTCCCTGTCAACGGCGTTTATTTTCAGCAAACTTAACATGTAAATATTTGTATGAACATAAGATTCAACAACTGGAGACAAACTGAACAAGTTCCAGACGTGTGACTAAGAAACAGAATGTGTACCTGAACAGGGGGGAGGGGGTCAAAATCAAAAGTCAGTATCTGGTGTGGGCACCCAGCTGCATTAAGTACCGCAATGAGTCTCCTCATGGACTGCACTAGATTTGCCAGTTCTTGCTGCGAGATGTTACCCCACTCTTCCACCAAGGCACCTGCAAGTTCCCGGACATTTCTGGGGGGAATGGCCCTGACCCTCACCCTCTGAGCCAACATGTCCCAGACGTGCTCAATGGGATTGAGATCCGGGCTTTTCGCTGGCCATGGCAGAACACTGACATTCCGGTCTTGGAAGAAATCACGCACAGAATGAGCAGTATGGCTGGTGGCATTGTCATGCTGGAGGGTTATGTCAGGATGAGCCTGCAGGAAGGGTATCACATGAGGGAGGAGGATGTCTTCCCTGTAACGCACAGCGTTGAGATTGCCTGCAATGACAAGCTCAGTCCGATGATGCTATGACACACCGCCCCAGACTATGACGGACCCTCTACCTCGTTCCAGAGTACAGGCCTCGGTGTAACACTCATTCCTTCGACGATAAACGCGAATCCGACCATCACCCCTGGTGAGACAAAACCACGACTCAGTTTAGAGCACTTTGCCAGTCCTGTCTGGTCCAGCGACGGTGGGTTTGTGCCCATAGGCGACGTTGTTGCCGGTGATGTCAGTGAGGACCTGCCTTACAACAGGCCTACAAGCCCTCAGTCCGGCCTCTCTCAGCCTACTGTGGACAGTCTGAGCACTGATGGAGGGATTGTGCGTTCCTGGTGTAACTCGCAGTTGTTGCCATTAGGTACCTGTCCCGCAGGTGTGATGTTCGGATGTACCGACCCTGTGCAGGTGTTGTTACGTGGTCTGCCACTGCGAGGACGATCAGCTGTCCATCCTGTCTCCCTGTAGCGCATTTCCAATGGAATGCTGCGTGTGCCTTGCAGCATTGTGTTGCAGAGGCAGTTGCAGTGTGTTCTGCATATGTTGGATTTATCAAGCGCATACATCAAACTATGCGTAGACCGCTTGACAGAAATGTTAGCAGAAGGTGAATGTTGAACTTTGTTGCGCCCTTATCCAGATACAGGGTACTATTTTGCACGACGCTACCAGTGTGATCTAGGCCGATGAAGTCATGCGGCAAAATAGTGTGCAGTATCTGGATGTGCACAAGAGTGCTTCTGGTGAACCAAAATGCAATGACACCGTTTGGTTTGATCGAGGCGTGAGAGGAAAATTATGCAATTCCAAAACTGTAGTTCATTGTTGGAACACATTTCCCTACTTCAGTCAACCAGCATTTAGAATGTGATAAAACTGCCATCACTTGGCAAGACATGTCACCTTGTGAAGCCCATCAGTTAACACAGATGGGGCTCCATTGATCACGGGTCAGTGGATAGGCCTCTGCACTCTAGTTATTAACGCGTCTTCCTCTGCACGCATTGTATGATACACCCACTTAGCTACTATAATGGATACAATTAGACCAAATGGCAGCAATAGAGCAGAAATCAGATGATGCAGGTAACAGATTGTAAACTACATCGCGCACACCTGTCTTGCATCAAACTATGTGGAGATATGGGATCAGAGCATGACAATATTCTATTTCCCACTGAGGCCTGGTGGTTAGCGAGCGGGAAGGTTGGAAAGATTTTTGGAATTGGGTTGGGAGTGACTTGTCATCCGTTATGATCTTAAATTTGTTTTTTTAGTTTTTTTAAAGTCTCCTTGCTGCCGTAACAGGCATTTGGGAAACTGCAGGAACTCAACACAAGCATGTATAGCAAATACAAGAGATGAGTGACAACCTGCGAAATCCGTTTGAATGTGATCCTGGCTCAGGTGATGGGCAGATTCGATTTCACTTATAGCTGATCAGATGCCTTAAGTCAAATATACAGCACCGTTACTGTATAAGACACACAACTCTCCATCTGGAGATCTAGGTTACCGGTGTGCAGGCTTTTGATCCAGCTTAACAAGATCTTGTTGAGCAGTTGATTTGTAGAATCTGATGTGTTAGAGCAGGGCTGGAACAAAAGGGTGGAGTGCACACCCAGTGCCTCTCCTGACAGAGCTCCAGACTAACCCCCACCCGTGCTACTTGCCTTTTCCAAATGGTGGCACCAGACCATGATTTGAGTCGCACCCTCAGTGTGGTATCGACTTCCGGTGACGCAACTTAGGAAATGGCTGCTTAGTTTTTCGTTGGGCGTTTCCCCCCTAAACTCAAGTATTTACTCTGAGCATTAAAATAACTTCCACACAATGGGAAAGGTCATGGAGCTACAACAATAGCCCGTAACAAGACAAGATTATCGTTGACGAAACAGATGGCTAATGCTAGTGCAAATAAGCTAGCAGCAAAATAGCTAATTTCGTGAGGTGATAAAGAATGGCTTGCGCGAGGCACTCACAGGTTTACGAGGAACTTTGAGAAGTTGTACGGAAAATAATTAAGGAGGACATTGAAGGACATTAACCAGAAACTCAAAGAAAACAAGGATCTACAATAATGGGGGATGCAGAAAAGCGCATTGGGGAAACAGACACATCGAACACTGCAGCCAAGAAAATACTTAGTTTTTGAAAAGCCATCACGCACTACAGGCAAAAGTGACAGAACTCAAAGGTTTCTCACAGCGAAACAGACTATTCTGTGGTGGAGGGCACAGAAAAAGACAATGCCCAAATTCGTGGAGCGTATATTCAAAGAAATACTTGACACTGACCTGGGAATCGAGAGAACACACCGACCTCTGGCATTAAAACCCCCCAGCGGCACCCCACCAAGGTCCATAGTAGTACGGTTCCTTAAATTCTCAGTAAAAGAGAAAGTCTTACGTGCAGCCTGGGAAAAGCCTGTTTAATTCCCAAGACCAACGAGTGTTCTTTGATCATGACTACGCAGGAGAGATACTGAAAATGAAGGAATACACCATCAAGAAAGCACTTAGAGAAAAGTATTTGTTTCCAAACACCATTCCTGTCAAAAATGCAGGTATTTCTGGATAATGGCCCGGTTACATACAAGCATGCAGACAAAGCAGCTGATGACCTGAAGTCGAGGGGCATCCCAGTGGAGTACACCGCCAGGAGAAAGGCGTCTTCACCAGCAGAAAGACGCGAGCAGGACCTTCCATGGATTGTTGTCGGTGAGCAGTCACAGAAAGAGGGAAATCACCTCGGCGAGAAGACGTTCACATCCAAGAGAGACTCAGACATTTCCAACGAGAAAATTGAAGACACTGAATCGGATTTAACAGACTTAGTTACCTCTCGCTTTTAAGACATTAGGTTGTTAAAGTTGACATTGCAATAGGTAAAATGTCTCCCTATTTCCCCCAATCCTGAACAAGGGTGAGTAGCCGAAAGTATGTGTTCTTTATGGACACATTATGTATGTCACGTTAATAACATATCTAATAGCTAATGATTAATTAGACAACGGGGTGACAGAAGGGCATATCAAGGGGAGGATTCATGATATGCACACATGACCTATATAGTTTGCACTTGAAATTAACCAACGTGTATGTGGACAATAGGCACCCTTTTTATTTATTTTCAGTTCCAACAGGTCGTTTGTAACTGCATCACGCATTTTCAAATCTAAGTGAGGGGCTCCTCCTGCGGAAAGGCTCATCCCCACAAACTCCAGAGGAAAGAGACCGTCCTCTGACATGGGACTCCAAATAGCAAAGTATTTGCTTTATTGTTCTTTCGTTCATTTTTAGGCTCATGTTAAGCAGGCAGTTATGGTGCACATGTTCTTTTTTATTTATATTGATGCGTTTCAATAAGCATTTCTCTACTGCTGGCCATGATTTCCTGCTGGCTACCCCAACCAACAGCTCCGCACCCCTCGCAGCTACTTGCCCAAGCCTCCCCAGCTTCTCCTTCACCCAAATAGCTTATGTTCTGAAAGAGCTGCAAAACCTGGACCCGTACAAATCAGCTGGGCTAGACAATCTGGACCCTCCTAAAATTATCCACCACCATTGTTGCAACCCCTATTACCAGTCTGCTCAAACTTTCATATCGTCCAAGATCACTAAAGATTGGAAAGCTGCCGCAGTCATCCCCCTCTTCAAAAGGGGGTGACACTAGACCCAAACTGTTATAGACCTATATCCATCCTGCCCTGCCTTTCTAAAATCTTCAAAAGCCAAGTTAATAAACATATCACTGACCATTTCGAATCCCACCGTACCTTGTGCAATCCGGTTTGAGCTGGACACGGGTGCACCTCTGTCACGCTCAAGGTCCTAAACAATATCATAAACGCCAGCGATAAAAGACTAATGTGCAGCCGTATTCATCGACCTGGCCAAGGCTTTCGACTGTCAATCACGGTATTCTTATAGCAGAATCAACAGCCTCGATTTCTCAAATGACTGCCTCCTGGTTCACCAAGTACTTTTCCGATAGAGTTCAGTGTGTCAAATCAGAGAGCCTGTTGTCCGGACCTCTGGCAGTCTATGGGGGTACCACAGGGTTCAATTCTCAGGCTGACTCTTTTCTCTGTATATATCAACGATGTCGCTCTTTCTGCGGGTGATTTCCTGATCCACCTCTGTGCAGACACCATTCTGTATACATCTGGCCCATCTTTGGACACTTACCTAACCTTCAAACAAGCTTCAATGCTATACAACACTCCTTCCGTGGCCTCCAACTGCTCTTAAACGCTAGTAAAACCAAATGCATGCTTTTCAACCGTTCGCTGCCTGCACCCGCCCTCCCGACTAGCATCACTACTCTGGACGGTTCTGACTTAGAATGTGTGGACAACTACAAATACCTAGGTGTCTGGCTAGACTGAACTATCCTTCCAGACTCATATTAAACAGGTCCAATCCAAAATTAAATCTAGAGTCGGCTTCCTATTTCGCAACAATGCCTCCGTCACCTCACGCCGCCAAACATACCCTTGTAAAACTGACTAACCTATTGATCCTCGACTTCGGCAATGTAATTTACAAAATAGCTTCCAATACTCTACTCAGCAAACTGGATGTAGTCTCAGTGCCATCCGTTTTGTCACCAAAGCCCCTTATACCACCCACCACTGCAACCTGTATGCTCTAGTCGACTGGCCCTCGCTACATATTAGTCGCCAGACCCACTGGCTCCCGGTCATCTATACGTCTATGCTAGGTAAAGCTCCGCCTTGCCTTAGGTCACTGGTCACGATAAAACCACCCACCCATAGCACGCGCTCCAGTAGGTTAGTAGGTATGTCTCACTGGTCATCCCCAAAGCCAACACCTGCTTTGACCGCCTTTCCTTCCAGTTCTCTGCTGCCAATGACTGGAACGAATTGCAAAAATCGCTGAAGCCTTATATCTCCCTCTCTAACTTTAAGCATCAGCTGTCAGAGCAGCTTACCAATCACTGCACCTGTACATAGCCCATCTGAAAATAGCCCACCCAATCTACCTACCTCATCCCCATATTGTTTTTATTTACTTTTCTGCCCTTTTGCACACCAGCATTTATACTTGCACATCACCATCTGCTCATCCATCACCCCGGTGTTAATTTCCTAAATTGTAATTACTTCGCTACTATGGCCTAACTCACGCCATTTGCACACAGTGTATATAGACTTTGTCTATTGTGTTATTGACTGTACGCTTGTTTATTCCATGTGTAACTTGTTTGTGTCGTGTCGCACTGCTTTGCTTTATCTTGGCCAGGTCAGTTGTAAATGAGAACTTGTTCTCAACTAGCTTACCTGGTTAAATAAAGGTGAAACAATTTAAATGTAAACTGACTGGGGAGTGCCATCAAGATAAGGTAATAGCAAAGATGAAACAGGAGTGTAGATTGAAGGAAAAATGTTACTTAATCAATTTCAGAATACTGTAACATAACAATGTGAAAATTCAAGCGTCTGAGTACTTTCTGAATGCACTGTAGATAACAACATGAGCAAGTCTACTTCTGATAAGCTTCCCAGTAAAGCATTAATAACAATCAAGCAAACCAGAAGTGCTCAAAATAGGCTACATATGTTAATATTGTCTAAGAACCATGGTTCATGAAGTCAACTTGCGTGTAACAGATGACATTTATATCCTGACTATCTGACACTCACTTAGATAATACCTTTGATGATACAGTGGTAGGAACACATGGTTATAACCTCTACTTGAAAGATATGCCAATGGGGGCGGTGTTGAGGTCTATATTCAAAACTTTCCTTTAAAGCTTAAAGGATCTCATGTTAAATACTGTTGAAGTAATATGGCTACAGGTTCATCTGCCTCACCTAAAGCCCATTCTTGTGGGAAGCGGCTATAGACCACCAAGTGCTAACAGTCAGTATCTGGATAATATGTGTGAAATGCTTGATAATGTATGTGACAGAAAGGAATATTTCCTGGGTAACTTAAATATTGAATGACTTTCAACAAGCTGCCCACTCAAGAAAAAGCATCAAAAACTGTAACCAGTGCCTGCAACCTGGTTCAGGTTGTCAACCTACCAGGGTAGTTACAAACAGCACAGGATTGAAAAACATGTACTGATCATATCTTTACTAATGCTGCACACATTTGCTTTAAAGCAGTATCCAAATCCATAGGATGTAGTGATCACAATATAGTAGCCATATTTAGGAAAACCAAAGTTCCAAAGGCTTGGCCTAATAGTTTATAAGAGGTCATACAATAAGTTGTAGTGATTCATATGTTGATGTAAAGAATATTTGCTGGTCTGGTGTGTAATGAGCAACCAGATGCTGCTCTTTCCAAATTTATGAAATTGAGTACTCCCATTAAGAAAACAATAAAAACCCCTTGGATTGATGAGGAATTAAAAAATTGTATAGCTGAAACAGATGAGGCAAAAGGAATGGCAAATAAGTCTGGCAGCACAACCAATTGGCAAATGTAATGCAAATTGAGAAATGTGACTAAACTAAATTAACAGAAGAACTTACTATGAAATAATGATCGTTAAAAGCTTTGGATCACCTTAAGACATTTTGGGCAAAAAGTCACTCAGCTCCATCCTTCATTGAAACAGATGGCTCATTCATCACAAATCCCACTAATATTGCTAACTATTTCAATAATTTTTTTCCATTGGCAAGACTAGCAAACTAAGGCTAGACAGCAACAAACTGACACTACACATCCAAGTGTATGTGATCAAATTATGAAAGACAAGCATTGTACTTTTGAATTTCATAAAGTGAGTGTGGAAAAGGTGAAAAAAAATAGTTTGTGAGAACCTGGATGGGAAATGGCAGACAATATTGCCACTCCTATTTGCGAAGAACAGTAAAGCCCCCTTTACTGCCTCAAACAGCACTTAATTAAAACAAATGGCGTTTGACCAGATGCTATTTTACAGTAAAATAATTGACAGACCTGCGTGAATTGGACCATATTGCTGCCCTGCCGGAGTATTCGAAATGTAACTAGTGCTTTTGGGTGTACGGGAAATGTGAGAAAATCTACTTTTTACTTCAGGAATGTAGCGGAGTAAAAGTGGCCAAAATAGTAAAGTACAGCTACCCCAAAACACTACTTAACTAGTATCAAAGTATTTTTACTTAGTTACTTTACACCACTACAAATGACTGATTGGCTGAGAAAAGTATGATAAGATTGTGGGGGCTGTTTTGTTAAACTTCAGTGCAGCTTTTGACATCAATCATAGTCTGCTGCTGGAGAAACGTATGTGTTATGGCTTTACACCCCCTGCTATATTGTGGACAAAACATTACCTGTCTCACAGAACACAGGGGTGTTCTTTAATAGAAGCCTCCAACATAATCTAGATAGTAAAAGATTGAAAAAGTAAGGGGCCTAGACAGCTGACCTGAGGAATTCCTGATTAAGGACATGCCACTGGCTTTTTTGACGCAACACTATACAAGTCAGCTACTACAGCAACTGAAATGACTGCAAAACTTAGAGCTGCAGTTAGTGTCAGAATGGGTGGCAAAAAATAAGTTGTTAAATATTTAAGAAACTAAAAGCATTGTATTCAGGACAAATCATTAATTAAACCGCAACTAAACCTTGTAATGAATGATGTGGGAATTGAGCAAGTTGAGGTGACTAAACTGCTTGGAGTAACCCTGGATTGTAAACGGTCATGGTCAAAATGTTGATACAACAGTATCTAAAATGAGAAGTCTGTCCATATAAAGCACTGCTCTGCCTTAACACTATCAACAAAGCAGGTCCTACTTGTGTCACGGGGGGGCATAGAACAATTACAATTGGCTCAGAACAGGGCAGCACGGCTGGCTCTTAAAAGTACACGGGGCGCTAAATAATATGCATGCCAATCTCATGGCTCAAAGTGGAAACGAGATTGACTTAATCACTACTTGTTTTTGTAAAAAGTACTGACACCCATGCATACCCCACAAGACATGCCACCAGAAGTCTCTTCACAATCCCCAAGTACAGAACAGACTATTGGAGGCGCATAGTACTACATGGCACTATTCCACATCAGGTAACTGATGCAAGCAGTAGAATCAGGTTTAAAACGCATAAAAATACTGCTTATGGAACTGCGGGGACTGAAGACAAAGTTACAGACACACATATGCACACAAGCGCTACACACACATACATTATAATATTGTTGTATGGTAGATATGTAGTGGTGTAATAATGTTATATGTACAGATTTCTCTTTTAATATTGTTGTATGGTAGATATGTAGTGGTGTAATAATGTTATATGTACAGATTTCTCTTTTAGTTTTATATGTAATGTAAGTGCCTAAATGTGTTTGGACCCCAAGAAGAATAGTTGCTGCCTTGGCAACAGCTAATAGGCATCCCTAATAAATACAAATACGGCAGCAGACCCCAGCGAAACAGGCACATCGGCATGCCAGACATGAGGATAACCGACTTCAACGTTTGACCAAAATCATTTAATAGCTAAATAGTTAACAAGCTAGCTAACCAGCCAAACTACAAGCAATGTTTAGAATAGGCCACCTATTTAGTGTCCTTGTTTATCAAATTTTGTAGGCTACCTTACTCGCTCCTCTCCCCCATCTGGCAACGGCCCGACTCGCATTGGCACAAGCCTCATGTGCGCAGAGTGGCACATATGGAGCTCTCTAGCATCTTGGAAGTGCACCTCAGGAGTACCATTTGATGTTAAAAAATTGTTGCCATGGTGGCAACAATTAAGCAGCTGCATTATAGAGGAAACAGATCATCTCTGGTCACATTTTAGACATTTAAATTTAAGACATTTGAATGCCGTTAACTTAAATATCTAAAACACACAGGACGGCAGGTTAGTTAGCTCCTCCTCAAATAACATTAAATGGCTTCAGGATAAGGTGGCAAAATTCCAGAAATAACAGTTGGAGGATTACCAGAATCAGGAGGGAATAATCAGGAAGGGAACCCTTCAGCTGGGAATCCTCCAATTTTGGGGATGTTTTCATTATCTTTCAAGTTCACTTCAGGATAAGGGCTGTTCCCCAGCATGTTTGTGTGCGAGTGTGTCCCCAGCCACCACCACTCACCTCCTTGTTCTTATAGAGCGAGTTGATGATAAGCTTCATCATGCGGTTGACCTCTGCCTGGAAGACATGTTTCTCAGATTTCTCTCTGATCTCTTTTATCTGAGCTGCGTTCAGCCCATCCAGCTGGATAGACTCCTCCTCCCTGGAGGAGGAGAAGAAAATTAGTGATATTGAAAGGATTAAGCACTTAAGTCAATAACCACTGTCATCACATTTTTGTTCCCTAGACAATGCTTTAAACATTGCTGACAAGAATTTGATTTAAAGAAGGGCTGATTCACAGTCAGCAATGTAGACCTTGGGAATGACTCCTGGAGAGGGTGCGTCAAGCATCTACCAGTGGTATTTTTTTATTTAACCTTTATTTACCTAGGCAAGTCAGTTAAGAACAAATTCTTATTTACAATGACGGCTTAGCCCAGCCAAACCTTCAACTAACCCAAACAGGTCCAATTGTGCACCGCCCTATAGGACTCCCGATCACAGCCGGTTGTGATACAGCCCAGGATCAAACCTGGGTCTGTAGTGACACCTCTAGCACTGAGATGCAGGGCCTTCCGAGGCCTAGTTCAAAAGGTCATGGCATAGTGACATGTCGAAGTGTACGGCGTCATTTTCTGTCATCTGTTCAAATACTGTACACAGATCAAGGTTGAGTTCATTAGGGCAAAAAAATAGAAAAAGTGGTAAAGCATCCACTTGTCAGTTTCCTTTCTTTTGGTGCCTAATGAATACAACCCAGCTGTGAGATGCTATGACCTCCCCTATGAATCTAGTACCTCAAGTTTCTTCCTCTGACCTACCTCTGCACCACCTCATCATCTGTTTTGGAACCATCTCTGCTTTTTCCCAGATCATCTTCCACAGTCCCATCAACGTCAAGTCCATCTTCTGCTCTCACAGATGCTGAAATTAGAAGAGTAGTTAGGAAAAGACTTAAGTGAATGGACTTATTTGAAGGGCCACCTATTCAGAGGCTGAATATGTATCTAGTTACCTTAGCTGGATTGAAAGATACTTAATTGCATACATCTGCTTAAAAATATTCATTAATGGGCTATAGCTAAACAGCTTTATTATTTAGATGCATTTCCTGTATTATGGTTACAACAAACTGAGATAACTAGGATGAGCAAGCCAAGACTAGCAGCAAAGAAATACTGTAATCAGAGAGGGTGTAGGGCTATGGGGTAACTAGATAACCAACTATAAAACTAGGAAAGGAACGATGTTTGTTTGTACCTGTAAGGAAACTTTCAGAAACACGTGTGAGGTGAATACATTTCCTTGAATCAATTCCAATGAATAAAACGTTAATTCATACAAATAAGAAGCCCAATGATATCCATATCTAGGTAACTAACTATTCGTTTGAATTGCAAGCTTGCATTTTAGCTAGCCAGCCATCTAGCTTACCTGGCTACAAATGAAGGAACTCGAGTTCAAGAGCTAGATAGCGCATGTGGGTGAATGCCGTTAATAATAAAACATATCCTTAGATACTCACCGAATGCTAAATGTGCACAGAGCAGCCCAATCAACCAAATCCGCTTCATTTTGTGAAATATGATTGAATGAAGCCCAGCTCTTCAGACAAAAGCTGGGATCAACACAATTAACGATGCCTTGGAAAGGAAGAATGACAAACTCCCACTCTCACAAAAGCGCTCCATTTAATACCCCCATAACGGACCAATCACAGGACACCACGCACAAACCTCAGCCAATAGCAGCAGGACATTTCACGATCTACAGGACAATTCTCCCAATAAATGTCTTCCATGTACAATTTAACACGTGCCTTGTAACCATTAGCAAAATAATTGTTTTAGTGGTTCTAGTTGAGGCAGCAAATATTATTGCTCAACAAACAATGTCTACGCATGTTGCTCAATCAGTGGTTGTAGATTATAAATTGTATTGTAATGATGATTATTGATCAATGTTCTATTTATTCACTATAATGATGTTTTGTTCACTTACAGAAGCTCATAGCCTACCAGACGTTCATTATGCAAAACATAAGAAACATTTATTCAAGCAATAAAGAAAAGCAGGGCGATAGGATATTTTAGGGACATAAATCTATGCATATGCAGGAGGCATGAGCAGACATGTTTACCACAGTCAGCTCAGTAGCATCTAGGTTTCTGGGATAACCTGAAATATTTTATATGATTAAATGGATAGATAATTTTATCTGCAGTAGACTGTCGGTTGTCTGCAGCTTCAACAACCAACCACAAGGTGGTGCTCAGGAATAATTTTTATAAAGTGGTGATAATGCTGTGTGTGTGTGTGTGTGTGTGTGTGCGTGTGTGCTTGCGTGTGTGTGTGTGTGTGTGCGTGTGTGTGTGCTTGCGTGTGTGCTTGCGTGTGTTTGTAGTCTATTTTGAAGAACATGAGTTGTATATATCCCTTCAATTACAACCTCTGAATTTTCTGCATGTCGTGCCGTTCAATATTTTAGAAAACTGAAAATTGGTTAAATAGCTCGGACACAGCCTGGAGGTGTGTTGGGTCATTGTCCTGTTGAAAAATAAATTATGGTTCTTCTAAGCGCAAACCACATGGGATTGCGTATCACTGCAGAATGCTGTGGTAGCCATGCTGGTTAAGTGCCTTGAATTCTAAATAAATCACTGACAGTGTCACCAGCAAAGCACCCCCACACCATCACCAATCCTCCTCCATGCTTCACGGTGGGAACTACACATGCGGGGATCATCCGTTCACCTACTCTGCGTCTCACAGACACAGCAGTTGGAAACAAAAAAGAATTGACTCATCAGACCAAAGGACAGATTTCTACCAGTCTAATGTCCATTGCTTGTGTTTCTTGTCCCAAGCAAGTCTCTTCTTATTGGTGTCCTTTAGTAGTTGAGATATGTATGTTACTTGAACTCTGTGAAGCATTTATTTGGGCTGCAATTTCTGAGTCTAATAACTCTAAGGAACGTATCCTCTTCAGCAGATGTAACTCTGGGTCTTCCTTTCCTGGGGCGGTCCTCATGAGAGCCAGTTTCATCATAGTGCTTGATGGTTTTTGCGACAGTACATTTCAGTATTGACTGACCTTCATGTCTTAAAGTAATGATGGACTGTCGTTTCTCTTTGATTATTTGAGTTGTTCTTGCCATAATATGGACTTGGTCTTTTACCAAATAGGGCTATCTTCTGTCTACCACCCCTACCTTGTCACAACACAACTGATTGGCTCAAACGCATTAAGAAGGAAAGAAATTCCACAAATACATTTTTACAAGACACACCTGTTAATTGCAATTCATTCCAGGTGACTACTTCATGAAACTGGTTGAGAGGATGCCAAGCGTGTGTAAAGCTATCATCAAGGCAAATTTGAAGAATCTCAAATATAAAATATACTTTGATGTGTTTAACACTTTTTTGGTTACTACATAATTCTATATGTGTTATTTCATAGTTTTGATGTCTTCACTATTATTCTACCATGTAGAAAATAGTAAAAATAAAGAAAAACCCTGGAATGAGTAGGTGTGTCCAAACTTTTGACTGGTACTGTACGTCTCGTGTCTGAGCCGTTGAATTGCAACCCCGCTTTGTCTCTTTACTGATGTTTTGCATGTTTGATTGCCTTACGGAGGGAATAACTACACTGTTTGTATTCAACCGTGTTCCCAGTCACCTTGCCATGGTTAAATGCAGTGGTTCGCTGTGATGCCCCTCAGCCTGCAGTGAATGTCATTCATCAGAGGGATCCTGAGATACTAATAGTGAAGAAGGTAGACTTTGTTGCGTTTATTGCGCAAATTATAAATTATACTGGACAAACAAAAACATTTTTGTTATTTTTTATAATAGAAATCATTGTGAAGGTGTCAAAAATATTTTGGGATCTTCAGGACTTCAAGGAGAAAACGTTACAGGGGATAATGAATGAAGAGTTTCCACCCTCTCAGGTTCCTGAGCCTGTGTTGGTATCTGAGTAGACATTTAAATCCGCTTCAAGGAGGAACGCTTTAATTTTTGTTTCCCCTTCCCCTATTAATCCTACATTAAAGTTGATCCGTTGTCACCCCATCCAATAGGTGGCAGCACGCACCTCTAACGTTTGTTTGCAAAACACTATACTACTTTTTAAGAAGAATAAGGTCTGTCATTTTGAGTGTTGACCATAGACAAAGATAGAAGCCTCTAAGTGGCCAAAACACTATTTATTAGCATGGGCAGCGCCATTGAGGGCTTCCACCATTATAACGTAGTCTACTGGGTGGTACTTCCAACCTCATTGGCTGATCCCTACTGGTGACCCTATTGGAATAATGTCCAACTGGGTCATCAGCCAATCGTGAAGAAGAAACATTACTACTTCACCATGGAGACAGCCTCAATGGCTCTGCCCATGCCGTCGCAGACGCTGTATTTTCACAGATACAACAATTAGTCCTCTATCTATATCTACGGTGTTGTGAGTGGAACCAAGGAAGTGACGTAGCCACGGAAGAGCATGGACCGATTCGGTTTCTGTATTTACAGAAGAGTGCTCTAACCGAGTGCATTTACCTAGAGCCCACGACCTACACGCTGGTTACTGACAAACCGAAGGCGACTAGTCATGACGCCGTTGTCACTGTACTTGTGTAGTCTGTTAAATAATAATAATAAAAAGAAGTTGTTAATTTGCTACAACTACTTACATACGCACCGAACATCACTACACCTCGTCGATCGGGCGCCGCAGAAGACTCGACTCGTTCGGTTATTGGATATGAATATCCGTGCAGTGTTCCGTGGTAGGGTCACCGGGAAGGTTTTGGCGCAACAATCCGGTGCCAGAAACTATAGGGAGGCTACTATGTGTACCAGTTCCGCAAGTGGCCAGGACATGACCAACTGGTTGTGGTCTATTTACAACGAAACCAAAAAACAGACCGAAGGTAGGGCATGCATTTGTTGAATTCAATGTAAACAAGTGTGGTTTAGGATGCAAAACAATTTTGTCCAATAACTCATTACTCTGTAGCATATTCCTTTGAAAGACGTTGTGTAACTTTCACTTAGCTAGCTACTGTACCAGGGGTGTCATGTCAGTAGTAAGAAGTACTTATTGTATGCCAGTTATTGTACCAGTTAAAAACGGGTACCTATTATTGTAGCTACCACTTACAAGTACTTATTATTCTACCAGAGACACTGGACATTTCACCTGCTGGTGGCCATTGTCAATGGCACACTGTCAAAGGTATCCTGAACTGTGGTTGACTGACTGAATGGACATAGACTGTGACACTGGCATTTTGTTTCACACAGTGATTGCTTGCTGTCCCTCCCGTAGTCTCTGGAATACAGGCTTTTGAAATCCAGCAAATGGGCAGTGGACTCATCGTGTCCAACATAGAAGGGGCCAGGGGTCACCAAGCTCTTAAAAACCCTTCTCTGTATGTTGGGTTTTTAGCAGTTACACTCGCCATCACAGCAAGCTATACTGACACCCGCCAAGTTCGGGGTCACCTAAACTCAGAATTAGTATTATAAATATTCTCTTACCTTTGCTGATCTTTGTCAAAATGCACTCCCAGGACTGCTACTTCCAGAAGAAATGTTGTTTTTGTTTGAAATAATCCATATTTATGTCCAAATACCTCCGTTTTGTTTGTGTGTACAGATCACTTATCCAAAGGCATAATGCGCGAGCGCGGTACCAGAGACAAAGTCAAAATGTTCCATTACCATTCTTAGAAGCATGTCAAACGCTGTTTAAAATCAATCTTTATGGTATTTTTAACGTAAAATTGCGATAATATTCCAACCGGACAATAGCATATTCATTCAAGAAGGAAAGGCGCGCTCGCGGGATCGCGCATATCCAATCCCTTTGTCCACAGGCAGTCCACTGATTGACTGAGCTCCTATACTCTGCCCAGTGACAGGAGAATGCTGAAAGAACTTTCTGGAGGCTGTTGACAGCCAATGGAAGCCGTAGGAAGTGCAACGTGACCCCACAGAAACTATAGTTTCGATAGAGAATCAAAAGAACTACAATTCTCAGACTTTCCACTTCCTGGTTGGATTTTTCTCAGGTTTTTGCCTGCCATATGAGTTCTGTTATACTCACTCAGACACCATTCAAACAGTTTTAGAAACTTCAGAGTGTTTTCTATCCAAATCTACTAATACTATGCATAGTCTAGTTTCTGGGCCAGAGTAGTAACCAGTTTAATTTGGGTACGTTTTTCATCCGGCTGTGAAAATACTGCCCCCTACACCCCAACAGGTTTAACACACTTTGCTGTAGGCTACTATTTACTAGTTAACAAAAAATGATGTATGTCAGAAAAAATATTCACCCCACCCAGTATTGTAATCAAAACTTACCAGAAAGCATGTAGTCCTTGGCTCAGACAGTGTAGTAGTGTGGGCTCAATAGCATCTCATTAGTGTGCAGGATCTTGAGAATCAGCTGTACATGTGATGGAAGAATATACTGTGCATGCAGAGGGTTGCAATTCCATTGAATTGGGGATAGTTTAATCAAAATATGCCACATACCTAGAACTGCCTTATGTATAAGCCCACAAAAAAGGTTCACTGTTATAAGCTAACTTTTTTGGATGAATTTAAGCAAAATTCCCAAAATTCCAGGGCTTAACTTCCCAAGGAAATTTACCGTAAAGTTTCCGACCCTTTGCAACTCTAGTCATGATTCATGACTAGATTCATGACTCTAGTCATGATTCATGACTAGAGTCATGAAGGGCATGGGAAAGACAGAGGCCTGTATTAATTTGCAGAGTCAGTGGAAATAGATTTAGCTTACATTGATACAACACAACTAGCAAGAAAGGTTGATTTCACCCTATTCTTCCTTCTATTTTAGCCTTGATCCCAGTGATATCCAAGAACAGTGTGAACCCCAACACTGTCTTTGCCAATAATGAGATGAGTCTGCACGATATAGAGATCTATGGGTTTGACTATGACTACACCCTGGCTTTCTACTCCAGACACCTCCACACCCTCATCTTCAACATCGCACGGGACATCCTCATCCAGGAGCACAGGGTACGTAGTCTATTCCTCCAGTCTAGGCTGAACTCAGATCTGTAGCAGAGGGGTCTTTCATGTGACAGGGATGAAGAGGTAGAGCAGAGGAACAGTAGCCTGATCCCAGATCTGTTAGTGCTCTCTTAACAACACTTATGTTAATTGTCATACCAAGTTTGTGCCATATTGCCAATTGCTCACTGGGGCCAAGGTTGGCTTGACAATGAATGGCAAGATAGCACAAACTGATCTGGGACCAGAGTCTGTTCCTCTAGCTTGGTGTCCCAGATATGTTTGTGCTGTCTTATCAATAGGACTTGGCAAGACAGCAGATACAAAATAGCCAAATGTTCTGGTCATTGTCATGCCAAATCTATTTGTGCTGTGTAGCCATCTCCTACAGTCATTACCATGCCAAACTGCCACTGGCATGACAATAACCATATGTGACTTGTTTCAGGAAACTAGGCATATGTCGCGCGTCACTACTTCGCAGGAGAGCCATTTGAATGCCTTTTTTGGCAGGAATGCCTTTCGAACATGTGAACTTTCATGTGCCTTAATAACAAACATGTATGCCTTCTGTAAATACGAATGAATTGTTAAATTACGACCCTAGTTCGTTTAGCCACAGAAAAAGGGAGCAACCTTCCCGCTAGCCATGATTGGCTGATATAACGAGTGGGCTGGACATGCCGAGAGATGAGTTCGGATTGGTCTGCCCTTCTGTCTATTTGAGCTGGTCATGTGTAGGTAATCCTGTCTAACGTGGCTTTTAAAAACATATATTGCACAGTAGAACTGCATAAGTGTTGCTCTCCACTTTCTGGAGGACAGAGTTTTGAAATCAGTGGAATTAGCTATCATACTCTAAGGAGATAAAGAAAACGCCTGTCTCTGGATTACTTCTTCAAATTAAGGGCAACCATGGCATCCGTGGCAGAGAGGGAAGTGTCCATCCATGTATACAGATAAGATAGTCTAGCTGGCTACATTTTCAGATATTACACGTTTCTAATTTTGTCAAAGTCGTTTTCATTTCAAGTTAATATACTGTTAGTTAGCTGGCTGGCTCGCTAGCTAATGTTACGTGTATGATCTGTGTAGCAATATTATTTGTATCTCAGAGCCATTTGCTTTGCTAGTTATAGACTAATGTTAGCTAGCTAACATTGAACCTGGTTGGTGAGCTACCTGCAGATTCATGCAGGGTAGGAACGTCATGATTTGGAATTATGGTTAATTGTTTAGCTAGCTAGCAACATGTCTTAACAAAAGACTCCACTATGCAAGTAGAATGTTAATGTCACTGCAACAACTGTTGATAGACTTAGCCAGAGCGAATTTACCAGATATCTACTCTGATTTCAGAGCGCTCTCATCTGAGTGTACCAGAGCACAGAATAACTGACGAATTTACGAACGCTTACCACCCTTTGATAATGGCCGGTGTCAGTAAACGTTGGCAAAAAATATTGAATTGTTGCCAGCAGCACAGTTGCAGCCACCAACGCTCTGGATAGCATAGAAACTGCCTAACCAGCTCTGTTAGGGTGAGTAAAGTGGTCACTGAGCTCTTCTCTTATTTGTGTCTGATAGTAGCTAGCAAGCTAGCCAACGTTAGCTTGGGTGCTTGACTGCTGTTAGGACAGAACACTCAGATCAACCCTTAAAGAGATGGGTGGGGCTAAAGCTTAAGAGGGTGTGAACAATGCTGAATAGGTGTAGACAAAGAAGAGCTCTCCAGTATGTGTACCAAAACATTCAAAGGACATTTTCTCAAAAGTGAGGTTACAAGTTTATCAACTTTCAAAGCAGAATTACCTTCTCATTGTTCCTTAACTGTAGTGTATGATATACCATTGTGTAGCTCTGAGTCTCTACTTTTATCCAATGTAAAAATAAAACAAAATGTCATATTTTGCTACATAAGACCGAATTGAGCCGGTTGGGCACATATGAGTTGGTAAGAAGACAGAAACAGCTCCTCTAGTCCTTGGCATGCCAGATCATAGGAGTTGACAAGACAGCATTAACAAATCTGACCAGGTTTCTTTTTCTGTGCTTTTCCTCTGCTCTTTCATGTGACGATGAAATCTGCTCCAGATACGTAATAATCATAGTAACAGAAAGCTATTTTATTAGGCTATGTAATTCTGTTTTACTTGACAGACCACAGTCAGGCCTCGTCTTGTTCGTAACCTTGACAATTTTCCATTTGATTCAACACTCACAATTTTTCTTCCATAGTGAGATATTCTATTTGGTGTCAGTGTCACCCTATTCAAGTTGACAAATTATTTTTTCATAGTCGTGGGAAATTCTCTGGAGTCTCTTACCTTTCAATTCCTTTCAAGGTCTTCCATGATGAGTTTTTCTTCAATGATTGAATGACACTGACGTTAACTTTTTCAATAGACTCTGCACACTTCTCAATTGGTTGATATGACACATTTGTGTTCCACTCAAAGCTCTGATAACATCTATTTTCCTTCCTCTTTAGTACCCTGAGGGCCTACGTGAGTACGAGTACATCCCAAACTTTGTTGTCAGGGGACTGCACTATGACGTCCAAAAGGTGAGCATGGTTGATGTTATAACATGTTATGTATAAAAGCGAGCACATAGCCATGCAATCTCCATAGACAAACATTGGCAGTAAAATGGCCTTACTGAAGAGCTCAGTGACTTTCAACGTAGGATGCCATCTTTCCAACAAGAGCTGCCCCAGTCAACTGTAAGTGCTGTTATTGCTGTTATTGTTATTGAAACGTCTAGGAGCAACAACAGCTCAGCCAGTGAAGTGGTAGGCCACACAAGTTCACAGAGCTGGGCCGCCGAGTGCTGAAGCGCATAGCGCATAAAAATTGTCTGTCCTCGGATGCAACACTCACTACCGAGTTCCAAACTACCTCTGGAAGCAACGTCAGCACAATAACTGTTTGTCGGGAGCTTCATGAAATGGGTTTCCATCGCCGAGCAGCCACACACAAGCCTAAGATCCCTATGCGCATTGCCAAGCATCTGCTGGAGTGGTGTAAAGCTTGCCGCCATTGGACTCTGGAGCAGTGGAAACGCGTTCTCTGGAGTGATGAATCACGCTTCACCATCTGGCAGTCCGACGGTCGAATCTGGGTTTGGCGGATGCCAGGAGAACACTATCTGCCCTAATGCATGGTGCCATCTGTAAAGTTTGATGGAGGAGGACTAATTGTCTGGGGTTGTTTTTCAAGGTTTGGGCTAGACCCCTTAGATCCAGTGAAGGAAAATCTTAACGCTACAGCATACAATGACATTCTAGACGATTCTTGAATGGCCTTCAAATGACCCCTGACTTCAATCCCATCGAACAACTTTGGGATGATTTGGAACACCGACTGTGAGCCAGGCCTAGTCACCCAACATCAGTGCCCGAACTTACTAATGCTCTTTTGGCTGAATGGAAGCAAGTCCCCGCAGCATTGTTCCAACATCTGGTGGAAAGCCTTCCCAAAAGAGTGGAGTCTGTTATAGCAGCAAAGGGGGGACCAACTCCATATTAATTTCTATGATTTTGGAATGAGATGTTTGACGAGCAGGTGTCCACATACTGTAGCGGTTGTAAGGCTTTATATCACTGCTTGTGTGAATATTACATTTCTGATTGGCACTTGTCAGCCAATCTTTTTCTAATTTGTGTAAATCAATTATTTGTTCCAGGCATTACTGATGAAGATAGATGCCTTTCACTATATCCAGTTGGGAACAGTATACAGGTATGTACTATCACAGTTTACAATCAATACCTTTACATTCAACACACTTTTGGATTAAACATATGGATGGAGTGGCATATTGGAAGTGTATGGGGCTAGGTACTTCCTTGTTTGGATGGTAGCACAAAGTTGTTTTTTATTTACATTTTTTATTTTATTTCACCTTTTATTTAACCAGGTAGGCCAGTTGAGAACAAGTTCTCATTTACAACTGCGACCTGGCCAAGATAAAGCAAAGCAGTGCGACAAAAAACAACAACACAGAGTTACATGTGGGATAAGCAAAAGTACAGTCAATAACACTATAGAAAAATCTATATACAGTGTGTGCAAATGGAGTAAGGAGGTAAGGCAATAAATAGGCCATAGTAGCGAAGTAATTACAATTAAGCAAATTAACACTGGAGTGATAGATGCACACTAGTATTTCTACTTGCACGAAAGAGCAAAAAAGTAAATAAAAACAATATGGGGATGAGGTAGGTAGTTGGATGGGCTACTTACAAATGGGCTATGTACAGCTGCAGCGATCGGTAAGCTGCTCAGATAGCTGATGCTTAAAGTTAGTGAGGGAGTTATGTCTCCACCTTCAGCAAATCATTTCTTTATTTTTTATTTAATTTTTTGCAATTTGTTCCAGTCATTGGCAGCAGAGAACTGGAAGGAAAGGCGGTCAAAGAAGAAGTTGGCTTTGGGGATGACCAGTGATATATACCTGCTACGGGTGGGTGTTATGGTGTCCAGTGAGCTGAGATGAGGCGGGGCTTTACCTAGTAAAGACTTATAGATGACCTGGAGCCAGTGGGTCTGGCGACGAATATGTAGCGAGGGCCAGCCGACGTGAGCGGACAGGTCGCAGTGGTGGGTGGTATATGGGGCTTTGGTGACAAAACGGATGGCACTGTGATAGACTGCATCCAGTTTGCTGAGTAGAGTGTTGGAGGCTATTTTGTAAACGACATCGTCGAGGATCGGTAGGATAGTCAGTTTTACGAGGGTATGTTTGGCAGCGAGAGTGAAGGAGGCTTTGTTGCGAAATAGGAAGCCGATTTCTAGATTTCATTTTGGATTGGAGATGCTTAATATGCGTCTGGAAGTGTTCTCTTGTCACATGTAGGGGTCTTCACCCGGTGCCAGACAAGGAGGTGATTGCCATGTACGACGGCTGCCACGTTCCTCTGGAGAATATGAGTGACTTTTATGGCAAGGTAGGGCTCATCTCATCTCCACCCTTCCACATTCACTATATACAGATCAGCCTCATTTACCCCTTTACATTTCGCAGCAAGGCCACTCTGTTTATCCCAGTCACTCCGGTCATTCACTTTTTTCACCCCTACAGTCAGGCACACGATACTGTAGTATTACGTTTCTACCCTGTGGAGCCCAGTTATAGGTAATCAGTGAACCCAGAACCAAATCTTACATGTGCTAGCTAACTATCTACAAAATGTACTTCTGTGGGCAGAGGTTAGGGATACACTTCTGTTTTGCATACCCTAGTAACACCTCGCTTTACTAGTGTCTTGTCCTATCTGATCTCTAATAATCTCCCCTCTATCCTCCACAGAGTTCCCATGGCCACACTATGAAACAGTTCATGGATATCTTCTCCCTTCCAGAGATGAACCTACTGTGCTGTGTTAATGACTACTTTATGAAGCACAACATCGACTACGAGCCTGTCCACCTCTACAAAGACGTCAAGGTAAAGAGACCAGAACAGTGGTGTTCCAAAGACACCTTCTTTGGACTGGAACTGCAGCCAGTGGGGGAAACTCATAGGGAGGGGCAGTTTCCCAGACACAGATTAAGCCTAGTTCTGGACTAGTTAGAATCATGTTCAATGAAGAATCTCCTTTCACATTTTACCTGATGGTGGAGCTCTAAACATGCGCAAATTCCCATAGGAACACAGCAATATTAAGTGCAGAGCTTCTGCCTTCATTTTTCATCTTACAGGAATGATATACTACTGTACATGTGAGGAGAAAGCGGAAGGCTCTACCTATCCTTTGATGCAAATAACCCCTGTTTGATTCCCAGGTCGTCCGCTAGATAGCAATTGCATTTGGTTTGGGTAGTCAGTCACTGTGCCAAAACGGCTGAACGGATCTTCAAGCCGACATCTTAAAATGACCTTAGCAATCAGGGCTTTGAAGCTATAGTTATTTAAAATAAGACACAGACAGATGAGGGAATTTCGAACTTCTTGTCCCATTCAAGGATTCGTACGGCATTGCCAGCAGTAAGATTTGAGTTCGATTTCCAAAAGACAAGGGCTGTAGCTTTCAAATGATATATCACTTTTCTATTTTCTTGTACCAGGTCCAAAACAACCACTCAGAGTTGAATAGGTTAAAACAGCTACAGAGTTCAATGGCTGTGAAGGAAGAAAACTGAGGATGGATCAATATCATTGTAGTTACTCCACAATTATGACTTAAATGACAGCGTGAAAAGAAGATTCCAAATATTCCAAAACGAGTCACTAAAGTAATACTGCAAATAAACATGGGGCTCCCGAGTGGCGCAGCAGTCTAAGGCACTGCATCTCAGAACAATAGTTAGAATCCAGGCTGTATCACACCAGCCATGATTGGGAGTCCCATAGGGCGGCGCACAATTAGCCCAGCGTCGTCCGGGTTTGGCCGAAGTAGGCCGTCATTGTAAATAAGAATTTGTTCTTAACTGACTTGCCTAGTAAAATAATGGTTAAATAAAAAAAGAATAAACTTTTTGGCTTAAACGCAAAGCCTTATTTATGTTTGGGGAAAATACAACACATAACTGAGTAACTGCCTCCATATTTTCAAGCATGGTGGTGGATGCATCATGGTTTTGATATGCTTGTAATCGTTAAGGACAGGGGAGTTTTCAGGATTAAAAAAAAAACGAAATGGAGCTCAGCACAGGCAAATCCTAGAGGAAACTGAGATTTTGCGGAAAAAGATCAGGGTGCCTTGTGAGGATCAGGCGACAAGTGGCTAATCTGCCTTTACCTTCCGTCCTGCTAGCTAACGTTCAATCGCTGGAAAATAAATGGGATGAACTGAAAGCACGTATATCCTACCAACGGGACATGAACTATAATATCTTATGTTTCACAGAGTCATGGCTGAACGACGACATTAAGAACATACAGCTGGTGAGTTATACACTCTCGGCAGGATAGAACAGCAGCCTCTGGTAAGACATGGGCGGGGCCTATGCATATACGTAAACAAAAGCTGGTGCACGATATCTAAGAAAGTCTCAAGGTTTTTCTCGCCTGAGGTAGAGTATATCATGATGAGCTGTAGACTACACTATCGACCTAGAGAGATTTCATCTGTATTTTTCGTAGCTGTCTACATACCACCACAGACCGATGCTGGCACTAAAACCGCACTCAATGAGCTGTATACCTCCATAAGAAAACAGGAAAACGCTCATCCAGAGGTGGCGCTCCTAGTAGCCGGGGACTTTAATGCAGGGACACTTAAGTCCATTTTACCTCATTTAAAACAGCATGTTAAATGTGCAGCCAGAGGGAAAAAAAAATTTAGACCACCTTTACTCCACACACAGAGATGCGTACAAAGCTCTTCCTCACTCTCCATTTGTCAAATCTGACCATAATTCTATCCTCCTGATTCCTGCTTACAAGCAAAAACTAAAGCAGGAAGCACCAGTGACTCGGCCTATAAAAAAAGTCGTCAGATGAAGCAGATGCTAAGCTACAGGTCTGTTCTGCTAGCACAGACTGGAATATGTTCTGGGATTCTTCCGATGGCATTGAGGAGTACACCACATCCTTCCCGCAGTGACTGTATGTACATACCCCAACCAGAAGCCATGGATTACAGGCAACATTCGCACTGAGCTAAAGGGTAGAGCTGCCGCCTTCAAGGAGCGGGACTCTAACCCGGAAGCTTATAAGGAATCCCGCTATGCCTCCTGACAAACCATCAAACAGGCAAAGAGTCAATACAGGACTAAGATCAAATCGTACTACACCGGCTCCGAAGCTCGTCGGACGTGGCAGGGCTTGCAAACTATTACAGACTACAAAGGGAGCTAAACAACTTATATACTCGCTTCGAGGCAAGTAACACTGAAACATGCATGAGAGCATCAGTTGTTCCGGACGACTGTGTGATCACGCTCTCCGTGGCCAATGTGAGTAAGACCTTTTAAACAGGTCAACATTCACAAGGCCGCAGGGCCAGACGGATTACCAGGACGTGTACGCCGAGCATGCACTGACCAACTGGCAAGTGTCTTCACTGACATTTTCAACCTCTCCCTGTCCCAGTCTGTAATACCAATATGTTTCAAGCAGACCACCATGGTCCCTGTGCCCAATAACTCTAAGGTAACCTGCCTAAATGACTACTGACCCATAGCACTCACGTCTGTAGCCATGAAATGCTTTGAAAGGCTGGTCATGGCCCACATCAACACCATTATCCCAGAAACCCGAGACCCACTCCAATTTGCATACCGCCCCAACAGATCCACAGATGATGCAATCTCTATTGCACTTCACACTGCCCTTTCACACCTGGATAAAAGGAACACCTTTGTGAGAATGCTATTTATTGACTACAGCTCAGCGTTCAACACCATAGTGCCCTCAAAGCTCATCACTAAGCTAAGGACCCTGGGACTAAACACCTCCATCTGCAACTGTATCCTGGGTTTCCTGACGGGCTGCCCCCAGGTGGTAAGGGTAGGCAACAACACATCCGCCACGCTGATCCTCAACACAGGGGCCCCTCATGGGTGCATGCTCAATCCCCTCCTGTACTCTCTGTTCACTCATGACTGCATGGCCAGGCATGACTCCAACCCCATCATTGTTTGCTGATGACATAACAGTGGTAGGCCTGATCACCGACAACGATGAGACAGCCTATAGGGAGCAGGTCAGAGACCTGACCATGTGGTGCAAGGACAACAACCTCTCCCTCAGCGTGATCAAGACAAAGGAGATGATTGTGGACTACAGGAAAAGGAGGACTGAGCATTCTTCCTTTCTCATCGATGGGGCTGTAGTGGAGCAGGTTGAGAGCTTCAAGTTCCTTGGTGTCCACATCACGAACAAATTAACATGGTCCAAGCATACCAAGACAGTCGTGAAGAGGGCACGACAAAACCTATTCTCCCACAGGAGACTGAAAAGATTTGGCATGGGTCCTCAGATCCTCAATGTTTTACGGCTGCACCATCAAGAGCATCCTGACTGGTTGCATCACTGCCTGGTATGGCAACTGCTCGGCCTCCGACCGCAAGGCACTACATCGGGTAGTGCGTACAGCCCATTACATCACCGGGGTCAAGATTCCTGCCATCCAGGACCTCTACACCAACCATCCTATTCGTATATTGTTCTCTCTGCTATCGCGCGGCAAGCGGTACCGGAGTGCCAAGTCTAGGTCCAAGAGGCTTCTAAACAGCTTCTACCCGCAAGCCATAAGACTCCTGTACAGCTAATCAAATGGCTACCCAGACTATTTGCATTGTCCCCTCCCCTTCTATGCTGCTGCTGCTACTCTGTTATTATCTATGCGTAGTCACTTTAACTCTACCTGCATGTACATATTACCTCGATACCGGTGCCCCCACACATTGACTCTGTACCGGTACCCCCTGTATATAGCCCCGCTATTGTTATTTACTGCTGCTCTTTAATTATTTGTTATTCTAATTTTAAAAAATGGGGTGGGGGGTTCTTAACTACATTGTTGGTTAAGGGCTTGTAAGTAAGTTGTATTCGGCGCATGAGACAAATAAAGTTTGATTTGATTGTCTGCTTTCCACCAGACACTGGGAGATGAATTCACCTTTCAGCAGGACAATAACCTAAAACACAAGTCCAAATATACACTGAAGCTGCTTACCAAGAAGACAGTGACTGTTACTGTGTCCGAGTTACAGTTTTGACTTAAATCTGCTTGAAAATCTATGGCAAGACCTGAAAATGGTTGTCTAGCAATGATCAACAACTAATGTGATAGAATTGAAGAATTTTGAATAGAGTAATTGGCAAATCCAGGTGTAGAAAGCTCTTAGACTTACCCAGAAATACTCACAGCTGTAATCACTGCCATAGATGCTTCTACAAGGTTTTGACTCAGGGGTGTGAATACTTATACTACCAGTCAAAAGTTTGGATACGCCTACTCGTTCCAGGTTTTTTTCCCCCCTTATTTTTTATGTTTTCTATATTGTACAATAATAGTGAAGACATCTAAACTATAAAATAACACATGGAATCATGTTGTAACCAAAAAAGTGTTAAAGAAATGAAAATATATTTGAGATTCTTCAACGTAGCCACCCTTTGCCTTGATGACAGCTTTGCACACTATTGGCATTCTCTCAACCAGCTTCATGATGTAGTCACCTGGAATGCATGTCAATTAACAGGTGTGCCTTGTTAAAAGTTCATTTGTGGAATTTCTTTCCTTCTTAATGCATTTGAGCCAATCAGTTGTGTTGTGACAAGGTAGGGTTGGTATACAGAAGATAGCCCTATTTGGTAAAGGACCAAGTCCATATTATGGCAAGAACAGCTCAAATAAGCAAAGAGAAACAACAGTCCATCATTACTTTAAGACATGAAGGTCAGTCAATACGGAACATTTCAAGAACTTTGAAAGTTTCTTCAAGTGCAATCGCAAAAACCATCAAGCGCTATGATGAAACTGGCTCTCATGAGGACCGCCACCGGAAAGGAAGACCCAGAGTTACCAGCCTCAGAAATTTCAGGCCCATCAAATGCTTCCCCTGCCATTTTTTTTTTCTACTGTATTATTGACTGTATGTTGTTTACTCCATGTGTAACTCTGTGTTGTTGTATGTTGTTGAACTGCTTTGCTTTATCTTGGCCAGGTCGCAATTGTAAATGAGAACTTGTTCTCAACTTGCCTACCTGGTTAAATAAAGGTGAAATAAAAAAATAAAATAAAAAATCAACTGTTCAGAGGAGAATGTGTGAATCAGGCCTTCAGGGTCAAATTGCTGCAAAGAAACCACTATTAAAAGACAGCAATAATAAGAAACTTGCTTGGGCCAAGAAACACAAACAATGGACATTAGACTGGTGGAAGCCTCCTTTGGTCTGATGAGTCCAAATTTGAGATTTTTGGTTCTGACTGCTGTGTCTTTGAGACGCAGAGTAGGTGAACGGATTATCTCTCCGTGTGTAGTTCCTACTGTGAAGCATGGAGGAGGATTTGTGATGGTGTGGGAGTGCTTTGCTGTTGACGCAAGCAGCAAAATTTGATTTAAAAAACAGATGGGAAAAAAACTTTATTGAACAGTGAGGACTGTGAAGCAACACAAACATTGGCACAGACGCATGCATACACACACACGATAACATATGCACTATATATACACATGGGTTTAGTACTGTAGATACAGTTGAAGTCTGAAGTTTACATACACCTTAGCCAGGTGACATTTAATCCTAGTAAAAAATCCCTGTTTTAGGTCAGTTAGGATCACCGCTTTATTTTAAGAACGTGAAATGTCAGAATAATAGTAGAGAGAATTTATTTATTTCAGCTTTTATTTATTTAATCCCATTCCCAGTGGGTCAGAAGTTTACATACACTCCATTAGTATTTGGTAGCATTGCCTTTAAATTGTTTAACTTGGGTCAAACATTTTGGGTAGTCTTCCACAAGCTTCCCACAATAAGTGTGGCTCAGTTGGTAGAGCATGGTGTTTGCAACACCAGGGTTGTGGGTTCGATTCCCACGGGGGACCAGTACGGAGAAAAATGTATGGAATGTTTGAAATGTATGCATTCACTACTGTAAGTCGCTCTGGATAAGAGTGTCTGCTAAATGACTAAAATGTAATGTAGATGTAAGTTGGGTGAATTTTGGCCCATTCCTCCTGACAGAGCTGGTGTAACTGAGTCAGGTTTGTGGGCCTCTTGCTTGCAAGGAGAATAACAACAAAGAAATCCAGAAAAAACGCATGTCAAAAATGTTATAAATTGACTTGCATTTTAATGAGGGAAATAAGTATTTGACCCCCTCTCAATCAGAAAGATTTCTGGCTCCCAGGTGTCTTTTTATACAGGTAACGAGCTAAGATTAGGAGCACACTCTTAAAGGGAGTGCTTCTAATCTCAGCTTGTTACCTGTATAAAAGACACCTGTCCACAGAAGCAATCAATCAATCATATTCCAAACTCTCCACCATGGCCAAGACCAAAGAGCTCTCCAATGATGTCAGGGACAAGATTGTAGACCTACACAAGGCTGGAATGGGCTACAAGACCATCTCCAAGCAGCTTGGTGAGAAGGTGACAACAGTTGGTGCGATTATTCGCAAATGGAAGAAACACAAAAGATCTGTCAATCTCCCTCGGCCTGGGGCTCCATGCAAGATCTCACCTCATGGAGTTGCAATGATCATGAGAACGGTGAGGAATCAGCCCAGAACTACACTGGAGGATCTTGTCAATGATCTCAAGGCAGCTGGTCACCAAGAAAACAATTGGTAACACTACTCCGTGAAGGACTGAAATCCTGCAGCGCCCGCAAGGTCCCCCTGCTCAAGAAAGCACATATACATGCCCGTCTGAAGTTTGCCAATGAACATCTGATTTGATTCAGAGGACAACTGGGTGAAAGTGTTGTGGTCAGATGAGACCAAAATTGAGCTTTTTGGCATCAACTCAACTCGCCGTGTTTGGAGGAGGCGGAATGCTGCCTATGACCCCAACAACACCATTCCCACCATCAAACATGGAGGTGGAAACATTATGCTTTGGGGGTGTTTTTCTGCTAAGGGGACAGGACAACCGCATCAAAGGGATGATGGACAGGGCCATGTACCGTCAAATCTTGGGTGAGAACCTCCTTCCCTCAGCCAGGGCATTGAAAATGGGTCGTGGATGGGTATTCCAGCATGACATTGACCCAAAACACACGGCCAAGGCAACAAAGGAGTGGCTCAAGAAGAAGCACATTAAGGTCCTGGAGTGGCCTAGCCAGTCTCCAGACCTTAATCCCATAGAAAATCTGTGGAGGGAGCTGAAGGTTCGAGTTGCCAAACGTCAGCCTCGAAACCTTAATGACTTGGAGAAGATCTGCAAAGAGGAGTGGGACAAAATCCCTCCTGAGATGTGTGCAAACCTGGTGGCCAACTACAAGTGACCTCTGTGATTGCCAACAAGGGTTTTGCCACCAAGTACTAAGTCATGTTTTGCAGAGGGGTCAAATTCTTATTTCCCTCATTAAAATTCAAATCAATTTATAACATTTTTTACATGTTTTTCTGGATTTTTTGTTGTTATTCTGTCTCTCACTGTTCAAATAAACCTACTATTAAAATTATAGACTGATAATTTCTTTGTCAGTGGGCAAATGTACAAAATCAGCAGTGGATCAAATACTTTTTTCCCTCATTATACATGCAGACCAACTCTGGGAGGAAGGACATCAGTGCTGCGCAGCTGCTGAATCCTGGTGTTGTGATGTGACTATCATTAATCTGATGACTGTTATTTATTTTATCAAGTAACTGTTTAATTGTTACTCGATTAAATTAATCATATAACAATTAACTCATTAGGAATTTGGGGCACCACGGTAAAAGTTATTTAACGAGGTACTATCTCCCAACTTAAACTCTAAAGATGTATAGATATCTCTTACATCAATAAGTCACTTATTAATCATTACCTCATCAGTCTCATTCTGAACGTTGCATACTCCTCAATATCGGCAAGAACCCTAACCTTATTGATGAATCAGCAATACACAAATTGACTTAGTAAATAAATAATTAACTAAATAATAACACAGAATGCATAAACGCACACACAGTATAGGTTATTGATTACTAATGCAATACAATGAAAACAGGTCCCTAGTGGACTAACAAAATCATGACCGTTTGGTTATAAAAGATGGAGGGATGGAAAGAAAGGGAGAGACAGAGTCAACTATCGTTGTTACAGTTGGAAGCTGCGCTCAGGGAAATACGAATATTTTGCACCCTAACCACCACTCATTCGTATTAGAATTGCAATATATATTTACGCGTAGCTGTCCTTGATCATCGTCTAACTCAATGAGTCCTATGGTGAAGTTGTCGAGGAATGTAAGATTCTGGTTTGTCCACCTGAGGTCACAATGTCCTTTGTAGAGCTTCTCTGGTAGTGGAGTGGTTGTTAGACAGATACTTCAGATATACCAATGGTTGTCTGAGAGGGATCTCTTCTTCCCCCTTGTGTCTTTGGTCAAATGTCCTAGACTACTTTACATGCCAGCTGTAGACTGGTAAATGCTACGGTCTATTGAGTTTTTTCTTGCGTAGAGAGTTTGAGTTTCACCATTTCAAACGTATGGACAATCGTCTCACGTTTTCTGGTCTGTAGAGTTTAAACCATTTGTCATATTCAGCTTGCTGTCTGCGTTGGCTGGTCTCGTAGTGGTCTCAAGGTTGATTATTCACGTTCAGGCTCCCGACCACTTTACACGCCAGAAGCAACCCAGCATGTTTTGGTCTAATGTAAATTTCGGAGTCCAAACACTCCTTGGTGACAACAACACCAGTCTCCAGAGCATAAAACAGGAAAATATATTTTATTTTAAAATAGATGAGACATTACAACCTTGCATAACATCAATTCACCTTCCAAGTTTAGATGATAAGACCATGCAATGAAAATGATATTCACCTGAAGTGCTGGTACCACTTGATCTCTAGCAGCGGCCTGAAGTACGTAGTCAGCAGCTACTCTTCCTGGAGTCCAAATACATTTAGGCACTTACAGTGCATTCGGAAAGTATTCAGACCCCTTGACTTTTTCAACAACAACAAATACATTACAGCCTTATTCTAAAATTGATGAGGATTTTCTCTCATTTAATCCATCTACACACAATACCCCATAATGACAAAGCAAAAACAGGTTTTTAGAAATGTTTGCAAAAGTTTTTTTTATTTTTAATACAATAACATTTACATAAGTATTCAGACTCTTTACGCGGTACTTTGTTGAAGCACCTTTGGCAGTGATTACAGCCTTGAGTCTTGGGTATGACGCTACAAGGTTGGAACACCTATATTTGGGAAGTTTCTCCTATTCTTCTTGGCAGATCCTCTCAAGCTCTGTCAGGTTGAATGGGGAGCGTTGCTGCACAGCTATTTTCAGGTCTCTCCAGATATGTTTGATCAGGTTCAAGTCCAGGCTCTGGCTGGTTGTTCTTCTGGAAGGTTCTTCCATCTCCACAGATGAACTCTGGAGCTCTGTCCAAGTGACCATCGGGTTCTTGATCATATACCTGACCAAGGCTTTGCCATATTGCTTAGTTTGGCCGGGCGGCCAGCCCTAGGAAGCGTCTTGGTCGTTCCAAACTTCTTCCATTGAAGAATGATGGAGGCCACTGACTTCTTGGGGACCTTCAATGCTGCAGAAATGTTTTGGTTCCCTTCCCCAGATCTGTGCCTCGACACAATCATGTCTCTGAGCTCTACGGACAATTCCTTCAACCTCATGGCTTGGTTTTTGCTCTGTCATGCGCTGTCAACTGTGGGACCTTTATATAGACAGGTGTATGCCTTTTTCAAATCATGTCCAAGGACGATCAATGGAAACAGGATGCACATGAGCTCAATTTCGAGTCTCATAGCAAAGTGTCTTAATACGTATGTAAATAAGGTATTTCTGTTTTTAATTTGCAAACATTTCTAAAAACTTGTTTTTGCTTTGTCATTATGGGGTATTGTGTTTAGAATGATGAAGGGATTTTTATTAATTTTTTTAATCAATTTTAGAACAAGGCTGTAAAGTAACAATGTGGAAAAAGGAAGGGGTATGAATACTTTCATAATGCGCTGTACACCACACATAAAACAAAAGATAAAACAGTACATAATATACAATTATTACACCACTACATATCTACAATACAAAATGTATAATACCACCATACAACAATTACAATGTACGTGTGTGCTAGTGTGTGTGTGTGTGTGTGTGTGTGTGTGTGTGTGTGTGTGTCTTTCACAGTACCTGCTGTTCCAGAAGGTGTATTTTTATATATATATATAAAAAAAAGATTCTACTGCTTGCATCAGTTACCTGATGTGGAATAGTTCCATGTAGTCATGGCTCTGTAGTACTGTGCACCTACCATTAGTCTGTTCTGGACTTGGATTGGGAAGAGACCTCTCGGTTCATTCATCTTGTCAACACTTCTTACAAAACAAGTACTGATTAAGTCAATCTCGCTTCCACTTTGAGCCATGTAATTTTCCTAAGTCCCTCCACACGACTGAACAGTAGTCCAGATGAGACAAAACTAGAGCCTGTAGGACCTGCCTTGTTGATATTTCTTGCCACCCGTTCTGACACTCACTGCAGCTCTTTGTTAAGTGTTGCAGTCTTTTCAGTTGCTGTAGTAGCTGAAGTGTATATAGTGTTGAGTCATCCGCATGCATACACATTTGCTTTACTCAAAGCCAGTGGCATGTCGTTAGTAAAGACTGAAAAAAGTAAGGGGCCTAGACAGCTGACCTGGGGAATTCCCGATTGTACCTGGATTATGTTGGAGAGGCTTTCATAAAAGAACACCCTCTGTGTTCTGTTACAAAGGTAACTCTTTGTCCACAATATAGCAGGGGCTGTAAAGCCATAACACAAGTTTTTACAGCAGCAGACTATGATAGACTTCAGTGCGGCTTTTGACACTGTCTAACAAAACAGCACCCACAATAGTTGTGTCATCAATTTGTCTCTACCAGTCATTTGTGTAAGTGTTGTGCTTGTTGAATGTCCTTCCCTATAAGCATGCTGAAAGTCTTGTCAGCATTGTATTTTACAGGAAACAAAGTATCCGGTCAAACACACCATTTTGTCCCAAAAGTTTACTGAGGGTTGGTAACAGGCTGATTGGTTGGTTATTTGAGCCAGTAAAGGGGGCTTTACTATTCTTGGATAGCAGAATTACTTTTGCTTCCCTCTAGGCCTGAGGGAACACACTTTCTAGTAGGCTTAGATTGAAGATCTTGCAAATAGGAGTGGCAATATCATCCACTATTATACTCAGTCATTTTCCATCCAAGTTGTCAGGGGCTTGTCATTGTTGATAGAGAACAATAACTTTTGCACCTCTTCCACACTCACTTTACGGAATTCAAAATTACAGGGCTTGTCTTAATTTGGATCGTTATGATTGGATGTGTAGTGTCAGCATTTGTTGCTGGTATGTCATGCCTGAGTTTGCTTATCTTGCCAATGAAAAAAATCATTAAAGTAGTTTGCGATATCAGTGGGTTTTGTGATGAATGAGCCATCTGATTCAATGAAGGGTGGAGCTGAGTTTGTGTTTTTGCCCAAAAGCTTTTTACTATAATTATTTATCTTTGTTTCATAGTATAGTTACTTCTTCTTATTCAGTTTAGTCACATTATTTTTTTGTAGTACATTTGCCAATCGGTTGTGCTGCCAGACTTATTTGCCATACCTTTTTGCCTCATCCCTTTCAAACATAAATTGTTTCAATTCCTCATCAATCCAAGGGGATTTAAGTTTTTAAAGTCATTTTCATAATGGGTGCGTGCTTATTAGTAACTTGTATAGGCAATTTCATAAGCGTCTGGTTGCTCCTCATTACGCACCACACACCAGCAAATATTCTTTACATCATCTACATAAGAATCACTACAAAAGTTATTGTATGACCTCTTATACACTATATTAGGCCTTTTGAACTTTGGTTTTCCTAGATATGGCTGCTATATTGTGATTACTACATCGGATGGATTTGGATACTGTTTTATAGCAAATTTCTGCAGCGTTAGCAAAGATGTGATCAATACATGTTGATGATTTCATTCCTGTGCTGTTTGTAACTTCCCTGGTAGGTTGACTGATAACCTGATAATCTGGAGGCGAAAGAAATGCACACCTGTTTAGGTGAGGTGCTGGCCAACAGAGTAGAACACTTGAAAAGCAAAGGAGAGACGCACACTCTTGGAGCTCAGATGCAATAATTTAATAAACTACTAACCAACATTTCGACAGACAAGCTGTCTTAATCAAGGTATAATGACAAACACTGCTGGTCACTAGTTTATATAGTTGTGGCAGACCAAGGGGTTTGGTCAAGACGTTTACCCATGTCAGACACGGACAGAGAAGGATTAGCTCAGTTTCAACGGTGTTTATTTCAATAATAGATCGAAAAGAAAAGGTCTCCCCCATGAGACCCTCTCCGGGATGCCGTCTTCTGGGATTCCGGGTCTGGCTGTATCCTGTCGGGCACAAAACTGAACTCCCTCTTGTTATCTCTGTAACCGTCAACAATAACACGAGTCCATTCTCCCCCCCCCCCCCACTCTCCCTCTGTGCTGCCCTTCTGGCAGCTTCATGGGCGTTGCACAGCTGGTGACCGATCCGCCGTTGATTACTCACCAGCTCCCAATCAGCCCCAATTAGTCCTGGCTGGAGAGTCCGTCGAGACCTGGCACATCCAGCAGATGGAGCCATCGCCTCGTGATGTGTACTCCATCTGTTACCAGGCCTCGATGAGTCTCCCCCTGGTGGCTGACCTGCTGTACGTCACAAGTGTTAAAGGACACTCGCTATAATGGCGCCGGAGGGGATGGCTGCCGTTTTTACAGGCTCCTAACCAACTGTGCTATTTTGTTAGTTTTTTTCTGTTTGTAACTTATTTTGTACATAATGTTGCTGCTACCGTCTCTTAATGACCAAAAGAGCTTATGGGCTTCAGAACAGTGATTACTCACCTCGAACTGGACAAAGAAAGCAAGAAAATACTCATCCAGAAGCAGTGCTCCAAGTGGCCGGGGATTTTAATGCAGGCAAACTTAAATCCGTTTTACCTCATTTCTACCAGCATGCCACGTGCCACCAGAGGAACAAAATCTCTTTACCACCTTTACTCCAGACATAGAGACGCATACAAAGCTCTCCCTCGCCCTCCATTTAGAAAATCTGATCATAATTCTATACTCCTGATTCCTGCTTACAAGCAACAACTAAAGCAGGAAGTACCAGTGACTCGCTCAATACGGAAGTGGTCAGATGAAGCAGATGCTAGGCAACAGGGCTGTTTTGCAATCACAAACTGGAATGTGTTCTGGGATTCATCCAATGGCTTTGAGGAGTACTCCACCTCAGTCACCGGCTTCATGAACAAGTGCATCAATGACATCATCCCCACAGTGACCGTACGAACATATCCCAACCAGAAGCCATGGATTACAGGCAACATCTGCATCGACCTAAAAACAAGAGCTGCCACTTTCAAGTAGCGGGACACTAATCCAGACGCTTATAAGAAATTCTGATACGCTCTCAGACGAACCATTACACAGGCAAAGCATCAATACAGGACTAAGATTGAATCCTACTACACCGGCTCTGACGCTCATCGGATGTGGCAGGGCTTGAAAACTATTACGGACTACGAAGGGAGACCCAGCCGCAAGCTGTCCAGTGACGCGAGCCCACCAGATGAGCTAAATACCTTTTATGCTCGCTTCGAGGCAAGCAAAACTGTGTGATCACGCTCTCCATAGCCGATGTGAGCAAGACCTTTTAAACAGGTCAACATTCACAAAGCCGCAGGGCCAGATGGATTACCAGGACATGTACTCAAAGCATGCGCGGACCAACTGGCAAGTGTCTTCACTGACATTTTCAACCTCTCCCTGACTGAGTCTGTAATACCAACATGTTTCAAGCAGACCACCATAGTCCCTGTGCCCAAGGAAGCGAAGGTAACCTGCCTAAATATTTACGTCGGTAGCCATGAAGTGCTTTGAAAGGCTGGTCATGGCTCACATCAACACCATCATCCCGGAAACCCTAGACCCACTCCAATTCACGTTCCACCCCAACAGATCCACAGACAACGCAATCTCAGTTGCACTGCCCTTTGCCACAAAAGGAACACCTATGTGAGAGTGCTGTTTATTGTCTACAGGTCAGCGTTTCCACACCATAGTGCCCACAAAGCTCATCACTAAGCTAAGGACCCTGGGTCTAAACACCTCCCTCTGCAACTGGATCCTGGACTTCCTGACAGGCCAAGCCCATGTGGTAAGGGTAGGCAACAACATCTGCCACGCTAATCCCGAACACTGGGGCCCCTCAGGGTTGTGTGCTTAGTCCCCTCATGTACTCCCTGTTCACCCACGACTACATGGCCAAACACGACTCCAAGACCATTGTTAACTTCTATGGTCTAGGTGGGACGGTAGCGTCCTGCGGGACACAGCCAGTGAAATATCAGGGCGGCAAATTAAAAAACAGCAAAATGTCATAATTCAACTTTCTCAAACATATGACTATTTTACACCATTTTAAAGATACACTTCTCCTTGATGTAACCACATTGTCCGATTTCAAAAAGGCTTTACAACGAAAGCAAAACAATAAATTATGTTAGGAGAGTACATAGACAAAAATAATCACACAGCCATTTTCCAAGCAAGGACATGTGTCAATAAAACACAGCGAAATGAAGGACTAACCTTTGACGATCTTCGTCAGATGACACTCCTAGGACATTATGTTACACAATACATGTATGTTTTGTTCGATAAAGTTCATATTTATATCCAAAAACAGCATTTTACATTGGCGCATGATGTTCAGAAAATATTTTGCCTCCAATACTGCCGGTGAATCAGCACAACAATTTACAAAAATACTCATCATAAACGTTGATAAAATATTAAACTGTTATTCAAAGAATTATAAATTAACATCTCCTTTATGCCCAGTCTTGAAAAACTACAATCCACCTCCTGGTTGGATTTCTTCTCAGGTTTTTGCCTGCCATATTAGTTCTGTTATACTCACAGACACCATTCCCATCAGTTTTAGAAACTTTTGAGTGTTTTCTATCCAAATCTACTAATAATATGCATATTCTAGTTTCTGAGCCAGAGTAATAACCTGTTTTAAATTGGGTACGTTTTTCATCCGGCCGTGAAAATACTGCCCCCTAGCCCAGACAGGTTAAGTTTGCTGACCACACAACAGTGGTAGGCCTTATCACCGACAATGATGAGACAGCCTATAGGGAGGAGGTCAGAGACCTGGCAGTGTGGTGCCAGGACATCAACCTCTCCATCAATGTGAGCAAGACAAAGGAGCTGATTGTGGTCTACAGGAAAAGGTGGGCCGAACAGGCCCCCATTCTCATCGACGGGTTTGTAGTGGAGCGGTTGAAGAGTTTCAAGTTCCTTGGTGTCCACATCTCCAACGAACTATCATGGTCCAAACGCACCAAGACAGTCGTGAAGAGAGCACGACAACACCTTTTCCCCCTCAGGAGACTGAAAAGATTTGCATGGGTCCCCAGATCCTCAAAAAGTTCTGCAGCTGCACCATCAAGAGCATCCTGACCGATTTGCATCACCGCCTGGTATGGCAACTGCTCGACATCTGACCGTAAGGCGCTACAGAGGGTAGTGTGTACAGCCCAGTATATCATTGGGGCCAAGCTTCCTGCCATTCAGGATCTACATACTAGGCGGTGTCGGAGGAGAGCCCATAAAATTGTCAACGACTCCAGTCACCCAAGTCATAGACTGTTCTCTCTGCTTCCGCATGGCAAGTGGTACTGGGGCGCCAAGTCTAGGACCAAAAGGCTCCTTAACAGCTGTAATATTTGTGTTGTGGAGAAATGACCAGGCAGTAGACGGGAGTACAGTTAGTTTCTTTTAGTCAAAAAACTTGTGCTCTACAGCCCCTGGCCCAATAGTGCGCATGTGCATTTCCTATTAGGTGTAGTAACATAACACTGCCGTAATACATTACTGCTTAGTAACAGCATAGTAATTAATATAAACAGATGTATATCACAAATTTCTACACTCCTCCCCATAGTGTTTAACTCCCAGAGAACAAGGTAAATATGTTAGGGAACTACTAATGCAATATGTGAACAATGCATTCTTAAACATTTTTCAACTACTGGTTTGAAGCAGACTTTTCAGAGCTCAGCACAAATCCAGGGGATTATTCTGCCCTGAAGATGGAATTTATGTCCTAGTAACTAACCCAGCTGATGTCCTTTTTCTTTCCTTTTATCTAGGACATATTAAAGTGTTTGTTTGTTTTACTGTCTGTTACCTCCTGAAACAGCTCAACTCACAGGTCAAGCTTTTGAGGTGCCCTTCACTGTCGAATAGGATATCTCCGCTCCTCCTGGGCTTCCGGTGGGGGGCCAGGTTTGGGTGGAAGGTCAGGCTCTGTCTCTCCCGTACGTCCACAGTCAGGAGAATAGTCCTGGGGGTGGTTATTTTTTTTTGTTCTCTCGGCATGTCTCTGCTGGAGCATTGGACCGTAGCAGATGATCCACATGAACGTTGACATGGCAATGACCAAATTGGACTTGGTAAGTCAAAGGTCCTCTGCTTTGCAAGATCACACCTGAGTTCCACAGGCGCTTGGGGTGTCTGAAATCACATACCATCACCCTCTCTCCCTCTTTAAATTCTCTGTCAGTCTTTGAGTGTCTGTCATGAGCTTTCTTCTGCTGTAGCTGGTGCTTTACCACAGTGCTTGACAAGTCTGGTTTCAACAATGTCAGGCGGGTACGTGGTTTGTGTTTCGTGTTTCAGGAACAGTTCAGCTGGTGTACATTCGTGTGTGGTGTGTTACAGTAAGTAAACAGGAACCGGGGAAGCCTTTGGTGGGTGGGAACAGACTGAACCTCGAGTCTAGTCCAGGCCTTCTTAAAGGTTTGCACGGCTCTCTCCGCTGCTCTGTTTGATGCCGGATGGTAAGGTGGTGACAGGATGTGCCTTACTCCATTGTTCTTGAGAAACATTTCAAAATCGTTTGACATGAAAGGAGGGCCATTGTCCGATACGAGCTCCTTGACTAGTCCAAAGGATGCAAACAGGTGTCTGAGAAGATTGATGGTCTTCTCAGGTGTGGTCAGTTGTGTAGGAAACACTTCCATCCACTTGGAATGAACATCGACGACAACAAGGAAATGTTGCTAGTCAGTCTCGGCATAATCCACATGGATGCGTTCCCATGATGTAGCAGGGCAGGACCATGGGTGAAGAGGTGCAGCAGTTGGCTTGTTGCGAAGAGCTTCACAAGGTGAGCAGTGGCATACATGCTGTTGAATGTCATGATCCAGTCCAGGCCACCACAGATAACTGTGGGCGTGTGCTCTCATTCGAGTGATCCCTGGATGCATGGTAGTCTTGATAGTGCATTTGCTTGATCACTGGATCGTCTGTACTCGATCTCGTAGTCATAGGCTAGCAATATCAGAGCCCAATGTTGCATTCGAAGTGCAGCAAGGGTTGGTATGGCTGATTTTGGTCCAAGGATGGCCAACAGAGGCTTGTGATCTGTCAGCAGTTGGAACTTCCTTCCGTAGAGGTATTTGTGAAACTTCTTCACTCCGAATATTATGCTCAGGGCTTCCTTCTCAATTTGAGCATAATTTTTCTCACTTGATGACAGAGTCTGTGATGCAAATGCAATAGGGTGTTCTCCACCTGACGGTAGAACATTTGAGATGACTGCTCCTACTCCATATGGAGATGCATCACCCGTGAGTCTCAGCTTCATCTCTGTGTCGTAGTGGGCAAGCCACATGCTCTTTAGCTGACGCTGTTTGCAAGTCTTGAATATTTCTTCGCATTTTGGGGACCAATTCCACTTTGTATCGGCCTGCAGCAGTTGGTGAAGCGGATGCAACAATGTGGACAAGTTTGCCACAAACGTTCAGGAGTCCCAAAAATGACCTCCGCTCTGGGTGCAGGCCTTGTGCATCAGTCTTGTATCCAAGATACTCCACTGAGTCCTGGAGGAACTCACACTTGCTGCGTTTCATTCTCACTCCGTATTTCTCCAGTTTTGACATCACTTTGTCCAGCACTACTAGGTGCTCTCCAATGGTTGGTGCTGACACGAGGATGTCGTCCATGAAGCACACAACATTGTCTATACCGTCCAAGATCTGATCTATTGTGTGTTGGAATATCGCTGGAGCTGTCGAGATTCCATAGACCAAGCGATTCAATCTGAATAGCCCCTTGTGTGTATTGATGATCAGATACTGTTCTGACTCCGGTTCCAGCTTCAGTTGCTGATAAGCGAATGCCAGGTCCAGTTTACTGAAAACCTTCCAACCAGCTAGAGTGGCAAACAGATCTTCAGCGTTTGGTAGTGGATATTCCTCTGGTAGTATGTAGCGATTTACTGTGACCTTGTAATCTCCGCACATTCTGATGGTCTTGTCTTTCTTTGGGACTACAACGATCGGAGCGGCCCAGTCGCGCCTCGCTACTTTTGTGATGATGTTATTCTTCTGTAGGCGGTCCAGTTCCTTCTCTACTGCTTCCTTAAGAGCATAGGGAACTGGACGTGGTTTGTGAAAGATGGGCTTGGTTCCTTCTTGCACTCTGACTTTTGCTGTGAAGTCTTGTATTTCGCCATAGCCATCTTTGAAAAGTTATTTGTGCTTCTCCAGCATGCTAGTGAGTGTAGCCTGACTCAGTGGTTTGTCATTTCTCACTGAAGATTTTTCCCCGCTTCAACTTGACCTTTTGTAGCCAGTTTCTGCCTAGCAAGGCTGATTTTTCTCCTTTAACAATGACAAGCGATATCGTCCACTCCTTCCCCTCATACCGGACTGGTACCTGGATCTGCCCTAACACAGGAATAGTGTCACCAGTGTATGAAGATAGACGGATGGGCGCTGGCTGAAGAGGGAACTCTTTCAGTTTTTCTTTGTAGTGTCTTTCTGGAACCAGAGATACAGACGCTCCGGTGTCCAGCTGCATTTTTACTGGTTTTACCGCTAACTCCATGCTGAGAGAGATTCCATCTTTTTGTTGTTGAGCTGTGTACACTGTGAACACTGTGAACAGTTCCAATACTGTTTGTTGTACCTTCCTCTTCTTGTGCTGCATCTGACACCTTGTGCGCTCTTGGTGTGCATTTTGGAGCTCTTGCTGTGCATTTTGGAGCTTTACACACACTGTGTAAATGTCCAACCTTTCCACAATTGTGGCACTTTTCATTTTGGAATCGACATTCACTGTGCTGATGATTATCTCTCCCACATCTGTAGCAACTTGGCTTAGACCTTTGTGATGTGGGCTGCTTTGTTCTTATGTAACCTTGAGGACAGGACTGAGAAAAGTGTGACGTTTGTGAGCCTTTTCCTCCACGTGTCACTGACCTTGTGAACACCTTTCTGACGTTCTGCATGTCCCGATAGCTCAATAGTATCCCTGTGGGCAAGCTCGAGTCCAAGTGCAATATCACCGGCTTTCTTAAAGGTCAGGTCCTTCTCTGACGGAAGCCTTCTGTGATATGCTTCACCTGTGAGACCACATACAAACTTGTCTCGGAGAGCATCATCAAGAAATCGTGCAAACTCGCATGTACTTGCCAGCCTTTTCAAAGCAAGGATGTAGTCAGCCATGGTTTCCCCTTGCCTCTGGTGACGTTGGTAAAATCTGAAATGTTCTGCAATGAGAATTGGCTTAGGCTTGAAATGCCTTGAAAGAGTTTCAGTCACTTCTGCATAGGTCAACTCCACTGCTTTTATTGGTTACATGAGACCTTTCAGCAATCCATACTCAGTTGAACCCAAAACACTGAGAAATACGTCTGCTTTCTTTTCATCTTTGATTTCAATTGCAGCCAGCCAACGCTCAAAACGCTCTACATAGGAATCAAAATCCTCTTTTGTAGCCTCAAACTCTGGTACTCGACCAATGGTTGCCATTTTCACAGTTAATTGTTCAGTTTTCTTATTCCTTGTATTCCTTAATTTTCTGAATTTTCATCTAATTCTTCACTTAATTTCAGAAGTTGCTGAAATGACTTCATTCACTGCACTCATTTGTAATAATGTACACACTGTGTTACATTTTCTTCTTCCTTTTTCCTTTTTTTTTTTTTTTTTAAACAATATTTCTCCACTGAGATCGCCTAATTTCAATGGGTTCAATGACACCATCAGAGGGCAGTGTCTCTATTCTGGACTCCAATAGGCTTGCTACTTGGCAGCTCCTGAACACTGTACCTACTAGCAGCCTTTTCTACTGGCGAAAAAAATAAAAAATAACTGACGATTTACATAATTATTTTGAATTTCATTACTCACGCAACATTCTTCCCTTCAAGCAATGTCCATTTAAGAAGCTTAGTCACATCGTCGCCACTGTAATATTTGTGTTGTGGAGAAATGACCAGGCAGAAGACGGGAGTACAGTTAGTTTCCTTTAGTCAAAAAACTCGTGCTCTACAGCCCCCGGCCCAATAGTGTGCATGTGCATTTCCTATTAGGTGTAGTAACATAACACTGCCATAATACATTACTGTTTAGTAACAGCATAATAACTAATATAAACAGCTGTAGATCACAAATATTAAAACAGCTTCTACCCCCAAGCCATAAGACTGCTGAACAATTTATCAAATGACCATCCAGACTATTTACATTGACCCCCCTCCCCCATATGAGTTTTTTCACTGCTGCTACGCGCTGTCTATTATCGATGCATAGTCACTTTACCCGTACCTACATTTAAAAATGACCTCGACTAACCTGTATCCCGCACAAATTGTTAACAGAATTACCCAAAAATCTGTAACAGAAAGACTGCAACTGAATTAGTAGGCACAAACCACAGTTTGGTCACCTGTTACTAGCCTCCCTTTCACTGGCATACTGTTATGTTCAGCTCAATGTTTTCTTTCGCTTTCTGTCACATGGTGGTCAAAGCAAGAGTGTGAAAACAGTCTGGACAACCCCTCCCTCTCTCTCTCTTCTCCCTCTCCAGTTAATGTCACATTTCCTGGCTCTTACTGACACCAACCCATGAGCCCCTTTTTAAATTCCATTTACTCTAATCAGCCCTCTCACCCACTGAGCATTGACTGACACCGGACGTCCGTTGAAAAGTAGTTGAAATTTAGTCCAAATCTGAACCAGTCAATGTCTGTTTCACATGTTTATACACCACAGTAAAGAAAAGTAAAGTAGTTTAGTACACTATAATTTACTGTGCTGAACTATACTCTACTGTGCTATACTGTACTGAACTCTACTTTACTGTGCTGTACTGTATTCTGCTCTACTGTGCAGTACTGTGATGTCCAAACTTGTGAAACATAGATGTCTATGATTAGTACAGGTATGGTCCAGTCCGGACCAACCAAATTTGGTCTTGTTTGGGTGCGGAGCTCATTAGAATAATACCCAAACATGCAAAAGAGGATATTACATTTTTCTACCTTTTGTGTACCTATTCAGGATACATCATGAGGAGAATGATATTCATAATTATGCATTTCTCTATTGTACAGATCAGGGACCCACGATGTCATTCTGTTACCGGGTGTTAATCCACTTCTCTTACTGTAGCTCAAACTCAATGTGTCAAATCATAGATGACCCCCTATTCTTTCTGCAGATATTTTAATCTTAATACGGAGTAGATATTTAACGCTTTTTGGAAAACGTAGTCAAATAAAAACTGCAGGAGATTTTACCATCATTCTGTTACCAAACTTTACGTCTGCACTGTTCTTCGAGTAAATGCGTTTTTGTAAAATGTTGTATGATTTGTTTAACTTTCTTGTCGTCCCTCTCACTGTTTGTAAAGTGCTGTATTTTGTGAAAAAGATTCCTCCTGCCACAAAATACAACCTTTGTAACATCTCATCCTCTCTCTGTGTTGACAGGCAGCGATAGGAGATGTCCATGTGAAGGGTATTATGTATCGAGCTGTGGAGGCAGATATGGGTAAGGATAACAAGGATCTCTGTGTTGTTCTCTAAAATGGTTACTTTATGATCATTGGAGTGAGGGGAGTGTATGCTCTGATTTGGGCAACCCAGTCTGTTATGTTATACGTGGTATCTTTACAAATTATCTCAGGTGTTTGTGCTACTCTGTATGAATGTCTGTGAGAATGTGAGGAGAGTTCTACATCAAGGTCATTGCCATTGCTCGTATCTTGGAAGAGATTACTATGAAATGTTATTATTGTAGTTCCTATAGAAAGAATGTATTTTCTGTAGACAATAGTAATTGTCTGACAGTGTAGCTCAGTTTGTACTGTATTTTCACTACCCCCCCAATATCTTTCTCTCCCTTTCTTTTCTCTCTCTCTCTCTCTCTCTCTGTCTCTGTCTCTGTCTCTCTCTGTCTCTCTGTGTAGAGAACTATATTTCCTATGGGGAACAGACTCACGCTGTGTTGAATAAGCTCTATGAGGATGGCAAGAAGATGTTCCTCATCACCAACAGCCCCTTTGACTTTGTGTGAGTGTCAACTGTCAACCTGTGCTCAGGCGTCTTGTGGTCCTGTGTGGCTGAGATGGTAAGACCTTGGCACTAGCAAACGGCAGTGTTGTGGGTTCAAGTTCTGAAGATATCACATACAATATTTTTTATCACTGTACTGTAAGTTACTCTGAGATTTCCGTCAGTACTGAGCTAGGCTTTACAACCACAACATTTGTTAGATTCACATGGAGGCTTGACCCAAATCCACTGGTCTAAATCAAAGAGCTTCCATCACCTACTCATGTCATGGTTACAGGAATGTTAGCTACATTCAGTCCTCACTCTGATGAAATGCCAACGGCTTGAAACAAGACTGATTTAAAAAATAGAACAAACGGTTGATGAACTACCCTCATGAGTGTGCAGATATGTTTGATACTGGCAGAGTGTGCTGTGTGTTCTATATTCTGTTGTGTACTGTGTGAATTCTAATATAAAATCTAATCTGTGAATTCCCAGGGACCGGGGAATGATCTACATCGTGGGGAAGGACTGGAGAGATTTGTTTGATATTGTCATTGTGCAGGCCGACAAACCAGGCTTCTTCAACGACAGGAGGAAGTAAGTGTTGGAACTACATAAAGACCTTGAAACTTCCGTTATGTCCCTTTTGGTCTCCACAGGGTACCTACATAAAGACTTCATAACACGTTAATAAACCATACATGACACATTCATAAGCAGTACATAAGCACTCCATAAATGCTTATGTCAACAACCGCAAGTTGAAGTCCTCATGAAAGTAAGTACTCTTCAAATAAAGTGTTAGTGTTTTTCTTCCTCTGTCCATCCTAGGCCCTTCAGACGAGTAACAGATAAAGGGGTGCTGCATTGGGACAGGATTCACAAGCTGGAGAAGGGGAAGATCTACAAACAGGTACAGGACAATTCAATTTAGCTATTGAATATGAGTTAAAACTCCTTTGTGGGTTCTATGGAATTATTGCATTTTTCTTTGATACAGGTATGTGTTTGTTTCAGGGAAACCTATATGAGTTCCTGAGACTCACTGGTTGGAGGGGGTCCAAGGTGCTGTACTTTGGGGATCACATTTACAGTGACCTGGCTGTAAGTGCAACAACAATTTGCAAATGCTTTAGCTACAACAAGCAGTCATTCAAGTGACAACATTTCGACATACTTTTATGACGTACATTGTATTTGTACTGTAATTGGTTATTTGAGGTGTTATGCGTCTCCCTATAGGACCTGACTCTGAAGCACGGCTGGAGGACAGGAGCCATCATCCCAGAGCTGAGGAAGGAGATCAAGATCATGAACACTGAGCAATATGTCCACCTGATGACCTGGCTACAGGGCCTGACCGGACTCATAGAGCACATGCAGGTAGGTGGGGGCGGGGAGAGGTGTGTGGGGTGTGTTGAATACTGAGAAGTACGTCCACCTAATGACCTGGCTACAGGGCCTGACGGGGCTCATAGAACATATGCAGGTATGTTGGTGTGGGTGGTAGCTCTATGCCTACAGCTATGCTCCCTCCTCGGTGTTGGGTAGGTTACTTTCTAAATGTAATCCTAGTTTACAGTTATTGGTTACCCATCCCAAATTGTAATCAGTAACTTTTGGATTATCCAAACTCAGTAAAGTAATCTGATTGCTTTCAGTTACTTTTGGATTACTTTTGCCTTAAAAGATCTCACCCCCAGAAGAAGTTGGGGCCACTATTTCAACATAGTTTTCTGTCCAATAGATGAAATGCACATTTAGGTTCCACCTGCGAAGAATGACGAGGGCTGCTTATACATATTCACGAATGTATGTGGGAATTTCCACATGGAGTTGATAAACATCAACAAATAAGGCACTGACAGCTGTCAGTGTAGCTAGCTAACATGCTAACCTTATCTAGCTAGCTAGCTATCTTGCTAACCTTATCTCCCTAGCTAATATTATGTTGTTTTTTTCCATATTCAAAAGATTAGCCAGCTGGCCCTATGGCTGGTCCTGGAGCTGAATTTGTCATAAGCGTTGATTTAGGCCATCCCTAGTGAAGTTCACCCTATCTTTTTCCAAGATGGCGTAGCAGTGCAGACATGGTTTTTCGTCCTCTCGTGTACTTTTTGTATTTTTCGTCTTTTTTTTGTATATATTTACATTTATTTTCAATCTCTTTTCCATTTTTAAATTAAATATACCTTCCAGTAACTCGCCTCATCCAATGTCCACCTCCCAACCTACTCAGTGATCACTCAGCTACACAGCTGAATGCCTCCCGGACTCTACCCCAACACGGCTAGAATCCACTACTCCACCGGATCCTTGCCGTAAGCTCTGGACCTTTGCATCGGATCATCGCTGCTAGCTAGCTACTACCGAGTGGCTATAGTGGCTAATGCCCCTGCCCTGAAGCTAGCACCAGTTAGCCGTGAGCCAGGCGCATCTCCCGGCTAGCAAACAAAATTACTACAACTACAATACCTCTCTCGCCATCTGGCCTGGACCCTTTGTCGACACGGCCCCCCGCCGTACCACCACGACTGGTCTGCCGACGCAACTCCATCCGCTGTGCCCTCAACCGGCCTTTGCCGGACATCGGAGTAGACGCTTCTACTTACCCCAGCCTGCTAACTTTAAACGCCGTGTCTCCCGCGTGCTAGCGTAGTAACGACTAACCCGCGGCTTCCCTGTTCCATCTATTGCTGTTCACTGGACCCTATGATCACCTGGCTACATAGCTGATGCCTGCTGGACTGTTCATTAATTACGGTACTCCATGTTGTTTTATTTTTTGTTTATCTGTCGGCCCCAGCCTCGAACTCAGGCCCTGTGTGTAGTTAACCGAACCTCTCTGCCCATTCATTGCCATTTTACCTGTTGTTGTTGTTGTCTTAGCTGATTAGCTGTTGTTGTCTTACCCGTTGTCGTCTTAGCTAGCTCTCCCAATCAACACCTGTGATTGCTTTATGCCTCGCTTTATGTCTCTCTCAAATGTCAATATGCCGTGTAGACTGTTTAGGATAGTTACCATTGTTTTAGTTTACTGCGGAGCCCCTAGTACCACTCAACATGCCACAGATAACTCCTTTGTCCCACCTCCCACACATGCGGTGACCTCACCCAGCATAACTAGCGCGTCCAGAGATGCAACCTCTATCATCACTCAGTGCCTAGGTTTACCTCCACTGTACCCACACCCCACCATACCCCTGTCTGTACATTATGCCCTGAATCTATTCTACCACGCCCAGAAATCTGCTCCTTTTATTCTCTGTCCCCAACGCACTAGACGACCAGTTTTGATGGTCTTTAGCCGTACCCTCATCCTACTCCTCTGTTCCTCAGGTGATGTGGAGGTTAACCCAGGCCCTTCGTGTCCCCAGGCACTCTCATTTGTTGACTTCTGTACCGAAAAAGACTTGGTTTCATGCATGTTAACATCGAAAGCCTCCTAAGTTTGTTTTACTCACTGCCTTAGCACACTCCGCCAACCCTGATGTCCTTGCCGTGTCTGAATCCTGGATTAGGAAGGCCACCAACATTTTGGAGATTTCCATCCCCAACTACAACATTTTCCGTCAAGATAGAACTGCCAAAGGGGGAGGAGTTGCAATCTACTCCAGAGATAGCCTGCAAAGTTCTGTCATACTTTCCAGGTCTATGCTCAAACAGTTTGAGCTTCTAATTTTAAAAATGAATCTCTCCAGAAATAAGTCTCTCACTGTTGCCGTGTGTTATAGACCCCCCTCAGCTCCCAGCTGTGCCCTGGACACCATATGTGAATTGATTGCCCCCCATCTATCTTCAGAGTTCCAACAGCTCCGCACCCTCCGCAGCTACTTTCCCAAGGCTCCCCAGCTTCTCCTTCACCCAAATCCAGATAGCAGATGTTCTGAAAGAGCTGCAAAACCTGGAACCGTACAAATCATCTGGGCTAGACAATCTGGACCCTCGCTCTTTCTAAAATTATCCGCCGCCATTTTTGCAACCCCTATTACCAGTCTGTTCAACCTCTCTTTCGTATCATCAGAGATCCCTAAAGATTGGAAAGCTGCTGTGGTCATCCCCCTCTTCAAAGGGGGTGACACTCTAGACCCAAACTGTTATAGACCTATATCCATCCTGCCCTGCCTTTTCTAAAGTCTTTGAAAGCCAAGTTAATAAACATATCACTGACCATTTCGAATCCCACCGTACCTTCTCCGGTGTGCAATCCGGTTTCCGAGCCTGTCACGGGTGCACCTCAGCCACGCTCAAGGTACTAAACGATATCATAACCGCCATCGATAAAAGACAGTACTGTGCAGCCGTCTTCATTGACCTGGCCAAGGCTTTCGACTCTGTCAATCACCGTATTCTTATCGCAGACTCAACAGCCTCGGTTTCTCAAATGACTGCCTCGCCTGGTTCACCAACTACTTCTCAGACATAGCTCAGTGTGTCAAATCGGAGGGCCTGTTGTCCGGACCTCTGGCAGTCTTTATGGGGGTACCACAGGGTTCAATTCTCGGGCCGACTCTTTTCTCTGTATATATCAACGATGTCGCTCTTGCTGCGGGTGATTTCCTGATCCACCTCTACGCAGACGACACCATTCTGTATACATCTGGCCCTTCTTTGGACACTGTGTTAACTAACCTCCAAACGCGCTTCAATGCTATACAACACTCCTTCCGTGGCCTCCAACTGCTCTTAAACGCTAGTAAAACCAAATGCATGCTTTTCAACCGTTCGCTGCCTGCACCCGCCCTCCTGACTAGCATCACTACTCTGGACGGTTCTGACTTAGAATATGTGGACAACTACAAATACCTAGGTGTCTGGCTAGACTGTAAACTCTCCTTCCAGACTCATATTAAACATCTCCAATCCAAAATTAAATCTAGAATCGGCTTCCTTTTTCGCAACAAAGCCTCCTTCACTCACACCGCCAAACATGCCCTACTAAAACTGACTATCCTACCGATCCTCGACTTTGGTGATGCCATTTACAAAATAACTTCCAATACTCTACTCAGCAAACTAGATGCAGTCTATCACAGTGCCATCCGTTTTGTCACCAAAGCCCCTTATACCACCCACCACTGCGACCTGTATGCTCTAGTCGGCTGGCCCTCGCTACATTTTCGTCGTCAGACCCACTGGCTCCTGGTCGTCTATGAGTCTATGCTAGGTAAAGCTCCGCCTGGTCATCCCCAAAGCCAACACCTGCTTTGGCCTCCTTTCCTTCCAGTTCTATGCTGCCATGAATTGCAAAAATCGCTGAGACTTATATTTCCCTCACTAACTTTAAACATCAGCTATCTGAGCAGCTAACCTATCGCTGAAGCTGTACATAGCCCATCTGTAAATAGCCCACCCAATCTACCTACCTCATCCCCATATTGTTTTTATTTACTTTTCTGCTCTTTTGCACACCAGTATTTCTACTTGCACGTCATCATCTGCTCATCTATCACTCCAGTGTTAATTCCCTAAATTGTAATTACTTCGCTACTATGGCTTATTTATTGCCTTACCTCCTCACGCCATTTGCACACATTGTATATAGACTTTTTTCTTCTATTGTGTTATTGACTGTATGCTTGTTTATTCCATGTGTAGCTCTGTGTTGTTGTCTGTGTCGCACTGCTTTGCTTTATCTTGGCCAGGTCGTAGTTGTAAATGAGAACTTGTTCTCAGCTAGCTTATTACCTGGTTAAATAAAGGTAAAATTACAAAAATTATATTAAAAAATCTTTGACTTTTTGTATTTTTTCACAAACATCCTTTCTGAATTCAAAAGTAATCCAATAATTAATAATCTAGTTTTTAAAAAGTATCTATAATCTGATTACAATATTTTTGCTGGTAATGTACTGATTATACTTAGTTTGTAATCAGATTACATGTAATCAGTTACTCCCCAACCCGGTCCCTACTTCCCAGCTCCACAGATATTTATTCTCAGTATGTATGTAAACAGTTACACAGTATGTCTCCTCTTCTCCCTCCGTTCCAGGTCCACAGAGACCCAGCGTCGCAAGCTGTTGTCCAGGAGTGGATCAAAGAGAGAGAAGCCATGAGGTACCATGGTGAATTACTTTTAATGTGCATAGATGGGACTGGGGAAGAGCCTTTCAAGAATCTCAAGAGAAGCATTATGTCATTTGTGATGAGTCCTCGTATTTGGTCAAAGTCTAGAAGTTATGCTATAGATATTTTGATAATACTTTCTTTGAAAGGCACCAACAGTACATAAGGACTTCATAAGATATTTATAATCTACATAAGAATTCCATATGAATGTAGCTACCCTTCAAATGAAGTCTTACCGATATTTTCCTTGACATGCAATGCAAATGAGCACTGTCACTTGATAACAAATATCTTACGTATTTTATCATACAACAGATCACAGACTAAGGACATCTTCAACAGCCAGTTTGGGAGTCTCTTTCGAACGTACCACAACCCCACCTACTTTTCCCGCCGCTTGTCTCGTTTCGCTGACATCTACATGGCCTCCCTCAGCTGTCTGCTGAACTATGACTTCCAGCACACCTTCTTCCCTCGCCGGACCCCCCTGCAGCACGAGTCACCCTTCTGGCCCGAACAGACCAGCGCCGGAGCCCTGAAGATGCCCTTCATACCCCACAGGACCACGACTGAAGAGTAGAGAGGGGTACGGTTTCAGTGTAACACCCCATCCGGACCTGTTCAAAGTAGAGGGGGACGGGTTTCATTGCGACACACTCCGTCCGGACCTGGTCCGGGCCCTATTCAGAGTTGAGAGATTAGTGTGCGCAACTTAGTGTGCGCAACTCAGTTTTGCGCCGATCATTCATTCCATTCATTCATTCATTCATTCATTCATTCATTCATTCATTCATGTAAATTGGAGACTGGCACAAAATTGTAAGTTAAGTGCGTTGTCTTCAAGTCAGAATACTGTCCTGAGATGGGTTCTGGACATGGCTGACTTGGACTTCAACCATTCATTACATATTTAGGGCATGTGGACTGTAACCTAAAGGCCATTCACTAGATACTGTACATACTCCATCTCATATGCTGGCTTTTTCACAATAACTTGAATACTGCTGCTCCTCTTTAAAATCTTGTCATGACATCTCACTATTACACGTGGAGGTTTCATCTATCTATAAAGATTTAGGACGTTAGATAGTATACAGTAAGTACATACCCTCTTTAATAGTTCTGTAATGTTTCAATGCAATTCTATTGTCATTAAGAGAACCACTCACAGTAGAGTTGCTTAGTATGCCAAACACAAAGTATTAAGTTGAATGAATGTGCTTGACAGACATACAGTATGTAACCAAATGGAGATTTACTTAGATCAGCAAACTTTTACTTTCATCCAAACAAGGTCAAAATATGTCATTGTGATCTCTAATTTCTTAGTAAGTATGTGTGGGTGTGAGAGAGAGAGCAAGAGAGTATGGTTGTCCGTACAGAGTGAATAGAGTTTATTTTATAGCAGTCTTGAAAGACGTCGGGCCAAGACATGATATGTGCATGATCTGTAACATTCATGGTAATCATATATTTATGTAAATGTGTGATTTGCACTTGTATAGTTAGTTACCTGTGTATTAAGATGATCTTGGCCTTTTTAACTATATACTGTATCTGTAAATAAGGGGGAAGTTGGTTATAAAGGGGTAATAAGGGATGACCATCTAAAGCAGGTGGTCTCTGAACCTGTAAGCACAGAGAAACACAGACTCCTGATATTATCAAGCACAGGTGTTTTTGTGTGGAGATGAATTGTTTGAAAATATGACTTGACATTTTCAAAGACATGCCTTACGCGTCTGTCACTAGAACTGCACTGTAGATTATATATTAGTGATGCTTTAGTTTAGAATATATTATTCCCTGGTAATAAGGGAGATAGGCCTACCCTAAAATCATATTTTTCACACAGGCTTTATTGTTATTAGTAGTCCTTACTAGTTCAGGTACTAACCTCATTAATAGCACTCAGACACAACCAACAGTTTATTTTTCATAGAAAAGGGTAATATGCTGTATTTCATTGACAAATGTATTTATCATCGTCCAGTGTTGCTTGGCTATCTTTTTTGTTTCTTTTCATAAACATTGTTCTTTATAAAATATAAAAGTGTATTCAAATAATTTACTTTGCATTGAAATGTTAAAACATTTGATTTATTAGTTTTTTGGGGGAAACAAACAAGAAAAGGACATTGTTTATGATCATCGATAAGGCTTAATGTTTTAGAAATCTATTGTTTGATATATACAGTGTGGTCTGAAATTATTGACATCCTTGATAAAGATGAGTAAAAATTACTTCATAAAATAAATTATTAAATTCAAATACTGAGCTATACTGAACAAAAATATACATGTAACAATTTCAAAGATTTTACTGAGTTACAGTACATATAAGGAAATCAGTCAATTGAAATAAATTCCCTAGGACCTAATCTATGGATTTCACATGACTGGGAATACAGATATGCATCTGTTGGTCTCAGATAACTTTTTAAAAAATGTAGGGGCTTGGATCAGAAAACCAGTCAGTATCTGGAGTGACCACCATTTGCCTCATGCAGCGCGACACATTTCCTTCGCAATGAGCTGATCAGGCTGTTGATTGTGGCCTGTGGAATGTTGTCCCACTCCTCTTCAATGGCTGTGCGGAGTTTGTGGATACTGTCGGGAAATGAAACACGCTGTCATACACGTCGATCCAGAGCATCCCAAACATGCTCAATGGGTGACATGCAGGCCATGGAAGAACTGGGACATTTTCAGCTTCCAGGAATTGTGTACAGATCCTTGTGACATGGGGCCGTGAATTATCTTGCTGAAACATCTGGTGATGGTGGTGGATGAATGGCACAATGGGCCTCAGGATCTCATCACGGTATCTTTGAGCATTTGAATTGTGTTTGTTGTCTATAGCTTATGCCTGCTCATACCATAACCCCACCGCCACCATCGGGCACTCTATTCACAATGTTGACATCAGCACACAGCTTGCCCACACGACACCATACACATGGTCTGTGGTTGTGAGGCCGGTTGGACGTTCTGGCAAATGAAAATGTAATTCTCTGACAACATCTCTGGTGGACATTCCTGCAGTCAGCATGCCAATTGCACCTGTGTAATGATCATGCTGTTTAATCCACTTCTTGATTTGCCACACCTGTCAGGTGGATGGATTATCTTGGCAAAGGAGAAACGCTCACTAACAGGGATGTAAACAAATTTGTGTAAAAAATTTGAGAGAAATAAGCTTTTTGTGCTTACGGAAAATTTCTGGGATCTTTTATTTAAGCTCATGAAACAAACACTTTACATGTTGCGTTTTTTTTGTTGGTGTATATTGTATGCTTAAAAAAAAAGGGAAATTATATTATACTAAAATAATTGCTGAGAGAAAGATTTTGTTTATCGTGTAAAACATTCTCTCAAAGGTAGGGATCAAAATTATTAAGACCCCTGTTTTCAATACCTTTTTAATACCTCACCTTGCGAGGATAACGACACTGAGCCTTTTTCTAAAATGTTTAATGAGTTGGAGAACACATTTGGACAGATCTTAGACCATTCCTCCATACAGACTCCTTCCAGATCATAGATATCAGCTGTCTGCGCTTATGGATTACCCTCTTCAGTTCAAACCACAGGTTTTCAATTAGTTTTAAGTCTGGCGATTGCAGCCATAGCAAAATGTTGATTTTGTGACCAATTAACCATTTCTTTGTGGATTTTGAGGTGTGCTTAGTGTTATTGTTTTGGTGGAAGATCCACTTGCGGCTAAGTTTTAGCCTCCTTGTAGAGGCAACCTATAAGGGCACAAGGCGAGACCCAGATGCAGACACGGGAGGCAGATGGTTTGAGTCTTTTGATATTTATTATATCCGCAAGGGGTAGGCAAGAGTCGTCGTGGACAGGCAAAAAGTCAAAACCAGTTCAGAGTCCAGGAGGTACAGTGTGGCATGCAAGTTGAATGGTCAGGCAGACGGGTACAGAGTCCAGAAAACAGGCAAGGGTCAAAACCGGGAGGACTGGTAAAAAAGAATAGAAAAGGCAGGAGCACGGGAAAAACACGCTGGTTGACTTGGAACATACAAGACGAACTGGCACAGAGAGACAGGGATAACAAGCGACACCTGGAGGGGGTGGAGACAATAACAAGGATAGGTGAAACTGATCAGGGAGTGACACAACTGGGTTTTTGGCTAAAATATCCTGGTACTGGATAACGTTCATGATGCCTTTGACCTTAACTAGGGCCCAGGACAAGTGGCAGCAAACTAGCCCCATAAAATCAACCATAACATCATCCACCACCATATTTTACAGTAGGTATGGGGTTCTTTTCTGCTCATGCATTCTCATTTCGACACCAAACCCACCACTGGAGTGTGGCCCAAGAGCTCTATTTTCATGTCATGCCCCCTAGTTGATTCTCAATGGGAATTTACTGTGCCTTCAGAAAGTATTCACACCCCTTGACTTTTTCTACATTTTGTTGTGTTACAGCCTGAATTTAAAATTAATTACGTTGAGATTTTTTTGTCACTGGCCTAGACACAATAACCCATAATGTCAAAGTGGAATTATTAAGTAAGCATTTTAAGATGAAATGTCTTGAGTCAAGTATTCAACCCCTTTGTTATGGCCAGCCTAAATAAGTTAGAGTAAATCTTTGGTTAACAAGTCACATCTCATCGCTGTACCCAACACAAACAATTATCTGTATCTCATTCGAGCAGTGACTTTCAAACACATATTCAACCACAAAGACCAGGGATGTTTTCCAATGCCTCACAAAGAGGTGTACCTATTGGTAGATGGGTAAAAAATGTAAAAGCAGATATTGAATATCCCTTTGAGTATGGTGAAGTTATTTACACTTTGGATGGTTTATCAATACACCCAGTCACTACAAAGGTACAGGCGTCCTTCCTAACTAAGTTCTCGGAGAGGAAGGAAACTGCTGAGTTGATTTCACCATGAGGCCAATGGTGACTTTAAAACAGTTAGAGTTTAATGGCTGTAATAGGTGAAAACAGAGGAGGGATCAACAACATTGTAGTTACTCCACAATACTAATCTAAATGACGGAGTGAAAATAAATATGCCTGTACAGAGTAATATATTCCAAAACATGCGTCCTGTGTGCAACAAGGCACGAAAGTAATACTGCAAAAAATGTGTCAAAGCAATTCATTTTTTGTCCTGAATACAAAGTGTTATATTTGGGACAAATCCAATATAACACATTGCTGAGTACTACTCCATATTTTCAAGCAATAGTGGTGGCTGCATCATGTTATGGGTATGCTTGTAATCGTTAAGGACTGGGGAGTTTTTCAGGATAAAAAATTAACTAAATGGAGCTCAGCACAGGCATAATCCTAGAGGAAAACCTGGTTCAGTCTGCTTTCCATCAGACACTGGAAGAGGTTTTCACCTTTCAGCAGGACAATAACCTAAAAAACAAGTCCAAATCTACACTGGAGTTGCTTACCAAGAAGACAGTGAATGTTCCTGTGTCCGAGTTACAGTTTTGGCTTAAATCCGCTTGAAAATCTATAGACCTGAAAATGGCTGTCTAGCAATTATCAAGAACAACCAATTTGACAGAGCTTGAAGAATTTTGAAAAGAGTAGTTGGCAAATGTTGCACAATCCAGGTGTGGAACACTCTTAGAGACTTACCCAGAAAGACTCCGCTGTAATCCTTGCCAAAGGTGCTTCTACAAAATATTGATTCAATACTTATGTAAAATAGATATTTATGTGTTTCTGTTTCAATAAATGGGCAAAAACTTCTAAAAACATGTTTTACAAACATGTTTTGTTATGGGGTATTGTGTGTAGATGGGTGATATAAATATTTTGTTCATTTTGAATTCAGGCTGTAACAAAAACATTTGGAATAAGTCAAGGGGTATGAATCATTTTTTTTATTGACCCAGTTGCCTGAATATACACTACTGGTCAAAAGTTTTAGAACACCAACTCATTCAGGGGGTTTTCTTTATTTTTACTATATTTTACATCATAGTGAAGACATCAACTATGAAATAACACATTGAATCATGTAGTAACCAAAAAAGTGTAAAATAAATCAAAATATATTTTATATTTGATTTTCTGTAAATAGCCACCCTTTGCCTTGATGACAAATTTGAACACTCCTGGCGTTCTCTCAACCAGCTTCATGTGGTAGTCACCTGGAATGCATTTCAATTAACAGGTGTGCCTTGTTAATTTGTGGAATTTCTTTCCTCCTTAAAATGGGTTTGAGCCGATCAGTTGTGTTGTGACAAGGTAGGGGTGGTATACAGAAGATAGCCCTATAGTCCATATTATGGCACGCCCATATAAAGTTATTGAAAATGCAAGTTTAATTTGATCGAGTTAACTCAATGTGTTGAATTAGGTTCATGGGGGTTTATTCAGATCTTTGTAGTTTTGTGGTTGTGAATCCAGGGCCCATATTCATAAAACATCTCAGAGTAGGAGTGCTGATCTAGAATCATTTTTGCCTTTTAGATCATATTGAATAAGATTAAATGAACAGGACCTGGACCTGATCCTAGATCAGCACTCCTACTCTGATATACTTTATGAACACACAGCCCCTGGGCTCCTCTCCCTCAGGTCTGGTGTCTATGTCCACGTTGACCCTGCTGGCATATGAGCGGTACAACGTGGTGTGTAAGCCCATGGCAGGCTTCAAGATGAACATATGTCGGAGCTGCTAGCGGCTTCTGGGTGTCTGGCTGTTCTGGGCCGTGGCCCCGCTGCTGGGCTGGAGCTCTTACGGCCACGAGGGGGTCCAGACATCCTACTGTCTGGGCTGGGAGGAGAGGTCTCTATAATGTCATATAACTTGTTATAAGCATGTATAATGCTGGAGCTCCCACCCCAAGGGCGTCCAGACATCCATCCTGGGCTGGGAGAGAAGAGGTCAGTAACACTTTATTAAAAGGCTTGGTAACTTGTTATAAGCATGAGCCTTTATAATGTCTTGTAACAACAAATTTGTCCAGACATCCTGCTTCCTCGGCTGGGAGGACTGGTTGGTAACACTGAGTACTTTTCAGACCTTTTATTGAAAAGGTAGGGCAGTGTAGATTAGAATGAGGAAAGTGAGGAGAGTTTGCCACGAGCGCATATAGGCCATGTGTTGAAGGTCATGGTTGGTAACACTTCTTAAAGCATCCAGGTATAATGTCTTATAAAAGGGCTTATAATGTGTTATGTCTCTCTAGGTCCTGGAGCAACTACAGCTACCTCGTCCTCTACACACTGCTGTGCTTCCTCCTGCCTGTAGCCATCATCATCTACTGCTACACCAAGGTCCTCATATCCATGAGCAAGGTACACATAAATATTGTCCACCAGTCAGCTCTCTCTGTCAAACAAATCTCTCTGTCTGTATGCTGTATCAATTGAGCCTGGGGATGAGGTCAAGTACACAGACAAGGTTTAGCTCTGTAGTCTATATAGTTCAGGACCCCCGGAGGGAAAGCAACTGTGTTCTACTGTATGCTCACAAATATGTGAATGATGGTAGCCCTGTCCGGTTTCTCTTCCTCTAGCTGAATAGAAGCTCCACTGTGGAGCTCCAGGAGAACACGTTTTAAAAACTTTTTGTCATGGAAAATGAAACATGTGTTTCTTATTGGACAATTCCATGTAGTTACTCCCTTTTTCAGTCTGTTTTCTTCCGGTAGATACCTAATGAACACAACCCTGTCGTGGGGTGTTGTCTTCTTTTTTGTCTTTCTATTCCTCTCCTTCCTCTTCCCCCAGCTGAACCGTAGTGTGGAGTTGCAGGGAGGGCATCCCAGCCTGGAGGAGAATGAATGGCGGTGAGGATGGTGCTGGCCATGATCGGGGCCTTCTTTTTCTGCTAGCTGCCCTACACGGCCCTGTCCGTGGTGGTGGTGGTGGACTCAGACCTCCACATCCCTCCACTGTTGGCTACCATGCCTATGTACTTCGCCAAGACCAGTCCTGTCAACAACCCTATCATCTATTTCCTAAGTAACAAGCAGGTATGTGTAGGAGTGCCAGAATAAAGTGAGGACACAACACATCAATTGAGTTTGTAGATTATTGAAGGAGACTGCTAAATATCAGGTCCCTGTGGTCTTAATTCAATTAGGATATTTACATAAAAATGTTGGTTATTAAGTAGATTACACTCTTATCAAGAGAAACTTAAATATCTTGTGTATTGAATAGTGTATGAATTGTCTTATAGTTCTTTACTACACATTATGTATGTAGCTTCTAACAGTTGGTGTCTGTCTATACTCCCTGTAGTTCCGTGATGCCACTCTAGCGGTCCTCTCCTGTGGGCACTGCATCCACCACGGCCCGGCCATCGACACCCTCACCGTGAACTCAATGACCCTGATGAGCACCGTGGGCACAGGGAGCCGAGGGATCAGCGTCCACAGCAAGGTGCTGCCTCTGTGAATCCTCTCTCCTTTGTCCTCTCCATCACTCCACCGGAAACAGAAATAGGAACCTAGAAGTATCACAGTGGTCTGGGTACATCCCGTCCCGGCCCAATCAAGGGGGAGAGGAGAGAATAGCTTCCTCCTCATCCTCAGGCCACATAAAGTAGTCCCCAGACAATTCCACTTCAGTTAGTCTCAGCAAGACCGCAAGCCACATAAAGTAGTCCCAAACCTGCAATTCCACATCAGTCATCAGCCAAGACCGCCTCCTCAGTGCTATCAAAATGGGAATGAGCGTGCAACAGATCAGTGTACGGTCTACACTCGGTCTGTTGTTTTTCTGAAATAGTTTTTATTAAATAGTTTTTAATCATACCAACAACAACATCTTTAACTATTGGAAGTTCTGATGGCTAAGGATTCCTCGACGTAGCTGGCTTTTTCGGCTGGGTCTGCAAGTTTGTGTCCCGGATTCCTGCTAAAAAAACAGTTAGCGGTTATCCATCATGCTAACAGAGCAAGATAACGCTAACAGTGCTAGAATCAAAACACCAGTGGTATTTGTGTCTTTGGCTGGGCTCAAATGTGCTAGGTGCGAGATGATGTCTACGCAAGAGGAGGAAAATAAGGTGGAACAAATAAATTAACATTCATTCTTTGTCTGTTCCAAATGTATCATCAACCAGCATAGGGAAGAGATTCTCCAGCTGCTATTTCAGCTGCCGGAAAAACAAGATGTGCTTTCTAAGTACTTTGATTCAGCCCAGGGGTCGATGAGAATTTTAGTTCTGAATACCTCCTACAGCCAAGGGGTCGATGAGTCGGGCAGTACTGACCTGCTCCAATCCACTGGACAGATGGTAAGGTCAACTCCGCGCCAGGTAGCCTAGTGGTTAGAGCGTTGGACTAGTAACTGAAAGGTTGCAAGATCAAATCCCCAAGCTGACAAGGTAAAAATCTGTTCTGCCCCTGAACAAGGCAGTTAACCCACTGTTCCTAGGCCGTCATTGAAAATTAGTTTATTAAAGTTAAATTAAGGTTAAAAAATATCTGGGGAGAAGGGCTTTGGTCAGGGTGACCAAGAACCCGATGGTCACTCTGAGTTCCTCTGTGGAGATGGGAGAACCTTCCAGAAGGACAACCATCTCTGCAGCACTCAACCAATCAGGCGTTTATGGTAGAGTGACCAGATGGAAGACACTCTTCAGTAAATGGCATATGACAGCCCGCTTGGAGTTTGCCAAAAGGCACCTAAAGGACTCTCAGACCAGTACAAAAACAAATGCATGAAATGGAGGCATTCACTACTGTAAGTCGCTCTGGATAAGAGCGTCTGCTAAATGACTACAATGTAAAAATGCAAATGAGAAACAAGATTCTCTAGTCTGAAACCAAGATTGAACCCTTTGGTCTGAATGCCAAGTGTCACGTCTGGGGGAAACCTCGCACCATCCCTACAGTGAAGCATGGTGGTGACAGCATCATGCTGTGGGGATGTTTTCAGCGACAGGGACTGGGAGACTAGTCAGGATCGAGGGAAAGATGTACGGATCAAAGTACAGAGAGATCCTTGATGAAAACCTGCTCCAGAGCGCTCTGGACCTCAGACTGGGGCGACGGTTCACCTTCCAACAGAACAACGGCTATAAATACACAGCCAAGACAACGCAGGAGGGGCTTTGGGACAAGTCTCAATCTCCTTGAGTGGCCCAGCCAGAGCCCGGACTTGAACCCAATCGAACATCTCTGGAGAGACCTGAAAATAGCTGTGCAGTGACGCTCCCTATCCAACCTGACAGAGCTTGAGAGGATCTGCAGAAAAGAATGGGATAATCTCCCAAGCTTGTAGCGTCATACCCAAGAAGACTCGATGCTGTAATCACTTCCCAAGGTGATATGTAAATGTCATATTTCATTTTTTATTTTTAATACATTTGCAAAAAATAAATTCAACCTGTGTTTGCTTTGTCATTATGTGGTATTGTGTGCAGATTGATGAGGGAAAAAAACAATTTAATTCATTGTAGAATAAGTTTCCACAACAAAATGTGGAAAAAGTCACAGGGTCTGAATACTTTCCAAGTGCACTGTATGTCCAGAGTCATATTCTTGTTAGGTTGAGAGAGGATCTCACGTCAGATGATTTGGAAGTAATATGGCTACAGGTTCATCTGCCTCACCTAAAGCCTATTCTCGTAGGAAGTTAATATAGATCACCAAATGCTAAAGATCAGTATTTGGACTATATGTGTGAAATGTTGGATAATGTATGTAATATCAACAGGGAAGTATATTTTCTGGTTGACATAAATATTGCAAACAATTTAGAATCCTTCAATCCTATAGCCTACTCCCAACCGTCATGTTCTACATCGCCATATTTTCCATTCCATCCTAACAGAAACCCTGAGGGTTTTGTTTTTCATGGAATAGAAACACCATAATATTATTCAAATTAATTTAGCAAGTACCAGTCAAACGTTTGGACACATCTACTCATTCCAGGATTTTTATTTTTACTATTTTCTACATTTTAGAATTATAGTGAAGACAGCACAACTATGAAATAACACCGGTCTCCCGTGTGCCCTGCATTCTGTAGTACAGACATGGCCTGCTCTCCCTTATGTAAAGAATTAGGCACTTTCCCATGTTAACTATAGTATGTATTGTAGACTGCACAGGAGCCTAATAAACAAATAAACACATTTAATTAATAATGCTAAAAATATTCTTTAAAGATGCAGATGTTGATTTAGTTATGGATCCATAACGAATTACTATGGGAATAAATGTCACTGATTTACAGAAATATTGGAACAAAGTTGTCTAATGAAGGCAAACAATTTAGAATCCTCCAATCCTGTAGCCTACTCCCGACCGTCACGTTGTACAGAGCCATATTTTCCATTCCATCCTAATGGAAACCCTGAGAGTTTTGTTTTTCGTTTTTCTCTGAATAGAAACACCATAATATTAAGCCAAATTTCTTAAAATCAATCCTATATACTATGTTATGACAAAAAAGGTTTTAAATTATCTGGTAATGCCAATACGGAATACTATCAAATGCTTCTCAAAGATGCCCTCTTGTGGTCAAACTATCAATAACTTGCAGTAACAGAAACAATGGCTGACAATTAAATGACGTGCCACAGAATGCTGGGGCAGCACACAAGGTGTGCCGCAGTATGACACACTTTTTAAAGGAAGAACCATTGTACAAAGGGAATCCCAGCCGCGAGCTGTCCAGTGACGCAAGCCTACCAGACGGGCTAAATGCTTTTAATGCTCGCTTCAAAGCAAGCAACACTGAAGAAAGCTTGAGAGCACCAGCTATTCCGGGCGACTGTGTGATCACACTCTCCGTAGCTGATGTGAGTAAGAACGCAAAGGTAACCTTCCAAAATGACTACCGCCCCATAGCACTCAAGTCTGTACCCATGAAGTGCTTTGAAATGCTGCTCATGGCTCACCATCATCCCGGAAACCCTAGACCCACTCCAATTCGCTTACCACCCCAACAGGTCCACAGATGACGCAATCTCAATTTCATTCCACACTGCCCCTTCCCACCTGGACAAAAGGAACACCTATATGAGAATGATGGCAGCGTAGCCTAGTGGTTAGAGCATTGGACTAGTAACCGAAAGGTTGCAATTTCAAATCCCCGAGCTGACAAGGTACAAATCTGTCATTCTGATCCCTGAACAGGCTGTTAACCCACTGTTCCTAGGCCGTCATTGAAAATAAGAATTTGTTCTTAACTGACTTGCCTAGTTAAATAAAGGTAAAAAAAATAAAATAAATGACCCTCCGCAACTGGATCCTGGACTTCCTGACGGGCCACACCCAGGTGGTAAGGGTAGGCAACAACACATCTGCCATGCTGATCCTCAACACGTGGGCCCCTCAGGGGTGCGTGCTCATTCTATCATCAGCTTGCAAGACTGAGTTTAAGAGTACATAGGGGTTAGATTTTTATTTCTGTATGTTGTGTAACTGATCATTCATTCTTATTACATGGTAGAACATTCTAGAAACATGGTAGAACATTCTAGAAACTAAGCTTTAAATATTTACTAGTAATATCACTAGCTTTTTGCATTTTCCCCTAGTGAGTCAATATCATACAAGTTAATTTACTGAGATGGCCTTTTCACCACTATTCTCATGCCAATCTGAGTCTTTGGTGAGAGGGTTACACAAGAATATGTACTTAAAGATCTTATAGTACTCTTAGCATTGTTGGCTTCCTTACACATCAAAACATCCTCACCCTTTGCCAGATCAATAAAGTGTTTATGCCTTCATTAGTTTTGGCTGTGCCCCACAGTGCGTGTCAAATCAAGAGGGGTACCAGGCTCTCAGGTAATATAAAGTGTGTCCTTGTTTGGGTACCAGGCTGGCTGGCTGCCTCTCAGGTGGGTTAACAGCTGTCACACATTTTCAGCTGTTAGTGAACACTGAGGTGTTACCTGCGGTGCTGTGGGAACCTAGACCAAAATGTGGACCAAATAAACAGGCTTTCTACTGCGATGGTTCAGTCTCTCTAGTGTTGTTATACGGATAAGTTGAGCTACAGGCATGCATGACAGAGCCTTACTTCATCCCCTGTCTCTTAATCACATGTGTGTGTCTGCCTGTGTTAATCAAAGACTCCTGGTCTGTCTCTGTAGGCCCTCCACCCTGGACCAACCACTGGGTCTGTCAGGCCCTCACACGCCCTCCAGCCCCCCTGGATAGACAGGCGAGGAGACCTCATTATTACCCTGTACAGAGTCTTACTCACTGGGCCAAGTTTCACAGCCTGGGGTCAATCTATGGCTGCGCTGTGTCTCAAATGGTACCCTATGGGCCCTGGTCAAAAGTACTGCACTATATAGGGAATAGGATGCCATTTGGAAGACAGCCTATGTCAAGAACTTCACAGCAGGGCATCAAGGGCTAAAGTTATGAAACCAACGCAATGAGAGAGAGTTTGCGTTTCACTTCTTGTGTCTAGAATGAACACATAAGCATTAGATAACTTGTGAACTCTCTAAACTGCAATGAAACCAGTACCTCCACCATTATTATAAACATCAGCTGTAAGAAATAAATTAAGAGACTTAGCTTGGTCTTATCGAGTGTTTTAATTTAACTATTTATTTATTCTATCCACTGTACCAAAACGCACAATTCAATTTGTCATTTTTTACCTTCTCCTTATCAATCTATATATTTTGTCCATAATAGGATCAATTAAATTCAGTGTCCTCTTCAATTTACATCTTCATATCATGTACCATTTTATATTTATTTATCTCCCCCATCAGTCTCTCATGTTGTCACTCACAAACCTCATGAGCCTTAGACACCTTCAATGAGAGCATGCAAAATGCAAAACTCCACCAGTTATGAACAGAACTACTATATTATGTGTTACAACTGTCTTAACTAAACCTAGAAATCAGAGGAGTTATGGTATAAGGGTGTTTTATGAAGATAACACTGAGAAATATATTTACCAACAATGTACAGCTTGTACTATTTTAACACAGTAAGTCTACCTAGGTCTTGCTTTTAAAGAATGTAAAAAAAGGACATTATGGCTTCTGTTTCTTAACCCATTGACCTCTTTTGACAAGTATTCAAATGCAACCAACCTTAAAAGGGGAAGTTCAGGATTTTCCAGCTGATGTAAGATGGTTCATCACCCTTGTAGTCTATGGGCAACTGTAATCCATGGTTTGGTTTTCATTAAACAGCCACTACAAACTTCAGCTAAACGTTAGCCACCACAATCAATGGAAGTGATAGGGGCATGTGAGCATGTTCTAAAATCCTGAACTTCCTCATTAGTACTTATGTCTAGATCTTCATACATAGGAAGATAGGACAGTGATTTCTCTCCAGGTTTAGATTGACAGATCTACATGGATTCTAGTAGTGGCAGTGCTTTCCTATTTGTAATAACTTCTTTATACTATACAACCTTATTTCTACCTGGTAGCTAACATCTACTTTTTATAACTTCAATGAACGTCAGTTGAGGTAAAAATTAATTCTGAGAAATTGTTGTGAAATTGATGCTACATCAATGTTCCTATCAGTAAGTCAGGTACGCACTTACAGTTAAGCTATAAATCGATTGAGAACATCAGAATTTAGAATATCAGAATTTCACTTTGAATATTTCACAAACAGTTTCAGTACGGGGGAAAATATACTCATAGAGCAAGACGTTAACCAGTAGATGATGGATATTCAGTGGCTATTCTTCTTTGGGGTGACAGGTAGTCTAGTGGTTAGAGCAGTTGGGCCAGTAACCGAAAGGTTGCTAGATCAAAACCCTGAGCTGACAAGGTAAAATCTGTTGTTCTTCCCCTAAACAAGGCCTGTTTCTAGGCCGTCATTGTAAATAAGAATTTGTTCTTAACTCACTTGCCTAGTTAAAGGTAAATTCATTTAAAGGCACAATGCAGCAGTTTTATCTCAATATCAAATACTTTTTGGGTAATAATTAAGTACCTTACCGTGATTGTTTCTTTTTGACAAATTTGATTAAAAACAAACAAAAAAAGCTTCTCAGCAAGAGTAATTTCTCAAGCAAGAATTTAGCTAGGACTGTCTGGGAGTGGCCTGAGTGGTGGGGGGGGGGGGGGGGGGGGGGGGGGGGACTGAAAATGTGTTTTTATTGGCAGAGAGGTTTGGAACTCTTTTTCTTATTGACCTATTAACGAATTTACCATCTGGTAATGTCACCAGGCAGGCCAAAACTCCATTCTACCAAAACAGGCTTCAATTTCTGGTGGTCTTTTATTCAGGTGGTCTTTTCAAACAGCTCTTACACTAAAATGCATGATCATAATTTTCACAATTTCACAGTATTATTCCAAACACTGATTGACAATAAATTTCACATGCTGTTGTGCAAATGGAATAGACAACAGGTGGAAATTATAGGCAATTAGCAAGACACCCCCAATAAAGGAGTGGTTCTGCAGGTGGTGACCACAGACCACTTCTCAGTTCCTATGCTTCCTGGCTGATGTTTTGGTCACTTTTGAATGCTGGCGGTGCTTTCACTCTAGTGGTAGCATGAGACGGAGTCTACAACCCACACAAGTGGCTCAGGTAGTGCAGCTCATCCAGGATGGCACATCAATGCAAGCTGTGGCAAGAAGGTTTGCTGTGTCTGTCAGCGTAGTGTCCAGAGCATGGAGGCGCTACCAGGAGACAGGCCAGTACATCAGGAGACGTGGAGGAGGCCGTAGGAGGGCAACAACCCAGCAGCAGGACCGCTACCTCCGCCTTTGTGCAAGGAGGAGCAGGAGAAGCACTGCCAGAGCCCTCCAAAATGACCTCCAGCAGGCCACAAATGTGCATGTGTCTGCTAAAACAGTCAGAAACAGACTCCATGAGGGTGGTGTGAGGGCCCGACGTCCACAGGTGGGGGTTGTGCTTACAGCCCAAGACCGTGCAGGATGTTTGGCATTTGCCAGAGAACACCAAGATTGGCAAATTCGCCACTGGCGCCCTGTGCTCTTCACAGATGAAAGCAGGTTCACACTGAGCACGTGACAGAGTCTGGAGACGTCGTGGAGAATGTTCTGCTGCTTGCAACATCCTCCAGCATGACCGGTTTGGCGGTGGGTCAGTCATGGTGTGGGGTGGCATTTCTTTGGGGGGCCGCACAGCCCTCCATGTGCTCGCCAGAGGTAGCCTGACTGCCATTAGGTACCGAGATGAGATCCTCAGACCCCTTGTGAGACCATATGCTGGTGCGGTTGGCCCTGGGTTCCTCCTAATGCAAGACAATGCTAGACCTCATGTGGCTGGAGTGTGTCAGCAGTTCCTGCAAGAGGAAGGCATTGATGCTATGGACTGGCCCGCCCGTTCCAGACCCGAATCCAATTGAGCACATCTGGGACATCATGTCCCGCTCCATCCACCAACGCCGCGTTGCACCACAGACTGTCCAGGAGTTGGCGGATGCTTTAGTCCAGGTCTGGGAGTAGATCCCTCAGGCGTTGTAGGGAGGTCATACAGGCACGTGGAGGCCACACACACTACTGAGCCTCATTTTGACTTGTTTTAAGGACATTACATCAAAGTTGGATCTGCCTGTAGTGTGTTTTTCCACTTTAATTTTGAGTGTGACTCCAAATCCAGACCTCCATGGGTTGATAAATTGGATTTCCATTGATTTATTTTTGTGTGATTTTGTTGTCAGCACATTCAACTATGTAAAGAAAAAAGTATTTAATAAGATTATTTCTTTCATTCAGATCTAGGATGTGTTGTTTAAGTGTTCCCTTTATTTTTTTGAGCAGTATATATATATATATATATCTCAAACACAGGAAATCATGTTTTTGACTGCACTTTGCTTTTAACGAATGCTGCTTACATTACATATCAGCTGAATTATTTTACAGGAGTAAGGGGGAGATCAGTTCAATGAAGGGCTTCCAGGACCGGCTGTGTATATTTGATTTGAGCGGAGGGCAAGGTATGGACCATAAACTTGTGCGTACAAATAGACAGATCTGAGAATTGATATTCACAGGGATGATTGAGCTTCATGTCAGTACTTGAATGCATATGTGCTTTGTCTTGAGTTTCCCCTCTTCAACAAAAGACAGGGAATTGACTTACAACTCTAAACACAGTCCTTCCCTCTCATTCCACCTGGAGTCATAAAACAGATGACATATCCACACTTAATAGTCCTAAAAAAATATGTTCCATTTGATTTTTTTCTCTGTCCAGCTGCGACTGTAGGGGAGAGTGGAGAGATGAAGAGGGTGAGGTGTGTGTGTGTGTGTGTGCGCATGCATGCAAGTGTGTGTGTGTGCTCGTGCATTTGAGTGTTTATGCTTATGTGCCCATTTGCTGTGTGAGTGTGTTTGTGTGTGTGAATGTGAGCATTCATACATGTGCACGCATGCATGCAAGAGTCTGTATGTGAGACTACCTGTTGGCCACAGGCCGCTCTCTGACCTGGATGGTGGATAGCTCCTGGTTGTTAGAGTTGGGCGGACTGAAGCTCTTCTTCCTGTGTCGTCTGGAGCAACAGGATGACAGGCCGTGGGGAAACGACAACAGGGACGAGGTGTGAGACCTGTTCTCCATGGTTATCTCCATACAGTTGGTCTCAAACATCTGCTCATCTATAAACTCATGATTCTAGAGAGAGAGAGAGAGAGAGGGGGGGCAGGCAAGGCATTATGTGCAATGTGTGGTCCAAATCAACTAAAATCAAACTTTACATTTCATTTAAAAACCACAACACACTGTGTATAAAAAAACTATACTGAGTATAAAAAACTATACAATAAAAATAAAAAAAATAAGACAATAAGGGTCAAGTGTTATGTTGTGTATATTGTGTTATTCATATGTAGTATCTTATTTCTTATGAAATGTCTGATGTTTTTATGGATATATGATTCTGCTGCAAAGCCAAGACTTAAAGGTCAGCTGTGTGTACGACCCAAACTACACCATCAGATGGCAATATGATCCTCCTATCATAAAGATGATACACAAAAGGAGGCACTGGGTGAATCCTAATTATCAATCCTTGATCCCTCTTTTCCTTCTCAAAACATATTGGAGGAGAAGATCCAATGTTCTTCTCCCATGGGAGAGAGCACACAAGGAATCATGAAATATAATTGAGATCCACCCATGAGTTGCGTTTTATTGCAGGAAGGTGTTCTCTCTTCCCTTCCATCTGCCCTCATTCACTTCCCTTCATCAATGTGAGCCAATTGAAACACAGTCAAGGGCTCCATCTCGATTCTCTACCCTTCTCCTGAAGTGTGCACTTGCACATTCCCCATCATGGATTTAACGGATTTGAAAGTCCATCTAACCAATGCTTACACTAATCCAATCCATGACACGGAGTGTACAACAACGGATTTTAAATGGGGGTTTCCCCTGACATCCCTATGCAGCCTTTCACTGAGAGAGAAAGAGGAAGGAGAGTGAGAGAGAGCAAAATACACAAAGAAAGGGTGAAAGAGAGACACTGATTAACAGCCAGGCCTGTAATGTGTGTGTGTGTGTGTGCGTGAGTGCGTCTCCAGACAGACTTTTTAACAGTATGTGTAAACCACTGTCAGTGAGAATGATAAACACCATAAAATGAAGTATGGTTGTCAGTTGCACAACTGAATGCATTAAACCAAAATGTGTCTTCCACATTTATCACAACCCCTCTGAATCAGAGGTGTGGGGGGGCTGCCTTAACCAATGTTGTCCGCACCTGGGGAGCAATTATTGTCTTCTGATCCCTCCTGTCTCAGCCTCCAGTATTTATGCTGCAGTAGTTTATGTGTCGGGGGGCTAGGGTCAGTCTGTTACATCTGGAGTACTCTCTTGTCTTATTCGGTGTCCTGTGTGAATGTAAATATGCTCTCTCTAATTCTCTCTTTCTTTCTTTCTTTCTCTCGGAGGACCTGAGCCCTAGGACCATGCCTCAGGACTACCTGGCATGATGACTCCTTGCTGTCCCCAGTCCACCTGGCCATGCTGCTGCTCCAGTTTCAACTGTTCTGCCTGCGGCTACGGAACCCTGACCTGTTCACCGGACGTGCTTGTTGCACCCTCGACAACTACTATGATTATTATTATTTGACCATGCTGGTCATTTACGAACATTTTAACATCTTGACCATGTTCTGTTATAATATCCACCCGGCACAGCCAGAAGAGGACTGGCCACCCCTCATAGCCTGGTTCCTCTCTAGGTTTCTTCCTAGGTTTTTGGCCTTTCTCAGGAGTTTTTCCTAGGGAGTTTTTCCCAGCCACCGTGCTTCTTTCACATGCATTGCTTGCTGTTTGGGGTTTTAGGCTGGGTTTCTGTACAGCACTTTGAGATTTCAGCTGATGTACGAAGGGCTATATAAATAAATTTGATTTGATTTGAATTGAATTGACTTGCTCAAGGGTAGAATGGCAGATACTTCCACCTTGCCAGCTCAGGGATCCAAACCAGCAATCTTTTGGTTACTGGCCCAACACTCTTAACTTCTAGGTTACTGTACCTGCGTGTTATTGTTGGCATGCTGGGGGTGGTAGCTTATGTCCCAGTACCATTTGTAACTGTTTTTGCTCTTACATGAAGTCCATGCAACAGGCATTGGGATGGATGGAGACCTAAGAGAGCCTCTGTAGCCCCATGTAGATAAAGCATAGGAGCTGTAACCAGGCAGTTAAAATATTGCTCAAAGTGACGAGGATGACAACAATGTATGCCACTTAGCATATACTTTTATCCAAAGGGACTGACTGTGCAGTGAGTAAAATGGCCTGTTTCCAAGTGTGTACATGTGTGTCAGAATATCTTTAATGATAAGAAGTAGAAGATTAGTATTGACCAGTCATGATAAAAACAGAGCTTGACCAGTCTTGATCAGTCAGCTCTGGAAGGACATGGATCTTTACACATGCTAATAGCTCTTAAAGGCCCAGTGCAGTCAAACATGATTAACCTGTGATTTACATTAACTGAGTGTACAAAATAATAGGAACACTTTCCTAATATTGAGTTGCACCCCCTTTTGCCCTCAGAACAGCCTCAATTTGTCAGGGCATGGACTCAAGGTCTCAAAAGCATTCCACAGGGATGCTGGCCTATGTTGACTCCAATGCTTTCCACCGCTGTGTCAAGTTGGCTGGATGTCCTTTGGGTGGTGGACAATTCTTGACACACACAGGAAACTGTTGAGCGTGAAAAACCCAGCAGTGTTGCAATTCTTGACACATTCAAACCGGTGCGCCTGGCACCTATTACCATACCCCGTTCAAAGGCACTTAAATCTTTAATCTTGCCCATTCACCCTCTGAATGGCACACATACACAGGTTGTGTCTCAATTGTCTCAAGGCTTAAAATCCTTCTTTAACCTGTCTCCTCCCATTCATTTTGGGCTCCCAAGTGGCGCAGCGGTCTAAGGCATTGCATCTCAGTGCAAGTAGATGTCACTACAGTTCCTGGTTTGAATGTCACTACAGTTCCTGGTTTGAATCCAGGCTGTATCACATCTGGCTGTCATTGGGATTCCCATAGGACGGTGCACAATTGGCCAAGCGTCGTCCGGGTTTGGCAGGGGTAGGCCATCATTGTAAATCAGAATTTGTTCTTAAATGACTTAACTGGTTAAATAAATCAATATACACTGATTGAAGTGGATTTAACAAGTGACATCAATAAGCGACCATAGCCTTCACCTGGTTAGTCTGTCATGGAAAGGTGTTCCTAATGTTTTGTAATATCAGTGTTTATTTCCACAGTATGAGCTTGGAATTGTTTGTTCCGGGATTATTCCGAAGGCATTGAGGAGTACACCACATCAGTCACTGGCTTCATCGATGACGTCGTCCCCACAGTGACTGTACGTACATACCCCAACCAGAAGCCATGGATTACAGTCATGGATAACTTGGCGCTTTCAAGGAGCGGGACTCTAACCTGGAAGCTTATAAGAAAACCTGCTATGTCCTCCGACGAACCAACAAACAGGCAAAGCATCAATTCAGGACGAAGATCGAATCGTACAACACCGGCTCCGACGGTCTGCAAAGGGAAGCACAGCCGAGAGCTGCCTAGTGTCACGAGCCTACCAGATGCACTAAATTACTTCTATGTACGCTTTGAGGCAAGTAACACTGAAACATGCATGAGAGCACCAGCTGTTCCAGGCGACTGTTTGATCACGCTCTCTGCAGCGGATGTGAGTAAGACCTTTAAACAGGTCAACATTCACAAGGCCACAGGGCCAGACGGATTACCAGGACGTGTACTCCGAGCATGCGCTGACCAACTGGCAAGTGTCTTCACTGACATTTTCAACCTCTCCATGTGAGTCTGTAATACCAACATATTTCAAGCAGACCACCATAGTTTCTGTGCCCAAGAACACTAAGGTAACCTGTCTAAATGACTACCAACCCGTAGCACTCACATCTGTAGCCATGAAGTGCTTTGAAAGGCTTGTCATGGCTCACATCAACACCATCATCCCAGAAACCCTAGATCCACTCCAATTTGCATACCTCCCCAACAGATCCACAGATGATGCAATCTCTATTGCACTCCACACTGCCCTTTCACACCTGGACAAAAGGAACACTTATGTGAGAATGCTATTCATTCACTGCACGGCCAGGCATGACTCCAACACCATCATTAAGTTTGCCGATGACACAACAGTGGTAGGCCTGATCACCAACAACAACGAGTGGTGCCAGGATAACAACCTCTCCCTCAACGTGATTAAGACTAAGGAGATGATTGTGGATTACAGGAAAAGGAGGACTTAGCATGCCCCCATTCTCATCGAGGGGGCTGTGGTGGAGCAGGTTGAGAGCTTCAAGTTCCTTGGTGTCCACATCACCAACGAACTAACATGGTCCAAGCACACCAAGACAGTCGTGAAAAGGGCACGACAAAACCTTTTTCCCCTCAGGAGACTGAAAAAATTTGGCATGGGTCCTCAGATCTTCAAAAGATTCCTGACTGGTTGCATCACTGCCTGGTATGGCAACTGCTCGGAATCTGACAGCAAGGCACTACAGACGGTAGTGCGACGGTAGTGCGTACGGCCCAGTTCTCTCTACTACCGCATGGCAAGCCATAAGACTCCTGAACAGGTAATCAAATGGCTACCCAGACTATTTGCATTTTGTGCCCCCAACCCCTCTTTTTAAGCTGCTGCTAATCTCTGTTTATCACATATGCATAGTCACTTTAACTATACATTCATGTACATACTACCTCAATTGGCCCGACCAACCAGTGCTCCCACACATTGGCTATCCGGGCTATCTGCATTGTGTCCCACCCACCACCCGCCAACCTCTCTTTTACGCTACTGCTACTCTCTGTTCATCATATATGCATAGTCATTCTAACCATATCTACATGTACATACTACCTCAATCAGCCTGACTAACTGGTGTCTGTATGTAGCCTAGCTACTTTTACAGCCTCGCTACTGTATATAGCCTGCTGTGCCTTCTTCACAACTGTGCTGCTGTGAGAGGACCATATTAAGTCCTTAGTGATGTGGACACTGAGGAACTTGAAGCTCCTGACCATATCCACTCAAACAGCTTCATCAGCATATACAGTTGAAGTCAGAAGTTTAAATACACTTAGGTTGGAGTCATTAAAACTCGTTTTTCAACCACTCCACAAATTTCTTGTTAACAAACTATAATTTGGTCAAGTCGGTTAGGACATCTACTTGGTGCATGACACAAGTAATTTTCAAAAAATAGTTTACAGACAGATTATTTCACTTATAATTCACTGTATCACAATTCCATTTATCAGAAGTTTACATACACTAAGTTGACTGTGCCTTTAAACAGCTTGGATAATTCCAGAAAATTATGTAATGGCGTTAGAACCTTCTGATAGGCTAATTGAATAATTTGAGTCAATTGGAGGTGTACCTGTGGATGTATTCCAAGGCCTACGTTCAAACTCAGTGCCTCTTTGCTTGAAATTATGGAAAAATCAAAAGAAATCAGTCAAGACCTCAGAAAAATAATTGTATACCTCCACAAGTCTGGTTCATTTTTGGGAGCAACTTCCAAACGCTTGAATGTACCACATTCATCTGTACAAACAATAATACGCAAGTGTAAACACCATGGGACCACGCAGCCGTCATACCGCTCAGCAAGGAGACACGCTCTGTCTCCTAGAGATGAACATACTTTGGTGCGAAAAGTGCAAATCAATCCCAGAACAACAGCAAAGGACCTTGTGAAGATACTGGAGGACACAGGTACAAAAGTATCTATATCCACAGTAAAACAAGTCCTAAATCGACATAACCTTAAAGGCTGCTCAGCAAAAAAGGAGCCACTGCTCCAAAACCGCTTGAAAAAGCCAGACTACGGGTTGCAACTGCACATGGGGACAAAGATTGTACTTTTTGGAGAAATGTTCTCTGGTCTGATTAAACAAAAATAGAACTGTTTGGCCATAATGACCATCGTTATGTTTGAAGGAAAAAGGGGGAGGCTTGCAAGCCGAAGAACACCATCCCAACCGTGAAGCACGGGGGTGGCAGCATCATGTTGTGGGGGTGCTTTGCTGCAGGAGGGACTTAACAAAATAGGTATTGGAGTGGCCATCACAAAGCCCTGACCTCAATCCCATAGAAAATGTGTGGGCAGAACTGAAAAAGCGTGTGAGAGCAAAGAGGCCTATAAACCTGACTGAGTTACACCAGCTCTGTCAGGAGGAATAGGCCAAAATTCACCCAACTTATTGTGGGAAGCTTGTGGAAGGCTACCCAAAACTTTTGACCCAAGTTAAACAATTTAAAGGCAATGCTACCAAAAACTCATTGAGTGTATGTACATTTCTGACCCACTGGGAATGTGATGAAAGAAAACAAAGCTGAAATAAATCATTCTCTCTACTATTATTCGGACATTTCACATTCTTCATACAAAGTTGACCTAACTGACCTAAAACGGGGAATTTTTACTTGGATTAAATGTCAGGAGTTGTGAAAAACTGAGTTTAAATGTATTTGGCTAAGGTGTATGTTAACTTCAACTGTACATTGCCCTGGTTTATTTTGTATTGTGTTATTCTGTCTTTAAAAGGGTTTCATACAGCTTTTGGTAGAGCTAGGACTATGAGTGACACTGCCATGCTTCTGTTGTGTTTGAATAGTTGAAGCCAACTAGCTTTTCAATGTGTTCATGTTTTTCACAACACAAGCACAAATCACATCAAATCAAATGTATTTATATAGCCCTTCTTACATCAGCTGATATCTCAAAGTGCTGTACAGAAACCCAGCCTAAAACCCCAAACAGCAACTAATGCAGGTGTAGAAGCACGGTGGCTAGGAAAAACTCCCTAGAAAGGTCAAAACCTAGGAATAAACCTAGAGAGGAACCAGGCTATGAGGGGTGGCCAGTCCTCTTCTGGCTGTGCCAGGTGGAGATTATAACAGAACATGGCCAAGATGTTCAAATGTTCATAAATGACCAGCATGGTCAAATAATAGTAATCACAGTAGTTGTCGAGGGTGTAACAAGTCAGCACCTCAAGAGTAAATGTCAGTTGGCTTTTCATAGCCGATCATTGAGAGTATCTCTACCGCTCCTGCTGTCTCTAGAGAGTTGAAAACAGCAGGTCTGGGACAGGTAGCACGTCCGGTGAACAGGTCAGGGTTCCATAGCCGCAGGCAGAACAGTTGAAACTGGAGCAGCAGCATGGCCAGGTGGACTGGGGACAGCAAGGAGTCATCATGCCAGGTAGTCCTGAGGCATGGTCCTATAGCTCAGGTCCTCCGAGAGAGAGAATGAAAGAAAGAAATAAAGAAAGAAAGAAAGAGAGAGAAAGAGAGAATTAGAGAGAGCATATTTAAATTCACACAGGACACCGGATAAGACAGGAGAAATACTCCAGATACAACAGACTGACCCTAGCACCCCGACACAAACTACTGCAGCATAAATAATGGAGGCTGAGACAGGAGGGGTCAGGAGACACTGTGGCCCCATCCAATGAAACCCCCGGACAGGGCCAAACAGGTAGGACATAACCCCACCCACTTTGCCAAAGCACAGCCTCCACACCACTGGAGGGATATCTCCAACCACCAACATACCATCCCGGGACAAGGCCGAGTATAGCCCACAAAGATCTCCGCCACGGCACAACCCAAAGGGGGCGCCAACCCAGACAGGAAAACCACGTCAGTGACTCAACCCACTCAAGTGACGCACCCCTCCCAGGGACGGCATGGAAGAACACCAGTAAGCCAGTGACTCAGCCCCCGTAATAGGGGTTAGAGGCAGAGAATCCCAGTGGAAAGAGGGGAAACCGGCCAGGCAGAGACAGCAAGGGCGGTTCGTTGCTCCAGCCTTTCCGTTCACCTTCACACCCCTGGGCCAGACTACACTTAATCATAGGACCTACTGAAGAAATGTGTCTTCAGTAAAGACTTAAAGGTTGAGACTGAGTCTGCGTCTCTCACATGGGTAGGCAGACTATTCCATAAAAATGGAGCTCTATAGGAGAAAGCCCTGCCTCCAGCTGTTTGCTTAGAAATTCTAGGAACAATTAGGAGGCCCGCGTCTTGTGACCGTAGCGTACATGTAGGTATGTACGGCAGGACCAAATCAGAAAGATAGGTAGGAGCAAGCCCATGTAATGCTTTGTAGGTTAGCAGTAAAACCTTGAAATCAGCCCTTGCCTTAACAGGAAGCCAGTGTAGGGAGGTTAGCACTGGAGTAATATGATAATTTTTTTTGGTTCTAGTCAGGATTCTAGCAGCCGTATTTAGCACTAACTGAAGTTTATTTAGTGCTTTATCTGGGTAGCCGGAAAGTAGAACATTGCAGTAGTCCAACCTAGAAGTAACAAAGGCATGGATTAATTTTTCTGCGTCATTTTTGGACAGAAAGTTTCTGATTTTTGCAATGTTATGTAGATGGAAAAAAGCTGTCATTGAAACAGTCTTAATATGTTCTTCAAAAGAGAGATCAGGGTCCAGAGTAACGCCAAGGTCTTTCACAGTTTTATTTGAGATGACTGTACAACAATCCAGATTAATTGTCAGATTCAACAGAAGATCTCTTTGTTTCTTGGGACCTAGAACAAGCATCTCCATTTTGTCCGAGTTTAAAAGTAGAACGTTTGCAGCCATCCACTTCCTTATGTCTGAGACACAGGCTTCTAGCGAGGGCAATTTTGGGGCTTCACCATGTTTCATTGAAATGTACAGATGTGTGTCATCCGCATAGCAGTGAAATTTAACATTATGTTTTCGAATGACATCCCCAAGAGGTAAAATATATAGTGAAAACAATAGTGGTCCTAAAACGGAACCTTAAGGAACACCGAAATTTACAGTTGATTTGTCAGAGGACAAACCATTCACAGAGACAAACTGATATCTTTCCGACAGATAAGACCTAAACCAGGCCAGAACTTGTCCATGTAGACCAATTTGGGTTTCCAATCTCTCCAAAATAATGTGGTGATCGATGGTATTAAAAGCAGCACTAAGATCTAAGAGCACGAGGACAGACGCAGAGCCTCGGTCTGACGTCATTAAAAGGTAATTTACCACCTTCACAAGTGCAGTCTCAGTGCTATGATGGGGTCTAAAACCAGACTGAAGCGTTTCGTATACATTATTTGTCTTCAGGAACGCAGTGCGCAATAGCTTTTTCAAATTGTTTTGAGAGGAATGGAAGATTCGATATAGGCCGATAGTTTTTTATAATTTCTGGGTCAAGATTTGGCTTTTTCAAGAGAGGCTTTATTACTGCCACTGTTAGTGAGTTTGGTACACATCCGGTGGATAGAGAGCCGTTTATTATGTTCAACATAGGAGGGCCAAGCACAGAAAGCAGCTCTTTCAGTAGTTTAGTTGGAATAGGGTCCAGTATGCAGCTTGAAGGTTTAGAGTCCATGATTATTTTCATCATTGTGTCAAGAGATATAGTACTAAAACACTTTAGTGTCTCCCTTGATCCTAGGTCCTGGCAGGGTCGTGCAGACTCAGGACAATGGAGCTTTGGAGGAATACGCAGATTTAAAGAGGAGTCCGTAATTTGCTTTCTAATGATCATGATCTTTTTCTTAAAGAAGTTCATGAATTCATTACTGCTGAAGTGAGAGCCATCCTCTCTTGGGGAATGCTGCTTTTTAGTTAACTTTGCGACAGTATCAAAAAGAAATTTCGGATTGTTCTTATTTTCCTCAATTAAGTTGGAAAAATAGGATGATCGAGCAGCAGTGAGGGCTCTTCGATACTGCACGGTACTGTCTTTCCAAGCTAGTCGTAAGACTTCCAGTTTGGTGTGGCGCCATTTCGTTCCAATTTTCTGGAAGCTTGCTTCAGAGCTCGTGTATTTTCTGTATACCAGGGAGCTAGTTTCTTATGACAAATGTTTTCAGTTTTTAGGGGTGCAACTGCGTCTAGGGTATTGCGCAAAAGTTGTAGATAACTTGTTACATGGATTTTAGGTCGAGGAGTAAGAAGTTGCACATTGCTGTTTTGAGTAAAGCAAATTAATGTTAACTAGTAGGCAAAGTTAGCTAGCTAGTAACTGGGTTTCTCAACTCCATGATATGTACAGTACCATTCAAAAGTTTGGAAAAGCCTACTTATTCAAGGCTTTTTCTTTATTTTTACTATTTTATACATTGTACAATAATAGTGAAGACATCAAAACTATGAAATAACACATATGGAATCATGTAGTAACCGTAAAAGTGTTAAGCAACTAGCCAGCCTTTGCCTTGGTGATAGCTTTGCACACTCTTGGCATTCTCTCAACCAGGCTTCATGAGGAATGCTTTTCGAACAGTCATGAAGGAGTTCCCATAAATGCTGAGCACTTGTTGGCTGCTTTTCCTTCAATCTGTGGTCCAACTCATCCCAAACCATCTCAATTGGGTTGGGGTCGGGTGATTGTGGAGTCCAGGTCATCTGATGCAGCACTCCAACACTCTCCTTCTTGGTCAAATAACACTTACACAGCCTGGAGGTGTGTTTTGGGTCATTGCCCTGTTGAAAAACAAATGATAGTCCCACAAACCAGATGGGATGGCGTATCACTGCAGAATGCTGTGGTAGCCATGCTGGTTAAGTGTGCCTTGAATTCTAAATAAATCATAGACAGTGTCACCTGCAAAGCACCCCCACACCATCATACCTCCTCTTTCATGGTGATAACCACACATCCGGAGATCATCCGTTCACCTAATGTCCATTGCTCATGTTTCTTGGCCCAAGCAAGTCTCTTCTTCTTATTGGTGTCCTTTAGTAGTGGTTTCTTTGCAGCAATTTGACCGTGAAGGCCTGATTCACGCAGTCTGTTACTTGAACTCTGTGAATCATTTATTTGGGCTGCAATCTTAGGTGCAGTTAAAACTAATGAACTTATCCTCCGCAGCAGAGGTAACTCTGGGTCTTCCTTTCCTGTGGCGGTCCTCATGAGAGCTCGTTTCATCATAGCGCTTGACGGTTTTTGCAACTGCACTTGAAGAAACTTTCAAAGTTGTTGAAATTTTCCAGATTGACTGACCATTTCTTAAAGAAATGATGGACTGTTGTTTCTCTTTGATTATTTGAGCTGTTCTTGCCATAATATGGACTTGGTCTTTTACCAAATAGGGCTATATTCTGTATACCCCCCCCCCTACATTGTTATAACACAATTGATTGGCTCAAACGCATTAAGAAGGAAAGAAATTCCACAAATCAACTTTTAACAAGGCACACCTGTTCATTGAAATGCATTCCAGGTGACTACCTCATGAAGCTGGTTGAGAGAATGCGAAGCGCGTGCAAAGCCGTTATTAAGGCAAAGGCTGGCTACTTTGAAGAATCTCAAATAAAAAAATCTGTTTTGATTTGTTTAACACTTTTTGCTTACTACATGATTCTATATGTGTTATTTCATAGTTGTAATGTCTTCACTATTATTCTATGTAGAAAATAGTAAAATAAAGAAAAACCCTTGAATGAGTACGTGTGTCCAAACCTTTGACTGGTACTATACATTTCAGTGGAATTGGGTTGCGACGACAGCGGGCGGAGTGTAACTCCGACTACATCGAGTGTTGTCAATCGATATGAGGAAACAGTCAGTGATTGTATTTTACAAAAGTTTTATTAAAAAGTATGGATTTCAGCAAACAAAGAAAGGCATGCAGCTACAGAGGGCAAACATATGCACAGAAATGGTTTAAGAATTAAAATGTTTAATTAAGTATTGACTGACAGTGACTCGGTGTAGTTGGGGGTTCAGGTTGCTCACAGTCATCTCAGCTCAACTCCATTGATGTGATGTACAGCTGAAGTCGGAAGTTTACATACACCTTAGCCAAATACATTTAAAGTCAGTTTTTACAATTCCTGACATTTAATCCAAATAAAAATTCCCTGTTTTAGGTCAGTTAGGATCACCAATTTATTTAAAAAATGTGAAATGTCAGAATAATAGTAGAGAAAAGTATTTATTTAAGCTTTTATTTCTTTCATCACATTCCCAGTGGGTCGGAAGTTTACATACACTCAATTAGTATTTGGTAGCATTGCCTTTAAATTGTTTAACTTGGGTCAAACGTTTCGGGTAGCCTTCCACAAGCTTCCCACAATAAGTTGGGTGAATTTTGGCCTATTCCTCCTGACAGACCTGGTATAACTGAGTCAGGTTTTGTAGGTCTCCTTGTTCGCACACGCTTTTTCAGTTCTGCCCACAAATGTTCTATGTGACTGAGGTCAGTGCTTTGTGATGGCCACTCCAATGCCTTGACTTTCTTGTCCTTAAGCCATGTTACCACAGCTTTGGATGTATGCTTGGGATCATTGTCCATTTGGAAGACCCATTTGCGACCAAGCTTTAACTTCCTGACTGATGTCTTGAGATGTTGCTTCAATATATCCACATAATTTTTCTGCCTCATGATGCTATCTATTTTGTGAAGTGCAACAGTCCCTCCTGCAGCAAAGCACCCCCACAACATGATGCTGCCAGCCCCGTGATTCACAGTTCGGATGGTGTTCTTCGGCTTGCAAGATTCCCCTTTTTCCTCCAAACATAACGATGGTCATTATGGCCAAACAGTTCTATTTTTGTTTCATCAGACCAGAGAACGAGAAGTACAATCTTTGCTGTTGTTCTGGGATTGATTTGCACTTTTCGCACCAAAGTACGGTCATCTCTAGGAGACAGAATGCATCTCCTTCCTGAGCTGTGTGGTCCCATGGTGTTTATACTTGCGTGTTATTGTTTGTACAGATGAACGTGGTACCTTCAGGCGTTTGGAAATTGCTCCTAAGGATAAACCAGACTTGTGCAGGTCTCCAGTTTTTTTCTGAGGTCTTAGCTGATTTATTTTGATTTCCCATGATGTCAAGCAAAGAGGCACACAGTTTGAAGGTAGGCCTTGAAATACATCCACAGGTACACCTCCAATTGACTCAAAGGATGTCAATTAGCCTATCAGAATCTTCTAAAGCCATGACATAATTTTCTGAAAATGTCCAATCTGTTTAAAGGCACAGTCAACTTAGCCTCTCTTGGGTGGGGGGCAGTATTTTGACGTCCGGATGAAAAGCGTACCCGTAGTAAACTGCCTGCTACTCAGGCCCAGAAGGTAGGATATGCATATTATTAGTAGATTTGGATAGAAAACACTCTGAAGTTTCTAAAGCTGTTTGAATGATGTCTGTGAGTATAACAGAACTCATTTGGCAAGCAAAAACCTGAGAAATAATCCAACCAGGAAGTGTGGAAATCTAAGGTTTGTAGTTTTTCAAGTGATTGCCTTTCTAATACACAGTGTCTGTGGGGTGATTTTGCACTTCCTAAGGCAGTCGTTAGAATGTTGTTTCAAGCTTCTACTGTGAATGGGGAGAGAATAAGAGCATATGCAGTCAGATGACTGAGAAAATGACATGAGCTCAATCGCGCACACTCCCGTGAGAGTTAGGTGTGTTCCTTTTCTTTTCTGAAGACAAAGGAATCGTCCGGTTGGAATATTATGGAAGATTTATGATAAAAACATCCTAAAGATTGATTCTATACATCGTTTGACAAGTTTCTATGAACTGTAATATAACTTTTTTGACTTTTCGCCTGAACTTACTGCGCGAGCACAGTGAATTTGGATTACTCGACTGAACGTGCAAAAAAAATGGAGGTATTTGGACATGAAGATGAACTTTATCGAACAAAACAAACATTTATTCTGGAACTGGGATGCCTGGGAGTGCATTCCGATGAAGATCATCAAAGGTAAGTGAATTTTTATAATGTCATTTTTGTCATTTCTGTTGACTCCAAAATGGCGGGTATCTGTATGGCTTGTTTTGATGTCTGAGCACTGTACTCAGATTATTGCAAAGTTTGCTTTCGCTGTAAAGCTTTTTTGAAATCTGACACAGCGTTTGCATTAAGGAGAAGTGTATCTATAATTCTTTGAATAACAGTAGTATATTTTATCAATGTTTAAGATGAGTATTTCTGTAAATTGATGTGCTCGTTCACCAGAAGTTTTGGGAGGCAAAACATTTCTGAACATTACACGCCAATGTAAAATGGTTTTTTTTTGGATATAAATATGAACTTTATCGAGCAAAACATACATGTATTGTGTAACATGAAGTCCTATGAGTGCCATCTGATGAAGATCATCAAAGGTTAGTGATTAATCTTAGTTGTATTTCTGATTTTTGTGACGCCTCTCCTTGCTTGGAAATGAAAAAAGAACGGTGTGGACAAATTAGTATTTGTAGCTATATGACTTTGAATTTGACAAATTCAAGTTTATTTTGAAAAAGTCCAACCAAGCAATCAAGTTAGGTTGTTGTATGATGGTTATCTTGAGATTCTCACATATGTTACATTAAATTGTGGTGTGAATATGCATACATTTCTTGTTTTTCTTTGTCATGTTTCAGGTAGAACAGTCCGCACAACACCCGTGTAATGTATACTGAACAAAAAAATAAACGCAACATGTAAAGTGTTCTTCCCATGTTTCATGAGCTTAAATAAAATATCCCAGAAATGTTCCATACGCAATCTTATATCTCTCAAATTATGTGCACAAATGTGTTTACATCCCTATTAGTGAGCATTTCTCCTTTTCCAAGATAATCCATCCACCTGACAGGTGTGGCATATCAAGAAGCTGATTAAACAGCATGATCATTACACAGAGAATTGAATGTTAATTTCTCTACCATAAGCCACCTCCAACGTTAATTTCAATTTACTGATTTCCTTATATGGACTGTAACTCAGTAAAATCTTTGAAATTGTTGCATTTTATAATTTTATTCAGTATAGTTTAAGAAGGTTTAATCAGGAAGGCTGGTCTGAATGCTTGGTTAACTTAATCCAGTAAACATAACACAATTCACTTCGTTTCTTATTCTAAGGGCATAGTGTGAATGAATACAAACGTATCATCATCAGCATAGCGTCTTCTTTCTTCTCTCTCCTCTTAGCCATGTGTGGATGTCATTCAACTAAACTCAGCAAAAAAAGAAAAGTCCTCTCACTGTCAACTGCGTTTATTTTCAGCAAACTTAACGTGTAAATATATGTATGAACATAACAAGATTCAACAACTTAGACATAAACTGAACAAGTTCCACAGACATGTGACTAACAGAAATTGAATAATGTGTCCCTGAACAAAGGGGGGGGGGTGGTCAAAATCAAAGAAACAGTCATTATCTAGTGTGGCCACTAGCTGCATTAGGTACTGAAGTGCATCTCCTCCTCATGGACTGTATCAGATTTGCCAGTTCCTGCTGTGAGATGTTACCCCACTCTTCCACCAAGGCACCTGCAAGTTCCCGGACATTTCTGGGGGGAATGGCCCTAGACCTCACCCTCCGATCCAACAGGTCCCAGACTGTCACGGTCGTCGTAATGGATGGACAAAGGCGCAGCGGGTATGTGAATGCTCATTTTATTTAACACGAAAAAAAAACAAGAAAATGATGAACGGACGACAAACAGCCTTGTAGGCTCACACAGCAGTACAAAGAACAATCTCCCACAATCCCCAAAACAAACAAACTCCTAATTATAGGACCTTCAATCAGAGGCAACGATAACCAGCTGCCTCCAATTGAAGGCCCCAATCCCAAATACTAAACATAGAAATAAACACCCTAGAAACAGACATAGAACTGTACAACATAGAACTAAACCAAAACCCCCGGAAACATAAATAAAACGCCCCTCTACATAAACACACACTCAAAACCATATAAAACAAATACCCCCTGCCACGTCCTGACCAAACTATAATAACAAATAACCCCTTTACTGGTCAGGACGTGACACAGACGTGCTCAATGGGATTGAGATCCGGGCTCTTTGCTGGCCATGGCAGAACACTGACATTCCTGTCTTGCAGGAAATCATGCACAGAACGAGCAGTATTGCTGGTGGCATTGTCATGCTGGAGGGTTATGTCAAGATGAGCCTGCAGGAAGGGTACCACATGAGGGAGGAGGATGTCTTCCCTGTAACGCACAGTGTTGATTGCCTGCAATGACAACAAGCTCAGTCCGATGATGCTGTGACACACCGCCCCAGACCATGACGGACCCTCCACCTCCAAATCGATCCCGCTCCAGAGTACAGGCCTCGTTGTAATGCTCATTCATTCGACGATAAACGCGAATCCGACCATCACCCCTAGTGAGACAAAACCGCGACTCATCAGTGAAGAGCACTTTTTGCCAGTCCTGTCTGGTCCAGCGAAGGTGGGTTTGTGCCCATAGGCGACGTTGTTGCCGGTGATGTCTGGTGAGGACCTGCCTTACAACAGGCCTACAAGCCCTCAGTCCAGCCTCTCTCAGCCTATTGCGGACAGTCTGAGCACTGATGGAGGGATTGTGCGTTCCTGGTGTAACTCATGCAGTTGAAATCAAATCAAATCAAATTTTATTTGTCACATACACATGGTTAGCAGGTGTTAATGCAAGTGTAGCGAAATGCTTGTGCTTCTAGTTCCAACCATGCAGTAATATCTAACAAGTAATCTACCAATTCCACAACAACTACCTTATACACACAAGTGTAAGGAATGAATACGAATATGTACACAAAAATATATAAATGAGTGATGGCCGAACGGCATCGGCAAGATGTAATAGATGGTATGGAGTACAGTATATACATGTGAGATGAGTATTGTAGGGTATGAAAACATATAAAGCAGCATTGTTTAAGGTGGCTAGTGATACATTACATCAGGATGACAAGATGAAGTAGATGGTATAGAGTACAGTATATACATATGAGATGAGTAATGTAGGTTATGAAAACATAACAGTCTACTGAGTCCCGTGTGGCTCAGTTGGTAGAGCATGGTGTTTGCAACGCCAGGGTTGTGGGTTCGATCCCCACTGGGGACCAGTGCAGGAAAAAAATGTATGAAATGTATGCATTCACTACTGTAAGTTGCTCTGGATAAGAGCGTCTGCTAAAATAACTAAAATGTAAAAAAATTATATAAAGTGGCATTGTTTAAAGTGGCTAGTGATACATTTATTACATCAAGATGGCAAGATGCAGTAGATGGTATGGCGTACAGTATATACATATGAGATGAATAATGTAGGTTATGTAAACATGATCTAATATAAATAATATAAAGTGGCAAGTGATAAATTGATTATATCAATTTTCCCATTATTAAAGTGGCTTGAGTTGAGTCAGTATGTTGGCAGCAGCAACTCAATGTTAGTGATGGCTGTTTAACAGTCTGATGGCCTTGGGATACAAGCTGTTTTTCAGTCTCTCGGTTCCAGATTTGATGCACCTGTACTGACCTCGCCTTCTGGATGTTAGCGGGGTGAACAGGCAGTGGCTCGGGTGGTTGCTGTCCTTGATGATCTTTTTGGCCTTCCTGTGACATCGGGTGGTATAGGTGTCCTGGAGGGCAGGTAGTTTGCACCCGGTGATGCGTTGTGCAGACCTCACTACCCACTGGAGAGCCTTCCGGTTATGGGCGGAGCAGCTGCCGTACCAGGCGGTGATACAGCCCGACAGGATGCTCTCGATTGTGCATCTGTAAAAGTTTGTGAGTGTTTTTGGTGACAAGCCGAATTTCTTCAGCCTCCTGAGGTTGAAGAGGCGCTGCTGCACCTTCTTCACCACGCTGTCTGTGTGGGTGGACCATTTCAGTTTGTCCGTGATGTGTACACCGAGGAACTTAAAACTCTCCACCCTCTCCACTACTGTCCCGTCAATGTAGATAGGGGGCTGCTCCGTCTGCTGTTTCCTGAAGTCCATGATCATCTCTTTTGTTTTGTTGACATTGAGTGCGAGGTTATTTTCCTGACACCACACTCCGAGGGCCCTCACCTCCTCCCTGTAGGCCGTCTCGTCGTTGTTGGTAATCAAGCCTACCACTGTAGTGTCATCTGCAAACTTGATGATTGAGTTGGATGCGTGGATGGCCATGCAGTTGTGGGTGAACAGGGAGTACAGAAGAGGGCTGAGAACGCACCATTGTGGGGACCCAGTGTTGAGGATCAGCGGGGTGGAGATGTTGTTACCTACCCTCACCACCTGGGGGCGGCCCGTCAGGAAGTCCAGGACCCAGTTGTACAGGGCGGGGTCGAGACCCAGGGTCTCGAGCTTAATGACGAGTTTGGAGGGTACTATGGTGTTAAATGCTAAGCTGTAATCGATGAACATCATTCTTACATAGGTATTCCTCTTATTCAGATGGGTTAGGGCAGTGTGCAGTGTGATGGCGATTGCGTCGTCTGTGGACCTATTGGGTCGGTAAGCAAATTGGAGTGGGTCTAGGGTGTCAGGTAGGGTGGAGGTGATATGGTCCTTGACTAGTCTCTCAAAGCACTTCATGATGACGGAAGTGAGTGCTACAGGGCGGTAGTCATTTAGCTCAGTTACTTTAGCTTTTTTGGGAACAGGAACAATAGTGGCCCTCTTGAAACATGTGGGGACAGCATACTGGGATAAGGATTGATTGAATATGTCTGTAAACACACCAGCCAGCTGGTCTGCGCATGCTCTGATGACGCGGCCGGGGATGCCGTCTGGGCCTGCAGCCTTGCGAGGGTTAAATGTTTTACTCACGTTGGCTGCAGTGAAGGAGAGCCCGCAGGTTTTGGTAGCGGGCCGTGTTAGTGGCACTGTATTGTCCTCAAAGCGAGCAAAACATTTGTTTAGTCTGTCTGGGAGCAAGGCATCGTGATCCGCGACGGGGCTGGTTTTTCTTTTGTAGTCCGTGATTGACTGTAGACCCTGCCACATACCTCTCGTGTCTGAGCCGTTGAATTGCGACTCCACTTTGTCTCTGTACTGACCCTTAGCTTATTTGATTGCCTTGCGGAGGGAATAGCTACACTGTTTATATTCGGTCATCTTTCCGGTCACTTTGCCCTGATTAAAAGCAGTGGTTCGCGCGTTCAGTTTTGCGCGAATGCTGCCATCAATCCACGGTTTCTGGTTGAGGAATGTTTTAATAGACGCTGCTGGTACGACATCACCGATGCACTTATTAACGTCTTACATCTAGACGTTCCGCTAGCGGAACACCTGCTCCAATATCCAATGATGGGCGTGGCGCGAAATACAAACTCCTCTAAAATCCGAAAACTTTTTACACCTTTTTACACCATTTTAAAAGACAAGACTCTCGTTAATCTAACCACACTGTCCGATTTCAAAAAGGCTTTACAGCGAAAGCAAAACATTAGATTATGTCAGCAGAGTACCCAGCCAGAAATAACCAGACACCCATTTTTCAAGCTAGCATATAATGTCACAAAAAACAAAACCACAGCTAAATGCAGCACTAACCTTTGATGATCTTCATCAGATGACAACCCTAGGACATTATGTTATACAATGCATGCATGTTTTGTTCAATCAAGTTCATATTTATATCAAAAAACAGCTTTTTTACATTAGCATGTGACGTTCAGAACTAGCATACCCCCCGCAAACTTCCGGTGAATTTACTAAATTACTCACGATAAACGTTCACAAAAAACATAAAAATTATTTTAAGAATTATAGATACAGAACTCCTCTATGCACTCGATATGTCCGATTTTAAAATAGCTTTCGGTGAAAGCACATTTTGCAATATTCTCAGTAGATAGCCCAGCCATCACGGCTAGCCATTTAGACACCGACCAAGTTTAGCCCTGACCAAAGTCAGATTTACTATAAGAAAAATGTTATTACCTTTGGTGTTCTTCGTCAGAATGCACTCCCAGGACTTCTACTTCAATAACAAATGTTGGTTTGGTCCCAAATAATCCATTGTTATATCCAAACAGCAGCGTTTTGTTCGTGCGTTCAAGACACTATCCGAATGGTAAAGAAGGGTTACGAGCACGACGCATTTCGTGACAAAAAATTTCTAAATATTCCATTACCGTACTTCGAAGCATGTCAACCGCTGTTTAAAATCAATTTTTATGCCATTTTCTCATAAAAAAGCGATAATATTCCGACCTGGAGTCGTTGTATCCGTTCAAAGACGATAGAATAAAAACATGGTGTCGTCTCGTGCACGAGCATGAGTCCCATTGTCCGCTGATAGACCACTTGCCAAACGCGCAAATGTGTTTCAGCCTGGGGCTGCCTCGATATCATTCAGCTTTTTCCCAAGCTCTGAGAGCCTATGGGAGCCGTAGGAAGTGTCACGTTACAGCAAAGATCCTCAGTCTTCAATAAACAGAGACAAGAAGAACAAGATCTTGTCAGAGAGGGCACTTCCTGTAAGGAATCTTCTCAGGTTTTTGCCTGCCAAATGAGTTCTGTGATACTCACAGACACCATTCAAACAGTTTTAGAAACTTTGGAGTGTTTTCTATCCAAAGCCAATAATTATATGCATATTCTAGTTTCTGGGCAGGAGTAATAATCAGATTAAATCGGGTACGTTTTTTATCCGGCCGTGAAAATACTGCCCCCTATCCATAACAGGTTAATGAACTCGCACACCGAGTCAGGGTATTCGTCAATGTTGTTGTTCGCAGCAATGCGGAACATATCCCAGTCCACGTGATCGAAGCAATCTTGAAGCGTGGAATCCGATTGGTTAGACCAGCGTTGAACAGACCTGAGGGCGGGAGCTTCCTGTTTTAATTTCTGTCTATAGGCTGGGAGCAACAAAATGGAGTCGTGGTCAGCTTTTCCAAAGGGAGGGCGAGGGAGGGCTTTATATGCGTCGCGGAAGTTAGAATAACAGTGGTCTAGGGTTTTGCTACCCCTGGTAGCAGAACCGATATGTTGATAGAATTTGGGGAGCGTTGTTTTCAGATTAGCCTTGTTAAAATCCCCGGCTACAATAAATGCAGTCTCAGGATATGTGGTATCCAGTTTACATAGAGTCCAATGAAGTTCTTTCAGGGCCGTCGATGTGTCTGCTTGGGGGGGATATACACGGCTGTTGTTATAATCGAAGAGAATTCTCTTGGTAGATAATGCGGTCGGCATTTGATAGTGAGGAATTCTAAGTCAGGTGAACAAAATGACTTGAGTTCCTGTATGTTGTTATGATCACACCCCATCTCGTTATTCATAAGGCATACACCCCCACCCTTCTTCTTACCAGAGAGATGCTTGTTTCTGTCGGCGCGATGCGTGAATAAACCAGGTGGCTGTACCTACTCAGATAGCGTGTCTCGAGTAATGCTACCCTTGCTCGGATCTTGTCTACCTTGTTGTCAAGAGACGGGACATTGGCGAGTAGTATGCTCGGGAGCGGTGCGCAATGTGCAGGCACAGGATTCACAAGGCTAGGGAGACCTACTGGAGGCCTGGTCCGTGGAGGAGGCACAGGATAGACCGGGCTGTGGGGGAGCACTGGAGATCTGGTGCGTAGGCTTGACACCACTCTTCCAGGCTGAATGCCCACTTTCGCCCGGCACGGGCGGAGCGCAGGCACAGGATGAACTGAGCCCTCCCAGCACCCCGGAAACACAGTACGCAGAGCCGGCGCAGGATACCCTGGGCCGAAACGGCGCACTGGAGACCAGACGCACTGAGCTGGCACAATCCGCCCTGGCTCGATGCCCACTCTAGCATGGCACTTGCGGGGGGCTGGCCTATAGCGCACCGGGCTATGAGCGCGTACAGGAGACACCGTGCGCTTCACCGTGCGCTGACCAGTACCACGCTGCTTCCGGTAAGCACGGGGAGTTGGCTCAGGTCTATAGCCTGACTCCGCCAATCTCCCCGTGTGCCCCCCCCCCCACACATTTTTTGGGGGGGGGCTGCCTCTCGGGCTTCCTTCCCAGCCGTGTTCCCGCATAACGTTCGCTTCCCTCTCCTGCTGCCTCCACTCTCCTGGCTACCTCCACCTGTTCCCATGGGAGGCGATCCCTTCCAACCAGGATCTCCTCCCATGTGTAGGATCCTTTGCCATCCAGGATATCCTCCCATGTCCAGGAGTCCTTCTTACCACGCTGCTTGGTCCGTTGGTGGTGGGTAGTTCTGTAACGGTTGTCTTTGGAAGAAGGAGTAGACCAAAGCGCAGCGTGGAACGTGTTCATGATGTTTATTAATAACTTGAACACTGCAACCAAAAAACAAAGTGGAACAAAATGCAACAGCTCTGTCAGGTGAACACACCAAACAGAAAACAACTACCCACACCAACCCTGTGGGAAAAGGCTACCTAAGTATGGTTCCCAATCAGAGACAACGATAGACAGCTGTCCCTGATTGAGAACCATACCCGGCCAAAACAAATACATACCAAAACATAGAACAAGGAACATAGAATGTCCACCCTAGTCACACCCTGGCCTAACCAAAATAGAGAATAAAACCCTCTCTATGGCCAGGGCGTGACAGACATGGAAAAAGCGATGGAGAGAGGCAGAGGAGGGGTGAGTACGCAGTAGACTGTAACACTTAAAGGTGCTCTATCGATTCTAATTACTGCACTCTGTGTGTGTGTGTGTGTGTGTGTGTGTGTGTGTGTGTGTGTGTGTGTGTGTGTGTGTGTGTGTGTGTGTGTGTGTGTGTGTGTGTGTGTGTGTGTGTGTGTGTGTACTGTGTGATTCTTTAATCAGTTTGGCTCATTGGACAAGTCAGAGTCTATGTTTGAGAGATTTTTGACAATACACTCTAGATGTATGTGTTCCAGAGTAGAGAGATCCACAGTAGTTACTTTAATTAAGTACTGGCAGTGTCTGCTGTGGAAGGTGGGAAGGTGCAAATTACCTGAAAAATATCTAATCTCTCAACGTCTACACTCTCAATGCTCATCTCAAAAGTGCACCAAAATTCATGCATTTAACTATTGAAATTCCTTCTTTTTTTGCCAGGGGAGGATGCCCCCGGATCCCCCTACCGGCTCTGGGCTAAGCCCAAAATGTCTTAAAATCCTAGAAAAGCCCCAGGGCGAGTTCATAATGACACTCACATTCAGTCAAAATCACAAAATAAACCCACTTGTGTTTTGTCAAGGCAGCAGTTAAATCTTTATTATATCTGCAAAGTTTGACAAAAATTATAGGTTAATATAACAAAATGACATGTTTCTCTTTTTTTAAGCATACAAAACCACACGTTATTTAATACTGTTTAATAGCAAATTATCTTCTGTTTATAACATTCACACATTAAGGCATCCTTTGCTACACAACAATCCCTTTCTATTGGTCAAACAGGGTCTTGGGACCAATCAAAATACTTTGACCAACATGACTTGGAACACATCTACAGTACACAGCGATCGATAGACGGCGCACTGCCCATGCAGTTACAGAAACGATTAATAGCAAAATATAGGAGTGCCCTCTTTCCAACTCTATGACACCACACTAGTCACCGACAACTTTTCTCTAAACAGTAACAGTTAGAGTTAATAATTTTTAAATAAAGGTTGAAATCTTATTTTTTCCTTATAGGGGAGAGGGAGAGAAAAACTCCCTTGCATTTTTTTGTGCATATTGAGAGAGGAGGTTCGTTCTACAGTCGTCCATTGAAGAGTGTAGCGGAGTAGCGGAGCATTGTGGGGGTGAAATGGGGGTCAGGGGTGAGATTTCAAGGTTTGGAGAACAGAGTTATTTCAGGGCACAGCTACTTTGAAGGGGCTACCTGGGACACTGCCATCCCCCCACTTGACGATAACGGTGTAGTTGTCCTTGTCTTTGACAGCGTAGGTGACGTTGTACAGGCGGTTGCCCATGTGTTTAACGTACACCTCTTCACAGGGCGTCCTGGGACCGTGCACTCCCACCAGCAACATGTTAGTACCTGGAAGAGGGGAGGGTTAGGAATGGTACTAGAGGAGTGTGTGTGTGTTACATATTGATGTGTGTATCTATTCCTCGAGTCTGTTCTTCTCACCTGCTTTGCTGCAGTCCACATTGAATATATTCTTCTGTCCAACCAGAGCCTTGGTGAGCCCACCGCCTCGACACACCACCTTGCTGGCGTCAGAGGTCAGTTTTGAGGAGGACGAGGTACTGTACGCTCCTGCTAACTTGGACGTCTTAGTGATCGTCTCTACCAGGACCGAGGACGTCTCGTGAAGGCTGTGACCACCAGACAGACGGGTACCTGAGGGAGGGAGACATGTTACAAAAGAGCTGCAGTCACGACTCAAACCAGACATAACATAATCTAACACCTCCCCTCCACCTCACCTCCCCTCCTCAGAACAAACAAGAGCACCATGAATGGAGGCTACTTAGAACAACACTGTTAACCTGTAGGCTACTGTTTTCCCCATCTCAACATATTCATACAGCATAGATTCCTCACACTAGGAGGGATTCTTTGTAACTTCACAACAACATACAGTATCTAGCCTTATTTTCTACATTTTGCCGGTGCTTCAGAGGATGCACTCAGTCTTCAGCACAGTGACTATTCAATTTACAATCCCGATGAGAGAATTTTTTTATTTATGTAACATTTACGTAATTTGTTATTTATATACTACGTATTCATTACATAATTTCTAGGAACTTTGAACATTTCAGAGTGTCTCATTTTATACCTCTAACCTTTAACATCCTTTTCATCAAGATCTGGCAGTCAAGCTGCACACACACGTCACACCGAACACACACCTGTGACTTTGGCTTTGAATGGGCTGCCCACTATATGGTTGGGTCCTCCATATTTGATGGTGATGAGATAGTTGCCGGGGGCCATGGGTGTGTAGATGACCTTGTAGCCATCAAGGCAATCGGAACAGTCCATCTTCACCTTTGAGGGACCGTCGATGGTCACGGACAGGGCACCCGACCCAGCATTACAGGTGTTCACTACAAACTCTGAGGCTACACCTAGAGGGAGAGAGAAAGACTACATGGTGAGGAGACCTAGCATTCATAATACATCATTTTAAGCCAGCATCATAACTAGGGCTGTGGCGGTCACACATTTCGTCAGCTGGTGATTGTCAAGCAAATAACTGTCGGTCTAACAGTAATTGACCGTTAATTAACATAAACACATTTAGCATCTCCTGGCTTCCACACATAGCCTACAAGCCACTGATGCAGACCTTTGGAACATATACACTGCGTGCACAATTATTAGGCAAATTGAATTCCTCTGGATTAATTTTATTGTTGAACAAACACAATGCTCTCAGTCAATCCAAAATGTTATTGAACCTCAAACCTGAATGTTTAACAAAGGAAAAGTGAGTTTTGTCTTTCTCAGGGAAATATATAAGTGTGCACAATTATTAGGCAACTAAATTACAAAAATTATTTCTCTCAACTCACTTGTTTATTCTCAATTTTTAGAGTAAGTGTAACAGATAAGTAACACAAAATGACAATTATAACATTTTTGGCCTTTCAAAAATATTCAGTGACCAATATAGCCACCCTTATTTTCAATAACTGCCATGAGCCTTCCATCCATGGAGTCTGTCAGTTTCTTGATCTGTTGGAGTGAGTAGTCGTGCTGTACTTCGCTCCGCGGGTAATATTACATTTCATTACATTACATTACAACGGAACAACGGAACGATTTGATTAGTGTAATGTTAGCTAGCTAGCTACATAGTTGTCTTTGCATCAAGGATAAAGGTGTAGCTAAAGGTGTAGGTGTAGCTTTGAGAAACTAACTTTGAGAAACTAACAAGGTTAGCTAGCCAGCTGTATTCATTCGTTCGCGCCGTTTTTCAAACGGCGTCTACACCACAACACCACAGCCACTGCTAGCTAGCCAACTTTACCAACTAGCAGTACTGTTGAAACTAAATACATTACAACGGAATGATTTGATTAGTGTAATGTTAGCTAGCTACATAGTTGTCTCTGTATCAAAGATAAAAGATAAAGGTAAACGCAACCACTGCTAGCTAGCCAACTCTACCAGCTAGCAGTACTGTATCATTTTTAGTCAATAAGATTTTTGCAACGTAAGCTTACATTTCTGAACTTTCGAGTTGTGTAGTCCACTTGTGTAGCTAGCAGGACTGACTTTGTGTTAGCTAGCCAACGTTTAATTACTTCTGCGTTATGAAAGGAACTAGACACGGACACGAATGATCCATTGGTAGTTTGTTGTAACCAGGTATTGGTGCTATATGTGTTTTATTGGATGTAAACATGCTAGTTAGCTACGGCGTCATAGGACACGGTGCACTGGGTGGGTTTCACGGAAGAATACTGTACAAAGTTATCTAGCTGAATAAACTAAGTTTGAGCCTATTCCTGGAAACATTGAACCACTGTAGCTTAGAAAAATTATAATTTCTAAAGTGGAAGTTGGAAAAGTTATATTTGAGTGTTTCAGTGAATGGTTAGTGAGGGAGGCCCTGCTCTCTTGCTTCCCCAGTTGTTTAGTTAATTTTCATTCCAATCTCCTTTGCATTAGTGTAGCCTCTCCTGTAGCCTGTCAAGTATGTGTCTGTCTATCCCTGTTCTCTCCTCTCTGTACAGGCCACACAAACGCTTCACACCGCATGGCCGCTACCACTCTAACCTGGGTGGTCCCAGTGCGCACGACCCACGTGGAATTCCAGGTCTCCGGCAGCCTCTGGAACTGCCGGTCTGCGGCCAACAAGGCAGAATTCATCTCAGCCTATGCTACCCTCCAGTCCCTCGACTTCTTGGCGCTGACGGAAACATGGATTACCACAAAAAACACTGCTACTCCTTCTGCTCTCTCCTCGTTTGAACACGGGTTCTCGCATACCCCAAGAGCATCTGGTCAGCGGGGTGGTGGCACTGGAATCCTCATCTCTCCCAAGTGGACATTCTCTTTTTCTCCCCTGACTCATCTGTCTGTCTATCTCCTCCTTTGAATTCCATGCTGTCACAGTCACTAGCCCATTCAAGCTTAACTTGTTATGGATAGGGGGCAGTATTTTCACGGCCGGATAAAAAACGTACCCGATTTAATCTGGTTATTACTCCTGCACAGAAACTAGAATATGCATATAATTATTAGCTTTGGATAGAAAACACTCCAAAGTTTCTAAAACTGTTTGAATGGTGTCTGTGAGTATAACAGAACTCAAATGGCAGGCCAAAACCTGAGAAGATTCTGTACAGGAAGTACCCTGTCTGACCATTTCTTGGCCTTCTTTGTCATCTCTATCCAAAACAAAGGATCTCTGCTGTAACGTGACACTTTCTAAGGCTCCCATAGGCTCTCAGAAGGCGCCAGAACGTTGAATGATGACTCTGCAGTTACTGGCTGAAAAACAGTAGCGCATTTGGTAAGTGGTCGATCTGAGAACAATGAGACGGGTGCGCGCAGGCACGTGAAGAGTCCATTTTACTTTTTCAGTCTTTGAACGAAAACAACAACTCCCGGTTGGAATATTATCGCTATTTTACGAGAAAAATCGCATAAAAATTGATTTTAAACAGCATTTGACATGCTTCGAAGTACGGTAATGGAATATTTTGAATTTTTTTGTCACGATACGCGTCCGCGCGTCACCCTTCGTTACCCTTCGGATAGTGTCTTGAACGCACAAACAAAACGCCGCTATTTGGACATAACTATGGATTATTTGGAACCAAACCAACATTTGTTGTTGAAGTAGAAGTCCTGGGAGTGCATTCTGACGAAGAACAGCAAAGGTAATCCAATTTTTCTTATAGTAAATCTGAGTTTGGTGAGTACCAAACTTGGTGGGTGTCAATTTAGCTAGCCCGTGATGGCGAGCTATCTACTCAGAATATTGCAAAATGTGCTTTCACCAAAAATGTCACAGCTGTCTTCAAAAATGGACCAAGGCGCAGCGGGAATGTGGATACTCATAGTTTTTTAATACTCAAGTAAGGCATCCACAGGAAAAAACAATAAACAAGACAGCAACAGTTTTGCAGGCTAACGCAGTGCAAAAACAACTACCCACAACCCCAAAGAAAAACACACACTACTATATAGGACTCCCAATCAAAGGCAACTCAACACACCTGCCTTCAATTGGGAGTCCAATCACCAACACAACACTTAACACACAAAAACCCTGCCACGTCCTGACCAAAACTAATGCAATTGCTCCCTCTGCTGGTCAGGACGTGACAGTACCCCCCCCCCTCAAGGTGCAGACCCCGGAATGCACCTTAAAAAAGAAAACACAAAAAAATCCCCAATACCCCAACAAAACCAATAAACAATAACCCCTAAACAATAAGGGAGGGTGGCTGCCGTCAACGACGGCACTGTGCTACACCCTCCCTCCCCAACCCACCTATCCTGGAGGTGGCTCAGGTGCGGGACGTGGACCTCGCTCCACCTTCGGCGTCGCCCACTTCGGTGGCGCCGATTGCTGCGCCGGGCAGACGGGCCACTCGGGCTGACCCTGGCAGACGGACCACTCTGGCTGGGCCGGAGGACAGGCGGGCCACTCTGGCTGGGCCGGAGGACAGGCGGGCCACTCGGGCTGGGCCGGAGGACAGGCGGGCCACTCGGGCTGGGCCGGAGGACAGGCTGGCCACTCGGGCTGGGCCGGAGGACAGGCGGGCCACTCGGGCTGGGCCGGAGGACAGTCGGGCCACTCTGGCAGCTCCGGGCAGTCGGGCCACTCTGGCAGCTCCGGGCAGTCGGGCCACTCTGGCAGCTCCGGGCAGTCGGGCCACTCTGGCACCTCCATGCTAGTGCGTATAGCGGGAAACACCGGACCGTAAAGGCGCACTGGCGGTCTTGAGCGCAGGGTTGGCATCACCCCTTCAGGCTCGACGCTCACTTCGCCCTGGCACAAGCGGGGCGCTGGTATTGTGCCTACCGGCCTGAAAATCCCAGGCTTCACCACAGCCCCAACCCCAAAGCACGGGACCTGTCCAGTCTGTTTCAGCCTAAACAGGGTACGGGGAGCTGGCCTGGGGCTCCATCCTCGCCCCGTCAAACAGCCCTGGTGCCCCCGCCAAAAAAATTATTGGGGCTGCCTCTCGGGTTGCCTTAACCGCTGTGTTCCCCAGTCCTCGCCAGCATTCCTCCGCTGCTTGGTCCTGTTGTGGTGGGTAGTTCTGTCACAGCTGTCTTCAAAAATGGACCAAGGCGCAGCGGGAATGTGGATACTCATAGTTTTTTAATACTCAAGTAAGGCATCCACAGGAAAAAACAATAAACAAGACAGCAACAGTTTTGCAGGCTAACTAACGCAGTGCAAAAACAACTACCCACAACCCCAAAGAAAAACACACACTACTATATAGGACTCCCAATCAAAGGCAACTCAACACACCTGCCTTCAATTGGGAGTCCAATCACCAACACAACACTTAACACACAAAAACCCTGCCACGTCCTGAGCAAAACTAATACAATTGCTCCCTCTGCTGGTCAGGACGTGACAGAAAAGCTATTTTAAAATCGGACACCGCGATTGCATAAAGGAGTTCTGTATCTATGATTCTTAAAATAATTGTTATGTTTTTTGTCAACGTTTATCGTGAGTAATTTAGTAAATGCTAGTTCTGAACGTCACATGCTAATGTAAAAAGCTGGTTTTTGATATAAATATGTACTTGATTGAACAAAACATGCATGTATTGTATAACATAATGTCCTAGGAGTGTCATCTGATGAAGATCATCAAAGGTTAGTGCTGCATTTAGCTGTGGTTTTGTTTTTGTGACATTATATGCTTGCTTGAAAAATGGGTGTCTGATTATTTCTGGCTGGGTACTCTGCTGACATAATCTAATGCTTTGCTTTCGTTGTAAAGCCTTTTTGAAATTGGACAGTGTGGTTAGATAAAGGAGAGTCTTGTCTTTAAAATGGTGTAAAATAGTCATATGTCTGAAAAATGGAAGTTTTCGGATTTTCGAGGAGTTTGTATTTCACGCCACGCCCTATCATTGGATATTGGAGTGGTGTTCCGCTAGCGGAACGTCTAGATGTAAGAGGTTTTAATTAACATCCTTATCATTTATAGCCCTCCAGGTTCCCTTGGAGAGTTCATCAATGAGCTTGACGCCTTGATAAGTTCCTTTCCTGAGGATGGCTCACCCCTCACAATTCTGGGTGACTTTAACCTCCCTACGTCTACCTTTGACTCATTTCTCTCTGCCTCCTTCTTTCCACTCCTCTCCTCTTTTGACCTCACCCTCTCACCGTCCCCCCCTACTCACAAGGCAGGCAATACACTTGACCTCATCTTTACTAGATGCTGTTCTTCTACTAATCTCACTGCAATTCCCCTCCAAGTCTTCGACCACTACCTTGTATCCTTTTCCCTCTCGCTCTCTCTCTCCTGCTACTCTCTCCTCTTCCATCCTATAATTTCTTCCCTCTGCTCAATCCTTCTCCAACCAATCTCCTGATTCTGCCTCCTCAACCCTCCTCTCCTCCCTTTCTGCATCCTTTGACTCTCTATGTCCCCTATCCACCCGGCCGGCTCGGTCCTCCCCTCCTGCTCTGTGGCTTGACGACTCATTGCGAGCTCACAGAACAGGGCTCCGGGCAGCCGAGCGAAAATGGAGGAAAACTAGCCTCCCTGCGGACCTGGCATCTTTTCACTCCCTCCTCTCCACATTTTCTTCCTCTGTTTCTGCTGTTATTAAAGCCACTTTCTACCACTCTAAATTCCAAGCATCTGCCTCTAACCCTAGGAAGCTCTTTGCTACCTTCTCCTCCCTCCTGAATCCTCCTCCCCCTCCCCCCTCTCTGTGGATGACTTTGTCAACCATATTGAAAAGAAGGTTGACGACATCCGATCCTCGTTTGTTAAGTCAAACGACACCGCTGGTCCTGCTCACATTGCCCTACCCTATGCTTTGACCTCTTTCTCCCCTCTCTCTCCAGATGAAATCTTGCGACTTGTGACGGCCGGCCGCCCAATAACCTGCCCACTTGACCCTATCCCCTCCTCTCTTCTCCAGACCATTTCCGGAGACCTTCTCCCTTACCCCACCATGCTCATCAACTCATCCTTGACCGCTGGCTACGTCCTTTCCATCTTCAAGAGAGCGAGAGTTGCACCCCTTCTCAAAAAACCTACACTCGATCCCTCCAATGTCAACAACTACAGACCAGTATCCCTTCTTTCTTTTCTCTCCAAAACTCTTGAGCGTGTCGTCCTTGGCCAGCTCTCTTACTATCTCTCTCAGAATGACCTTCTTGATCCAAATCAGTCAGGTCTCAAGACTGGTCATTCAACTGAGACTGCTCTTCTCTGTGTCACGGAGGCGCTCCGCACAGCTAAAGCTAACTCTCTCTCCTCTGCTCTCATCCTTCTAGACCTATCTGCTGCCTTTGATACTGTGAACCATCAGATCCTCCTCTCCACCCTCTCCGAGTTGGGCATCTCCGGCACGGCTCACTCTTGGATTGCGTCCTACCTGATAGGTCGCTCCTACCAGGTGGCGTGGCGAGAATCCGTCTCCGCACCACGTGCTCTCACCACTGGTGTCCCCCAGGGCTCAGTTCTAGGCCCTCTCCTATTCTCGCTATACACCAAGTCACTTGGCTCTGTCATATCCTCACATGGTCTCTCCTATCATTGCTACGCAGACGACACACAATTAATCTTCTCCTTTCCCCCTTCTGATAACCAGGTGGCGAATCGCATCTCTGCGTGTCTGGCAGTCATATCAGTGTGGATGACAGATCACCACCTCAAGCTGAACCTCGGCAAGACGGAGCTGCTCTTCCTCCCGGGGAAGGACTGCCCGTTCCATGATCTCGCCATCACGGTTGACAACTCCATTGTGTCCTCCTCCCAGAGTGCTAAGAGCCTTGGCGTGACCCTGCCTGTGCCATTAAACCCCTACAACTCATCCAGAACGCCGCAGCCCGTCTGGTGTTCAACCTTCCCAAGTTCTCTCACGTCACCCCGCTCCTCCGCACACTCCACTGGCTTCCAGTTGAAGCTCGCATCTGCTACAAGACCATGGTGCTTGCCTACGGAGCTGTGAGGGGAACGGCACCTCCGTACCTTCAGGCTCTGATCAGTCCCTACACCAAAAGAAGGGCACTGCGTTCATCATCCCCCCCGGGCCTGCTTGCCTCCCTTCCTCTGCGGAAGCACAGTTCCCGCTCAGCCCAGTCAAAACTGTTCGCTGCTCTGGCACCGCAATGGTGGAACAAGCTCCCTCACGACGCCAGAACAGCGGAGTCAATCACCACCTTCCGGAGACACCTGAAACCCCACCTCTTTAAGGAATACCTGGGATAGGATTAAGTAATCCTTCTAACCCTCCCCCCCAAAAGATATAGATGTACTATTGTAAAGTGGTTGTTCTACTGGATATCATAAGGTGAATGCACCAATTTGTAAGTCGCTCTGGATAAGAGAGTCTGCTAAATGACGTAAATGTAAATGTTCACGATCAATTTTCGCTGAAGCAGCAACCACAGCCTCCCAAATGCTGTTCAAAAAGGTGTATTGTCTTCCATCACTGTAAATCTCACGTTTGAGAAGGGCCCACAAGTTCTCAATAGGATTTAAGTCAGGTGAGGAAGGGGGCCAGGTCATTATTCAGGCATCTTTGAGGCCCTTGCTGACTAGCCAAGCAGTGGAGTACTTGGATGCATGTGATGGAGCATTGTCCTGCATAAAGATCATGGCCTTCTAGAAGGCTGAGGACTTCTTCCTGTACCACTGTTTGACGGAAGAATCTTCCAGAAACTGGCAGTAGGTTTGGGAGTTGAGTTTCAGTCCATCTTCAACCCGAAAAGGTCCAACAACCTCATCCTCAATGATAGCAGCCCATAACATGATGCCTTCTAATTGCAGTCGTTGTACTTATAATATACAGGAGAACGATCGCCTTACGGCAAGGATAGCTGTGCTGCAAGCCCAGCTTCAGACGCAATCGTTAGGCAAGGGTAATTTCAGTGTAGGAAAGGATGAAACAGCGTCTGTGCCACCAGCAAGTACAGATAGTAACGTTAGTATAAACCCCCTCACACGGTCCCCGCAGCCGGACAACTTTCTCATGGCTTCTGGAGGGTAACGCTGTAGGAATGCTCAACCGGTGTCGCTCATTCAGCCGACAGAAACTTTCAACCGGTTCTCCCCATTAAGCGAGTCGGAGTCGGAGGCCGAGACTTCTCTGGTCTCTACTCCTCCCGCTGTGGGGTCTGAGACGCCGACGGCTCCCACCATTAGCTCTGACAAATTGAAAACCCTAGTCATTGGCGACTCCATTACCCGCAGTATTAGACTTAAAACGAATCATCCAGCGATCATACACTGTTTACCAGGTGGCAGGGCTACCGACGTTAAGGCTAATCTAAAGACGGTGCTGGCTAAAGCTAAAACTGGCGAGTGTAGAGAGTATAGAGATATTGTTATCCACGTCGGCACCAACGATGTTAGGATGAAACAGTCAGAGGTCACCAAGCGCAACATAGCTTCAGCGTGTAAATCAGCTAGAAAGATGTGTCGGCATCGACTAATTGTCTCTGGCCCCCTCCCAGTTAGGGGGAGTGATGAGCTCTACAGCAGAGTCTCACAACTCAATCGCTGGTTGAAAACTGTGTTCTGCCCCTCCCAAAAGATAGAATTTGTAGATAATTGGCCCTCTTTCTGGGACTCACCCACAAACAGGACCAAGCCTGGCCTGTTGAGGAGTGACGGACTCCATCCTAGCTGGAGGGGTGCTCTCATCTTATCTACGAACATAGACAGGGCTCTAACTCCTCTAGCTCCACAATGAAATAGGGTGCAGGCCAGGCAGCAGGCTGTTAGCCAGCCTGCCAGCTTACTGGAGTCTGCCACTAGCACAGTCAGCGTAGTCAGCTCAACTTTCCCCATTGAGACCGTGTCTGTGCCTCGATCTAGGTTGGGCAAAATTAAAAATGCCGGTGTTCGCTTTAGTAATCTCACTAGTATAAAGACCTCCTCCATTCCTGCCATTATTGAAAGAGATTGTGATACTTCACATCTCAAAATTGGGTTACTTAATGTTAGATCCCTCACTTCCAAGGCAGTTATAGTCAATGAACTAATCACTGATCATAATCTTGATGTGATTGGCCTGACTGAAACATGGCTTAAGCCTGATGAATTTACTGTGTTAAATGAGGCCTCACCCCCTGGTTACACTAGTGACCATACCCCCGTGCATCCGGCAAAGGCGGAGGTGTTGCTAACATTTACGATAGCAAATTTCAATTTACAAAAAAAAAAACAATGACGTTTTCGTCTTTTGAGCTTCTAGTCATGAAATCTATGCAGCATACTCACTCACTTTTTATAGCTACTGTTTACAGGCCTCCTGGGCCATATGCAATGTTCCTCACTGAGTTCCCTGAATTCCTATCGGATCTTGTAGTCAAAGCAGATAATATTCTAATTTTTGGTGACTTTAACATTCACATGGAAAAGTCCACAGACCCACTCCAAAAGGCTTTCGGAGCCATCATCGACTCAGTGGGTTTTGTCCAACATGTCTCTGGACCTACTCACTGCCACAGTCATACTCTGGACCTAGTTTTGTCCCATGGAATAAATGTTGTGGATCTTAATGTTTTTCCTCATAATCCTGGATTATCGGACCACCATTTTATTGCGTTTGCAATTGCAACAAATAATCTGCTCAGACCCCAACCAAGGAGCATTAAAAGTCGTGCTATAAATTCTCAGACAACCCAAAGATTCCTTGATGCCCTTCCAGACTCCCTCTGCCTACCCAAGGACGTCAGAGGACAAAAATCAGTTAACCACCTAACCGAGGAACTCAATTTAACCTTGCGCAATACCCTAGATGCAGTTGCACCCCTAAAAACTAAAAACATCTGTCATAAGAAACTAGCTCCATGGTATACAGAAAATACACGAGCTCTAAAGCAAGCTTCCAGAAAATTGGAACGGAAATGGCACCACACCAAACTGGAAGTCTTCCGACTAACTTGGAAAGACAGTACCGTGCAGTATCGAAGAGCCCTCACTGCTGCTCGATCATCCTATTTTTCCAACTTAATTGAGGAAAATAAGAACAATCCGAAATTTCTTTTTAATACTGTCGCAAAGCTAACTAAAAAGCAGCATTCGCAAATGGAGGATGGCTTTCACTTCAGCAGTAATACATTTATGAACTTCTTTGAGGAAAAGATCATGATCATTAGAAAGCAAATTACGGACTCCTCTTTAAATCTGGGTATTCCTCCAAAGCTCCATTGTCCTGAGTCTGCACAACTCTGCCAGGACCTAGGATCAAGGGAGATACTAAAGTGTTTTAGTACTATATCTCTTGACATAATGATGAAAATAATCATGGCCTCCAAACCCTCAAGCTGCATACTGGACCCTATTCCAACTAAACTACTGAAAGAGCTGCTTCCTGTGCTTGGCCCTCCTATGTTGAACATAATAAACGGCTCTCTATCCACCGGATGTGTACCAAGCTCACTAAAAGTGGCAGTAATAAAGCCTCTCTTGAAAAATCCGAATCTTGACCCACAAATTATAAAAAAACTAATCGGCCTATATCGAATCTTCCATTCCTCTCAAAATTTTTAGAAAAAGCTGTTGCACAGCAACTCACTGCGTTCCTGAAGACAAAGAATGTATACGAAACGCTTCAGTCTGGTTTTAGACCCCATCATAGCACTGTGACTGCACTTTTGAAGGTGGTAAATGACCTTCTAATGACGTCAGACTGAGGCTCTGCATCTGTCCTCGTGCTCCTAGATCTTAGTGCCGCTTTTGATACCATCGATCACCACATTCTTTTAGAGAGATTGGAAACCCAAATTGGTCTACATGGACAAGTTCTGGCCTGGTTTAGATCTTATCTGTCGGAAAGATATCAGTTTGTCTCTGTGAATGGTTTGTCCTCTGACAAATCAATTGTAAATTTCGGTGTTCCTCAAGGTTCCGTTTTAGGACCACTATTGTTTTCACTATATATTTTACCTCTTGGGGATGTCATTCGAAAACATAATGTTAAATTTCACTGCTATGCGGACGACACACAGCTGTACATTTCAATGAAACATGTTGAAGCCCCAAAATTGCCCTCGCTAGAAGCCTGTGTTTCAGACATAAAGAAGTGGATGGCTGCAAACTTTCTACTTTTAAACTCGGACAAAACAGGGATGCTTGTTCTAGGTCCCAAGAAACAAAGAGATCTTCTGTTGAATCTGACAATTAATCTGGATGGTTGTACAGTCGTCTCAAATAAAACTGTGAAGGACCTCGGCATTACTCTGGACCCTGATCTCTCTTATGAAGAACATATCAAGACTGTTTCAAGGACAGCTTTTTTCCATCTACGTAACATTGCAAAAATCAGAAAGTTTCTGTCCAAAAATGACGCAGAAAAATTAATCCATGCTTTTGTAACTTCTAGGCTGGACTACTGCAATGCTCTACTTTCCGGCTACCCGGATAAAGCACTAAACAAACTTCAGTTAGTGCTAAATACGGCTGCTAGAATCCTGACTAGAACCAAAAAAATGGATCATATTACTCCAGTGCTAGCCTCCCTACACTGGCTTCCTGTTAAGGCAAGGGCTGATTTCAAGGTTTTACTGCTAACCTACAAAGCATTACATGGGCTTGCTCCTACCTATCTTTCCGATATGGTCCTGCCGTACATACCTACACGTACGCTACGGTCACAAGACGCAGGCCTCCTAATTGTCCCTAGAATTTCTAAGCAAACGGCTGGAGGTAGGGCTTTCTCCTATAGAGCTCCATTTTTATGGAATGGTCTGCCTACCCATGTGAGAGACGCAGACTCAGTCTCAACCTTTAAGCCTTTACTGAAGACTTATCTCTTCAGTAGGTCCTATGATTAAGTATAGTCTGGCCCAGGAATGTGAAGGTGAACGGAAAGGCTGGAGCAACGAACCGCCCTTGCTGTCTCTGCCTTGCTGGTTCCCCTCTTTCCACTGGGATTCTCTGCCTCTAACCCTATTACAGGGGCTGAGTCACTGGCTTACTGGTGTTCTTCCATGCCGTCCATGGGAGGGGTGCGTCACTTGAGTGGGTTGAGTCACTGACGTGGTCTTCCTGTCTGGGTTGGCGCCCCCCCCCTTGGGTTGTGCCATAGCGGAAATCTTTGTGGGCTATACTCGGCCTTTTCTTAGGATGGTAAGTTGGTGGTTGTAGACATCCCTCTAGTGGTGTGGGGGCTGTGCTTTGGCAAAGTGGGTGGGGTTATATCCTGCCTGTTTGGCCCTGTCCGGGGGTATCATCGGATGGGGCCACAGTGTCTTCTGATCCCTCCTGTCTCAGCCTCCAGTATTTATGCTGCAGTAGTTTATGTGTCGGGGGCTAGGGTCAGTCTGTTACATCTGGAGTATTTCTCTTGTCTTATCCGGTGTCCTGTGTGAATTTAAATATGCTCTCTCTAATTCTCTCTTTCTCTCTTTCTTTCTTTCTTTCTCTCGGAGGACCTGAGCCCTAGGACCATGCCTCAGGACTACCTGGCTTGATGACTCCTTGCTGCCCCCAGTCCACCTGGCCATGCTGCTGCTCCAGTTTCAACTGTTCTGCCTGCGGCTATGGAACCCTGACCTGTTCACCGGACGTGCTTGTTGCACCCTCGACAACTACTAAGATTATTATTATTTGACCATGCTGGTCATTTATGAACATTTTAACATCTTGACCATGTTCTGTTATAATATCCACCCGGCACAGTCAGAAGAGGACTGGCCACCCCTCATAGCCTGGTTCCTCTCTAGGTTTCTTCCTAGGTTTTTGGCCTTTCTAGGGAGTTTTTCCTAGGGAGTTTTTCCTAGCCACCGTGCTTCTTTCACATGCATTGCTTGCTGTTTGGGGTTTTAGGCTGGGTTTCTGTACAGCACTTTGAGATTTCAGCTGATGTACGAAGGGCTATATAAATAAATTTGATTTGATACCAGTACCCCTCCTTCACCTTGCTGGCACCTGACTCAAAGTGGTGCCCTCTGTCCATTACTGATCCAGCCACGGGCCGATCCATTTGGTCCATCAAGAGTCACTTTCATTTCATCTGTCCATAAAACCTTGGAAAAATCGGTCTTCAGGTATTTCTTTGCCCAATCTTGATGCTTCAACTTGTGAATCTTATTCAGTGGTGGTCTTGTTTCAGTCTTCTTGAACTTGGCCATGTCTCTGAGCACTTGACACCTTGTTCTTTTGAACACTCCAGGTAGGTTGCAGTTCTCGAATACGGTGGCACTGGAGGATAATGGGTTCCTGGTAGTTTGACGTTTAATTATTCTCAAGTCTTTTGCAGTTAATTTGCGCCTTTTCTTCCCCATGCGTTTTTTTGCGCCCCAGTTGACTATTCGCAACAAAACGTTTGAATATCCGGTGGTCACACCTCAATAGTTTAGCTATTGAAAAGAAAGGCATTTTACATTTTTGGCTTTTCAGTGTCAGTTAAATTTCTTTTTTGGCCCATTTTACCTGAGGTAATGAGTCTGCCTAATAATTATGCACACCTTGATATAAGGTGTTATTCACTTTCGCCACACCCTCCCTCATTACACAAATACATATCCTGTTAGGGCTAGAGGGCAGTATTTACACGGCCGGATAAAAAACGTACACCGATTTAATCTGGTTATTACTACTGCCCAGAAACTAGAATATGCATATAATTATGGCTTTGGATAGAAAACACCCTAAAGTTTCTAAAACTGTTTGAATGGTGTCTGTGAGTATAACAGAACTCATATGGCAGGCAAAAACCTGAGAAGATTCCAAACAGGAAGTACCCTCTCTGACCATTCCTTGGGCTTCTTGGCTCTGTTTATTGAACATTTAGGATCTTTGCTGTAACGTGACACTTCCTACGGCTCCCATAGGCTCTCAGAACCCAGGAAAAAGCTGAATGATGTAATTCCAGCCGCTGGCTGAAAAACTTTAGCACCTTGGTTAAGTGGTCTATCAGAGGACCATCAGACTGAGGCTCGTGCACGAGGGGATCCCATGTTTTTATTTTCTCTCTCTTTGAACGTAAATACGCTTTCCCGGTCGGAATATTATTGCTTTTTTATGAGAAAAATTGCATAAAAATTGATTTTAAACAGCGGTTGACATGCTTCGAAGTACGGTAATGGAATATTTTGAATTTTTTGTCACGAAATGCGTCGGGCGCGTAACCATTATTTACCCTTTCGGATAGTGTCTTGAACGCACGAACAAAACGCCGCTATTTGGATATAACTATGGATTATTTGGGACCAAACCAACATTTGTTATTGAAGTAGAAGTCCTGGGAGTGCATTCTGACGAAGAACAGCAAAGGTAATAACATTTTTCTTATAGTAAATCTGACTTTGGTCAGGGCTAAACTTGGTGGGTGTCTAAATAGCTAGCCCTGTGATGCCGGGCTATCTACTTAGAATATTGCAAAATGTGCTTTCACCGAAAAGCTATTTTAAAATCGGACATAGCGAGTGCATAGAGGAGTTCTGTATCTATAATTCTTAAAATAATTGTTATGTTTTTTGTGAACGTTTATCGTGAGTAATTTAGTAAATTTTTTGTAAATTCACCGGAAGTTTGCGGGGGGTATGCTAGTTCTGAACGTCACATGCTAATGTAAAAAGCTGGTTTTGGATATAAATATGAACTTGATTGAACAAAACATGCATGTATTGTATAACATAATGTCCTAGGGGTGTCATCTGATGAAGATCATCAAAGGTTAGTGCTGCATTTAGCTGTGGTTTTGTTTTTTGTGACATTATATGCTAGCTTGAAAAATGGGTGTCTGATTATTTCTGGCTGGGTACTCTTCTGACATAATCTAATGTTTTGCTTTCGTTTTAAAGCCTTTTTGAAATCGGACAGTGTGGTTAGATTAACGAGAGTCTTGTCTTTAAAATGGTGTAAAATAGTCATATGTTTGAGAAATTGAAGTAATAGCATTTCTAAGGTATTTGAATAACGCGCCACAGGATTCCACTGGCTGTTACGTAGGTGGGACGATTTCGTCCCACTGGCCCTAGAGAAGTTAACACCTGAAAATGATTAAATCCAATAAGCATTCAAGTTTATATGGTTTGGAGTTCAAAAATGTGAATAGAAACAATGATAAGATCAGAATACTCACTTGTCTAATAATTGTGCACACAGTGTAGTTCATTTAGAAGACAAGATTTACTTAGAATTCCATGGCATTATTTTATAGTATGAAGAATACAATTGAACAAAGCTAAATGAAATAGAAAGGATATTTTCTCCAAATGAGATTTGAAGGAGTCCAGGTGACTCCACTGACGCGCCAATGCACGTAATGATGGTGACAGGTGTGCATAATGATGGGCAGCCTGGTGCGAGAGGGTGAGCGGGAGTAGGTGTGATAGTACACCCCCCCAGGGGCGTGGGAGCCCGACGAGCCGGCTGAGGCGGGGGAGCCCCAGATGAGCCGGCTGAGGCGTGGGAGCCTCAGCTCGTCTGGCCCAATATATCACTGTAAACATATCTATGTAATTTCAATAATATTAATAATACGCAATGAAAGCACTTGTGCTGATTATAGACACTTAATAGCGCGTTAAGTTTGAAAAGATTGCGACCCCCCCACCCTTTGCCTCACAATGGTGTGATCTACTGACTAGCTAGCTACCTTGTAGATTGTAGCCCATTATAGAATGATAAAAGATAATAGATGATAGAAGCTAATCTCCTACTGTAAATAGCCTGCACTGTGTGTGTAGCCAGCCAGGTAGGAAAAATGCCAAAAAAATGTAAAAGACAGAGCATTTTTCAGTACACCAACACGCAAAGTAGGAACCTTAGTAGCCTAGTATCTCAAAGACTAGTTGATAAAATGTTCAGAAGAAAGAAGTGAAATGCTAATGGAAATGTTTCATAATGATGTCATTAGGCAGAGCAGGCAACAGATGGCTCACAGACAGCAGAGTTGGGGACAGATAGGCAGAGACAGGGAGTGTCAGGTAAATTTGTTGAGTCTTTGTTTGGCAACATTATGAAAGGTTCTCTCATTTTTAGACGTGTAAAATAGGGACATAATTGGAAAATGCCATGGATACCCCCACTCTCAACTTAAACTGGTGACTGAACTAAGATTTGTTTAAGGCAATGGTATTGCTGTTGTGATTGTGTAGTTTTGTGTACCGGTAGTTAGGAGTATGGCAAACACCTTTTTTCTTTTCTAGGAGACAGACTGAGTCAATGAGGGTGGTGAAAGGGAAAGAGCCAGGGAGAGAGACTTCAGAGGACAGTGTCACAGCCACGGCAGGACCAGGTGTCACCCTTGTTGCCAGCAGCACCAGTATAGGGGACAGTGGCACAGCATTGTCCAGTTACCTCAGTGATGACACAAAACCATATCACCCACACCCACAATTTATAGAACCGCAAACTCTTGCCAACAGAGTGTTGACGTTTCAAGAGAAATGGTTTCGCGATTTCCTCTGGCTACATTATAATCTATCAATAAAAGGAGTGTTGTGTTTTCACTGTAGCCAAGGGTTTTCTAGCCAGCCATCTTTTGGCCAAAGAGCGGATGCTGCCTTCATTAGTGCAGGATTTAGGAACTGGAGAAAAGCCATTGAAAAATTCACAGCACATCAAAACTGCCAAACCCACCGACACTTTGTAACTGTAACAGCACACCAGCTAAATCCAATCAGTGCCCAGTTATCCAGCGCGTGGGGTAAACAGCAGGAGGACGCAAAGCATTGCTTGATGAAAGTTGATAGTTCGGTGTGGCATGTAGTAAGACAGGGACAAGCCTTTAGAGGCCACACGGATGACAGTGGGAATTTATACAAGATTTTGAAACTTAGGGCATGAGAGGATGATCCCATTTTACTGAAGTGGTTAACAGAGCGTACCACAATGTACACAGGCCCCAAAGCACAGAATGAAATTCGGAACATCATGGCCAATACAGTAATTTGAGGCATTGTAGTTGAGATTAGGTCTCTTCCGATTGTACAATTCTCAGTAATTGTTGATGGTACTCAAGATGTCTCTGGTGCTGAACAGGAGAATGTCTGCCTGCGTTATGTTGACCATGACCTTGTCCCTTACAAGGAGTTTATTGGCCTATACAGGGTGTCAGAGACAACAGGTGAGGGCATTGTGAAAGTGGCAACTGATGTGTTGTTGAGGCTCAATTTTCTCATGTCTGGCTTACGTGGGCAGAGTTACGATGGTGCCTCAAACATGGCAGGAAAATACACAGGTACACAGGCAATTGTGAGGAGGCAGCAGCCATTAGCCATTAGCGCTCTATGTGCATTGTGGAGCACACTGTGTAAATCTGATTACACAGGCTGGCTGCTCAGCCTCCCCACTGATCCAGGATTCCCTTTCTTGGGTCCATCAGTTAGGTGTCCTCTATGGCCAGTCAGGAAAGTTTAAGAGCATGTTTGAATCAATTTCCATGTCCAAACATATACATCTGACCACCCTGAAACCCCTATGTCCAACAAGGTGGACTGTGCGGAATACTGCTATTAGAGCTGTGCTAGGGCAGTATGAGCGGGTACTAAGCAGCCTAGAGGAGATGGCAAAAATTGCATCCAAGACAGCTTCAACTGCCTGTGGCTTATTTGAGCACTTCAGCAAAGGCAAGACTGTGTTGGGTCTCACACTTGCCTCTGCTGTTCTTGGAGAGCTTGAATGCCTAAACTGCAGAAGAAAACTCAGACTGTCTCTGGTATGCAGGCTGCAGTCGAGTGTGTGTGGTCATCTCTTAGGGGCAAGAGAAATGACGAAAGCTACCTTGCACTGTATGAGAAAGCAACAACATTGATTGACTCCATTGAATCCATTGAGACATACTCAAGACGATTTACTGGCAAAGCAGTGGAACACTATAGGGCAAATCTTTTTAAGTGTTGGATGGTGTGGAGGTTCAGTTTGGCAACCGTTTTGACCAGGACAGTCTAAACATCCTGCAAAAGTTGTAAAGAGCACTTCTCACGGGGGAGTTGGATGAGTCTCTAGATCAACACCCTGATCTGAACATAGATTCTCCTTCAGTGCAGTTGCTTCTCTTTTGCAGCAAATACCCCTGTAGCAGCAGTGGAGAGGCAGCAGAGGTCCTCAGGAGGCTTCCAGTGGAGGTGCGGGGGTTGTTTGACCAAGTTGAGGTGCTGATCAGAATTTTGTTTGTGGTGCCAGTGTCTTATGGTTATTGGTTCCTCAATATACATTTAACATATTACAAGGTAGGCTATGTGTTACATAACTACTTTTGGTGTCCCCCTCAGGAATTGCTCTTGAGAAAATGTCATGTAATTGTCCCCTCCAAATTTGATATCAGATTTTCGCCCCTGGCTAAGGCGTGGAAGGCTGACGAGCGAGCTGAGACACCCCCGGGTTCCATCGGCAGCAGCACCCGGACCTGACGTCACCAACCAAAACTAAAAAACTAAACTCCCTGATGCTTCCAATATTGGTGTCAGCATTCTGTGAGGACAGATGCTGGGAGACGAGAAGCAAGTACAGGGAGTGAACATTTAATGAATAACAGACATGAAACAAAACACGAACAGCGTCTGGACACGGGACACATAACGACAATAATGCTGACACAGGGATCAAACTGAGGAACAGACAGATATAGAAGGGGCAATCAACAAAGTGAAGGAGTCCAGGTGAGTCCAATGATGCGCTATTGCGCGTAATGATGGTGACAGGTGTGTGTAATGATGGGCAGCTTGCGTCCCACCTACTCAACAGCCAGTGTAATCCCGTGGCGCGATATTCAAATACCTTAGAAATGCTATTACTTCAATTTCTCAAACATATGACTATTTTACACCATTTTAAAAGACAAGACTCTCGTTAATCTAACCACACTGTCCGATTTCAAAAAGGCTTTACAACGAAAGCAAAACATTAGATTATGTCAGCAGAGTACCCAGCCAGAAATAATCAGACACCCATTTTTCAAGCTAGCATATAATGTCACATAAACCCAAACCACAGCTAAATGCAGCACTAACCTTTGATGATCTTCATCAGATGACAATCCTAGGACATTATGTTATACAATACATGCATGTTTTGTTCAATCAAGTTTATATTTATATCAAAAAACAGCTTTTTACATTAGCATGTGACTAGCATGTGACTAGCATTCCCACCGAACACTTCCGGTGAATTTACTAAATTACTCACGATAAACGTTCACAAAAAACATAACAATTATTTTAAGAATTATAGATACAGAACTCCTTTATGCACTCGCTATGTCCGATTTTTAAAATAGCTTTTCGGTGAAAGCACATTTTGCAATATTCTGAGTAGATAGCCCGGCCATCACAGGCTAGCTATTTTGACACCCACCAAGTGTGGTACTCACCAAACTCCGATTTACTATTAGAAAAGTTTGATTACCTTTGCTGTTCTTCGTCAGAATGCACTCCCAGGACTTCTACTTCAATAACAAATGTTGGTTTGGTTCCAAATAATCCCTAGTTATATCCAAATAGCGGCGTTTTGTTCGTAAACAAGACACTATCCGAAAGGGTAAAGAAGGGTGACACGCCCGACGCGTTTCGTGACAAAAAAAATTCTAAATATTCCATTACCGTACTTCGAAGCATGTCAAACGCTGTTTAAAATCATTTTTTTTGCGATTTTTCTCGTAATAAAGCGATAATATTCCGACCGGGAGTCGTTGTTTTTGTTCAAATAGAGAGAAAGTAAACATGGTGTCGGCTCGTGCACGCGCCTCCAGTCTCATTGTCCTCAGATCGACCATTATCCAAATGCGCTAATGTTTTTCAGCCATGGCCTGCAAAGCCACCATTCATCGTTCTGGCGCCTTCTGAGAGCCTATGGGAGCATTAGAAAATGTCACATTATGCCAGAGATCCCCTGTTTTGGTTAGAGAGGATCAAGAAGGCCAAGATATAGTCAGAGAGAGCGCTTCCTGTTTGGAATCTTCTCAGGTTTTGGCCTGCCAAATGAGTTCTGTTATACTCACAGACACCATTCAAACAGTTTTAGAAACTTTAGGGTGTTTTCTATTCTGAATGGAACTAGTAGCCCTGCACGAGCGGGGTGCTGGTACAGGGCGGACTGTGCTGTGCGTGCGTATGGGCGAGATAGTGCGCACCTCGGCGAAACACGGTGCTCTCCACCTTCTTCGCTCCTCCCTGCACTCACGGGTAGCTGGCTTATGGCTCTTCCTACGCCCAGCCAAACTACCCGTGTGCCCCCCCAAAAAAAATTATTGGGGGTGCCTCTCCGGCTTCCTAGCCAGACGTGTCCCCCGGTAGCATTCCTGTTCCACCCCAGCCTTCTTCCACGGGCCCTCTCCGGCCAGTATCTCTTCCCAAGTCCACTTCTCACAATAATCCATATATTCGGCGTCCCGCTCCCTTCTCCGCTGCTTGGTCCTGTTTTGGTGGGTAGTTCTGTCACGATCCTCGTCTTCTGACGATATCGCGAAATCACTGTCGGAGAACGTGGACCAGTACGCAGCAGGTTGTGTGCTCAACATCATGTTTATTAAACACGTTGATCACGAAAAACAATAAATGCAGACAACACGACAGGAGACAGTTTCGCAGGCTATACCTAGCAGTGCAAAAAACAACTACCCACGAAACACAAGGACAAACACACCCTACTATATAGGACTCCCAATCAAAGGCAACTCAACACACCTGCCTTCAATTGAGAGTCCAACCCCAATTAACTAGACATAGAAAACCAGACATAGACCAGTGACAAACCCCATAAACATACATCAACTCCCCTCTGCCACGTCCTGACCAAACTACAATAACCAAATATACTCTATACTGGTCAGGACGTGACAGTCACATAAACCCAAACCACAGCTAAATGCAACACTAACCTTTGATGATCTTCATCAGATGACACTCCTAGGATATTATGTTATACAATACATGCATGTTTTGTTCAATCAAGTTCATATTTATATCAAAAACCAGCTTTTTACATTAACATGTGATGTTCAGAACTAGCATACCCACCGAAAACTTCCGGTGAATTTACTAAATTACTCATGATAAACGTTGACAAAATACATAACAATTATTTGAAGAATTATAGATACAGAACTCCTCTATGCACTCGCTATGTCCGATTTTAAAATAGCTTTTCGGCGAAAGCACATTTTGCAATATTCTGAGTACATAGCTCGGCCATCACAGGCTAGCTAATTTGACACCCACCAATTTTTGGGCTCACTAAACTCAGAATTACTATTAGAAAAATTTGATTACATTTGCTGTTCTTCGTCAGAATGCACTCCCAGGACTTCTACTTCAACAACAAATGTTGTTTTGGTTCCAATTAATCCATAGTTATATCCAAATACCACCGTTTTGTTCGTGCGTTCAGGTCACTTTCCGAAGGGTGACGTGCGAGCGCATTTCGGGACAAAACATTTCAAAATATTCCATTACCGTCTTAGAAGCATGTCAAACGCTGTTTAAAATCAAATTTTATGCTATTTTTCTCGTAAAATAGCGATAATATTCCAACCGGGCAACGTTGTATTCATTCAAAGGCTGAATGAAAAAAATTGAGAAGTCTCGTGACCGCGCATCTCCAGTCTCACTGTCCCAAGGCTGACCACTCACAAACAGAGCTGCTGTACTTTGCCCAGAGACAGCAGGCACCCCATTCCACTTTCTGGCGGCTTTAGAGAGCCAATGGAAGCCTTAGAAAGTGTCCCGTTACAGCACAGATGCTGTAATGTCGATAGAGATGCAACAGAAGGACAACAAATTGTCAGACAGGGCACTTCCTGTATGGAATCTTCTCAGGTTTTGGCCTGCCATATGAGTTCTGTTATACTCACAGACACCATTCAAACAGTTTTAGAAACTGTAGAGTGTTTTCTATCCAAATCCACTAATTATATGCATATTCTGGTTTCTGGGCAGGAGTAGTAATCAGATTAAATCGGGTACGTTTTTTATCCGGCTGTGCAAATACTGCCCCCTATCCCAAAGAAGTTAACAAACATAGCCAGGTCCCTGCTTTTATAGAGAAAATACAACCCCTTTCTGTATACGTGGCAGTCAGCAGATAGTGTGTAAAAGGAGGGTTGTTTGTGCAGACTTTAAGATAGGCTATCAACCTCTTGCTGAGGGCTCAACCGTCTAACTGCATTCACAACAACAAACTCTACTCCTTTCTGCAAGGTTCCATACATGTGACTTTCTGTAGATAGTAAACCCACGGGATTTCACATGCTGCGGTTGCACCCAAACGTCTCTTAGCTGTAAGCCCAGTCTTATGACTAAGTCACACCAAGACAAGTTTGTATCAGGTTAGAAAAAACACTAACATATAACAAGAGACTATTCTTTAAGCAGTAAAATACAGGATAGCATGACTAATTATGTACTTTTCAACAACAAGGGTACTATGGTGTTGAATGCTGAGCTGTAGTCAATGAACAGCATTCTTACCTAGGTATTCCTTTTGTCCAGATGGGATAGGGCAGTGTGCAGTGTGATGCTGATTGCGTTGTCTGTGGACCTGTTGGGGCGGTATGCAAACTGAAGTGGGTCTAAGGTGGCCGGCAAGGTGGAGGTAACCATGATCCTTTTGGTTAGGGTAGGTTTTAAGCTTTCAACTCTGAACCATTCTTGGTGATGTTGATTTGCTTCATTTTTGCAAATCTTAAAATAAAGCTGTTGTTGGAAGAATGTACAGTCTCTCTCTTCCTCTAGAATTTCCCTGACACTCTCCAAGCTCATCATCAAACTGGAGGCCCTGGGTCTCAACCCTGCCATGTGCAATTGGGTCCTGGACTTTCTGACGGTCCGCCCCTAGGTGGTGAAGGTAGGAAACAACATCTCCACTTCACTGACCCTCAACACTGGGGCCCCATAAGGGTGCTCAGCCCGCTCCTATACTCCCTGTTCACCCACGACTGCGTGGCCATGCACGCCTCCAACTCAATCATCAAGTTTGCAGACGACACAACAGTAGTGGGCTTGATTACCAACAACGACGAGACAGCCTACAGGGAGGTGGTGAGGGCACTCGGAGTGTGGTGTCAGGAAAACAACCTCTCACTCAACGTCAACAAAACAAAGGAGATGATCGTGGACTTCAGGAAACAGCAAAGGGAGCATCCCCCTATCTACATCGAAGGGACAGTAGTGGAGATGGTGGAAAGTTCCTCGGCGTACACATCACAGACTGAAATGGTCCACTCACACAGACACTGGTGAAGAAGGCGCAACAGCGTCTCTTCAACCTCAGGAGGCTGAAGAAATTTGTCTTGTCACCCAAAACCCTGACAAACTTTTACAGATGCACAATCGAGAGTATCCTGTCGGGCTGTATCACAGCCTGGTACGGAAACTGCACCGCCCTCAACTGCAAGGCTCTCCAGAGGGTAGTGCGGTCTGCACATCACCGGGGGCAAACTACCTGCCCTCCATGACACCTACAGCACCTGATGTCACAGGAAGGCCAAAAAGATCATCAAGGACATCCAACCACCCGAGCCACTGCCTGTTCACACCGCTACCATTCAGAAGGCGAGGTCAGTACAGGTGCATCAAAGCTGGGACCAAGAGACTGAAAAACAGCTTCTATCTCAAGGCCATCAGACTGCTAAACAGCAATCACTAACTCAGAGAGGCTGCTGCCTACATTGAGACCCAATCACTGGCCACTTTAATAAATGGGTCACTAGTCACTTTATACAATGCACTCTAAATAACGCCACTTTAATAATGTTTACATATCTTACATTAGTCATATCACATGTTTATACTGTATTTTATACCATCTATTGCAGCTTCGCCATCACTCATCCATATACTTACATGTACATATTCTCATTCACCCTTCAGATTTGTGTGTATTAGGTAGTAGTATGGGAATTGGTAGATTACTTGTTAAATATTACTGTTAGATATTATTGTTAGATATTACTGCACTGTCAGAACTAAAAGCACAAGCATTTCACTACACTCGCATTAACATCTGCTAACCATGTGTATTTGACAAACAACATTTGATTTTGTTTGATTTGATTTGAATTCCGAGGTGCATATTGAAGATATTGGAAGAACTGTCCACATTTACTTTTCGTCAGCCAACAAGATGAGTAGGCCTAACGAACAGCAAAAGCACTAGCCTATGTCAATCTACTACCCCATAGTACAAAAGTCGACCTATTCTATTCTGTGCGAGAAATAAATATTCCAAAAATAGTCTGTGACAGTTGTGGGATGCGATAGATCTCAAATTTACACAACCAATAGCATCAAAAAAACGTATCAAATGGAGGACGCTTTTCCCCGTGGTTTATTTTCATGCTGGCCAGGGAGGCTATACTCCTATTCTAAATATAAAAATGTGCTTAAAATTAGGAAAGCTAATAAATAAATTTAGTAGGACTAGCCTATAGAAAGCTGATGGGATCCTCCTCTTTTTCTCGCACAATTGCAAAGCCTATAGAAATACTGCATAACATGAGCTCATGGGCGTTCATGAAGTGTTTGATTATATTTTCGAAGACATTTGCATTGATGTCAGAGTGATTAAAGGGACAATAGAGAGCTGAGTACCAGGCAGTTAGCAGGTTTGGTAGGCTTCTAATGACCAGCAGCAGCAGCAGCGCTTGGAGAAGCCTAATTACCGTGACTAAATGGTCATGTGGAATTTGACTACCTTCATGACTCGTGAAAGCCTGTGTGGCGGTAATACGGTCACCGCAACAGCCCTAATCACAATAGGCAAAACTGGTTGAAATGACGTCACTGCAACCAGATTACAACCAATGATTAATATAATGTATGTATATTAATAATTGATGACAAACCTCTCCTGCATGTGATGTCAGTAGCAGAGGGTCTGTGTACAGCGGGAGTAAGAAGAAGATATAGAGTAGTGTATGTACCTGTGGATCCTCCATCCAGTCCAGGCCCATACACTGTCACCATGCCTGGGTCTCCAGCCTGTCCGGCCTCCCCCACCCTCACGTTGAACGGACTTCCAGGGATGTGGCTGCCATTGAACTTGACATCGATGGAGTGCACGCCATTCTCACGGGGAATGAAGCGGATGGCGTTCTTGTCTGGGGAATAGGAGTGATTAGATATAAATAAATATAATGGTAATGGTATAAAGTTCATGTTTTGTTCAACATTAAGTAACACATTTGTCCCCATCTCTCCCATTTAATTTTGGTTAGTGGTGACTGAAGTTAGGAATAGTGTGTACAGAAATCCGAACCTCAAATTACAGTCTCTCCAGGCCCATGGCCTACTTTCAGAGTAAGGAACCATATAACTGTGAGGTCTAATACCAAACCTATCCTTATATCTTACCACTGTCCAGCTCTGTGATGTAGCACTCCTCTGCTGAGCCGGAGGGGGTATGGACCTTAGCATCGACCACGCCCCTTGCCCCGTTACACTGTACAGCGAACAACGCTTCCTGGTTCACCTTTAGGTCCTTCTCCTGAGGGGAGGAGGAAGGAAAAACAGGGTTAGGACCTGGTAAAGCTCTGTAAGCTTGTCTTGTGTGTGCAGAATGTGTGTGTGTGACTGTGACTCATTTGTATACGAAACAACAATAAGGAGATAAGTAGAGGGATTAGTGTGTGTAAGAGGGAGAAGGTGTTAATGTGTTTCCTAGTGGGGGGTGATGAGCAGTACCGATAGCCATGGATAAGACCCCAAATCCCTCTCACTCACCATTAAACAACAACACATTAAAATAGCCTTGGTTACTGCTACAGCCCAAGCCTCCAGTTACACTTCCAAGGACAAACAAAGCCCGACCAACAAGCGACTATTGTTATGCTAAATTATGGTCTTGTGAGGAGTGTTCTAACACAATACGTAATTATGTGATTGTGTGTGTGTGTGTGTTCCTACCTGCAGGCTGGTGACAGTGAGTCGGCATGCCTCATCAGACAGCGTTGCTATGTGAACAACAAAGGGGCTGTCGGGGATGTGATCGTTGTTGAACTTGATTGACACTTCATAGTCACCTGAGGACACACAGCGGAACCAGGGAGTTAGAGACCAAAATAACAGTGATCAGATGATTGAAATGTAGTAGTAGGAAAGGAGAAAAACATGGCGTAAATGACAAAAAAAGATCTCAGTTTAGTATGATCAGATCAATAGCTATCATTGTCTCTGCTGAATATGAGAGCTTATCTGTTTCTTTGATAAACTATGGGAAAGACTGACGCCTTGTAGTCAGTGTGTTTGTTTCTTACTGTGTCCTCATCCCTCTAACTGGGGACAACTGCTATTTAGCTTCTTAGACCAACTACTGCCTAGCCTACTGCTATGTAGCTTCTTAGTGTTATGTAGCTTCTTTGGATTTTAAATGATACAATGTGGGTGAACCATTTAGAAATTACAGCACTTTTTAATACATGTTCCCCCCATTTTAGGGAACCAAAATAATTTGGACAAGTTTACTTATATGTGTAGTCAAAAGCTTAGTATTTGGTCACAAATTCCTAGCACGCAATGACTCCATCAAGCTTATGACTCTACAAATTTGTTGGATGCATTGGCAGTTTGTTTTGGTTGCGTTTCAGATTATTTTGTTCCCAATAGAAATAAATGGTAAATAATGTAGTCTGCACTTTAACCTCATTCTCATAGTATAATTTGAAAGTGCTGGTGTACAGAGCCCCCCCCCCCCAAAAAAAAGTGTCACTGTCCAAATACTTTGTTCAATTATTGGTCCTTGGAGCTGGATGGGATTTTTCTACCCTATCTCACCTGGATCCTGTACGATGTAGACCACCCCACAGGATCCATCCTTCCTGTCTTCAAAGGAGATCTCAGCCTTACTGGGCCCCTCTACAGCGATTGACAGACCGCCTGCACCGGCCTCCCGCGTCCAGATACTAAACTCAGCTACGGGGAGGGAGGGAGGGAGGGAGGGAGAGAGAGAGAAAGACAGATAGAAACCTGGTTCAACTAAAGTAGGCAAAAAAAATCACGTATTGAAAGTAAAACATTCTTCAAAAATATATGTGCTGTATGCAAAATCAGTGCTAGTTAGTGTAAAGGAAAGGACAAATACAACAGTTGTGGTTTTTTTCAGAAATTTGTAAGGTCAGACTACTTACTTGGTGCTCCTGCCACTCCTCTCTCCAGCCCAGTGCCTCCGGCCCGAACCTTGTGGGACCCTCCTTCTCCCAGGGGTCCAACTGTAAACTGGAAGGGACTACCTGGGACGTGCTGCCCGCTGTACCTCACATTGACCGTGTGGGCCCCCATCTCCTGGGGCACGAAGCGGACGCTGTAGGTGCTGTCCCCTCCATCTATGATCTCTGCCTGTTCTGTTTTACCCCCAGGGCTGGTAACCTGGGCCATCATACTACCCTTGGTAGCGGTTTCACCTAGGTGAGAGAGGAGCGAAGGATAGGGGGTGTCAGACTGGCTGGGAGAAAAAGGGTTCTTCGGCTGTCCCCATAAGAGAACTCTTTGAAGAACCCTTTTTGGTTCCCGATACAACAATTTTGGGATCCATGTAGAACCCTTTTCACAGAGAAAGGAACCCAAAAGGGTTCTCATCTGGGGACAGCTGAAGAAACCTTTTGTTATCAGTTTTCTTTTACGAGTGTAGTTAAAACAACCACATATCGATTATGATCATTGCAAGTAAAACCTTGATCAATATTGTCGCTATCTGTAAAATCAGTAAAAGAAAAACAAGTACAACAGTTGAGTGTTAGTAAATTTGTATTTTTTCTTCATTCATTCTCACCTGGTGTGACTGTAGCGGGTATCCCAGCGAAGCTAGCCAGACTCTCTCTGCCCAGGAACTCTCCAAAAACATCTCTGAATGGACTGGCTCCTCCTGTTCCTCCCGTCTGGGTGCTCTCTTCGACCCTCACCTCCCTCTTCGTCTCGCCGCCCTGCATCTTGCTGATCTCCGTGCGCTCCATGCGCGTGTGCGTGTGGCTGCTGCGTGTGAATGTGCGCGTCATCCTCTCCTGGGCTGACACCATCTGGAACCAGTTTCCTATTGGTGGAGAGAAAGCAGGGATGGTTAATGTTTGGTTAGTCTTAGATGCAAGCTATACTTGAAGACTTGTGCTAGCTAGCTTAGCTTTTAAGCCAGCTAGCAAAAGCTGTATGAAAGTTGATTGAGAGTCGAGTGATAGGGGTAACAACCACCGTTGTGTTCATTCTATAGATGATATTAACACACGTCAGCACCATGAGAGTAATACTTGACCACATTGGGACCATGTTTAAAATGAAATAAACATCTAAATGTGTTTGTCACATGCTTCGTAAACAATGCTTATTTACTGGTACTTTTTCAACAATGCAGATTTAAAGAAAAAATTTTAACGAAAAAATTGAAATAGTGACAAGAGGAATAAATACACAGAGAATACTGAATAACAATGACGAGTAAAAAATAACATGGTTATATCCAGGGAGTACCAGTAGCAAGTTGATGTTCAGGGGTATGATGTTATTGAATTAGCTATGTACAATACAGTGCATTGGGAAAGTATTCAGACCCCTTGTCTTTTTCCACATTTTGTTACGTTACAGACTTATTCTAAAATTGATTAAAAAAAATAATCCTCATCAATCTTCACACAATACCCTATTATGACAAAACGAAAATAGATTTTTTGGCAAATTTATGAAAATGAAATAAATATTATTTACATAAGTATTCAGACACTTTGCTATGAGACTCGAAATTGAGCTCAGGTAGATTCTGTTTCCATTGATCATCCTTGAGATGTTTCTACAACTTTATTGGAGCCCACTTGGTAAATTCAATTGATTGGACATGACATGATTTGAAAGGTCCTACAGTTGACAGTGCATGTCAAATCAAAAACAAGCCATGAGATCGAAGGAATTGTCCATAGAGCTCCGAGACATTATTGTGTCGAAGCACAGATCTAGGGAAGGGTACCAAAAAATGTCTGCAGCATTGAAGGTCTCCAAGAACACAGTGGCCTCCATATTTTTTAAATGGAAGAAGTTTGGAACCACCAAGGCTCTAGAGCTGGCCGCCAGGCCAAAATGAGCAATCGGGGGAGAAGGGCCTTGGTCAGGGAGGTGACAAAGATCCCGATGGTCACTCTGACAGAGCTCCAGAGTTCCTCAGTAAAAGGCACATGACAGCCCGCTTGGAGTTTGCCAAAAGTCACCAAAAGGACTCTCAGGGCATGAGAAACAAGATTATCTGGTCTGATGAAACCAAGATGGAACTCTTTGGCCTGAATGCCAAGCGTCACATCTGGAGGAAACTTGGAACCATCCCTACAGGGAAGCATGGTGGTGGCAGCATCATGCTGTGGGGATGTTTTTCAGGAGCAGGGACTGGGAGACTAGTCAGGATTGAGGGAAAGATGAATGGAGAAAAGTACAGAGAGATCCTTGATGAAAACCTGCTCCAGAGTGCTCAGGACCTCCGACTGGGGTGAAGGTTCCCATTTCTGCAGGACAATGACCCAAAGTACACAGCCAAGACAAAGCAGGAGTGGCTTCGGGACAAGTCTCTGAATGTCCTTGAGTGGCCCAGCCAGAGCCTGGACTTGAACCCGATCGAACATCTCTGGAGAGACCTGAAAATAGCTGTGCAGCGACGCTCCACATCCAACCTGACAGAGCTTGAGAGGATCTGCAGAGAAGAATGGGAGAAACTCCCAAAATACAGGTGTGCCAAGCTGTAATCACTGACAATGGTGCTTCAACAAAGTACTGAGTAAAGGGTCTGAATACTTAAGTAAATTTGTATTTTTTATACATTTGCAAAAATTACAAAAAACAGTTTTTGGTTTGACATTATGGGGTATTGTGTGTAGAGTGACGAAGAAAAAACAATTTAATCAATTTTAGAATAAGGCTGAAGCGTAAGAAAATGTGGAAAAAGTTAGGGGGTCTGAATACTTCCCGACTGCACTGTAGGTGGGTTAAAGTGACTAGACAACAGGATAGATAATAGACAGTAGCAGCAGCGGGTAGCCATTTGATTAGCTATTTTGCAGTCTTGGTTGTTTAGCAGGCTTGGTGGTAAAAGCTGTTCAGGTCCTGTTGGTTCCAGACTTGATGCACTGGTACCATTTTCCATGCGGTAGCAGAGAGAACAGTCTATGGCTTGGGTGGCTGGAGTCTTTGACAATTCTTTGAGCCTGCCTCTGACACCACCTGGTATGGAGGTCCTAGATGGCAGGGATTTTGGCCCCAGTGATGCAATGGCCATACTCACCACCCTCTGTAGCAGTTGCCGTACCAAGTGGTGATGCAGCCAGTCAAGATGCTCTTAATGGTGCAGCTGTAGAACCTTTTGAGGATCTGAGGGCCCATGCCAAATATTTTCAGCCTGCTGAGGGGGAAGAGGTGTTGTCGTGCCCTCTTCACAACTGTGTGGGTGTGTGTGGATCATGTTAATTCCTTAGTGATTTGGACACCGAGAAACTTGAAGCTCTCGACCCACTCCACTACAGCTCCATCGATGTGGATGGGGGCGTGCTTGCTCCTCCGTTTCCTGTAGTCCATGATCAGCTCCTTTGTTTTGCTAACTCTGAGTGAGAACTTGTTGTTCTGGCACCACTGCCAGGTCTCTGACCTCCTCCCTATAGCGTATCATCAGCAAACTTGATGATGGTATTGGAGTTGTGCATGGCCACGCAGTTGTTGGTGAACAGGGAGTACAGGAGGGACTAAGCACACGCCATTGAGAGACCCCCGTGTTGATGGTCAGCGTGGCGGATGTGTTGTTGCCTACCCTCACCGCCTAGGGGGTGGCCCATCAGGAAGTCCAGGATCCAGTTGCAGAGGGAGGTGTTCAGTCCTAGGGTCCTGAGCTTGGTGATGAAGTTGGAGGGGACTATGGTGCTTAATGCTGAGCTGTAGTCAATGAACAGCATTCTTATATTTCATGGCTGTAGATGTGAGTGTTAACAGGTGATATTCATTTAGGCAGGTTACCTTGGTGTCCTTGGGCACGGGGACTATGGTGGGGACTATGGCACTGGGACTATGGTGTTCAGCTTGAAACATGGTATTGGTATTACAGACCCGGTCAGGGATAAGTTGAAAATGTCAGTGAAGACACTTTCAAGCTGTTCAGTGCATGCTCTAAGTATGTGGCCTGGTATTCCAACTGTCCCCATGGCCTTGCGAATGCCAACCTGTTTAAAGGTGTTACTCACATACAGAGAGAGAGATCACACAGTTGTCTGGAACAGTTGCTGCTCTCATGCATGGCTCAGTGTTGTTTGCCTCGAAGCGAGCATAGAAGCCATTCAGCTCATCTGGTAGGCTTGTGTCACTGGGCAACTCACGGCTTAGTTTCCTTTTGAAATCCGTGATAGTTTGCAAGCCCTGCCACATCCGTCAAGATTCAGAGCCGGCGTAGTAGGATTCGGTCTTAGTCTTATATTGACGCTTTGCATATTTGAAGGCTCATCGGAGGTCATTGCGGGATTACTTATAAGTGTCCGTATTAGTGTCCCGCTCCATGAAAGCGGCAGCTCTAGCCTTTAGCTTAGTGCGGATGTTACCTGTAATCCATGGCTTCTGGCTCGGGTATGTACATACTGTACAGTCACTCTGGGGACGATGTCGTCAATGCACTTATTAATGAAGCCAGTTAATGATGTGGTAAACTCCTCAATGTTATCGAATGAATCCTGGAAGATATTAAAATCTGTGCTAGCGAAACAGTCCCATAGTTTAGCATCCGATTCATCGGACCACTTCCATATTGAGCGCGTCACTGGTACTTCCTGTTTGAGTTTTTGCTTGTAAGCAGGAAGCAGGAGAATAAAGTTATGGTCTGATTATGGTTTCTGTGTGTGGAATAAAGGTGATCTAGAGTTTTGTCACCTCTAGTTGCACAGGTGACATGCTGGTAAAAATTAGGTAAAACGGATTTCAGTTTTCCTGCATTAAAATCACTGGCCATGACAAACACTGCCTCTGAATGTGCATTTTCTTGTTTGCTTATGGCCCTATACAGGTCGTTGCATGCGGTCTTAGTGCCAGCATCGGTTTGTGGTGGTAAATAGACAGCTACAAAACATATAGATGAAAACTCTTGGAAAATAGTATGGTCTGCAGCTTATCATGAGGTATTCTAATTCAGGCGAGCAAAAACCTGAGACTTCCTTAACATTAGATATCGCACACCAGCTGTTGTTAGGCTGTGCTCACCAGGGATTTTGAGGTTGAGGCCACAGGCGCTGCCGACAGAAGCGATGGCGGGGGCAGTTCTCTTCCTGGTGATGCTCTCCTTCATCCTTCCTTCTCCTGTCACCTTCACAGTGAAAGGACTTCCTGTAGGGGCAGAGGATCAGCCAATCAGAGGTAAGAGAGAACCAGCAACAGCCAATTAGTGATGTCAGGGAGAAGTGTATTAGCCAATGACAGGTCCAAAACCGGAATTGGTGCAGAAAAAAATCACAGGTAACAGTGACTGACAATGTTGTTCGATAATGAAACGCAATGAAACGGATTTTACACATTTTTGATAACATTTACAAAACTGAAGTAAGACAAAGAAACACTAACCTGGGATGTGCTTGTCAGAGAACTTGATGTTGATGATGTGGTTGCCTGGCTCTGTGGGGCAGTAACTGACTCTGCACGTCCCATCCTCCACAACCTCACAGTTAATATCCACTTTACTCGGACCCTCGATCGACAACCCCAGACCACCATAACCTGAGAAAAAGAGATAAAGATGTAAGGCAATGGAGACAGCATTGTATCTGTCTATGCACTTTAGCAGATATGGGTTAGATTAGTTAAAGAAAAGATACACCCATTTTGAATGTTGATGCAAAACTCGTCATACCGCCTGTATTTCTGCCTGCTTGAACGGCGAATAGCTCAGACACACATGAACACTTGAAATGACTCTGGGAATCGATAGAATATCGCTCAGAGATACACAAAAACTGTACAACATTCAAAATGGGTGAATCTTTCCTTTTATATGTCTAACATGCCTTACCTGCATTCCTAGTGTCCACAAAGAACTCAGTCATTTCGAAGGTGTGTGCCTCCACCAGTCCTTTACCAAAGGCCTTGACCCTACTGGCCTCGCCAATCTCTGACTGGCCAACCTGGATCTTGAAAGGGCTGTTGGTCACGTGCTTACCGTTCTTCTTCACGCTCACCTCATGCTCTCCCACCTCCTTAGGGGTGAAGGAGATACCTGCAGATGGAGAGATGGAGGAGAGGAGTGTGTAAGTAGATATTTCAACAGAATATTTAAACAGGGATTAGTTAAAGGATTCACAAATTCTGACATTGCTGTCATCGTTTTATGCTTCAAGAAAGTTGAACTCAGTGCTCTCTGTCTGTCTGTCTGTCTGTCTGTCTGTCTGTCTGTCTGTCTGTCTGTCTGTCTGTCTGTCTGTCTGTCTGTCTGTCGTGAGTCCCAAGACTGATGCTTCACACGGAGAGAAAGGTTACTTTGCTTCAGAGTAAGGAAACCAAAACATTTATTCTACCCACCAGCACTAGCGGTTCTGGGGGGTGGGCAGGGGGGGGCCAGTGCCCCTGTGACAACAATTTTGGACCCCCTTGTGGCCCCCCTAAATGTGGAGTATGAAATAATTTTTTACATAACAAAGTTTTGCTATCGCTCTTTTTTTACATCCGTTATTAGACAGTGGCAACGATGATGATTATGAACATGGTCTTTTGCCTGCTAATGCCTGCAATGCAGTGAAGAAAACGATATGACAACAATAACTTCTAATGTAACTGGCCCCTCTAACAGTACAACTGGCCCCAGCTTGGCCCCCCCAGTTGAAATGGTCTAGAACCGCCACTGCCCACCAGAGCCATGTTATTGAAAGTCACAGGCTCAGGCCAGACTAGTGGGTAGTGTCTCACCTATGTGTCTGCTGGGCAGTCTCTTGAGCAAACACGGCTCTTCGTTGCCTGATGGAGCTCTGATACTAGCCGTCAGCAGACTCAGGTCAGACTCTGTGATCTTCAGTGATACGTCTGCTGCTGTCCCCACGTTGAGCTGGGACGTCCTGATAGAGTCATCACCTTGATAGAGAGAAATGGAAAATAGATTGACAAACCATTTATTAACATTTACTAACTACATAATAACATGTATAAACCATTTACAAACCATGAACTAACAGTTACTAACATGTACAAACAATTACTAACATTCACTCACAATGACTGACCATTTACTTACACTTACAAATCATTTGCTAACCCTTTACTAACCATCCCAAATACCATTTTACGCAGAGCCCTACAACACATATGATTGATCAATATACCAGTGATTTCACGGCAAAAGTATGAGTGGCATTGTGACTGTATGTGGGTGCACCCCTGAATGTTCTGGTCCAGACCCACTCACCAGTGATTTTAGCAGTGAAGGGGCTGCCGGGTATGTGTTTGCTGTCAAACTTGACAATGATCTTGTAGTCTCCTGGTGAGGTGGGCAGGTAGGATACAGTACAGGTTCCATCCTTATTGTCTTTACAGGTGATCTCTGCCTTAGAAGGACCCTCCACCGCCAGGGACAGACCACCTGTAGGGGGGGTGTGAGAGAGAGAGAGAGAGAGAGAGAGAGAGAGAGAGAGAGAGAGAGAGAGAGAGAGAGAGAGAGAGAGAGAGAGAGAGAGAGAGAGAGAGAGAGAGAGAGAGAGAGAGAGAGAGAGAGAGAGAGAGAGAGAGAGAGAGAGAGAGAGAGAGAGAGAGAGAGAGAGAGGGTTTTACTCAACTGTCTACATAGGTTTAGATGGAGAAATGTTTTCCCATGTTTGTGGATGGGGGGAATACAAGTCAATAAAACTGTATTTCAAAAGTATTGGTTTAAATAAGAAAAATAGTCAGAAGAAGTACCTTCTCCAGCGTTCTGGGTGACCACGGTAAAAGTGACAGGTTTGTTGATGGTGCCGTGACAGAGACCAGGGCCGTATGCTGTCACCAGACCACTGTTCATAGCATCCACATAGAACTGGAGGGGGCTTGCTGTGAGGGGGAGAGAGATAATGGAGGGAATGGACCATCAGAAAAAAGTTTGTTCAATGTTCATCAATGTTTATTTAACATTCATTTACATAAATCTGCCTGTTTAAACACCTGAGCTGTCATGTGGGCTCCCTCTCTGGCCTCTAGGTCACCAGGCTGCTCGTTATGGTGCACACCTGTCACCATCGTTACGCGCACCTGCGCATCATCAGACTCACCTGGACTCCATCACTTCCCTGATTACCTTCCCTATATATATCACTCCCTTTGGTACCTTCCCCAGGCGTTATTGTTTCTGTTCTGTGTCAGTTCTGTGCGTTGTTCGTGTTTCTTATTTTTGTATTATGTTGTGTTTATTTATTAAAACACTCACTCCCTGAACTTGCTTCCCGACTCTCAGCGCACATTGTTACAAAATAACGGCTTACCTAAGGGAAGCATCAGGGAGTGCTCTTTTGTTTTTTTTGTTTCGGTGGGAATGACGTCAGGTCCGGGAGCCGCTACAGGCTCTCATGCCTCAGACATATCGCCAGGCTACCCTGCCTCTGTCCGTTTGTCTGGCTCTCATGCTTTTGCCGGATAGCCAGGCTCCCCTGCTTCTACCGGCTCGTCAGGCTCTCATGCCTCAGCCGGATTGCCAGGCTCCCCTGCCTCAGTGGGTCTATCAGGTTCCAGCGCCCCTGCCGGCGACAGGTTCCCGCGCATCAGCAGGGGTGACCGGTCGGCTCCTGATCCCCGGGAACGTCCCTTTGGTTGGCGTCGGGGAGGGGGTACTGTCACATGTGCTCCCTCTCTGGCCTCTAGGTCACCAGGCTGTTCATTCTCCAGGCGTTATTTATTAAGACACTCACTCCCTGAACTTGCTTCCCGGCTCTCAGCGCACATCGTTACATGAGCTGGATTTTTTGTTGTTGAAATATAAACATAAGAACCTTGATTGAGCATAACTACTTCAAGTGAGTCTGGGTTTAGTTTGAAGACAGGCTAACACAAGGTGTTTTCTCCTCTGGTTTTGACAGCCAGAAGCGTACTGTACCTGGGATGTGATTTTCTTCATACTTGATGTCCATCTCGTGCAGACCCTTCTCAGTAGGGTTGAATTTAACTGTGATGGTCCCATCCTTGTTGTTTGTGATGTAGGGGCGGGGCGTCTTACCGGAAGGCATACGTACCTCACCTGGAAATTCCAGGAAAGGAAAGTGAGTGTGTCATTGTGTCAGAAACAGTGAGAGTATCTACAGGTACCTGTGTACTGTTTTATGTGTTAATGAGCATCTGTTAGGATTACAACATTCTGTAAAGTTTCCCAAATTTCCAAGGTTTTCCCAAAATCCTGATAGGAGAGTTCCTGGAATCAGGAAGGAATCTTTGCATCCTTGCATAAGCAGAGAGGGAATCCTTTAACTGGGGGTTTGGGGGAAAACCTGGGAAATTTGTGAAAGTTTCCGGAAATGTCCCTGTACCTGTGATCGGTCCCTGCTGTACAGTGAATGGGATGACCAGGTTGAGAGGGCGGAACTGATCCATGCCGTCACTAGGGACAATGGGCTCCTTTGTTGCCTAAAAGGGCATATGATACATGTACGAGTAACTATAGCAAGCTATGTCTATACAAAGTAAAAATGTAACTTTAATGCAGCCTTTTTGAGTCAGTTAAAATGTTGTTAAACCCTTATAATAAGATATTATAAAGACTCATACATGATAACAACAAGTTATAAAGCATTAAGTAAACTATTACCCAATGTTAGTATTGTCCAACAGAATGCTCCACACCACTCTCTCAACAGACCCCCCTCCCCCCAATTTGTGTCTCTGATTCTGGAAAAATGCATTTCTATGCCTGTGATATTTGGCTGCTTAAGCTTAACATTGTTGTCATCTATCGCCCACCAGGTGCCCTTAGAGAGTTCCTCAATGAGCTTGACACCTTGATAAGCTAATTTCCTGACGATGGCTCACCGCTCTTCGTACTTGGTGACTTCAACCTTCCGACATCTGCCTTCGATTCATTTCTTTCCAATTCTCTCTTTCCCCTCATTGCCTCTTTTGACCTCAACCTTTCCCAGACCTCTCCCACTCACAAGGCAGGCAATACGCTTGACCTCATTTTTACTAAAGGCTGTTTGCCTACTAATCTCACTGCAACCCCGCTCCAGCTCTCTGATCATGACTTTGTTTCCTTTTCTGTCTTCCTCTCCTCCAAACCTAGCCACTCAGGCCCTAGCCAGATGGTCCTGCGTCGTCACAATCTTTGCTCTCTCTCTCTCCCACTACTCACTCCTCTTTTATCCTATTATGTCTCCCTTGTGCTAAATTCTTCTCCCTCCTGTCTCCTGATTCTGCTCTTCAACCCTACTCTCCTCCCTTTTTCTCATCCTATGACTCATACTGTCCCCTTTCTTACCAGCCGGCTTGGCCTTCCCCTCCTGCTCCGTGGCTGAGTGACTCATTGCAAGCTTACAAAACAGCATGTGGGCAGCTGAACAAAATTGGAGGAAAACTAAAATTCCAGAGGATCTATCATCCTTCCACTCCCTCCTATCTACCTTCTCTTCCTCTGTATCCACTGTTAAAGCCACTTTCTACTCTAAATTTCAAGCTTCTGCCTCTAACCCTAGGAAACTCTTTTCCACCTTCTCAGCCCTCCTTAATTCTCCACTTCCTCCCCCTCCCTCCTCCATCTCTGCAGACTTTGTCAACCACTTTGAAAAGAAGGTTGACAACATCCGCTCCTCATTCACTCAGCCTATTGAGTCCACTGGTCGTACTCACACAGAACTACCTTACTTCTTGACCTCTTTCCCCCTCTCTCTCTCCAGATTAAATCCTGCAACTAGTGTGGTCCGAACGCCCGACAACCTACCCGCTCGACCCCCCCCCCCTCCCTTTTCCAGACCATCTCTGGAGACCTTCTCCCATTCCTCACTTTCCTCATCAACTCATCCCTGACCACTGACTGCGTCCCTTCTCACTTCAAAATGGCCTGAGTCGCTCCCCTCCTCAAAAAACCAACACTCGACTCCTTTGACGTCAAAACTACAGACCGGTATCCCTTCGTTCTGTACTTTCCAAAATACTTGAACATGCTGTCTCTAACCAACTCTCTCGTTGTCTCTCAGAACAACCTTCTTGACTCTAACCAGTCAGGCTTCAAGATGGGTCACTCAACCGAAACTGCTCTTCTCTATGTCATGGAGGCTCTCTGCACTGCCAAAGCTAAATCTCTATCCTCTGTTCTCATCCTCCTAGATCTATCCACTGCCTTCGACACATTGAAACATCAAATCGACCCTCTCAGGGCTGGGCGTCTCTGCACACTCTTGGGTTGCATCCTACCTGGCAGGCTGATCCTACCAGGTGATGTGGAGAGGATCTGTATCTGCACCACGTACTTTCACGACTGGTGTCCCCCAGGGCTCGGTTCTAGGCCCTCTCCTCTTCTCTCTATACACCAAGTCACTCAGCTCCGTCATATCCTCACAGTCTCTCCTATCATTGCTCTGCGGATGACACTCAACTACTTTTCTTCTTCCCCCCTTCTGACAGTCAGGTGGCGACACGCATCTCTGCATGCCTGGCAGATATATCAGCTTGGATGTCAGCCCACCACCTCACGCTCAACCTCGACAAGACGAAGCTGCTCTTCTTTCCAGGGAAGGCTTGCCCACTCAAAGACCTCTCCATCACGGTTGACAACTCCACAGTGTCCCCCTCCCAGAGTGCAAATCCTTTGCCGTGACCCAGGACAGCACCCGTTCATTCTCTGTCAACATAAAAGCAGTTACTCGCTCCTGCAGGTTAATGCTCTACAACATCCGTAGAGTACAACCCTTCCTCACACATGAAGTGGCGCAGGTCCTAGTCCAGGCACTTGTCATCTCCCGTCTGGACTACTGCAACTCGATGTTGTCTGGGCTCCCGCTTGTGCCATCAAACCCCTGCAACTAATCCAGAACACTGCAGCCAACCTGGTGTTCAACTTTCCCAAGTTATCCCATGTCACCCTACTCCTCCGCACACTCCACTGGCTTCCAGTCGAAGCTCGAATCCACTACAAGACCATGGTACTTACCTACTGAGCAGCAAGAGGAACTGCCCCTCCCTACCCTTCAGACTATGTTCAAACCCTTCACCTAAATCCAAGCACTCCTTTCTGCCACCTCTGGTCTTTAGGCCCTCCCATCCCTATGGGAGGGCAGCTCCCGCTATTCCCAGTCCAAGCTCTTCTCTGTCCTGGCACCCCAATGGTGGAACCAGCTTCCCCCTGAAGCTAGGCCAGCAGAGGCCCTACCCATATTCTGAAAACATCTGAAACCCTACCTCTTGAAAGAGTATCTTAAATAATCCCACAGCACCCCCCGTCGCACTCGCTTACTATGACTGTGATATGTGGTTGTCCCAACTAGCTACAGTATTTTAATAAGATGAATGCACTAACTGTAAGTTGCTCTGCGTAAAAACGTCTGCAAAAATGAGCTCAGCGCCACATAAAGTACACTACCGTTCAAATGTTTGGGGTCACTTAGAAATGTCCTTGTTTTTGAAAGAAAAGCACATTTTTTTACCCATTAAAATAACAGGAAATAGATCAGAAATGCAGTGTAGACACTTAATGTTGTAAATGACTATTGTAGCTGGAAACAGTTGATTTTTAATGTAATATCTACATAGGCATACAGAGGCCTATTATCACTCCTGTGTTCCAATGGCACGTTGTGTTAGCTAATCCAAGTTTATCATTTTAAAAGGCTAATTGATCATTAGAAAACCCTTTTGCAATTGAAAACTGTTGTCCTGATTAAAGAAGCAGTAAAACTGGCCTTCTTAGACTAGTTGAGTGTCTGGAGCATCAGCATTTGTGAGTTCAATAACAGGCTCAAAATGGCCAGAAACAAAGACATTTCTTCTGAAACTTGTCAGTCTATTCTTGTTTGCTGATAATGGGCCTCTGTACGCCTATGTAGATATTCCATAAAAAATCTGCCGTTTCCAGCTACAGTAGTCAATTACAACATTAATAATATCTACGCTGTATATCTGATCAATTTGATGTTATTTTAATGGACAAAAAATGTGCTTTTCTTTTAAAATCTAAGTGACCCCAAACTTTTGAATAGTAGTGTGTGTATATATATTAATTAACACACAAATCTATATTACTAATATGTACTCAACCGTAACATGGAAGGGGCTCTTGGGTATGTGCTGTCCTCCGAAGCGGATGGTGATTACATATTTTCCGGGTTCTGGAGCGGTGTAGTAGATGTCGAAGGTTCCATCACGGTTCTCCTGCACATCCATGTCTAGCTCCACCCCCTCTGGGGTTGTGACCGAGCAGGTCACCTTGCCCTTCCCATCAGCCTTTGCGTCCACAGAGACGATGGCCTCCTCGTGCACCTGCATCTTAGTCAGACCTGATGCCAGGGCATGTCCTCCGATGGACACTGGGAATAAGGAGAGAGAAAATTGTCAGACTACTGAAAAGAAAAGAGAAGATAAAATAGAAGAGAAGGGAAAATGAGAGGCGTACCAGTGAGCAGACACTTGCTGGCGTCTCCAGTGGGCAGGGCTAAGATGTGGTAGGGAGAGTAGGGGATCTCATCGCCTCCATACTTGATCATGATGGTGTAAGGGCCGGTGGAGTCTGGTACGTAGGACACTGTGTAGGTCCCATCTCTGTTATCATATATGGTAGCCTTCTTTGGCTTGCCATCTGGGTCCTACAGGGGAAGAGGATGTTAATGTGTGTGGGGTGTGTGTCTGGTGGGAGAGGGGGGGGGGTTACCCACCAGTATTTGTACAGTGAGCAGTCCCTCTCCTGCGTCGCGGGCATCAATGGTGAACTCCACTGGCAGGCTGGCGGGCACACCTGACTTGTCCAGACCTGGACCGCTTGCACAAACCTTACTGGCATCATGACCAGGCTGAGATCTCACCTTGAATGGACTGCGAATGGAGAGAGAAAGAGAGAGAGAGAGAGAGAGAGAGAGAGAGAGAGAGAGAGAGAGAAAAAAAAATTATATATATATATATATTTCATGACCCTATTGAAAATGTATGAAATGCCTACAGAAAAGTAAATGAGGATATTACAGTAAGGGTTTCTAGTTTTGTCCAGTATGTCTCACCTGCGAGGAACCTCCCGGTCTCCATATTTAACTGACACAGTGTAAGGGCCATCATGAACTGGAGTGTAATTGACTGTATGTGTACCATCACTGTTGTTTTTTACAGCAACAGGCTCTGAACCTATGGGGAAAAGAGGGCAGATTAGCTACATTCAAATAAGTCACTATATGTAAACATTCATGTGTATGTGTGTGTGTGTGTGTGTGTTTATGGGTGTTTTTTATGCTTGAACGTGTGCATGAGTGAGTAAAGTAAAGTATGTAGAGTTCCTCTTACCTGATGGTCCTGTGAGACTGACCTCCAGTTTTGCCTGTCCTGCCTGTGTAGAGTCCACAGTAAAGGTCTGAGGTAGGTGGGCTTTGACTCTGTCTCCCAAACCTGGGCCTGAACATTTCACCTTACTGGGATCCACCACATCCCTCACTGGCACGCTGAACGGACTGCCTGCAGGAGACACATGGAGAGACACTGTATGGTCAGCTATTTTATTAGGATGATAGGGAAGAAGGCAATCAGAGGCAGCCAGTAGAAGAGAGAGATATTGAGAAGTATTGGATATTGTGTTTTTATGGTGTTTTTATCGTGAGAGCTGGGGTAAGATTTTCACTATTTATTATGCATAGTAAATAAACTTGAAACTTGTACTATGGTGATGAATCTGCTGCTTCTTCTCCATGCAGTGTGTAAGTGTATGTGTTTGTATGTGCGTTTATGTGGGGACTATTAATTATTGGACTATCAATTGTTCCTCCCTGTATTATACTTACGCTAAAATGTTTATTCTATTCTACCGAGCCATTCACTTTATGTTTGGAGTCTTATCTGTTATTAAATTTTATTGTTGTTGCATTGTCGAGAAGGAAGCTGCAAGTAAGCATTTCGTTGGACGGTGTAAACCAAGGATGGGCAACTGGCGGCCCGTGACCCACTCTTTTGTAGGTCCGCGGATCAATTTTCAAAAACGACACAAAAAAATTATATATATATATATATATATATATATATATATATATAGTGCCTTCAGAAAGTATTCAGACTCCTTGACTTTTTCTACATTTTGTTAGGTTTCAGCCTTAATCCAAAATGTATTAAATAAAAGAAATGCTCAGCAATCTACGCACAATACCCCATAATGATTTAAGAGAAAACAGGTTTTTAGAAATGTTTGCAAATTTGTCAAAAAATATATAGAAAATAGGGAAATAGCTTATTTACATAAGTATTAAGATGCTTTGCTATGAGACTCGAAACTGAGCTCAGGTGCACCATGTTTCCATTCATCATGTTTCTACAACTTGATTGGAGTCCACCTGTGGTAAATTCAATTGATTGGACATGATTTGGAAAGGCACACATCGGTCTATATAAAGGTCCCACAGTTGACAATGCATGTCAGAGCAAAAACCAAGCCATGAGGTCAAAGGAATTGTCTGTAGAGCTCAGAGACAGGATTGTGCCGAGGCACAGATCTGAGGAAGGGTACCAAAACATTTCTGCGGCAAGGTTGATGAGGGAAGAACAAAAAATTGAATCAATTGTACAATAATGCTGTAACGTAACAAAATGTGGGTTCTGAATACTTTTCGAATGCACTGTATACATGTAAAGTGTCGGTCCCATGTTTCATGAACTGAAAAATAAAATCCCAGAAATGTTCCATACTCACAAAAAGCTTATTTTCTCAAATTTTGTGCCGAAATTTGTTTACATCCCTGTTAGGGAGCATTTGTCTCAAGATAATCCATCCACCTGACAGGTGTGGCATATCAAGATGCTGAATAAACAGCATGCTCATTACAAAGGTGCACCTTGGGCTGGGGACAGTAAAAGGCTACTTTAAAATGTGCAGTTTTGTCACACAACACAATGCCATAGATGTCTGAAGTTTTGAGGGTGTGGAATTGGCATGCTGACTGCAAAAATGTCCACCAGAGCTGTTGCTAGAGAATTTAATGTTCATTTCTCTACCATAAGCCGCCTCCAACGTCATTTTAGAGAATTTGGCAGTACATCCAGCCTTACAACCGCAGACCACATGTAACCCTGCCAGCCCAGGACCTCCACATCCGGCTTCTTCGCCTGCGGGATTGTCTGAGACCAGCCATGAGACAGCTGATGAAACTGTGGGATTGCACAACCAAAGAATTTCTGCACAAACTATCAGAAACCGCCTCAGGGAAGTTCATCTGAGTGCTCGTCGTCCTCACCAGGGTTTTTACCTGACCGCAGCTCGGCGTCATAACCGACTTCAGTGGGCAAATGCTCACCTTCCATGGCCACTGGCATGCTGGAGGAGTGTGCTCTTCATGGATAAATCCCGTTTTCAACTGTACCGGGCAAATGGCAGACAGCATGTATGGCGTCCTGTGGGCGACCGTTTTGCTCTTGTCAATGTAGTCAACAGAGTTCTCCATGGTGGTGTTGGGGTTATGGTATGGGCATGTATAAGCTAAGGACAACTTAATCCGCCGCATCACCTCATGTTTCATCATGATAAGGCACGGCCCTATGTCGCAAGGATCTGTATACAAATCCTGGAAGCTGAAAATGTCCCAGTTCTCCGCCTGCATACTCACCAGACATGTCACCCATTGAGCATGTTAGGGATGCTCTGGATCGACGTGTACGACAGCATGTTTAAGTTCCCACCAATATCCAGCAAGTTCGCATATCGTATTGCATGAAGCAAATGGTGGTCACACCAGAAACTGACTGGTTTTCTGATCCACGTCGCTACATTTTTTTTTGGTATCTGTGACCGATGCATACTGTATTCCCAGTCATGTGAAATCCATAGATTAGGGCATAATGCATTTTTTTCAGTTGTCTGATTTCCTTAAATGAACTGTGACTCAGTAAAATCTTTTAAAATGTTTCATGTTGCGTTTATATTTTTGTTCAGTGTACTCTATATATAGAGAGATTTTTTTGGGGGGGGGGACTCAATCAGGTATGAAAGTTAGAATAGTAGAACACACAAGGTGCAATTTAGAAATTTGGTTGTGTATCAGCAGATTTTCTATTGTTATGTCAGTCACTGATAGTCACTCAATTTAGCCAATGTCTAGCCAGCTATCTGAACTTGTAGTAATCATGGTAAAATTACCGACCGGGAGGCCCCCAATGATTTTGTTATTCACTGTCACTAATATATTACAATCAAAACTACACACGTCTCTCCACCTTATGGCAAAATTAATAGAATTGCAGGAAATTAGCTGTTAAACTGCAAATTATTCTCTCTGCCCCATAGCAAAATTGCATGAAATTAAAATAAATAAAAATAGATCTTCTCTCCGCAACTGTAACGGCAGTCGTCAAAGGTAGTGGACCAAGGCGCAGCGGGTCTCGTGAACATCTTAAACTTTATTCAAGAGAACACAAAACAAGAAAAACCGCACGACAGCCAAACAGTCTTGCAGGCTACACACAGCAGTGCAAAAACAACTTCCCACAAACACAGTGGAAAAAAGGGCTACCTAAGTATTACTCCCAATCAGTGACAACGATGTACAGCTGTCCCTGATTGAGAGCCATACCAGGCCAAAACAAAGAAATACAACACCTAGAAGGGTACGTAGAAATATAAAAATAAGGAACATACAACCAACCCCAAAATCCCAACAACACAAACCAAACACACTCCTGCCACGTCCTGACCAACTAACAATAACAAAAATAACCCCGTACTGGTCAGGACGTGACAGCAACATGTATAGAATTGCAGGAAATTCACTTTAAAACTTTTTTCCCTCTCCGCAGTCATTTAGCCAGCCATAGCCGCAGTGGTTCGCGGGTCTGTGTACCCACATCCATACCCCCACATACAGTTTGTTTTTCTCTCCGCAGTCATTTAGCCAGCCAGCCATAGCCTGGCTGGCTAAATGACTGCGGAGAGAAAAAAAAACTGTATGTGGGGTATGGATGTGGGTACACAGACCCGCGAGCCACTTCGGCCCCTCATGATGAGTTCAGATGTTTTGTGGCCCCCACCCCCATCAGCTGCCCATCCTTGATGTATACCATGTGTATCCTGGACATACGACTAATAAAACTAGAATTTGTATGTGTATGAGGCATTACCTGGAATGGGGTGTCCTCCGAAGTTGATATTGACGTCGTACTCTCCAGGTGTGAAGGTAACGTACTCTACGCTGCAGCTGCCATCTTTGTTATCTTTACAGGTAATTTTTGGCTCTGACGCTCCCTCTATGGTCAGGCCCAGGCCTCCAGTACCAGCACCCCTAGAGAACACAGACAATGATCAACTTTAATGGTAATTTCACATCAATTACATTGCTTTCATAGGAAAGGCTTTCTCATTATTGGAAGAATTGAAAGACATTGGATTTGTGAATGATTTTCCTGTGATCATGTGTTCTTATGTGCTTAACTAGCTATAATGTTTCGAAACATTGTCATCAATAAACCACATGGGAGCATAGATTGCAGTGTGCAGTCTCTTTTTAGCATTTACTGAACGTATTATTTGATATCCATCACCTGTTCAGAAACATTGGCTGTGTGTATGCAATCTTTTCCTTTGCTGTGATTGTACCTGGTCTCGACGGTGAAGCAGTTGGGTTTGTTGATGAGTCCTCCCTCCAGCCCTGGCCCGTAGGCCCTGACCCGGGTGGCGTCACATCCCTCCACCACTGACACCCTGAAGGGACTCTTAGGGATGGCCACCTCGTCATACAGTACCTCAATCACATGCATACCTGGAACAGACAGACCAACCAGATTCAATATCTCACAGTGCTCTGTGTGTGTGTGTGTGTGTGTGTGTGTGTGTGTGTGTGTGTGTGTGTGTGTGTGTGTGTGTGTGTGTGTGTGTGTGTGTGTGTGTGTGTGTTCTCAGTAGACAGATACACATGATTACAGGTGATTTTATGGCAGATATACTGTACATGATCTTGTATGATGACCAAGCTGGTTTTACTGTGCAGGGCAATTAAGTTATATCTATCTAAGACGATTTTCAGTGCATTTATGATATTTTATCACGATTGAACCTTTCTTCCTAAGATTCGTTCAGATAATGAATGAGACTTGTGGTAACTATGGAGATGTGAGACGAATCATTAATACACAAAAATAACACATCTTCCCCATGTTGTTATACCGTAATAACATTAACTTGACAGAACTCTATTAATACCTCCAGCTAGCCATTACTCCTGTATCTGAGAGAAGAGGCTCAGAGCAGGACAGAGCAGTGCATATATACCTGAGCTTCTTTTCTGTTCCAGCACTAACTCTATTTATAAAGCCCTCTCCCCTCTCTGCCTTTCTTCTCTAAACCCCTCAGATCACCTCCTCTGCCTCATTCTGTATTTATACCCTCTCTATCTACTCTATCTATCTAGTCCTAAATGAACCCTCCACTCAAACACCTGCATTTTGTCCAGCCACCCGCCACCCCCTCTTTTACGCTACTGCTACTCTCTGTTCATCATATATGCATAGTCACTTTAACCATATCTACATGTACATACTACCTCAATCAGCCTGACTAACCGGTGCCTGTATGTAGCCTCGCTACTGTATATAGCCTCGCTACTGTTATTTTCAGTCTTTTGACTGTTGTTTTTATTTCCTATTGTTCACCAAATACCTTTTTTGCACTGTATACGGCGCACGTGACAAATAAACTTTGATTTGATAATATCTCGCTATCACTCTTTTCAAGGATTCCTTGTTGAACAAAACTGAATAAAAGAACAAGTAACATGTGATGGACTTGCCCTGTGTACATCTACATTGTCCCTTTATGGTCCTTGGAGTCGGATAGCTATTAAACATATCCTACAAAGCAACCTAACTTTAGCTATCAGAAAGCTATCAGAAAAGTTTTCATCTTCTACATGTTCTTACCGTCCTCATAGGCGGTGTATTCCACTCTGAAGGTTCCGTCTCCCTTGTTTGTGATGTAGGTGTCCGTGCTGGTGCCTGAAGGGCTGATGATGCATGCTTTCAAGTGGTCACCAAAGGTCTTGGTCATTTTGCGGGCATCCACAATGAAGTGAGTGGTAACCTCCTTGATGACTCCTATAGACATAGATGATTGCAAGGAAGGATCGCAAGCTACTGTAATTGTTAGCATGTAATTGTTAGCTACAGTAGTGTTAGGTAGAGTAACCTTTTCCAGTATACTTTAGCTATAGTAGCTTTTTGCCAGTATGCTATAGTAGCCTTAGCTATATGGCTTTTATCAGTAAGCTATGCTTTGTTTTGCTCGTAAACTACTGTGTATAGTAGCTAGCTAGCCTTAGCTTGAGGCATTTACCAAATTATAGTTAAACAGCTTAAGTAGCCTTTAGCTATAGGAGCCTTTGCCTACTTTACCTAGGCAAGGGTAATATGCCCTAACCACTCCACAACTACTCCTCCTTACCTCTGGGCTGCATTCCTGGTCCATAGACCTGCACTCCGCTGGTATCAACAGCCGGCTCCACTTGGATGAGCGCAGGGAAGTTGGGAACCACATGACCCCCGTACTTAATGGTGATGGTGTGTGTGCCGTGGAAAGGTGGGATGTAGGTGACAGAGAAGGTTCCCTCGTCTGTCTTCTGGATGTGGACCTCGGCCTGAGCCCCGGACTCAGAGACAATCTCGATGGTGAGCTCAGCCTCTCCGGCACTGGTGCAGTCCACTGTAAAGTAGGCTGGTTCCCCTGCCTTGGCTTTATCTAGGCCTGGACCACTGGCTGTTACCTGTAAGTTTAGGGATAGGTTTATTTTATATTTTTACAGATGCAGAAACATATATACAATCTCAAATTTGACATCATACATTCCTAAAAAACATGGAAAATATATAAACGATATAATCAGCCGGAATACACAACCAATAGGCATGTCAAAAAATCAATAACTAGGCATATCGAAGGCATAAAGTATATTAAATAAAGTATCATCTCATCTCACCTTGCTGGGTTCCAGGCATGGCTTAACAGCTGCCTTGAAAGGAGACCCAGGGATGTGCTGCTCTCCAAACAGGATATTGATGGCATACTCTCCAGCCTCAGTTGGCAGGTAGGACACTGAGCAGGTACCGTGTCCGTTGTCCTGGCACTCGATCTTAGCCTTGCACGGCCCCTCCACAGTCAGGCCCAGCCCGCCGGGGCCCGCTCCATTGGTGTCAATGGCAAAGGGGGCTGGTTTACCCACAATGCCTCCCTTCAGGCCTGGGCCGTATGCACGCACCTGAAGGATAAAGTTAATAGATGTTAGAGAGACTCATAATGTCATGAAGAAGCAAGAAGAAGTTGATGCCAGTAGTGTTAACATTAGGACAAAAAAACATTCATGATGCTTCACTAAGCTTCAGTATAGATTACATTTCGGAGTATCAGTCAGCGGACAGTTACTGTCTTTTCATGAGCCTCACATTAAAATAGATCCCACTGAAGCTCATGTCAAATGTTGTAGTCACTTTTACCTTTGATGGGTCAGCAGGCATCCCTCCCTCCACAGCGAAGGGGGATCCAGGGACGGGGTTGCAATCATAGCTGACGTCCACCTTGTAAGGCCCCTCCTCTGGGGGGATGTACTTCACCGAGTGGGCTCCATTGGCTGTGTCCGAATCCAGCTTGTAAGGGATTGGTCGGCCAGAGGGTGAGGTCATCTTGACGGCCACCTCGCCCTGTCCTCCGGCTCCCTGGGTGTTGATGTAGAACTCTTGATCCTTGCCAACTTCTACCTCTAAAATAACAAGAACAAACATGCTTAAATCATATATTCATCAGTTTTAACAGCTACTCATTCAAACTATTGACAACACCTTTGCAAATAACAATTAGCTGCGGTATATAGCTATAATCTAGGGCAATGTCAGATGTACATGGTCCCAAGAAGAAGAAAATGAATAAGATAACAAGATCCAGTTTTCAAATCAATTACAATTTGGGCTTTACGTTGCAAAGTTACTGTGTACAATGTTGAGAACTTACTGGTGTCCAGTCCTGTAACCTTGACCTTTCCCAGATCTACAGGAGGAGCCACAGTAATATTGAAGGGGCTCTTGGGAATGGGGTCCCCTCCATGGGTGACGGAGATGGTCATCTGACCCTGTTGAATAGCGGTGTACTTAACGGTGTAGGAGTAGTCATGGTTGTCTATGATCTCAAAGTCCCTGACAGCCTCTCCCTTCAGTTCTGCTGCTGTGAACTGGACCTTTGGCTTGGCCTTGCCTGCTCCCTTTGTGAAGATGGTGAAGTGGGTCGGAGTGCCCGCCTCCACGCCTGTCTTGTTGAGTCCTGTGCCCTCAGCCCTCACATTGCCAGCATCATGGGAAGGATTCACCTTCACTCTAAATGGACTAATGGGGATTTCCTGTAACACAAACATGGAATGGTTTTGCTGCTGTACGATTTTTTATAAAAACTCGAACACAAATCGAGATCCCAACTACGGCAACTTTTGTTCCATTCGGGTCATCCTTAGAATGAATAGTTAGAATTATTATAGTTCTAATGCTAAGCCACATAGTAACAGTAGGCAGGGCAAACCCATTTTGGTGATTTCTGGTATATCATCAAAATAAATAAACCATAGCACGTTTTTGGACTCATTCAGGAGTTTTTACCTGATCAGGTACAATAACACTGGAAATAAATGTTGAATGTTCAATTTAAAACTTAAGTTGAAAATGATGCTGTCGCTGCTTCCTGTTGAGAAGACATTTTGATAAGAATCCCAATGTTAAAACACAGATTTAACATGTTCAAATCAATAACCAATACGCAGAAACAGTTTGTGATAAACTGTATTGGAAACCTAAATATAAAATGTAGTATATACACATGAAGTTAATGTGCAACAATAGTAATCATATTACTTGTGTTTTTGTAAAAAAGCACCTTATAAACTGCACATGCACCAAAACCCTATCGATTAGGGAGAAAATCAGGTTGTACGCGTTGCTGAAACTAACACAACTAAAAAAACACATGGAAACTGGAGTTATTATTTACATCGCTGGTTAGAGAACAACCTGCAGATGACAGTCAGCTACATTTTGGAGTGATGCATTTTGATTTGGGGGTCGCCAAAACGGAAAGAGAAACACAACACTTATTTGTCAATCACTCATGTCGATATCATGTTGAGTTCAATGGCGCTAGAGGGGGGAGATGAGGTTGCACGTCCTGTTAAAACGAATAAAGCTCAAAAACCACACGGAATCTCCAAATAATATGTACATTACTGGTTAGAGGACGATTTGTGAAAGAGAGCTAGCTACATTTTGAAGTGTTGCATTTGTATTCAGGTGGCTCGCCAACCAGGTAAGTGTAACACAACACTTTTTTTTGTTAATCACTTCCATTGATATTACGCCAAAATCTATAGAACAGGGGGCAAATGTTTGGGGTGTTGCACTGTTTAAACTAACACTATTCAAAGGGCACACGGAAAATTAGAATAACCTATACATGGTTGTTTAGATGAGAACTTGTTTAGAAGGCTTATATCTATATTTTAGAATGTCGGATGTTGATTTTGGGAGGCTGCCATCACAGAAAAGGGAACAGACCACTTTTTCTGTTAGTTAACTTCAACATATCACGACGCGGCATAGGATATCAATAGTGACAAAGGTTGGTTGCTATTTAACTGCTAGTTTGACTGTCAAAACCATGTATTGGTGTGTGGCAAGCAACTTTTATAGAGAGACCACCCACTAATTTTCTGTGCCATTTCCTGGCCACTCCGAGTTCTAAGTCCTGCGCATCCCAGCACGTGTGACAAACTCAACGGTACAAAATCAAAGATATTGATCTGTTTTAAGCAATCTCATGTTATCATGATGACTAAACTTTTATTCTAACATCACCAGTCTGAGGTAAAAAGGATGTTGAATTCCACTTAATTTTATGGTGAAAATGCAAGATTGTGTAAGGTAGTAAAACAACTGTCCACATTAGGGAAATTAGTGCAAAATATACAATAATTGAACATGGCAAAATAATTCAACATGTCAATTTAAGATGATAGTATGTGTTGCCCACTCACAAACTATTGCAACAATGACATCTATTTCTCGCTCATTTAACCATTTAGAGAGTTAAAAAATGCTCTCAAACACAATTTAACTGGGCGCTCTAGATTAGAGCCTCCATAGTGTCTCCACGTTTGATGTCCCTTGTAACAGTAACTCTCTACTGAAGGACCCTGGGTAGTGTAGTTTTAGTCTCACCTGTTCAGCGAACAACACCATGATGGTGTATTTCCCTGCACCGGGGGGGGTGTACTTGACAGTGAAGGTGTCATTGTCGTTCTTGATAATGTCAAAGTCGATGTCAGCCTCGGCTGGACCCACCACTCCTGGAGCACACTTGATCCCAATACTGATGTCTCCTATGGGAGGTCAATAGATATGTATATCTACATATGAAGAAATCTCATAATACTGTGCCTATCAGTATCAAAAACTTTCTGATCTTTTACAGTTGCAGGCACTAAAGTTAGGTTGGTATTGGCAGAACAAGTGCAAGACGATGCTCGTCCATATGGCGGCGCACAATTGGCCCAGCGTTGTCCGGGTTACGGTTTGGCCGGGGTAGCCCGTCATTGTAAATAAGAATTTGACTTGCCTAGTTAAATAAAGGTTAAATAAAAAATAAAGAAACTGCCTTCTCTATGGAAGAAATGGTTTTAAAAGGGTTCTAACAGGGTGAAAATGTTATACCTGGAACCCTACAGGGTTCTTCTACAGGAAGAAGCCGAAGAACACTTTGAGTAGTATTTCCTATTAACACACATACCTTGTCCAGCCTCTGCGCAGTCCACAGTGAAGAAGTTGGGCTCGTTGGCCTTGAGTCCTGTCTTCTCCACTCCTGGACCATACACCTTGACCTTGTCTGGGTGGCAGCCCTCTCCAACAATCACCTATACACACAGAAACACACAATGTTATTCAGACAGAGGCAACACTTGACACACAACACTATTGTTGCTACCTAAAGTACTCATATCCATTTCTAGTGGAGTATCATTTTCCCTAAATAAGAGTAGGCTGGCTGGGCTTATGTAAACTTGTCTGAGACCTGAAGACTTGTATTGGCTCCCCGTCCTTGACCTAATGCCTAGGCTTTAGCTCAGTGGGCTAACACGGTTTAGTGACACACAGGAGATCCTGGGTTCAAATCCCAGTAGGTCAGTCCTACTCACCCTGGAGGGGCTGTTGGGTATGTTGACATCTCCCCAGGTGATGATGATGGTGTGTTTGATGGGCTTGATGGGGACGTACACACACAAGAAGGTCCCGTCTCCCTTATCAGTGATCTTAATGTCGATGGTGACGCCCTCTGTATCCTTGGCGTAGATCTTCAGATGGCCGTTGCCAGCCTCGCGGGCATCGATGGTGAACTCTGCTGGTTTGTTTACGATGACCCCTATGGGCTCCAGGCCTGGACCGAAAGCTTTCACCTGCAACAGAGAGGTAAACATTAATGTGAGTTGCATAGAGGTACAATTAAATGTGTGTGTGTTTGTTTGTACATCAGTGTGTTTTTGTGTGTCATAAAAACTACTCCTGTAAGGGTGGAGCTAGGCTGGTGTGGTGGGAGGAGCTAACCTTCTCACGGAAGCAGTCATTGGTTGCAGAGAGGATGTGGGCCATGAAGGGGCTGTCCTTGATGTCTTCGTCATCACATATGACATGGACAGCGTAGTCATCTGGCTCAGTGGGCCAATAGCGGACATCGCAGGAGCCGTCACCCTTATCATCACACTCAATCTTAGCCTGGGATGGACCCTCGATAGAGAAGCCTGGAGAGAGAACGTTTGACTTTAGTCTCCCAATCACTCAAGAGGCATATAGGTAATTTCCCTCTGCACACCTGTTAGAATACCAACTGAACTTGTGACTATAAAGAAGAAGTAATGTGCCTTTTCTTAGAAAATGTAAAGATAAGTTCCACTAAAGAAGTTTGATTTTGTTACTGTCATCTAATCCATTACTCTACTTGTTCAACTATTTTACTCATAATGCCCCATGTCCCTCATGTCTTGGCTTACCCAGAGTTCCCACTTCCGTGCCGATGGCCTCCACCACGAAGTCAGCCGACTTGCCTACTTGGCCGGTCACCAGACCAGGACCCCAGGCTCTCACCTTCTGAGGGCCTGCCACCTCACTCACCTCCACATCGAAGGGGCTGAAAGAGACACACAGAAATAGGTAAAGAAAAGGAAAGGAGGGTATGTTGCAGTAGACTATGTAGGTGCTGGACTTTGGGAAGTGTAGTAAACACATTATGATAACTTTATAAAAACTTTATGTGCTATTATTAATGAGTATTTAATCATTAACAAACACTAATAGAACATTAAAAAAGCATTATAATTAATAAGCATTTCTACACATTTATAAGCATTTAAAACAGCTTATTGAAAGTCCTTACCTGTGTGGGATGGGCTGTCCTCCCCAGGTGATGTTGACGCTGTATTTACCAGTCTGGTTAGGAAGATATTCACATTCATAGACACCATCACCAATATCTTTTACTTTCACTGTCTCCTCATCTCCACATGGTCCAGTCACTGAGACCTTGAGCTCTCCGTTGCCAGCTCCCTTGGTGAAGACCTTGAAGTCTGCCACCTCCTTGACCCTCACCCCTTTTGGCTGAAGGCCTCGGCCTGTGGCACAACACGTGTCGGCATTGATGGCTGGAGAGAAGGAAAGGGGTGGTTAAGGAGAGTGGTACACAGACTGACAGATTGACAGACTAACCTAGCAGTGTAGGACCAAATGGAGCTGGCAGGAGCATTCACATACGATACAATGTCGTATGCAAACATGATGCAGGCAAGATGCTATAATGAATTTCATTATTAAGGTCAATGAACATAATCAGTCAATCAATTCCATAGGATGCTAGCTTTGAACTTTGATACAATGCAGTATAGGAATAGCACAATGCTGAATGCAGTACACTCACATTGTATAATACACATACATTAAGAAGGAAAAAAATTCCACAAAGTAACTTTTAAGGCGGCACACCGTTTAATTGAAATGCATTCCAGGTGACTACTTCATGAAGCTGGTTGAGAGAATGCCAAGAGTGTGCAAAGCTGTCAGCAAGGCAAAGGGTGGCTACTTTGAAGAATCTCAAATATAAAACACTTTTTGGTTACTATATGATTCCATATGTGTTATTTCATAGTTTTGATGTCTCCACTATTATTCTACAATGTAGAAAATAGTACAAATAAAGAAAAACCCTTGAATGAGTAGGTGTGTCCAAACTTGACAAGTACTGTATATCAATACAACCATGTATTGTTTGCATCATGAAGAAACTAATGGAGCTTCCAGGCAACAAATGACTTAACAACATTTCAGTCTAATAGAAACATTGATTGCAGGCTTGGTTACTCTTAAAAGTTTGAAGCAATAAAACCTATGAATACTAACCCAAATCAAGGAAACACAACAAGCCAAAACATTTAAAAATGAAACATTTCATAATGCAATCTGGGAAGCACTGACTCACTTAGACTAAAATCACTTTCCTGGAAAGTTTCCTACTAGTCAAGAACATTCACTTTGCTACATAATAGAAATGTATGAGATATCTGTCTCCAACACCAAGCTGCCACAGGCAAGGCAGCAACCGCCCAAGCAAGGCACTCTTTCTTGGCCCTCAGAGGGCATGGCATTGCCACAGGAAGCATACAGGGCATCGGGAAAATGGCATAGGGCACAGGACATAGATGTTGTGGGGCCCGGCTAGCATACCAACGGGCGCAGGCCTCCACCTAGACAACCCATACTAACTTGGTCTGCACTTTTTGCCTCTGAGGGTAGGGACACCACCCTTCTTGCCCTCTGGGCCCTTCTCTCCACTGGGAGAGGTGAATGCAGACTCGGGATTTATTTGAACTGGAAGAGGACCCAAGATAGAGGGAGGAGTGAAAAATCACAGACAGGAAGTTGGTTTAACTTCAACATAACACTGACTGGTCATCGTGGCGACATGTTGGCAGCGGCGAGTGATTGAAATAACTGTGGAACTAGAGCGTGATATATCAACAACGGAATGACACAATGCAACAGTAGTGCCAACAACGGTGATTTGTGTAGTGACAGTTGGTGACTGTTAGTGACAGTTGGCTCAGTGCTAACTTACCCTCTGCGATTTGAACCTTGAAGGGGCTCTTAAGGATCTCCTGACCGGCAAACAGGATATGGATGGTGTGGGGGCCTTCCAACATGGGCCGGTAGGTGCAACGGAAAACACTGTCCCCCTTGTTGTCCAAGATCAGTTTCACCGTGTCTTTCTTCCCCTCAGGGTCCACGATGACAACGCTCACATCACCGTTACCGCCACCTAGACAGGATAACAGGAAGAGACCAATCAAAACACTGTTAACCAACCATGTGATCAAAACAAGGAAACGTGGGACATTATTTTGGGCCCTCACAGTAAATTCCTTCTCTAGTTTTAGTAGTTTTGCAAGGAACTCATCTGATCACTGCTACTAATGTGTTCCTTGTCTGGTGTGTCTCCACTCCTTACCTGCAGTGTAGATGTCAAAGTAGATGGGTTTGTTGGCCATGTTGCCAGTAGCTTCCAGCCCTGGTCCTCTGGCCTGGACCTTGTTGGGATCACCTATGGCCTTGGCCACGTTCACTGTGTAGGGGCTCTTATCAATATCCTGCCCAGCAAACAGCACTTTCACCTGAAGAAAGAACCAGTAAAATGTTCCTTTATTAAAGGCCCAATGCAGACTTTAAAAAATATATACATTTCAAATAATTTCTGGGTAACAATTAATTAGCTTACTGTAATAGATTTACATTGGCAAATTTGGGATTGGTGTGAAAATTAGCTGTTATTGGCAGAGGTTTGGAACTTTGTTATTGGTTTATTAACCAATTTACTGCATGGTGATGTCACCATGGAAAGCTGAAACTCCCGCCCATGCGAAGGTCCTGTGTAGATTGTATTTTCAACAAGCAGCTATCAGGAAATAACACTGATCAAATCCTTTCACACTTTTACAGTGTTAGTTTCATCAGCTGATACAAAACAGGGGGGAAATGAATTTTGACTGCATTGGGCCTTTAAGTTTTGCTTTAAAGAGTTTCAGTGGGCTAGTAGTACATTGTGATGATGAGATGTGTGTATAGTAAAGTCAAGTAAGAATGTAAAGTTAAGTAAAATAAATCTATATGGGATATTGATGGTAGTGATCAGATACCTTGTGGGCGCCCTCAACCTTGGGGATGTAAATGACGGTGTGGGTCCTGTTCTTGTCGTTGTTGAAGACCAGCTTAGCCTCCTCAGTGTGTCCCTCAGGATCAATGACATACACCAGCACCTCAGCCTGACCTGCCTCCAGAGTTTCCACTGTGAACACCGCTGGCTTCAGAACCATGTTACCATTTGCCTCAATACCTATGGGAGAGAGAGGAAGATTGCTTCATTGTACAATGTCCATGAATTTCCAGCAGAATTTATAATTAGAAAAATATGTGTAAAAGAGCGAGTTAGATGTGTTTGAGTCTATGGGCAGTATATGAAACAATACATTATGCTTATCAGAAATCCTGATTCACTTACATTACTTTAGTCATCGGGCAGATGCTTTATCCCCAAGTGCATTCAACTACAGTAGGTAAAACAACCTCACAACTATCACAAGTAAAAATGTCTTTATCTACTAAATCAGTGCTAGATTCAACTCACCACTGTGGTAAAGTATGGTCCCTATCCCAGTGGTACCCACCTGGTCCGTAAGACTTGGCTTTTTTGGGGTACAGCTGAACCCCTTTAGGTTTGAGGGGAGCGCCAGGCCTCAGTTTAGACTTAGGGAACTGGGACAGGTAAGTCATCACAGACTGTTCATCCACTTCCGGATCTACAATCTCCTCAGGGTTGATCACCTAGGCCACAAGGAGGGTGTGAAAAGTTAGTTACCTAGTCAACAAGCAGAAAGTCATGGGTTAGGGAAGTGATTTTTAACTGGTGCCTTGAGGAACTCAGGTGTGTCGCAAAAGTTTTCCTGATCTTGTTAATTTTTTGGAACATTCACTTAGAAACGTGACCTGTGGAATGCATATGGAATCTCGATTTGGGAGCAACAGTGCCACTCAGATAATACATTGAATGGTACATGGTTACATCTGTATCACTGTTTCAAGTCTGGTGCGCTCAGACTGTTGTTACATTATCATTTGAGGGGATCGTATCATGAGCAAAGTGATTTGTAGGCTATCATTTTACTTAGCCTGTGAGAACCATTAGCACACACAAATGCATCCTCATGAGTAAAGAACTATGACAATAGTTCAAATAAATCCTATTTAATCTGTAAAAAAATATTTGTCACTGAAAATAGAGGATTTGCAGTATGGATCTGCCAAGAAGGAGGTCATTACCACTACATTAATTTATAGGAACATTTTAGGTGTGCCACATAAAAAATTAAAAAATGGTTGGGAAACATTGGGTTAGGGGTCAATATAGCCACAATTGTCTTACTTGACTTAAACCCTTTTGCCCCATGGGGAGCATATGTCAAAGCACATCTGTATTTACCCCTAAAGAGGACTGTTGTCTGGTCTTTACTGTAAATCGTTTTTAAGAAATCAATACAGGACTAAATGACTTAGTAGGCCTAGTAGATAGTCTGTCTACTTAGCAAAAGGTAGAAGTTTGTATAACAGACAGGCATAAAATACATTTGATGTCTCTATTGTTTATGTGTTCTGTAAACCAATGTAAAGGCACATTTCCACATTGCATAGATTCTATTTCATTGACTCCCTCCTCCTCCACTCTCTTTCTCCCTCCCTCCCTCCCTCCCTCCCTCCCTCCCTCCCTCCCTGTTTTTTGGCCATATCACAGTGTGGTGTAAATTTCTTGACCCCAGCACAGCAGGGTTAAGCACTGTGGCCTCAGTAAACCATGATTTAGCCCAGAGCCAAGCCCTCTCCCACACCTCATTGACAGCTCACAAGACAGCCCTCAGCCCGGGGAGAATTCAGCCCCCTAGGCCTGGGACCTGGGAATCCAAGACACATAACTTTGGCCTTATCTCTCACTACGATACACACCTTAGGCCAGCTCAATATACAGTATAACCTAGGCCAGCTCAATATACACCCTAGGCCAGCTCAATATACACCCTAGGCCATCTCAGCATGAATCACACCCTAGGGTGATGCCATGTCACGAATGGCCCTGCTTCACTGAGACTATGCACGTGTTGTATCAGATAAACAAGTGAACAAGTAGATAAACAAGCACTTAAATAGTACATCTGACAGTGTCAGTCTTGGAATTGAATTTGGCAAATCTACATCTCAGCATATAAATCTATAATATGCTATAATCATGCACCTACTCATGCACCTACTCAACACTCAAACAAATTAAACTACAGTAAAAGTGAAACATAGTAGACAATATGAAACCTTGCCATGTATTGTCCCTCTGTTAACTAAAACATTCATAGCATTACACTCACTAGCTCCACATCGTGCCGCAACAAAAAAAAACTAATAAATCACGTGAAAAACACGTGGTTTTCGGACACGTGTGAATACATGCGAACAAATCCTATGACCATTTTTACATAATAAAAAAAAAAATCTACCACAAAACAAATCACGTGACATTGCCACTAGTAGAGAGAATAATTTATTTCAGCTTTTATTTCTTTCATCACATTCCCAGTGGGTCAGAAGTTTACATACACTCAATTAGTATTTGGTAGCATTAAATTGTTTAACTTGGGTCAAACGTTTCGGGTAGCCTTCCACAAGCTCCCCACAATAAGTTGGGTGAATTTTGGCCAATTCCTCCTGACACAGCTGCTGTAACTGAGTCAGGTTTTGTAGGCCTCCTTGCTCGCACACGCTTTTTTGTTCTGCCAACAAATGTTCTATAGGTGTGAGGTCAGGGCTTTATGATGGCCACTCCAATACCTTGACTTTGTTATCCTTAAGCCATTTTACCACAACTTTGGAAGTATGCTTGTGGTCATTGTCCATTTGGAAGTCCCATTTGCGACCAAGCTTTAACTTCCTGACTGATGTCTTGAGATGATGCTTCAATATATCCACATAATTTTCCTGCCTCATGATGCCATCAATTTTGTGAAGTGCACCAGTCCCTCCTGCAGCAAAGCACCCCCACAACATGATGCTGCCACCCCCGTACTTCATGGTTGGGATGGTGTTCTTCGGCTTGTAAGCCTCCCCCTTTTTCCTTCAAACACAACTATGGTCATTATGGCCAAACAGTTCTATTTTGTTTCATCAGACCAGAGGACATTTCTCCAAAAAGTACGATCTTTGCAGTTGCAAATCGTAGTCTGGCTTTTTTATGGCTGTTTTGGAGCAATGGCTTCTTCCTTGCTGAGCAGCCTTTCAGGTTATGTCGATGTAGGACTCGCTTTACTGTGGATACAGATACTTTTGTACCTGTTCCTCCAGAATCTTCACAAGGTCCTTTGCTGTTGTTCTGGGATTGATTTGCACTTTTCGCACCAAAGTACGTTCATCTCTAGGGGACAGAACGCGTCTCCTTCCTGAGCGGTATGATGGCTGCGTGGTCCCATGGTGTTTATACTTGTGTACTGTTGTTTGTACAGATGAACGTGGTACCTTCAGGCATTTGGAAATTGCTCCCAAGGATGGACAAGACTTGTGGAGGTCTACCATTTTTTTCTGAGGTCTTGGCTGATTTCTTTTGATTTTCCCATGATGTCAAGGAAAAAGGCACTGAGTTTGAAGGTGGCCTTGAAATACATCCACAGGTATACCTCCAATTGACTCAAATTATGTAAATTAGCCTATCAGAAGCTTCTAAAGCCATGACATCATCTTCTGGAATTGTCCAAGCTGTTTAAAGGCACAGTTAACTTAGTGTATATAAACTAAGGACCCACTGGAATTGTGATACAGTGAATTATAAGTGAAATAATCTGTCAGTAAACAATTGTTGGAAAAGTTCCTTGTGTCATGCGCAAAGTAGATGTCCTAACCGGCTTGCCAAAACTATAGTTTATTAACAAGAAATTTGTGGAGTGGTTGAAAAACGAGTTTTAAAACTTCTTAAGGCTAGGCGTCCTGCTAGCGGGACAACTTCCGATGAAACTGGAGGGCGTGCAATTCAAATAAATAATCAGAAAAATTATGGATTTTAAACATTAGGTACATACAAGTGTCTTATATCGGTTGAAAGCTTCACTTCTTGTTAATCTAACTGCACTGTCCGATTTACAGTAGCCATTACATCGAAAGCGTGCCATGTGATTGTTTGAGAATGACGCTCCACATCAAAATATTTTTCTACCGACAAAGGTTTCATAAATTCACAAATAGTGATTAAATATTCACTTACTTTTTGAAAATCTTCCTCTGATTTGTCATCCAAAGTGTCCCAGCTATAACATGTAGTGTCATTTTGTTAGATATAATGCTTTTTTATATCCCAAAAAGTCTGTTCAGTTGGCGCCATCATTTTGAGTAATCCACTTGTTCAACATGCAGAGAAAGGAATCCAAAAATCTACCGCTAAACTTTGTTAAAACAAGTCAAAATACTTTTCTATTGACTCCTCAGATACCCTAAAATGTAATCAAACTATAATATTTCATACGGAAAGAAGTATGTTCAATGTGTCTCCTCTTCATCGCGCGTGCATACACGAATTTCCAAGACCGTGTCCCTGGAGTAAAAGTCATTATTCTTACTCGTTTTGGAAGAAACAAGCCTGAAACCTTGAACATTGAGTGCTGACACCCAGTGGACGCCATAGGAATTGCATACTGGGAGATAGATTTAATTATTTCCCTATACTTTCCATTGTAAGAGCATGGGCTCTCTGGTTTTTCTTTGGATTTTCTCCTACCATATCTATTGTGTTATAGTCTCCTACATTATTAAAACATTTCTACAAACTTCAAAGTGTCTTCTTTCCAATGGTACCAATTATATGCATATCCTAGCTTCAGGGCCTGAGCAACAGGCAGTTTACTTTGGGCACGTCAGTCAGGCGGAAATTGAGAAAAATAACCCTAGCCTGACTCCAACCTAAGTGTATGTAAACTTCCGACTTCAACTGTATGTGGTTTCACATTTCATGTGTGATATTTTACATTTCTCATGTGTGCTTCTGAGAACCCGGGTCTCCCACAGGAAAAGCCAATGTCTTGACCGTACAAACAAAAGGAACAACACAAATTCTGAAGTTGAAGGCGGGCCTACTTCTTCACGTGACCATGAAGAACCATGATCGACTCATGTCTACTACACTTTCACATGTGAATTTTTATATTTTTATGTCAACGAGGGCTGTCAAACGCTAAAAAAATGTAATTGACTTTATCGCAGGATCTGCGATTAATCACAATTAATCGCAAATTCATAATTTGGTCAAATTGAGCTGTAATTTAAGATTTCTTATACAAAAAGCATTACAAGAATATTGAGTAACACTCCGAATGGATGGCTCAGAAATAAGAAATGATTATTTTTAAAGTACCTTAATTACTATACTCGGGGAGGCTAAGTTACCTTCTTCCAGAATGGCATTACATACTGTAACATTGCTACTGCAACATGTTAACACCACCTTTTCACATGTGAGGAGAATAACGCTATTTCATCACTACATTTGAACTTGCAATTCCACATGTGAAAGTGAGATTTTCACGTGGAGTTTTCTTACATGTGAAACTGCAAATTAGATTTTCACATGTGATTTACTTTCACATGTGAACTTGCCTTTGAACATCTGATTTGAACATGTTAAACTGCAAATTTGACAAGCCTTAAGGGGCTTTCCATGGACAGTAGTCCCCAGAGTAGTGTGTCTTACCTGGGGCACACCCAGCCAGTCATCAGCCTGCTGCATGGCCTCTCTGGCGTTCTCCACAGGCTGGTTAGGGTCCCAGTCCTGCCAGTCAGAGCACAGACCTACAGGGAAAGAGAGAGGGAAACGACGGGAAAGAAGTAGAGGGAGGAAGGAGGGAGTGACAGGGGTTTTAGAGTGGATTAAGATGGCATCCTCTCAGGGTTAAGATGGCATCCTCTAACAATTACATAAGTGTCTTATCTGGTAACAGAAAGAACTAAGATTATCATCATTACTACACTTCTACTAATTACCACTAACACCCTACCACCCTGTGAGAACATGTATTTACCCATGCTGCTCTCCTCCAGTTTGTATAGATAGATGTTTAACTAGCCCTTGATTGAAGGGCTTCAATATCAAAACAACGAAAGTAACAGACGTCCTTTCAGTTTCCCTGTCGGACACAGGGCTAAAGCAAACAGGCTAAACACTAGAAATAGACTTACTAGAATTAGCATTCCCATTCAAGTCAATGGGTCTATGATGTGTGGACCGCAATGTAATTCTATTTCTATGTGCTTATTTTTTTTTTTTTTTAAGTACCTTTATTTAACTAGGCAAGTCAGTTAAGAACAAATTCTTATGTACAATGACGGCCTACACCGGCCAAACCCTGCCCTAACAGGGACGACGCTGGGCCCTATGGGACTCCCGATCACGGCCGGTCGTGATACAACCCGGGTCTGTAGTGACGCCTCTAGCACTGCGATGCAGTACCGTAAACCGCTGTGCCACTCAGGAGGCCATAAATGTGCCTTGTGCTGCTAATGCTTAATTATCTGTTAGCAATGCAGTGAGTTCACTGACTCAAAGAACCCAGAGCTCAACAAGAGTCTATTATGTCGTTATTACTGACACCGCGGAGCTGCTGGGTTACTGTAACATTCTTGTGACATTTAAACGTTTACATTACATTGATCTGGCGCTGGAATATTGTCAGGGATACACGAGAAATACTTTCTCAAACAAAGGAGGGGACGATTCTTGTTCTACCTGATTTCTCTAGCTGTACCAAAACTATAAATCTGTTAAGTATAAATACACTACCGTTCAAAAGTTTGGGGTCACTTAGAAATGTCCTTGTTTTTGAAAGAAAAGCACATTTTTTTCCATTAAAATAACATAAAATTGATCAGAAATACAGTGTAAACATTGTTAATGTTGCAAATGACTATTGTAGCTGGAAACGGCAGATTTTTTTATGGAATACCTAGGCGTACATAGGCCCATTATCAGCAACCATCACTCCTGTGTTCCATTGGTACATTGTGTTAGCTAATCCAAGTTTATAATTTTAAAAGAATAACTGATCATTAGAAAATCATTTTGCAATGATGTTAGCACAGCTGAAAACTGTTGTTCTGATTAAAGAAGCAGTAAAACTGGCCTTCTTTAGACTAGTTGAGTATCTGGAGCGTCAGCATTTGTGGGTTTGATTACAGGCTCAAAATGGCCAGAAACAAAGAACTTTCTTCTGAAACTTGTCAGTCTATTCTTGTTCTGAGAAATTAAGGCTATTCCATGCGAGAAATTTCCAAGAAACTGAAGATCTGGTACAACACTGTGTACTACTCCCTTCACAGAACAGCGCAAACGGGCTCTAACCAGAATAGAAAGAGGACTGGGGGGCCCCGGTGCACAACTGAGCAAGAGGACAGTACATTAGAGTGTCCAGTTTGTGAAACAGACATTTTTACATTTACATTTTAGTCATTTAGCAGACGCTCTTATCCAGAGCGACTTACAGTAGTGAATGCATAAATTTCAATTAATTTCATAATTAAAAAAATAAATAAAATCTATACTGGCCCCCCGTGGGAATTGAACCCACAACCTTGGTGTTGCAAACACCATTGCAAACACCATGCTCTACCAACTGAGCCACAGGGAGCCCAGACGCCTCACATGTCCTCAACTGGCAGCTTCATTAAATAGTACCCGCAAAACACCAGTCTCAACATCCAAATTGAAGAGGCGACTCCGGGATTTTGGCCTTCTAGGCAGAGTTGCAAAGAAAAAGCCATATCTCAGACTAGCCAATAGAAATAAAAGATTAAGATGGGTAAAATAACACAGACACCGGACAGAGGAAGATTGGAAAAAAAGTGTTATGGACAGACAAATCTAAATTTGAGGTGTTCGGATCACAAAGAAGAACATTCATGAGACGCAGAACATTTTTTAACATGCTAGAGACAATGTGATGGTCTGGGAGTGCTTTGGTGGTGCGAAAGTGGGAGATTTGTACAGGGTAAAAGGGATCTTGAAGAAGGAAGGCTATCACTCCATTTTGCAATGCCATGCTATACCCTGTGGACAGGAGCCAATTTCCTCCTACAACAGGACAATGACCCAAAGCACAGCTCCAAACTATGCAATAACTATTTAGGGAAGAAGCAGTCAGCTGGTGTTCTGTCTATAATGGAGTGGCCAGTACAGTCACCGGATCTCAACCCTAATGAGCTTTTTGTGGGAACAGCTTGACCGTATGGTACGTAAGAAGTGCCCATCAAGCCAATCCAACTTGTGGGAGTTGCTTCAGGAAGCATGGGGTGAAATCTCTTCAGATTACTTCAACAAATTGACAACTAGAATGCCAAAGGTCTCTGCAAGGCTGCAATTGCTGCAAATGGAGGATTCTTTGACAAAAGCAAAGTTTGAAAGACAATTATTTCAATTAAAAATCATTATTTTTAACCTTGTCAATGTCTTGACTATATTTCCTATTCATTTTGCAACTCATTTCATGTATGTTTTCATGGAAAACAAGGACATTTCTAAGTGACCCCAAACTTTTGAACGGTAGTGTACATTACAAACTAACTGTAAGGATTTGAGCAGGGCAGGATTTGTCAACTTCCTAAATGATATTGCCTTCCCTGTAGCTCAGTTGGTAGAGCATGGTGTTTGCAACACCAGGGTTGTGGGTTTGATTCCCACGGGGGGCCAGCACAGAATTTTTTTTTTTTTTAAATGTATGAAATTGTATGAAATGTATGCATTCACTACTGTAAGTCGCTCTGGATAAGAGCGTCTGCTAAATGATGTAAATGTAAATATTACATGTTCAGTAAGGAACCTGGGCCTTGTATGGTCTCAGCTGTAGCTTGTTAGGTGTTTGAAAGTCGCTGTGTCACGTCAGGCTTTCTGAGTCATGTAAACATTCAACCACAGTGTTCTAGACTCCTCTCTCTGTTCTATAACTCCAAAATTAGACTTTTTAAAGTTTCATGTCAGAGGGTCAGAAACTTCTGGTCAAATTGGAGGCATTTTCAAGTCAACGAGTCATCTCTGTGAATCTCCACTCCTGCTCCAATGCTTATCCACGTGCCATCAATCTCTAGCACAGAACGGCCTGCTTTTTAAAGCCATGCCAAGCATATAAGCACATCTTCCTTGACAGATGAAGAGGAATCGTGCCCAAATTTGGGGGTGTTGTGTGGGGAGGCTGAAGAGAGCTACTTCACTTAGTCTGGGACAGCTGGCAGGGACGTACTAGAGCTCTTTCTCTCTTTCTCTCCAAGATGTTAGATAGAATTTCTGTCTCTAGGGCCTCCTGAGTGGCGTGGTGGTCTAAGGGACTGCATCGCAGTTGCTAGCTGTGACACTAGAGATCCTGGTTCAAGTCCAGGGTCTGTCACAGCCGGCAGCGACCGGGAGACCAATGGGGCGGTGCACAATTGGCCCAGCGATGTCCGGGTTAGGTGAGAGTTTGGCTGGCAGGGATGTCCTTGTCACATTGCAACTCCTGTGTCGGGCCGGGCGCATACACGGTCGCCAGGTGTACGGTGTTTCCTCCGACACATTGATGTGGCTGGCTTCCAGGTTAAGCGGGCATTGTGTCAAGAAGCAAGCGGGTTGGTTGGGTTGTGTCCTGGAGGATGCATTGGCTCTCAACCTTTGCCTCTCCGAGTCTGTACGGGAGTTGCAGCGATGAGACAAGACTATGACTACCAATTGGATACCATGAAATTGGGGAGAAAAAGGTGTAAAAATTAATACAAAAAATTTAAGATTTTCTGTCTACCAAGATGTTATATACATTTCTGCCTCAAATTGAAATTGGTATCTTCAACATTGCGAGATGTTGGGATTTCTGCCTCGACCAGAAATTGATATCTTGAGCATTTGTGATGTTTTGTGTGTAATTGTGTTCTGATGAAGAGATGTTATCCTACCAGGAACTAAAGTTCCCATGGGACAGTGCTGTGTCTGTCAGGGAGGTGTGTCCTGAGGACATATACGGGCAACACGAAATCCACATGTACTAACCAGGGGCACATTTGTCTACCAGGGCTCCTAGGGCCTTGCCGTCCCTCCAGTCGCGGTGGAAGTTGTTGATGGGCAGCTCAGGCACCTTGTTCTGTATCCAGCCCAGCAGCCTCTGCTTGGGGGTCAGCTCCTTGGCCTCCTCATAATCCTCGTTCTCCCACATGGGCATGGAGATAGAGTAGTGCAAGATCAGAGTCCAGATCAGACCCAGGATCAACTTCAGGTTCCCGTCCACGATGGCCTTGGAGTCTGGAGGGGAGAGAAACACAGATCTAGTATCAGATTTTAGTTCCCATTTATCATGGCAAGAAGCAATGTTATGTGTATGGCTTTTCAGGCCTAATTGACTGTTTGGTATCTGATTCTATCTGAGTCTTTAGATAAACAAAATGGCCTTGTGATTACATCTACATTTTAGTCATTTAGCAGACGCTCTTATCCAGAGCGACTTACTATCACATCTATCAAGTCTGACCTGACTTCCACTCTCTCACCCCACCCCACCCCAGACACTCCTCTCCAACACAAGAGTGACTGAGTATCCCTGGTATTCCACATACAGACAATGAGGCATGGTTGGGCTCAACTGCTGAGGACATAGAGTATGTTGATATGGAATCCTTCCCTAAGTTAACAGCACTTGCATTTCATTTGCTTTGAAAGTACTTTGGAAAATAAGTTATCTTAGTGTGAGATAAATCCAGTAAGATGCACTAAGTAGTAGGACAATAAAGAGGCTGGTAATCATGCCAACAAACTTAACCAGTGAATTCTTAGATCAGTCATCTCTCTTCGTACCTCTTCAAAACTAACCAAACTCAGAGACTATATATAAACAAAACAATTGCATCATACTTTGATTAAGAGTAGACTGACTTAAATTATGTCAATTAGCCCATCAGAAGCTTCTAAAGCCATGACATAATTTTCTTCAATTTTACAAGCTGTTTAAAGACATAGTCAACTTAGTGTATGTAAACTCCTGACCCACTGGAATTGTGATACAGTGAATTATAAGTGAAATAATCTGTCTGTAAACCATTGTTGGGAAAATTACTTGTGTCATGCACAAAGTAGATGTCCTAACAGACTTGCCAGAACTATAGATTGTTAACAAGAAATTTGTGGAGTGGTTGAAAAACGAGTTTTAATGACTCCAACCTAAGTGTATGTAAACTTCCGACTTCAACTGTATATGTAAGGACCATTTTTTAACTTCATATTCATCATCTTCAGCACCAGCCCAACATCAACATATGTGAACATGTCAGGTTTCTATGTTTTGTAGTAAAAAATATAGAGGAAGATACATTTAGTATACAATACATGAATGACTGTGTATGTGTGCAATTCAGGGAGGGAATGGGCAAGACAAAAGATTGAAGTGCCTTTGAACGGGGTATGGTAGTAGGTGCCAGGCACATCGGTTTGTGTGAAGAACTGCAACGCTGCCTGGATTTTCAAGCTCAATAGTTTCCAATGTGTATCAAGAATGGTCCACCAACCAAAGGACATCCAGCCAACTTGACACTGAGGGAAGCATTGGAGTCAACATGGGCCAGCTGTAACAGCCGTCGTAGGAAGTGAACCAAAATGCAGCGGATACGTGAATGCTCATATTTATTTTATGACGAACATTACACAAAAACAACAAAACGAAAAAACGAACGACAGCTAGACAGTCTTGCAGGCTAAACATAACAATGCAAAAACAACCTCCCACAATACCCAAAACAAATACACCCCTATATATAGGACCTTCAATCAGAGGCAACGAGAAACAGCTGCCTCCAATTGAAGGCCCAATCCCAATTAACTAAACATAGAACTAAACACCCTAGATCAGACAGAAATACACAACATAGAACCTAACCAAAAACCCCGGACTAATCTAAACAAACACCCCTCTACAAAACACATATAATAACAAACCCCGAACCACATAAAACAAACACCCCCTGCCACGTCCTGACCAAACAATAATAACAAATAACCCCTTTACTGGTCAGGACGTGACAGTACCCCCCCCCCCTCACAAAAAAACAAATATATACAAAAATAAACCCCTCAAACTAAAGGGAGGGAAGGGGGGGTGGCTACCGTCACCGACGGTTCCCGTGCTACACCCCCCCTCCCCAATCCTCCTACTGTGGAGGTGGCTCAGGCTCTGGCCTTAGTCCCCCACCTAACCTGTCCACCCCCGCTGAATGCCTCTGGCTGAAGCGCATCGCTGTAGACCTCGGGCTGAAGCGCTTCGCTGTAGACCTCGGGCAGAAGAGCAACTCTGGAAGCTCCGGACTGTAGTGCGACTCTGGGAGCTCCAGACTGAAGGTCGACTCTGGGGGTTCCGGTCAGTAGGGCGACTCTGGGGGTTCCGGACAGTAGGGCGACTCGGGGGGTTCCGGACAGTAGGGCGACTCTGGGGGTTCCGGACAGTAGGGCGACTCTGGGGGTTCCGGACAGTAGGGCGACTCTGGGGGTTCCGGACAGTAGGGCGACTCTGGGGGTTCCGGACAGTAGGGCGACTCTGGGGGTTCCGGACAGTAGGGCGACTCTGGGGGTTCCGGACAGTAGGGCGACTCTGGGGGTTCCGGACAGTAGGGCGACTCTGGGGGTTCCGGACAGTAGGGCGACTCTGGGGGTTCCGGACAGTAGGGCGACTCTGGGGGTTCCGGACAGTAGGGCGACTCTGGGGGTTCCGGACAGTAGGGCGATTCTGGGAGCTCCAGACTGTAGGGCGACTCTGGGAGCTCCAGACTGTAGGGCGACTCTGGGAGCTCCAGACTGTAGGGCGACTCTGGGAGCTCCAGACTGTAGGGCGACTCTGGGAGCTCCAGACTGTAGGGCGACTCTGGGAGCTCCAGACTGTAGGGCGACTCTGGCTGCGCCGATTCCGGACTGTAGGCCGTCTCACTCGGTTCCGGACTGTAGGCCGTCTCACTCGGTTCCGGATTGTGGGCCGTCTCACTCGGTTCCGGACTGTGGGCCGTCTCACTCGGTTTCGGACTGTGGGCCGTCTCACTCGGTTCCGGACTGTGGGCCGTCTCACTCGGTTCCGGACTGTGGGCCGTCTCACTCGGTACCGGACTGTGGGCCGTCTCACTCGGTACCGGACTGTGGGCCGTCTCACTCGGTACCGGACTGTGGGCCATCTCTAGACGGGGCACTGTCGCCGGACGCTCTGGACGGGGCACTGTTGCCGGAAGCTCTGGACTGGGCACTGTTGCCGGAAGCTTGGGACTGGACTGACACACTGGAAGCCTGATGTGTGGGGCTGGTAATGGAGGTACCAGACTGGAGACACGCACCACATGGCTAGTGCGAGGAGCAGGAACAGGACGAGTTGGACTGGGCTGACGCACTGGAAGCCTGGTGCGTGGTGCTGGCAGTGGAGGTACCAGACTGGAGACACGCACCCCAAGGCTAGTGCGAGGAGCAGGAACAGGACGAGTTGGACTGGGCTGACGCACTGGAAGCCTGGTGCATGGTGCTGGCTTTGGATGTGCCAGACTGGAAACACGCACCTCAGGGCTAGTGCGAGGAGCGGGAACAGGATACACTGGGCCGTAAAGGCGCACTGGCGGACTCGAGCACAGTACTGGCACCACCCTTACTGGCTAGATGCCCGCTTCCTCCTGGCAAATGCGGGGCGCTGGCACCTCGCACACCGACTTGTGAATGCTCGGCCTCGACGCCGTGCGTATCACCCCATAGCATGGGACCTGACCAATAACAGGCTGCTTCCGATAAGCACGGGGAGTTGGCTTGGGGCTTAACCCTGGCCCCCCCAAACTTCCCATGCGCCCCCCCCCCCTCTCAAAAAATTTATTGGGGCTGCCTCTCAGGCTTAAATGCCAACCGTGTGTATAGAGCCTCATACCGGCGCCGCTCCGCCTTGGCTGCCTCTATCTCCTCCGGTGGGTGACGATATTCCCCAGCCTGGTGCCACGGTCCAGCCCCGTCCAGGATCTCCTCCCATGTCCAAGTTTCCGTATAGTCCACATAATTCCTTTGTAGCTCCTTCCCCCGCTGCTTGGTCTGTTATTGGTGGGAGGTTCTGTAACGGCCGTTGTAGGAAGTGGACCAAAATGCAGCGAGTACGTGAATGCTCATATTTATTTTATGACGAACATTACACAAAAACAACAAAACGAAAAAACGAACGACAGCTAGACAGTCTTGCAGGCTAAACATAACAATGCAAAAACAACCTCCCACAATACCCAAAACAAATACACCCCTATATATAGGACCTTCAATCAGAGGCAATGAGAAACAGCTGCCTCCAATTGAAGGCCCAATCCCAATTAACTAAACATAGAACTAAACACCCTAGATCAGACATAGAAATACACAACATAGAACCTAACCAAAAACCCCGGACTAATCTAAACAAACACCCCTCAACAAAACACATATAACAACAAACCCCGAACCACATAAAACAAACACCCCCTGCCACGTCCTGACCAAACAATAATAACAAATAACCCCTTTACTGGTCAGGACGTGACACCAGCATCCCTGCGGAATGCTTTCGACACCTTGTACTGTCCCACCCCCGATGAATTGAGGCTGTTCTGAGTGCAACTGAATATTAGGAAGGTGTTCCTAATGTTTGGTATACTCAGTGTAAATGTTTCCAATTACATAATCAACCAATTAGTAGACAATTATTAGGCAATAGCAAGTGAAGAGGCTGGTCATGTGAGTTGTTTATTTCTGAGTCTATTATTGTTTATTCTTCTCTGCTTAATGGCTGTTTGATAAGGCCCATTAGACTGACTGGCATAAGCAGGTGGTGTGGTGTGGTAAGAGGGTTGTATGGCTTGATGTGGTTTTAATACTGCCATCTCAGGTTTTTTGGACATCTGTGTGCCATGTGGTCAAACAGCCACCTATCAAAAAGTGTGTGCCAGTGACACGTACTCAGTATCACGTACTCAGTTGCTGTGACAACACAGAAAAGTTATTTCATGGTTTGTTTTCACTGTTCACTTGGTGTTGCTGCATCAAGTCTCAAGAGGCAGGCGTCAGGAGAGGAATGACAGCGCTGCCGTTATCGTGTCCCGTTTCTGTCAGACTGACAAGGTCGCAAGTATAAACACCTTCTCCGCCTGCCACTCCCCAACACACACACTTTGAGGTGGGCATTGTGTGAATGACCCCTAACTTCTTTGCTGACACTATACTGCAGGACGTTGGGACATTCCAGAGGCATGAGGTCCATCGCTCTCCATAGAGAGTACCCCCGGGCATCACGACACACACGCCGTGCCCTTCACAACCACCCGCTCAAAGCAGCGGTCACACTAGGAATTTCATCGCGCCGTGTGGGGAGAGAAATCAGTCACCAGTGTCATGGGTTTAATATCCCATCTACTTAGTGAAATGTGAGTCTGGAAAACGCTAGCTAGACTTCTCATAGTACTAACCCTTATCATATCATAAGATGGTTATGTAAACATAGTGTACAGTAGACAAAATTAAAGAAATAACTAGCCAAGGTGCTTAAAGAGCACTTTTCATGTCTCATTTGTTGGGTGTCTCTTCAGCAGTCAACTACAGTTAAGGGCATATTTCCTTCTAAACAAAAACCCTCTGTCTGTGTCTTTGTGACACATCAATATTGAAATGACTCAATATGTCAAAATGAAGAGTTTCTTTCCGAAACGCTATATCCACCAATTTTTTTCACATTTGTTTTCATCAGAAATTATTACTTATGGGTACATTTATGTGTGTGTAAAATATTGCTGTTCTCAGATATTTAATTCATAGATTCTAGATGTGTATGAACATTCCTTTTTTTTTGCTAAATGCTATAAAGTGCATTCGGAAAGTTTTCAGAACCCTTCCCTTTTTCCACATTTTGTTACGTTACAGCCTAATTCTAAAATGGAAATATAGAAAAAAGGGAAGGGTTATCCTCATCCTCATCCTCATCAATTTACACACAATACCCCATTCTGACAAAGCGAGAACAGGTTTTTGGAAATTGTTGTAAATGTTTATATATATATATATATATATATATATATATATAAAAACAGAAACACCTTATTTACATAAGTATTTAGACCCTTTACTATTAGACTCGAAATTGATCTCAGGTGCATCCTGTTCCCATTGACCATCCTTGAGATGTTTCTACAACTTGATTGGAGTGCCATGGACAACCACATGATTTTTAGCAACATTGATTGGACAAAATTATTTTTGGTATCTTTAAGTTTGTTTTCAGTGTATTAAACTAAGCATTTATAGTCTTGTTGATTTGATGATGTTTAAGTGTAAATGGTGCTGGAATAGCGGCGGCAGTGCTCCTGTTGTCTTTGTGCTGACTTGTGGGTAACTCTGTGGTTCTAAATCTTGCTTGACCATACTGCAGGTGATATAACTGTTTGTTATGTGCAATATTTGTTTCATGGACTTTGCTCTCCAGTTTTGTGATGAAACAAACGTATGTGTTGTTGAATTTATTCTGCCAATGTGTGACTTGTCTTTTTGTTGTCTAGGCCTTATTGTATATCACGTTGGCGTATGAACGAATGGGTTATAGAGCAAACAACACAATTATCACAACCTAATATGGCTTTTTTACTGGCTTAGCTTGGCTTCATCAGTGATTTTACCAACGCACCTCTACTGCAAACTGGATTTACAGAGGGGCCATAATACTGCAGTGTGGATGGATGTTTAGTCACTCAGCTGAATGATTCAAATTGGTCTCTCAATAATATGTGGTCGACAATCTAAGATCCACTAATGTGTAAAGACATATTATTACTCTACTGTGTATTATGTAAAGTACAAATATTTTGTGAAATGACACTGACAGTCTATAATGAATGTATTATCCATTGATTAATTAATAATTGATGAATTCATTTCTGTATAGTCTATATTGTAACCTAAAGAAAATAGATTTATGAATCAGTAAAAAAGCTATTATTTTGATATATTTTGTTAAAATAAATAGAGGCACATGTATTGTTCTGTTCTGTTATTCCCTCTGTCCCGATTATGCACTGGAGTTTGATTGAACTCCCTCTCCTTCTCTCTCTCTCTCCCCCTCTCTCTCAAAGATGAATAACAATAAATAAAGAATTGCCCCAAAAGCTTAATTATCACTTACCAATAGACACCAACTTGATGTGTTCCCTGTCCAAGAATTCAAGAGCCACAGACACATTTTCCAGTTTCATCTGTCTGAAGTTGGGTCTATTGTGGTGCTTTCTGTACATCTTCTTCTGACTCAGAACTTCCAGGAGCCCGATCAGCTTTAAACCGTCGCCAAAATCCTTCTGCAAGTCAGTGATGCTCCTGTTGATGCACTTGAGGTGCTCATTGCACCACCTGGTAAAAGTGTTCTGTTGTATTTTCTTCCATGGCGCATCCTCAGCAAGGTCCTTCTCTGTAGCCGGCATCTCGTCTTCCTCGTCCCCTTCAGAGTTGTCAGTGCCCTGGTAGTACTGTGGTGGATGGCTGTTGTCGTAGTAATGTGCATTATTGCTTGACATGCTGCCGGTTTCCATGTGTGGCTTTTTATACCGAAAGATAGACCGATGTGTGAAATTATCTGCAAAAGAGTTTAACGTGTCGATGCCAAGCGTGCGCACTATTCGCTGTGGTAAAAGTTCAAAACTTGGAGAGATGAGTTTTAAAAAATGTTCCCCGAAGACTTTTCGGATGTGAAGAAGCCACTTCTTGTTAGGTAGGACAACGATGAAATAAATGGTCAGATTTACAGTCCGATTTACAGCCGGTAAACTGGTTCTAAATTGGCAGTGGCTTGACAGATGTAGACTCTGCTTCTTAATAGATAGGCTTAGAGAATAATGTCACTTTTTGAGAAATGATGCTTCAGTTCAGTCCGTTCTATAGCTGGTGAGTAGTAAAGCAACAGTTTCACGCACAGTAGTTCCTTGAGTTCTGTATGAAAGTCAGTTAAACTTGATTGGTGTGAGGTGTGCAAGAGTGGAGTATATAAAGGGACCATCAGACTACGACACACCCGTCGTAGACCACTATGTCATAACTACAGTCATAGACTATTTTCTATATGTGGATAACGGGAGGAGTCAGGATTGGCCGTAAGGTATGATATGGCAGTGATTCATTCACTGTGGGTCAGGTCCTGTGCATGCAGCGCAACAGTTGTGACAGTGCGCTCTATTTTTAGACACTCCAATTTGGGTTGTGGTGCCTTGGCCTTCTCGAGAGTGGTTAAACAATTGATCCAAGAGAAGAAAATGATGTATCCTAAAATCAAGTGGGCCTCATTATGTGGCTTAGTTGCGGCTTATATTTGGTATTTTATGGTTATTTTGTACTTTTGCCCCTTTGCTAAATCCTTGTAATAGCCTAATCTTTCAATTGATAGGCTATATTATTTTCTCAAAGAGAGAGATTTAGGAAGGCCTCATAAAACATGAGGTCCCATAGCCTATTGCTAGTGGTTCATTGAGCTACAAAGCCAATGCATTATGTACATTTGAAGTCGGAAGTTTACATACACTTAGGTTGGAGTCATTTAAACTCGTTTTTCAAACACTCCACAAATTTCTTGTTAACAAACTATAGGTTTGGCAAGTTGGTTAGGACATCTACTTTGTGCATGACACAAGTACTTTTTACAACAATTGTTTACAGACAGATTATTTCACTTATAATTCACTGTATCACAATTCCAGTGGGTCAGAAGTTTACATGAACTAAGTTGACTGTGCCTTCAAACAGCTTGGAAAATTCCAGAAAATAATGTCATGGCTATAGAAGCTTCTGATAGGCTAATTGACATAATTTGAGTCAATTGGAGGTGTACCTGTGGATGTATTTCAGGCCGACCTTCAAACTCAGTGCCTCTTTGCTTGAAATCATAGGAAAATCAAAAGAAATCAGCCAACTTTGCAAAATTAATAAAAAATACGGCCGCTTCTGTAGCAACATGACCAAAAGAACTAAGAACTAGATTTTTTATCCAGACTATATCGTCTGGTGGAAGAATTAAATTGCATGAATTTACTTATCAACATAGAGTTTTTAATAAAAATATGTAATACATTGTTATTTTAATATGTGGGAAAAAGTTTTTTAAAAGCTATAAGGCACGCTGGGTTGACTGATCCTCCGCTATCGCATCAGGACGAACAACGCCATTTACCTGTGACTGTATTCAGGATACAGCACTGCCTCACGTGCCTTATTGCTTAAATAATGCACACTCTAGAAGGCCCTTCAAGCCAATCAGAAACGAGTATTCAACAATGCCATGGTATAATAAGGCCAGAGGAGGTGTGGTATATGGCCAATATATAACGGCTAATGGCTGTTCTTACGTACGATGCAATGCAGAGTGCCTGGATACAGCCCTTATATATTGGCTATGTACAACAAACCTCTTAGGTGCCTTATTGCTATTATAAACTGGTTACCAATGTAATAAGACTAGTAAATAGTATTTTTTCTCATACCCATGGTATATGGTATGATATACCTTGGCTTTCAGTCAATCAGCAGTTAGGGCTCAAACCACCTGCTCTATAATTCATCCACAGAGTATGATATACAATAACAATAAGAAAAATCTAAATACCCAGGTTTCGCTTTAAAAAAAGAGAAGAGGTATTTTGACCTAAGAGAGAATAAACGAGACGGCATCGGTCAAAATTGTGATTTATGACCCTATGCGTCTGATTTATGACCCTATGTCCGGCTGGTTCGTACATGCCCAAATAAGGGCATCCGGTCTGGACATCCTGGCGGGAAGGTGTCACGTGGTTAGGGTGATATATTTTTATCCTGTTCTGTCACGTGTTAGAGTGTGTGTTATATCTATATTGCATCTCTTTGAAGTTGTCATGATGATTGATGTGTAGGGCCCTCATTGAACTGGGGGGGTTGTGTTTGAACATTTCAAAGAGGATGACCCCACACCCCCTATTTTATTGCTCTTAGGGTTGTTGTCTATGAATTAGGAATGTCCGGGGGGTTATGTGTTGGAGGCAGACGTCTTATAAATACGCCCCAGACACACATGCGGCCCCAGAACACTAAACAAGATTTTAAAAATAAAAACCCTGAACATTAAACAGAAAATTATGACTCCTAGGCCAATTCTCGGGGTACTATGCGTCTCTTGTCGCGAACCCAATGATTAAAGCATCGAGGATCTTTGGGGTGAGGCCCCAGAATGTTTTAAAGAGTTTTTGGATACTAGTGATGGCCATATGACATATATGTTCAAACCTGAGGATTCAACGGTGAAGATTTTCACAGACAGCGGACCCAGACCCCTTTATCATGCAAAAGCCGGGAGTTTTTCTCCTGCACTGCGTATGAGAGAATGGCTTAAGATACGGCTAGCGCTCTGTCAAATTGAACAGGCCCTGAGTGGTACAGCCGTGCCAGGTTATGCTATGGAAGAGCTTGTGGAGGGTCGCTATGATTTACAAGCCATCAGGATCTCTTCAATGGCTTATAGCCCCGACTCCAAAGTGACAATTTTAGCATGTGAACAATTTGATAGTACAAATGCTACCAAGTCTGTAAATTCATATGTATTATCGAAAGCCTGCAAGGATGTGAATTTTTTTATGCCTGTGTTTAGCTTTAAATGGAGGGATTACCCTATATTCATAACCCTGATGAATAAGCTGGACAATCTTTTCAAAAATCGTGAACAATTACGTCGATGGCCGCTTCTATCCTTAAGACACAGGGGCGATAGTCTACAGGCCAGACGTAGGATCTATCCCTGGGGTGAAAACTTACCGAGTCTTGACGCTGGGGAGTTGGACACAGACGGCGGTTGGGGTTCAGTGACAACCCTATAGCCGGGCCCGTTATCCGTAAGAAAGGAACAGTAAAAATGTATTAATTATGCAAAGGTCTGTACTAAATATTATGAATTAAATAAATGGTTTTAAAGCTACCCCTTAACGAACGGGAATCTGTAATTTCTTCAAACTTTGTCTATACATAAAAAACATTAATGCGTGTTACAATATTACACAAGCTGTTTTTAAAAAGGTCTGTACTAAATATTATGAATTAAATAAAATGGTTTTAAAGCTGTATCTCACCTTTAAAGTTAGGGGCTATGCATTTTCGAGCCATCCCCAGGCAGCGCTTGAGAAAAAAGGAATTCCGGAAAGACGTGTGCGTGCGCAGGGGGGTGTGTGCGTGTGAGGGTGGGTAATTGTGTGTGTTTCAAAACAAAAAAGGGGGGGTGTGTCTCTGTATGGGGGGCTTTTGAAACCAGAAAAAGTGTGTGTGTGTACGTTTGTTCAGGACTGGCACGTGCGCAGGGGGGTGTGTGAGGGTGGGTAATTGTGTGTGTGTGTGTGGGTGTGTCTCTGCATGGGGGTGCTTTTGAAACCAGAAAAGGTGTGTGTAAGTTTGTTTCGGATTGCCGGCTTCTCTTCAATTGGTCTAGGCACTTTCCATTTTATTACCCCCCAAGCCCTTTCAAATACGTATTTATCTCACCTTCAAACGTGTGGGGGCTAAAAAGTGAAAAAGCCCAGGCATAAGACATCAGGTCTAGACGAACTCCTACTGTTTAAAACATATGTTATTTTCTAATCAGCGCATATACTAACGGTCCCCCACCCCGGGATATAAATTTACAACGGACACCCCAACGCGGTGCTATGAAGCATAAGTGCAATATCGGCAGACCGAATATGTCGAGACACCCGCCTGTGGTTTTGGGTCTCTAGACATTCGAGTACTTTATATGGCCCTTTTTTTGCATACAGGATGACGCCCGAAAAAACGGCACCCCCCAGCTCTGTAAACTCATGGCAGGATAGTGAAACTATCCAGACCGTAAGACATCCCGTAGCGCACCTCAAAAGACTCCGGGCCAGCAGACAGAAGAGTTATCAGGCCAACAGATAATCTCGGAATCGGTCCTAATGGAGCTTTCTGAAGGTGAGTTAGTGAAAATAATATATTAGATTTGGAGAGGTATTTTCAGGGACAATGATTTTAAGGTAATATGTCAAATGCCCGTATTCTCATATTTTAAAAATGTGTATATTTCGTATATATGTTAATATTATCTAACGTCTGTAGGCTCGCAATCCTTTACGCAGATGCTCCGTGGGCTAGATGATTTGGAACCGAATTTGTCAGAGAGGGATTCTCAGAATCAAACTGCGTGCAGCGCCGAAAGCAGCCAGTCTCCGTCACACTATTGTAGACGTAAGTTCAATAGTAAATAAAAAAAATCCCTAAGAAAATGTATACATTAAAAACAAAGTGTGAACCCTATATTAAAAGCTATTTTTTGTGTTTACAGCGGACAGACCCAAAAGAAGGATCACGGGTGCTTCGTGTACTCTGAACGAGGACATCGATGCTATTCTGCCTTTCTGTTCGAACGGGTTTACCCTAACACCACCCAGGAACCAAGCGACATATTTCCACCCCAAACAGGGCACAACATCGGCGCAAGTGCATTGCGAAGAATCTCCCAGGCCCAAAAAGTTACTTCTTCAAGAAACGGCCCTACACGGACATGGTATGAAGCCCTTATGTTATTAGTAATACAGAGTTTATTATAATTTATACATTTTTATGATTGAAAATGCTAAAACAATGACAAATAATGTTTTTACAGACTCCTCCCCGGCGTATAACGGCACAGAAGACCATACACACCGAGAACCCGCGGAGGATTTCGGAGCGCCTGACATTCACAATAAAACAAGGAAAACTGATGATTTCAACGTTTTAAATGACATTTCACAGGTAGACGACTGGCTATTCTGTAACGCAGCCAATCTTCTTGATTCCTCCAATTCTTATGTAGAAACACCCAAACCTGAAATAGACCAAGCGGAGTTTATCAAGGCCTTTTCAAAGGCTCTAAAATCCAGAAATGTCTTGCTACACCAACGAATGGTTGATTTACTCGAGCGGCAATACAGTCAGGATCTATCCTTCTGGCATAGAACAATGCCCCGGTTGTTAAAACGCAAATACCGGCGCTAAAACCAGTTACCGAAATGGACGTGCCTATAATTGAGACAGTTGAAAGCCTTTTGGCGAAAATACCCGCCGATCTACTAGCTTTAATTGAACGGATGAACGAGGGTGGGGTATCAGACATAATTCCGATAGACGAAAATCTATTTTCCCAAATTCCCGCCGACCTAATTGAAATAATTAAACATATGAACGAGTCAGGAACAACATATGAAAACCAATTATCTCAAATCCCGCCAGCCCTAGTTTTTTTAATAAACCAAATGAACGAGAGCCTGAGATTTTCTACATCTACCCCCCAAGCAGCCCGCTATTAATGCCCCTTTCAGAAGAGTCTGAAACGGAATATGATGTTTTTGAGGAATTGGAAATTTTCTAATAAATCAGGAGGGAGATGGTCTTGATAGAAGTGTCAGGGTTGTGTACAGAAATAAATTCAGAAATACAGAGATTAGACAGTTTTTCAATTTCACATGGGTGAATCAAAATCTCGATTATGCTGTTTTTTACGTGATGATTTTGGATACTCTGAACGAACTGTTAGAGAGGGCAAGAGATTATGGCGAACCTCGTGATGTCTTACAGTTGGAAATTTGTGGAGATAGCATTCAAAACTGTGTCTCTCTTATTTTACCCAATGGTGAAGAAGATCTTGAACAATTTATAGCCCTGCTGGAACGACTTGTTCAATCAAATTTATCCATCATAGCCGATAGGTCGCTGGAGCTTGTTGTGCAAATAATAAGGCATCCCCTGGGTGGTGGGGGGCAGAGAAGGAAGCTAGATAGCCTAATGCAATCAGAAATCATAAACAATAAAAGGGCATGCCTCATAAACGTTCACAATCACGGTAATAAGCTATGCTTTGCAATAGGCCTAGCACATTTACTAAACCCAGGATGTACGGATCTAGAGGCGTTGCAAAAGGCTAGAGAGCTTCAAAATGCTGTCGGTCTGGGTATACAGGATGCTGTCGCATTCTCTGACATAGTCAAATTTGAAAACTTTCTGAACATCAAGATTGTGGTTTTGTACCACAGTAGAGCTAATGCTTCTCTCTTGAAATTCCAAAACAACCCCCAACCTCATCCTCAGATCCTGTACTTTTATGTGCAAAACGACCATTACTATGCCATTACCAACATCGGAGCGTTTTTAGGCGCACCATATGTGTGTCCAGCCTGTCATACTGGCTACACCCGAAAGGGTGGCCACTCGTGCCGTTATAACTGTTCCGTATGTCTGGATGAAAAATGTCCGATGCAGCCCTTAAACCTGACACCCTGTGCCGATTGTCACAGGACATGCCGTTCGGCCTACTGTTACGAAAAACACAAAATTGAAACATGGCACCCCAAGGCCTGTAAATCTGTAAGCAGTTGTGATATTAACAGGAAATGTCCAAAATGTCAATGCAATTACAACCTTAAAATAGACAGCCCTAAACCTCATGTGTGTGGAATCATTCATTGCCCAATCTGTAAAGGGCCTTTGAAAAGCAGAGACTCTGAAGTTGTTCAAGAAGTGCCCCACGAGTGTTATATTCAGCCATTGGCTGAAGATGAACATTCAGAGAAATACGTTTTTTATGATTTTGAGACTAATCAACAATCAGGGGTTCATTTGCCTATTTTTGTATCTACCATGACTTTCAAGGGGGATAAGTGGTCAGCTGAGGGACCCAATTGTGCACTCCTCTTTCTAAAACACTTCAGAAAACCCCAGTACAGAAACTTTACGTTTATAGCGCACAATTCTAGAGCATATGATTCGTTACCTTCTTTTGAACCCTCTGATACAGCAAGGCGTTGCACCCAGTGTCAAAGCTCAAGGTAGTAAAATCTTGTGTTTTGTAGACCCCGCTTTCAACCAGAGATACATTGACAGTTTAAGCTTCTTACCCATGAGATTGTCTCAAATGCCTGAGGCCTTGGGTTTTGAGAACTCTGTGAAAGGTTGGTTTCCCCATTTTTTTACATCTGAGGAGAATTTACACTATATAGGATCTTATCCGAGACCTGAAATGTACGGTTGTGATCAAATGTCTCCCAAAGAGCGAGAGAGATTCATGACATGGTACGAGACAGTATGTCACAGCACTTTTGATTTCCACAAAGAGATGGAGTCATACTGTGACAACGACGTGGTTATCCTTCGCGAGGGGTGCCTCAGATTCAGAGCAGAGGTCATCAAAGATGCAGGCATTGACCCCTGGAGTTGTACAACTATTGCATCGGCATGCATGAAAACCTATCGTACACACTTTCTACCTCTAGCATCTATAGCTATCCCCTCGCCTGACAACTACCGACGCCAATTGAAGTCATACTCTAGTGGCTCCATTCAGTGGTTGGAGTACTTGGCCCAGGATAAAGACATTTTTATTCAACATGCTTTGAATAGGGGTGAGAAGGCGTTTGGGCCTTATCATGTAGATGGATACACACAGATTGACGGTGTTGAGGCCGTGTTTGAGTACAACGGTTGTTTCTTCCACGGGTGTAAATCTTGCTTTGAGCCACAGGCCCTGTGTGTCCTAACCCAAAAGACTTTTGGTGAAATGTACCTAGAGTTTCAAGACAAATGTGAATCTTTACAGGCTACTTATGGTTTGAAAGTGAATGTTATGTGGGAGCATGAGTGGACCTCACTCAAAAAGTCTGATCCTCATGTTCGAGCTTTCCTTTCCAGCTTTGACCCACCAGAACCCTTGGACCCACGACAGGCCCTGTATGGAGGCCGTACCAATGCTTTGACCTTGCGGTATGTAGCGCAACCAGACGAGACAATAGGTTATGTAGATTTTACATCTCTTTATCCTCATGTAATGAGTTCCTCATGCTATCCTATGGGGCATCCTGAAATTATTCACCGCGACTTTGACTTACCCCAAAACTATTTTGGTCTGATCAAAGCAACGGTCTACCCACCTAGGGGTTTGTTTATACCAGTGCTGCCTTACAAGGGACCTCAAGGAAAACTTTTCTTTCCCCTATGTCGCACCTGCAGTGAAAACAACAACCAGGAAAAGCCTTGTGATCACTCAGATCAGGAAAGAGCCCTTACAGCTGTCTGGGTTACACCTGAATTCACAAAGGCTCTAGAGAAGGGGTATCGTGTGAACAAAATCTTTGAAGTGTGGAACTTTTCCAGGAAATCAGACACTCTTTTTAAAGAGTACATCAAGACCTTCTTGAGATGCAAGCAGATGGCTTCAGGCTATCCTTCATCGGTCACAGATCAAGGGAGCAAAGACAAGTACATTCGAGACTATCATGACAGAGAAGGCATTCTTCTTGACCCTGACAGAATAGAGGTCAACAAGACCAAACGAAATGTGTCGAAATTGTACTTAAACTCGCTTTGGGGGAAGCTTTCGCAGAGATGCAATATGCTAACAACGTCGATCATTAAAGACCCCGAAGAATTTTTGGAATTTGTTTTTTCGGACCAATACGAAATTTCACACTTTTCATTCTTGAGTCAAGGCTTTGCCCTGGTGCAATGGAGACGTAACACAAAGTGGGTTCTACCCCCAGGTAATTTAAATGTGTTTCTTGCAGCATTTACCACGGCCTATGGCCGACTTGAATTGTACGCCCTCATGGAGCAGCTTCAGAGGAGGGTTCTTTACCACGACACAGACTCTGTGGTCTATGTAAGCAAACAGGGTGACTGGAGCCCCCCGCTTAGCAACTATCTGGGTGGTTTAACGAGTGAACTCAAAGATGGTGACCATATCACAGAATGGTCCTCCTGTGGGCCCAAAAGCTATGCTTTTAGGACTAAAGACAATCACGTGGTGTTGAAAGCCAAAGGCGTGACTCAAAACTACGAAAATGCCCCGCGTGTAAACTTGGAATCAATCACACGCTTGGTCGAGGGGTTCATAAACGATCGGAATAGTGACTTGGAGATTTTGAGCTCCTACAAAATAATTGTTAGGGATAAAAAGGGCTTCCATCTCAGGAATGCCCCACTTACTAAAAGATTCAGGGTAGTCTATGACAAGAGAATGCTTTTACCTAACGGGACCACACTGCCCTTTGGCTACTGACTTATGCTACAAGCCCCAGTGTGTCTTAAAGCTTAAGATATAATGGCTGCTGTAGAAGGTTTTGACCCCCGGTTGCAACTACCATTTTCGGCCTTAATCGCAGGCCCCTCCAACAGTGGTAAAACTTGTTTTGTAAAAAGTATTTTAGAGAATTCTGAACATGTGTTATCTCAGAAGCCTGACAATATTGTGTGGTGTTATTCATGTTATCAACCTATGTATGATGAATTGTTGAAGAAAATAAAAATCAAGTTTGTTGAAGGAATACCTGAATCCCTGTCTGATGATGAACTTTTACCTCCACATAAAAACAATCTGCTGGTTTTGGACGATATGCTATTTGCAGGTAGCGAACATCCTGAAATTGCACGAGCATTTACCCAATATACTCATCATAGAAACCTGTCTGTGCTTTACTTGGTGCAAAATGTGTTTCACCAAGGTAAAAACAGCCGTACCATCAGTTTGAACGCCAATTACATGGTTTTGTTCAAAAACCCTAGAGACAAACTACAAATTAACACTCTAGCTCAGCAGATGTACCCGGGAAGGAAATCCTACTTTATGGATAGCTATGAGGACGCTACCAAAGAGCCATTTTCTTATTTAATCGTGGATTTAAAAGCAAATACTCCAGAACACCTGAGGCTCCGAACAGGCCTGTTCCCGTGGGAGTGGCCGGCGGTGTACATTCCTAAAAAGTAACCGCTATGTCTCTGCGTTTAAAAAGAAACCTGCCCCTCTTGAGAAGCCTAGTTGGGGCTACAGCTAAAGAACGGAAGGCCATCTTGGATCACTGTTCTTCAGATCTCATATTATCCCTATGTGAGATTGCTTTGAATCTTCTCAAAGGGCGCATTCCACTCACCCTGACCCAATTAAAAAAATTAAAGAGACAAAAAACCGCGATCAGTCTTCGAAAGAAAAGACATAGCCTACAACAGTCTGGGGGTTTTCTTCTGCCGTTGCTAACTATAGCAGTACCCTTCATCACCAGCCTTATTGCTGCCAGGCGTGGGGGTTGAACACAGAGTGTGATGGCAAATAAAATGTACTTGGTGCCTCAACAAGAGTTGGATAGACTTAAAAAACAAATGCAGGGTCCTTAAAATATCAGACAAACAGCGAAAAATGATTTGGATACGGCCATGAAGGATGTTTTGAACCGAAAAGAATTGAACCCCTATGATAAGGTTAAAAAATACACAAACCTCTTGCAAAGGTATTTGACCTTGGTAAAACAAGGTGAGAGAGATACCAACCATTTAACGCTTTCCCTACCTGAACCTTTAAAAGATGACGCGCTTAGAGAGAGCCATCCCCCGGTAATGCCTGTACCTGCGATCTTACCGGCTGAAGATCATATGCCTGTTGAAGATAATGTTATGCATGACATGTTGACACATGTTCCGGCACGTAACAGGAAAAATGCTAGATACATTATGAACAAGCTAAAAGACTCAAAGGGGACCGCTACTTGGAATGACAAAGGAGAGTTTATCCTTCAGGGCGCTGTTGTCAAGGGTTCACATATGTTTGACTTGCTTAAAAGTACCACGGCAGCCCACAAGGTTGCTGATGACCAAAGACCACCAGGGTGGCCTCAGTTTCTTAAGGCCCTGGCAATCGTCAACATTCCCCTCTCGGGGGTACCTAACCATAAGCTTCGCCAACAGATTCAAGCTTTAAAACAAAACCCTTCACCGAGCTACAGCACCCCTAAAGATGTCCCAACAAACCCTCCCCCCTATGAAGGGGATGATGATGACTCATTTAGCCCCATGAACGCCTCCGGACCTTTTCCTAATCCCGATCTCTCGGGGTGGTTAGACTTTTGAAGGAATTTTGAATGAATTTTGAATGACTTTTGAACGACTATGATTAAATTCAATAAAGTTTATTAGAAAAAATAAGCAATTTAACATTTGTGGCATTCTTGAAACATTTGACGTGAGCATACGCCTTGATTACACGGTCTTAAAGGACACATATTTGAACACTTTTGATATTTTCTAACAAAACAATCTACCACGCTATCATTACTTCTTAAATCATCATTATAAAGAGACATAACATCTTCAAAAGAAACTCCACGGGCTCTTTGGCACAGGTAGAATACACAGTGTTGACCACATTTAGTGGAAAGGTTATCTTGCACTTGTTTGATGCTGTAGTAGATCTTTGATCCGTTTTTGGTCAAAAAATCTTTAATAGATTTGGGAAAATGTGAAAAACCAGGGGGAAAGCCGTAGGAATCAAAAAAAGTTGAGATTTTTCTTCCTCCTTCATCTTCTAGTGTCACAGCTAGCCAGTGTTCACCTGGCATGTGTTTAGGATGGGTATTGACAATAAACATGGCCGGCCGCTCAGGCCATTTCTCAATAGGTAATTCATCACAAGCCCACACTCCATAAATTTTTTTCCAATCAAGCGGGTCATGAGCCCTTCCAACTCTTGGGTATTCATGTCTTTGCTCAACAGTCCTTAATAATAATCCACAAAGACCTGTCTTCGGGCATTCACTTCCAAGATTGAATCAGAGCACGCATAAACAATCATGCTAACTGTACAGGCTAAAGGTGTACGGAAACGCATTTCCAGCCTGAGGTTGCCTTGGGACACCACAGACAGATTTCCTGAGGTGTCATCATCGGGGGATAAATTGAAAGCATACAATGTGTAACCCTCTGCAAAATCATTTCTGTCAATAGGTAAAGAGAGATCTTTTAGATGCCTCCCGGTAGCCAGGAATAGATTGTAAAATTCTCGCACAGATATGTTGTTATTAAATTGCGGTTGGAAAGCCTTAGCAGGGACCTGACGTCCGTCCTGACAGAGAGCTGCATACTCTGCATTGAAGTGTTGAAAATTAAATGGGTTTTTATGTAAGCTGCCCGTATTAGAGGCGTGATCAACCAAACCTATAACCACATAGTGGGGTAAAGGGCCTAGAAAAAGGTTTTCCTGACTGCAGATTCTACTGCCCACAGGTATGCTAAAGGTTTTCATGGTAATTCTTTGGAGAGGGTAAAGGGCATTTCCTTTCATCAAAGCCTGTGTGTGACCCAGACGAACTGCCGGAGATACAGACACTTTTTTAATAAAAAGCGTTGCCCCCAACACTTTTAAACTAAAGTCACCGTCTTGGGCAGACATCAGACAAAACTCATCCTTGGCCCTGGTTAATTTGAGTCTTAAATCAACCGAATTTAAGAGTAAACGTTCTTGAAAGAAAATGTCAGAGTGTATAGGCCCTAGCAGATGAAACTCTCGAGATTCGACACAGTAGCGAGCGCGTGCCTCCAGTCCTTTGTTTGCACCGGTGGAAGGGTCTATCGATTCCATAGAGACTCCTGCAGTATCCTTGCTAAACAGCCCGGCGCTGAATTGTGTCTTGAGAGTGTCTTCGGAGTAGTTGAGTAAACACTCCATGATGGCCCTATAGGGGTATGTGGCACTGCTTTGACTGATTAGACGTTCACCCAAAGTCACATCCACTTGGGAGAAGATGGTGGCCAAGGGGTAATTAATGAGACTCACTTTGGCATCGTTTGCAATATTAGTACCATCTCTTTTGGTCACTTTTAGACGTAAATGCACCAAGGTGTTGTTGAGGTCCAGATAGTTGTCACCGTGGCCTGGTATGAAAAATTCTATAGGACCGTTGTCGGTAATGGCCGAGAGTGGCGCTATCTCCACATAACAGGACCTGTCTATTGAATGTTGGGTTAAGGGGGCCGTGAAAAGATCGAGCTCTGTCTTTATAGCTTCAGAGGACATGCGGTGTAAAAGAGCCATGTTTCTTGGTTCTTTTAGAAAATACTTCCGAGTATTCTTTTTGTCGTTTTAGGTCCAGACCTCCTCACTTTACCACGTCTTTGACTTACTGAGTTTCTTTTAACGGTTAACCTCTGCTTTTTAGGGGCAGACCTGAGCCTTATACCTGGAGGTCTCTTTTTTGGTCTTCGAGACAACATCATAAGCCCCGAGCCTTCTTGATGCTCGGCATCTGGTGACGCCCTTCGGGTCATAGCATTGGCTACAACCTCACTTACTATATTTTTAGCCGCTGATTTTAAATGCGGTTTGGCTATGCTGAGGCCTCTCTTCATAAACGGTAAAACAATCCTAAAGAGGTTACGAAATATACCGCCTATCCCCGAACCGTACATGGTCGGGGATCCATGATAGCCGGGTAACCCATTACCCACTTGATCAACATAGTATGAGACGTAGCGGTTAGGGTCGAGATGGTGGTTTTGTTCCATAACCATTTTTATTTTATTTTGTATTATGTTTCTAAAAAAAACCTATATAAAATAATAATATATAATACTAATAAGACATTATATATGTAGAGAGGCTTTGGAGGGCCTAAAGTGGAGTTTTAAAATCGTTTTACCATAAGTAAATTCGATGTTTTCGTTCTGATCCGTTTTAAGCTCAACCAGAATGTTCTCAATATATTTCTTGCTTACAGGTACGTAGTGTGGCTTGTCGTAGATGACTGTGACTATCCCTCCATCCTTTCCCTCTATATGAACTGTTCTCAGGAGGGGCACACAACTGTCTCCTACCCTTTGATATGATATGATGTCGGTATACACAAATATGTTGTAAAACCCTGCATATATCCGCAGGGAATGGGGTTATTTTATCTTTCACATACGTCCATTTATTGGGAACCAGCCCCAACATGTAGGCTAAATTACCGGTGGTCTTTATACCCCTATCCGCAGTCCCTGAGATTTGTACACGTTTATGAATAGGGTTGTAGCTCAAGAGTATTTCCGTATTGTTCTGGGTTAGGAGTTCATTCAACTCTGAGACGATCCTGTCTACGGTTCTATAGAACCCTTTTTTAATCTTTATAAGTTTCGCAGGTTCCGATATCCTTTTGCAATAAAAATCCCGGTCCTTCTCTTTGATATTATACCAGCTGTGGGGGTATGTAATCTCGCTGAGACCTACTTCCCAGGCCTCGGATAACTCTATAGGCTTTGGAAAGTTGGTTGTATAATTAGAACTTTGATTCTTACTATATATGTGTGCAGACGCATTACTGGGGAGGGTCAGGTAGAAGCCGCTATGTTCCATGATGCACTCCCGTGTACACTCGAATGACGATGTATTTATCATGCCTGAGGGTTTAAGTTAACCCCCGTTGCCTCCACCACATCTTGCTCTAAAACCCAACTGTTAAACTTTTGGGGCCAGTTTTTCCAACGGACCAAGACCCATTTTTTGCCCCTTTCTCTCTTATGATCTAGAATTTCCTCCACGTGAAAGACTTTGTCTTTAACCACCTGTACCTTCTGTATACATGTTCATGTATTTAACCCTCTGTTTCCCCCATGTTTGTTGTGCGTGATTATTTCTATGTTCAGTTCGGTTCATGATGGCTGGTTTTTCCACGGGTGCTGTGTTCACCCGTGCGTAAAGTTTACCGTTGGTTATTGGTCAAGTGTATTTGTTTTACCTTGTACCTTTTTTTGAGTAAAGTAGTTGCTCACTCATTTTGCTCTCCTGCGCCTGACTTCATGCACCAGCTACACTCACCTTCTGTCACGATTCTCTAAAGCCGAACCCAGAAGCAGACCAGGACAAGGTGAGTTGAACGAAGATGAGTATTTATTTACAGACTCATGTGAAAGCAGAATAATCCAGGAGACGGAGCGGGCAGCGGAGGTGAGTTGGTGAGAGTAATAGGCAGATCCAATGTCACAGAAGCCACCGACGACCAGGCAGGGGTGGGGTGAATGTTCCGGGAGAATGACTGTAGACAGAGTAAATGGAGGTGAGTACACGGCAAGCAAAAAGTACAGAACAACAAAACTAACTCTAGTAAACTTGAGGCTGATACGCTGACACAACATACTGTTCATTGCAAACGATCCGGCAGGGAATGGATGTCAGTGCTTATGAAGAGAAGAGGTGATGATCAGGACCAGGTGTGCAGATAGCTGATGAGATGCAGGTGCGGGTAATCGAGAGATCTACCGCCTAGCTTCGTCGCCCGGCAACCAGACAGGGTGCGTTCAGGAACCTCAGGAAACAGACGCCAAGACAGAAAACAGGCAACTCGGGCAGGAAACAGACTCAGGAAGCGGGATTCATGACACCTTCTGACAAAGGTACAACTTCCTATTGAGAAAATAAGACGACTCAATGTCCTGTTTAGATTTACTGACATGAAAAGAAGCATTTACAAGCAATCTATCAAATGTATTTTATAAAGCCCCTTTTACATCAGCAGTTATCTCAAAGTGCTTATACAGATACCCAGCCTGAAACCCCAAAGAGCAAGCAATGCAGATGTGGAAGAAACCTAGAGAGGAACCGGGCTCTAAGGCGTGGCCAGCCATTTAGCCAGATTATTTTTCAAGTTGTTTAAACATTCATAGATGACCAGCAGTAATAAATAATAGAGGTTTATAGAGGGTGCAATAGTTCAGCACCTCAGGAGTAAATGCCAGTTGGCTCTTCATAGCTGAGCATTTAGAGGTTGAGACAGTAGGTCCGGTAGAGAGAGACAGGATCAAACAGCAGGCCTGGGACAAGGTAGTACCTCCGGTGAGCCTTGAGCAGGTCAGGGTTCCATAGCTGCAGACAGAAACAGCAGAGGCTGGATCAGCAGCACAACTAGGTGGACTGGAGACGGGGACAGCCAGGAGTCATCCGGCCAGGTAGTCCTGAGGCATGGTCTTAAAGCTCATGTCCTACATCCTTTATTTAACTTGAGTGTAGACAAAGCCCTAGAGGTTTGTAACTTCACATGATTTAGCCTACTTGTCAATCCAGATCTAAATATTGGATATACTTTTTACTGTACACTGTTGATAGTAATTTTTCCCACGCTAATCACTGAATGGCCTACTACAATGATGTGGTCAGGTTGAGACTTCTAAGTCATAATAACACAGAACACACACACGTCAGATTGCAAGGGCAAGTACAATGAGCAGTTGGGAAAATGAAGTCTGCTGTGTGGGTTGCCAGATATACACACCCAATCTTAATTGATTTGTTTTATTGTATTTATTATGGATCCCCATTAGCTGCTGCCAAGACAGCAGTTACTCTTCTTCGAGTCCAGCAAAATTAAGGCAGTTATACAATTTTAAAAACATTACGATACATTCACAACACATTAAGTGTGTGCCCTCAGGCCACTACTCTACTACCACATATCTACAACAACAAAATCCTTGTGTGTACAGTGCGTATGTTATCGTGTGTATGCATGTGTCTCTTCACAGTCCCCGCTGTCCCATAAGGTGTATTTTTATCTGTTTTGTAAATCAAATGTTACTGCTTGCATGAGTTTCTTAATGTGGAATAGAGTTCCATGTAGTCATGGCTCTATACTACCGTGCGCCTCCCATAGTCTGTTCTGTTTAGGTTAGTGTGTAGTCAAGGCTTTGTCATTAAAATTATATTGTGCCCATTTTTCAGATCTGCCAACCTGCTCAGTGGGTGACAGGTCTTTCCACCAAGCTGTTCCAGGCCTGGAGTGGCACGCTGGAACTTCCAGAGGCTTGTAGACCTGAAGCAGTGTGATGTGGTCCAGGTAATTATCAAACACACGTATACACACTCACTCAATCATTCTGTTTTGTTGTATAATTATTTTAACTTAAGAAAATTGTTCCTCTCTCTTTTAGATCTGACACCCCTATTAGCTCAACCAGTCTTCACAACTGCAGTTTGCCGCTGTATCTGCTACACCGGTCACGACAGGTGATACAGGTAATTATCACATGCATGTATACACACATGCACACTCTCCCTCGCTTGGGGCCCTATTCAATCACGTCCGTTTTAGCCGACATCCACATAGCGGTTGTTTTGGCGATGTCTGAGGTAGAACTGTGTTAGAGCTGTCAAATTCACAAGCGGTTCCTGGCATTATACCTAAAGCGGACATTGCCATTGGCTGCACGGAGTTGCATTAACAGAAATCTCATGCAGCCCTGTTTACAAGTTAGAACACTGGAATTTGAGATGTAATCTACACCTCGATTAGGCTGATAGAAATCCTCATTATTTAGTTGAATGATTTTGAATTTGAGTGGCATTAATTCTATATAACCTACACTTTCTCGTTCTGAACTTGTAACGTGAGTAGGACGGGTGTAGTTTTGTGACAATGATCAAGAGCTGCTGCTTTGATAGATCCAACAGTTACACCTCCGACATGGCCAAAACATCAGCTATGTGGTGTCCGCTATCACCGGTTAACACTTGATCTAATTGAATCTAGGCCTTACACTCATTGTCTATTTAGTTGAATAATTATTGTCAGTTAAGAAAATTGTGCCTCTCTTTTAGATATGCCACCCCCTACTGTGGTATTTAATTTACCGGCTGCACCAGTTCCTACTACACTGGCCGTGAAGGGAGACACTTGAGGATACCCAGATGGATACAGGTTATTCAGAAATATATTGGGTATGCTCACTCACACCAACATGTTGTTGAGTGGTATTCTTACTTTGTGCATCTCTCTTTCAGATCTGCCTTGCTCTCCACTACCTGACAGCCTCACCCAGAAGTGCATACACTGGGCCTATCAAGATTGACAAAGCAGAGATGGGTGGCTGACAAGGAAAAATAAAGCAACACATTATCCACAATTACAAGTTGTAATTACTTGTTTATTAAATGTTTGCTCCATTTTATTTTAGGATTGGCGATATCTACTCCTTCATATCCATTCTCAGTATCTACATAATTACTCTAAATATCTATCAAATCAAAGTGTGATTGATAATGTTGTAAAAGACTATGGCTTAATGTGAACAGTTTGAGGAAATTATGTGTGCTTTTTTTGTTGACGGGGGTGGCAGCATCATGTTGTGGGGGTGCTTTGCTGCAGGAGGGACTGGTGCACTTCACAAAATAGATGGCTTCATGAGGCAGGAAAATTACGTGGATTTATTGAAGCAACATCTCAAGACATCAGTCAGGAAGTTAAAGCTTGGTCGCAAATGGGTCTTCCAAATGGACAATGACCCCAAGCATACTTCCAAAGTTGTGGCAAAATGGCAAACTGTTGGGGCTAGGGGGCAGTATTTGCACGGATAAAAAACGATAAAAAACGTACCTGATTTAAACTGGTTACTACTCTTGCCCAGAAACGAGAATATGCATATAATTAGTAGATTTGGATAGAAAACACTCTAAAGTTTCTAAAACTGTTTGAATGGTGTCTGTGAGTATAACAGAACTCATATGGCAGGCCAAAACCTGAGAAGATTCCATACAGGAAGTGCACTGTCTGAAAATTTGTTGTCCTTCTGTTGCATCTCTATCAAAAATACAGCATCTGTGCTGTAACGTGACATTTTCTAAGGCTTCCATTGGCTCTCTAAAGCTGCCAGAAAGTGGAATGGGGTGTCTGCGGTATCTGGGCAAAGAACAGCAGCAGAGTTTGTAAGTGGTCAGCCTGGGGACAGTGAGACTGAGATGCGCGTTCACGAGACTACTCCATTTTTTTTCTTTCAGCCTTTGAATAAATACAACGTTGCCCGGTTGGAATATTATCGCTATTTTATGAGAAAAATCGCATAAAAATTGATTTTAAACAGCGTTTGACATGCTTCTAAGTACGGTAATGGAATATTTTGAATTTTTTTTGTCACGAAATGCGCGTTACCCTTCGGATAGTGACCTGAACGCACGAACAAAATGGAGGTATTTGGATGTAACTATGGATTATTTGGAACCAAAACTACATTTGTTGTTGAAGTACAAGTCCTGGGAGTGCATTCTGATGAAGAACAGCAAAGGTAATACAATTTTTCAAATAGTAATTCTGAGTTTAGTGAGCCCCAAACTTGGTGGGTGTCAAAATAGCTAGCCGTGATGCCGAGCTATGTACTCAGAATATTGCAAAATGTGCTTTCGCTGAAAAGCTATTTTAAAATCTGACATAGCGTTTGCATAAAGGAGTTCTGTGTCTATAATTCTTAAAATAATTGTTATGTTTTTTAGTAAATTAGTAATTTAGTAAATTCACCGGACGTTTTCGGTGGGTATGCTAGTTCTGAACATCACAAAATATGCATGTATTGTATAACATAATGTCCTAGGAGTGTCATCTGATGAAGATCAAAGGTTAGTGCTGCATTTAGCTGTGGTTTTGGTTTTTGTGACATATATGCTTGCTTTGAAAATGGCTGTGTGATTATTTTTGGCAGGGTACTCTCCTGACAATCTAATGTTTGCATTCGCTGTAAAGCCTTTTTGAAATCGGACAATGTGGTTAGATTAACGAGAGTCTTGTCTTTAAAATGGTGTAAAATAGTCATATGTTTGAGAATTTGAAGTTATAGCATTTTTGAGGTATTTGTATTTCGCGCCACGCGATTCCACTGGCTGTTGACTAGGGTGGGACGCAAACGTCCCACCTAGCCCATAGAAGTTAAGGACAACAAAGTCAAGGTATTGGAGTGGCCATCACAAATCCCTGACCTCAATCCTATTGAAAATTTGTGGGCAGAACTGAAAAAGTGTGTGCGAGCAAGGAGGCCTACAAACCTGACTCAGTTACAGCAGCTCTGTCAGGTGGAATGGGCCAAAATTCACTCAACTTATTGTGGGAAGCTGGTGGAAGGCTACCTGAAACGTTTGACCCAAGTTAAACAATTTAAAGGCAATGCTACCAAATACTAATTGAGTGTATGTAAACTTCTGACCCACTGGAAATGTGATGAAATAAATAAAAGCTGAAATAAATCATTCTCTCTACTATTATTCTGACATTTCACATTCTAAAAATAAAGTGGTGATCCTAACTGACCTAAGACAGGGAATTTGACCACTACAGCAGCAAGTTACACAAAAAGTTAGAGCCTATGGGATATTCATCTACTTTTCAGCAGGAAGCCTAGTGGTTAGTGCATTGGGCCAGTAACCGAAATGTTGCTGGATCGAATCCCTGAGCTGACAAGGTAGAAATCTGTCATTCTGCCCCTGAACAAGGCAGTTAACCCATTGTTCCCCAGTAGGCTGTCATTGTAATAAGAATGTGTTCTTAACTGACTTGTCTGGTTAAATAAATAAAACAATTCTGCAATTCATTTATATTCACTACAGACCTTACGGTACAGCTGTTTTTGTAACTGCATTACCATTTGCTTTTCTAATTTTCCAAACATCTACCGTTTTGACCATTAATGGAAGAAGTTAAAGAAAAAAGTTCAAAAGGTATGACATCTTTCCCTACTTCTCTGCTTGTCAAGTCAAAAATCGGATTTGAAATCGAGCCTACCAATCTGTAACTAGAGCTGTTTTCGTAGCCAATCACCTGTCTCTTTCTAGCTGCTGAAAATCATTTAAGAAGCAATTCAATTCATTACTTTCCAAATCACTACCGTTTTGACCACTAACCCAACAAGTTAGACAAAAATATTTTTTAATCTTCCCCTACTTCTCTGCTTGTCAAATCCGAGTATATTTTTTTAAATCGGGTCTACTATTCTCTAGGAAGAGAGCAATTTAAGTAACCCCTCGCCTGCTCTTTTCTAAAAACAGCTCTCTGTGTCCTTATTGAGATTCCAAAATGGAACCGTTGCTAGGATACTCACTGACACTGAGGGCCAAAATGATAAGAAGAGAGAAGACAGTGGCTACGTGAAATCATTTTTACCCAAATCAGCTAATAATTCCACTTTGCAAGTTAAATCCTTAACAGCTTCATCTACCTCTCTGCTACTGAAATCTGGCGTTTGGACAAAATGTTTTATTCGGATCAAAAAAGACAAAAAGGAATAGATGTGTCTTGGTTTTTATTTTATTTTTATTTTTTTCACCTTTATTTAACCAGGTAAGCTAGTTGAGAACAAGTTCTCATTTACAACTGCGACCTGGCCAAGATAAAGCAAAGCAGTGTGACAAACAACAACACAGAGTTACACATGGAATAAACAAGCGTACAGTCAATAACACAATAGAAAAAAAGAAAGTCTATATACAGTGTGTGCAAATGGATAATTGTCTAATTTTAATGCTGAGTACGAGGTCTTTCCCAATTCAGACATCAGTATCAACCTGTCTTTCAGTCAGAGGACTCCATGACCAAATCCTCTCTCCTGTCTTCCATCTGTTGAAAACAGAGGTAGAGATGATGAGTGACACATGTATTCGTGACACATGTATTCGTGACACAAGCGGTGGTGTTATCTTGTCCGTAAATTCAGTTTGTCTGCTTGTAAATTCTGTTTATTGAGTCAATTTCCTGTACATGCAAATGTATTTGGCGAATAAAGGTGATTCTGGTTCTGATATTACTAAACACTTGTGATGTCCTGTCTTATTAGTAATCACCTTTTGTCCCTTCTGAGGTCTTTGCCAGCACCAGTAGATCAGCTCCAGACCCATCTCATCACAGATACTGGTCATGAAGGAGCCTGACTTACAGATCCGACCCAGCTCCAATCACAGAGAAAGAGAGGGTGGGAGAGCGAGAAAGACTGTCACCATATAGTCATGGAAGCCAACATAAAATACACGGTTGAACATAGCCAACCAGAGATTATGATTCACAGCTAATTCACAAGGGACATGTAGCAGCATGGCACTGATTGGTTGGCATTACTCACCCTGGCCCAAGAGTAGTCCATTACGGCAACATGGATGGGGGGCACCTCCTTACAACATACAAGACACAAACACACACACAGCTCTGATTACATTATCAATGGTGGTTATGTCCTCCATTACTCTGAAACGGGACTGGTGTCTGGTCACTGCATCCTTATCTGATGATCATTATTTTTGCCCTAGAAAATACACAATAATGTTGTTTCTTGTTGGCATCTTTTTGGAGGTTAGCTGAAGCCCTAAAATGCTAGATAGCTAGTTGACTTGATTATTTAGCAGGGATCTTACAGTAGCTAGCCAGTTCGAGTTGAAATAATATTGAAAGCAAGCTAGCAACATGCATCAAACATATCAGGTTTGCTTGTATATAAGCTAGCTAGCTAATGTTATGGTTCTTCGAACAACTTATAGGTGTTCCCCCACAGTTTCAATTTGAAGAACCTCTAAAGGATACTCCAGGAATCTTTTATTTTTAGAGTGTACTTTTAGACTTTTACTCAAGTAGTATTTTACTGGGTGAATTTCACTTTTACTTGAGTGATTTTCTATTTAAGTATCTTTAATTTTACTCAAGTATGACAATTGGGTGCTTTTCCACCACTGCCAGGTTTTCTGAGCAATCTTTCGAATTATTAGGACATGTAAACATTTCCAGCTGTGTATTTCTGTGCATGTGCTAGCACCAGCAACACGAGCTTCCCTCTTTTACGCGAGTGAAGTGAGTTCGGAAAAACTGAAAGAATGCATCTTAGAAATAATGTTAAAATACAAACTTGATCAAAAAGGCTTCCCAAAAACAACATGGTCACTGAGGTAGAACGTTTATTTTGATTGCCGATTTTCTGCATTTATCAGTCCCATCATCAGGTAACCTGATATCAGATGTGTCCATGTAAATAGGAATATAATAAATCATTATTTTTGCAAAGCATGTAAACGTTTAAATCAAACTATTATATTCATCTGACAACTCACAATAATCATATTATTGTGTGCATGTAACCATCCTCAATGAAGTCAACTGCATTTGTAAGCAAAAGTCACAAGGGGGAGACATTGAGTTAGATTATACTCAGTCACATCCCTTTAAGGAGGATGCGGGCTATGAATCACAGGTGGCAGATGAGGTGTCCCCCACACAATCAGTTATCCTAAACCTCTCATGTCATTAGCCCCCATACAAACATTATAATGAGAGAAGGAAGTACAGCACATTCCATGTATAGTGTTGTTATTATAACTATTGGGATTCTGCCACGGCTATTGCTCTTTTCTAACCATTTTATCACGTGGGGCAGTGGGTTGTAGGCTTTCTAAATGTAATCTTTTACAATTACTAGTTACCTGCCATAAATTTGAATCAGTAACCTAACTTTTGGACTACCGAAACTCAGCAATGTAATCTTATTACTTTCTGCTTAAGAAGATGTAGAAGAATACAAAAACGATCCATCAAACGCATTTTATGTGTCATCATAGTGCTCTCTGAGTTGTGGTCAGACTCACTCAGGTGGAGCAAACTTAGACTTGCGCCTTTTTCCATACTGAATTGAATGTCATTGAGAAAACAGAAATGCATCATAATGTATTTTTTTCGCAAACATCCTTTCTGAATTTAAAAGTATTGCAAGATCTGTAATCTGATTACAGATCTGGTAACATAACTGCTGCTGGTAACATAACTGATTACATGGCTGCCAGTTGGAGACTTTTGCATTTTTTTAAACACCTGAAACAGTTTTTTCCTGCAATCTAGAGCCATATTCATTATGCTTAATTTTATGTAAAAAAATGGCAATTTTTCTGCATATGTAAGCATACCAGGTGAGCTGTTTGTATCCTCCTGAATTTTTTTTTTAAGAGACTAAATATGCTTCTTTGCATCTCTGCTAAAATCTGGGTAAAAGATTGAAAGGAATCTTATTCAGTACATTCAGTTATTGTTTGCTTTTATAAAGTCTACCAAATTTGCCAGTAGGCATGCCAGTCAGACAAGCTAGCTACACTAACTTGATTGATATCTTGAAATGAGGTTGAGAGATTGGGAACCTATCTGGGCTAGCTTAAACCAACTTCATTAATTTTGCTAGGTGGCTATTAATATTACAGAGAAACAGCAACAAGATTTTAAAATAAATACATTGAACTGGACAAATCTGAGGGGGCACGTGCCCCCTATGGGCAATGATTACAGTTAAAGTTTTTGTGTAATTCAATTACATGTAACTGATTACATGTGATTACATGTAATCAGTTACACCCCAACCCTGATCAAGTTATAGTGTTAGATGTTTACAGCAGCAACAGCCCTGTTAGAACACTGGAGCAACAATGCAATAAAGCCAACACTGACCACACAAGATGTGTAGCCTACATGATGTGTATGAGCCATTCTGGGATATCTTGTTTGGTGCCATTTTTCTGTTTATGTGATGTGACCGGGTTTCAGTGTGATGAAATAGAAACTAAGATGGACCCAAAATGATATCCTCACACTATATAAAAAGGCTACCGTTCTAGAGTAGAGTAGGGCTACTGGAGGGATTCCTCTGATGATGCACTTGGGCAATAGCACAGAATAGCCTATGCAGAGACACATTAACCGACCGTGGCGCGCACTATCGCATCCAAGAGCACAGCAATTACATTTGCTCTGCATGGACGTGACATTTAACACTGACAGGTCTGGTATGATTCATATGTAATCACGCAATGTCTACCGGGCACCCCTAAGCTATTTAAATACCGTGGACCTCCCCCATGTGCTCCATTGCTGCAGAAAAGCTGCATCCAGCCAGGGAAGAAGAGGCCAGCCGAAGACATTCCAACTCACTTCTCAGTTGCTGTTTCCACATCACTTTCACTAAACCTTCAAGGTGAGACATCAGATTTTGTGATCAAGCAATGGGATGGGTCATTCCTACTTTGCGTGCCTTTTGGACCTCATAACATTTGGGGAGGAAAGTACCTATTTCATTTTTGTGGGGTATTCTAGCACTTTTAGTGGTCAAGCTCAAGCAGTCCTTAGCTGTGGTATATTGGCCATATACCATGTCCCGTGGGGCTTATTGCTTAATTATACCAGGCATTGTTGAATACTTGTTTCTGATTGGTTTGAAGGGCATTCTATTTCCCTATAATGCACGCTATATCAGCATGGTAGAATTCAATGGCTATAGTTCATTCTTACATGTTCTATTCAGCTGCTTTTGAAAGCAAAAGTAAAATTGAAAACATTATTGGCATTGTTGAATTAGATTCTCATAATAGAAAGCTAAGACTGATGGTTTGGTTAGCTAAACTAGCGAATCTTTAAGGGGTAATCAACGAGAGGCTATGCAACTCCGTGGAAGGTTAGTTCCACTTCGCTAGAGCGTCGTGGAGCACACCTTCCACACCGTTCATTATTCTGCAGAGAACGCATAGCCTCTCGTTGATTATCCCTTAAATAATTATAGGCAGATTGTTCACACATGGACCATGATATATTTCCACCATGTTAGGGACATACACGTATATCTGAAAGTGTTAACACACATATATATCTAGATTTAGATTGTCCTTTATTCTATCACATTCTTTTGTTTTCTTCAAATAATTATGAAACAAAGATTAATGAGTAAAATGTGTGTTATTTTCAGAACCAGCGCTTTATTTGCACCCTATTTTTCAATATAAGATTCAATATCAATAGAATGTTTAGTTGACCCCTTCTATCTCTGCAGGTTACCACAAAAATATACATAACATTTTATGGTATTGTTCAATTATTATTTTTAAATACTGACCTAACAGGATGGAATGAAGCACAACAAGGTATTAAGCAAAAAAACATGGTGGAACAACCAATAATGAATACAAGATCCTAACAGGGTGGAAATTTGGAGCCTAAAATAGCTGAATGCTGTTGTAGCAGTGTCATCAATTCAATGTCATATTCTAAACAGGCCCTTTACCATCGTTCTCCCCGAACCAGGAAGTATAAATAGCGCCCATGTCATGACACCATTGCCTCTCCATAATAGTTTGTGGTCAGTTAGGCAGGGCAACCGGAGGCAGGAGCAGAAGGGTGCGGGAGAGAGATAGGCATTGCTATGGAGACCCAGTGTTGCTGGTCAAATAGCAGATAAAGATTTTATGCTGGGCTGCAGAGTGGGATGATATAACTAGCTGTTAGCAACCAATACATTTTGATATCATTTGAATATGATAAAAGGAAAGTAATTTAGTTAAAATGCCATATTACAAAAAAATTTGGGGAATGGGGATGGTAACTCCATATAGACAAGATAATAATGCTCATACTTTCATTTAAAAACTGTAATTTAATATTCACTTCATTGCGGCCTCTGAGCTGACAGAAACACTGGACATATAATAAATAATAATCATAACTGATTGGATTTATATAGCACCTTTCTACCAACTAAGGTGCTGAAAGTGCTTTACAAAATAAGGGGGAAACACCTCATCCACTAACAATGTGTGGATGCCAGAATCCTTACCACACATCAGCTAGCATGGTGGAGAGGTGAATGATATATACCAATTCATTAATTGTTTTGAGAGTCGACTCTTTGGCCTTCTATTCATTCTTGCTCTCTGCGATGATGTACTAGGGAAAACAAATGGAATCAGGATACAGTAGGTCTCTGACCCTGTCTCTCTCTCTCTCTCTCTCTCTCCCCCCTTTTGTCTTTGTCTCTCTGTCTTTCTATGGGTTTCTCTGGGTCTCTGGGTCTGTCTGTCTTTCAGATGACTACCAAGGAGAAGCTGATCACCCATGTGTTGGCTGGTGAGCCTGTTGGCTCCCGGAGCAAGGTGACAGTTGTTGGCGTCGGCATGGTTGGCATGGCCTCCGCAGTCAGCGTCCTGCTCAAGGTGAGACTGATAGAGGGGGTGGGGGGACCCCCTTACAAAAAAAGATTGCAGTTTTTAAACTGCAGTAAAAGTGCAGTAACTGTTGTCGACTGTGGTATTTTGGATGCAGTAATTGCAGAATAAGAGATTAGGGGAGTGGTGGAATGAAAGGGTGTAAGACTTTTAACCAGAGTGACAGGGGTATTAGGTGTTACAGTGTGAATTGTGGCAGCGGCGGCAGGGGGGGTAATAGGTAGTGGGAATGAGGGAGATCGAGGACAGAGGTAAGGGGTGTTTAGGTAAAGTGCATGAAAATGAATGAACATAAGAAGTTAGACAGACATGACTAGGACACAATGTTCAGAGTCGTGTTCATTTGGCACCAAACGGAAGAATTCGTACCTAAACAGAGAGGGACTACATGTACGTGTCCAATATGACATTGTTTTCTGTTGAAAAATGTAAATACAAAAAACAAATCTGTTGCATGCCCTAATGAACATGACCCAGGCATTACCTCCATTGTTCTAACTGGTAAGAGAGAAGATTAGAGAAAATAACACAGGAAACTGTTCAAGGGCTCCAAGATCTCTGGTCTAAAACCTAACCCCTCTGTATTCAGTCTGGCTTTGTCTTATACACCCCCAGCCAGAGAAAACAGGGTAAATGAGGTGAAGCTGATAAGTGAAGTACATTCTGTAAATGTTTGATGGATTCCAGTTCTCTCTACCTCAGGGAGTGTCAGAAACATTGAGAGCCGTTTTTATACTCTAGCCATGGATACACCTTGCATTAACATCCCACTGGGCACACACTGGTTGAATCAACATGAAAACTACATTGATTGGACTGTGCCCAGTGGGATGTAGTTGTCATCATCCGATCAAGATGACCCGATCACTATCTGATCGAGATTTGTTGCGTCTACACATGGTATTAAAATGTGTCTCTTATCTGCCCACTGCATCCATATTGTGACCAAAATCCCTGGTCCCTCCCTGTATGCAAATTAATGTAACCTGCCTTGGACCTCCCATTATGACACAAGCTGTATAAATCGACAAAAAAACAGCACACTAATTTTTGTCAATAATTTTACACTCTCATCATTAAAAATGTGTAGAAGTGGGAATAGATAAAAAATTCAAAGAATAATGCATGTAAAGCAAATACTATGACTTTATTAAGGAACAAAGTGTCAAACTAAAAGTAGCCATGCATACAGAAAGCAATGTGCCTTTACGCATCAGTTTGGACATATCCTACAGTTTAGGGGAGAGTGTGGTAAATAGAGAATTTTTTTTACATTCAGCATCACTCCGTCAAGGGAAATATAGTATTATTTCAAACAAATATATATACATATATTTCAGGATGTTGTGTATCCCTAGAAATAAATCAGAATTCATGTAAACATTACAGTTTTGAAAACATAATGGTCTTTTGGGACAACCTACTCCGGGTATGGGGTAAATAGGGTAAGTTAAGCTGCCTACACGTTTCTGTGCTGAATGAAATGTTACCACTAGCTTTTTAAAACCATGTCTACCTTTATTTCCTAAACACAATTCAAAACAATCACAATTGTTTTTGTATTTTAATCATTTTAAGCATATTTTAAAACAAGCTTAACACCTTACAAATACTTTGTACTTAAAGCTTAACATAGGCCATTATTGCAGTATTACTTTAGTGCCTTGTGCAAACAGGATGCATGTTTTGGAATATTTTTATTTTGTAAAGGCTTCCTTTTTTTCACATATTCAATGGGTCCTTTTTTTTTTACCTATCTACCAAAAGGTGCCCGAAAACCTCCATGGTCTTTGTGGTTGAATCTGTGTTTGAAATGAACTGCTCGACTGAGGAACCTAACAGATAATTGTATGTGTGGGGTACAGAGATGAGGTAGTAATTCAAAAATCATGTTAAACACTATAATTGCACACAGAGTGAGTCTTATTATGTGACTTGTTAAGCAGATTTTTCTCCTGAACTTATTTAGGCTTGCCATAACGAAGGGATTGAATACTTATTGACTCAAGACATTTGATTTTGTTATTCATTTGTCAAAACAATTTGACATTATGGGGTATTGTGGTTAGGTCAGTAGGCAAAAATCTTAATTTAATCCATTTCAAATTCAGGCTGTAACACAAAAAATTTTGAAAAAAGTAAAGAGGTACTATCTAAGAGATACTATCTAAAGGCATGGTACCACTTTATTATTTTCATATCTGATATAGCAACGGAATTAGACTATTCACATTACCAAAAAAGTTGATAAAGCGCGGAGCAGCTTTCCCTCAATATTGCCACAGCACTGTCCAGAATGAACAACGGACGGGTGTTGGGATGGTCACCCAATACTGCGTCCAGCTCTGACTAAAATGGATATCGGGCACTCCCGTTCCCACTCCTGCTATTGCAGTCTTTGGCCTTTCTGTACAATGTTTTCAAATATTCGATTTTGCGCTGGCATTGGACATGGAATGGGGGAACCCTTTTTCCCCATTCGGGACAATATCTTTTTATAAATAGGCCTCTTCATTTCTATGTGCATTATCTAATTTCAATTGGACTGTGCATCCGACCACAGTGCCAGTAGGCACTTCCCACAGGGCAAAAACTGGTTGAATCAAAGTTGTTTCCACGTCATTTCGACCCAAAAAAATCTCTGTGATGGCGTTGAATCGACAGGGGATACTGATTGGATTTGCAAAAGTAATCAACATAAGGGCGTCTCATCTTTTTTGGTCACCATGTCATTTGAACCTACAATAAATCCAATGACGTGGTGACATTTGTTGTTGATTTCATGTTTAATTCACATTAGTTGACAACTCAAGCAAATGTACACTGAACAAAAATATAAATGTAACATGCAACAATTTCAAAGATTTTACTACGTGACAGTTCATATAAGGAACTCAGTTAATTGAAATAAATTCATTCGGCCCTAATCTATGGATTTCACATGACTGGGAATACAGATATGCATCTTAAAAAATGGTAGGGGAATGGATCAGAAAACGAGTATCTGGTGTGAACACCATTTGCCTCATGCAACGTGACACATCTCCTTCACATAGAGTTGATCAGACTGTTGATTGTGGCCTGTAGAATGTTGTCCCACTCCTCCTCAATCGCTGTACAAAGTTGCTGGATATTGGCGGGAACACGCTGTCGTGCAAGTCGATCCAGTGCATCCCAAACATGCTCAATGGGTGACATGTCTGCCGAGTATGCAGGAACTGGTACATTTCCAGCTTCCAGGATTTGTGTACAGATCTTTGAGACATGGGGCCATGCATTATCAAGCTTGAGAGATGAGGAGATGGCGGCGGATGAACTGCACGACAATGGGCCTCAGGATCTTGCCACGCTATCGCTGAGCATTCAAATTGCTATTAATAAAATGCAATTGTGTTTATTGTCCATAGCTTATATCTGGCAATACCATAACCCCACCGCCACCATGGTGCACTCTGTTCACAACTTTGACATCAGCAAACCGCTCGCTCACGCATCTGCCATCGGCCCGGTTCAGTTGAAACCGGGATTAATCTGTGAAGAGCACACTTCTCCAGCGTGCCAGTGGCCATCGAAGGTGAGCATTTGCCCACTGAAGTCGAACTGCAGGCAGGTCAAGACCCTGGTGAGGACAATCTTCGGTTGTGCAAACCCACAGTTTCATCAGCTGTCCGGATGGCTGGTCTCAGACGATCCCGCAGGTGAAGAAGCCAGATGTGGAGATGCTGGGCTGGCGTCGTTACACATGGTCTGCGGTTTCGAGGCTGGTTGGACGTACTGTCAGATTCTCTAAAATGACCCTGAAGGCAGCTTATGGTAGAGAAATTAACATTTACTTATCTGGCAACAGCTCTGGTGGACATTCCTGCGGTCACCATGCCAATTGCACGCTCCTTCAGAACTTGAGACATCTCTGGCATGTGACAGAACTGCACATTTTAGAGTAACCTTTTATTGTCCCCAGCACAAGGTGCACCTCTGTAATGATCATGCTGTTTAATTAGCTTCTTGATATGCCACACCTGTCAGGTGGATGGATTATCTTGGCAAAGGAGAAATGCTCACTAACAGGAATGTAAAGAAATGTGTGAGAAATAAGCCTTTTGTGCTTATGAAACTTTCTGAGATCTTTTATTTCACTCATGAAACATGGGACCAACACTTTATATTTATATTTTTGTAAATCAAAACTAGACATTGAACTGACGTCTGCGCCCAGTGGGTTGATTTTTAATGAAGACCAACGTCTTAATTCTGGAGAAATTGTAGAGATATCCTTGTCCATATCTACTTTCCTCTGACACATTGGTGCGTCTGGCTTCCGGGTTCAGCGAGCATTGTGTCAAGAAGCAGTGCGGCTTGGCAGGGTCATGTTTTGGAGGACGCACGGCTCTCGACCTTCAACCTTCGTACGGGAGTTGTGGCGATGGGACAAGATTGTAACTTCCTTTTGGATATCACGAAATTGGGGAGAAAAAGGGGGTAAACAATTTTTAAAAAAGTGAAAAAAGACCTATAAAGTTACAAACAAGGCTCCTGACTATTGCGCCCCAAATGACACCTATTCCCTATTGTACTACCTTTGACCAGAACCCTATGGGCCATTTTTTGTTTCCTGACTGGCATAGGTTGTGTCCCAAAACATTAGGAACAACTACTCTTTCCATGACATACTGTAGATTGACCAGATGAATCCAGGTGAAAGCTATGATCTCTTATTGGTGTCACTTGTTAAATCCACTTCAATCAGTATAGATGAAGGGGAAGAGACAGGTTAAAGAAGGATTTTTAAGCCACTCAGATGGTGAATGGGCAAGATTAAAGATTTAAGTGCCTTTGAACGGGTTATGGTAGTAGGTGCTAGGCACACCGGTTTGAGTGTGTCAAGAACGGCAATGCTGCTGGGTTTTTCATGCTCAACAGTTTTTCCCATGTGTATCAAGAATGATCCACCGCACAAAGGACATCCAGCCAACTTGACACAACTGTAGGAAGCATTGGATTCAACATGGGCCAACATCCGCGTGGAATGCTTTTGTCACCTTGTAGAGTCCATGCTCCAACGAATTAAGGCTGTTCTGTGGGAAAAAGAGTGTGCAACTTGATATTCGGAATGTGTTCCTAATATTTTGGACACTCAATGTATTGTCATACACCCTGTGGGCCCTGGTCAACAGTAGTACACTATATAGGGAATAGAGTACCATTAGGGATGCAAACTAAGCCAGTGAGGAAACTTACAGGAAATAGACCTCTGCTGAGAGCTGTGCATGTCAAGTCTGCCGAGGTGATCTGAGTGGAGTGAGCCGGAGGTAACTGTTGGGCTGCCAGTGTGTTTTTTCCAGGGCTTGAGTTATAACCAATCAGTAGAAGCTTGTTTTATCCAGTTGTTCAATAGGCCTATTTGGCATGAGACTGGTGTCAATGAGACAATGGACTGGAGGGAAGTGGTTTTAGGCCTCTAAGTGTGAGATGGGCCTGGTCAGTTGTCAAAATAAAACACAGTGAAAATGCATTTTAGACATAACTACTTTTTATATAGGTTATATTGTTAAACACTACAAAGTGTACTACTGAATAATGATCATTCCACCATTAAATGCATTAGTAAAATGGAGCAGGGCTTAGTTTCCCTGGACACAAATAAACCATAGTCCGCGACTAAAAAGCAGTTTCAACGGTTAAATAACTTTTTATGCCAAGATTTTGCCCTAATTTGTGCCTGGGAAACCAGCCCCTTATGTACAGTATAGCCATATACTTTTCTATATGGAGTATATTCCTGAACCATAATATTCCTGGTTTGCATGTGTTGACCAGGACCTGTGCGATGAGCTGTGCCTGATTGACGTGATGGAAGATAAACTGAAGGGTGAGGTCATGGACCTGCAGCATGGCAGCCTCTTCTGCAAGACTCACAAGATCGTGGGCGACAAGGGTGAGTGAAGAGTCATACACTTATGCACACACACTGAAACACATACGCACAAACGAGTTGTGCACACACACACACACAAACATACACATGCACACACAAGTTGAGCAGACACACAAAGGCACACACACACAAAGGCACACACATACAAACACACACACACATACCACACACACATATTTGTTGCGGGGGTGCTTCGGAACACTAGGTTGCATTTGTGTGTGTTTAACATGCATCTTATTTCTCATTCAAGACTACAGTACGACTGCCCACTCCAAGGTGGTGGTGGTCACAGCCGGTGCTCGTCAGCAAGAGGGTGAGAGCCGTCTGAACCTGGTGCAGCGTAACGTCAACATCTTCAAATTCATAATTCCCCAGATCGTCAAGTACAGCCCCAACGCCATCCTGCTGGTCGTCTCCAATCCTGGTACGAGAGGAGAGAGGCATAAGAGAGAAGGAGAGAGAGAGAGAGAGAGAGAGATGTATGGATGGATGGATGGATGAGAGCGAGAAAGAGAGAGAGCAATAGAACAGGAAGGTAGACAGAAGGAGAGTACTCTAGATAGAAAAGTGAAAGTGAAGGTAATTCGGTTTAACATCGTCTAGTGACTTGATCATTACTCTAGCATTATAATAAGTCATTGATAGGTTTGAATAATTTTAGTCCTGGGCTGGAACAAAAGCCTGCTCATCCTGTAGCTTTCCATGATCAGGGTCAGGTTACATTACCATTAACAACTCCACGGTCCTATTGCTGACAACTCCTATAAAATGTGTCACCCCTTCACCCCTCCTCCCCTCTCTTTCGGTCCCCACTGTATGACCAATCTGCAAAGTCAATATATGCTATACAGTGAACATTTCTTCAAAGAAAAAATATAATTTAAGGTTAGGCATAATGTTAGTGGTATGGTTAAGGATAGGGTTTGTTTTGTTTTGTTAACTCAGATTGTGCTAATATTTGTCACCCCCCTTCTTCCCCAATCCACAGTTGACATCCTAACCTACGTGGCTTGGAAGCTGAGTGGTTTCCCCCGTCACCGCGTCATCGGTTCCGGCACCAACCTGGACTCTGGTCGTTTCCGCCACCTGATGGGCGAGAAGCTACACCTTCACCCATCCAGCTGTCACGGCTGGATCATTGGAGAACACGGAGACTCCAGCGGTATGTAGGCTATGGCTTCAAATACACTCCACACCGGAACCTGTCTGTCTGATTACAATATTGTGGAAGACCTTCACGTACATTGGTACTGTGTCTATGACAGACTGACTGGATGCCTGTCTCTTCTCTTTCTTCCAGTGCCCGTATGGAGCGGTGTGAATGTTGCCGGTGTTTCCCTGAAGGGCCTGAACCCAGACATGGGCACAGACGCAGACAAGGAGGACTGGAAGCACGTCCACAAGATGGTGGTCGACGGGTGAGTCTTATAAACACAATTCGCTATATATTCAACTTTATCTTTATTTATCTAGGGTCAGGTTAATCAGGGCTGACCCTTTTAAAAATGTTTGCAATGGGAAATGCGTTACTTAGTGGAGAAGTTCAGATAGTACTCCATTCATATAGTACTCACTCCTTTTCGTCTTGTTTTCTTCCGTTTCATGCCTAATGAACACAATGGTTTTATAAAAAAATAATATTTAACCAGGCAAGTCAGTAAAGAACAAATTCTTATTTACAATGACAGCCTACCCGGCCAATTGTGCACTGCCCTATGGGTCTCCCAATCACAGCCAGATGTGATTCAGCCTGGATTTGAACCAGGCATAACAGTGTCACCTCTTGCACTGAGATGCAGTGCCTTAGACCGCTGCGCCACTCGGGAGCCCTAATTGTTCGGTAAAGCAGAGCTCAAAGACTACTGTAGCACATGAATATACAGTCGTGGCCAAAAGTTTTGAGAATGACACAAATATTAATTTTCACAAAGTTTGCTGCTTCAGTATCTTTAGATATTTTTGTCAGATGTTACTATGGAATACTGAAGTATAATTACAAGCATTTCATAAGTGTTAAAGGCTTTTTTTGACAATTACATGAAGTTGATGCAAAGAGTAAATATTTGCAGTGTTGACCCTTCTTTTTCAAGATGCTGTCAATTAACTTCTGGGCCACATCCTGACTGATGGCAGCCCATTCTTGCATAATCAATGCTTGGAGTTTGTCAGAATGTGTGAGTTTTTGTTTGTACACCCGCCTCTTGAGGATTGACCACAAGTTCTCAATGGGATTAAGGTCTGGGGAGTTTCCTGGCCATGGACCCAAAATATCGATGTTTTGTTCCCCGAGCCACTTAGTTATCACTTTTGCCTCATGGAAGGGTGCTCCATCATGCTGGAAAAGGCATTGTTCGTCACCAAACTTTTCCTGGGTGGTTGGGAGAAGTTGCTCTCGGAGGATGTGTTGGTACCATTCTTTATTCATGGCTGTGTTCTTAGGCAAAATTGTGAGTGAGCCCCCTCCCTTGGCTGAGAAGCAACCCCACACATGAATGGTCTCAGGATGCTTTACTGTTGGCATGACACAGGACTGATGGTAGCGCTCACCTTTTCTTCTCTGGACAAGCTTTTTTCCGGATGCCCCAAACAATCGGAAAGGGGATTCATCAGAGAAAATGACTCTACCCCAGTCCTCAGCAGTCCAATCGCTGTACCTTTTGCAGAATATCAGTCTGTCCCTGATGTTTTTCCTGGAGAGAAGTGGCTTCTTTGCTGCCCTTCTTGACACCAGGCCATCTTCCAAAAGTCTTCACCTCACTGTGCATGCAGATGCACTCACACCTGCCTGCTGCCATTCCTGAGTAAGCTCTGTACTGGTGGTGCCCCGATCCCGCAGCTGAATCAATTTTAGGAGACGTTGCTGGCGCTTGCTGGACTTTCTTGGGCGCCCTGAAGCCTTCTTCACAACAATTGAACCGCTCTCCTTGAAGTTCTTGATGATCCTATAAATGGTTGATTTAGGTGCAATCTTACTGGAAGCAATATCCTTGCCTGTGAAGCCCCTTTTGTGTAAAGCAATGATGACGGCACGTGTTTCCTTGCAGGTAACCATGGTTGACAGAGGAAGAACAATGATTCCAAGCACCACCCTCCTTTTGAAGCTTCCAGTCTGTTATTTGAACTCAATCAGCATGACAGAGTGATCTCCAGCCTTGTCCTCGTTAACACTCATGCCTGTGTTAACGAGAGAATCACTGACATGATGTCAGCTGGTCCTTTTTTGGCAGGGCTGAAATGCAGTGGAAATGTTTTTTGGTGATTAATTTCATTTGCATGGCAAAGAGGGACTTTGCAATTAATTGCAATTCATCTGATCACTCTTCATGACATTCTGGAGTATATACAAATTGCCATCATACAAAAGAGGCTGCAGACTTTGTGAAAATTAATATTTGTGTCATTCTCAAAACTTTTGACCACGACTGTATTATTTATAAAATTAGAAACCTGATGTAGTGAACTTGTAGTTTGTCATACTTGGAAATACTCTGCTTTTAGGGCCAGTTTCATGGACACAGCCTAGTCCTGGGCTAAAAAGCATACTCAATGTTGAATCTCCGTTGGAATAGATTTTTAGTCCAGGATTCGGCTTAATCTGGAAAGTGATCCATAGAGTTGAACTCCAAATGAATCAGTCTATACTGTATAAATCATTAACACAATGGTTAAGATAGAGTTAAATTACTACAGGCCTAAAAAAATCTAATGGAGTTTGGAGTAATGAGGAAAGAATTTGGAAAACATGCTGGACTAACACAGTAAGCACTGACTATGCCAATGACTAAAGCCTTTTACTTGTTGTTATGGAATGCTGTAGACTGTAATGGCATTACCGTTAATTACATGTTTTTACAAGTAATTCACAACCCACTTTATAACTACATTAATGGCATTTGTCCCTGCTGTTTTCAAAATAGACTAAATATACAAAACTTCCAGAACGCTACACTGCTCTTTCCATGACATAGACTGACCAGGTGAAAGCTATGATCCTTATTGATGTCACTTCAATCATGTCTATGTGTATGTGTGCCATTCAAAGGGTGAATGGGTGAGAAAAAAAAACGTCAGGCACACTGGTTTGTGTCAAGAACTGCAACACTGCTGGGTTTTACACGCTCAACAGTCTCCCGTCTGTATTGTTAGGTTCCAATTATCAGAGTAAGAACTCAACGGACACTATGAAAGCTTAAACCAAGTTTATTCATTCCCAGAGGGTCGAACAGCTGAACCGACAAAAACATATTCACACAAGCACTGATATTTTTTTTTTTTATTACCCCCTTTTTCATGGTATCCAATTGGTAGTAGTTACTGTCTTGTCTCATCGCTGCAACTCCCGTACAGACTCGGGAGAGGCGAAGTTCGAGAGTCATGCGTCCTCCGAAACACAACCCAACCAAGCCACACTGCTTCTTGACACAACACACATCTAACCCGGAAGCCAGCCGCACCAATGTGTCGGAGGAAACACCATACACCTAGCGACCTGGTCAGCGTGCACTGCGCCCAGACCGCCACAGGAGTCGCTAGTGCCTGATGAGACAAGGATATCCCTGCCGGTCAAACCCTCCCTAACCCGGACGACGCAATTGTGTCGCCGCCCCATGGGCCTCCTGGTCACGGCCGGCTGCGAAAGAGCCTGGGCTCGAACCCAGAATCTCTGGTAGCACAGCTAGCGCTGCGATGCAGTGCCTTGGACCACTGCGCCACCCGGGAGGCCTAAGCACTGATATTTAACCCTCTCCTCCTACACATCTGAACAGCCAATGCATCTCTGTTGCTAGACATAACCTTAGTGATATCTGTTCTTCCTCACTTCATCTGACCTGACCTCTGCCTCAAAGTCCTCACTCCTCCCCAACTCACGGCTGTCATGGTGACTGGTACCAGACTGTGTCTCTTCTCCTCCCAGAGGCTCCCTCCAATAGGATCCCTGATGGCTAACAATAACATATCCTGACATAATGTAAACGTTATACATTAACCTCTCTCCCTCAGTGACATGAATAAGTATATTTAATATTCTCAGAACCCAACAGTATCAAGAATGGTCCACCACCCAACGGACATCCAGCCAACTTGACACAACTGTGGGTGGGAAGCATTGGTTCAACATGGGCCAGCATCCCTGTGTTTAATGCTTTCGACACCTTGTAGAGTCCATGCCCCGACCAAAAGAATGGGGGTGCAACTCAATATTAGGAAAGTGTTCCTAATGTTTGCTATACTTAGTGTATATTTTCCACTAATGGTTTTTAGCATTTACAACAGGAAAAACTACCCATATTTCCTAAAAAATTTGATGGTTGTTTTAAATGTTTTATAAAAGTTATACCTATCTTATAGGTTAAAGAGGTGTGTACAAAGGTGTTATGTTAGAAGTGTAGGTTTAAGGTGTGTGTATAAAGGTGTTAGGAAGGTTACACATATGTTATATATATAGGTTATATAGATGTGTTTAAAGGTATTTGTATATGTAATATACACTATATATACAAAAGTATGTGGACTCCCGTTCAAATTAGTGGATTCGACTATTTCAGCCACATCGAGCACACAGCCATCCAATCTCCATAGACAAACAGAGCTCAGTGACTTTCAATGTGGAACCGTCATAGGATGCCACCTTTCCAACAAGTCAGTTCTTCAAATTTCTGCCCTGCTAGAGCTGCCACGATCAACTGTAAGTGCTGTTATTGTGAAGTGGAAACGTCTAGGAGCAACATGGCTCAGCCACAAAGTGGTAGGCCACACAAGCTCACAGAACGGGACCACTGAGGGCTGAAGTTCGTAGTGCGTAAAACATGTTCTGTCCTCGGTTGCAACACTCACTACCGAGTTTCAAACTGCCTCTGGAAGCAAAGTCAAGAACTGTCTGACAAGAACTGAGTCCAACAGACAAAATTGGGTTTGGCGGATGCCAGGAGAATGCTACCTGCCCAAATGCATAGTGCCAACTGCAAAGTTTGTTGGAGGAGGAATAATGGTCTGGGGATGTTTTTCATGTTTCAGGCTAGGCCCCTTAGTTCCAGTGAAGGGAAATGTTAATGCTACAGCATACAGCGACATTCTAGACAATTCTGTGCTTCCAACTTTGTGGCAACAGTTTGGGAAGGCCGCCGTGCACAAAGTGAGGTCCATACAGCAATGGTATGTCGAGATCGGTGTGGAAGAACTTGACTAGCCTGCATAGAGCCCTGACCTCAACCCCATCAAACCCCTTTGGGATGAACTGGAACGTCTACTGTGACCCAGGTGTAATCACCCAACATCAGTGCTCGACATCACTAATGCTCTTGTGGCTGAATGGAAGCAAGTCCCCGCAGCAATGTTCCGACATCTAGTGGAAGCCTTCCTAGAAGAGTGGAGGCTTTTATTGCAGCAAAGGGAGGACCAACTCCATATTAATGGCCATGATTTTGGAATGAAATGTTCGATGAGCAGGTGTCCACATACTTCTGGTCATGTAGTGTATGTTTGTATCTTGGATGTTCCCCTCTAACTCCTCCCCTCGTTTCACTCTATGTCATATAGTGCCTATGAGGTCATCAAGCTGAAGGGTTACACCTCCTGGGCTATCGGCATGTCCGTCGCTGACCTGGTTGAGAGCATCCTGAAGAACCTCCACAAAGTCCACCCTGTGTCCACCCTGGTCAAGGTAAGAAGACCATATGCTGGGAGTCCATCTGCCATAATGGGACAGATGCAATGTTGCGTCCTCCTCATTGTCTGTGGTTGTAGACTAGGAGTAAAGTCTTTCTTTGAATATTTTTTTTATAGTCTCAAACCGACATGCAATCTATATATATGCCAAAGCATGTACTGTAACAGATGCTTGTTAAGACTGAAGATGTAAGGATTAAGTTGGCACACACATGCTAATACGCACCCCCACCCCCCTACCCCCCACGCCTACCTCTCATGTACACACATGCCCCTCCGCCCACCCCACCCAAACCAACACTCCAGCTGTGTTCGGCCCCTAACCAGTTTCTCTCTTTGCCTCCATCCATCCCCCTCCCTATCTCAGGGAATGCACGGTGTGAAGGAGGAGGTGTTTCTCAGCGTGCCCTGCGTGCTGGGAAACAGCGGTCTGACCGACGTCATCCACATGACTCTGAAGCCCGAGGAGGAGAAGCAGCTGAGCAACAGCGCCGAGACCCTATGGGGCGTACAGAAAGAGCTCACCTTGTAAAGAGTCCTGTGTGCCCTTCTGTAACATCCCCAACCCCCAATCCCACCTTCTGTATACCCGGCCTTGTTCTCCCCTATATTCTAACTATTGATGGTACAAATGAAGTCTTTTAGGCAGGATCAATTATGTACAGTAGCTTAGTTGAAAAGCCAATGGGAGCTCGTTTTGGCCTCCGAAAAAAATATTATTTTGAGTGGGAGAAGTATATAGTATGATGTCGAATTTGGAGGGGTAATTTTGCTGTTTCTAGATATTAATGTCTTGGCTTGTACTATGTCATCGATGTTTCTCATCTTCTTCACACTCTTTTGCTGTTAATGTTTTAGAAAGTGATTGAAATTGTGAGCAGGTTGATTTCCACCATTACGCTCTTTGTGTGCGAGAGTTGGCCAGAGCCATTCAGTTGCAAAACTAACCGTAAGTGCACGGATGCGAGTCTCTCTCAATGAAAGGTGACTTTGTTTGGTATCGGTAGAAAGTAAGACTAGGACCAGGTCTGAAGAAAGGCACTGGGTTTGAACACACTGCCAATTGCACCGTACCTGCTGTTTTGTATGTCAAAAATAAAAAGCGTTATAAACAGAGAACTTATTGGAATTGTCTGGGCGCTCACATAAAAAAAAATCTGATGGCACTTTCCAATGTTATGTTTAGAGTTAAAACCTGACCTGTAAGTAACTGTTGGTGACAATCCTGCTTGTCGCCAGTGTTCTGTGCACCCTAAATGTCTGCTCAGTTTTGTCACCATTAATGATGATTTCTTAAAATCGGTCTCTCCATGTGGCCCAAACTCCGCTGTGATGGTACTGCGATAAAGGCCTATATAGTTATTATGCGCTGAACTGGAACTACGGCGCTGTACTGTGCTTGTCAAGGCAGCTGGATGTACATATGATCCGATTTTCTTCACCACCAACCAAATAAAACTACCAGGATGAAACAAGCCTCTCTTTTGTCACTCTCTGTGTGTCCGTGCACGTGTGAGCTATACCATGCCTGTATGGGAGTTTTGTGTTTACGTGTTAGAATTGCAGCTGATTCAACTGATTCTTCTAGGCAGAGTTGCAAAGAAAAGGCCATATCTCAGACTGGCCAATAAATATAAAAGATTAAGATGGGAAAAAGAACACAGACACTGGACAGAGGAACTCTGCCTAGAAGGCCAGCATCCCAGAGTCGCCTTTTCACTATTGATGTTGAGACTGGTGTTTTGCGGGTACTATTTGCCAGTTGAGGACTTGTGAAGTGTCTGTTTCTCAAACTAGACACTCTAATGTACTTGTCCTCTTGCTCAGTTGTGCACCGGGTCCTCCCACTCCTCTTTCTATTCTGGTTAGAGCCAGTTTGCGCTGTTCTGTGAAGGGAGTAGTACACAACAATGTACGAGATCTTCAGTTTCTTGGCAATTTCTCGCATGGAATAGCCTTAATTTCTCAGAACAAGAATAGACTGATGAGTTGCAGAAGAACATTCTTTGTTTCTGGCCATTTTGAGCCTGTAATCGAACCCACAAATGCTGATGCTCCGGATACTCAACCAGTCTAAAGAAGGCCAGTTATATTGCTTCTTTAAACAGCACAACAGTTTTCAGCTTTGCTAACATAATTGCAAAAGGGTTTTCTAATGATCAATTATTCTTTTAAAATGATAAACTTTTATTAGCTAACAACATGCCATTGGAACACAGGTGTGGTTGCTGATAATGGGCCTCTGTGTTGATATTCCATTCGAAATCAGCCGTTTCCAGCTACAATAGTAATTTACAACATTAACAATGTCTACACTGTATTTCTTATCAATTTGCTGTTATTTTAATGGACAAAAAAAATGCTTTTCTTTCCAAATCAAGGACATTTCTAAGTGACCCCAAACTTTTGAACGGTAGTGTAACTTTATTAGAACAGCTGAGAACTTGAAGTGGACAGGAAAAGAATAATAAAAAACATGCGAAGCAGAAGCAGTAAAAAAACTAAAATGTTCCTTTTGATGCAGGTAGTAGAGCGACACCTTACACAAGGGCTGAGGGGATTCTTTTATGAAAAAACTGACATGATCGACAGTGACCATAAGGGTTCTGCTCATTGGGCAACAAACAGATTAACAGGGAGGGACTACCAGTGCTTGTCCAGTAAGAAACATTTTCCTCCTCTGTTGCGAAAAGTTTGAAAACGTCTTCGGTTGAGTGTCATAATAAACAAGCCGCAGGTCAAGTCAGACTGAAGGATCATCCTGAACAGCCAAAACTGTTGATTGTTCAAGATGCCAATTGGATCAATATTGACAGAACAGTTGAGATAAGCAAGGGGGACTGGGAGCACAATCCAAGGTCGCCTGCTCACCTCAGTCGGCATTGAGAAAAAAACAGAAAGAAGTTCAGATTGTACCTCCAAAGGTTTCCAAATGGTTTCGTGTCAACATGAACGCGGCCCTGCTCTGAGAAAGCATGGTCCTACTAGTTGAACCCTAGTCATTTCCTAAAAGACATGCATTTACAGTACCAGTCAAAAGTTTCACCATATGTATTCATTTATGGATGTCCATCATCAATTTTGTGTGATATGTTACGAATTCCAAGTTGTTGTGGCTAACATTAGCTAGGTGGCTACCGCTACCTTCGGTCTTATGTAACCATACCAAGCATCCCAGATTTTCATTTACTATGTTACGTCTGGTCTATGAGACCAGCCTTGATAGGGGTTACCTAGAACTGCATAAGGACTACAGGTGATGGTCAGCCATTGAAGGATAGGGAGGTTATTTTCTTCACAAAAGTAACAGTGTCATAGTAATCCACCTAACAGTCTTATACTTACTAAATTACAACATAAATATGAAAACTGACTTAAGTTGTGGAATTGTTTTATGTTCTCTTTCTTTCTTGTCAACCAGGGTTCCCCAACCGGTTTACAAGGGTGGGTTACTCTGTACTGTATCTGAACTAGCGGGCTGGAGTCAGTAACATGAATGTCATGGCTAATCTCATGGTGAACCTTATCCTCTTGCACCCCTCTACTCCCCTCCTAGTGCAGTTCTTAAGAGGTAAGTGTCTACCCAGAGGTTAAATATAGCTCAGTGTCCTGAGGGGTTTGAGACCACCACACCCCTTGACCTTTCGGTCAACCTACTCTGGTTACAGAGAAGACCTTTCTGAGGCAGCGCGGCACTCCAGTGAGGTCACAGAGGGAGGGGAACAGACCCCAGCCAGAAGGTTAAAGGTCAGGTTCAATGAAAGGCAATTGTGTAAAGTACTTAAGTAAAAATACTTTAAAGTACTACTTAAGTATTTTTGGGCGGTATCTGTACTTTACTTTACTATTTATATTTTTGACTACTTTTACTTCACCACATTCCTAAAGAAAATGATATACTTTTTACTCCATACATTTTCCCTGACACCCTAAAGTACTCGTTACATTTTGAATGCATAGCAGGACAGAAAATGGTCCAATTCGCATACTTATCAAGAGAACATCCCTGGTCATCCCTACTGCCTCTGATCTGGCAGACTCACTAAACACAAATAATGTCTGAAGGGTTGGATTGTGACCCTGGCTATCCGTAAATAAAAAAAACAAGAAAATTGTGCCATCTGGTTTGCTTAATATAAGGAATTTTAAATGATTTGTACTTTTACTTTTGGTATATTAGCAACTACATTTACTTTTGATATTTAAGTATATTTAAAACCAAATACTTTTAGACTTTCACTCAAGTAGTATTTTACTGGGTGACTGACTTTTACTTGAGTCATTTTCTATTAAGGTATCTTTACTTTTATTCAAGTATGAGAATTGAGTACTTTTCCACCACTGATGAAAGGTCAACAGAATGACGGGCAGTAGATCCAGAGTTCACGTGGATGATAACAGATAACAATGCCTGTCTCATTTTTATTTCTTTTAGATATTTTTGGTCTAATGATTATAATTTTGGATAGGTCTTCATCGATTAAAGCAAAGACCCAGGACAGTGTGCAGTGTCTACATTTGACCTATTAATTATTGTTTTACTGCCTATTGGTCATTGGTTGTATGAGATGTATTTGAACAAAGATAATGTAACTTCTGAAAGATTACAACGTAGTTTGTAAAAGGCATGTTTAGATACAATGGCATGTAGAACATTAATATTGATCATGTGAAACATTGGCATACAAGGAAGTATAAAGGTGTCCAATATTGAGTATAGAACTACATTGTTGGTTAAGGGCTGGTAAGTAAGCATTTCACTGTAAGGTTGTATTCAACACCTGTTGTATTCGGCGCATGTGACAAATACATTTGATTTGACATTGAACATGTTCTCTGTCATCTTGGTATATTTCACACCGTGTGTTTATGCCACCTAGCGTCAGATAAGATAACTGCACAAGTTGGGAGAATAATTTAGTCTCACATATTAGGCTGTGGAGAAATATAGTTTTCTTGTTTATGCAAAGACGAAATGTCCTCTTACAATGAGTGACCTATCCCTAGAGCAAAAAGCGCTGATTAAGGCTATCCATACTGCTGTGTTCCTCAAATCTTTCCTTGAGGACCTCCAGACGTTTCACAATAATGACGTAGTCTTGAACTAGCACACCTGATTCAACTACTGCCCGTACCATAATCCCACATAATCCCACATGGGGCACTCTTCACAACATTGAAATCATCAAACCGCTCGCCCACAGGATGCCATACACGCTGTCTGCCTTCTGCCCAGTACAGTTGAAACTGGGATTAATCCGTGAAGAGAACACTTCTCCAGTGTGACAGTGGCCATGAACTTTAAAACGTATAGACTGGTCTGGAGTTCAACTTTTTTATATATTTCATACTTTACATTATAATCGATCTTCATTCACTTTCATGGCATTTTCCTCAACATTCTAAAGCTCCCCATTGTGACATCATCACTTCCAACTGCCATTCACTGTCAATGCAAAAATACATCTTTCGAAACAAATGATCTACTTTGACCACTTTTCTAACAATTTAGACAAAAAGTTAGAGGGTATTACATCTTGGTCTACTTCTGTGGTATTCAAATCTGAAATATTAACACAAACAATCCTACACAAAAACATGATGGGGAACAGAGGAGTAAGTACATATGAATTGATTGGGGAACGAAAACCAGGTGTGCAGGAAACAAGACAAAACAAATGGATTCATGAAAAATGGAGCGGCCATGGCTAGAAAGCCAGTGACGTCGACCGCCGAACGCCGCCCGAACAAGGAGAGGAGCCGACTTTGGTGGAAGTCGTGACAGTACCCCCCCCCCCGACGCGCGGCTCCAGCGGTGCGTTGACACCAGCCTCGGGGACGAACCGGAGGTCGAGGCGCAGGGCGATCCGGCCAGCAACGGTGGATCTCACGCAGTAGTTCAGGGTCTAATACATCCGCCACGGAACCCAGCACCTCTCCTCCGGACCATACCCCTCCCACTCCACGAGGTACTGAAGGCCCCCCACCCGATGCCTTGAATCCAGGATGGAAATGACGGAGTACGCTGGGGCCCCCTCGATGTTCAGAGGGGGCGGAGGAACCTCCCGTACCACAGACCCCTGGAGCGGACCAGCCACCACCGGCCTGAGGAGAGACACATTGAACGAGGGGTTAATATGGTAATCGGGGGGAAGCTGTAACCTATAACATACCTCTTTCACTCTCCTCAGGAATTTGAATGACCCCACAAACTGTGAGTCGAGAGCCAGACCCTGTCCCCTGGTGCGAACACCGGGGCCTCACTGCGATGACGGTCCGCGCTGGTCTTTTGGCACAGCACGGTCTGCTGGATGTGAACATGGGCGGCTTCCCAGGTCTCCTCCGTGCGTCTGAACCACTAGTCCACCGCAGGAGCCTCGGTCTGACTTCGATGCCACGGTGCCAGGACCGGCTGGTACCCCAATACACACTGACAGGGGGAGAGGTTAGTGGAGGAGTGGCAGAGCGAGTTCTGCGCCATCTCTGCCCAGGGCACGAACGCCGCCCACTCCCCCGGCCCGTCCTGGCAATAGGACCGCAGAAACTTGCCCACATCCTGGTTCACTCTCTCCACCTGCCCATTACTCTCGGGGTGGAAACCCGAAGTAAGGCTGATCGAGACCCCCAAACGTTCCATGAACGATCTCCAGACTCTCGAAGTGAACTGGAGACCCCGATCAGATACTATATCCTCAGGCACCCCGTAGTGCCGGAAGACGTGTGTAAACAGGGCCTCCGCAGTTTATAGGGCCGTAGGGAGACCGGGCAGAGGGAGGAGACGACAGGACTTAGAGAAACGATCCACAACGACCAAGATCGTGGTGTTCCCCTGTGGGGTAGGAAGATCCGTTAGAAAATCAACCGACAGGTGTGACCAAGGCCGTTGTGGAACGGGTAAGGGATGAAGCTTACCTCTGGGCAGGTGTCTAGGAGCCTTACACTGGGCGCACACCGAGCAGGAGGAAACATAAACCCTCACGTCCCGAGCCAAGGTGGGCCACCAGTACTTCCCAGACAGACAGCGCACCATCTGACCAATCCCCGGATGACCAGAGGAGGGTGATGTGTGGGCCCAATAGATCAACTGGTCAGGGACAGCAGATGGAACGTACTGAAGTCCGACGGGACAATGGAGTGGAGCGGGTTCAGTACGCAACGCCCGCTCAATGTCCGTGTACAGCTCCCACACGACCGGCACTACCAGGCAGGAGGCCGCGAGAATGGGAGTCTGATCCATGGGCCGCTCCTCTGTGTAATACAGCCGGGACAGTGCGTCTGCCTTAACATTCTGGGAACCTGGTCTGTAGGACATGGTAAACACAAAACGCGTAAAGAACATGGCCCACCTTGCCTGATGAGGATTCAGTCTCGTAGCTGCCTGGATGTACTCCAGGTTGCGGTGTTCAGTCCAGATGAGGAAAGGGTATTTAGCCCCCTCAAGCCAATGTCTCCACGCCTTCAAAGCCTTAAAACCTGTTTAGGATAGGGGGCAGTATTTTCACGGTCGGATAAAAAACGTACCCGATTTAATCTGGTTATTACACCTGCCCAGAAACTAGAATATGCATATAATTAGTAGATTTGGATAGAAAACACCCTAAAGTTTCTAAAACTGTTTGAATGGTGTCTGTGAGTATAACAGAACTCATATGGCAGGCCAAAACCTGAGAAGATTCTATATGGGAAGTGCCCTGTCTGACCATTTCTTGGCCTTCTGTAGCCTCTTTATCAAAAATACAGGATCTCTGCTGTAACGTGACATTTTCTAAGGCTCCCATTGGCTCTCAGAAGGCGCCAGAACATGGAATGATAACTCTGCCGTCCCTGGGCAAAAACAGTAGGGGTTTTGGAGAGTGCTCCTTCTGAGAACAATGACACTGGTGAGCGTGCATGTGAAGACTCCATTTTCTTATTTCAGTGTTTGAACGGATACAACGTTGGAATATTATCGCTATTTTACGAGAAAAATGGCATAAAAATTGATTTTAAACAGCGTTTGACATGCTTCGAAGTACGGTAATGGAATATTTAGAAATGTTTTGTCACGAAACGCGCCGGCGCATCACCATCGGATAGTGATTTGAACGCACAAACAAAACTGAGTAATTTAGTAAATTCACCGGAAGTTTTCGGTGGGTATGCTAGTTCTGAACAAAACATGCATGTATTGTATAACATAATGTCCTAGGAGTGTCATCTGATGAAGATCATCAAAGGTTAGTGCTGCATTTAGCTGTGGTTTTGGTTATTGTGACATATATGGTAGCTTGAAAAATGGGTGTGTGATTATTTCTGGCTGGGTACTCTCCTGACATAATCTAATGTTTTGCTTTCGTTGTAAAGCCTTTTTGAAATCGGACAATGTGGTTAGATAAAGGAGAGTCTTGTCTTTAAAATGATGTAAAATAGTCAAATGTTTGAAAAATTGAAGTTTTTGCATTTTTGAGGTATTTGTAATTCGCGCCACGCTCTACTATTGGATATTGGTGAGGCGTTCCGCTAGCGGAACATCTGTCCCTAACAGGTTAACCACAGCCAACAGCTCCCGGTCCCCCATATCATAGTTCCGCTCCGCCGGGCTGAGCTTCCTCGAGAAGAAAGCACAGGGGCGGAGCTTCGGTGGCGTGCCCGAGCACGGCTCCGATCCCAGCCTCTGACGCGTCCACCTCCACTATGAATGCCAAAGAGGGATCCGGATGGGCAAGCACGGGAGCCGAGGTAAACAGAGCTCTCAGCTGCCCAAGAGCCCTGTCCGCCTCAACCGACCACTGCAGACGTACCGGACCCCCTTCAGCAGTGAGGTAATGGGAGCAGCCACCTGGCCAAAACCCTGGATAAATCTCTGGTAGTAATCGGCAAACCATAAAAATCGCTGCATCTCCTTTACCGTGGTGGGAGTCGGCCAACTACGCACGGCTGCTATGCGGTCACTCTCCATCTCCACCCCTAATGTGGAAATGCGATACCCTAAGAAGGAGACAGACTGTTGAAAGAACAGGCATTTCTCAGCCTTGACGTACAGGTCATGCTCTAACAGTTGTCCAAGTACCTTGCGCACCAAGGACACATGCTCGGCGCATGTAGCGGAGTATATCAGAATGTCATCGATATACACCACTACACCCTGCCCGTGCAGGTCCCTGAAAATCTCGTCTACAAAGGATTGGAAGACTGATAGAGCAATCATCAACCCGTACGGCATGACAAGGTACTCATAATGCCCTGAGGTGGTACTAAATGCCGTCTTCCACTCGTCTCCCTCTCGGATACGCACCAGATTGTACACACTCATGAGATCCAGTTTAGTGAAGAAGCGCACCCCGTGGATTGACTCAATCGCCATGGCGATAAGAGGTAGCGTGTAACTGTGCCTCACTGTGATTTGATTGAGACCTCTATAATCAATGCACGGGCGCAGACCTCCCTCCTTCTTCACAAAAAATAAACTCGAGGAGGCGGGTGAAGTGCAGGACTGAATGTACCCCTGACGCAGGGAATCGGAGACATATGTCTCCATAGCCACCGTCTCCACTTGCGACAGGGGATACACGTGACTCCTGGGAAGTGCAGCGTCTACCAGGAGATTTATCGCACAATCCCCCCGTCGATGGGGTGGTAATTGAGTCGCCTTCTTCTTACAGAAGGCGAGAGCCAAATTGGTATATTCTGGGGGAATGCGCGCGGTGGAGACCTGGTCTGGACTTTCCACCATGGTAGCACCAACGGAAACCCCTACACACCTCCCCGAGCACTCTCGCGACCATCCCGTGAGAGCCCTCTGTTGCCAGGAAATGGTGGGGTTATGACGAGCCAACCAGGGAAGGCCCAGTACCACGGGAAACGCAGGAGAGTCAATGAGAAAGAGACTGAATCTCTTATCGTGAACCCCTTGTTTCTCCATGGACAGGGAGATGGTGACCTCCCTGATTAGCCCGGACCGTAATGGTCAACTATCCAGAGCGTGAACCGGAAAAGGTCTATCCACAGAAATAATGGGGATCACTAAACTAAGTGCTAACGCTCTGTTAATGAAATTCCCAGCTGTGCCTGAATCGACGAGTGTCACGTCCTGACCAATATTTAGGTATTATTTGTATTATATTTGGTCAGGACGTGGCAGAGGTATATTTGTTTTGTATTGTGGGGTTTTGTGTGTGGTGTAGTGGGGTGTGTTAGTTTTGGTATAGGTTCTAGGTTTGTTTTTCTATGTGTAGTTTTGGGTGCTGGACTCTCAATTGGAGGCAGGTGTTTCTAGTTGCCTCTGATTGGGAGTCCTATAAGTAGGTGTGTGTTTGTTTGGTAGGTTGTGGGTAGTTGAATTTTGCACTGCGTTTATTCTGCCTGTAAAACTGTCACTAGTCTTTTTTAGTTTTCTTGTTTTTTCTCCGTGTTCACATTCATTTAATAAATTAAGATGATGAGCACTAACTCCTCTGCGTATTGGTCCACGTTCTCTGACGATGATTTCGCTATATCGTCTGACGACGAAGATATTTGTGACAACGAGCACCTTATGCTGGGAATGCGAGGAGAACTCAGGGAAACAAACAGGTACAAACAGGTGGACAACAGAGGACTCTGAATGAGAGTGGTGCATACTCACCTGGGGTGACGTCAGAGTGCCCTGCATGCTGCCTCAACTCCCAGAGGGACCAACCCGGCACCGACCGGCAGTGTGCCCTCTGCAGCCACAGATGGTGCACGTGAAGGCCCCTCCTCAAGCCTCTCTATGCGCCAATCAGAGGCAACTAGAAACACCTGCCTCCAATTGAGAGTCCAGCACCCAAAACTACACATAGAAAAACAAACCTAGAACCTATACCAAAACTAACACACCCCACTACACCAGCGGGAGTGCTGGGAGATGAAACCGACAGAGCCCCCTCAGGACGTCCACGGATGACCAGCAGGTTATCCAACCCGGATGGACATATCCACCAGTTGGTCAAAGTTGGTGGTGGCATCACGTAAGCTGCATCGATAGCGGTCGATGAGGGCCCTGTCATTCCACCCTGCTCCGGCGGCCAAGGTCCGGAACTCCAGCGCGAAATCCTGTGCGCTCCTCGTCCCCTGCCTCAAATGGAAGAGTCGTTCACCCGCCGCTCTACCTTCGGGCGGATGGTCAAAAACAGCCTGGAAACGGCAGGTAAACTCCTCGAAGTGGTCCAACGCCGCGTCTTCCTCCCCCCACACGGCGTTTGCCCACTCCAGAGCTCTCCCCGAGAGGCATGAGACGAGGGCAGATACTCTCTCCCTTCCTGAGGGAGCTGGGTGAACAGTGGCCAGGTATAGGTCCAGTTGTAAAGAAACCCCTGGCACTGTGCGGCCATCCCATCATACTCCCTGGGAAGGGAGAGATGTATTCCACTGGAGCTGGATCTGGACGACAGCTACAAATTTCAATAAAACTACATCACGTTTTGAAGTTCACTTTCTTCGCTTTGTTTAACAACACTATCATGAATCTAGCAAAGAAGTTTTGTGGGTCAGAGTGCAGTATTTACAGTTGAAGTCGGAAGTTTACATACACCTTAGCCAAATACATTTAAACTCAGTTTTTCACAATTCCTGACATTTAATCCTAGTAAAAATTCCCTGACTTAGGTCAGTCAGGATCACCACTTTATTTTAAGAATGTGAAATGTCAGAATAATAGTAGAGAGTGATTTATTTCAGCTTTTACTTCTTTCATCACATTCCCAGTGGGTCAGAAGTTCACATACACTCAATTAGTATTTTGTAGCATTGCCTTTAAATTGCTTAACTTGAGCCAAACGTTTTGGGTAGCCTTCCACAAGCTTCCCACAATACGTTGGGTGAATTTTGGCCCATTCCTCCTGACAGAGCTAGTGTAACTGAGTCAGGTTTTGTAGGCCACCTTGATTGCACATGCTTTTTCAGTTCTGCCCACAATTTTTCTATAGGTTTGAGGTCAGGGATTTGTGATGGTCACTGTAACGATCGTCGTATGGAGTAGACCAGGGCGCAGCGGGTTGAGTGCTCATATTTAACTTTTATTTGAGACACATAACAAAACAAGAAAACCAACGAACGACAAACAGTCTTGCAGGCTACACACAGCAATGCAAAAACAACTTCCCACAAAAGACAGGTGAAAAAAGGGCTACCTAAGTATGACTCCCAATCAGCAACAACGATGTACAGCTGTTCCTGATTGAGAGCCATACCAGGCCAACAAAGAAATACACAACATTGAAAAACCATTGAAATACAAAAAACATAGAACAATACCCAAAAATCCCGGAACACATAAAACAAACACCCCTCTTACATAAGAACATATCCCAACAAACCCCGAACCACATAAAACAAACACCCCCTGCCACGTCCTGACCAAACTACAATAACAAATAACCCCTTTACTGGTCAGGACGTGACACACTCCAATACCTTGACTTTGTTGTCCTTAAGCCATTTTGCCACAACTTTGGAAGTATGCTTGCGGTCATTGTCCATTTGGAAGACACATTTGTGACCAAGCTTTAACTTCCTGACTGATGTATTGAGATGTTGCTTCAATATATCCACATAATTTTCCTGCCTCATGATGCCATCTATTTTGTGCAGTGCACCAGTCCCTCCTGCAGCAAAGCACCCCAACAACATGATGCTGCCAGCCCCGTGCTTCACGGTTGGGATGATGTTCTTCGCCTTGCAAGCCTCCCCATTTTTCCTCCAAACATAACAATGGTCCTTATGGCCAAACAGTGCTATTTTTGTTTCATTAGACCAGAGGACATTTCCCCAAAAAGTACGATCTTTGCCCCATGTGCAGTTGCAAAAGGTAGTCTGGCTTTTTTAAGGCGGTTTTGGAGCAGTGGATTCTTCCTTGCTGAGCAGCCTTTCAGATTATGTCGATATAGGATTCGTTTTACTGTGGATATAGATACTTTTGTACCTGTTTCCTCCAGCATCTTCACAAGTGTCACGTCCTGACCAGTATAAGGGTTATTTGTTATTGTAGTTTGGTCAGGACGTGACAGAGGGTATTTGTTTTATGTGGTTCGGGGTGGTGGTTTATTTAGTAGGGTGTTTGATTTATTATTTCCGGGTTTTTGGGTAATATTCTATGTTTGTATTTCTATGTGGTCTCTGGTCTTTTGTATGTCTATGTTTAGGTTGATGGGGGGTTGGACTCTCAATTGGAGGCAGGTGCTTTCTCGTTGCCTCTGATTGAGAGTCCTATATATGGGTAATTGTTTGGTTTGGTATGGTGGGAGATTGTTTCTTGTTTTGCGTGTGTGAGCATGACAAGACTGTTTTGGTGTTTGTGAGTTCTTCTTTTGTTATTTTGGTGTTTTCTTGGTTAAAATAAATTACAAGATGAGCATCCACATTCCTGCTGCGTTTTGACCCTCCATTCCCGACGACAACCGTTACAACAAGGTCCTTTGCTGTTGTTCTGGGATTGATTTGCACTTTTCGCACCAAACTACGTTCATCTCTAGGAGACAGAGCGCGTCTCCTTCCTGAGCGGTATGACAGCTGCGTGGTCCTAATGGTGTTTATACTTGTGTACTATTGTTTTTACAGGTTAATGTGGTACCTTCAGGCGTTTGGAAATTGCTCCCAAGGATGAACCAGACTTGTGAAGGTTTACAATTCTATTTCTGAGGTCTTGGCTGATATCTTTTGATTTTCTCATGATGTCAAGCAAAGAGGCACTGAGTTTGAAGGTAGGCCTTGATATACATCCAGAGGTACACCTCCAATTGACTCAAATGTTGTCAATTAGCCTATCAGAAGCTTCTAAAGCCATGACATAATTCTCTGGAATTTCCCAAGCTGTTTAAAGGCACAGTCAACTTAGTGTATGTAAACTTCTGACCAACTGGAATTGTGATACAGTGAATTATAAGGGAAATAATCTGTCAGTAAACAATTGTTGGAAAAATTACTTGTGTCATGCACAAAGTAGATGTCATAACCGACTTGCCAAAACTATAGTTTGTTAACAAGAAATTTGTGAAGTGGTTGAAAAATGAGTTTTAATGACTCCAACCTAAGTGTATGGAAACTTCCGACTTCAACTGTAGTTAGTAATAAAGCACAAACTTACTGTATGTTAGCAGGTTTCTCACACTTGCTTTAGCCATAAGGGAGCAGTGTTGCCAAGGCTACTGTTGCCTAGCAATGCTTGACTGGCAGGAATAAATGTCTTTATAGCTCTTCAAATTCCCATGATTTGTCAATCTGTTTCAGACTGAAATGCTAGCACTAAGATTTCAAATACTAATGCTTACTAGCTTTGTCTTCCTTTTCCAGGATCATGCTCCATGCTCAATAACGAACACATAGCGGACATCGACGGCATTTCTTTAAATTACTATTTCTTCCGCGATCGGCCTTGTTTTCTAACAATAATATCAATGTCAATATCGCAAAATGAATTTGCTAACAACCGGTTGTCGCATTCATGTGGCTGTTTTCATCAACCAGAAACCGGAAACAGGGTATGCTGTCATTTGACAGCAACGTCATTACTCAAATGACTGTGCCGAAGCGGACACGACTTTTCACTGTGAAAGAGGCTGTGTCTATGTTGGTTGGTGATACGGATTCGAGACTTCCTTGCACTTTGAAAAGCGATGATGTCTAGGTGAGTGAAATAAGTGAACAGCAGATAAATGTTTGGTGTTGTCTGTTTGATGCTGTTAAACTTAGTGAATAGCTCTCAGATGAGCAAATCATGTCATTATGACTTGGTTGGTACAGGCGAGTACATCAGTGGTGTAGCTCAAATGATTGCTCTCTGTCTCATGGAAAATGTTGCTGTGTTTAGCTGTATATAGTCAGCTTAACTAGTTGGTTGTTTTGTCTTGTTTCTACCGATTTAATTCATATGGAAACGGCCCAAGCTGCTTACTATAGCTAGCTAGCTAACTATCGCTAACTAACCCCATTCCGTACAAATATGGGCAACCGCAGCATTCAAACGAGGCTGCAATGAAACTAATGGGACAATAGCGACTGTGTTTGCATCAAAATCCGGGGTGTGAACTAAGTTTTGATTCAGCGTTGATTGACATGGTAATAGACCAATATTATTTGAGAAAAGATGAAAAAACGGACCCCTCTGACGCAGTACGATACATCATGACGTGTCACTACTTAACGTACGGCACGCATTTGCAACTCATTTTATGCCGTACAGCCTTCTCTCGCAGATTAAAAACATGCTTAACCATATACATTATCATTATTCATGATTTTCGTCTTAATGACAATGAATATTATTATGGCTAATATTAAACTAATATTTCATGAGTAGGGTACTAATTGCAATGTGGTCATCAATAACACAAACAATGAATCAATCAATAATGAATTGCATAAGACTGTGATGTTCAGAATCTCAAAAATAATACCACTGCACCGAACCTCTGATCTGCATTTACAAATCAAATCAAATTTTATTGGTCACATAGACATGGTTAGCAGATGTTAATGCGAGTGTAGCGAAATGCTTGTGCTTCTAGTTCCGACAATGCAGTAATAACTAACAAGTAATCTATCAAATTCACAACAACTACCTTATACACACAAATGTAAAGGGATAAATAAAAATATGTACATATAAATATATGGATGAGCGATGGCCGTGCGGCATAGGCAAGATGCAGTAGATGGTATAGAATACAGTATATACATATGAGATGAGTAATGTAGGATATGTAAACATTATTAAAGCGGCGTTATTTAAAGTGACTAGTGATACCTTAATTAAGTCAATTTATTTAAGTGGCCAGAGATTTGAGTCTGTATGTTGGTAGCAGCCTCTCTGTGTTAGTGATGGCTGTTTAACAATCTGATGGCTTTGAGACAGAAGCTGTTTTTCAGTCTCTCTGTCCCAGCTTTGAAGCACCTGTACTAACCTCGCCTTCTGGACAAATCCGGGGTGAACAGGCAGTGGCTCGGGTGGTTGTTGTCCTTGATGATCTTTTTGGCTTTCCTGTGACATCGGGTGGTGTAGGTGTCCTGGAGGGCAGGTAGTTTGCCCTAAGTGATGTGTTGTGCAGACCTCACTACCCTTACGGTTATGGGTGGAGCAGTTGCCGTACCCGGTGATACAGCCCGACAGGATGCTCTCGATTGTGCATCTGTAAAAGTTTGAGTGTTTTTGGTGACAAGCCAAATTTCTTCAGCCTCCTGAGGTTGAAGAGGCGCTGCTGCGCCTTCTTCACCACGCTGTCTGTATGGTTGGACCATTTCAGTTTGTCCGTGATGTGTACGCCGAGGAACTTAAAACTTTCTACCTTCTTCACTACTGTCCCGTCGATGTGGATAGGGGGGTGCTCCCTCTGCTGTTTCCTGAAGTCCACAATCATCTCCTTTGTTTTGTTGACGTTGAGTGTGAGGTTATTTTCCTGACACCACACTCCTAGGGCCCTCACCACCTCCTTGTAGGCCGTCTCGTCTTTGTTGGTAATCAAGCCTACCACTGTAGTGTCGTCTGCAAATTTGATGATTGAGTTGGAGGCGTGCATGGCCACGCAGTCATGGGTGAACAGGAAGTACAGGAGCGGGCTGAGAACGCACCCTTGTGGAGGAGTGGGCTGAGAACGCGCCCCAGTGTTGAGGATCAGCGGGGTGGAGATGTTGTTACCTACCCTCACTACCTGGGGGCGGCCCCTCAGGAAGTCCAGGACCCAGTTGCACAGGGCGGGGTCGAGACCCAGGGTCTCGAGCTTAATGATGAGTTTGGAGGGTACTATGGTGTTAAAAGCTGAGCTGTAGTCGATGAACAGCATTCTCACATAGGTGTTCCTCTTGTCCAGATGGGTTAGGGCAGTGTGCAGTGTGATTTCGATTGCGTAGTCTGTGAACCTATTGGGGCGGTAAGCAAATTGGAGTGGGTCTAGGGTGTCAGGTAGGGTGGAGGTGATATGGTCCTTGACTAGTCTCTCAAAGCACTTCATGATGACGGAAGTGAGTGCTATGGGGCAGTAGTCATTTAGCTAAGTTACCTTAGCTTTCTTGGGAACAGGAACAATGGTGGCCCTCTTGAAGCATGTGGGGAAGGGCAGACTGGGATAAGGATTGCTTGAATATGTCCGTAAACACACACTGCCCCTTCTACGGCGTCGTTGTTTTTGGTCGCCAGCTGGGATCCGATCCATTGTCCTGGGTGGTGGGCAAAACAGAGGATCCGCTTCGGGAAAGTCGTATTCCTGGTCGTAATGTTGGTGAGTTGACGTTGCTCTTATATCCAATAGTTCCTCCCGACTGTATGTAATAACACCTAAGATTACCTGGGGTAACAATGTAAGAAATAACACATATAAAAACAAAATACTGCATAGTTTCCTAGGAACGTGAAGCGAGGCGGCCATCTCTGTCGGAAGTACAATCATGCATTCCTGCTTAGACATGTTAAACAATTTACTTCTAGAATCATTCCATCTAGTACACATGTTATTGAAGCACATTGAATTACTTTATAAATTGTTTAGGCTACTCATATTTTCCATTGCATGACCTCCACAAAAATGTTGTGCGATCATGGGCTGGTGCCCCAAATGAAAACGTTCGTAGGGAGCCCTGTGACTATGCACTCACACATAGAATATACATTATGTGAATTATAGTCTATTAAGGACCTTTATGATCTCACACTATTCCGCAATTCGGAAACAGTCATGTTCTAAATTAAATGATGCTATGTAAGTGCATGTTTTAAAAACGTTATACAATATGTCTTGGTGTTAGAATCAAATCAAATAAAATGTATTTGTCACATGCCGCTAGGCCATCTGGGCAGCAGGTTGCCTATCCGTTAAGTGCGTTAGGCCAGTAATCGAAAGGACACTGGTTTGAATCCCTTAGCTGACTAAGTGAGAAATCTGTCGATGTGCCCTTGAGCAAGGCATTTAACCCCGATTGCTCCAGTAAGTTGCTCTGGATAAGAGTGTCTGCTAAATTACTAAAATATATGTATAGCACAAAAATATAAATGCAATATTTTCAAAGATGTTACTGATTTACAGTTTATATGAATTTCACATGACTGGGAATACTTGCCTACGGAGCTGTGAGGGGAACGGCACCTCCGTACCTTCAGGCTCTGATCAGGCCCTACACCCAAACAAGGGCACTGCGTTCATCCACCTCTGGCCTGCTCGCCTCCCTACCTCTGAGGAAGCACAGTTCCCGCTCAGCCCAGTCAAAACTGTTCGCTGCTCTGGCACCCCAATGGTGGAACAAGCTCCCTCACGACGCCAGGACAGCGGAGTCAATCACCACCTTCCGGAGACACCTGAAGCCCCACCTCTTTAAGGAATACCTGGGATAGGATAAAGTAATCCTTCTAACCCCCCCCCCCAAAAGATTTAGATGCACTATTGTAAAGTGGTTGTTCCACTGGATATCATAAGGTGAATGCACCAATTTGTAAGTCGCTCTGGATAAGAGCGTCTGCTAAATGACTTAAATGTAAATGTAAATACAGATATGCATCTGTTGGTCACAGATACCTCAAAAGTAATGGGCCTCACAATATTACTGTGCATTCAAATTTCAAATCAGTAAAATGCAATTGTGTTCGTTGTCCTCAGTTTATGCCTGCCCATACCATAACCCCACCGCCACCATGGGGCACTCTGTTCAGCAAACCGCTTGCCCACATGACACCATACATGTGGTCTACGGTTGTGAGCTCAGTTGGACTACTGCCAAATTCTCTAAAATGATGTTGGACATTCAATTGTCAAAATCTCTGGTGGACATTCCTGCACTCAGCATGCCAATTGTGCACTCCCTCAAAACTTGAGACTGTGGCATTGTGTTTGTGTAACAAAATTGCACATGATTGGGCCTTTATTGTCTCCAGCACAAGGTGCACTTGTGTAATGATCATGCTGTTTTTCTTGATATGCCACATCTGTCAGGTGAATGGATTATCTTTGTAAAGGAGAAATGCTCACTAACAGGGATGTAAACAAATGTGCACATAGAATTTCAGAGAAACAAGCTTTTTGTGCGAATGGAACATTTCGGGGATTTTCAATTTCAGCTTATTAAAGATGGGACCAACACTTTACATTATATTTACAATTATATTTTTGTTCAGTGTGAATGTAAAAATGTTAACAAGACGTGTAGACTAACAATGAAATATTAGTCTACATATACAGTGCTCAAAAAAATAAAGGGAACACTAAAATAACACATCCTAGATCTGAATGAAAGAAATAATCTTATTAAATACTTTTTTCTTTACATAGTTGAATGTGCTGACAACAAAATCACACAAAAATAATCAATGGAAATCCAATTTATCAACCCATGGAGGTCTGGATTTGGAGTCACACTCAAAATTAAAGTGGAAAACCACACTACAGGCTGATCCAACTTTGATATAATGTCCTTAAAACAAGTCAAAATGAGGCTCAGTAGTGTGTGTGGCCTCCACGTGCCTGTATGACCTCCCTACAACCCCTGGGCATGCTCCTGATGAGGTGGTGGATGGTTTCCTGAGGGATCTCCTCCCAGACCTGGACTAAAGCATCTGCCAACTCCTGGACAGTCTGTGGTGCAACGTGGCGTTGGTGGATGGAGCGAGACATGATATCCCAGATGTGCTCAATTGGATTCAGGTCTGGGGAACGGGCGGGCCAGTCCATAGCATCAATACTTTCCTCTTGCAGGAACTGCTTACACACTCCAGCCACATGAGGTCTAGCATTGTCTTGCATTAGGAGGAACCCAGGGCCAACCGCACCAGCATATGGTCTCACAAGGGGTCTGAGGATCTCATCTCGGTACCTAATGGCAGTCAGGCTACCTCTGGCGAGCACATGTGCGGCCCCCCAAAGAAATGCCACCCCACACCATGACTGACCCACCGCCAAACCGGTCATGCTGGAGGATGTTGCAGGCAGCAGAACGTTCTCCACGGCGTCTCCAGACTGTCACATGTGCTCAGTGTGAACCTGCTTTCATCTGTGAAGAGCACAGGGGCGCCAGTGGCAAATTTGCCAATCTTGGTGTCCTGCACGGTGTTGGGCTGTAAGCACAACCGCCACCTGTGGATGTCGGGCCCTCATACCACCCTCATGGAGTCTGTTTCTGACCGTTTGAGCAGACACATGCACATTTGTGGCCTGCTGGAGGTCATTTTGCAGGGCTCTGGCAGTGCTCCTCCTTGCACAAAGGTGGAGGTAGCGGTCCTGCTGCTGGGTTGTTGCCCTCCTACGGCCTCCTCCACGTCTCCTGATGTACTGGCCTGTCTCCTGGTAGCGCCTCCATGCTCTGGACACTACGCTGACAGACACAGCAAACCTTCTCGCATTGATGTGCCATCCTGGATGAGCTGCACTACCTGAGCCACTTGTGTGGGTTGTAGACTCCGTCTCATGCTACCACTAGAGTGAAAGCACCGCCTCCATTCAAAAGTGACCAAAACATCAGCCAGGAAGCATAGGAACTGAGAAGTGGTCTGTGGTTACCACCTGCAGAACCACTCCTTTATTGGGGGGTGTCTTGCTAATTGCCTATAATTTCCACCTGTTGTCTATTCCATTTGCACAACAGCATGTGAAATTTATTGTCAATCAGTGTTGCTTCCTAAGTGGACAGTTTGATTTCACAGAAGTGTGATTGACTTGGAGTTACATTGTGTTGTTTAAGTGTTCCCTTTATTTTTTTGAGCAGTATATTAAGACAAGACTATTTACACAATGGATAATGATAACTTGGCTATAAACAAGGGTAAATAAAAAGTGAAAAAAAGTTGAAAAAGTGGAGAGAAAATACAAATCTGCGCAACTGCCTATGGCTTTAATTCCAGTTTGTCTACAATAACTGATATGTTGGATTCACGTGTCCATCTCAGTTAAAGAATAGGATTGGGGAGGTTCATCAAGGATCTCTCTGTACTTTGCTCTGTTCATCTTTGCCTTGATCCTGACTAGTCTCCCAGTCCCTGCCGCTGGAAAACATCCCCACAGCATGATGCTGCCACCACCATGCTTCATCGTAGGGATGGTGCCAGGTTTCCTCCAGATGTGACACTTGGCATTCAGGCCAAATAGTTCATTATTGTTTTCATCAGACCAGAGAATCTTGTTTCTCATGGTCTGAGAGTCTTTAGATGACTTTTGGCAAAGTCCAAGCTGGCTGTCATGTGCCTTTTACTGAGGAGCGGCTTCTGTCTGGCCACTGTACCATAAAGGCCTGATTGGTGGAGTGCTGCAGAGATGGTTGTCCTTCTGGAAGGTTCTCCCATCTCCACAGAGGAACTCTAGAGCTCTGTTAGAGTGACCATCGGATTCTTGGTTACCTCCCTGAACAAGGCCCTTCTCCCCCGATTGCTCTTGTTGGTTCCAAACTTCTTCTATTTAAGAATGATGGAGGCCACTGTGTTCTTGGGGACCTTCAATGCTGCAGAAATGTTTTGGTACTCTTCCCCAGATCTGTGCCTTGACACAATCCTGTCTCGAAGCTCTGACATGAACTGTCACCTGTGGGACCTTATATAGACAGGTGTGTGCCTTTCCAAATCATGTCCAATCAATTGAATTAACCACAATCTGATTACTTTCCGAAAGCACTAAACAAAAATATAAACACAACATGCAATAATTTCAAAGATTTTATTGAGTTATAGTTCATATAAGGAAATCAGTCAATTTAAATAACTAAATTAGGCCCTAATCTATGGATTTCAAATGACTGAGAATACAGATATGCATCTGTTGGTCACAGATACCTTAAAAAGGTATGGGCGTGGATCAGAACCAGTCAGTACCTGTGTGAAATTGCTGGATATTGGCGGGAACTGGAACACACTGTCGTACACTTCGATACAGAGCATCGCAAACATGCTCAATGGGTGACATGTCTTGTGAGTATGCAGGCCTCTAAAATGGCATTGGATGCAGATTATGGTAGAGAAATTAACATTAAAATATCTGCCAACAACTCTGGTGGACATTACTGCAGTCAGAATGCTAATTGCACACTCCCTCAAAACTTGAGACATATGTGGCATTGTGTTGTGTGACAAAACTGCAAATTTTAGAGTGACCATTTATTGTCCCTAGAACAAGGTGCACCTATGTAATGATCATGCTGTTTAATCAGCTTCTTGATATGCCACACCTGGGAGGTGAGATGGATTATCTTGGCAAAGGAGAAATGCTCCCTAACAGGGATGGAAACACATTTGTGCTTAAAATTTGAGAGAAATAAGCTTTTGTCAGTATGGAACATTTCTGGGATCTTTTATTTCAGCTCATGAAACATGGGACCAACAGTATAATATAATGTGGGCTTTCTAAGTCTTCTGCACTAGACGGGGCCTTTGAGACCTATACTACAATGAGGTCAATCCATTTTAAAAAGTCTATGGGCCTATCATTATATGGATAATTAATATTGAACACAGTCAATACATATTACCACTTTTTAAAGCACATTCACTCACATTCAGACATTAAAATCCCACACAGACATCCTGAAAATGAGTACTTTACACCATGTCAAGAGTTTATTTGACAGTATTTCAGAATATCTTTCAGTAAACAATTATTAGATTTTTTTGCAAAATGTAATATATCCATAGTCACATTTCATAAAAATAGTTGTCCACTTCGGTCTTTGAAACTACAGTATCAATGGTACAGTCAACCATATTTTGTAGGAATTCAGCTGTACATGGTGGATAATACATGGTTAACACGACACAGGTATACTGAGCTTAATGAGGGATTCATGAACGTGCCATCCTTCACACAGATTTATCATTATTCATATTTTTTTCTGTATACAAAATCACTCACAGCAGGCAGGCAGGGGAAAGCCTCCACGGACACACTGAGGGTTGAGCGATATTGTCCGCGTTCCCAGCTGACTACATTGCAGATGAATGTCAGATCTCACAACCACTGGATAGGTGTTTAACATATCAGCTAACCACATCCTATGATATAGCAATCTGATGGCCGAATGCACAGTCGATGATGTGGCACACAACCATTGGTTGATGCATGTAGTCTACCTGGAACGCAACCAGTATCAATTTGTTCACCTTTGACCTTTTTGTTTTTACCATAGAAATGATATGTTTATCGTCTGGACTGGAACACTGCACTCAGTCTAGTGAATCTGCATTGAGAGAAATCGTTTCATTGATGAATGAACACATGTTGTCGGAACAGCTGGCATCCGTGCCAGTATGAGCATCAGTAGTTTCATCCTCTCTGCAACATATGCAACTTAACACTCAAAATTCAATTACTATTACCAAAGAAGAGATATATAGGTTCTGATTTTGTGAATTTCCAAATACCTATAAAGATGGTAGGAGCTCCCAACATTGGTCCTCAAATTACCCAGTGGCAGGATTGCACTCTAAAAGAACACACACTCGTGTTTGGCCTTGTGTGGCTTTTCATGATAAAATAACAACAGTCAACTTTGGGCAACAGGAATCAAAGTCTGCTCCAGGATTACATTTTTCCCTAGGTACAAATCAAATATCATATTCCCCTCCCCAATCCTGGCATTAACCACTAGCGGGGAAAATGCTAAACTGACCAAGGAATCAGTGTCTAGGGGCCTTTCTCTAGGAAGGCCATTCACTCAGACCTTCATGCTACAGTACAGGCCAGGGCAATAGAGTTTAGATTAGAGATAGACCTTGAGATTAGAATTAGGATTGAGAAATAGATTGAGAAATAGACTTTGACCTGTTGGCACCAAAAGCTAAAAGACTGCAAATATGAGTGTAATTGTTTGGTGCCAACATGAATGGCTCTGCATTTCTACGGCTAGCCTCTTCTACAGGCTACACATAATACCCATAGGAAAGGCCAAAATGCATTGTACTCAAACAATTCATTTAGGAACCCATAATATGATGAAAAAGCTAGTAGGTTAAAGAAGTCAGATGTTTTATGATTCTTCTGCATATGATTATTTCGCACTGTAAAGTTTCAAAATGTTTTCTGACGCTGTAGACCAAACAGAAACAGTAGGCTTACACCTTGGTACTAGCCACTGATGATGTGCTGTTTGATATGTGTACTGTACAGTACTGTATAATCTCTCACTCGTTCTGCATTTCAGCTCCCTCAAGCTGAAACAAAAGCTAAATCCAACATATGCACCACACAGAATGCACTGCAACTGCCTCTGCAACGCAATGCTGCAGCGCAATGCTGCAAGGCGCGTTCCATTTGAAATTAATGTACTCCTGGTGTACCAAAATGCAATGACGCCGTCGCTGTGATCGAGGCGAACGGCACTCCGCCCCACCTCGTATCCCATGTAAAACGTCCGCTCTTCAACAAATCCTATGCCCCGAACCCCCACAGTGTTGTGGTTCATGATGCACAGTAAAAGGCATAGAAATGGGAAATATAGAATGGACAGCTAGAGTTCTCTGTTTCACGTGCTGCTGACACATACATACAGTATAGCCCAGCTAAAAATGTCCATAGTTACAGAATCTACAGTGGCGACCCGTCATTCAGGGCACCTGTTTTGAGCCCCACATTTGTAGGGGGGGGGGGGCTTTCCTGTTGGCATTAATACGTGTCACATATCAGTTTGCAAACAATGTAAAAATAATATACATCATTGAGTTAATAAAGCTTGTTTTCTTGAGTAAGGCAACTCCAAAATGCAGCTGTTTCAGCCTAGCTCAGTGCTTTCTGTGGTGGGGCAAGCCAGCAGAAAATACGGAGCGTTGTGCCGTGATTGGCTCAGTGTTCTGTCACTCATGGGACACTACTTCACCTCCAAGTCTAAGGGGTAGACTTAGAAAATTCTAGCCCCTTGGGTGCTGCCATAGAGTTACATTAGAAGTGCACATCCAAGAAGGCTCAAGGTCATTGGCCACAGATAAAATTATGTCAAATCACGTTGTACAGTAGCTTTGATTGGACTGATCATGTCAACATCATACTTTCAAAATCTTAGCTAGCAGTCATCATCATGAATCAAGTCAACAATCTACTGGCAAATCCTTTTTAATCCTTGTCATATGAAGAGAAATCATGAAGAGAAATGATAGATTAAACATATCGGTGCTCATCGGCCATTGGACATAAACATTACACAACAAGTTGGAAATCGCAAATTCAATAATGAGTGATTTGGAAGGAATCAGTGACAGTGGCTGTGTGGTCCCAAATCTGGATTTAAGGGGTCTCTTTTCCAAGTTTAAAATGATAAACATTCAACAATGGCCATGCTGTCAATGAAGCATGATTTGTGCCACGCTCAAAACAACTGTTTACTCAGAACTGCGGAAACTTTACTTTGGTGAGTTCAAGACAACTGGGAAGTCGGGAATAAAGAAGCTCCGACTTGAAAAATACGTGTTCAACGGTCATCCAACTCGGTATTGTAAATCTGGCCTCTTTCTAGAGCTACGACCTGAAGATCAATGACGTCATCATGATTCAACCTTGTTTTTTTTGTTTTGAAAGCACCATAAATCCAGAGAATTTCAGAGTTTGATGACAGAATTTGCCCACCAAGGACCGCCACGCCACCTTCCTGTTCAAGTGAGCACAGCACAACAAGGTGAGTCCAAAAATGCATTGTATGCTGCTGCATACATTTTGTAACATGCCAGGGCGATATGTATACTGTAGCTAAGAAAGTAATACTAAGTGTATGTTGTGTAGTAAGATGTTAGTAGCTAATTAATGTAGCTAATTAATGTAGCTAGTAGCTAATTACGATACTCTTATCCACTTGTCGTCCCCTTATGGCATAGTTTGTACATCTCAATTGTCATTAGAAACCACATGTGTTTAAGCAAGTCAGCCATATCAGCTATGTTTTTTTAAAAGGCAGTAAATGAGTCTGAATGAACTGTTTCGCTGCCAGACAAGGCTCCGCTGATAGCAAGGTGTAGCAGTGGTAAGATGTTGGGACTGCTGTTGGTACAGGTTTATGTAGGACCTAACTGCTTTGCTGGCATGCATCCCACTTCTTTTTTTTTGCCCCACCAAGATTTGCATGCTAAACTCGCCACTGAGAATCTAGTCTATTTCTAGTAACATAACCAAGGGTTTTCCAAACTCGGTCAAAACCAACGCACTTATGTTTACACACACAACAACTGTAATATATCATTCTGTTTTTAAGGTGGTGGGTTGTAATCATCTTGAGAGAGAGAGAGGTAGAGAGAGAAAGGGAGAGAGAGGTAGAGAGAGAGAGAGGTAGAGAGAGAGAGAGGTAGCGAGAGAGAGAGAGAGGTAGCGAGAGAGAGAGAGAGAGAGAGGTAGCGAGAGAGAGGTAGAGAGAGGTAGAGAGGTAGAGAGAGAGAGAGAGAGAGAGAGCGAGAGAGAGAGATCCCTCTTGCATCTGATGGTGTGAGTGGTGGGTTGGATTTGGGAGCCTATGAAGAGCCAGCCAGTCCAACCTGGTCAGAAGTGGTCTTGTCCAGTGTATACCAGTAAACCGATCTCCACCGCCTCCGTTCAGACTCACACTCAGGTAGGAAGAGTCCCAGGGCCACGCAGCAGTGTTCGGAGCCTGCGTGGGTGTGTGTACACTCTCCCCATCAGGGGCGCCGGTGCTGCTGCTCTCCATCCTCTCCGCGGAGTTCCCTCTGAGAGCTTTGGGGGGCCGCAGCATAGGCTGGGGCTCTTGGGGTCCCCCCTCCACCTACCCAGGCCCATGTGGGGTTTCCTGCTCCCGGACAGTGCACTTGGTTTGGGACCTGCCACCTGTAGCCCCTCTCGTGGAGCTGGGGTCTGGAGCCTGGGCTGCCGTACACGGTGAGGCCTCTAGAGAGAGCTGGTGGGGGGAGTCTAGGGTGGAGGCTGGATGGGATGAGAGAGATGAGGTGGGCGGCTGATGGGGGTCAAGGGTCACTTCCTGCAGGGCAGAGAGGGCTGGAGGAAGGGTTTCCCAGGGGGAGGCACCGTCTACTGAGAGAGGATGACACCCAGTCAGAGACACACTCTACAGGTTGATACGCAGTGACACACACACACACACACACACACACACACACACACACACACACACACACACACACACAGAGACAGACAAACATAAGTATGCATGCACACACACACACACAGCCCTCTCTTCACACACACAGACAGACATAAGTATACACACACACACACACACACACACAGCTGTAAAGCTGACCCATAATAGTCTCCCTGAGTATAATTGTTTTCCATATGGCCAGATAGTTGCAGGATAAAGAAGAAAAACAGAGAGGAATGATGTCAATCAAGACTGCAGCCTTGCTAGACCAAAATAAAATAGTATTATCTCTCTATAATCTCCTTATGTATCCACACTCAGATCCTTGTTCACACACAGCTGCACTGTCATCACCAGGACAGTCAGGACTATATACACTCAGTGGCCTGTTTATTAGGTACACCCATCTAGTACCTGGACGGACCCACCTTTGCCTCCAGAACAGCCTGAATTCTTCGGGGCATGGAAGCGTTGGTATCAAGGGACCTAACGTGTGCCAGAAAACATTCCCCACACCATTACACCACCGCCACCAGCCTGTACCTTGACAGTAGGCAGGATGGGGCCATGGACTCATGCTGCTTACATGCTGACTACACCGGGCACGCACATGTTGATTTTGTCCATCCACTCCAGATGCGATCAGGACACGCAGGTTGAAATATCAAAACAAACCCTGAACCCACCATATTAATTTGGGGACAGGTCGAAACACATGAAACATTCATGGACATTTAGCTAGCTTGCTGTTGCTAGCTAATTGGTCCTGGGATATAAACATTGGGTTGTTATTTTACCTGAAATGCACAAGGTCCTTTTTTCGTGGATCTTTGTAGAATTTTGACCAATTTTGAGTCAAACAAAATCGTGTGTTCTCTACTCCGACAATTAATCCACAGATAAAAGGGGGGGGACTTGGTTTGTTTCTAGTAATCTCTCCTCCTTCAGTCTTCTTCTGTGGACTTTATATGGCGTTTGGCAACCAACTTTAAGGTGCATTACCAACACCAACTAGGCTGGAGTGTGGTGCTCAATTCAGCTTTCAATCAACCGTGTGGGTATATGCTCCTAAAAACCAATGAGGATATTGGAGAGGCGGGATTTGCAACACGTCAAGCGCCTAAAATAGAAACAAGTTAGAACCAAGTTCTAACCAAGATTAAGATTAAATTATTGAATAACATGTATGTGTACATTTATTTTGCAACGCTCACGAACGTAATGCATGTTACGCCAAATCCTGACTCTGCCATCAGCATGACGCAACAGGTACTGGGATTTGCTAGACCAGGCAATGTTTTGCCACTGTTTTTGCCAATGTCCTGCGTTGGTGATCGCGTGCCCACTGGAGCTGGTTCTTCTTGTTTTTAGCTGATAGGAGTGGAACCCGATGTGGTCGTCTGCTGCATTAACCCATCCGGGACAAGGTTGTTCTGCACACCACTGTTGTACTGCACCGTTATTTGCTTGTTTGTGGCCCACCTGTTAGCTTACACAATTCTTGCCATTCTCATTCGGCCTCTCATTAACAAGCTGTTTTCGCCCACAGGACTGCTGCTGACCGGATGTTTTTTGTTTGTCGCACCGTTCTCTGTAAACCCTAGACACTGTCATGCGTGAAAAGCCCAGGAGGTTTCTGAGATACTGGAACCGGCGCGCCTGGAACCGACGATCATACCACGCTCAAAGTCGCTTAGGTAATTTGATTTGCCCATTCTAACGTTCAATCGAACAGTAAGTGAATGTGTCAATGCCACTGAGTGTATATATATATATCATTATGTATGCGTTCTAAATGGCACCCTATTCCCTATACAGTGCACTACTTTTGACTAGGGCCCATTTTAGGGTGCCACCTGGGATGCACTCTGTGTGTGACAAGATCGGTCTATTACTGAAGTGTGTGTGTGCGTGTGTGAGGATGGCCCTGGCCAACACTGAGAGCAGTTTCACTTTACTGAGGGTGCACTTCATTGCATAGTCTACTGTGGTGCAGGTCCTCTTCAGACCTGATTGCTTTTTCTACTGAGACCACCACAACCAAACACAAGCCTGATTGTCTCAACACATAAACAGATATTACCATACACACGCACTGACACAGAGGCACGCAGTGATGCACATACACACGCACACATGTAGGATATACACACACACACACACCAGCATTCACACACAGGTAGGATACACGCCAGCACACACACACTTGCACTCATGCACTTACACACACACGCATTCACACAAACACACACACAAGCAGATTTAAATGAGAGTCAGAATGGAGAGAAAGACATGCAGCTTTTCACGAACCGTGTCTTTAGAGTGGCCCATTAGGAAGAAATAGGGTGAGCTTAGCATATCACCTTTCATGCACATGGAGAGGTTGGAAGGTACCATTCCTAAGGGAAGTGGAGTAAAAGCCTATACCAATCATTAGAGTTAAAGTAAAGGGGTTAAAAAGACATTTTCACTCGTGTTATTTCACAAAGGACAGTTTGATAAGCAGAAAGCATCATCAGAAGCTTCTCAGATGTTGTTTCAATGTCGGGTTAAGGAAGCAGATTGAATTAGCTAAAGCTTTTGTTGTGTCAGTTAAGGTGTCTTTCAGGTTCCACAGAGCAGTAGCAGTAAGAGTAGGTAGGTATGAAACATTTCAGGTATTATCTGCTGTTTATAGCACCCATCATGGTTGTAACATTTGCGGTGGTCTGCATTAGTGTGTGTGAGAGGGAAGCCGTGATTACACCTTGCATTAACATGTGGTTGTCACCATCCTTCAGGATGATCCGATCACTATCTGATCAAGATTAGTTGCATATACACATGGTAATAAAATGTGTATCTTATTTGCCCACTGAGTCTGCATTGTAACCAGATACACTGGTCCCTCCTGTATGCAAATTATTTCTACCTGCCTTGGACCTCCCCTTATGACACAAGCTGTATATAACGACAAACAACAGCACACTTTTATGTTCAATAATTTTATACTCTCATCATTATAGCATACTTTTGTTATCCAACATTAAGACTGGGGATAATACTGTCCCGATAACCTCGACCTGTCCACAGTTGTACAAATTGATATTCAATATTTAATATTCAAATGAATACTCATCCCTAAAAAACTTACCAAACACACCAGCTGAGAATCTGAATGTGTTTACAAAATATAATTAATGCACAATACATTAAAAGAATGACACTTAGGCCCTAATGCACACAGTAAAAACAAAAAGTAGGCTACAGTGCATCTCCGAATGTCACAACACATTGGTCTGAACAGGGGTGATCTTTACGCATGGATGTTTACGTACACTGCCTTTATATTATTGTTATCTTGTATTGTAAATAACCTTTGACATTGCTATCTTGTGACGTTGAAGTTGTCTTCACCTCTATTTTAATGCCACGCCAAACAAAGTTAGATAAGGCTTATAAAAATAAAGATATTTATGAACAGATATCATCCTGAATGACAGAAAAAGGGTTCTCCCATTCCCACGGCCAATGCCAACGCAAAATCAAATAACTGAAAACATTGTACAGAAAAGCCAATGACTGTAATGGTGGGAACCTGAGAACCCAAAGCCCATGGGTGACAGTCCTACCACCAGCCCACTGTTTATTCTGGACAGTGCTTTGGAGGATGAAAATACTAAGGGTAAGCTGCTTAGCGTTTTATATACTTTTTTTGGTCATGTCAATAGCCAAATTCAGTTTCTATATCAGATATGAAAATAATACAGTGGCTTTTCTATCGAAATGTTATAAAAGTCCACTCTGGCTAGAGCTAAAGGCAGGCTACAGGAGGAAAATTAGGCTTACACATTATACCTTGACATTCACTTGTAATGCACTGCTCTCTCTGCTGCGACTCCATCATAGTATGTCCCATGCAAACCTAATACATTTGTAGTTCAGTTTAAATTCTGTAATGCTAGTAGCTATATCAGTCTATCAACCCTCAATGAGTGGAAGAAAGTGAATAATCACTAAGCAATGATTTGGAGGAAACCAAACCACAGACCTTCTTCAGGAAGTCAATTTTTTTCCCCTTTGGTAAAACTGTTTAGGCTTATACTTAATTAGAATCTGATGCCTGTAATATAATGCAATCCTTTTCAATTTTATTTCATTATATTATATTCTGTGAATCTTTGAGCATTTTCCAGACAAATCTCTAGCAATAAGTTGCAGAAGATGTCCAAACTGATAAGTAAAGGCGTATAGTTTTCTGTAAGCTTGAGCGAGGCCACTGTCCAATTTAATATACAATACGTAGCACTCTTTAGGCTACTTTTAAGTGGCATTAGTCTACGGGTCAGTAGGCACATGGCTTCTAACGAAGACCATGATCTTAATTCTAGAGGAATTGTAAAGTTACCGTTGTCCATAATTAGGCTACTACCTCAACTGGCCGGTGTAATTTTTTTTTTTTTGTGGGTGGAAACAACTGTGACGTTGGCCTAATGTATTTGCTTTCGTTGTCAGGATTTGTTTACACTTCAAGGTTATCTGTACAAGATGTGTCTTCGACTACCTCCAGAGGTGGTCATGAAGATCTAATCACAATCAGTTCAAATTGCATCTTTTGATTGTCTACACCTGTCAAAAAATGTGGGCAGAATCAGAATGTGGACAAGATCAGGACAACGGACGCATGTTAGAACCAGGTATAAACGGGGGGGGGGGGGGGGGGGGGGGGGGGGGGGGGGGGGGGGGGATGGGGGGAGAGAGAGGAGAGAGAGAGAGAGAGAGAGAGAGAGGAGAGAGAGAGAGAGAGAGAGAGAGAAGAGAGAGAGAGAGAGAGAGAGAGAGAGAGAGAGAGAGAGAGAGAGAGAGAGAGAGAGAGAGAGAGAGAGAGAGAGAGAGAGAGAGAGAGAGAGAGAGAGAGAGAGAGAGAGAGAGAGAGAGAGAGAGAGAGAGAGAGAGAGAGAGAGAGAGAGAGAGAGAGAGAGAGAGAGAGAGAAACAGAGAGAGAGAAACAGAGAGAAACAGAGAGAAACAGAGAGAAAGAGTGAATGAGCGATGATGAAATTAGACCCAACCAAATCATTACAAAACGAAAAGATAATTACTTGACACAATGGAAAGAATTAACAAGATAACAGAGAAAACTAGAACGCTATTTGGCCCAAAACAGGGAGCAGACAGCGGCAGAATACCTGACCACTGTGACTGACCCAAAATTAAGGAAAGCTTTGACGTATGTACAGAATCTGTGAGCATAGCCTTGCTATTGAGAGAGGCCACCGTAAGCAGACCTGGCTCTCAGGAGAAGACAAGCTATGTGCACACTGCCCACAAAATGAGGTGGAAACTGCACTTCCTAACCTCCTGTCAAATCTAGGACTATATTAGAGACATGTGACTCATTTGAGGAAAGTAGACATATGTCGCTCTCACAGGAGAGCCATGGAGATAGCAATTTCTAACACAGCTTTTTTTTTTAAAGATATCACGAAGTAGAACTGAAAAGGAGTTGCTCTTCACTTTCTGGAGGACAGAGTTTTGAAATCGATGGAATGCACGGTGGAGTTAGAGTATGATAGCTAAGGAGATGGAGGAAATTCTGCCTTTTGATTGCAAATATGCAGACGGAGTCAAAAAAAGAACACACAGAAGGCTATTGCATAAAACACCCGTCTCAGGATTACATCTTCAAACTAAGGCAACAACGGCATCCGTGACAGAGAGGGCGAAGCGTCCATCCATGTATACGGGTAAGATTTTCAGATATGAATTTTCAGATATTACACATTTCTAGTTTAGTCAGAAGGCTGTTTTCATTTCAAGTCAAAGCGTACTGTTTGATAGCTAGCTAACGTTAGCTGGCTGGCTTGCTAGCTAACGTTACGTGTATGATCTGTGTACTAATGTTTTTTGTATCTAAGAGTCATTTGCATTGCTAATTATAGCCTAATGTTAGCAAGCTAGCTAACATTGAACCTGGTTGGTTAGCTACCTGCAGATTCATGCAGGGCAGTAATGTTATGAGTTGGGATTATGGTTCATTGTTTAGCTAACTGGCTAGCTACATGTCTAAACAAAAGACTCCACAATGCAAGTAACTATTTCAATAGAATGATTATGTTGTCACTGCGACAGCTGTCGATAGACGTAGCTGGTAAATTCACTCTGGCTATCTACTTTGATTTCAGAGCACTCGTCTGAGTGTGCCAGAGCGCAGAATAACTGACGAATTTACGGACACTCAATTGTTGCCAGTAGCACAGTTGCAGTAGCCAACGCTCTGGATAACATAAAAACAGCCTATCCAGCTCTATTAGGGCGAGTAAAGTGCTACTGGCACTGTAAAGTGGTTGTTCCACTGGATATCATAAGGTGAATGCACCAATTTGTAAGTCGCTCTGGATAAGAGCGTCTGCTAAATGACGTAAATGTAAAAGAGTAAAATGGTGAGAGTGAGCTGTTCCCTCGTTTGTGTCTGGAATTAGCTCGCAAGCTAGCCAACGTTAGCCAGTTAGCTTGGGTGCTTGACTGCTGTTGTTAGGACAGAACGCTCGGATCAACCCTACCTCCTGTGGGGACGGGGGCCTGGGATTAAAAAAATAAAATAAATACAATATAAATATAGGACAAAACACAAGAGAGAGCACAACACAGCACAACACTGATAGAGACACAGCACAGCACAACACTACATAAAGAGAGACCTAAGACAACAACATAGCAAGGCAGCAACAAATGACAACACAGCATGTTAGCAACACTACCCTGACCTGTTCACTGTGATTACTATTATTTGACCATGCTGGTCATTTATGAACATGAACATCTAGGCTATGTTCTGTTATATTTTCCACCCAGCACAGCCAGAAGAGGACTGGCCACCCCTCATAGCCTGGTTCTTCTTCAGGTTTCTTCCTAGGTTTTGGCCTTTCTAGGGAGTTTTTCCTAGCCACCGTGCTTCTACACCTGCATTGCTTGCTGTTTGGGGTTTTAGGCTGGGTTTCTGTACAGCACTTTGATATATCAGCTGATGTAAGAAGGGCTATATAAATACATTTGATTTGAACATGGTAGCAGCACAAAACATGGTTCAAACGTTATTGGGCACAGACAACAGCACAAAGGGCAAGAAGGTAGAGACAATAATACATCACACAAAGCAGCCACAACTGCTCAGAGTCTTTGAATTGAAGAGATTGCGATAGCTGTCCAGTTTGAGTGTTTGTTGCAGCTTGTTCCAGTCGTTAGCTGCAGCGAACTGAAAAGACGAGTGACTCAGGGATGTGTGTGCTTTGGGGACCTTTAACAGAATGTGACTGGCAAAATGGTTGTTGTATGTGGGGGATGAGGCCTGCAGTAGATATCTCAGATAGGGGGGGAGTGAGGGCTAAAAGGGTTTTATAAGCATCAACCAGTGGGTCTTGCGACGAGTATACAGAGGAGTATAGAGTGCATTGAAGTGTCCTATAAGGAGCATTGGTGGCAAATCTGATGGTTGACTGGTAAAGAACATCTAGCCGCTCGAGAGCACCCTTATCTGCCGATCTATAAATTATGTCTCTGTAATATAGGATGGGTAGGATGGCCATCTGAATCAGGGTTAGTTTGGCAGCTGGGGTGAAAGAGGAGCGATTACAATAGAGGAAACAAAGTCTAGATTTAACTTTAGCCTGCAGCTTTGATATGGGCTGAGAGAAGGACAGTGCACCATCTAGCCATACTCCCAATTACTTGTATGGGGTGACTACTTCAAGCTCTAAACCCTCAGAGGTAGTAATAACACCTTTGGGAAGAGGGGCATTCTTCTTACCAAACCACATGACCTTTGTTATGGAAGTGTTCAGAACAAGGTTAAGGGTAGAGAAAGCTTGTTGGACACTAAGAAAGCTTTGTTGTTGAGCATTTAACACAAAATCCGGGGAGGCACCTGCTGAGTATAAAACTGTTTCATCTGCATATTAATGGATGAGAGAGCTTCCTACTGCCTGAGCTATGTAGTTGATGTAAATTGAGAAGGGCGTGGGGCCTAGGATTGAGCCTTGGGGTACTCCCTTGGTGACAGGCAGTGGCTGAGACAGCAGATTTTCTGACTTTGTACACTGCACTCTTTGAGAGAGATAGTTAGTAGACCAGGCCAAAGACCCCTCAGAGATACACCAATATTCCTTAGCTGGCCCACATGAATGGAATGGTCTACCGTATCAAAAGCTTTGTCCAAGTCAATAAAAATAGCAGCACAATATTGCTTAGAATCAAGGGCAATGGTGACATCATTGAGGACCTTTAAGGTTGCAGTGACACGTCCATAACCTGAGTGGAAACCAGATTGCATACCCGAGAGAATACTACATTCATCAAGAAAGCCAGTCAGTTGATTATTGACAAGTTTTTCCAACACTTTTGATAAACAGGGCAAAATAGAAATTGGCCTATAACAGTTAGGATCAGCTTGATCTCCCCCTTTAAATAAAGGACAAACTGTGGCTGCCTTCCAAGCAATGGGAACCTCCCCGGAAAGGAGAGACAGGTTAAAAAGGTCAGAGATAGGCTTCGCGATTATAGGGGCAGCAACCTTAAAGAAGAAAGGGTCTAAACCATCTGACCCAGATGTTTTTGGGGGGTCAAGTTTAAGGAGCTCCTTTAGCACCTCGGACTCAGTGACTGCCTGCAGGGAGAAACTTTGTAGCGTGGCAGGGGAAAAAGAGGAGAAGCATCAGGGATAGTCACATTAGAAGGGGTGGGAGATGAGGAAATGTTGGACGGGCAAGGAGGCATGGCTGAGTGAAATAGGTATCCTGACTTAATGAAGTGGTGATTAAAAAGCTCAGCCATGTGATTCTTGTCAGTAACAACCATCAACGTTAAGGGACATGGGCAGCTGTAAGGAGGAGGGTTTATTCTTCAGGTCTTTAAATGTTTTCCAGAACTTCTTGGGGTTAGACCCACAGAGAGAACTGCTCTTTAAAGAAACTAACTTTGGCCTTCTGGATAGCCTGAGTGCACTTATTTCTCATTTGGCTGAATGATAGCCAGTCTGCCTGAGTATGCGTGTGCCGAGCCTTTCGCCTAAGGCAATTATTGAGTTAATTCTTAAGATGGTGTGAACGATACTGAATGGGTGTAGACAAAGAAGAGCTCTCCAGTAGGTTACCAAAACATTCAAGGCCATTTTCTCAAAAGTGAGGTTACAAGTTTATCAACTTCCAAAGCAGAATTACCTTCCCATTGTTCCTCATCTGAAGTGTATGATATACCATTTTCTATCTCTGAATCTCTATTTTTAGACAATGTAAAAACACCATTTCAAATTTTGCTACGTAAGACAGAATCGAGCCGGCAGGTTACATATTTCCCTCAGATTACACAGACTCACAAAGAATTCGAAAACAAATCCAATTATGATAAACTCCCATATCTATTGGGTGAAATACCAGTGTGCCATCAGAGCAGCAACCAGTGAAGAACAAACACCATTGTAAATACAACCCATATTTATGTTAATTTATTTTCCCTTTTTTACTTTAACTATTTGCACATCGTTACCACACAGTATTTAGCCATAATATCACATTTGAAATGTCTCTATTCCTTTGGAACTTTTATGAGTGTAATGTTTACTGTTCATTATTTCATGTTTATTTCACTTTTGTTTATTATCTATTTCACTTGGTTTGGCAATGTAAACATATGTTTCCCATGCCAATAAAGCACTTAGAATTTTATTGAAATTGAGAGAGAGAGAGTGAGAGAGAGAGAGAGAGAGAGAGGGGGAGAGAGAGAGGGGGAGAGAGAGAGAGAGAGTGAGCAATGATGGAAAACAAGAGAGAAAATGTAAAAAACTAGCACAAGAGAGAGATTGTCAACCAAAAAGAAAGATTGAGAGAGAAAGATATAATCAAAGACAGAGAAAAATTATAAAGCGAGAGGGAAAGATTAAAAATTAAGATGGAGGTTTATTTGGGGGGAGACCCACCATACTCAGGCACCTGTCCCGTGCCTCTCTTTAGCAACAGTCTCACCCGCCTGCACCCCGCCTTGATCAACTCGATGGCCCGGGCATGAGTCATGTCCCGGGTACTGTCGCCATTTATCTCAATGATTTGATCCCCCACCTGAGAGAGAGAGAGAGAGAAATAGCGAGAGGGAGAGTGAGAGAAAAGAAACAAAGTGATAAAAGAGTGATAAAAGAGAGTAAAGATGGGACAGGATGAACATAGAGACTTGTCAAATTATATAAAGTACCGCATTTCTATTAGCTGGAAAAGAATGTTGCTGTGTTGCAGTCAGGACAGGAAGTGATGTCCCTCACCCTCATTCTGCCATTGCGGATGGCTGGCCCATCCTCTGCAAGCCGCAAAACAAACAGATCCATCTTGTACTCCCGTCCCCCACGGATACTGAAGCCAAAACCCTTCACACTCTTCTCCAGCTCTACCGTGAAGTAGTCAAAGTCCTGTGCACAGCACACAACCAAGAACCAACATTCATAAAAAATATAGCCAATACATAGTCAACTTAGTCTGGGATGTGTAGTTTTACATGCTGTCTGTAATATGGGATTCTGGGATGTACAGACTTACCTGTGGTCTGAAGTCTGGGGGGAACTGCTCTAAAGGGAACTGTCTGTCCACTAAGTATTTTCTGTAATAAGGGATTCTCGGATATGTAGTCTCAACTGTGATGTTTAGTAGGGGATTCTAGGATGTGCAGACTTATCTGTGGCATGAAGTCCGGGGGGAACTGCACCAATGAAAGCTGTGCAGATTTTGAGTGTTTGTACTAGGGAATTCGGGGGTATGTAGTCCTACATATGGTGTGTACTGTAGTAATTGCTTCTGGGATGTGCAGTCTTACCTGTGGTCTGAAGTCAGGTGGAAACTGTGCTAGAGGGAACTGTGCAGCAAGTGTTGTTGAGTGTTGTCTGTAGTCGATGAGGGGAGGAGGGTGACGGTAATCCAGTGTGGGCGGCTGCCGGTAATCAGCCACCGGAGGGTGCCGGTAGTCAACGGGGGGCTGCCGGTAGTCAGTGAAGGGAGGCTGGCGGATATCCGGTTTCACGTCCTGCCTGGCTTTCACCTCTGACCTGTAGACACCAGACAAATATGAGGTTGAGAAAGAGTGTGCGTATTCCATAGATAATGCAAGTCCACACACACACACAAGAACCCTTCACGGCGGCAGCTCTCTCTCTGGGTGTGACAGAGAACATAAGCTCTCCGGCTGGGCGCCATGTATTATACACACACATCCGTAAATGTATACAAACATCCACAATCTTAGCATACGTCCACCTACCCTGCACACATACAACCCAAGTGCACGCTCTCGCTAATTGGAAAAGCATGCACACACGCACGCAGGCAGGCTCACGCACGTCGCACACACACACAAAATGCAATGTAATATCTCTGTCATTCCCAAACGGCACAGGGCAAGACAGTTGTGAAGAGGGCACGACAAAACCTATTCCCCCTCAGGAGACTGAAAAGATTTGGCACGGGTCCTCAGATCCTAAAAAGGTTCTATAGCTGCACCATCAAGAGCATCCTGATGGGTTGCATCACTGCCTGGTATGGTAACTGCTTGGCCTCTGACCGCAAGGCACTACAGAGGGTAGTGCGTACGGCCCAATACATCACCGGGGCCAAGCTTCCTGCCATCCAGAACCTCTCTACCAGGTGGTGTCAGAGGAAGGCCCTAAAAATTGTCAAAGACTCCAGCCACCCTAGTCAGACTGTCCTCTCTGTTACCGCACGGCAAGCGGTACCGGAGTCTAGGTCCAAGAGGCTTCTAAACAGCTTCTACCCACAAGCCATAAGACTCCTGAACATCTAATGAAATGGCTACCCAGAGTATTTGCATTGCCCCCCCCCCCCTCTTTTACGCTGCTGCTACTCTGTTATTATCTATGCATAGTCACTTTAATTACTAACTCTACCTACATGTACATATTACCTCGACTAACCGGTGCCCCTGGACATTGACTCTGTACCGGTACCCCCTGTATATAGCCTCGCTATTGTTATTTTACTGCTGCTCCTTAATTATTTGTTACTTTTATTTCATACTTTTTTAGGTATTTTCCTTAACTGCATTGTTGGTTATGGGCTTGTAAGTAAGCATTTCAGTGTAAGGTCTACACCTGTTCAGTGCATGTGACAAATACAATTTGATTTGAAATACCTGCCGTCGTGGAGGTAGAGCGGGGGAGGGTGGCCGGGTGGCTGGGCGACCGGGCTCTGCTGGGTCCCTGCTGGGCTGGGCTGGGCGGCCGCTCCTGGGGTAGGCTGCGTGGCTGCTGCTGGTACTTGGCCTGGCTGGTCTGGTGTTTGGCCGGGCAGAGCTGGTGGTGCTGGGCCTTCCTGGGTGGTGGTTGTCTGGCCCGGCTGGGCTGGTGCATGACCCGGCTGGGATGCTCCTTGGCTGGGCTGGTTGACTATGGGGCTGGGCTGGGCCTGGGGGCTGTGTTTCTGGGTCATGGGGCTCTGCTTCTCTGAGCTGGGCCTCGAATGGGGATCTAAGATGGAGAGATGGAGTTATGTTTCACTATATTGGATCATTCCAATATATTGGTATCACTTCGCGGTGGAGGGATACATCTGAGGTGAGGATTTACAGATTTACTCCTGTATACACTTGTGTTACGGCTGGGGTCTGCCCCTATATATAGATCCCATGGCCGCGACACACGTTCTTTTTCATTTTCTCGGCGGACGTCCGTATGGTTTGAGGTACAAACTTTCTGAAGTTTGCTTGGAAAGTGAAATATCTTGCGTGGAAGTATACGCACTGGCTGTTTGCAGCCTGGAGCAGCTGGCCACATGGCCAGCCCCTCCTCTTGAGTGCTGTATCTTCCGCCTGTGGTTTGTCGTGCTTGTGTTTCGTTAGCTTTACACTACGACTCTGTGTGCATCCATTAATACATTGGTGGCTCTTGCTGCCACAAACTGTATTTTACCTTACACAACTTGCCGACTGGCTTGTTTTGCGTGTGTTGTGAATTGCTTTAATATGCTGTCCCCGCGCTATAGGCGCGGGTTCTTTGCTAATTACCCTACACGGGTTCTCTGATAATTCCCCTACATGGTGTTCTTCTTCTTTCTCCTGCAGAATGTAAGAATATGGTGGTGGGCTGCCACTACGTTGAGACATTAACTTTGGAGTTCCTTAACGGAGTTACTCCATCATATGGTGCTGTTTTTTGTTTTTTGCTTGAATAAAATCTAGGTAAAATCATAGTTGGCGTAAAACTAAAACAAAAAAACACAAATTAAATCCATTACCTGGTTGCTGTATTTTTTGTCTAACTGTTTTTCCCTGTGTTTTCAGAGGTACTGGGTAATTTATCCCTCACCGGGTTCCTATTCCTCCAAGCGAGTCATGACATAGCTCTCCCAGTGCATCAGACCCCTGATCCGTGGCCTTGTTGGCTTGGCTGGGCTTATGGCTTCCCTTTGTGACAGGTGTGATGGTGTCATCCCCTGGGGATCCGCATACCTCGTGTATGCAATGCCTGGGTTTGAGCCATACTGGATGCCTGTTTTGTGTGGTGTTCTTAGAACACCTGCACCTGGCGTGATTGGAGGCCATGCACAAGAGGGTCGGCCAAGCTGGGGCTCAGGCTGGGGACGAGCTCCCTCCCTCAGGAGTGGTGCGGCAGCGAGCTGTTAGTCCCTCTACTGGGCCCAGTACCCCTCCAACGAAGCGTGGCCAGTGCCACCGCAGACAGAGCCCCTTGGCTGCCAGTCCTGGATGGGGGCATGAGTCAGACTGCTGGGACCACCTTGAATGGAGGGAGCATGCCCTGCGTCAGGAGGTTGATAGCTTCGATGGCAACGACAGCTGTTCACTGTTGGCCAGGGATAGGCTGTTCCTGGGGGACAATGCTGGCACTGTTCACCACGTGAGCGGGCTACCAGACTGACTGGCCATCAGAAGCATCCAGCAGGTTTCATCGCCCCCAGCGGCCTACTTCCAGTGCCACTGCACTGGACATCAACTGGTGGACAGTGAGGACTCTCCATCTGTCCCCATCTCTGCTGAGTTCCGCAAGGCCTAGCAGGACAGCTGGACCTCTGCCAGGTGGAACCCGCGACTGAAGGCGGGATCCCCCCAGAGTCTTTGATGCGGACTTGAGCCACATATGGTTCCCTCTGCTCTCTTGGCCGCCTTACCAGCACGGCCATGCTACTGCAGGCCTACCTGCAGACTCTGTTTTCCTGGCAGCAGGAGGGCACGTAGGAGCTCCTCCGGGAAGTGATGGAGGTGTCTCGCTTGCTTTCCCTGCTCCAGAGGGATGTGTCCCGCGCCATTGGATGGGCCTTGGCGCAGGTGGTTGCCTCCTGGTGCCATGTCTGGCTGGCCCAATCCCGTCTGCCAGCTGCTCTCCAGAGCACATTTGCCCCTCACCCCAGGGCTGACATTGGCCCAGTGGTTGATGACATTCTAGAGCAGACCGATAAGGTTTGTGGGGACCGCGAGACCCTGAGACGGTTCATGCCACCTCCTCAGGCCCGGGTCCAAGGCACACGGTCCGTCACAACCAACCTGCACCTGAACGATGGTGGGGTCCCTCTCCTGCCCCATCACCTCACGCTAAGAGACGACAGCGGGGAGGGGCACAGCGTGAGGTGAAGCAACAGCCTGTTTTTCCCACACGGGTCTTCCCCAGTTTTTGCAGAAGTACTGGGTAATTTATCCCTCACCGGGTTCCTATTCCTCCAAGCAGGTCACGACATAAGCTCTCCCAGGCCTTCGGTCCCCTGGGAGAGGCATGGTTGGCTTCGATGAGCTTATGGCTTCCCTTTGTGACAGGTGTGATGGTGTGAACCGTCACCGTCATAGGGACGTGCCTGGGGGACCTATGTGCTCGGGGCGCCAGAGGAGAGGCGGGCCCTGGCAGATCCCCAGACACACCTTTCCCCGGCCTCGGCTGCTTACCCGGTCTCAAAGGGCAAAGTGGGAGAATTGTGTGGAGTCCCCATGGCTGTTGTCCTCAATGCTCGAAAGGGGTACTGACTCCAATTCCAGTGCCGGCCTCCGTTCTTCAGGGGCCTTTGTGTCACCGCGGTGGCCAACCCCCTGAAGAAAAACCTGCGGCTGGAGATTTCCTCACTCCTGGACAAGGGTGTCGTCTGCAGGATAGTTGATCCTCAATTACCTAGACGATTGGCTGATTGTGCCCCGACCAGGACCCAGGTCCTATCAGACAGAGATGTGCTCTTGACCCACATCGATGGGCTGGGCATTACTGTAAACGACAAGAGTCGTCTGACACCCACCCAGAGGGTGTCCTTCATTGGCATGGAACTGGACTCAGTCCTCATGAGAGCACTCCTGCCCACCAGAAGGGTTCAGGCAATCTTATCTTGCCTCGACTACTTTCGGCAGTAGTGGGTGGTATCCGCCCTAACCTGCCAACGCCTGTTTGGCTTGCTGCACGCGGCCTCGTTGTTGATTCCCCTGGGCCTGCTCCTTCTCCGACCTCCTCAACGGTGCTTCAACTCCCAGCTGCACCCAGCCACGGGTGACTCCCAGATCGGCTGGGAGGGTATGACCAAGGGCGGCTGTTGGCTACCCACTTGGAGCGGCAGGCACATCAATACACTACAGCTCCGAGCTGTACTGCTGGCCCTGCAGTCTTTCCTTCCATACATGAAGGGAAGACGTCCTGGTGAGAACGAACAACACCAGAGTGGTGGCTTACATTAACCATCAGGGTGGACTGATGTCCCACCACCTCCATGTTATGGCACGGGATCTCCTTCTCTGGGCTCAGGGACGTCTAGCGTCTCTACGCGCAGTGCACGTACCTGGCATCCTAAATGTGGCAGCGGATATGCTCTTGAAGGAGGGCCCGCCACTTTGGGACTGTAGCCTACATCCCCAGGTGGTGCAGGACCTGTGGGATAAGTTCGGGAGAGTGCAGGTGGACCTGTTTGCCTCCCTGGACAATGAACACTGCCCCCCGTGGTATTTCATGTTGGAGCCACCAGGGCCTCTGGGCTTGGATGCTCTGGCTCACGATTGGCCAGGGCTGGAGCTTATGCATTCCCCCCTTTTCCTCTGATCCAGGCTGTGCTGGACAGGACCAGGATGGGAGAGCATCGTCTGCTTCTGGTGGACCCATACTGGCCCAGACAACCCTGGTTCAGCCTTCTCTTGTCCCTGTTGTCTGGGACACCTTGGCAACTTCCCCAGAGACTGGACCTGCTGTCTTAGGTCGGGGGAACTCTGTGGCATCCGAGGCTGCACCACCTCAGTCTGTGGACTTGGCCACTGAACGGCACCAATGGTCCATGCTAGGACTACAGGGGGGTGTAATGACCACCATGCAGAGCGCTGATTACAACCGCGGCATACCAGTTGTGCTGGCGGTTGTTCTGCTCTTGGTGCACTGGTATTGAGGTTGTGCCCGAGTCATGCGGGGTGCAGTATGTCCTCCAATACCTGCAGTCTCGCTTGGATGAGGTTATGGCAGCCTCTACACGGAGAAGGTATTTGGCTGCAATATCTGCCTGCCATATGTGGTGGATGGACAGGCCAGTGGGGCGCCATCCCTTGGTCTCCAGGTTTATGAAGTGGGTTAGTCGCCTGCATCCAGCTAGGACCCGCTCAATGGCGATCTGGATGTGGTCTTGGCAGCTTTAGCAAAGCCGCCTTTCGGAAAAGTTGGAGTCTGCCTCCCTGAAACATCTCTCTGTGAAGGTGGTTTTCTTGGTATCGATTACTTCCATGAAGAGGGTGGGTGAGCTCCATGATCTTTCTGTAACTTCTGAGTGCTACCAGATGGATCCTGGGGGGAGGAGTATATCTCTCCACCCCAACCCTTCTTTCCCCAAAGGTTCTGTCAGACAGGCATGTGAACATCCCTTTTTATCCTGTCTGCTTTACAACCCCCCCGGCAGTGGCAGGGGAGTCTGGGCCTACCTCCGGCATGCTGTGCCCTGTGAGGGCCCTGGCTGCCTATGTGGAGCGGACACGGTCAGTGAGAACAACTGACCAGCTCTTTGTCTCACTGGATCGTGAACACCATTACAACAGCATACCAGGCCAGTGCGGGGATCTATGGTGGCACATTCTACACGAGGTGTGGCTGCGTCCTGGGCTCTACTGAGAGGAGTGCCCCTTGCTGATATCTGTACTGCGGCCAGCTGGGCTTCCTCTTGTACCTTTGCTAGGTACTACCAGGTAAATGGGGCACCTCCCTCTGCAGTTGGTTCAGCAGTCCTGGGCGTCGCCTCCCCTTCCAGGGACTGTGCCGGGACCCCCCTTCCACATTGATGGCCCCTGCGTCTCGGTCCTGTGCTGGGACTTTTCCACTGGCTGGCCAGGTCCCTCAAGCACCGACTAATCTGGTACGGGTTTAACAATATATCGGAGTGATCCAATACAGTGAAACATAACGATGGTTACGTATGTAACCACAGCTGTGTGAGCTATATGGATCATTCCAATTCTCTACGGTGCTAGAGGCGCCTCAAAAATGATGGAGAGAATGTGTGTCACGGCCATGAGGTCTATATATAGGGGCGGACCCCAGCCGTGACACAGGTGTACACAGGAGTAAATCTGTAAATTCTCACCTTGGATGTTTCCCTGTGTTTCCCTGAGTGATACCAATATATTGGAGTGATCCATATAGCTCACATAACCGTGGTTACATATGTAACCTTCGTTATCATGTGTTGCGTACAGCAGGTCAGCCACCAGGGGGAGACTAGTTGAGGCCTGGTGACAGATGGAGTCTACATCCCAAGGTGATGGCTCCCTCTGCTGGACATGCCAGGTCTCGACGGGCTCTCCGGCCAGGACTAATTGGGTCTGATTGTGGTTGGTGAGTAATCAAGAGGCTGATTGCTCGCGAGCTGGACGAGTCCCATAAAGCTGCCAGAAGGGCAGCCCATGGGAGAAAAGTTCCCTGTGAAGCTAGGCTGCACAACCTTCATTGAACACCACTTCGGCACCCGGCCCGGGGAAACGGTGCGAAAGAGGCCATACCGGATTCCCGAGGCCCGAAGGAAGGCTGTGAAGCAGGAAGTGGAGGTTATGCTGAGGATGGGGTCATCGAAGAGTCCAACAGCACGGTCTCCACGGAGCCCCGCCCACGTTCCAGTGCCTGATGGACAAAGTACTTCGACCCCACCAACAGTACGCAGCAGCCTATTTGGATGCTATCATCAACCACAACCAAGTTTGGGGAAGAGCACCTGACACACCTCCAGGCGATGCTGGACATGCTCAGGCAAGCCGGGTTGACAGCAAACCCCAAGAAATGCAAACTAGGGTTTGAGGAGGTGGAGTACCTGGTGTATTTGATCAGATGGGGGGACGTCAAGCCCCAGGAGAGGAGGGTCCAAGCGGTACATGACTGGCCTATTCCACAGACCAAGACACAGGTCAAGTCCTTCCTGGAACTCGCAGGATACTACAGTTGGTTTATTCCCAATTTTGTGGCTATAGACTCCAACCCTTACCGATCTAACCAAAACACCGAAATGGACGGGCGAGACCAAAGCGGCGTACAGGCGCCTGAAGGAAGCACTGTGCTCCCATCCGAATCTCGTAACACCCGATTTCCAGGTGCTGATGTTAGTCAAGACGGACGCAATGCGAAACAGGACTAAGGGACGTCTTGTCCTAGGTACACGATGGGGAGGAGCACCCCATCATAAGCCGAAAGCTAATACCCAGAGAGAAAAGGTACTCTATTGTCGAGAAAGAGTGCCTAGCGTGAAGTGGGCGCTAGACACTCTCAAGTATTACCTTTTGGATACCCACTTCACCCTGGTCACAGACCATGGTCCCCTGGTCTGGATGGCCAGGGACCTCAGTCCACCTTGATGGTTGATGTAAGCGACCACTCTGGTGTTGTTCGTTCTCACCAGGATGTCTTCCCTTCAGATGTGGAAGGAAAGACTGCAGTGCCAGCAGTACAGCTCGGAGCTGTAGTGTATTGATGTGCCTGCTGCTGCAAGTGGGTAGCCAACAGCCGCCCTTGGTCCCACCCCCCCAGCCAATCTGGGAGGCGTCTGTGCTGACCAGCTCCCGGCAGCACATCCTCAGCATCTCCACCAGAAACTGAGAGAAAGGAGTGAGAGCGCCACCTCAACAATGCCCTGAGGCATTGTGCGGTCACCCGCAGCTGGCGGCTGGGTGCAGCTGGTGGGAGTTGAACCACCGTTGAGGAGGTCGGAGATGGAGCAGGCCCAGGGGAATCAACAACGAGGCCGCGTGCAGCAAGCCAAACAGGCGTTGGCATGGTCACCAGGTGGTTCTTGTCCCTTCAACGCTTCTCTTTTTCTGTTGTGCACAGGTCAGGTGAAAAGCATGGGATGCCCCGTCAAGAAATGAGACATACGTCGCACTGACAACAGCCCCCTCCCCATTAGAGCTAAGGGGAGGGGGGGCACCAGAGGGAGACTCATCGAGGCCTGTTGACAGACGGAGTCTACATCATGAGGCGATGGCTCCCTCTGCTGGACCTGCCAGGCCTCGATGGGCTCTCCGGCCAGGACTAATTGGGGATGATTGTGGTTGGTGAGTAAACAAGGGGCTGATTGTTCACCAGCTGGACAAGTCCCATAAGGCTGCCAGAAGGGCAGCACATGGGAGAGGGGACTGGGGGAAGAGAGGTTACTCCCGTATAGTTGTGCTCAGTGCCAGAGATAACGGAGGGAGCTCAGTTTTGTTCTCCCCCAGGATACAGCAAGACCTCGGGGCCCAGAACACGGTATCCCGGAGAAGATCTCCTGGAGGAGACCTATTCTTTTATTTTCGGATGTTACTTAAATAGACACTCTTGAAACCGAGGTAATCCAACTCTGTTCGTGTCTGATCTGTGTAAACATCTTGACGAAACCCCCTGGTCTGCCACACATGGTAACAACAGAGTTTTTAAATGTTTTGTTTTTCTCCCCAATTTTCGTGATATCCAATTGGTAGTTACAGTCTTGTCCTATCACTGCAACTCCCATACAGACTCGGGAGAGCGAAGGTCGAGAGCCATGCATCCTCCAAAACACAACCCTGCCAAGCCGCACTGCTTCTTGACACACTGCTTGCTCAACACGGAAGCCAGCCGCACCAAAGTGTCAGAGGAAACACCTTGCAACTGGCAACCGAAGTCAGCGTGCATGCATCCGGCCCGCCACAAGGAGTCAATAGAGTGCTGTGGGACGTCGATATAACGGGAGGTCCCTGCAACACAGCCTGGAATCAAACCCAGGTCTGTTGTGATGCCTCAAGCACTGCGATGCAATGCCTTAGACCGCTGCGCCACTCAGAAAGCTTAACAGAGATGTGTTGTGCTAGTAATGGAGCAGTTTCATAGCAACAGTTGCTCGAAACAACAGTGTGTCCCGAACAGCGGGAGCAGGAGAAATCGGGAACTAATTGAAAAATGAACATGTCATAGGAAAGGAAATTACACTTTAGTCTCCAGAGATGTAGAGGCTGTTCTAGCTCTGTCTGTTTTTCTCTCTTTGTCTCTTTCTTTCCGCCTCTCTTTTTCTCTTTCCCTCGACCACTAACAGACATTATTTATACAGGTTTTTCTCTTTTTCACTCTAGAGTATGAGGTCAACTTCCACAACTCTAGTAAACTAGTAAACTAGGGTATAAGTGAGCATTTCTTATAGTGGAGCTGTTTGGAGCTATTAAACAGTAATTAATAATAATTATAATTTTTTTGTGAATACATTAAGATATAAAGGGGGAACATACATTAATATAATTCATGACTGTTTAAACCCTTTCTCATGCTTGGAGTCTTTACAGATTTGGCAAATATCGTGTGACATAAAACACTACCTTTCTTTCCTTACATTTATGACACAGTTGTTTGTTGTTATATCATATACTAAGCATTTACAAACAATTGAATTACACATTGACCTTGATCCTGTGAAATTCCTGGATATTGCTGTCAGACTCTTGTCCTGTATGGAGATCTCGGAAGTGTACTGTAATCTCGTATCTCCCTACGTGTGAAAACAGTTTCATGACCACACATATCCAAAATAATGTATGTGATTGCAAAATCCAATGCTTCAAACAGAAAGAGTAAATATGATTAATTAAAAAAATCGATACCGTCATTAACAGGTTCTTCAATAATTATGCATAATAGTTATTTGATTGCGTTTTATGTCTAGCTGTTTAGTTATGTGGGGTCATTATTGCTTAACATCAGCTGATTCAGGAAAGGAAAACATTTCTGAATGACAGTCAAGTGATAAAGAGCTTGTGTGATACTGCACGCGATTTAACAACAGCCAAAGTGCTGGAATTAATGTTGATCTCGAGGATTGACAGAACATTTTGGTGTCTATGTTGTTATGTTGGTCAAAATTATTAGCCTATTTCATCGACAACATTAAATCAAGATTCTTGAGGTAAGACTACGGTCTGTGTAAGTTTTGATCATTTGTTTTCCGAGTTAAAATGGAGCAATCGGGAAGGTGAAAACGGTCTGTTTATTAGCGCTTCAATAAATCATTTTTTTTAAAGTTGCTTGTTTTTCGTTTTTACATATAAAACCAAAAAACAACTTGATATTTTGATGTTCAAATATGTGTGGGGTTAAATGTGGAATGCCTGGTCAAGTGTACAGCCAACACTTCCTGTCCTTTCAAAGTAGGTCACCCTTCTAACGCCATTTATGAATCTATTATCTATGAATTAATTGATTAACCCCCTGAGGTTGATGTCTGCACCCCCACGGAAACCTAGTTAGCGTTATAAAAAATCCCCATAAAAATCTGTAAATTTAAGCTAGAGATATCGTTTTTTTTACATTTTAGACAGGGCTTAGACTCTAATGGGTTAATAGTTGCCCATACCATATTGACTTATTAACTGACTACTGTTACTGTAAATGGTTAGCCTATCTGCCAACTTCTGTCTATAGCGTCCGAACAGTTTGGGCTACACAACACCCATACAGTGCCACAGTGCCAAGATAAGATTTCTCAATTTCTACATAAGATTTAGTGTGTATTGACTTATTAATGAACTGCTGTTACTGTAAATGGTTAACTGATATACTATACTGTATCCTAGTTAACCATGATTAATCCTATTAAATTATGCTATAAAGCCAAAACAACAGTATCGATTGCTAGATTAAAAATATGCCCTAGCTATAGTTAGTCAGTGGGTGCACATCTAACTAGCTGGAATGAAGCAAGGGTGTGAATAGTAGACAAGTAAAAAATATAATTTCACATTTTACAGCAGGTCTCCAGCTACCCAGACCTGTCTGATCAGCCTGATAGGGCACCGTGGGTGTCCAGTTTACACCTATGCAAATCAGTGTGTGTATAGCACTGGACTTAAACATCCAACCAATGCCTCAAGTGTCGTGCTGTAGGTCCACCACACACCCGAAGAGTTGCGGGGTCCTGTCCAGAAACAACCCTTACCCCTGGACACTTCTGGAGATCTAAAAAGAATCGGACAGGTCTAAGCAATACTACCAAGCCTGTAAGGATTTCGCTATACCTGCAATAACATCTGTTAAACACGTGTATGTGACCAATAAAATGTGATTTGATATCAGAGGGTAAGGTGGAGATTTCACCATGTAACCACCCAACAGTCCCGCTCAGATTTCCACAAGTGTCTAAAATCTGGGCAGTAGGGTCTAGGGGTGGTTTCTGAACAGGCCATGGTATTATGGTAGCTCAGTCAGTCAGTCTGGCACTGTCAAAAAATTGTAATAGCTGTTAAATACTTGCTTCCTCTGTCCTTGGGAGAATCGCAATTGCATTTCCTTGATTTGTTGCATCCTCTCTGCTCGTCTCCTTCTCAAAACCCATTGGATGAGAAGGTTAGAGGTCCCTCCCCCTAACCTTCTCCAATTGGTTTTCAGGAGGAGGCGAGGAGAGCGGTTAGAAAATGTGGTTAGAAAACAGTGCAAGTGTTACAAAATACTCATTAATAAATGTAAAGTCCCTAAACTCGGCAAGAGCCTATTGTTCTGCTCATAGCCCATCAAGGGTCGATGGCTTCTTTTGTATTCCAATTTATTGCAAAGGCTGCTAAAACCATTTATACCTGGCCCACAGCCTTGTTGCGTACTTACAGTACAATGCACTTTTACTCCATTCTCTGCCTGACTCTCAACAAATGCCACCAGATTATTATTTTTATTGTTGCCATCTATTCCTGTCACGTCCTGACCATAGTAAGAGGTTATTTTCTATGGTAGAGTAGGTCAGGGCGTGACAGGGGGTGTTTTGTGTTTTTCTATGTTTTGTACTTCTGTGTTTAAGTTCTAGTTTTTCTATTTCTACGTTGTTTTTTTGGGGGTTGATCTCCAATTGGAGGCAGCTGGTCCTCGTTGTCTCTAATTGGAGATCATATTTAAGTAGGGATTTTTCTTCCTGGGGTTTGTGGGTTATTATATTTTCAGTAGTGTTTGTTTCTCTCTGAGTCACGGTTTGTTTTGTTAATTCAGTTATTTATGTATTGCAAAGTTTCACGGATTTAATAAAATGTGGAACTACAACCACGCTGCACTTTGGTCTGCTCCTTTCGATAGCCGTGACAATTCCATAACATTCCACAAGTAAATGTGGTAAATAAAACACATACATTAAATAGCTCAAGTCTTGAAAATGTTAAATCTTTATTTATTTTTTATCTGTGGCTAGTAGCCGAGGCTTTATGGCTTCGCCATCAACTTGGTAATTTACTAGACATCACTTGCGTATATTCAGTCATCACATATATTTTAAGAATATAATGTAATATAACAGAACATTTGTTACTCTTATAATACAAACCTTACAGTGTAACAACAATTTTAGTAAGTAATAGGCTACATACAGTCCAGTCACAGCTTCTTCTGACAAAGTGTGCGAGCGGAACAGAGGAATAGCAATTCTTACACTATTGATCTAAATTCAATCACCCTCTTTTTCTTTCTCCTAATCATTCAGTTCATTCAAATTCAATGTTAATACATTTTGTCAATCCCATTCAACAACTCCAAACTGCTTTGGCATATGCTCCAACGGGATAAACTGAAATAACATGATATAGGTTAATTAAATAATCGAAAGGAAAAATGTGATTATTTATTAGCCTAGTGGATATAAGTATTGTAGACATATCATGTGAATTAGGCCTCAGGTAAAATCATTGTCAAAGATATATTTTTGATTAACAAACAAGTGCAGCCACCAGCCAGCCTTAGCTCGGACAACACCTGCCAGTCTGCACAGCGCGATATCAATCCAGAGCATATCGGACTGCTTCTCTCTACCATGTCACCAGATTCCTGCCGCTCTGGATCATTACACCAGATCATCGCAGTTAGCGAGCTGCAAACAACTAACACCTCTGTCCCGAAGCAAGCACCAGATAGCCTTGAGCTAGCCTCGAGCTAGACCCATATACCAGCTAATTCTAGGGCTACAATACCTCCTTTGATAACTGGCCTGGACCCTTTATTGTCGACACAGAGCCCCGCCGATTCATCACGACTGGACTGCCAACGTGATCACCCGATGTGGTCTATTCTGTTACGATGTTGCCGAAGAACCATCTACTGGCCCCGGTCCACTAGCTTTTCTGAACGCTGTGTCCCCTGCTCGCCTAGCGCAGTAGTGACTACCAAACGGCACCCTGACTCACCTATTGCTGCTCTTTTGACCCTATGATCACTCGGTTACACAGCTGATGCCCCCTGGACTGTTTCAATAACACGGTACCTTATTTTGTTTACCTGTCGACCCCAGCCTTGAACTCGGGTCCTGTATGTACCCAACTGACCACCTCTGCCCATTCATTGCCATTTACCCGTTGTCTTAGCTCTCCTGATCAACACCTGTGATTGCTTTATGCCTTTCTCTAATGTCAATATGCCTTGTCTACTGCTGTCTTGGCTAGTTCTAATTGTTTTATTTCACTGTAGAGCCCTCAGTCCCCCTCAAAATGCCTTATTAAATTCCTCCTCCTCTGTTCCTCTGGTGATGTAGAGGTTAACCCAGGCCCTGTAGCCCCCAGTTCCACTCCTATTCCCCAGGCGCTATCATTTGTTGACTTCTGTAACCGTAAAGCCATGGTTTCATGCATGTTAACATCAGAAGCCTCCTTCCTAAGTTTGTTTTATTCACTGCTTCAGCACACTCCGCCAACCCTGATGTCCTAGCCATGTCTGAATCCTGGCTTAGGAAGGCCACCAAAAATTCTGAAATTTCCATCCCCAACTACAACCTTTTCCGCCAAGATATTTTATTTTATTTATTTTTATTTCACCTTCATTTAACCAGGTAAGCTAGTTGAGAACAAGTTCTCATTTGCAACTGCGACCTGGCCAAGATAAAGCAAAGTAGTTCGACACATACAACAACACAGAGGTACACATGGAATAATCAAACATACAGTCAATAATACAGTAGAAAAAGTCTATATACAGTATGTGCAAATGAGGTAGGATAAGGGAGGTAAGGCAATAAATAGGCCATGGTGGTGAAGTAATTACAAAATAGCAATTAAACACTGGAATGGTAGGTGTGCAGAAGATGAATGTGCAAGTAGAGTTACTGGGATGCAAAGGAGCAAGATAAATAAATAAATACAGTATGGGGATGAGGTAGTTGGAAGGGCTGTTTATCGAACTGCCAAAGGGGGTGGAGTTGAATCTACTGCAGCGATAGCCTGTAGAGTTCTGTCATGCCATCCAGGTCTGTGCACAAACAGTTCGAGCTTCTACTTTTAAAAATCTTTCCAGAAACAAGGCTCACTGTTGCCGCTTGTTCTAGACCCCCCTCAGCCCCCAGCTGTGACCTGGATACCATATGTGAATTAATTGCCCCCATTTATCTTCAGAGTTTGTACTGTGAGTTGACCTAAACTTGGATATGCTTAACACCCCGGCTGTCCTACAATCTAAGCTAGATGCCCTTAATCTCACACAAATGATCAAGGAACCTACTAGGTACAACCCTAAATATGTGCACCCTCATAGATATCATCCTGACCAACCTGCCCTCTAAATACACCTCTGCTCTCTTCAACCAGGATCTCAGCGATCACTGCCTCATTGCCTGCGTCCGTAATGGGTCCGAGGTCAAACGACCACCCCTCATCACTGTCAAACGCTGCCAGAATAACAACCTATCCTCAATGTAACCAAGACTAAGGAGATGATTGTGGACTACAGGAAAAAGAGGACCGAGCACGCCCCCATTCTCATCGATGGGGCTGTAGTGGAGGAGGTTGAGAGCTTCAAGTTCCTTGGTGTCCACATCACCAACAAACTAGAATGGTACAAACACACCAAGACAGTCGTGAAGAGGGCACGACAAAGCCTATTCCCCCTCAGGAAACTAAAAAGATTTGGCCCCTCTTTTACGCTGCTGCTACTCTCTGTTTATCATATACGCATAGTCACTAACTATACATTCATGTACATACTACCTCAGTTGGCCCGACCAACCAGTGCCCCCGGACATTGGCTAACCGGGCTATCTGCATTGTGTCCCGCCACCCACCACCCGCCAACCCCTCTTTTACGCTACTGCTACTCTCTGTTCATCATATATGCATAGTCACTTTAACCATATCTACATGTACATATTACCTCAATCAGCCCGACTAACCGGTGCCTGTATGTAGCCTCGCTACTGTTATAGCCTCACTACTGTTATTTTTCACTGTCTATTTTACTGTTGTTTTTATTTCTTTACTTACCCTCTTACATCTACACGTTCCGCTAGCGGAACGTCTGCTCCAATATCCAATGATGGGCGGGGCGCGAAATTCAAACTCCTCTAAATCCGAAAACTTACACTTTTCAAACATATGACTATGTTACAGCTATTTAAAGACAAGACTCTCCTTTATCTAACCAAACTGTCCGATTTCAAAAAGGCTTTACAGCGAAAGCAAAACATTAGATTATGTCAGCAGAGTACCCAGCCAGGAATAATCACACAGCCATTTTTCAAGCTAGCATATCATGTCACATAAACCCAAACCATATCTAAATGCAGCACTAACCTTTGATGATCTTCATCAGATGACACACCTAGGACATTGTGTTATACAATACATGCATGTCTGTTCAATCAAGTTCATATTTATATCAAAAACCAGCTTTTTACATTAGCATGTGACGTTCAGAACTAGCATTCCCACCGAACACTTCCGGTGATTTTACTAAATTACTCACGATAAACGTTCACAAAAAGCATAACAATTATTTTAAGAATTATAGATACAGAACTCCTCTATGCACTCGATATGTCCGATTTTAAAATAGCTTTTCGGATGAAGCACATTTTGCAATAATGTAAGTACATAGCCCGGCGTTACAGGGCTAGCTATTTAGACACCCACCCAGTGTAGCCTTCACCAAAATCACATTTCCTATAAGAAAAATGTTCTTACCTTGCTTGTTCTTCATCAGAATACACTGCCAGGACTTCTACTTCAATAACAAATGTAGGTTTGGTCCCAAATAATCCATCGTTATATCCAAACAGCGACGTTTTGTTCGTGCGTTCTAGACACTATCCCAACGCTAAATCTCGGCCACGAGCATGACGCAAAATATGACAAAAAATTTCGAAATATTCCATTACCGTACTTCGAAGCATGTCAACCGCTGTTTAAAACCAATATTTATGCAATTTATCTCGTAGAGAAGCGATAATATTCCGACCGGGAATCTGCCTGTCTGTAAACTGAGGAAAAAACCGAAAGCCGGGGGCGGGGCGTGTCACGCGCCTAAGGCTTAGTCCATTGACTGACCACTCAGCTTTTGCTCTCGTGTGCTTCAGCCAGGGCTTTGAATGACATCATTCCTGTTTTTCCCGGGCTGTGAGACTCCATTGTTGACGTGAGAAGTGTCACGTAAGAGCAGAGATCTTTTGTAAACGATAGAGAGAATCAAGAAGGGCAAGAAATGTTCAGACAGGGTACTTCCTGAACAGAAGCATCTCAGGTTTTTGCCTGCCATAGGAGTTCTGTTATACTCACAGACACCATTCAAACAGTTTCAGAAACTTTGGAGTGTTTTCTCTCCAAAGCTAATAATTATATGCATATTCCAGTTTCTGGGCAGGACTAATAATCAGATTAAATCGGGTACGTTTTTTATCCAGCCGTGAAAATACTGCCCCCTAGATGTAACAGGTTACCTATTGTTCACCTAATACCTTTTTTCACTGTTGGTTAGAGCCTGTAAGTAAGCATTTCACTGTAAGGTCTGTTGTATTCGGCGAACGTGACAAATAAACTTTGATTTGATTTAAAACACTTCAGCGAGCAGGCCTTTCTCTAATCGACCTGGTCTGGGTATCCTGGGAGGATATTGACCTCATTCCATCAGTAGAGGATGCCTTGTTATTCTTTAAAAGTGCTTTCCTTACCATCTTAAATAAGCATGCCCCATTCGAAAAAATGTAGAACTAAGAACAGAGCTAGCCCTTGGTTCACTCTAGACTTGACTGCCCTTGACCAGCACAAAAAACATCCTGTGGCGTACTGCATTAGCATCGAATAGCCCCTGCAACATGCAACTTTTCAGGGAAGTTAGGAACAAATATACACAGGCAGTAAGGAAAGCAAAGGCTAGCTTTTTTAAACAGAAATTTGCATCCTGTAGCATAAACTCTAAAAAGTTCTGGGACACTGTAAATTCCATGGAAAATAAGAGAACCTCCTCCCAGCAGCACACTGCACTGAGGCTAGGAAACACTGTCACCACCAATAAATCTACGATAATCGAGAATTTCAATAAGCATTTTTCTACAGCTGGCCATGCTTTCCACCTGGCTACCCCTACCCCGGTCAACAGCTCTGTACCACCCACAGCAACTTGCCCAAGCCTCCCCTCAGCCACGATCAAGGTCCTAAACGATATCATAACCGCCATCGATAAAAGACAATACTGTGCAGCCGTCTTCATCGACCTGGCCAAGTCTTTCGACTGTCAATCACTGCATTCTTATCGGCAGACTCAACAGCCTTGGTTTCTCAAATGACTGCCTCGCCTGGTTCACCAACTAGTTCTCAGATAGAGTTCGGTGGGTCAAATCGGATGGCCTGTTGTCCGAAACTCTGGCAGTCTCTATGGGGGTGCCACAAGTTTCAATTCTTGGGCAAATTCTTTTCTCTGTATACATCAATGATGTCGCTCTTGCTGCTGGTGATTCTCTGATCCACCTTCATGCAGACGACACCATTCTGTATACTTCTGGCCCTTCTTTGGACACTGTGTTAACAAACCTCCAGACGAGCTTCAATGCCATACAACACTCCTTCTGTGGCCTCCAACTGCTCTTAAATGCAAGTAAAACTAAATTCATGCTCTCAACCGATCACTGCCCACACTCGCCTGCCCGTCTAGTATCACTACTCTGGACGGTTCTGACTTAGAATATGTGGACAACTACAAATAACTAGGTGTCTGGTTAGACTCTAAACTCTCCTTCCAGACTCACATTAAGCATCTCCAATCCAAAATGAAATCTAGAATCGACATCCTATTTCACAACAAAGCCTCCTTCACTCATGCTGCCAAACATACCCTCGTAAAACTGACTATCCTACCAATCCTTGACTTCAGTGATACCATTTACAAAATATTCTCCAACACTCTTCTCAGCAAATTGGATGTAGTATTTCACAGTGCCATCCGTTTTGTCACCAAAGCCCCATATACTACACACCACTGCGACCTGTATGCTCTCATTGGCTGGCCCTCGCTTTCATATTCATTAGCAAACCCACTGGCTCCAGGTCCTCTAAGTCTTTGCTAGGTAAAGCCCAGCCTCATCTCAGCTCACTGGTCACCATAGCAGCACCCACCCGTAGTACGAGCTCCAGCAGGTATTTCTCACTGGTCATCCCCAAAGCCAACTCCTCGTTTGGCCGCCTTTCCTTCCAGTTCTCTGCTACCAATGATTGGAACGAAATGCAAAAATAACTGAAACTGGAGTCTTATATCTCCCTCACTAACTTTAAGCATCAGCTGTCAGAGCAGCTTACCGATCATTGCACCTGTACACAGCCCATCTGTAAATAGCCCACCCAACTACCTCATCCCTATATTGTTATTTCTTGTTTTGCTCCTTTGCACCTAGTATCTCTGCTTGCACATGCATCTTCTGCACATCTATCACTCCAATGTTTATTTGCTAAATTGCAATTATTTTGCCACCATGGCCTATTTATTGCCTTACCTTCCTTACGCCATGTGCACACACTGTATATAGACTTTTTCTATTGTGTTACTGACTGTACGTTTGTTTATTCCATGTTTAACTGTGTTGTTGTTTGTGTCACACTGCTTTGCTTTATCTTGGCCAGGTCGCAGTTGTAAATGAGAACTTGTTCTCAACTGGCCTACCTGGTTAAATGAAGGTGAAATATATATTTTTAATAAAATAGATTACAATATTATTTTTCTGCCTGTTTGGAACAGTGTAAACAGCACTAAATAAATGATAAGTAATACCAGAAAATCTGTTTTAATTAACCAAATTGGAAAATCCATTAATACAGCACAGCAAAGTTTCAAAACAGACAGAATGGTAAAGTGGTTTTATCCTACATTCTGCGGATGCATGAGGCTTGGTGATCACAGAATCAGTAGGATATAAAAAAACAACACTCAAATAGGCAACAGAATCAGAAGCATAGGTCTAAGTGACTCACTCATTCCTGGATTTCGTTCAAAATGAGTTATATAATAATGCAGGGTTAAAGACACATTCTTTATTATTTTCTTTAGTATATGCAGTCTCTCCTCTTGTTACAGCTCATTCCGTTTGAATTATGTGGATTATAATAAATTGATATACAGTGCATTCGGAAAGTTGACTTTTTACACATTTTGTTACTTTACAAAAGAAATTGATGAAATTATTATTTTTTTCCACATTAATCTATACACAATAACCCATACTGACAAAGAGAAAACAGGTTTTTAGAAGTGTATGAATAAAAAAAACAGAAGTACATTATTTATATAGGTATTCAGACCCTTTACTATGAGACTCGAAATTGAGCTCAGGTGCATCCTGTTTCCATTGATCATCCTTGAGGTGATTCTACAACTTGATTGGAGTCCACCTGAGGTAAATTTAATTGATTGGACATGATTCAGAAAGGCACACACCTGTCTATTTAAGGTCCCACAGTTGACAGTGCATGTCAGAGCAAAAACTAAGCCATGAGGTTGGAGGAATTGTGTGTAGAGGTCTGAGACAGGATTGCGTCGAGGCACAGATCTGGGGAAGGATACCAAAACATTTACGCAGCATTGAAGGTCCCCAAGAACACAGTGGCCTCCATCATTCTTAAATGGAACAAGTTTGGAACCACAAAGACTCTTACTAGAGCTGGCCGCTCGGCCAAGCTGAGCAATAGGGGGAGAAGGGCCTTGGTCAGGAATTTGACTCTGACAGAGTTCCTCTGTGGAGATGGGGAAAACCTTCCAGAAGGACATCCATCTCTGCAGCACTCCACCAATCAGACCTTTATGGTAGAATGGCCAGACGGAAGCCACTCCTCAGTAAAAGGCACATGACAGCCCGATTGGACTCTCAGACCAATAAAAACAAGATTTTCTAGTCTGATAAAACCAAGATTGAGCTCTTTGGCCTGAATGCCAAGCATCATGTCTGTAGGATACCTGGCACCATGCCTACAGTGAAGGTGGCAGCATCATGCTCTGGGGATGTTTTTCAGAGGCAGGGACTGGGAGACTAGTCAGGATCAAGAGAAAGATGAACGGAGAAAAGTACAGAGAGATCCTTGCTAAAAACCTGCTCCAGAGCACTCTGGACCTCAGACTGGGGCGAAGGTTCACCTTCCAGAAGGACAATGACCCTAAGCACACAGCCAATACAACGCAGAAGTGGCTTTGGGACAAGTCTCTGAATGTCCTTGAGTGGCCCAGCCAGAACCCGGACTTGAACCTGATCGAACGTCTAAAATAGCTGTTCAGCGATGTTCCCCATCCAACCTGACAGAGCTCGAGAGGAATTTCAGAGAAGAATGGGAGAAACTCCCCAAATACAGGCGTGCCAGGCTTGTAGCGTCATACCCAAGAAGACTTGAGACTGTAATCGCTGCGAAAGGTGCTTCAACAAAGTTCTGAATAAAGGGTCAGAATTCTTATGTGAATGTGAGGTTTTTTTCTTCAAATAAATGTTAAAAAAGGTTTTTGCTTTGTCATTAAAGGGTATTGTACCGTAAATTCCGGACTATAAGCCGCAACTTTTTTACCACGCTTTGAACCTCGCGGCTTAAACAATGACGCGGCTAATATATGAATTTTTCCCACTTTCAAAATGTGGTGAAATGACGTGCTCAGTTTTTTGGCGGCATGAAGCTTTCATTAGACTAATGAAATTGCTGAACGGGTTAAGGTCAAACAACTTTTTTGTTTACTGTTTAGATTATATCGAGCGCTCTCAAACTTCCCATCATTCTGATTACGGTAGTCATGAGCTTGGTCTTAATGAATCGATGATAAGACGTTGGAAACAGCAGCGTGAGGAATCGACTCAGTGCAAAAAGACAACTAAAGCTTACTACAAATTTTGTATTTCTTGTTACAAGCCGTGTTTCGTTAAAGCCTATTTATTTTTGTTACAAGCCATGTTTCGTTAATTAAAGCCTATTTATTTTTGTTACAAGCCGTGTTTCGTTAAAGCCTGTGTAAAGTTCATTTGTTTCAATGTACCGGTAGGCACCTGCGATTTATAGACATAAGCGGCTTATTTATGTTCAAAATAAAAACAATTTTTTAATTCAGTGGGTGCGGCTTATATTCAGGTGCGCTTAATAGTCCAGAAATTATGGTATATAGATTGATGAGGGAAAAAAACTATTTAATCCATTTTAGAAAAAGGCTGTAATGTAACACAATGTAAAAAATGTCAAGGGGTCTGAATACTTTTCCGAATGCACTGTATATGAACACTGTGATGTGATGTGTAAATCTGGCTTCTCTCTGCCATCTACATGATCAATCATCAACGCTCAGGGTGGGGACAGATAGCTCATCTCAGTAAGAGAGCAATTCATCTCATCCAGGTAACGTCTTTTTCTTGTGTGCAGTATAGCCTATACTGCACTATTAGAAAAAAGGGTGCAATCTACAACCAAAAAGGTTTATTTTGCTTTCCCCATAGAAGAACCCTTTGAAGAACCCCTTTTGCTTCCAGGTATAACCCGTCTGGTTCCAGGTAGAACTCTTTCCACAGAGGGTTCTACATGGAACCGAAAATAGTTATATCTGGAACCAAAAAGGGTTCTCCTATCAGGACAGCCGCAGAACCCTTTTGGAACCCTTTTTTCTACAGCGTACAGTAGCCTAACATAAGGACTGAATGCTCGTCTAATTTACACGTCTCCATCTGGCTTTCGGGGTCACTGTATTTTTTTATTGTAAAGAAGATTCTTTAATTGTAGCTGCAGCTATTTAAAACAGCTACTAACTCGGGTATCGTTGCATTAAATCAGTGCATACACGAGCACTCTATCGCAGTCTCTCTCTCTCTCCATCAATTCCATTCAACTTGCATCCAAAATAGATAATCCTGTTCAAGGATTATATACAGTGCCAGTCAAAAGTTTGGACACACCTACTTATTCAAGGGTTTTATTTGTACTACTTTCTACATTGTAGTATAATGAGAACGATGGGAAACAGTGCTGGTTTCAAGCACAGGACACAGCAGAAGTTTATCGGTAAAGGACCACAGGAGGAGGCAAGTAGCCTGGTCCAGGGACAGGCAGAAGGTAACAGTACAGGCAGGGAAAATAATAATAACGTAGTCTGGGAGAGCAGGCAAGAGTTTGATGACAGGAAATCTGATAGGCAAAAGTACAGGCAAAAAGACCTCGTTAGTGTGGATGGTCAAAAACGACAATACACAGGAGGACTAATATGGAAATAAACAGAGCTCCGAATAGAACATGTATCAAAACAAACAATACCTCACAATTTAGGGTGCAAAGAACTGAACTAAATAGAGTGTGTAAATTACATACAGGTGTGAACAGGTGATCAGAATTCAGGTGATTGGGATCTGGAGAGTGAGCTGCGTACAGGGGATCTATGCGTTTGAGAGTGTGAATTGGAAGCAGACGTTACATGTAGAATAATACGGAAGACATCAAAACTATGAAATAACAAATATGGAATCATGTAGTAACCAAAAAAGTGTTAAACAAATTAAATTCTTCAAATAGCCACCCTTTGCCTTGAGGACAGCTTTGCACACGTAATTGGTTCTTTCTTTTGTTGGTACAGGAGCAAAATGCAATTATTTTGTCAAAATGTATAAATGCTCGAGTCTGTTGAATAATGTATAGTTTGAATGGCGAGTCCAGCTTAACCTGCTCAAGAGAAGTAGGGTCAGCATAATGATAATAAGCCAGAGGTATACTGTAATAGTCTGGACCATCTAGAGACAGCAATTTCTGGTCATTCCATGTGAGTACTTACTCTTTCTTTAGATCTCTCTTCCACTCACTGCTACTCTCCCTCTCTATCCCTCCCTCCCTCCCTCACGCCATCCCCTTCTCCTCTCTCTCTCTCATATCCTCTGACTCCCTCCCTCCCTATTCTTTGTTCTCTCTCCCTCTCTCCTTCTCTCCCTCCCTCCATCCCTCCGCTCTCTCTCATTTTCTCTGACTCACCTTCCTCCGGTATGATGTGCAGGGTGACGATGAGTCCGGCGTCTTTGATGAGCTTGACGATGTCGGCGTGGGGCATGCTGATGATGGACTGCCCGTTGACGGCCAGGATCCGGTCGTCAACCTTCAGGCGGCCGCAGCGATCCGCTGGGCTGCCCTCGATGATACGCCCAATCTTGTGGGGCACAGCTAGTAGGGGGAGTAGAATCAATGTTTTGGCAAATATGTGAATAAACTTGTCAAGTGCTGGACAGAAAATACATTGTAAATGAAAGTACTGTCCGTAAATCTGCCCCCTGGTGGTTTATTGAGATGCACACACAAACAAGAATGTTTTGATCACACTGGGTAGTTGAAGAACATCCCAGTGGGACTGAAATGTCTTGTGTGATTCTCAACAAACCACTGTGGGAGCATATTACAGAAGAAACATTTTAACGTCTATTGGTCTCAAATCACTCCCTATCGCTACACCAGGTTTTCCCAAACTCGGTCCTGGGGTTCCCAAGGGGTGCACGTTTTGCTTTTTGCCCTAGGCACTACACAGCTAATTCAAATAATCAAAGCTTGATGATGAGTTGATCATTTGAATACGCTGTATAGTGCTAGGGCAAAAACCAAAATATGCACAGGGATTGACAAAGTGCACTGAGCAGTCACACAACTTGAGCCTACTCCGAGTTTGCCCCATTGGGCAGCTGACAAAAAAAAGTTACAAAAGCTGAAGAACATACACACATCCAGGTACTTTCCACAGGTGCTGGAGCTGTAGGCAAACTCATGGAAACATAAAGGAAAACGCTGCACACTGCTGCTCATGCTCCCAGGTGATATTTATTAACAATGTTTCGACCCTTAGGTCTTCATCATGCATCCATATCCCAGGTGGGGGTGGAAGGTCCTATATATAGGGGCAGTACTCAGTGACATCACTTCCTGAAACAGGAGGTAAAAAAATGTATAACAGTTTCACAATATTAACATTCAATGTATCAAAATATATGTTCATACACAGGGAATGTAATCAATATTTACAATAATTCACATACAATATTCAATTAGGATGAAAAAAAACTATAAAAACGGATTCAAGTCAAACTCCTCATTAAGGCCAAGAGGAGACAGTGTGTTGAGCCTGTGGATCCAAAAATATTCCCTTTGAAGAAGTTTCCTCTCAATGTCCCCTCCCCTGCGTGACATATTGACCATTTCTATTTCAATGTATCTCAGAGAGTTAATAGGATATCCAGCTTGTACAAAATGAGCAGTAACCGTATTTTTGTCTCACCTGTCCGTATATTGCTGCGGTGCTCATTGATTCGTGTCTTAAGGCTTCTACAGATTTTCCCGATGTAAGACAGACCACAGGGACATTTCAACATGAAAATAACATTGGTGGACATGCAGGTAATCAAGCCCTTGATCTTAAATCTTTGTCCTGTGCGGGGGTGGGTAAATTAGTTGCATTTGTACGTAAAGCTGCATTGAGCACATTGGCCACATTTGTAATTACCCTCTGGAACCTTGTCCAACAAAGTTTCCCTTTTGTTGGATTCATGGTAAACGTTGAACATTGTTATATGCATAAGCATAGTATATAAAGGAGTGGAAGAGACTGGTTGTTATGTCAGAGGTTAATGGTTCTCTGTAGAAAGACAGATGGCTTTGGAATGTGTTGGGTGGACGGGAGGAAGTCACAGGATTGCTATAGGGGAAGCAGATGGACTTCTGCGGATTCGGTGATGGAGAGGTTGAAGTCAGATCCCCTGAAGGGAGAAATGATGGTTCACTATCCTAATACCCTCTTCCTGTCAAACCATAATATATATATATATATATATATATGTATACACACTTGTAGTGGTGGAAACATGTTTTTGTCTGAACACAGCTGTGTCAACCCTTTGGAAATAATTACATTTGGTTAAGCTTCTCTAGTGTATGTGAGTTATTTACTCAGAAAAATTAGAACCTAACACTTTTCTCTGGTGGGTAATCAGATTTAACCACTATATTTCTCAGATTTGGGTGTCTTTTAAAAACCATACATGGGGGATATTTAAAAATGGGTTTCAATTGTGGGTCAGTATCAGTAATGTACCAGTGCTTCCTGATAATGTCTTTAAATGCCTTCTCTTCAGAGGAAACTTTTTCCTCCAGATCAAAGGGACAGTGATGGGGAGCACTTCGGCCTTCCTTTTTATATAGTCCATGATCAGCTACTTTGTCTTGCTCACATCAAGGGAGAGGTTGTTGTCCTGGCACCACACTGCAGGCTGTCTCATCGTTGTCGGTGATCAGGCCAACCACTGTTGTGTTGTCAGCAAACTTAATGATGTGTTGGAGTCGGGCTACGCAGTCGTGGGTGAACAGGGAGTACAGGAGGGGACTAAGAATGCACCCCTGAGGGGCTCCAGTGTTGAGGACCAACGTGGCAGATGTGTTGTTGCCTACCCTTACCACCTGGGGGTGGCACATCAGGAAGTCCATCACATCGTCCCCTGCAAAAGCTGGTGTTCTCATGGATGCTTCAGTGTGGTTTGCCTCGAAGCGAGCATAAAAGGCATTTAGCTCATCTTGTAGGCTCGTGTCACTGGGCAGCTCACGGCTGGGTTTCCCTTTGTAGTCCATAATATTTTTCAAGCCCTGCCACATCCGACGAGTGTCAGAGCCAGTGTAGTAGGATTCAATCTTAGTCCTGTATTGATGCTTTGCCTGTTTGATGGTTCATCTGAGGGCATAGCATGATTTCTTATAAGCGTTTGGATTAGTGTCCCACTCCTTGAAAGCGGCAGCTCTATCCTTTAGCTTGGTGCGGATGTTGCCTGTAGTCCATGGCTTATGGTTGGGAAATGTACGTACAGTCACTGTGGGGACAACGTCGTCGATGCACTTATTGATGAAGCCGGTGAATGAGGTGGTATACTCCTCAATGCCATTGGATGAATCCCAGAACATATTCCAGTCGGTGCTAGCAAAGCAGTCCTGTAGCGTAGCATCTGCGTCATCTGACCACTTCTGTATTGAGCTGGTACTGGTACTTCCTGCATTAGTTTTTGCTTGTAATCAGGAGATTAGAATTATTGTCAGATATGCCAAATGGAGGGCGAGGGAAAGCTTTGTATGCGTCTTTGTGTGTGGAGTAAAGGTGTTCTAGAGTTTTTTTCCCCTCTAGTTGCACATGTGACATGCTGGTAGAAATTAGGCAAAACAGATTTAAGTTCCCGGCTACTAGGCGCGCCACTTCTGGATGAGAATTTTCTTGTTTGTTTATGGCCTCATACAACTCGTTCAGTGTCTTAGCGACAGCATAGATTTGTGTTGGTAAATAGATGGCTATTAATAATATAGTTGACAACCCTCTTGGTAGATAGTGTGGTCTACGGCTTATCATGAGGTATTCTACCTCAGGCAAGCAATACCTTGAGACTTCTTTAATATTAGACATTGCGCACCAGCAGTTATTGACAAACAGACACAGCCCCGCCCCTCGTCTTATTATTATCTGTGTCGTCGTTCAGCAACGTCTCGGTGAAACATAAGATTACAGTTTTTAATGTCCCGTTGGTAGGATAGTCTTAATTGTAGATCGTCCAGTTTGTTTTCCAATGATTGCACGTTGGCCAATAATACGGAGGGAAGTGGTGGTTTACCTACTCATCTGCGAATTCCTAAAAGGCACCCCGCCCCCCCCCCCCATTTCCTCTGTCTTTTCTTAATGCTGATGATGGGGATTTGGGCCTTGACAAAGCAGTATATCCTTCAGGTCATACTCATTAAAGAAACATTTTCGGCCAGTTCGAGGTGAGTAATCGCTGTTCTGATATCCAGAAGCTCTTTTCGGTCATAAGAGACGGTAGCAACAACATTATGTACAAAATGAGTTACAAACAACGCAAAAAAAATATATAGCACAGTTGTTTAGGAGACTTTAAAACGGCAGCCATAACCCCCAGCGCCATTATATAAAATACAAAAGTGTCACAAGTTACAGATACATTTGTAGATTTAAAACAACTGCAGCTGTCAAAAACAGTCATCGATCAGTCTTAAAAACAGGCAAGGACACTAACTCCCCTAACTTTAATATATTTTGAAGCATGTTCCAGGATGAAGGGGTGTTATGGGAAAAATATTGTTTTCCCATCTCAGTTCTAACCTTAGGAACAAACAAGGACAGCAGCGACTGTGAACAATTTTGATAGAATTCTATAGATTAACCATAGGTCGGCATTCGGCAGTTTCATTCACAGCCTCATTTGAGATGTTAGGATCAAATCAGATAATTCCACTGTAAACCAGGGATTGTCTCAACCTCTTACCCGGTACTTTGAGAGGGGCGTGTTTATCACAGATAGTAGAAAACATGGAATGAAAATAGGAGAATGCCTCCTCGACGAACCGCTTGTAGTCCCCAGGACCGAGTTTGGGCAACCCTGCCCTACCCCTTGGCCATAACCCCTTGATGTTAGCTTGTCTGAAGGGTCTGGATAGGTACTGTATATATTTACCACAGTGTAGTGCTAAAGATTCCACCATATTGCTTCTACCTCACAGATCTGCAAACATCGAAGGGTGAGGACTGGCCAAGAAGGAGAGGTAGTTGTAGAAGTGTAATGTTTTCTGAGTTATTACAAGTGTTCTAATATCATGGCAAAAGGTTTATCTCCCCTCTTGGCTAACTTTAAAACACATGGAGTGGTGTTGTGTAACTATCAATTAACAGAAAATTCCAAATGGTCTACTACATAATGGACTGTTACTTGGAATTGGAGCACCCATTCTGTTTTATTCCAGAATAACCCTTAGCAAAAGACATAGAAATAGAGTTACTTTAGTAGTTTTACTCTGGTGATTCTATTCCTACGGCACTTGAGAGACATCGTGTGACTCACTGATGACAGCTGTGTTCTCCGGTCGGTTCAGCGAGCTGATGATGACGAAGCCGAAGCCCTCGTTCTCTTTGCGGTGGATGATGACATCACTGGTATGCAGGGGGACGGCGCCCTCCGGAGGGGAGGTGGTGGATGGTGGCGGGACATTGCCGGGGGTTACGGGACAGGAAGCTGAGGCAACGTCGCTGGGTGGGGAATTGTGCTGCGTGGACACGTAGCCAGGGCTACGGCCGTTCACCCCTAAAACCTCATCTACAGAGGGCAGCAGAAATCGAGAGAGAGATGTTGAAGGTGACTTTTTTTCTACCCCCTCTATGCTACGTACCCTTCTCACCAGGGAAGTGGACTCTCCTCCTGACCGTCAGCCTGATCTGGCCATTGTATAATGTATATAGTGCAGTGGAGGCTCCTCAGAGGAGGAAGGGTAGGACCATCCTCAGTGAATTTCATAAGAGCAAAAATCATAAAACATTTATACTTTTTAGACAAAACTATACTAAATATAATCACGTCAAAAAAGTATTTATTAAAACACACTATTTTGCAATGAAGGTCTACAGTAGCCTCAACAGCACTCTGTAGGGTAGAAGTATGGTGTAGCTGGAGGACAGCTAGCTTCCGTCCTCCTCTGGGTACATTAACTTCAATACAAAACCTAGGAGGCTCATGGTTCTCACCCCCTTCCATAGACTTACACAGTAATTATGACAACAACTATCAGAGCTCTTGCAGCATGAACTGACAAGTTGTCCACCCAATCAAAGGATCAGAGAATGAATTTAGTACTGAAAGCATAAGCTACAGTTAGCTAGGACTGCGGTGCATAAATGTGGAGAGTAGTTGACTGAAAGTGAGAGGAAAAACAATAGTTGAAAAGTTTTGAACAAATTAATTTCTTCGAAAATGAAGGAGACGCGAGAGAGAGAGAGAGTCACTTTTCACTTTCAGTTTCACTTACTTAGCGAGCAAATGCAGCTAGCTAGTTTAGCCTACTCAAACACTATCCAACACAACACTGGAACTCTTCCAAGTCAAGGTAAGCTTTTACTAATTTATTGCCATCAGAGTCCTGCTTACACTGTAACGTTACTGGATGATTGTATCAGGTTTAATGAGGCGTTAGTTATATTAGATATGTTGACTATCACTTTACTTTAGCTAATATGGTGACAACGATGTAGGCTGTGTGTAATGGTTATGATATGGTTTGGCTTGGAAAGGTTTTTTGCCTTGTCACATACAGCTGATGTGTTTGTGCATTGAAGTCCACAAGTGAATGGACAAGGTGAGAGGAGGAGAGCACATAGATACGAGAAGGAATAAAGCGTGGATGCTATGAAAGTGAACTGTGTTTGCACATGATCAGGGGTGTATTAATTCCGCCAATTCTGTTGAAAAAAAATCTTAAACGGAAACAAATGAAACAAAACGGAGATGAACATACCTGAAGTTGTGCAATAGAAACTCTAATTTGCAACTGTTGGACTAATGATTACACCCTATATCAGCTAGATGCAGGCAAGAGTGTGCAAGGCGGTATTGAATGTGTCACTGTCTGTCAGCTCAAATCTTTCTCTTGACCTGTGTGCACCTACATTGTAAACTTTCATTCATAGGCTAAGTTGTAGCAACATCATAATGGGTATGGAGAACATTTGAGTATCATATAGTAGTCTAAACCTATCACTGTTACATTAAACTGGGTAATGGAATATGAATGACAGTCATCCAATAAGCTGTAATAGAAATAAGGCCATGCACATGAAAAAAAATCATCCTCCATCTTAAATGGCACTGACCGCCACTGGTATACTGTGTGTGTATAGTGTACTACATAGTATAGTAGTGATTAGTGTATACGTTGTAGTGAATACTACTCACTGAGGAAGTGGACTCTCCTCCGGACCTTCAGGCTGACCTGACCGTTGTGTGCAGCGGCGTGCATCAGGTCGATCACGTATCTGTGTGGTTTCCCAGCAACCACCATCTTATCCACGGAGATGAGCTCGTCCCCAGGTCGAAGACGTCCATCTCGCTCTGCAGGAGTGTTCTCTATGATCGCCCCAATCACAATCTGTTCAAAGACAATCTATATTAGCAGCACATTTATAGGTGTGCTGGGTGGGAATAAATAAACATAGTTGAATTCTATGGGACGTGTTCAGTGGGCCACACTGTCGCAAAACGTTTCGTAGCAAAAAATAAAAAACCAAACCAACAAAAAACTATTGCATATAGAACGGATGTACAGTGGGGGAAAAAAGGATTTGATCCCCTGCTGATTTTGTACGTTTGCCCACTGATAAAGAAAGGATCAGTCTATAATTTTAATGGTAGGTTTATTTGAACAGTGAGAGACAGAATAACAACAAAAATATCCAGAAAAACGCATGTCAAAAATGTTATAAATTGATTTGAATTTTAATGAGGGAAATAAGTATTTGACCCCCTCTCAATCAGAAAGATTTCTGGCTCCCAGGTGTATTTTATACAGGTAACGAGCTGAGAATAGGAGCACACTCTTAAAGGGAGTGCTCCTAACCGCAGCTTGTTACCTGTAAAAAAGACACCTGTCCACAGAAGCAATCAATCAATCAGATTCCAAACTCTCCACCATGGCCAAGACCAAAGAGCTCTCCAAGGATGTCAGGGACAAGATTGTAGACCTACACAAGGCTGGAATGGGCTACAAGACCATCACCAAGCAGCTTGGTGAGAAGGTGACAACATTTGGTGTGATTATTCGCAAATGGAAGAAACACAAAATAACTGTCAATATCCCTCGGCCTGGGGCTCCATGCAAGATCTCACATCGTGGGGTTGCAATGATCATGAGAACGGTGAGGAATCAGCCCAGAACTACACGGGAGGATCTTGTCAATGATCTCAAGGCAGCTGGGACCATAGTCACCAAGAAAACAATTGGTAACACACTACGCCGTGAAGGACTGAAATCCTGGAGCGCCCGCAAGGTCCCCCTGCTCAAGAATACATATATATGCCGTCTGAAGTTTGCCAATGAACATCTGAATGATTCAGAGGACAACTGGTGAAAGTGTCGTGGTCAGATGAAACCAAAATGGAGCTCTTTGGCATCAACTCAACTCGCCGTGTTTGGAGGAGGAGAAATGCTGCCTATGACCCCAAGAACACCATCTCCACCGTCAAACATGGAGGTGGAAACATTATTGTTTGGGGGTGTTTTTCTGCTAAGGGGACAGGGCAACTTCACCGCATCATTTGATGGGGCCATGTACTGTCAAATCTTGGGTGAGAACCTACTTCCCTCAGCCAGGGCATTGAAAATGGGTCGTGGATGGGTATTCCAGCATGACAATGACCCAAAACACACGGCCAAGGCAACAAAGGAGTGGCTCAAGAAGAAGCACATTAAGGTCCTGGAGTGGCCTAGCCAGTCTCCAGACCTTAATCCCATAGAAAATCTGTGGATGGAGCTGAAGGTTCGAGTTGTCAAACGTCAGCCTCGAAACCTTAATGACTTGGAGAAGATCTGTGAAGAGGAGTGGGACAAAATCCCTCCTGAGATGTGTGCAAACCTGGTGGCCAACTACAAGAAACGTCTGACCTCTGTGATTGCCAACAAGGGTTTTGCCACCAAGTACTAAGTCATGTTTTGCCGAGGGGTCAAATACTTATTTCCCTCATTAAAATGCAAATCATTTTATAACATTTTTGACATGCGTTTTTCTGGATTTTTTTGTTGTTATTCTGTCTCTCACTGTTCAAATAAACCTACCATTAAAATTATAGACTGATCATTTCTTTGTAAGTGGGCAAATGTACAAAACCAGCAGGGAATCAAATACTTATTTCCCCCACTGTACCGCTTATAAGACTTGCTTTCAATGAGAATGACAGATCTATAACTTGCATTTTGATTTGAAATCAGTTTGGTCTAAGAAAAAATATAATAATGGACCTCTGAGTTGGTTAGATGTGTGTAAGATGACATTAGGTGTGCATTATGGTGTAGTTGGATATTGTGGTGTTAGGTGTGTATTACTTAAGTGATAATGCTCGAGAAGCCGGTGTTTGGAGGATATATTGGCACGGGTGTTGTTAGGCCTGAGACGAAGTCGTGTCAATATCTCCTCCAAACACCGGCTTCGAGGGCATTATCACTTCTATACAACAGGTTACCAACATATTCAAATAATGATTGACATATTTTCAGAAAAAATGTTATTTTGATGAATTTATTCATAATATTTCATCCTTCCACAAGATATAGTCCCAAAACAAATCTAGAGTTGGTACCCAAGCTGGCTGGTTGGTCTATCGGTTCAGTTAAAACCTGTTGTGGACAGGCGTTCCGCTAGCGGGACCTCTAGGCAACAGCCAATGGAATCGCATGGCGCGAAATACAAAAACAACTAAAATACCACAATTCAATTTTCCAAACAATCAACTATTTTACACCATTTTAAAGATAAGACTCTCGTTAATCTAACCACATTGTCCGATTTCAAAAAGGCTTTACAGCGAAAGCAAAACATTAGATTATGTTAGGAGAGTACATAGACCAAAATAATCACACAGCCATTTTCCAAGCAAGCATATATGTCAATAAAACCCAAAACACAGCGAAATGAAGCACTAACCTTTGATTATCTTCATCAGATGACACTCCTAGGATATTATGTTATACAATACATGTATGTTTTGTTCAATCAAGTTCATATTTATATCCAAAAACAGCTTTTTACATTGGCGTGTGATGTTCAGAACATGTATTCCCACCAAAAACTTCCGGTGAATTTACAAAAATACTCATCATAAACGTTGACAAAATACATAACAATTATTTTAAGAATTATAGATACAGAACTCCTTTATGCAATCGCTGTGTCAGATTTTAAAATAGCTTTTCGGCGAAAGCACATTTTTCAATATTCTGAGTACATAGCTCGCCATCACGGCGAGCTATTTTGACACCCGCCAAGTTCGGGGCAAACTAAACTCAGTATTAGAAATATTGTATTACCTTTGCTGATCTTCGTCAGAATGCACTCCCAGGACTGCTACTTCCACAAGAAATGTTGTTTTTGTTCCAAATAATCCATATTTGTGTCCAAATACCTCCGTTTTGTTCGTACATTCAGGTCACTATCCAAAGGGTAATGCACGAGCGCATTTCGAGACACAAAAAGTCAAAAGTTTCCATTACCGTACTTAGAAGCATGTCAAACGCTGTTTAAATAAATTTTAATGGTATTTTTCTCGTAAAATAGCGATAATATTCCAACCGGACAATAGTGTATTCATTCAAGGAGGAAAAGAAAAAACAGCATGCTCGCGGGAATGCGCATATGCAATCTCTTTGTCCCCAGGCAGACCACTGAGAAACTGAGCTACTATACTCTGCCCAGAGACAGGAGAAGGCTCAATCTGCTTTCTGAAGGCTTTAGACAGCCAATGGAAGCCTTAGAAAGTTCAACGTAACCCCACAGATACTGTAGTTTCGATAGAGAATCAAAAGAAGAACTACAATTCTCAAACATTCCACTTCCTGCTTGGAATTTTCTCAGGTTTTTGCCTGCCATATGAGTTCTGTTATACTCCCAGACATCATTCAAACAGTTTTAGAAACTTCAGAGTGTTTTCTATCAAAATCTACTAATAATATGCATATTCTCGTTTCTGGGCAAGAGTAGTAACCAGTTTAAATCGGGTACGTTTTTCATCCGGCCGTGAAAATACTGCCCCCTATCCTAAACAGGTTTTAAAAGAGACGCGACCCAGTCGTTCAGTGTTTTTGTTCTGTATCTATGGACGTGACCCAGTTCTTACTTTGAAATGTTCCATTGCCATACTGGCTGACAACATTCTTATACCTTGCTTGCTAGCTAGTCAACTACAGCTAACTTACAGTCCCGTCAAAAAGTGCAGCCAGTATAACAATATCTGCATTTGCATAAGCTGTTTTATAGAGACATTTATTTGGATACATCCATAACAATGAGCTAATGAGGCGTGATTTCACCTGGCATAGAAAATTTGCTCACTCATCAGGACACTGTTGTTCAGACGAGCTAGCCAACAACAAAGCTAACACAATCACTTCAAACTAAAGCTGGAAAGCTGCACTTTGTTTCGTTTTACCTTTTTTCAATTGACATTTCTTTGTATACTGTATATCCATAAAAATTATGCTATCTGATTCCTGATTTCGACTGGTTGAGAAATGCTGCCTGCCTGTCTGTCTCATCCCGACTCCCGACACGTTCATTACTATGGGACAGCTGGAGATCAAATTTGAATATTGAAATAATGCTGCAAAGTCGGAAAGACAGACAGCAAGGTTTATACAAATCTCCGCTGTTGAAAACTAAATGTTTGTCTAAAAGTAATGGGAGATAATATCTAGATGCTTTTTATAGTGTAGATCAAGTTTATAGATTGCTTGGCTGATGAGACAGTGGATTGCGCAGTCAGATAGAACAAAGTAAATAGGCGTTTTAACGTCATAGATTTAGCCGGTGGTAACTTGTGGATAGACACCGGCAGGAATGCGGTTTTAATCAAACAGTATTCAGGATTAGACCCACTTGTTGTATAAATGATGTTAGGTGTGTATTACATGTTGTTCAGTGTGTTAGGTGTGTAGGCAGCAGCAGGCAGCAGGTGTGTTCAATGAGGTTAGACATGCTAGGTGTGTATAATGGTGTGTGTTGTCCAGCCCGTCCCATACGAGCCTTGTCGCGGGCGTCCGGACTCACAGCCTGCACGGCCTCGTCTCCCCCCAGAATGCGGAAGCCAAACCCAGTCTTCTCCCTCAACAGGTGAACTTCCACCTCCTGGTACTCTGGACCTGATAGGAGGAGAGAAAGAGAGAGTGGGAGGGAGGGAGGGAGGCACAGGGAGAAAGGGAGGGGATGAGGAAGGAGAGGGAAGGGAGAGAGAGGGAGAGAACGATAGGGAGAGGAGTAGAAAAAATAAGGATAAAAAGAGGTGAGAGAGGAGGGGATACAGATAGTGAGGAAGAAAGAATTTGAATGCAGAGAATTCCCCCCCAAACACAGACTACGGTGGCCAAGAGAGGAGAGAATGCAGCACTGATTTGTAATCTATCATTATTGAGAGATCAATATCCTTCATAGACTGAATAACAAAAAAGACAGACCGGTACAAATTCTACTGATTGCATATTCAGTATTCACACTTAGTGTTGTTAAGCATTATCTGAATATGCCAACCTAAATACGACTCCTTAATGTTATGAAGCTAGGTTAATTTAGTTGTTGGTTTTGGTTGCTGTGGATTTAACTTCTGCCACTACTGGACAAAACAGACATTACGTTGCCACATCTTCTCAGTTAAGGAAAAGACTCCACCTCCTATAAGCCACCAGTGCAGAACCAGGAAGCGGAAGTGTGGTACTCGTTCAGAGGTGAAGTTTCCCCAAGGTACAGATTTAAGATCAGCTTCCCCTCCCCCAATCATAATTTCCCTCCGTTAGTGGGGAAAATCCAAAACTTACCCAAGGTCAGTGCCTAGTGGCAACTTTATCTTACACCATGTAACAATACTCACGTCTACTCTCGTAGATGGCCCTGGACTTCTCATAGAGGTCATATGGGTCGGGTTTGTTGAGGTCGAAGCCCTCCGTGGAGTCGGGGACCGAGGTGCGATGCTGTGGCTGGGTAGAGAAGGGTGTGCCGGGGGGAAGCATTGGGGCTGACAAGCAAGTCTGGGGACTACCATGGGGGTCCCACTGCTCTGGTATCTGAAGGCACAGCAGCAGAGACAGATAGGGATGGGATGGGATAAAGGAGAGAGATTTACAGTTGAAGTAGGAAGTTTACATACAACTTAGCCAAAGACATTTAAACTCAGTTTTTCAGTTCTGCCCACAAAGTTTTTATGGGATTGAGGTCAGGGCTTTGTGATGGCCACTCCAATACCTTGACTTTGTTGTCCTTAAGCCATTTTGCCACAACATTGGAAGTATGCTTGAGGTCATTGTCTATTTGGAAGACCCATTTACAACCAAGCTTTAACTTCCTGACTGATGTCTTGAGAAGTTGCTTCAATATATCCACGTAATATTTCATCCTCATGATGCCATCTATTTTGTGAAGTTCACCAGTCCCTCCTGCAGCAAAGCACCCCCACAACATGATGCTGCCACCCCCGTGCTTCATGGTTGGGATGGTGTTCTTTGGCTTGCAAGCCTCCCACTTTTTCCTCCATACCAGATGGGATGCTTTATCGCTGCAGAATGCTGTGGTAGCATTTGTGACTGCACTTGAAGAAACTTTCTCAGTTCTTGACACTTTCCGTATTGATTGACCTTCATGTCTTAAAGTAATGATGCACTGTCTTTTCACTTTGCTTAGTTGAGCTCTTCTTGCGATAATATGGACTTGATCTTTTCCCAAATAGGGCAATCTTCTGTATACCACCCCTACCTTGTCACAACACAACTTGTTGGCTCAAACGCATTAAGAAGGAAAGAAATTCCGCAAATTAACTTTTAACAAGGCACCTGTTGATTGAAATGCATTACAAGTGACTACCTCATGAAGCTGGTTGAGAGAATGGCAAAAGTGTGCAAAGCTGTCAAGGCATAGGGTGGCTACTTTGAAGAATCTCAAATATATTTTGATTTGTTTAACACTTTTTTGCATTGCCTAGTATTGTGGGGTATGCGACATGGATCAACTTTGAGCACTTTTGTCTCTTGAATGTTTTGGCATTCAGGTCCAAAAAGTCACTTTCTGAGCACTTCTACAATGGGCAAATATGTATGGGAGGTTTCGTTCAAATCATATGGGTGCTGCCAAAAAGTGATTGAATTCAAATGGATTTACCCTATACATTTTAGTCAGTAGTTCTTAAAGTGGTGCTCACGAGCCAAAAGTGGTCCCTGACAATGATGTACTAAGTCACATATGTGCACAATGTCATTGCTCTCTCTTTCGCTCTGCTGTGTCTGCACCTTGCTAGCTGTCACTCAAATGACAAGGGGCTGAAGCTCATTGGTTAGAACTTGAATTGCTAGGGGGCTGGCCCACGTGGTGGAAAATGTAAGGAAAATGGTGCTGCACAGCTAGGGATTTTGTGGCTAATAGAGGTAGCTAAGACAGCAATTCTGCTCATAGATTATGCATGTATGAACTATACATTGACAGCATAAAGCAGGAGGTTGAAAAAATACTAAGCAGTCGCCAAAGTTCCGGAGCATAATTGTTTTCAAAGCCGAAACCACCACTATAAAGATGTGCCTAATTGAAGCAAAAATAATACGAGCCCATCCTCTTTTCAGAGAATTACTGTACAAATAAACATAATAGGCTACCAACAATGTGTATGATTGACTCTAAGCAGGTCAAGAAAGACTGGTTAAATCAGCAGTGAAGCAAAAGCATAAACATCTCCCAGGCTGCTCAATTAAGTCCCGGAGACAGACAAACGCATACGCACACACACACGCATACGCACACACACTGATTAAATATGTTACTGTGTCACCCTTCTCCCTCTGCAAACAAATAAATATACACACACAAATAGTTGTGTTTTACCTGTTTGGAGGTCTTCCATGGAGAGAGGTGACCTGCAGAGAAACAAACACATTTTAGTCCTGAGAGCAGAAACAGGAAAACAACTGTAGATGGCTATCTTATAACACAGACCACAATTTTGGGGGGAGAACGATAGTACAAGAGGGAATAGGCTAATGCCAGTGCAATGTAAGAACTGGAATACAGAAGAATACAAGAATTAACTATCACAGATTCTATTTGAATCCATACATCGTAGGCTATTACACATAACATGAGAGCAGAGGGACACCATTCTACCTAAAAACCAGTGTAACTGGTTATACTCAGTAACTGTGTGAATCACAAAACCAACTTCTGTTTTATCAACATTAGACTGTGAAAACGACCCTTCATTACCCAGAGATAACATTCGCAGTTTACTGCATTTCCTATTCTTCTTGTTTTGGCATTGTTTGTGTAACTTGCCCCTAAATGAGTTTGCTGGTTGCGTTTGTTCTTAACATAATTGCATCATTAGCTGTAGGCTGGAGGGAGCAGATCCTTTTTTTTAATCCCTAATAACTCCTAGCTGGGCTCGGAAGAGCTGTACATCACAGGGTAAACACAGGAAACCTAGTGTAGCCCAGTCGCTACATCACAACAACCGATAGAGATGAACAAGAGAGCTCATCTCCTATCTTTGCAATGGCTGCTTATGAGACAGCATGCACAGCGCCATTGAGGGATAGCTGTACTTTCTTCTTCTTATCCTACATGAGTATATTGGCAGTCTGTAAATTAACTGAAAAGGTGCATACCACCATCTACTGTGCACAAGTGTGTATTGTCTGAACAGGGATAAAGCCAAGGTTGATGATTTACTGCCACCTGTAGTGCTGCAATGTTTTCTCAGGAGTATAATGCATTGGCTGAACTGAATGTAATTCTGTGATCCTTCCTTAACCCATAGGAAGCCCAACATAGTTGGCTACTTCAAAATGGTGAAAGCCCTCCATAGCAATGCCCATGCTAAAGCAGGCTTCGGGCCAAGTGAGCCCTCTATCCAACTCTATGGGTACATCACATACAGGAAGGCTAACATAGCCTAGCCGCTATCACAACAACCTCACTAACACAGGCCCCCTGTGACTCCAACACATCAAAGACACGCACACTGAGCGTACAGAGAAAGGGAGAGACCCAATATATTATACTGTCAGCTAACATGCAATTACGGTAGAAGCGCTGTCTCCTTAATTGTTCACAAAGCAGCAAGTTCATATAACAGAAGTTGTACTGTAACTAGCAAAGCAGCTATAGCAGCATCTGAAGAATCATGTGGAACTATCTGCGTTTATTCCGCTTCAGTGCTCCTCTGAAGGACCCTGGATAACAGTGTAGTGGTGGGCAGCAGGAGAGGGGGAGCGAGTGTTTCATGAGAAATGTTAGCAGCATGCCATTGAGAAGTGGTTATTTGTCCTGTGCTTTGTCAGTGAGAGAACACTGGGAGAACTATAGTTGAAGGTCAGCCAGCTAAAAAACAGTCAATGAATATATACACAGGGGTACAGGGCTTCAAAAGGCACAATCTTGGATATTTGATGCTGTTCAATGGTTAGGCTATTTCAATTCATAATATTTCCGGGGCTGGCATTGAGCTGGAAAACGAATTACGGAGAGCGGCTGTAAGATTCTAACAGAACAGTCAGACGGAATGTGGGTACGAACTTGAGAGCCAATCGACCTATATGGAATCAAATTAAGTGTTTAGTCATGATCTGGTTCACAAATGGCACAATATTCCCTATACTGTTTAGTGCACTACCTTTGACCAGGACCCACAGGGCTCTGTTCTAACGTTCTATCATGTGCAAGTAAATCAACGACTTTAATTGGCTGATGTGCATTTTGAGATGGAGAAACTGTTTGAATTTAAACTTTTTCTAATGTTCACAAGTACGGTCCCTGAAATAACATTCTAATTTAGATTCTTACTAGAATTGGATTGTCTGATTTAAGAACATTGGGTGCCAACTGAACCAGTATTTGGGTATATTCATCTTACCATTATATAGCTCTACAAGCGTTAGAATGTAAAAATGCATTCGTTACTCAGCAAATATGCCTGCCCTGCCTGCAACTATTTACATTTACTGCCGTTACGGCCGGTATGTAATTCCAAAAAAGGTCTAAATAAACATTGAATGCCAAATCATGGACCTAGCCAACATGGCGCTCATTATAATTCTAAATCTGAAACCGAACTCAGTATTGTGATCTCCCGGCACCTTAGCATGCGTGTAAGAGGGGAGTACTTCTAAACAATGCTAATGAATAGCTGCAGTCAGTATTTGCCCCTGAACCGTTTACAGCCCCCTATTAAAAATTTGTAAACATGTTTCACTATGGTTGTCACATCAATATCTCTGTGCTACAATCACCAATCTTTTCATCAAACCCCTCTTTCGATAGGTTACAATGTCTGCATTAATGATATATGATTGGTTTAGAGATTAAGGAGCGGGATTTTGGCCTTCTCTAAAAAAAAAAAAAAAAAATGGCTAATTTGACAATGCTGCCACAGGGAGGCGCCTCCCCCCACTCAATCTGACAGTTTAGGACCAATTTTGGAAGCTCTATCATTCAGATTTGGACAGCAATATCAAGATAAACTGTATATAATTTGTTTTTATGTTGGTAATGATAATATGTCTTTTTTTTTTTTTCAGATTGATAAAATGAGCCTGTGAAATTTGACGCCTGGTGAGCTAACTACCAAAACGAGTAGACTCGAAAAATAGAATCAGCTTGAAAGTGAATTGACAATTTCTATCTGAGGTAAAAGTTCATATCTGATCAATGACATAGATATTTTAAAGTACATGAAAAGCTTTATGAAGTGAATCAGAGATTTAAAAAAAAAATCCTCAGATAATGTTAACTATATAGGTAGATTGTTATCTAGCCACATTGTTGGGTGACTGGCCTGCTTGATTTAGCTCTTGTCTTGTCTTTATGTTAAAAGAGTGTTTGAGGGGACAAAAAGTTATTTTATAATCATAATGCATCTTGTCTTCCAAATCTTATTGTCCACCAGAATGCTTTAGTATTGTTATACATGTGAGTATCGAAGACACCGTGAAAGACAGTCTTGATTTATATATACATCAAAATCAATAGTTCATCAGACCCTATATTTCTTTGGTTCTGTAGCAGTTCAATAAAATATGTTCTAAACTCTGTTCATCACGACAATTAGGCATAGGACAACATTTTACTAACAAAACAGGTCCACTTTACAACAGCATGCACTAGTAAACATTGTACAGAAATCAACCATGCATAGTAGATTTTTTATACATTCTTTACTTTCTGCAGGGGTGATGTTGCAGTATGTAACTTCACCACCATACATTTAATCAGATATCAGTTTATAAATAGTTTCGTTCAAGTCACTGTTCCAGTTAATATTCAAGTTTATAAAATTGTCAGTGAAGTTGCCATAGCCCAAACTGTGATGAGGTATGTTTTTTTCTTGATTTCCTACGTAATTTTCCCAACCTCTGCACGTCAACCAACCAAAGCACATTTCTAGCTATGGCACTAGCAAAACATTTTTACTTCACACCCACGTTCACTGCAGCAAGGTCTCCTAATTCTTCTTCGATCCCAGTTTTTCTTAGTCCAATTAGTTCTACGTATATAGATCCCGAGCAATTACATTTAATCTTTCAATTCTATAGGTTTAAAGGTTGAGAAAGCTCTTTCTCACAGAATCCAAAATGATCATTTAGAAAATGTAATTCTTCTTGCGAATGAATAAAGACTTATGTCATCGGCATAAGCAGAGATAACTACACGACTATTTCCAACAGATACACCTTTTATCCTATCATCTTTTACAATTATTTTTAACAAGTGGCTGATGGCCAGCACATAGAGTGCTGCGCTAAGAGGACAAGCCTGCTTTACGCCTCTCTCAACAATGAAGGCTTCGGTCAGTGATCTGTTTATACTCACTTGTACAGTTAATTTTTCAAACAATAATTTACATTTTTTAATAAAACCATCTGGGAAACAATGCCATTTAAGAAATGCCCATACAGTTGAAGTCGGAAGTATACTTAGATTGGAGTCATTAAAACTCTTTTTTCAACCACTCCACAAATTTCTTGTTAATAACAAACTATAGTTTTGGCAAGTCGGTTAGGACATCTACTTTGTGATCTACATCTACAAGTAATTTTTCCAACAATTGTTTACAGAGAGATTATTTAACTTATAATTCACTGTATCACAATTCTAGTGGGTCAGAAGTTTACATACACTACGTTGACTGTGCCTTTAAACAGCTTGGAAAATTCCATAAAATTATGTCATGGCTTTAGAAGCTTATGATAGGCTAATTGACATCATTTGAGTCAATTGGATGTGTCACTGTGGATGTATTTCAAGGCCTACCTTCAAACTCTGTGCCTCTTTGCTTGATATCATGGGAAAATCAAAAGAAATCAGCCAAGACATCAGAAAAAATTGTAGACATCCACAAGTCTGGTTCATCCTTGGGAGCAATTTCCAAATGCCTGAACGTACCATGTTCATCTGTACAAACAATAGTACGCAAGTATAAACACCATGGGACCACGCAGCCATCATACCGCTCAGGAAGGAGACGAGTTCAGAGATGAACGTACTTTGGTGCGAAAAGTGCAAATCAATCCCAGAACAACAGCAAAGGACCTTGTGAAGATGCTGGAGGAAACAGGTACAAAAGTATCGATATCCACAGTAAAACGAGTCCTATATCGACATAACCTGAAAAGTCGCTCAGCAAGGAAGGCAATGCTCCAAAACCGCCATAAAAAAAAGCCAGACTACGGTTTGCAACTGCACATGGGGACAAAGATCGTACTTTTTGGAGAAATGTCCTCTGGTCTGATGAAACAAAAATAGAACTGTTTGGCCATAGTGACCATCGTTATGTTTGGAGGAAAAAGGGGGATGCTTGCAAGCCGAAGAACACCATCCCAACCGTGAAGCATGGGAGTGGCAGCATCATGTTGTGGGGGTGCTTTGCTGCAGGAGGGACTGGAGCACTTCACAAAATAAATGGCATCATGAGGATGGAAAATTATGTGGATATATTGAAGCAACATCTCAAGACATCAGTCAGGAAGTTAAAGCTTGGTCGCAAATGGGTCTTCCAAACGGACAATGACCCCAAGCATACTTCCAAAGTTGTGGCAAAATGGCTTAAGGACAACAAAGTCAAAGTATTGGAGTGGCCATTACAAAGCCCTGACCTCAATCCCATAGAAAATTTGTGGGCAGAACTGAAAAAGCGTGTGTGAGCAAGGAGGCCTACAAACCTGAGTAAGTTACACCAGTTGTCAGGAGGAATGGGCCAAAATTCACCCAACTTATTGTGTGAAGCCTGTAGAAGGCTACCTAAAATGTTTGACCCAAGGTAAACAATTTAAAGGCAATGTTACTAAATACTAATTATACTAATTGAGTGTATGTAAACTTCTGACTCACTGGGAATGCGATGAGAGAAATAAAAGCTTAAATAAATCACACTCTACTATTATTCTGACATTTCACATTCTTAAAATTAAGTGGTGATCCTAACTGACCTAAAACAGGGTATATTCACTTGGATTAAATGTCCGGAATTGTGAAAAACTGAGTTTAAATGTATTTGACTGAGGTGTATTTAAACTTCTGACTTCAACTGTAAATACTACCTCTGAATATAATCAAAGCTTTCTTCTGGTCTAAGCCCAGTATAAAGAAACCGGACTCACACGTGGAGGATCATATTTCTCTTACTGTACAAAGGTTTTCCAACATTAATCTCCCTTTAAAAGCGCACATTCTCAAGCAAGATGTCACCGACAGATAGGGCAGCCGTGCTTCTAGCTCCTAGGCAACTTTGCAGTATTTAGTTTTTTTCTGTGTTATTTCTTACATTATTAGCCCAGAATTGTTTTTGTGTTATTACATACAGCCGGGAAGAACTTTTGGATATCAGAGCGAATGTAACTCACAAGCATTACAACTAGGAATAACATTTTCCCGAATTGGATCCTTCGTTTGTACCCCCCAGGGCAATTGAACTGATTCCAGAAGCTGATTCAAAACACCGCCGGTGGAGAAGAGGTATTGGGAGTGGACTTCTAGTCCGACTCAGGAGGAATGCACACCCTGCGCCTTGGTCTGTTCACTACGACGCTTGTGACAGAACCACCCACCATACGGGTAGTTTGGCTAGGTCAGGGGGGAGCCCTGACCTAACTTCCCGGGCGTACAGGAGAGAGCCGTGGAGCAAACCGGAGCCAATAAAGGAGTCAAGCGCTGAGTTCGACGCGAGATTCCGGGAAATGGTACTGGCGGAGAGGGCACTGCGGAGTGGGCGTGCAGAGGGGCAAGAAATGCATTATGGGGTGATGCACACTCTCTCGCCCATCCGCACGCACAGTCCGGTGCGGTTGCCAGGCGAGAGTTGGCCGGCAGCCAGGAAGAAGTGTGCCGGCTCAACGCATCTGGCCGCCAGTGCGTCTCCTCGGCCCAGTTTATCTTGCGCCTGCTCTATGCACGGCAGCCCTCATTCCCCAGCACAGCCCAGTTCGCCCCTGTGCCAGCGCTCCGCCCGTGCCGGGCTACAGTGACCATCCAGCCAGGACGGGGTGTGCCAGCCCTGAGCTCCAGACCTCCGGTGCGCCTCCACGGCCCAGTGTGCCCCGTGCCTGCTCTGCGCACCCAGTCTCCCGAAGGTCTCCCCAGTCCGGGGAGACCGGTCCCAGCTCCACGCAGGAGGCCTCCAGCGACGCTCCTCAGCCCGGGGCCTCCAGCGACGCCCCTCAGCCCGGGGCCTCCAGCGGCGCCCCTCAGCCCAGGGCCTCCAGCGACGCCCCTCAGCCCGGGGCCTCCAGCTACGCCCCTCAGCCCGGGGCCTCCAGCTACGCCCCTCAGCCCGGGGCCTCCAGCGAGGGTCTGCAGCCCGGAGTCTTCAGCGATGGTCTGCAGCCCAGAGCCTTCGGTAACGGTCTGCAGCCCAGACTTCACTGATCCTCAACACTGGGGCTTCACAAGGGTGCGTGCTCAGCTGCCTCCTGTACTCCCTGTTCACCCATGACTGCGTGGCCACGCACGCCTCCAACTCGATCATCAAGTTTGCGGACCACACAACAGTAGTAGGCCTGATTACCAACAACGATGAGACAGCCTACAGGGAAGAGGTGAGGGCCCTGGGAGTGTGGTGCCAGGAAAATAACCTTTCACCCAATGTCAACAAAACAAAGGGGCTGATCGTGGACTTCAGGAAACAGCAGAGGGAGCACCCCCCTATCCACAATGACGGAACCACAGTGGAGAAGGTGGAAAGATTCAAGTTCCTCGGCGCGTACACGTCACTGACAAACTGAAATGGTCCACCCACACAGACAGTGTGGTGAAGAAGGCGCAACAGCACCTCTTCAACCTTAGGAGGCTGAAGAAATCTGGCTTGGCACCTAAAACTCATAAACTTTTACAGATGCACAATTGAGAGCATCATGTTTTGTTGTAGTACCGCCTGGTACCGCAACTGCACTGTCCGCAACTGCAGGGCTCTCCAGAGGTCTGCCCAACGTATTAAAAGGGGCACACTGCCTGCCATCCAGGACATCTAGAGAATCCAGTGTTACAGGAAAGCCAAGAAGATCTACAAGGACCACAGCAACCCGAGCCACGGCCTGTTCACCCCTCTACTATCCAGAATGCGAGGTCAGTACAGGTGTATCAAAGCTGGGACCGAGAGACTGAAAAACAGCTGCCGTCTCAAGGCCATCAGACTGTTAAATAATCACCCCTAGCCCCCGCCCAGTACCCTGCCCTGAACTTTGGTCACTGTCACTAGCAGTCTATCACCTGGATACTCTACCATGCACCAGGCTGCTGCCCTATGTACATAGGCCCCCAAGTGGTGCAGCAGTCTAAGGCACTGCATCTCAGTGCTAGAGGCGTCACTACAGACCCTGGTTTGATTCCAGGCTTTATCACAACCGGCCGTGATTGGGAGTCCCATATGGCGGCGCACAATTAGCCCAGCGCTGTCCGGGTTAGGGTTAGGCCGGGGTAGGCCGTCATTGTAAATAAGAATTTGTTCTTAACTGACTTGCCTAATTAAAGTTTAAATTAAAACACTGGTCACTTTAATATTGTTTACATACTGTTTTACCACTTCATATGTATGTACTGTATTCTAGGACTATCTTATTTAACTATTGCTGTACATATACTATTGTTCAGATATACTACATATTCTATCCATATACTGTCCATATTGTCTATACATCCCATAACATATACAATTAACAAAAATATAAACGCAACATACAAAGTGTTGGTCCCATGTTTCATGAGCTAAAATAAAAGATCCCAGACATTTCCATACGCACAAGAAGCTTATTTTTCTAGAATGTTTTGCACAACTTTGTTTACATTCCTGTAAGTGAGTATTTCTCCTTTGCCAAGATAATCCATCCAGCCGACAGGTGTGGCATATCAATAAGCTGATTAAACAACATGATCAATACACAGGTGCACCTTGTGCTGGGGACAATAAAAGGCTTCTTGATATGCCACACTGTCTGGTAGATGGATTATCTTGGCAAAGGAGAAATACTCACTAACAGGGCTGTAAACAAATTTGTGCACAACATTTGATAGAAATACGTTCTTTGTGCGTATGACATTTTTTGGAGATCTTATATTTCATCTCATGAAACATGGTGCGTTTATATTTTTGTTCAGTAATAGTTGTAGTAAAGTTCAGCTTCATTCCTCAGAGGGGAAATGTGTCACTGCCAGGAGATACTGTATGTGCTTCAGTCATAAAAACATTCTCTCATATCTTTGGTCTCAGCTAGCTAGCCGGCCAGTATTTACCAAAGTGACTAGCCAACAAGCTAGCTACTTAAACTAAACCCATTAAATACACTCGCTGGAAATAAACACTTATCCTAACACCAAGACTTATATCAACATCCTTAGCTCGCCCATTCACTAAACATACTGTTAATATTTCAGTGTGTGATTCTCTATACTCTCATTCTATCTAGTGTACACGTGACAAACTCACTACTCACCACGCTTGTGCACACACACACACACACAGTCTAGGTTCTACTGCATACTTTATGCTGTACCTGGCGTGACAATCTCTACCCTCCCCAACTGCCAACCTCCTACCCCATCCCCCTCCCCCAGTCTCTCCTCCCTCTCACCCACACACACAGATCTAAGTGCAGCAGCAGCAGAGTTATCCAGGTTTGTACAGGGTTGGTGGTAGCAAACTAGCTAGTCTCCCTCAGCATAAGGGTTGGCTAATGCTAATTTAACCCTTCTGCAATTTCTGCGGCCCCGTGGAAATCAAATTAACATAATACAAACATCCCCATCAAAATAAATCTGTTTGCATGGGCTGTGTCTCACAGAATCGTCTGAACTGTTTAGCCGCCAAACTCTACAACCCCCACAAGCGTCACAGGACTCGTTTGAAGTTGGTACAGCCTCTTCTGCTAACTTCTGTCTGTAGCGTCCGAACAGCGCCCGAATATGACCCATCTGTGGAAATGTGAGTCTCTCACGAACACGTACATGTAGGTTGTCACAAGACTCGTCTGAAGGTCCCCAGTACCAGTTAAAAAAATGTATGGAAGTATATATGGAGACGGTTTAATGCCTAAAATAAGGGGTTAAATATATCTTAGATATAGGACAGACACTTCAGAACAAACTTCCTTTAGATGTTTTTGGGGTACTATCTGTTGTTCCATGTAGTGAGTTACTCAATGCGTTTCTATGGGCTAACAGCAGTAATGGAAAATTCAATGTTTATTTTTGTTGTTTATTTTACCTTAAGGGGTCATACATTTCAAAATCTATTCCATATAGCTTAGTAGACCCCCCCCTCCCCCCTACTCCGCCTGTCTTCCTCCCTTTCTATTTATTTTGACTTGAGCTATCGCTAGTGAAGTGCCACATTAAAACTTGGTCCGGCCCGAAGATATCGTTAGCAAACTTGCATCATTGTATAAAAACTAGCCTATTGTTTCCTGTGCCAGTAAGCTCAGGACAGACAGCTGTTTTTTGCGCAAGGAAAACGTTTTCAGGTATTTCATGACGTTTCCACTGGATATATGGGATCATCAGATCATTATATTTTGCTCTTTCACACAGAGGCTGTGTATGTGTGTGTTACAGTGTCAGTGTAAGTATGTGTGAGTGTGTGGGTGGTCGGAGTCCAGTGTGTGTATAGTGTCAGTGCAGAAATAGTAGTGCAACAAAGGGTAAATGCAGTTTTTGTGTGTGTAGTGTGTGTGTGTGTTGTGTGTGTGTGGGATATGTGGTGTGTTGTGTGTGTGTGTAGTGTGTGTCTGTGTGTGTGTGTGTGGTGTGTGTGTGTGTGTTCGTGTGTTGTGTGTGTGTGTGTGTTGTGTGTGTGTGTCCTGTTGGTGTGTGTGTGTGTGTTTGTGTGTGTGTGTGTGTGTTCGTGTGTGTGTTGTGTGTGTGTGTGTGTGTGTGTGTGATGTGTTGTGTGTGTGTGTGTGTGTGTGTGTGGTGTGTGTAGTGTGTTGTGTGGTGTGTGTGTGTGTGTGTGTGGTGTGTGTGTGTGTGTGTGTGTGTGTGTGTGTGTGTGTGTGTGTGTGTGTGTGTGTGTGTGTGTGTGGTGTGTGTGTGTGTGTGTGTGGTGTGTGTGTGTGTGTGTGTGTGTGTGTGTGTGTGTGTGGTGTGTGTGTGTGTGGTGTGTGTGTGTGTGTGTGTGTGTGTGTGTGGTTGTGTGTGTGTGTGTGTGTGTGTGTGTGTGGTGTGTGTGTGTGTGTGTGTGTGTGTGTGTGTGTGTGTGTGTGTGTGTGTGTGTGTGGTGTGTGTGTGTGTGTGTGTGTGTGTGTGTGTGTGTGTGTGTGTGTGTGTGTGTGTGTGTGTGTGTGTGTGTGTGTGTGTGTGTGTGTGTGGTGTGTGTGTGTGTGTGTGTGTGTGTGTGTGGTGTGTGTGTGTGTGTGTGTGTGTGGTGTGTTGTGTGTGTGTGTGGTGTGTGTGTGTGTGTGTGTGTGTGTGTGTGTGTGGTGTGTGTGTGTGTGTTGTGTGTGTGTGTGTGTGTGTGTGTGTGTGTGTGTGTGTGTGTGTGTGTGTGTGTGTGTGTGTGTGTGTGTGTGTGTCTCTCTCTACCAGCCGGGATTGAGTGTTATCTAGACCTGGGTGCAGAGGCTGTTGCATGTGTACCAGTAAAGGCTAGCTGCAATTTAAACACTATCATGTAATGAACTATAAACTAAGTAAACTAAACTGAACATAAATTAATTATATGCATTGAAACCTTTGGAGGAGAAAATATCAGAGCCAGGATAATATTGTTCAGGTTGTCACATAAGTGTGCGGTCCATTTTCCTATTCTTCTCTTTCCCTCTGTCACACCATGTCTAACAGGCAGCAGCTGTGCCATCACATCCATATCATACCAGAATCCTTTGGGCCTGGCCATTATGGAGCCAAACACCCCTCGGCTGTTTGTGTGTGTAATTGCCGCACTAAATTAGCTCCATTCATTAAAATCACCCTTATATTTCTGTGGCTACCTGGACCTACCATTTGGTTTTTAAGTATTGAAACCAAACCATTTGATTTGAATGAAAAGTGTTTTAATAAACAACGTGAAAAGGTGACTGTAATAAGCACTCATCATTTCAAATAGGCTACATGATTTACATATAAACACTTTAAATAGGTCAGGAGCCAGTCAGGTAACCTAAGAAGGAACAAAAATGAATTATTTACGCTATATTATTTGCCTATTATTTCAAGGCTATAGTCGACAACTAAATAGTGAAGCATTTGCGAGTGCCACACACTAGGCTGGCAGGAACATTAAGCGCTCAGCATTTAAACAACATTTCATTGTGTTAAATCATTATTTTCTATAAATTGCGCATATAGGCTGCGACTTGCTTAGAATTAAATTCAAATGAAACTAAAAATGCCTTATTAGGCTCAGTGCCTTTGGCCAAACTTTCTAAAAGTGAATTCAGAGTGTGGCTTCAGGCTCATGCAATGGTGCCTGGAGAGCAGAGAATACCCACTGGGGAAACTAAACACCCTTTGGGACACTCTTGCCAGGCTGGGTGGGTATGCAGAGTTTTTTGTTTTTATATACAGTACCAGTCAAAAGTTGACACACCTACTCACTCAAGTGTTAAAACAAAAAAATAACTATTTTCTACATTATAGAATAATAGTGAAGACATCAAAACTATGAAATAACACATATGGAATCATGTTGTAACCAATAAAGTGATAAACAAATCAAAATATATTTTAGATTCTTCAAAGTACCCACCCTTTGCCTTGATGACAGCATTGCACCTTTGGAAAGGTCCCACAGTTGACAGTGCATGTCAGAGCAAAAACCAAGCCATGAGGTCGAAGGAATTGTCCGTAGAGCTCTGAGACAGGATTGTGTCGAGGCATAATTATGGGGAAGGGTACCAAAAAATATCTGCAGCATTGAAGGTCCCCAAGAACACAGTGGCCTCCATCATTCTTAAATGGAAGAAGTTTGGAACCACCAAGAGACTTCCTAGAGCTGGCCGCCCGGCCAAACTGAGAAGGGCCTTGGGCCTTGGTCAAGTAGGTGAACAAGAATGCAATGGTCACTCTGACAGAGCTCTAGAATTCCACTGTGGAGATGGGAGAAACTTACAGAAGGACAACCATCTCCGCAGAACTCCACCAATCAGGTCTTTATGGTAGAGTGGCCAGACAGAATCCACTCCTCAGTAAAAGACTTTTGGTTCTAGACTTGGCGCTCTGGTACTGCATGACAAGCGGTACCGGAGCGCCAAGTCTAGGACCAAAAGGCTCCTCAACAGCTTCTACCCCCAAGCCATAAGACTGCTGAACAATTCATAAAATGGCCACCGGACAATTTACATTGACCCCGCCCCCCCTTTTACACACTGCTGCTACTCACTGGTTGTTTGTTACCTATGCAAAGTCACTTCGCCCCCACCTACATGTACAGGTTACCTCAACTAGCCTGTACCCCCACACACTGACTCAGTACCGGTGCCCTCTGTATATAGCCTTGTTATTGTTATTCTTATTGTGTTACTTTTTATTATAACTTTTTATTTTAGTCTACTTGGTAAATATTTTCTTCTTCTTGGACTGCACTGTTGGTTAAGGGATTGTAAGTAAGCATTTCACGGTAAAGTCTACACTTGTTGTATTCGGCGCATATGACAAAGTTTGATTTGATTTGACAGCCCGCTTGGAGTTTGTCAAAAGGCATCTAAAGGACTCTCAGACCATGAGAAACAAGATTTTCTGGTCTGATGAAACCCAGATGGAACTCTATGGCCTGAATGCTAAGCATCACGTCTGGAAGAAAAACCTGGCACCATCCCTACGGTGAAGCATGGTGGTGGCAGCATTATGCTGCGGGGATCTTTTTCAGGGGCAAGGCCTGGGAGGCTAGCTAGGATCGAGAGAAAGTACAGAGAGATCCTTGATGAAAACCTGCTCCAGAGTGCTCAGGACCTCAGACTGGGAGGGAAGGTTCACCTTCCAACAAGACAACGACCCTAAGCACACAGCCAAGACAACGCAGGAGTGGCTTTGGGACAAGTTTCTGATTGTCCTTGAGTGGCCCAGCCAGAGCCCGGACTTGAACCCGATCGAACATCTCTGGAGAGACCTGAAAATAGCTGTGCAGCGATGCTCCCCATCTAACCTGACAGAGCTTGAGAGGATCTGTGCCAAGCTTGTAGCGTCATACCCAAGAAGAGTAGAGTCTGAAATCGCTGACAAAACGATTGAATCCATTTTAATTTGGGTATGTCATTTTAGGCGAAAATTTGAAAAAGGGTCAGATCCTTTTAAGAATAAGGCTGTAACATAACAAAATGTGGAAAAAGTCAAGGGGTCTGAATACTTTCCACATGCACTGTATGTGTTAATGTGTGTGTGTGTCCTCAAGTCTGCATGTGTGTGTATGCATGTGTGCCTTTGTGTATGTGTATGTGTGTGTGAGTTGTTCTATGGGTCGGCTGGTACAGGCAGCCTAAGGTAATTAGCAACGCCCTTGGGCCAAAGATGGTGGTGTATTTCATTCTTCCACTCATTTCAGAAGCACAACAGTACATGCATCATAAAGGATAGTGATAGAGTGTGGTCAAGTGCAAACACAGCCGATTCTGCACCACACAACTACCTTGATGACTAGGGTCCGATTCTCCTGATAGAATCCTTCCTGTCTGTACCCCTCTTTGTATCCATCAATCTCCCCTCTCTAAATTCCAACTGTGCAATCATAAAAGTGAAAATACAAGAAGGAAAAAAAAGAGAGAAAGGGAGGGACAAAGACTCCCTATATGATGAAGCACCCAGTAGCTCTTAAATACTGTACTGTACATAGGTCTGTAGAAACAGGTCTGTTGTGGTATGTCTGTCAGTGAATGCCTAAAAAGAGACATCCTTCAAGACAATCTAAATAATTTGAGATCTTTCATCAATCTCCTCTTTGAACCACAAGTGTCTGCAGGTGGAACATACTGTACGTATAAGGATTGCAAAGGTATATTATCATTGAGTGAAAATAAAAATCTAAAAAAAGAGAGAGAGAGAGACACATGCTGATAAACAGCGAGATAGATACCCTTTTGACACTTATATGACAACCTGAACAATTATTATGCTGGCTCTGATATTTTCTCCTCGCATTGTTATTTCCAGCACTGTGTCCATTCTAGGATCTATTGTGGGTGCTTAACCAAGCCACCCTAGTACATTTCGGCTTGGCTCAGCTAAGCTCAGTAGTGTGAAAAGGGTAATCAAGTCAGAAAGAGGCTGTTCAAGAGACAGAGAGACTTACCTTCCCCTCCTCCTCTCTGTATGAGTAGCGTGGCCTCGGCTCCGACAGGACACTCTTTGAGCAGCTCCACCACACGGCCGTGTCCCGCCCCCGCCACGCCCTGCTGGTTCACCTCCAGGATCAGGTCCCCTTCATTCAGACCCACTCCGTCCTGCACAACCGGCTCCAACACCTGTACAACACGGAACATAGTCAGGTATGAGGACGGAAAAGTAGGGGTGACGACAGACAGAGGGACGGATGGACAAACGGACACAGACAGAGCAGTAGAATACACAATGCAAAATGTACAACATACAGAGAAGGTTAACACAAGAATAACACCCCACCTGTTTGACCCGCTGCCCCGTGGGGCTGTCGGCGATGGTGAACCCGAACCCCTCCGCCCTCTTCACCATAGTCACTGTCAGCAGCTCCACCCCCTGGATCACGCCACCGGTGATCCCCGTCGCCCCTGACGACACCATGGAGACATTGTCGTCGCGAGGCGTCACGGCCGGAGCGGACCCGGGGTTGGTGGGTGGTAATGAGGACCCATCCAGGTGGGTGTCCCCAGGGTGGGGTGCCCCTGGCTGGGCTAGAGCCTGTGAAGGGAGCTGAGAGCTCAGGGAGAGGTACTCCAGGTAATGGTTGTAGCTGCTACGCCCGTTCACCACCATGGGGTGGTGTTCCATGCCAATGGGGGTCAGGGAGTTTCCGGCGGACGCCCCGCTGGGGTCCTCGGGGTCAAAAGGCAGGGGGTAGCCCCGGCAGAGGACCAGGGTGACACTTTCTCCAATGAGAACAGATTGGAAGAGTTTGACCACATCGGCGTGAGTGGTGCCCAGGCAGCAGATGTCATTGATGTAGACGATGACATCACCTAAAGGGGGAGGAGGCAGAGTTCTTGTTCATTAGGAATCAAACGGAAGAAGATGGTCTGAAACAGGTATAAAAACATTCTGTACTGAACAAACACATTCAAATGTGTCTCAGCTAAGTCTATCATCGGAATCTCTAGCGAACTATAGAGTGTGTATAATTAGTAAACACAGAAGGCCGATGTCTCTAGAGCAGGGGTAGGCAACTAGATTCAGCTGGGGGCCAATTTTTGTCAGAGCAGATGGTAATTTGTACACTGCAAATGTTATGTATTTATTTTGGATCCCCATTAGCTGCTGCCAAGGCACATTATAGCACTTACAAAGTATACCCAAAAATAGATTGTATTTACCTTGATAACATTGAAACATGATCACGTCTCTCTTTTTATTTTTAGGAACACTTGGGAACAGATTTTCTTTGCTGAATTGGTGATTTTACAGTACATTTTTACCAAACACTAAAATCCCCCAAAAACATTAATATTTTGGGGGCCAAAGAAATACACTCGTGGGCTGGTTTCACCTGTTGCCGACCCCTGCCCTAGAGTGTCACAGAGGCCCATGATATCAGTATGGCAGCAGAGTTAGAATGAAGGCAAAGCTCTACATGGGTGGGTGTGTGTGGGGGGGGGGGGGGGGGGGGGGGAGGGGTGCGTGAGTAAAAGTAATGATACCTTAATAGAAATCTGTGAATGTATTGTAATGTTTTAAGATTGTATAAACTGCCTTAATTTTGCTGGACCCCAGGAAGAGTAGCTGCTGCTTTGGCAGCAGCTAATGGGAAAGCAGCAGCTAATGGGGATCCATAATAAATACAAATAGACAATTATCAACTAAAAGTGAAAGTCACCCAGAAAATACTACTTGAGTAAAAGTCTAAAAGTATTTGATTTTAAATATAATTAAGTATCAAAAGTAAATGTAATTGCTTCAATATACTTTAGTAGCAAAAGTAAAGTATACATAATTTCAAATTCCTTATATTAATCAAACCAGATGGCACCATTTTCTAGTTTATTTTACTTACGAATAGCCAGGGGCACACTCCAACATCATTTACAAACGAAGCATGTGTGTTTAGTGAGTCCACCAGATCAGAGGCAGTACGCATGACCAGGGATAAGTGCATGAATTTGACAATCTTTCTGTCCTGCTAAGCATTCAAAATGTAACGAGTACTTTTGGGTGTCAGGGAAAATGTATGTAGTAAATAGTACATTACTTTCAATAGGAATGTAGTGTAAAGTAAAAGTTATCAAAAATATAAGTACAGATACCCCCCCAAAATACGATTTAAGTAGTACTTTAAATTATTTTACTTGACTACTTTACACCACTGTGTGTGTGTGTGTGTGTGTGTGTGTGTGTGTGTGTGTGTGTGTGTGTGTGTGTGTGTGTGTGTGTGTGTGTGTGTGTGAGTGTGCGTGTGTGTGTGTGTGTGTGTGTGCAGCAGAGGCTCAGTGTGTCTCTGTGGACATGCCAGCCATCTGGAGTGTATTGGCACCAAGAGACAACCATCACACTGCCACTGTACTGCTATGTCAACCTGGTGATGGTTAACAAACACACACGCGTGCAGACACACACATACGTACACATACTCCCCTCCCACACAGCAACACCACAGCTCAAATAGGCCAGCAAATATCAGTCAGGGATGGTGTTTGTGAGTGTGTGTGTGTGTGTGTTTGTGTATGTTTGGCAACGTCAAAGAGAGAGGGAGACAGCAAGCAGAAGAGAGTGAAATCAGGACAGTGAGCGAGCAAGAGGGAGATAGAGGGCTCTATTTTAATGGTAAAGGTTAGCGCTGGTCCAGGGGTGTGTCAGAAATATTTGAGCTATTTTCACTGTGGGAATTATGAGCGCCATAGCTAGCGGTGGCGCGAAAGTTCTGGGTTTTGATGGATAAATAAATTATAGACGTGATGAGGGCTTGGCCACTCATTGGCCAATCAACACATTTCATGGCTTAAAACTGTATGCTGTTGTCTCAAGTTCTGTAGGTTATTGACGGTCTTTGGGTTGTCATCGACTCCAATTCAGCTGGGGGCATGGAATATTCTCTTCCTAGTCCATAGTGGATTGATACAGTTTATCAAGTCAAAAAATTTAAAACTCCAGTGCTTCCTCAATATGTTTGGAGTGGTGACAGTCAACATTGTGGTAATTGGCTTCAAATATAGGCCTTTACGCATCGCACTTCTCCTCAAATAAAAATACTAGGCTCCCATAAATGGTATCGTATGTGTGAGGCACGTTTTCAATAAGCTGACCGTTATGTTATTATATGCCTGAATAATTTGAATATGTTTGGAGGAGCACGTCTTTGGTAAATGCCGCACCACCCACCCACCCACACACCCACCCACACAGAGGAATGTGGCTTAATATATTTCATGATTTTGTAACAACAAAATTGTGTGTGTGTGTGGTTAGTTCCTAAACCACAGTACCTGTGTCCATCTTCTGGTTCTGTGCAGCGGGACCCTCGGGTATGACACTCTTGACCTGCAGGAACTCATCTGGTTCGTCCCCTCCAATGATGGTGAAGCCAAAGCCCATGTTACTCTTCTGGAGAGCCGTGGACAGAAAGGAGCCCTTCAGCTGGGTGGGGTCCCTCGTGAATTGGGGTTTCTCTGGAGAATTGTGTGTAGGGGAGGGGGGGGGGGTTAGAGTAGGCCAGTAATAACAGTAGAATAATCACTCCTAAAATATGTACATGCAGTTGAACTCGGAAGTTTCCATACACTTATGTTGGAGTCATTAAAACTTGTTTTTCAACCACTCCACAAATTTCTTGTTAACAAACTATAGTTTTGGCAAGTCGGTTAGGACATCTACTTTGTGCATGGTACAAGTAATTTTTCCAACAATTGTTTAGACAGATTATTTCACTTATAATTCACTGTATCGCGATTCCAGTGGGTCAGAAGTTTACATACACTAAAATGACTGTGCCTTTAAACAGCTTGAAAAATTCCAGAAAATTATGTCATGACTTTAGAAGCTTCTGATAGGCTAATTGACAACATTTGAGTCAATTGGAGGTGTACCTGTGGATGTATTTCAAGGCCTACCTTCAAACTCAGTGCCTCTTTGCTTGACATAATGGGAAAATCTAAACAAATCAGCCAAGACCTCAGAAAAATAATTGTAGACATCCACAAGTCTGGTTCATCCTTGGGAGCAATTTCCAAACTCCTGAATGCACCACATTCATCTGTACAAACAATAGTACGCAAGTGTAAACACCATGGGCCAACACAGCCGTCATACTGCTCAGGAAGGAGACGCATTCTGTCTCCTAGAGATGGACGTACGTTGGTGCGAAAGTGCAAATCAATCCCAGAACAACAGCAAAGGACCTTGTGAAGATGCTGGAGGAAACAGGTACAAAAGTATCTATATCCACAGTAAAACAAGTTCTATATCGACATAACCTTAAAGGCACCTCAGCAAGGAAGAAGCCACTGCTCCAAAACCGCCATCAAAAAGCCAGACTACGGTTTGCAACTGCACATGGGGACGAAGATCGTACTTTTTGGAGAAATGTCCTCTGGTCTGATGAAACGAAAATAAAACTGTTTGGCCATAGTGACCATCATTATGTTTGGAGGAAAAAAGGGGAGGCTTGCAAGCTGAAGACACCATCCCAACCGTCAAGCACGGGGGTGGCAGCATCATGTTGTGGGGGTGCTTTGCTGCAGGAGGGACTGGTGCACTTCACAAAATAAATGGCATCATGAGAATGGAAAATTATGTGGATATATTGAAGCAACATCTCAAGTAATCAGTCAGGAAGTTAAAACCTGTTTTGGAAAGGGGTTCCGCTTTTGGAACGTTTCGACAACATCTGGTGAAACTGCAGAGGGCGAAATTCAAAATAAATTATTAAAAATATTTAACTTTCATACATTCACAAGTGCAATACACCAAATTAAAGCCTAACTTCTTGTTAATCTTGCCACCGTGTCAGATTTCAAAAAGGCTTTACGGCGAAAGCAAACCATGCTATTATCTGAGGACAGCACCCCATCAAACAAACACAGACAATCATATTTCATCCCGCCAGGCGTGACACAAAACTCAGAAATAACGATATAATTCATGCCTTACCTTTGAAGATCTTCCTCTGTTAGCACTCCAATATGTCCCATAAACATCATCAATGGTCCTTTTGTTCGATTAATTGCATCTTTATATCTCCAAAATGTCCATTTATTTGGCGTGTTTGATTTTAAAAAACACCGGTTCCAACTCGCGCAATATGACCACAAAATATTTAATAAGTTACCTGTAATCTTGATCCAAACATTTCAAACAAATTTCCTAATTCAACTTCAGGTATTTTTTAACGTAAATAATCAATACAATTTAAGACGGGATAAACTGCAATAAGTAGCCGATAAAAACAAAGTGGAGCGAGCTTTCATGTCGCGCCCCTAACAAACAGTACACTAGACTCGACCCTCGTTCTGAACTGCCCTACTTTTTCATTTCTCAAAGAAAAACATCAACCAATTTCTAAAGACTGCTGACATCCAGTGGAAGCAATAGGAACTACAAGCAAGTGCCTTAGAAATCTAGATCCCATAGAAACCTCATTGAAAAGAGAGTGACCTCAAAAAAAAGTCCTGGATGGTTTGTCCTCGGGGTTTCGCCTGCCAAATAAGTTCTGTTATACTTACAAACATAATTTTAACAGTTTTAGAATTCTATCCAAATCTACTAATTATATGCATATCCTAGCTTCTGGGCCTGAGTAGCAGGCAGTTTACTTTGGGCGCGCTTTTCATCCGGACGTGAAAATACCGCCCCCTATCCCAAACAAGTTAAAGCTTGGTCGTAAATGGGTCTTCCAAATGGACAATGACCCCAAGAATACTTCCAAAGTTGTGGCAAAATGGCTTAAGGACAACAAAGTCAAGGTATTGGAGTGGTCATCACAAAGCCCTGACCTCAATCCCATAGAAAATTTGTTGACAGAACTGAAAAAGCATGTGCGAGCAAGGAGGCCTACAAACCTGACTCAGTTACACCAGCTCTGTCAGGAGGAATGGGACAAAGTTCACCCAACTTATTGTGGGAAGCTTGTGGAAGTCTACTCGAAACATTTGACCCACAATTTAATGGCAATGCTACCAAATACTAATTGAGTGTATGTAAACTTCTGACCCACTGGGAATGTAATGAGAGAAATAAAAGCTGAAATCAATCATTCTCTGTACTATTATTCTGACATTTAACATTCTTAAAATGAAGTGGCGATCCTAACTGACTTAAGACAGGGAATTTTTACTAGGGTTAAATGTCAGGAATTGTGAAATACTGAGTTTAAATGTATTTGGCTAAGGTGTATGTAAACATCCGACTTCAACAGTATATGTAAATATATACTGCTCAAAAAATAAAGGGAACACTTAAACAACACATCCTAGATCTGAATGAAAGAAATAATCTTATTAAATACTTTTTTCTTTACATAGTTGAATGTGCTGACAACAAAATCACACAATAATAATCAATGGAAATCCAATTTATCAACCCATGGAGGTCTGGATTTGGAGTCACACTCAAAATTAAAGTGGAAAACCACACTACAAGCTGATCCAACTTTGATGTAATGTCCTTAAAACAAGTCAAAATGAGGCTCAGTAGTGTGTGTGGCCTCCACGTGCCTGTATGACCTCCCTACAACGCCTGGGCATGCTCCTGATGAGGTGGCAGCTGGTCTCCTGAGGGATCTCCTCCCAGACCTGGACTAAAGCATCCGCCAACTCCTGGACAGTCTGTGGTGCAACGTGGCGTTGGTGGATGGAGCGAGACATGATGTCCCAGATGTGCTCAATTGGATTCAGGTCTGGGGAACGGGCGGGCCAGTCCATAGCATCAATGCCTTCCTCTTGCAGGAACTGCTGACACACTCCAGCCACATGAGGTCTAGCATTGTCTTGCATTAGGAGGAACCCAGGGCCAACCGCACCAGCATAGGGTCTCACAAGGGGTCTGAGGATCTCATCTCGGTACCTAATGGCAGTCAGGCTACCTCTGGCGAGCACATGGAGGGCTGTGAGACCCCCCAAAGAAATGCCACCCCACACCATGACTGACCCACCACCAAACCGGTCATGCTGGAGGATGTTGCAGGCAGCAGAACGTTCTCCACGGCATCTCCAGACTCTGTCACGTCTGTCACGTGCTCAGTGTGAACCTGCTTTCATCTGTGAAGAGCACAGGGTGCCAGTGGCGAATTTGCCAATCTTGGTGTTATCTGGGAAATGCCAAACGTCCTGCACGGTGTTGGGCTGTAAGCACAACCCCCACCTGTGGACGTCGGGCCCTCATACCACCCTCATGGAGTCTGTTTCTGACCGTTTGGGCAGACACATGCACATTTGTGGCCTGCTGGAGGTCATTTTGCAGGGCTCTGGCAGTGCTTCTCCTGCTCCTCCTTGCACAAAGGCGGAGGTAGCGGTCCTGCTGCTGGGTTGTTGCCCTCCTACGTGCTCCTCCACATTTCCTGATGTACTGGCCTGTCTCCTGGTAGCGCCTCCATGCTCTGGACACTACGCTGACAGACACAGCAAACCTTCTTGCCACAGCTCGCATTGATGTGCCATCCTGGATGAGCTGCACTACCTGAGCCACTTGTGTGGGTTGTAGACTCCGTCTCATGCTACCACTAGAGTGAAAGCCCCGCCAGCATTCAAAAGTGACAAAAACATCAGCCAGGAAGCATAGGAACTGAGAAGTGGTCTGTGGTCCCCACCTGCAGAACCACTCCTTTATTGGGGGTGTCTTGCTAATTGCCTATAATTTCCAACTGTTGTCTATTCCATTTGCACAACAGCATGTGAAATTTATTGTCAATCAGTATTGCTTCCTAAGTGGACAGTTTGATTTCACAGAAGTGTGATTGACTTGGAGTTACATTGTGTTGTTTAAGTGTTCCCTTTATTTTTTGAGCAGTATATATATATATATATATATATATATATATATATATATATATATATATATATATATATATATATATATATATATATATATATGTGTGTGTGTGTGTGGACTAGAGTTTGCAGTGTTACCCACTCAGGCCAAACTCAGGCACAATAATAATCCCTCTTATAGTGAATACATCCATGCAGGACAACGTTATCACTATAAGCGGTTGATTGCTAATACAGCATTCAATATAAGTGGAGTGCACTCTACTGTCTGTATCTAATATTATATGCCATTTAGCAGATGATTTTATCCAAAGCGACTTATGTGAGTATACATATTTTATAGTACTTGTATGTGATTCTTGTGGAAATTTAACCCACATCCTTAGTATTGCCAGGGCTGGCACCAGAAAGAACAGGCATTTGATTTGGACAGTTTTTTTACGGGACCTTCTGGGTGTTATAATAAAGTCAATAGGCAGCTCGTGAGTTTCAAGTTTGGGGAAGCTTACCATTTTTCCTACCATTTCTACCTATCTGCATGGCAGTTCTGATTATTTTTGTATTCGCATTTTCGTTAAACAGTTTCATTTCAATATTAACGTTTTTGTTTTTCAAAATTATTGTCACCTGGTTAATCATAAAAATATGAATTAAAATGATAAAAATCTCAAATTAAAATTCAACTAATGCCTTTGACACATGTTCACATTGAGGGTGTTCTTTAATGGAAGCCTATCAAATATAATCCAGTTAGAATCAGGAATTCCCCAGGTCAGCTGTTTAGGCCCCTTGCTTTTTTTCAATTTTTACTAACGACATGCCACCTACTTTGAGTAAAGCTAGAGTTTCTATGTATGCGGATGACTCAACAGCATACACGTCAGCTACTACAGCGACTGAAATGACTGCAGCACTTAACAAAGAGCTGCAGTTAGTTTCAGAGTGGGTGGCAAAGAATAAGTTAGCCCTAAATATTTCTAAAACTAAAAGCATTGTATTTGGAACAAAACACTCACTAAATCCTAAACCTCAACTAAATCTTGTAATAAATAATGTGTAAATTGAGAACGTTGAGATGACTAAACTGCTTGGAGTAACACTAGATTGTAAACTGTCATGGTCAAAACATATTGATGCAGTAGTAGCTAAGATGGGGAGAAGTTTGTCTGTAATAAAGCACAACACTATCAACAAGGCAGGACCTACAGGCCATAGTTTTGTCGCACCTTGACTACTGTTCAGTCTTGTGGTCAGGAGCCACAAAAAAGGACTTAGGAAAATTGTAATTGGCTCAGAACAGGGCATATGCATGTCAATCTCTCCTGACTGAAAGTGGAGGAGAGATTGACTTCATCATTACTTTTATTTATGAGAGGTATTGACATGTTGAATGCACTGAGCTGTCTGTCTAAACTACTGGCACACAGCTTGGACACCCATGCATACCCCACAAGCCATGCCACAAGAGGTCTCTTCACAGTCCCCAAGTCCAGAACAGACTAAGGGAGGCACACAGTACTACATAGAGCCATGACTACATGGAACTCTATGCCACATCAAGTAACTGACGCAAGTAGTAAATTAGATTTAACCTCTCTAGGGGGTGTGGGACGCTACCGTCCCATCTGGCCAACATCCAGTGAAATTGCAGAGCGCCAAATTCAAAAACAGAAATACTCATTATAAAAATTCATAAAACATACAAGTGTTATACATCGGTTTAAAGATGAACTTCTTGTTAATCCAACCACGGTGTCAGATTTCAAAAAGGCTTTACGGCGAAAGCATACCATACAATTATCTGAGAACAGCGCCCAGCAGACAAACCATTACAAACAGTTACCAGCCAAGTAGAGGAGTTGCAAAAGTCAGAAATAGCGATAAAATTAATCACTTACCTTTGATGATCTTCATATGGTTGCACTCACAAGACTCCCATTTACTCAATAAATGTTCATTTTGTTCGATAAAGTTCTTCTTTATATCCAAAAACCTCCGTTTTGTTCGCGTGTTTTGTTCAGTAATCCACAGGCTCAAAGGCAGTCACAACAGACAGATGAAAAATCTGAAAAGTATCAGTAAAGTTCGTAGAAACATGTCAAACGATGTTTATAATCAATCCTCGGGTTGTTTTTAGTCATAATAATCAATAACATTTCAACCGGACAAAAGGAAAACAAGAAAGGCGTGTTCTCAGTCGCACGCATGAAAAACCTCTGGGAAACTGCAGGGTCCACTCATTCAGACTGGTCTTACTCCCTCATATTTCAGAATACAAGCCTGAAACAATTTCCAAAGACTGGTGACGTCTAGTGGAAGCCATAGGAAGTGCAATTTGAGTCCTAAGTCAATGGATACGGTAATGGCATTCAGTAGAAAACTACAACAACAACAAAAAAATCCCACTTCCTGGATGGATAATTCTCAGGTTTTCGCCTGCAATATCAGTTCTGCTATACTCACAGACATTATTTTAACAGTTCTGGAAACTTTACAGTGTTTTCTATCCGAATCTACCAATTATATGCTTCTGGGCCTGAGTAGCAGGCAGTTTACTTTGGGCACGCTTTTCATCCGGAGGTGAAAATTGTGCCCCCTACCCTAATGAAGTTATAAAAACAGATTAAAAAACACCTTATGGAACAGCGGGGACTGTAAAGCAACACTCTGCAAACAACGTTTCCACTCCGAGAATGAGAACAATAAATGACTGTAATTCATGCATTAACAGAAATTAATGAAACCAAATGACTGGAATTAACAGTATATTTACTAGGCCTACTGGTTACATACAATTCACACAATGGAATAATGAACGTGCAAGAATTAGCGGAGACATCGGAGCACATTCTGGAGAGCGGAGTGCATGCATTCTGGAGAGAGACACCCATGTCTTAGCCACACACCCCTCCCCTTCTTGTCTCAATATTTTAAATTATACTCAAGACACATTATCTACACACATTTTTTATGCTTTTCACTGACAGCCGAAACTCAATGAGCAGCTAGGCCTATTGCCACACATGCTGCCCAAATTGCTGGCTTCCCAAATAAGCATAGGCCTATGCACTTGTGAATCCTCAGCAAAAACAATTTAATGATCCTGTGTGGTTAAGTCAAGCTCTCTGTTAAAGTATTTTGAATAATGTTTTGGACAGACGTAATTATATACAGTGGGGCAAAAAAGTATTTAGTCAGCCACAAATTGCGCAAGTTCACCCACTTAAAAAGATGAGAGGCTTGTAATTTTCATCATAGGTACACGTCAACTATGACAGACAAAATGTTTAAAAAAATCCAGAAAATCACATTGTAGGATTTTTTATGAATTTATTTGCAAATTATGGAGGAAAATAAGTATCTGGTCACCTACAAACAAGCAAGATTTCTGGCTCTCACAGACCTGTAACTTCTTCTTTAAGAGGCTCCTCTGTCCTCCACTCATTACCTGTATTAATGGCACCTGTTTGTACTTGTTATCAGTATAAAAGACACCTGTCCACAACCTCAAACAGTCACACTCCAAACTCCACTATGGCCAAGACCAAAGAGCTGTCAAAGGACACCAGAAACAAAATTGTAGACCTGCACCAGGCTAGGAAGACTGAATCTGCAATAGGTAAGCAGCTTGGTTTGAAGAAATCAACTGTGGGAGCAGTTATTAGGAAATGGAAGACATACAAGACCACTGATAATCTCCCTCGATCTGGGGCTCCACGCAAGATCTCACCCCGTGGGGTCAAAATGATCACAAGAACGGTGAGCAAAAATCCCAGAACCACACGGGGGGACCTAGTGAATGACCTGCAGAGAGCTGGGACCAAAGTAACAAAGCCTACCATCAGTAACACACTACGCCGCCAGGGACTCAAATCCTGCAGTGCCAGACGTGTCCCCCTGCTTAAGCCAATACATGTCCAGGCCCATCTGAAGTTTGCTAGAGAGCATTTGGATGATCCAGGAGAGGATTGGGAGAATGTCATATGGTCAGATGAAACCAAAATATAACTTTTTGGTAAAAACTCAACTTGTCGTGTTTGGAGGACAAAGAATGCTGAGTTGCATCCAAAGAACACCATACCTACTGTGAAGCATGGGGGTGGAAACATCATGCTTTGGGGCTGTTTTTCCTGCAAAGGGACCAGGACGACTGATCCGTGTAAAGGAAAGAATGAATGGGGCCATGTATCGTGAGATTTTGAGTGAAAACCTCCTTCCATCAGCAAGGGCATTGAAGATGAAACGTGGCTGGGTCTTTCAGCATGACAATGACCCCAAACACACCGCCCGGGCAATGAAGGAGTGGCTTCGTAAGAAGCATTTCAAGGTCCTGGAGTGGCCTAGCCAGTCTCCAGATCTCATTTTGTCTGTCATAGTTGAAGTGTACCTATGATGAAAATTACAGGCCTCTCTCATCTTTTTAAGTGGGAGAACTTGCACAATTGGTGGCTGACTAAATACTTTTTTGCCCCACTGTAATTTTGGTAAAATATCAATGAGACGCTCATGTCTCCGCCCTAACAATGTGAGTCATTGTCCCAAAAGCAGGAATGAAGGCGACAAGCTTAGGTCTGCATATTATGCCCGTAGAAGCGCAGTGGGCTTATTCAGGACAGACTTTGGCAAGAGTGATTCCTCTCGCTCCGCTCTGTCTTATTATATGTAGCCCATGTATCTGATGCTGTCAGGCCCGAAAAAACATGACATGCCACATTCTTTCTGCCCAGACAGGATCAGATACATAGTCTACACATACGGAGACAGAGGGGCACTGTTTCACTTGCACGAATGCTTTATCTGAGATTGATGTGTCTTTCAGTCGGCGCGGGTCTCGGTCAAATAAATGATAAATATTTATATATTTTATTTAGACAAGCAAGGAGGTGCAGTAAGGCAGGCCAGGCCCCTCCCAACCCATAATGCCAACCCTGAGCATATTATGCCTCTGTTGATTGTAAGAAGAGTTAAAATGGTAAATTCTATTTTTGAATGTAGTGACCAGGGCTGATATTGTATGTATAGTATATATATCTTTATCTCTGAATAGAGCAGAATGTCCCTGGCTATATAGTAGAGTGGTAGTACTGTGGAGTATAGGGGTTATTGTTGTACCTCTGTATATACTAGGTAAAGGCAGAGCTGACAGTCCCTGGTCCTGCATCTGCTGCTGCTGCTCCAGTCGTCTTTTGGCCTCCTGGACAGGGTTCTCAAACTGGGTCCTTCTGTTGATGTGGCTGCAGGGAACAGGACTATGACAGTGAAATCCAGCAGCATCAGTGTGTTTTGTGTTCCCTTCTCCACAGCAGACAGATACACATTGACTAAAACAATGGTTATGTTCCAGGCTGATTACATTGCACTGTTGCATGGGCATCAGATTGCTACATCATAATGATGTGGTTAGTTTATATGTTCAACACCTAGCCATGCGTTGTGAGATTTGGCAGGTGTCTGCAATGTAGTCGTTGATACTTGGGTGAGAACACACATCTAATTTGAAATTGGTGAATGTAGCTCAAATAGAAATCAGTGCATGATTGAGGTGAAAGTGTTATGTCAGGATTTTGTCCTAAATCTGTGGCAAACAAAGATGTTGTGGGCAGTGAAAAATCTGTATTTCGAATGGTACTCTATGCAAACACATTACCTAGCAGCCAACCAGCTTGCACCAATCCCATTTAATTACAGTAAAATACTGTAAAATACAAACCCAGTCTTCCCTCAATGTATTTCCTTCATTCCGATTATAGTAACGTTGACGTTTTTACACTAGAATACAGTAAATTGGACAGTATTGTGTGTCATTGCTAGGATATTACAGTAACTTACAGACAGCTAGTGGCAAATAACGTACTGTGAATATTACAGTAACCCCTTTACTGTGTAACCAATGAAGACAGAAATTACTTTTCTTAGAACAGCATTTGTTGAATGTTCTTTTAATGTCTGTTGCATGTTATAATGCTAATGTTAGACCAAAACCTGATTAGAACTTAATGAGAATGTTAGCTAATGTCCTGCGATTGTTTTTTGTTTTGCGGGGAGGACTTACTCTACGTAGTAACTGCCATAGATAGGGTCATCGATCTTCTCCCAGCCATACGGCAGTTCTGGACAGAGGGAAGGAAGAAAGAAAGAGAACGATTTGGCAGGAATATGATCACATTCAAGAAGGACCCTTTTCCAGGTGCTGGACTGAGCGAATAGTTCAATGAAAACGAAATGAATCTGTATACTGTTAAAGTGATATTTTACTAGACTGACAACATTTCCACACATAACTGGGTCTTCGATCAGGCGAAAAGAGTAACATCACAACAAAGACATTGATACATACCAGGGTTACTGGAGAACACAAAGGTGTCGGATCTTAATAAAATCCCCTTAGAGTCAATTGACCCACCTGTGTGAATGCTGAATAGCCACTTTAAACAATGCCACTTTATATAATGTTTTCATACCCTACATTACTCATCTCATATGTATATACTGTACTCTATACCATCTACTGCATCTTGACATCTTGATGTAATGTATCACTAGCGACTTTAAACAATGCCACTTCATATAATGTTTTCATATCCTACATTACTCATCTCATATGTATATACTGTACTCTATACCATCTATTGCATCTTGCCGATGCCGTTCGGGCATCACTCATTCATATATTTTATGTACATATTCGTATTCATTCCTTTACACTTGTGTAGTTGTTGTTAAATTGTTAGGTTATATTACTTGTTAGATATTACTGCATGGTCGGAAATAGAAGCACAAGCATTTCGCTACACTCGCATTAACATCTGCTAACCATGTGTATGTGACAAATAAATTTGATTTGATTTGATTACCTTCAGGCGTTTGGAAATTTCTCCCAAGGATGAACCAGACTTGTGGAGGTCTACAATTTTTTTCGGAGGTCTTGGCTGATTACTTTTGATTTTTCCCCATGATGTCAAGCAAAGAGGCACTGAGTTTGAAGGTAGGCGTTGAAATACATCCACAGGTACACCTCCAATTGACTCAAATTGTGTCAATTAGGCTATCCAAAGCTTCTAAAGTCATGACATCATTTATTGGAATGTTCCATGCTGTTTAAAGGCACAGTCAACTAACTGCGTGTATGTAAACTTCTGACCCACTGGAATTGTGACAGTGAATTATAAGTGAAATAATCTGTCTGTAAACAATTGTTGGAAAAATTACTTGTGTCATTTACACAGTAGATGTCCTAACCGACTTGCCAAAACTATAGTTTTTTAACATGACATTTGTGGAGTGGTTGAAAAACGAGTTTTAATGACGTCAACCTAAGTGTATGTAAACTTCCGACTTCAACTGTACATGTTTAAACAAAAGACTCCACTTCGGCTGGATTATTACATGACCCATCAAATTAGCAGGTGTGTCTGGGGTTTATTACAGCCATCGATTGTATTTCATGAACATGTGTACATGTCTAGACAATAGTAACCCATCCACTTAGCTAGATGTGGGTGAGGAGTGGTTATAGCATTTCCTTCACATGACCCATCAATTTAGACAAGTATTTCAGGTAAGAGTCAATTATAATTATAAAATATTTTTATCTGGACACTTTCTGTTTTTGATATTGCTACTATGCAAGTACTATCACTGTACCGTTACACCTTCTGTATCCTGTGCATGTGACAAATAAACTTAGATTTGATATAGCGTGTGTTTACCACATGGCCTCACTTGAATCATAAAGAGATGGGTGGGACTAAGGCTTAAGAGGGTGTGAACGATGCGGAATGGGTGGAAACAAAGAAGAGCTCTCCAGTAGTTGTACCAAAACACTCAAGGGCCATTTTCTCAAAAGTGGTGTTACAAGTTTATCAACTTTCAAAGCAGAATTACTTTCCCATTGTTCCTCAACTGCAGTGTATGATATATCATTTTCTAGAGTCTCTACTTTTATCCAATGTAAAAAATAGCATTTTAAATGTTACTACATAAGACTGAATGAAGGTGGTCGGTCACAGATATGGCCCCACTGATCCGAATGACTCGACTGCATGGAAAGAAAGAGAACTGCGGGTTTCACAAGGCTCATTTGAATTTCCTGATGCACAGGAAAATATTACACAACAGAAGAGTGATCAAATTAAGATCTGACATCTGTATAGTTAACACGATTATTTACAGTATTGTACTGATGTGGTTCATCTGTAAATATTTTTTCCCCTGTCTCTTTTCCCTCTTTTAACTGAAAGTATCTTGCACTCGCTCCTTCACTACTAACACCCTCTGCTTTCTGTCCCCCTCTCTTTTCCTCTTTCTTTCCCCCCTTCCTCTCTTTGGGTGGCTGACATGGCTGTTCTGTAAATGTCCTCGTCCCACCATCCTCTCCTCTCCCCTCCTTCTCTTCCATCCATCCTCCTCTACTCCTCGATCCTCGTTTCCGCCTTACATCCTCCTCCTTCTCACCCTCTATATCCTCCTCTCCCTCCCCATCTTCTTGTCCTCCTTCCATCCTCCTCTACTCTTATTTTCCTCTCTCCCTCACTTTATCTTTCATTACACACACATATGCACGCACGCACACAAATGCAGATGCATGCACACACACATTCGCACAATACCATTTCATAACCTGTTCCATTCCTACACTGAAATGTATCTGTGAAAAATGAATATTTCTCTCTCTCTCTGTGAAACTTCTCACAAACATTCAATTTCAGATATTCACGAGTCACTCATATGCAGCATTCCATCTTCAGGAGAGATTATTTGGCGATCCTCTTCCACAACAGAGCCCATACATTCATAAATACGTACAGTACTGTTAGTCCTGTTGTGAATAATGTGTTTATACAGTAGGTCTATGTTACACTCGTCAAAAGTAGTGCCCTATTGTGTCCTGGGGTGGTCTAGCGGTCTAAGCTGCTGCCTCCAGCATACATGTAGCACTGCAAACCTGGGTTCAGATCTTTAAAAACATTTTTTACCTTCATTTAACTAGGCAAGTCAAATTCATATTTTACAATGACGGCCTACCCCAGCCAAACCATCCCCTAACATGGATGACGCTGGGCCAATTGTGAGCCGCCTGTACTGCTATTCTAGCACATCCTCTCCACTCTCTCCTGTAAGTCGTTCACTGTTCTACCTAAACACAAAGAGTACCTTAAATGGGCAGTGCAGGTTTTTAAAATTATATTTCCACACTATGAAGTCAAAATAACACTCTGAAATTGTGAAAATTATGATAACACCCTTTTTGTGAATAACTGTTTGAAAAAAGATACCTGTAATTGCAGCCTGTTCAGGTGGGATGGAGTTTTTGGCATGCTGAATAATGTCACAAGGCAATCTGATTATAATAGACTAATGACTGTTCATCTGTTATTTGCATTTATACCATGGCATTGTTGAATAATACCTTTCTGATTGCCTTGAAAGGCATTCTAGAGCTTGCATTATTTCCCTATGATGCACGGTATTGTAGCGACCCACACAGACAGCTGTGTGTTATGCTGTTAGTTGGTTGTGTTGTACTTACCAGTACCCAGTGTTCGCGGGGTCCGACATGCCAATCAACCTGATATCTGCCAATCACGGGAATGCCTGGAATGTTCTGATGGCGCGGCAGGTAGCCTAGTGGTTAGAGTGTTGGACTAATAACCGAAAGGTTGTAAGATTGAATCCCCAAGCTGACAAGGTAAAAATCTGTCGTTCTGCCCCTGGAAAAGGCAGGGAACCCACTGTTCATAGGCTGTCATTGAAACTAAGAATTTGTTTTTAGCTGATTTGCCTAGTTAAATAAAGATAAAAATAAAAATGCCGGGCATCCTGGTGGTTGGTGGGGTGGAGTGGTGTGGAGGGGGGCTGGGCAGTGGGGATGGAGCATTGGAAGTTAAGACCAGGTTTAGCCATTGTTCTCTCTCTTACTGTCTGGCCTTCACAAGAGAAGGTTACGGTTGTTTTATAGGGTATCCTTCATTTATTTGGCGTGGGCTACGGCCAAACAGTAGCCTGTGTGAAGTTGGGTTAATAAACCGTAAATTCGTAAACTCTCTCCTCTGTCTGGACAATTGTTCCTTTATGATCTAGTCAGGTCATTACATTGGTGTCAGAAGTAAAAACATTGATAAAAGTTAGCCAGCTAGGTGGCTGAGGGGACGATTATGGCCAAGGAAGTGCGTGTGCATGGACGTCGGAAGATCTGGCTGAGGAGATCGCCAGGGCGTCGGAGCACAGAGGCCGCTTGAGGGAGGACACTAGAATGATGGCGGCTGAAGCGGACATGAGTGCTTCGCCGACTATGCTTCGCGTGGATTCTGGTGGATGGACCGAAGGGGTGACGTCGATGCGGCAGCACGAGGAATCTGGGGCTCAGGATGTTAACAAACATGGCAGCGCCCAGTTCCCGATTGCGTCTGAATCTGTTAAGAACCCGAAGTATTCCGGTAAGGCGGATTGGGAAGCTTTTCATGCTCAGTTTGAACTGTTAGCTCATTTTGGGGGGTGGTCGAATGAATATAGGGCACTGCAGTTGGCTTTGTGCCTCACGGATGATGCTCTGGCCTGTTTGATATTGATTAGCCCCGAGGACAGACGTGATTATGAGGCTTTAGCGGGAGCACTGAGGAGGTGCTTTGAACAATGTGTACAGCCCGGGCTGCTGCGCTCCGAACTGAGTAATAGACGCAGGCAGCCTGGAGAGCCACTACGGGTGCTAGCTAATGACATTGAGAGCCTCTCTCGGCGGGCATATGCTCACATGCCCCCCTCCGTGCCGAGTGAGCTAGCACGGGACCAGTTCATACAGGCGCTCTCTCCTACGGAGCTGCACATACAGACCCAGCAGGCTCATTCTGAACAATTGCAGATAACATTGGAGATAGCTATGGAGAGGGAGCTGGTGTGGGCTGGGGCTTCAGCTGGGGATTTGGTGGGGGTACAGGGAGACAGACCCACGGTGTGGGCTGGGGGGCAGAGCAGCCCAGAGCTGGAAAAGCCTGCATGGGTGGCTGAAATGACTGAACTCATTCGTGCTGTGTCACTACAGGCAACATGAAACACACGCCCTGGCCCAAGGGTCTGCTGGGGGTGTGGCCAGCCAGGCCATCTACGCCGGGATTGCCCCATGTCCCCCAGAGCTCAGGGAAATGGCTCGGGGTCCGCATAAACCGGGTAGTGCGGACCCCTGGCTCTCTTTCCCAAACACCATCATCTTCAGGAGGAGCCCACCGGCACAGACGGGAAAGCAAGGCTCCACTTCCCCCAGAAGCAGACAAGGGCAAGCTGATGGAGCCTGTTGTTGTGGTGGGCCGGACCTCTGTTGGGGACATTTGTCATGTCCCTGTCACTGTGGAGGGGGTGCCCTGCTCTGCCCTGGTGGACACTGGGTCCACAGTAACCCTGGTGAGGCCGGATATTGTGCCAGGTTGGACTTAGTTTGAGCCCACAACTGTGCAGCTCCGCACAGTCACAGGTGAGCTGGCACCCATGAAAGGGAAGGGAATGATGACTGACAGTAGGGGGCAGGACTGTGCGTCATCCTGTGTGGGTGGCGGCTGTGCAGGACCTTTGTATCCTGGGGTTGGACTTTCTTAGGAGCACAGGCTGCCAGTTAGACCTAAATGGGGGCACACTGAGCTTCCAGGGAGGGCCAGCAGTCACCATGGCCCCTCTAATGTCACAATCACTCAACCCAACAAACCCTTTACTCCAACAGTTAAAGCAGCAGAGATTCATGGCTGGATTCCCCCCCCCCCACATTTGTGTGTGACTTTTCCCCAGCCCCTCTGTCACCTACGGCTGTGTGTTACATTCCCCCAGCTACCTCCACGACACATCCCTCCGTGAGCCTGGGCCGCACCCTCCCAGCCCAGCTACCCCAGATGGGAGAGGAGAGGACACAGTGTCTGCAGTGAGGGCGATATAGGGGAGGACCTGTGTTGGTCTTGACCCCGAGCAGCAGGAACAGTTGTGGCAGTTGCTGTTGGAATTCAGAGACAGCTTTGCTCTGAGTGAGGAAGAGGTGGGTCAGACTCATCTGGTGCAGCATGAGATCAACACAGGTGATGACGGCCCATCAAGATGCATCCCCGCCGTATCCCGCTGGCACGCCTCAGACAGCCCCTAGGTGGCGCCAGTCGTCACGGTTCCTAAGAAGGGAGGCAATCTGAGGTTCTGTGTGGACTACAGGTGGTTGAATGAGGTAACAAGGAAGGACTCATACCCCATACCACGTATCGATGAGTTGCTGGACCTGGTTAGGGGGTCCTCCTAGTTCTCCTTTGTGGCTACTGGCAGGTGCCCCTCTCCCCAGAGGCCAGAGCCAAAACTGCATTCTCACTAACAGAGGACACTGGCAGTTCAAGGTCCTGTACTTCGGCCTGTGCAACGCTCCAGCTACTTTTGACCGTTTGGTGGACAGGGTGCTGGGTGGCATCCCCCGACAGCAGTGTCTGGTATACTTCGATGACATCCTGGCCCATGGCAGCTCCTTCCAGCCAGCCCTGGTGGCGCTAGGGCGTGTGCTGGAGCGGGTGGCTGCCGCAGGTCTGAATCTCCACCCCGAGAAGTGCCACTTCATGAGGAGAGAGGTGTCCTTCCTGGGCCACCGAGTGGGGAAGGAGGGTATCAGCACCATGAAGGACAAGGTGGGGGCTGCCCCCCCCCCCCGACCAGCATCAGCTGAAGAGCTTCCTGGGCCTGGCCTCGAAGGAGAATCTTTCCGGAATTCATTTTTTTTGGAGGTCACATTCCATTCAAATCCTTGTTTATGGGAGATTCAAAGGAATAACTCCCAGATTGCAGTTCCTATGGTTTCCACTAGATGTCAACAGTCTTTAGAAAGGGTTTCTTGCTTGTGTTTTGAAAAATTAGCTAGAATTTGTAGTTTATCTAGGTGGCTCTCATTTTGACTGTAGTGTTGTGGAGCGCGTGGATGAGGGCGCGCACTTCGTTATTTATCTCCGGTATTGAACACACTATTCTCTGTCTTAAATTGTATCGTTTATTTACATATTAGGGTACCTGAGGATTGATTAGAAACTTTGTTTGACTTGTTTGGACGAAGTTTATTGGTAACTTTTGGGATTCCTTTGAATGCATTTTGAACGAGGGGAACAGGTGGATTACTGAATCAAGTGCGCCAACTAAACTGACTGTTTTGTGATATAAAGAAGGACTTTATCAAACAAAACGACCATTTGTTATGTAGCTGGGACCCTTGGGATTGCAAAAGTGATTTATTTTATAGCTATTTCTGACTTTCCTGACACGTCTGCTGGTTTGGAAAATGTTTTTAATGCTTTTGTTCGCAGGACGCTGTCCTCAGATAATCGCATGGTATGCTTTTGCCGTAAAGCCTTTTTGAAATCTGACAAAGTGGCTGGATTAACAAGAAGTTAAGATTTTAAACGATGTAAGACACTTGTATTTTCATGAATGTTTAATATTATGATTTTTGTATTGTGAATTTCGCGCTATGCAATTTCACCGGATGTTGTCGAGGTGTGCTGCTAGCAGCACGTCTAGCCCAAAGAGGTTTTAATTAACCTCCAGACGAGCTTCAATGCCATACAACTCTCCTTCCATGGCCTCAAACTGCTCTTAAATGCAAGTAAAACTAAATGCATGCTCTTCAACCGATCGCTGCCCGCACCCACCCGCCTGTCCAGCATCACTACTCTGGACGGTTCTGACTTAGAATATGTGAATAACTACAAATACCTCGGTGTCTGGTTAGACTGTAAACTCTCCTTCCAGACTCACATTAAACATCTCCAATCCAAAATGAAATCTAGAATTGGCTTCCTATTTCGCAACAAAGCATCCTTCACTCATGTTACCAAACATACCATCGTAAAACTGACCATCCTACCGATCCTCAACTTTTGCGATGTCATTTACAAAATAGCCTCCAACACTCTACTCAACAAATTGAATGCAGTCTATCACAGTGCCATCCGTTTTGTCATCAAAGCCCCAAATACTACCCACCACTGGGACCTGTACGCTCTCGTTGGCTGACCCTCGCTTCATACTCGTCGCCAAACCCACTGGCTCCAGGTCATCTACAAGTCTCTGCTAGGTAAAGCCACACCTTATCTCAGCTCACTGGTCACCATAGCAGCACCCACCCGTAGCACATGCTCCAGCAGGTATATCTCACTGGTCACCCCCAAAGCCAATTCTTCCTTTGGCCGCCTCTCCTTCCAATACTCTGCTGCCAATGACTGGAACAAACTGCAAAAATCACTAAAGCTGGAGAATCTTATCTCCCTCAATAGCTTTAAGCACCAGCTGTCAGAGCAGCTCACAGATCACTGCACCTGTACATAGCCCATCTGTAATTAGCACATCCAACTACCTCATCCCCATACTGTATTTATTTATTTATTTATCTTGCTCCTTTGCACTCCAGTATCTCTACTTGCACATTCATCTCCTGCACATTCTACCATTCCTGTGTTTAACCTGTTGGGGCTAGGGAGCAGTATTTGCACGGCCGGATAAAAAACGTACCCGATTTAATCTGGTTACTACTCCTGCCCAGTAACTAGAATATGCATACAATTAGTAGATTTGGATAGAAAACACTCTAAAGTTTCTAAAACAGTTTGAATGGTGTCTGTGAGGATAACAGAACTCATATGGCAGGCCAAAACCTGAGAAGATTCCATGCAGGAAGTGGAAATCTGATTTGAAACACACCGTGAGTTAGGATTCATTTAGCACTTCCTAAGGCTTCCACTAGATGTCAACAGTCTTTACAAAGTGGTTTGAGTCTTCTCCGGTAAAAACTGACCGAACGAGAGGCCTGGAAAGTTGGTCATAGGGGGAGGGCCATTACTACTATGACGCGGGCGCCCGTGGGTACCCTTTCATTCCGAAACGTTTAGTAAGACAATACAATCGTCCGCCTTGAATATTATTGAAGCTCTGATTGAAAAAGGCCCTAAAGATTTATGTTATACAACGTTTGAACAAACGTAAATATATATTTTTTGCACATTCATGATGACAAGTCCCGCGCGCTTCAGTACATTATGAGTAGCCTTTGGAATGCGCTAACAAGAAGGAGCTATTGGGACATAAATTATTAACTTTTTCGAACAAAACTACATTTGTTGTGGACCTGGGATTCCTGGAAGTGCCTTCTGATGAAGATAATCAAAGGTAAGGGAATATTTACAATAGTATATTTGATTTTAGATGGTTCCAAGATGGCGCTAACCTGTATCGCCAAGCCTATTTTTCTGAGCATAGCACCTCGTTTATTGCGAAGTGTGATTTCCCAGTAAAGTTATTTTTAAAATCGGGCAATGCGGTTGCATTCACGAGATGTTAATCTATAATTCTTTGAATGACAATATTACATTTTAACAATGTTTTCGAATAGTAATTTTGTAAAGCATTTGAGGGAAAATATTTTCTGAACGTCACGCGCCGATGTAAAATGCTGTTTTTATATATAAATATGAACTTTATCGAACAAAAATGCATGTATTGTGTAACATGATGTCCTAGGAGTGTCATCTGATGAAGATTGTCAAAGGTTACTGCTGCATTTAGCTGTGTTTTGGGTATTTGTGATGCACATGGTTCGATTCAGGAGAGGTGTATCTATAGTCATATGTTTGAGAAATGTAAGTTATAGCATTTATGAGGTATTTGTATTTCGCGCGACGCGATTCCACTGGCTGTTGACCAGGTTCCCAGACAGGTTAATTGTTATATTGTAATTACATTCGTGGCCAAAAGTTTTGAGAATGACACAAGTATTAATTTCCACAAAGTTTGCTGCTTCAGTGTCTTTAGATATTTTTATCAGATGTAACTATGGAAAACTGAAGTATAATTACAAGCATTTCATAAGTGTCAAAGGCTTTTATTGACAATTACATGAAGTTGATGCAAAGAGTCAATATTTGCAGTGTTGACCCTTCTTTTTCTAGACCTCTGCAATCCGCCCTGGCATGCTGTCAATTAACTTCTGGGCCACATCCTGACTGATGGCAGCCCATTCTTGCATAATCAATGCTTGGAATTTGTCAGAATTTGTGGGGTTTTGTTTGTCCACCCGCCTCTTGAGGATTGACCACAAGTTCTCATTGGGATTAAGGTCTGGGGAGTTTCCTGGCCATGGACCCAAAATATCGATGTTTTGTTCCCCGAGCTACTTAGCTATCACTTTTGCCTTATGGCAAGGTTCTCTATCATGCTGGAAAAGGCATTGTTCATCACCAAACTGTTCCTGGATGGTTGGGAGAAGTTGCTCTCGGAGGATGTGTTGGTACCATTCTTTATTCATGGCTGTGTTCTTAGGCAAAATTGTGAGTGAGCCCACTCCCTTGCCTGAAAAGCAACCCCACACATGAATGGTCTCAGCATGCTTTACTGTTGGCATGACATAGGACTGATAGTAGCGCTCACCTTGTCTTCTCCGGACAAGCTTTTTTCCGGATGCCCCAAACAATCGGAAAGGGGATTCATCAGAGAAAATGACTTTACCCCAGTCCTCAGCAGTCCAATCGCTGTACCTTTTGCAGAATATCAGTCTGTCCCTGATGTTTTTCCTGGAGATAAGTGGCTTCTTTGCTGCCCTTCTTGACACCAGGCCATCCTCCAAAAGTCTTCGCCTCACTGTGCGTGCAGATGCACTCACACCTGCCTGCTGCCATTCCTGAGCAAGCTCTGTACTGGTGGTGCCCCGATCCCGCAGCTGAATCAACTTTAGGAGACGGTCCTGGTGCTTGCTGGACTTTCTTGGGCGCCCTGAAGCCTTCTTCACAACAATTGAACCGCTCTCCTTGAAGTTCTTGAAGATCCGATAAATAGTTGATTTAGGTGCAATCTTACTGGCAGCAATATCCTACCCTGCGAAGCCCTTTTTGTGCAAAGCAATGATGACGGCAGGTGTTTCCTTGCAGTTAACCATGATTGACAGAGGAAGAACAATGATGCCAAGCACCACCCTCCTTTTGAAGCTTCCAGTCTGTTATTCGAACTCAATCAGCATGACAGAGTGATCTCCAGCCTTGTCCTCGTCAACACACACACCTGTGTTAACAGGTGTCAGCTGGTCCTTTTGTGGCAGGGCTGAAATGCAGTGGAAATGTTTTTTTGGGGGATTCAGTTCATTTGCATGGCAAAGAGGGACTTTGCAATTATTTGTAATTCATCTGATCACTCTTCGTAACATTCTGGAGTATATGCAAATTGCCATCATACAAATTGAGGCAGCAGACTTTGTGAAAATTAATATTTGTGTCATTCTCAAAACATTTGGCCACGACTGTACTTCGCCACCATGGCCTATTTATTGCCTTACCTCCCTTATCCTAACCTCATTTGCACATGCTGTATATAGACTTTTTCTACTGTATTATTGATTGTATGTTTGTTGATTCCATGTGTAACTCTGTGTTGTTGTATGTGTCGAACTGCTTTGCTTTATCTTGGCCAGGTCGCAGTTGCAAATGAGAGCTTGTTCTCAACTAGCCTACCTGGTTAAATAAAGGTTAAATAAAAAAATCCTGTTGGTTGGTGAGTGGTGTGGAGGGGGGTTGGGTAAGGGGATGGAGCATTTGAAGTTAAGACCAGGTTTAGCCATTGTTCTCTCTCTTACTGTCTGGCCTTCACAAGAGAAGGTCACGGTTGTTTTATAGGGTATCCTTCATTTATTTGGCATGGGCTATGGCCAAACAGTAGCCTGTGTGAAGTTGGGTTAATAAACCGTAAATTCGTAAACTATCTCCTTTGTCTGGACAATTGTTCCTTTATGATCTAGTCAGGTCATTACAGTATATTTGCACGGTAGAATTCAATAGCTATAGTTCATTTTTACATGTTTTGTTTGAGCTGCTTTTGAAAGCAAAAGTCGAATTGAAAACAGTATTGTTATTGCTGAATTCAATTTACATAAAAGCAGCTATGACTAATGGTCTGGTTAGTAAAACTAGCAAGTCTGTTTGTTTGGTTACCACGGCAACTACTGTAGCAACGTAGTAAACTTGCTAACTACTTCAGTGGATGTTGAACACATTTCTACCGGCAAATGAACACATTTATAGTGGCAAATGTGTTCAATTACAGACATGGTATAAAAGGGAAAATCAACTCGTGACTATGCGTTCTCTGGAAAATAATGCAACTCCGTGGAAGGTCAGGTCCACTCTGTTAACACGTTGTGGAACATACCTTCCACGTTCATTATTTTCCATAGAATATATAGTCCCTTGTTGATTAACCCTTACATATCCTACACTGCTGCTGGCCCAGCCCGGTCGTATTGACATTCCATTCCTGTTGGCATCTGTGTGAAGCTAGCCACAATAAGGATTAGCCACAATAGTGGGATTTGCGGTTTACAATTAAAATAAAAGTCCCCCAATGAAACTGATGGAAACGGATACAAATAGTGGAATAATGCCATATTTAGACTAGATAATGCTAAATAAGGTTGGAACATTGTTATATAAATTCAACAAAAGACAATAAGTTGTTCATTTTACACCAAAAAGTTAAACATAAATTGAAATTGTGGAATATTGGGGGCATATAGCCTTACCCACTTTTATGGACCCAAGATACATTGGTATCAGACACCAAGATAACAACTGTGAAGAGTTTGCACACATATTAGCGTTGTTACTCTTATTGTGGGACATCACCTGGGAAATCACCTCACTATCCAGCCTATTGGCAGGTAGCCTAGTGGTTAGAGTGTTGGGCCAGTAACCGAAAGGTTGCTGCATTGAATCCCTGAGCTGACAAGGTAAAAATCTGTCGTTCTGCCCCTGAGCAAGGCAATTAACCCACTGTTCCCCCGGGGGACGTGGATGTCAATTAAGGCAGCCCCCTGCACCTCTCTGATTCAGAGGGGTTGGGTTAAATGCGGAAGACACATTTCAGTTGAATACATTCAGTTGGACAACTGACTAGGTATCCCCTTTCCCTATTGTGTGTATTGAAATTCATATTGCAATGTACAGCCTTGCCTATGGTGTATTGAAAAAATTGGTCAGCATTTCCCTGCTGACGGAAAATTTCAAATGAAGAACTCAAAGATGCTGTTGTGCAGTGATGCAGTGACGTCAAGGAGAAATCACAAGCTCAATACACAAGAGTTGTAGTGTCAGCGTTCTCTCAACAGAAAGGTAAAACCGATAAAACCAAAATTAAAGAACTGCTCATTCATCCCCCCCTCCTCTCCTCTGTAACTATTCCCCAGGTCATTGCTGTAAATGAGAATGTCTTTTTAGACAACTTACCTGGTAAAATAAGGGTAAAATAAAATAAAGATGACTGACAACTATGACGTGACTGGTAAAAAACTAGGAGTAACTAGGGCATAATCTAAAGCTATGCAACTACTACCCATGCCATTAACAATAGGTACAATAAAAATACCAGGCTCATTCTTTATGGTAGCTGGGATTGAACCAATTTTGGTTTTGGATAATCTTTGCGAACTATGGACAAAAGATGCCTTGGATTGCGGTTTTATCTAAGGGTGTAAACCTATTGTGGAGGAGGGAATTCCCACGCCACCGACACAGAAGTATCTAATTAACGACTCGGTGGTGGAGGATATCCCGGTTATACTGGAAAAGAGTATACTCATAAGAACCGACCTGTGGTAACAGCCCTTTATTCCCAGTGAGAAAGGGAAGGAAGTGACATATCACAGTAGATTTCCGTGGATTACAAACATTCAGTTAGGATAACACCTGTAATGGCTGATTTGGCAGCTCTATTAGCATCCATTACCTCAGGCTCGGAAGGGTACAGCGTGATAGATAAGAACAAATGTTGGTCGTGCCCGGTGGATGAGGAGTCTTGGCAATGGTTCGGGTTCCATTGTAAATGCGTAAAATCATTGCTAAAAAGGTGTAAATTCAAGGAGTCTGTTATGGCGCATTACGTTGGCGATTTGCTGTTAGTCTCAAAAGACAAAGATACTCACATACGCGACCTCACAACACTGGCAAACTATTTGGCAGAGCGGGGCCATAAAGCATCACATTAAAAAGCCCTATTGGCAAAACGGAGGTAAAGTATTTGGGGATCTCGATTTCTAAAGGCATGAAAAACATTACTAGCACCGGCATCGACAACATTCGTTCATTGGCATGACCAAACAGTCCTTGTACGTTCAGAAAACCCTGGGGGTTTTTAATTTTGTGAGACACTTTATTACGTTTTATTTTGAAATAGCTCAACCTCTTACAGAATTGATGAAAGTGAGAATTCCCGAGGACTGGAATTGCCCAGGCCTGGTCTAGGGTGTCATGTAAGATGGAAGTGATATGATCCTTAACTAGCCTCTCAAAGCACTTCATTATTACAAAAGTCAGTGCTACAGGGCGATAGGCATTTAGTTTAGTTACCTTCGCTTTCTTGGATAAAAGAACGATGGTGGACATCTTGAAGTGGGGACAACAGACTGGGATAGCGAGAGATTGAATCTGTCCACAAACACTCCAGCCAGCTGGTCTGTGCATGCTCCGAGTACGCGGCTTGGCATGCTGTCTGGGCAGTCAGCCTTGCGAGGGTCAGCACGCTTAAATGTCTTACTCATATCGGCCATGGAGATCGTAAGCCCACAGTCCTCGTAAGCGGGGGCCGACGTCGGCTGCTCTGTTGTCATCCTCAAAGCGGGCAAAGAAGGTGTTTAGCTTGTCCGGAAGCAAGGTGTCGGTGTCCAATGTGGCTGGCTTTCCTTTTATAATCTGTGATTGTCTGGAGTCCCTGCCACATGCATCTCTTGTCTGAACCGTTGAATACACTTTGTCTCTGTACTGACATTTTGCCGCTTTGATTGCCTTATGGAGATCATAGTTGGTCTGTTTGTACACGTCCATGTTCCCAATCACCTTGCCATGGTTGCTTGTGGTGGTTTGCAGATTGTTTTGTGTGAATGCTGCCATCTATCCACAGTTTCTGGTTTGGATAAATTCTAATCATCACAGTAGGAACAACATCTCTATGCACTTTCTGATGAACCCTGTCACCGAGTCAGTGTGTAGCAGGTTTTAATCAAGGATCTCTCAGTACTTTGCTCCGTTCATCTTTCCCTCAATCCTGACTAGTCTTCCAGTCCCTGCCGCTGATAAACATCCCCACAGCATGATGCTGCCACCACCATGCTTTACCGAAGGGATGGTATTGGCTAGGTGATGAGTTTCCTTCACACATGACGCTTGGCATTCAGGCCAAAGAGTTCAATCTTGGTTTCATCAAACCAGGGAATCTTGTTTCTCATGGTCTGAGAGGCCTTTAGGTGCCTTTTGGCAAACTCCAAGTGGGCTGTCATGTGCCTTTAACTGAAGAGTGGCTTCCGTCTGGCCACTCTACCATAAAGGTCTGATTGGTGGAGTGCTGCAGAGATGGTTGTCCTTCTGGAAGGTTCCCCCATCTCCACAGAGGAACTCTGGAGCTCTGTCAAAGTGACCGTCGGGTTCTTGGTCACCGCCCTGACCAAGGCCCTTCTCCCCCGATTGCTCAGTTTGGCCGGGCGGCCAGCTCTAGTTAGAGTCTTGGCGCTTCCAAACTTCTTCCATTTAAGAATGATGGAAGCCACTGTGTTCTTGGGACCTTCAATGCTGCAGACATTTTTTGGCACCCTTCCCCAGATCTTTGCCTCGACATAATCATAATCATAATCTGTCTCGGATCTCTTCTGACATTTCCTTCAACCTCATAGCTTGGTTTTTCCTCTGACATGCACTGTCAACTGTGGGACCTTATATAGACAGGTGTGTGCCTTTCCAAATCATGTCCAATCAATTGAATTTATCACAGGTGGACTCCAATGAAGTTGTAGAAACATCTCAAGGATGATCAATGGAAATAAGATGCACCGGAGCTCAATTTCGAGTCTCATAGCAAAGAGTTTGAATACTGTTGCATTTGTAATACTTTTGAAAAAAATTATAAAAACCTGTTTTCACTTTGTCTTTATGGGCTATTTTGTGTAGATTGATGAGAAAACAAGGCTGTGACGTAACAAAATGTGGAAAAAGTGAAGGGGTCTGAATACTTTCCGATTGCACTGTACATGTAGCTTCTCTTCTGTCATTATATTTTGCCCTAGAAGACTAAATAAAGCCTTGCTCACCAGAAGAATGCCATAAATCGATAGAATGAATGCTTCAATCTGGAAAATTCTCTGTAATCTCTGTTTCTTTCGCAGAGCAAAGATGTTTAGGGACCGGGGAGAAAATGCAATAGCTCTAAAAAACTGGAAATATTTTCTGTGCAAAATCTCAAAATTACATCAGTTTGACCGGTTGTAAGGAAATAGAAAGCTGTGAAAATGACCCAACATGTTTCTGATTAGATTTCAGTTCGACTTGGATGCATATTTGATGTGGTTGAAATAGTTTCAGCTTTTATGATGCTGATAAAGACAGCACCTCTACAGATGGTATCTAACTGAGCATTCGCATTCTCTCAAGATGCTGAAAGAAAGAAATCATATTTCTCCACTCCTGTTCCATAGCCCACATTTAGGCAAAATTTGGTGCATCATTTTACTGCAAGAAATTATTAATTCTGTAGGAGTTAATATTAAGGCTATGTGAGAGGTTATAAATATACAGTCAGTGTCCAGATTTCAGTTTCAATTTAACCCACCTGAACAGTAGGCTACAGTTCCCTTGCATGCCATAGGCCTATTTGAAGTAAGTCCCCATCTTGTGACTGTCGAATTAGTATAGCGCCTCACAATCATCACACGCAACATATGTTGGCTATGTTTCATATGTTGGCTATGTTGCGTGTGATGATTGTGAGGCGCTATACTAATTCGACAGTCACAAGATGGGGACTTCAAATAGGCCTATGGCATGCAAGGGAACTGTAGCCTACTGTTCAGGTGGGTTAAATTGAAACTGAAATCTGGACACTGCTATCACCAAATCTTTCTTAAAAATTACTTTTCTGGCCCTCCCTTCAAATCTCCATTTCACAGTTTTTCTCTCATTGAATTAACTCCGACATTGTCCTTTTTGCCTCCACGTTAATGTTTTCTACCCAATACAAAAATCATTTGGAGATTGGCGTGTAGGATATATTTTTTAAAGAAAAACCTCAATGCAGCCTATAGATATAAATTGGATACGAATTATACAATTATTATTTTTTAAGGTGTTTTCTTTCTATTCAAGTCACCCTCCCACCTACCTGCCCTTTATCCACACAGTATTTCATGACCCAAACAAGCCCACCCCGCAGATATAACTGCGGGGCTGCGGGTTATGAGTCAACCCGCGCATCACTCCTTTGGGACAATTGCAAAACGCCCCAATTGTCAATAGCCCGTTTCCTGAAAAGCCTGTTGTGGTACATGGTAATGTAACGGATCTATCACACTCAGCTCCAGTGCCAACAACTGTGTGTGCCAGAGAGGGCGCAGTGATGTCCAGGCGAAAGAAACTCCCAAAGGTATGAGGGGAAGCCCAACTAGCCGCTGCACAAATCTCAGAGACAGAGATGCCCATGATGTGGCAATTCCTCTAGAGGAATGCGCCCAGACACCAAGGGGAGACTGCATTCCCAGACAACTGTACGCCTTGGCGATAGCCTCCACTACCCAATGGGTGAAGCGTTGTATGACAAATGCCTACCTCGAGCAGGGTAGGCAAAGCAAACAAACAGTTGGTCACAACTCCGGAATAGCCATGCAGATGCACAACGTGTTCAGTGGTCACTGTTCAGCGTGTTCAGTGGCCAAGGTGAGCAACAGGGCCGTCTTATAAGAGAGAGTTTTAAGATGCATCGTCTCCAGGGGTTTAAAGTAAACGCCCGTGAGCGCATTCAGAACAAGTGCCAAGTCCCCAACGGGGCAAGTGGTTTGGAGCCTGGATGGAGACTGCACCCTCCCTTCATAAAACGATGAACCAGGGTGTGAGCCGCAATTGTGGCCTCACAAAGTCCTACAATGCAGACTGAGTCCTCCTCCAAGAAGACCTTAACAGTGGAAAAGTCCTTTCCCTCATAGAGCAAGTCCTGTAGGAAGGAGAGAATGGCAGGGATGAAACAACGAAAGACCTCTTTTGGAGAAAACAACGAAAGACCTCTTTTGGAGAAAACTCTGGCACTCTGAATCGTGGAAACCATGTTTGGAGGCAAGCCCACAGAGTCTAGGTTGTACCAAGCCCAGACCAAGCCCAGATATCAACTCGGGATGAGGGTGGAATATTTAGCCCTGTGCATGGGACGGCAGATCCCTGTGCTGTGGGAGGTGCCATGGTTGCACGATACAATCTCCACCAGCCTGGATTCCCGGGCCAAACCAGGGCTATCAGAATTAGGGATAGACCATTCGCTCTCACTGTCCAGACTGAGGGTGATCAGTGCCACTGGAGGAAAAGCTCACATAAATCACATCTGGCCACTTGTGGGCCAGCGCGTACATGCCCAGAGGAGCCTTGTGATCTCTCATCGTGAAGAACAGGCAACAGTGCGTGTTGTCCTGCGATGTGAAACAGATCGATGGCAGCTCTGCAGTAACATCCCCACACCTCGTCAACACCTTTGGGATGAATTCGCCACTCCCTTGGTAGGGGATTCCACACCTGGGTTTAGTCTGGCTGACACATGTGTTGCACTGAGAGCCAACAGATATCTCTCATCATAGAGTGAAGTTGACAGGAGCGTGTTCCTCCTTGGTGGTTAATATACACCACCGTAGACATATGGTCCGACCTGACAAGGACATGCTGGCCCTGTAGGAACAGACGGAAGTGCCTGTGAGCTAGTAACACAATATAGAGCTCAAGAACATTGATATGTACTGTATTCCGAGAGTCTGACCATATGGTGTTTGACATACGCCTCTCGTAAACTGCCACCATCCCTGTAGACGCATCCATCATCACTATTTTGTGGGTGAGTACTCCCAGTGGGGCAGCCCTGCATCAAGAAGAATGCCAGTTTGAGGGACAGGTTCAAGCAGAGTGAGGTTACAAAGACCAGAGAACGTCCATAGATTTTCTGCTGGGTTGGTAAGAGCGAGCTTATGGCACTATTTATCCTGAAGCTCAGAGCGAGCAGGTGTGGCAACAGCTGGGCTGTGTGCTCCGCTGTCTGAGCCTGAGTGTCTGCACAGATCAACCGTAGTCAATGTATGTCAGGACTCTTAAGTCTCTCTCCCGTAGCATATCTCCCATAGGGAGGGCTAGGGTGGCTTTTACACACTTTGTGAATGTCCGTAGGGCCAGGGACAGACCGAATGGTAAGGTGAGATATCTGTAGGCTATGTCCTAGGAGATAGGAACCTCATATCTCCTGTGTGCAGGATAAAATCTGATGTGGAAATAAGCATCATTGAGGTCTACTGACCCTCAGACATTTGTTGAGGTGTCATAAATCCAGGATGGGGTGTAATCCCTCGTTTGGGGACCAAGAAATAGTAGCTGAAGAAGCCCTGGTGAGCTTCCTCCTTCGACACCACACGTGTGGCTCCCTTGGCCAACAGAGAATGTATCTTGTCTCTGAAGGCTCAGACCACTTTCCCCATGTGCAGTGGACTGCACTATTCCCATGTAGTCTGTACGGTGTGTAGGACCCAGGGGGAGACTGCCACTCTGCCGTGTGAGGAACATGGGAACTCAGCTAGTCCCTGGGGGAAAAGGGGGAACCCCATGGCAGCCGCCCCGCTGGGGGCAACTTGTCCCGTGGCTGGGACGAGGTACCTGCCAGGTCTGGTGGCTGGACAAGGTAGCCCGCTAGAGCTTGATTATTTGGATTGGGAACATTGTGAACCATCATCCTCGGCCAGTTGGCCTGGATGTGATGGAAACTCTTTATTAGAGAGTTCAACTAGGGGAAAGGAGGTGTCTATCCGCCCCAACGGGGACTTATGGATCTTGAGGTGGAGGGCTCTTTTGTGACCTGACACAGGACTTCCAAGGAGACTCTGCCTGACACATGACTCCCGAAGCGACTCTGGTCATCAAGGTGCTAAGCCGGCTCCCAGAGCCCCCGCGCCTTAAATCAAGGTGTTAAGCCAGGGAAGGCTCCATGGGAACTCCATGTCATAAATATCCAAGTGGGTAGGCAGTCACAGGAGAAAGTGACTTAAGTGGCTCCGCCCAGGAAGCATCCACCAATGACACAGTCTGGAAAGGCTGGTACACATTGTCGGATGGATGTGGAATTTTCCTGTGAGGGGATTCTACCCATCCTAGTGGTAGGCAGGGGAGGCAAAGGATACCCAACCTCGAGTTTGGTGGCAGCGCGTCCGATTGCCTTGATAAAGGGGAGGTGATTTATTGACTCCTGCCTTGCCTTGTCACAAGCTGAGCAGAGACATTCCTCTTTAGGGGCATAATTACCCTCCTGGTCAGAAGAGGCGGTGTCTGATGCCGCAAGAGATATGCCGTTGCCCTCAATTCCAGATTTTACAAAAAGTTCCGCACCCTGGGAAAGATGGGGGACTTCCGAATTTGTCGGGAGCTCGAGCAGAGGGGAAGACGGTTTCGCCTCTCCCTCCTCTGGGACTTAATTCTCAACGTAGTCATCCTCAAAGTGTGGTCTACACCGAGTCAAGTAGCACAGAGTTGATGGGAATCAGACTGAGACATGTAATTCCTGCAATTACCAGGGCAAACTTATCCAAGTGTGGATAGCTTGCACTGCTTTTTCTGCACCTTCCATGATGACTTGGCCGGTAAGCCTGTCAAGCCTGTCATCTCGTTTTGACCTGACAGGTGAAAGCAAATAGAATTACCGGAGGGATAGTAAGCTATTTAAATGGCCATCTTCATTGGCCTCTCTTGAAAAAGCCAAACCTTGACCCAGAAAATATAAAAAACTATCGGCCTATATCGAATCTCCCATTCCTCTCCAAAAAATTGAAAAAGCTGTTGCGCAGTAACTCACTGCCTTCCTGAAAACAAACAATCTATACAAAACACTTCAGTCTGGTTTTAGACCCCATCATAGCACTGAGACTGTACTTGTGAAGGTGGTAAATTACCTTTTAATGGTGTCAGACCGAGTCTCTGCATCTGTCCTCGTGCTCCTAGACCTTAGTGCTGCTTTTGATACCATCGATCACCACATTCTTTTGGAGAGATTGGAAACCCAAATTGGTCTACACGGACAAGTTCTGGCCTGGTTTAGATCTTATCTGTCGGAAAGATATCAGTTTGTCTCTGTGGATGGTTTGTCCTCCAACAAATCAACTGTACATTTCGGTGTTCCTCAAGGTTCTGTTTTAGGACCACTATTGTTTTCACTATATATTTTACCTCTTAGTGATGTCATTTGGAAACATAATGTTAACTTTCACTGCTATGCGGAGGACACACAGCTGTACATTTCGATGAAACATGGTGAAGCCCCAAAATTGCCCTCGCTGGAAGCCTGTGTTTCAGACATAAGGAAGTGGATGGCTGCAAATGTTATACTTTTAAACTCGGACAAAACAGAGACGCTTGTTCTAGGTCCCAAGAAACAAAGAGATCTTCTGTTGAATCTGACAATTAATCTTGATGGTTGTACAGTCGTCTCAAATAAAACTGTGTAAGACCTCGGCGTTACTATGGACTCTGATCTTTCTTTTGACGAACATATCAAGACTGTTTCAAGGACAGTTTTTTTCCATCTACGTAACATTGCAAAAATCAGAAATGTTCTGTCCAAAAATGATGCAGAAAAATGTATCCATGCTTTAGTCACTTCTAGGTTAGATTACTGCAATGCTCTACTTTCCGGCTACCCGGATAAAGCACTAAATAAACTTCAGTTAGTGCTAAACATGGCTGCTAGAATCTTGACTAGAACCAAAAAAATGTATCATATTACTCTAGTGCTAGCCTCTACACTGGCTTCCTGTTAAGGCAAGGGCTGATTTCAAGGTTTTACTGCTAACCTACAAAGCATTACATGGGCATGCTCCTACCTATCTTTCCAATTTGGTCCTGCCGTACATACCTACACATACGCTATGGTCAAAAGACGCAGGCCTCCTTACTGTCCCTAGAATTTCTAAACAAACAACTGGAGGCAGGGCTTTCTCCTATAGAGCTCCATTTTCATGGAATGGTCTGCCTACCCATGTGAGAGACGCAGACTCGGTCTCAACCTTTAAGTCTTTATTTAAGACTCATCTCTTCAGTAGGTCCTATGATTGAGTGTAGTCTGGCCCAGGAGTGTGAAGGTGAACGGAAAGGCACTGGAGCAATGAACCGCCCTTGCTGTCTCTGCCTGGCCAGTCCCCTCTCTCCACTGGGATTTTCTGCCTCTAACCCTATTACTGGGGCTGAGTCACTGGCTTACTGGTGCTCTTCCAGGCCGTCCCTGGGAGGGGTGCGTCACTTGAGTGGGTTGAGTCATTGACATGATCTTACTGGCTGGGTTGGCGCCCCCCCTTGGGTTGTGCCGTGGCGGAGATCTTTGTGGGCTATACTCGGCCTTGTCTCAGGACGGTAGGTTGGTGGTTGGAGATATCCCTCTATTGGTGTGGGGGCTGTGCTTTGGCAAAGTGGGTGGGGTTATATCCTGCATGGTTGGCCCTGTCCGGGGGTATCGTCGGATGGGGCCACAGTGTCTCCCGACCACTCCTATCTCAGCCTCCAGTATTTATGCTGCAGTAGTTTATGTGTCGGGGGGCTAGGGCCAGTCTAGCCCCCCGACACACTGGAGTATTTCTCCTGTCTTATCCTGTGTCCTGTGTGAATTTAAGTATGCTCTCTCTAACTCTCTTTCTTTCTTTATTTCTCTCTTTCATTCTTTCTCTCTCTCGGAGGTCCTGAGCCCTAGGACCATGCCTCAGGACAACCTGGCCTGATGACTCCTTGCTGTCCCCAGTCCACCTGGCTGTGCTGCTGCTCCAGTTTCAACTGTTCTGCCTGCGGCTATGGAATCCTGACCTGTTGACCGGACGTGCTACCTGTCCCATACCTGCTGTTTTCAACTCTCTAGAGACAGCAGGAGCAGTAGAGATACTCTGAATGATCGGCTATGAAAAGCCAACTGACATTTTCTCCTGAGGTGCTGACCTGGCTATGTGATTATTGCAGCTCAATGGGTATAACTTCTGTTGACAATTTCGATACCTTTTGGAAACAAAAAAAACGTTTTACAAGGAGGATGGGATCCACCCAAATCATTTGGGTTCCTGGATCCTTTCACAGCATTATAAGATTGCGTTGAGACAATGATTTATCCATGACCCAAGCCCAGCTCAGCTAATCCCTACCATGTGATGCAGAGTTGTCATAATGCTTCAGCAAATGTACATTATACCAGGGGCGTTGGTAGACACAATGTAAGTAACCTAATTTATGTCCCTCTAACTGCCCTGCATGCCTCTGCTGATCCTACAGCTGTTGTATGTAGTAATCATGTGCCTATGAACCACATTTATACTGTTAGCACTGAAGCAGTGTGCCCTAGGATGAAGTCCACTGTGTGCAGCTCACCCTGCACTGACATAAATAACATGAGCATATCTACTTCTGCTAAGCTTCCCAATAAAGCAATGAAAACAAGCAAGCATCCCAGAAGAAAAGTGCTCAAAATAGCCCACATTAACATATGTAGTTTAAGAAACAAGGTTCATGAAATCAATAATTTGCTAGTAACAGATTACATTCATATTCTGACTATCTCTGAAACACTTAGATAACAACTTTGATGATACAGTGGTATTAATACAAGGTTATAACATTTACAGAAAATATAGAAATGCCAACGGTGGAGGTGTTGCTGTTTTATATTCAGAACCACATTCCTGTAAAGCTTAGAGAGAATCTCATGTTAAATACGTTTGAAGTAATATGGCTACAGGTTCATCTGCCTTACCTAAAGCACATTCTGGTGGGAAGCTGCTATAGACCACCAAGTGCTAACAGTCAGTATCTGGATAATGTGTGTGAAATGCTTGATAATGTATGTGATATCAACAGAGAGGTATATTTGCTGGGTGATTTAAATATTGACTGGCTTTCATCAAGCTACCCACTCAAGAAAAATATTCAAACTGTAACCAGGTCCTGCAACCTGGTTCAGGTTATCAGTCAATTTACCAGGGTAGTTACAAACAGTACAGGAATGAAATCATCAACATGTATTGATCACATCTTTACTAATGCTACAGAAATGTGCTTGAAAGCAGTATCCAGATCCATCGAGGTGTAGTGATCACAATATAGTAGCCATATCTAAAGAAAACGACGTTCCAAAGGCTGGGCCTAATATAGTGTCATACAATAAATGTTGTAATGATTCAAATGTTGTTGATGGAAAGAATATTTGGTGGTCCATGGTGTGTAATGAAGAGCAACCAGACGCTGTACTTGACACATTTATGAAATTGCTTATTCCAGTTACTAACAAGCATGCACCCATTAAGAAAAGGACTGTAAAAACTGTTAAATCTCAGTGGATTGATGAGGAATTGACAAAGTGTATGGTTGAGAGGGATGAGACAAAAGGAATGGCAGCACAATCGATTGGTGAACGTATTGCAAATTGAGAAATCATGTGACTAAACTACACTATTAAACAAAGATAAATTACATAAAAAAATTATAGTAAAAAGCTTTGGAGCACCTTAAATACAATTTTGGGGAAAAAGGCAAACTCAGCTCCATCATTCATTGAATCAGATGGCTCATTCTTCACAAAACCAACTGATATTGCCAAACACCTTAATGATTTTTTCATTAGCAAGACGCTAACACTACACATTCAAGTATATCTGACTAAATTATGAAAGACAAGCGTTGTAATTTTGAATTCCGTAAAGTGAATGTGGAGGAGGTGAAACAATTATTCTTGTCTATCAACAATGACAAGCCACCGGGTCTGACAACTTGGATGGAAAATTACTGAGGAAAATAGCAGAAGATATTGCCACTCCTATTCGCCATATTTTCAATTTAAGCCGACCAGAAAGTGTGTGCCCCCAGGATTGGAGGGAAGCAAAAGTAACTCCGTTCTTAACGATTACAACCATATCCATAACATGATGTTTGACAATATGGAGAGGGGTACAAAGTAACGTTTTGTATTGGATTTGCCCCAAAAATAACACTTTGTATTCAGGGCAAAAAGTGAATTGCTTTGCCAAATTTTTTGCAGTATTACTTTGGTGCCTTGTTGCAAACAGGATGCATGTTTGGGAATATTTTTATTCTGTACAGGCTTCCTTCTTTTCACTCTGTCAGGTTATTATTGTGGAGTAACTACAATGTTGTTGATCCATTCTCCGTTTTCTCCTATCACAGCCATTCACTAGAGTCGATTGAAGCACCGGTGTGTCAATCTACAGTTTCAGTCAAAAGTTGACATACCTACTCATTCAAAAGTTTTTCTTTATTTTTACTATTTTCTACATTGTAGAATATTAGTGAAGACATTTGAGATTCTTCAAACTAGCCACCCTTTGCATTGATGTCAGCTTTACACACTCTTGGCATTCTCTCAACCAGCTTCATGAGGGAGTCACCTGGAATGCATTTCAGTTAACAGGTGTGCCTTGTTCAAAGTACATTTTTGGAATTTCTTTCCTTCTTAATGCATTTGAGCCAATCAGTTGTGTTGTGACAAGGTAGGGGTGGTATACAGAAGATAGCTCTATTTGGTAAAATACCAAATCCTTATTATGGCAAGAACAGCTCAAATAAGCAAAGAGAAATAACTGTCCATCATTACTTTAAGACATGGCCAGTCAATTCAGAAAATGTCAAGAACTTTGACAATTTCATTTAGTCAAATCAAATCAAATCAAATGTATTTATATAGCCCTTCTTACATCATCTGATACCACAAAGTGCTGTACAGAAACCCAGCCTAAAACCCCAAACAGCAAGCAATGCAGGTGTAGAAGCACGGTGTCTAGGAAAAACTCCCTAGAAGGATTTGATTTGATTTGATTTCATTAAGTGCAGTCGCAAGAACCATCAAGCTCTATGATGAAACTGGCCACAGGAAAGGAAGACCCAGAGTTACCTCTGCTGCAGAGGATAAATTCATTACATTATTTGGGCTGCAATCTGAGGTCCAGTTAACTGCACTGTTCTGTGAAGGGAGTAGTACACAGCGTTGTACGAGATCTTCAGTTTCTTGGCAATTTCTCACATGGAATAGCCTTCATTTCTCAGAATAAGAATAGACTGATGAGTTTCAGAAGAAAGTGCTTTGTTTCAGGACATTTTGCGCCTGTAATTGAACCCACAAATGCTGATGCTCCAGATACTCAACTAGTCAATAGTCATTTACAACATTGACAATGTCTACACTGTTCAATTTGGTGTTATTTTAATGGACATAAAAATGAGCTTTTCTTTTAAAAAACAAGGACATTTCTATGTGACACCAAACTTCTAAAACGGTAGTGTAGGTATTACAGATTCTGTCAGGGAGAGGTTTAAAATGTCAGTGAAGACACTTGCCAGTTGGTCTGCGCATACTTTGAGTACACGTCCTGGCTCTGCGGCTTTGTGAATGCTGACCTGTTTAACCTCTAGAGGATAAAATCCCGTTAACAGGATTGGTTGGACAACAACCAGTGAGATAGCACGGCGCGAAATTCAAATAAATAATAATCTCAAAATTAAAATTCAAGTATTATACGGCATTTTAAAGATACTCTACTCGTTAATCCAATCACATTGTCCGATTTCAAAAAGGCTTTACGGTGAAAGCAAAACATTAGATTATTTTAGCATAGCACATTAGCAAAAAAAAAAAGCCATTTTCCAAGCACGGATAGCCGTCACAAAATCAGATATACAGCTAAAATGAAGCACTAACCTTTGACAATCTTCATCAGATGACACTCCTAGGACATCATGTTAGACAATACATGCATTTTTTGTTCGATCAAGTTTATATTTATATCCAAAAACCCAATTTTTACATTGGCGCGTGACGTTCAGAAAATGTTTTCTCCCCATAACTGCCGGTGAATAGGCACATACATTTACAGAAGAACTCGTAAACGTTGACAAAATTTATAGCAATTATTTAAAGAATTAGAGATAATCTACTCCTTTATGCAACCACTTTGTCAGATTTCAAAATAATGTTACGGAAAAAGCACATTGTTCAATATTCTGAGTACAGAACTTAGCCTTCGATGCTAAGCTATACAGTTAGCCTACAACCACGACGTTGACAAATCTCTAAAAATATGTTTGAAATATTTTCTTACCTTTGCTGATCTTCGGCGGAATGCACTCGGATGGGCACCTACTTCCACAATAAATGTTCATTTGTTCTGCAAAGTCCATCATTTATGTCCAAATATGTCCGCTTTGTTGACCCATCCAGAACACTTTACAATGCCATGTGGCATGGATGCAAATCCATAGACGAAATGTTCAAAGTTCCATTACCGTTTGTAGAAACACGTCAAACGATGTTTACAATCAATCCTTTAGGGTATTTTTTAACGTAAAATTGTGATAATTTTACAACCGGGCAATAGGTATTCATCCCAGAAGAAAAATAAAAAACGATGACGTCACGTGTATGCGCATCATAAGACACATCTCCTCAGACTGGCCAGTGATTGACTGAGCCATAATTTTCTGCCCGGTAACAGGTGACAGATGAAACCAGTTCCTAAAGATTGTTGACAGCCAATGGAAGAGTTAGGAGGTGCAACGTAAATCCTATGTCACTGTAGTTTTTCAAGGGATTCAAAAGAAAAACTACATTTCTAATTTCCCCCACTTCCTGATTAAATTTTCTCCGTTTTTGCCTGCCATATGAGTTCTGTTATACTCAGACATCATTCAAACAGTTTTAGAAACGTCAGAGTGTTTTCTATCCCAATCTACTAATAATATGCATATTCTATTTTCTGGACCAGAGTAGTAACCTGTTTAAATTGGGTACATTTTTCATCCGGCCGTGAAAATACTGCCCCCTAGCCCCAACAGGTTTTAAAGGTCTTGCTCACATCGGCTACCAAGAGCGTTATCACACAGTCGTCCTGAACAGCTGATGCTCTCATGCATGCTTCAGTGTTGCTTGCCTCGAAGCAAGCATAAAAGGCATTTAGCTTGTCTGGTACGTTCGCGTCACTGAGCAGCTCGCGGCTGGGTTTCCCTTTGTAGTCCGTAATAGTTTTCAAGCCCTGCCACATCCGACAAGCATCAGAGCCGGTGTAGTAGGATTCAATCTTAATGGTTCATCTGAGGGCATAGCGGAATTTCTTATAAGCGTCCGGGTTAGTGTCCCACTCTTTGAAAGCGGCAGCTCTAGCCTTTAGCTCGATGCGGATGTTGCCTGTAATCCATGGCTTCTGGTTGGGTTATTTACGTACGGTTACTGTGGGGACGACGTCCTCAATGCACTTATTGATGAAGCCAGTGACTGATGTGGTATAGTCCTCAATGCCATTGAATGAATCCCGGAACATATTCCAGTCTGTGCTAGCAAAACAGTCCTGTAGTTTAGCATCTGCTTCATTTGACCACTGGTGCTTCCTGCTTAAATATTTGCTTATAAGCAGGAATCAGCAGGATAGAATTATGGACAGATTTGCCAAATGGAGGGCGAGGGAGAGCTTTGTACGCATCTCTGTGTGTGGAGTAAAGGTGGTCTAGAGTTTTTTTCCCTCTGGTTGCACATTTAACATGCTGATAGAAATTAGGTAAAACTGATTTAATTTCCCCTGCATTAATGTTCCCAGCAACTAGGAGTGCCCCTCTGGATGAGCGCTTTCCTGTTTGCTTATGGAAGTATACAACTCATTGAGTGCGGTTTTAGTGCCAGCAACAGCCTGTAGAAGTATGTAGACAGCTACGAAAAATACAGATGAAAACTCTCTAGGTAGATAGTGTGGTCTACAGCTTATCAAGAAATACTCTACCTCAGGCGAGCTAAACCTTGAGACTTCCTTAGATATCGTGCAGCAGCTGTTGTTTACATAAATGCATAGGCCCCCGCCCCGTGTCTTACCAGAGGCTGCTGTTCTGTCCTGCCGATAGAGCATATGCTGTATGTTATTAATGTCGTCGTTCAGCCTCGACTCTGTGAAACATAAGATATTACAGTTTTTAATGTCCCATTGGTAAGATAAACGTGCTTTTAGTTTGTCTCATTTAGCGATTGAAAGTTAGCTAGCAGGACAGAGGGCAAGGGCAGATTAGCCACTCGCCTGACCCTCACAAGGCACCCTGATCTCTTTCCGCGGGATCTTTGTTTCCTTCTCCAGCGAATAACGAGGATCTGGGCCTGGTCTGGTGTCTGTATTATATACCTACCATCTGAATCATTGTAGAAGAACTCTTCGTGCAGTTTGAGATGAGCAATCGCAGTTCTGATGTCCAGAAGGTCTTTTTCGGTCATAATAGACGGTAGCAGCAACATTATGTACAAAACAAGTTACGAACAAGTTACGAACAACACGAAAAGCATGAGCCGATAAGACGGCAGCCTTCCCCTCCGGCGCCATCATAGGGAGCAATACCTGTTATTGACAAATATACACATTCCCCCTTACCCCTCGTCTGTTCTGCTGATGCATGGAAAATCCCGCCAGCTCTATATTATCCATGTCATCGTTCAGCCACGACTCGGTGAAACATAAGATATTACAGTATTTAATGTCCTGTTGGTAGGATAGTCTTGATCGTATGTCATTATTTTGTTTTTCCAATGATTGCACGTTGGCCAATAGAACGGATGGTAGTGGAGATTTACTCACTCGCCTACGAATTCTCAGAAGGCAGCCTAACCTCCGCCCCTTTTTCTCTGTCTTTTCTTCACGTAAATTAAGGGGATTTGGGTCCGTTCCCGAGAAAGCAGTATATCCTTCGCGTCGGATGAGTTAAAGAAAAAATCTTTGTCCAGTTCGAGGTGAGTAATCGCTGTTCTGATGTTCAGAAGTTATTTTCGGTCATAGGAAACGGTAGCAGCAACATTATGTACAAAATAAGCAAAAAAAAATAAGTTACAAGCAGCACCAAAAAACGAACAAAATAGAACAGCAGCCATCCCCTCCGGCGCCATTCTCTCAAAGACTGTGTGCTAGATCTGTGGTGACAAGCCTTTGAACTATGAGTCAGCTAAAGCATTTACTGTACATACAGCTTGGTCATACACCAACTAAAGTCTATGCACAAATACATCTCATGCACACGTGCACACACACACTCTCACCCATCACCTCTCACTCAAAACACGGCAGGAGAGCGAGACACTGACAGAGCGAGAGTGAAGGACAAAGACAATGAAAAAGAAGTGGGAAAAGGAAGGAAGAGAAAGGGGGTGAGAAAACAGAGATGGGGTGAGGAAAAGCAGATGAAAGTAATCATGCATTGGTGTAACACCCTGGCCATAGAGAGGGTTTTTTGTTCTCTATTTTTGGTTAGGCCAGGGTGTGACATGGGTGGGCGTTCTAGGTTTCTTTTTCTATGTTGGTGGTTTTCTTTGTTTCGGCCGTGTATGGCTCTCAATCAGGAACAGGTGTAGATCGTTGTTGCTGATTGAGAGTCATACATAGGCAGCCTGTTTTTCCTTTGGGGTTTGTGGGTGAATGCTTTCTGTTTAGTTTGTTCCTGACAGAACTGTTGCTGGTGTTTTTTGGTTCCTTTTGTATAAAGTGTTCATTCGGTTATTAAAATTCATTCAAGATGAACACATCCTCCGCTGCACCTTGGTCTCGTTCTGACGACGGCCGTTACAATTGGGGCTATGTACTAATACTACAAAGAGGATGTTCTTCCTATATACTAAACCATTTCCTAGAGGTCCTATTCCCTTCCTTCCCTATGTCCTATTTCCTTAATTTTCTAAGTCTTTAAACCCTCCCCTTCTTTTACAATGTCCTATTCTCTTTCCTTTCTTTTCAAATGAAATCAGCATATTGGTCGCGAAACACAGATTTGCAGATGTTATCTCAGGTGCAGCAAAATGCTTGTGTATCTAGCTTCAAAAGTGCAGTAATACCTAGGAATATATACATATACTATAGAGTGCCTTTGGAAAGTATTCAGACCCCTGGACTTTTTTCACATTCTGTTGCGTAAAATCCTGAGCAATCTACACACAGTACCCCATAATGACTATGCAAAAACAGGTTTTTGCATTTTTGGCAAATTAATAAAAAAATTAAAAAACAAATACCTTGTAAGTAATCAGACCCTTTGCAATTAGACTTGAAATTGAGCTCAGGTGCATCCTGTTTCAATTCATCATCCTTGAGATGTTTCTACAACTTGATTGCAGTCCACCTGTGGTAAATTCAATTAATTGGACATGATTTGGAAAGGCACACACCTGTCTATATAAGGTCCCACAGTTGACAGTGCATGTCGAAGGAATTGTCCGTAGAGCTCTGAGACAGGATTGTGTCGAGGCACAGATCCGGGGAAGGTTACCAAAATATTTCTTCAGCATTAAAGGTGCCCAAGAACATAGTGGCCTCCATCATTCTTCAATGGAAGAAGTTTGGAACCACCAAGACTCTTCCTAGAGCTGCCCCCGGCCAAACTGAGCAGTCAGGGGAGAAGGGTCTTGGTCAGGGAGGGGAAGACAAATGACAAGCATCACGTCTAGAGGAAACATAGCACCATCACTAAAGTGAAGCACGGTGGTAGCAGCATCATACTGTGGGGATGTTTTTCAGCCGCAGGGACTGGGAAACTAGTCTGGATTGAGACAAAAAGAGCAAAGTACAGAAAGATTCTTGATGAAACCCTGCTCAGGACCTCAGTAGGGGGCGAAGTTTCACCTTACAACAAGACAACGGCCTTAAGCACACAGCCAAGACAATGCAGGCGTGGCTTCGGGACAAGTCTCTGAATATCCTTGAGTGGCCCAGCCAGAGCCCGGACTTGAACCTGATCGAACATCTCTGGAGACACCTGAAAATACCTTTGCAGCAACACTCCCCATCCAACCTGACAGTGCTTGAGAGGATCTGCAGAGAAGAATGGGAGAAACTCTCCAAATACAGGTGTGCCAAGCTTGTAGTGTCATACCCAAGAAGACTCAAGGCTGTAATCAGTGCAAAAGCTTCTTCAGCAAAGTACTGAGTAAAGGGTCTGAATACTTATGTAAATGTGATATTGCTGGTTTCCATTTTCTTTTAATTAGCAAACATTTCTAAAAACCTGTTTTTGCTTTGTCATTATGGGGGATTATGTGTAGATTTGCTGAGGGAAAAAAACTATTGAATCAATTTTAGAATAAGGCAGTAACCTAACAAAATGTGGAAAAAGTCAAGGGGACTGAATATTTTTCAAATGTATTCAAATGTATTCAAATGTATATAATTTATTCTAGTCAAGGCCTATCCTATTTAACTATTGCTGTACATATACTGTTCTTCAGATATGACATTATATCCATATACTGTCTATATTGTCTATACATTCATCACTAATATTTCTATGTTTCTTTTACTTTTTAGATTTGTGTGTATTGTTAGATATTATTGCTCTGTTGGAGCTAGGCTCACAAGCATTTCGCTACACCCGCAATAACATCTGCTAAATCTGTGTATGTGACCAATACAATTTTATTTTATTTGACCTGGTTCAAGTTCACATTACTCCGTGTCTCTCCCGACTTCACATCGTAGTAACAGCATGTGGAGTAGCTTGCTAGCCCCCTGGTAATTCCATTTTAACTTTGTCCAGTCGAAACAAGATGTCGTTAGGGAAGGGGGAGAAAAAGCAGCACAAGCCTAGCAAAGCTTTTCCTGCCAATTGCCGGCATTACATCCAGTCTGATTCATATCGGTTCTGTGCTACTTGCCTCAGCGTGGACCACACTTTGGCGGCTCTCGTTGACCCCACTAGCTGTGTGCATTACGCTAAGCTGGGCCCCGGTGTCATTGATCGTAAAGTATGTAGAAAGCATTGCTCAGGCCTCGCTCTTGCTCAAAGATGACTCCGTTCAGAACAAAGTCACAGAGCAGGGAAGAGGCTATACAGTCTTCCATTCCGCTTGAGCTCTTGACAAATTCAAAGGTCTCCTATCTTTCCCAGGGGGTGGACCTTTCTGATTAATCTGAAAGTGATAAGGGTAATTCCATATCCATCCGACAACGTGTACCAGCCTTCCCAGACTGTGTGTCATTGATGGAGTCTTCCTGGGCAGAGCCACTTTGTCTGGTGACTGGCTATCCCCACTTGGATATTTATGGCATAGTTGGGATAGTTCATCCCTCCTCCCGTGGAGCCTTCCATGGCTGAATGACTAGACCCAAGGTGCGGGGGCTTGGGGAGCAGGCTGAGCTCCTCTGACCTTGAAAAACATAGTCTACTCAGGAGATCTGCGACAGGTCACACGAGCCCCCCACCTGAAGACCCATAAGTTGCTGTTGGGGTGGATCAACACCATTGTTTCCCCCAGTTCAGCTCTCTAATAAATAGTTCCTATCATATCCAGGCCCACGGGCCGAGGATGATGGTTCAGAATGTTTCCACTCAAAACACAACGACCTCTGGAGGGCTACTTTGTCCAGCCACCAGGCCTGGCAGGTTCCTAGACCCTTCCACGGGACAGGTTGCCCACATGCTCAGTCGCCCCGGCGGGGCGGCCGCCACAGGGTTCCCCTTTTCTCCTCAGGGAGCAGGTGAGTTCCCTTGCTCCTCACAGGGAGAAATGGCATACATGTGCAGTCTCCCCCTGGGTAATATGCACCGTAGGTCAGGGGTAGAGACTACCTGGGAATAGTGCAGTCCACTGCACAGGGGAAAGCGGTCTGAGCCCTCAGACACAAGATACAGTCTCTGTTGGCGACGTGTGGTGCCGAGGGAGGAAGCTCACCAGGTCTTCTTCAGCCACTACTTCTTGGCCCCCAAGCGGAATGCTTATTTCCACATCAGTTTATCCTGCACACAGGAGATATGAGGTTCACCTCCTAGGGTATAGCCTACGGATATATCACCTTACCATTTGGTCTGTCCATGGCAGGTATTCACGAAGTGTGCCGAAGCGGCCCTAGCCCCCCTATGGGGGAGAGGCTGAAGATTCCTGACGTACAACGACAACTGGTTGATCTATGCGGACACTCGGCCTCCAGCAGCGGAGCAAACAGTGCAGCTGTTGTCGCACCTGCTCACTCTAGGCTTCAGGATAAATCGTGCTAAAAGTTTGCTCCTACTGACCCAGTAGAAAATCTATTTGGGATTGTCTCTGGATTCTGCAGCTTGTCAAATAGCCCTTACCATAGAGAGCGCGACGGCTCAGTGTTTCGCCCAGCAACATCCGTCACCTGCTGGATGTGTCTGAGGCTTCTTGGGCTGATGGCCTCCATTATTTTTGTTGTAGTCCCGCTTGGTCTCCTCCTCAGGAGGAGGAGGAGAGATCCATTTCTCTTGATGCAGGGCTGCCCTACTGGAAGTCCTCATGTGCAAAGAAGTAGTGATGACGGATGCATGGTAGCCCAGCTTGATCTCCTCCTCATGAGAGACTTCCAGAATTGGGTGGCATTGTGTTGTGTGACCATTTTAGAGTGGCCTTTTACTTTCCCCAGCACAAGGTGCACCTGTCTAATGATCATACTGTTTAATCAGCTTATTGATATGGCACACTTGTCAAGTGTATGGATCATCTTGGCTCATTAAAAAAGTGCTCATTAACAGGGATGTAAACTAATTTGTATACCAAATTTGAGAGAAATAAGCTTTTGTCCGTATGGAAAATCTGTGGGATCTGTTATTTCAGCTCATGAAACACTTTATATGTTGCATTTATACACTGCTCAAAAAAATAAAGGGAACACTTAAACAACACAATGTAACTCCAAGTCAATCACACTTCTGTGAAATCAAACTGTCCACTTAGGAAGCAACACTGATTGACAATACATTTCACATGCTGTTGTGCAAATTGAATAGACAACAGGTGGAAATTATAGGCAATTAGCAAGACACCCCCAGTAAAGGAGCGGTTTTGCAGGTGGGGACTACAGACCACTTCTCAGTTCCTATGCTTCCTGGCTGATGTTTTGGTCACTTTTGAATGCTGGCGCTGCTTTCACTCTAGTGGTAGCATGAGACGGAGTCTACAACCCACACAAGTGGCTCAGGTAGTGCAGCTCATCCAGGATGGCACATCAATGCGAGCTGTGGCAAGAAGGTTTGCTGTGTCTGTCAGCGTAGTGTCCAGAGCATGGAGGCGCTACCAGGAGACAGACCAGTACATCAGGAGACGTGGAGGAGGCCGTAGGAGGACAACAACCCAGCAGCAGGACCGCTACCTCCGCCTTTGTGCAAGGAGGAGCAGGAGGAGCACTGCCAGAGCCCTGCAAAATGACCTCCAGCAGGCCACAAATGTGCATGTGTCTGCTCAAACGGTCAGAAACAGACTCCATGAGGGTGGTATGAGGGCCCGACATCCACAGGTGGGGGTTGTGCTTACAGCCCAACACCGTGCAGGACGTTTGGCATTTGCCAGAGAACACCAATATTGGCAAATTCGCCACTGGCGCCCTGTGCTCTTCACAGATGAAGCAGGTTCACACTGAGCACGTGACAGACGTGACAGAGTCTGGAGACGCCGTGGAGAACGTTCTGCTGCCTGAAACATCCTCCAGCATGACCGGTTTGGCGGTGGGTCAGTCATGGTGTGGGGTGGCATTTCTTTGGGGGGCCGCACAGCCCTCCATGTGCTCACCAGAGGTAGCCTGACTGCCATTAGGTACCGAGATGAGATGCTCAGACCCCTTGTGAGACCATATGCTGGTGCGGTTGGCCCTGGGTTCCTCCTAATGCAAGACAATGCTAGACCTCATGTGGCTGGAGTGTGTCAGCAGTTCCTGCAAGAAGAAGGCATTGATGCTATGGACTGGCCCGCCCGTTCCCCAGACCTGAATCCAATTGAGCACATCTGGGACATCATGTCTCAATCCATCCACCAACGCCACGTTGCACCACAGACTGTCCAGGAGTTGGCGGATGCTTTAGTCCAGGTCTGGGAGGAGATCCCCCAGGAGACCATCCGCCACCTCATCAGGAGCATGCCCAGGCATTGTAGGGAGGTCATACAGGCACGTGGAGGCCACACACACTACTAAGCCTCATTTTGACTTGTTTTAAGGACATTACATCAAAGTTGGATCAGCCTGTAGTGTGGTTTGCCACTTTAATTTTGAGTGCGACTCCAAATCCAGACCTCCATGGGTTGATAAATTGGATTTCCATTGATTATTTTTGTGTGATTTTGTTGTCAGCACATTCAACTATGTAAAGAAAAAAGTATTTAATAAGATTATTTCATTCATTCAGATCTAGGATGTGTTATTTTAGTGTTCCCTTTATTTTTTTGAGCAGTATATTTTGGTTCAGTGTATTTCCATGCAAAAAGCCAATACCTTAAAAAGGATATATATTCTACAATAAAAAAGTGCCATTGGTTGGAAGGATCTGCATGATAATGGATCCTTGTCTTTCTTTTTAAGTAGGGTGATTGTAGCCAAACATGGTGATTGGGTAAGTTAATTTTCTCTAGAGCTGCTGTGAGCATAAGTAACATAGACTTTAGTAATTTGGGATGAAAGTGTATGTAGAATTTCACTGGGAATCCATCATTACCAGGTGATTTACCATTTTGTAAACTTAATGGCCTCCACCAGCTCACCTAGGGAAATGTTTCTATCCATATACATTTTCTCCGGTTCACTTATAATTGGTAAATGTACCTTATTTAGGAAATATCTTTCTTTCAACTTTTGTTTTCAGGTTGATACAGTTTGTGATGAAATGTTTTAAAGACTGAGTTAATTTCAGAAGAATCTATTCTTATGCTACCATCTGGGGTTTTAATGCAAATCTGCCATTTTCAAACCATGTACTGGTTGTGAGTGTAAAGGGCTACGGCTTAAAATACAGAATAAAATATTGGTATGTCACATGATTGCACAAAACACAGGGCCCTCCCTATGTCTAATTGCCCTTACCTTCATTTCCCTTGACCTTTCTGATGTAGAAGGACATATACTGAGTGGATAGGTGGAGGCAATATGGCAGCAATTCCCTCCTATGTGTCATGACGTTGGCCTGTGGGTAAGGTTTATGACCCCCCCATAAATACCTTCTCCCTTCCCCTCTCTCTCTGACCCTACTGAAGGACTGGAATAGCCTGTGATAAATATAGAGAGTCTGGGAACATCAAACAAATAGGGAAAGGAACCATCTTTTGTTAATAAAACCAGTTGGAAATATGCTTGATAACGTAATGAGTATGTATGTCAGTTCATTGTTATCTGAGACATTATGATTGATGGCAGGACGACATAAACTGTACCGGAGAAAGTATACACCCTCTAGTTATCAGAGTCACATGGAATTGTTATGCAATTGAAATGTTTGATATTGAAATTGTTTGTTAGGAGATTAAATGTAATTTTAGCTTCCAAATGAGAGAATTGGGTTTTCATAGGGAAAGTGCCCTGCCGATCAGTGGCCAACCCTGTGAAGAGACATGGGGTTATAAACGATGAAACCCCTCCTTTCCCCCTCTCCACTATATAAGTCTTTGACGAAAAGACATTCACGTGTTCCAGTACGTGAGGACTGCAGCCTCTACGTTATAAGGACAGACACATATCAAGAACAGAACTAAGCCAACCTCGGCGTGAGCTATGGTATGAACTGGTATGAACTTTGAGCTTATTCACTACCGAAGTGATACTTCCTAGCCGTTGAGTTAGCGCTGCTAACGTGGGCTAGGAAAGGACGGACGACGGATCCAGTCTAACAACCAGACGAAGATACCACCACCATTGACATTCTTCCATTACCACTACAGGAAGATCTGTTGGCCAACCACGGCCAGCATCTATGACCAATCTACCGAAGCGCAGCTCAGAGTAAATATTTATTGCATTTTCCTTTTCCAAATGGGCGGTAATTTAGAATGCATAAGATAATGTATTTACGATAGCATAGCTGCTGTTTCTTTGTTCCTAAACCTTCCCGCTCTTTCATTCAAGCCCAACCCCCTTTTTCTTTGTGTAACCAGCCATGATACAGGCTCAGTCCACCAGGACGTTTTCTGTATGACATCAAGTGTATTCTGTGTATTTGTAATTCTGTGTGATTAGTTAGGTATTTAGTAAATAAATAATTAAACCCAATTTTACAGTGCCTTCTCCACTGTTAGCCCAGAGTATACTCTGCTTCCTAAGAATTTAACATTGTTCAATGATCCGAAAAGGGTCTGAACAGACATTTATGGCGCCCCCTGAGAGGACTCTAAAACTAAGACGCACGTTGGGTCAATGTGATAATGACATATGGAGCCCCCGTGCGAGGAATCTAAAATAGGATGAAGCTTTCATTTTGATTCAGCCTATATAAAATTGAAAAGCAGATTACATAATATACCAAGTTGATTATATACATTATGGGAATTGTAGATCGGAATTATTGGTGCGTGTGTGTTCTGGAGAATCGCCTCAGTGTTGTGCTCTGAGGTAGTCAGTGGGTAGCATACCCTATACAGTTCTGTATGAGGGCTGATAAAGCTATCTGATAAATAGCGCGTTTGGCCAAACGCTGGGCTATTTCTGCCTCGCGCGTTTCAGACGCGTGTTGGCTAGGTCATTATTAATTTCTCGAGCGAGGACAAAGACCCAGCCGATAGTAATTTAGGAGAGATTAGCTTGATAAGTATCTCTCTGTCTGTCTCTCGCGTTTCGATGCGATTAGACCACGGTGCATTTTGTTGTTTACCGCGAGTTCCGGTTAAAACATCGTCAAATATCGCCGAAAAGGGTTTGAACATAATACGTTATAAGTAAAACCTTTCCCTTGCCAAGGGAATCCTATGTGAGCATTTTTCAGGCATCAAGTAGCATTAGCTTGCTCGAGATGCTAAGCTAACAAAAGGGAAAACAGCCATTTTGTTTGTGCCACATGGTAATTCATCCGACTTGCGGAACGAAAGTCCTGCCCTGGGTACTTCCGTTGATTTCAACGTGTGCCAGCAGACTCCCCTATGAGAAGTCACCAGTACTTTTCTTCAAATAATTAGTCAGGTGACACTCAAGTCGTTACTCATGATATCCAGACGGATATCGATGTCTTATTCAATTGAACTAATAAGTGAAATTGCCAGATTTACATTCTCAAGTGGATCTTTTTTAAAAAAATATCCAAATTGATGAGTTTTCTAAATGAGACATTGTAATCTTTTTTCCACATTAACCTAGATGAATAAACCTCTAAGGTTAATTCAAGTTTAAATCCCAAATAGCCTATACAGGTTTGATTTATCATTAAAATTGATCAATCAGTAAAATTTGGTTTTTGCAAAACCCATTCAGTAATCCAGTACTGACAGAAGTCCCGCCCCAGCGGGAATCCCATGTGGCTTCGGCCCAAGGAAGAAGTGTACCATAGTGGGAAGTGTTCCCAACATTTAATCTACTGTTTACACTTATGATATCCAATCAATGGAGATGGTAGGGATTATCATCTCATTCAATTTAATAAGTTAAATTGTTGAACAAACCTTAATGTTCTTCCAATCAAATGAGACACTTTTAAAACTTCTCATATTAACCTGGATGAAGCAACCTCTAAGGTTAATTCAAGTTTAATACCCAGATAGCCTACCCAGGTAGGATTAATCATTGGCATTGATTAATTCATTCAATTTGCTTTTGCAAATTCATTCACATCCAACTTCCACATTACTGGTACAGTACTGATGGTTCGTCAACATCTATAAATAGATTAAACTTGTCTTTGCAGCTTCCAATGAATTCCAAACCCAAACATTGAAAAAGAAATAGGAACATTTTTCCTCTAAATTTTTCTAATAATGTGCAAGCTACCAAAGGAGGTGGTCACCACTCCTCCACTAATTAGTGAACCTCCACCCATAAAAGGATTGATCTCTGACCTCAGCAGCGATACCAACCCTAATTATGCCATTAGTGAAAAATCAGCCGAAATTGCGAACGCTGTCCAAAATCAACCATCAAACACAGGCTTTGTGACGGTTCTCTCCACTTTAGCACTTATGTATCGCCATCAAAGGTTGGCATCGATCCAATACAACAGTGCACAGCTGAAGCACGTGCAAGACATGGCTAACATGAGGGCACAGGTGGAGAGAACTGAGCAACTATTGACAAAAGCAGGAAATGGAAACATTCTGCTAGTCGAGGAACTGCGTTTGAAATCGGAACAATTAAAAGTAATTGCAAATACTTATGACGATGAACGAGCACAAGCTCTTCAACAAAATCATATGCTACATGAACAACTCGATTTAGCCAAAACTAGATACGATGATGTCCACGCCAAACTAGATACATCTGCAGAGTTATCTACAAACAGGAGCGCTCAACTTGACAACATGCATGCTGTTTTGTTGAATGTTACTCAAAATAACACGGTGCTCCTCAAAGCGCTGCAGACCAAAGACGACAAGTTAATGAACACAATGACTAAGTTGGATGATAAATCAGCAGAACTTATTGAAGTCGCTGACCAAATGAATGATGAGAGAACTCAGGTGATGAGGTTGGAAATATTGATTTCTAAGCAAGCAGAGGAAATCTCATCACTGAATCTCTCGCTCCGTACTCAAGACCTCTATCTGCAAACCATGACAGATAAGTTTGAGACCGAAAGGAGCAGGTGTGACACTCACGTGTCCAAAAGCAGTACTCTAAGCGCTCAAGTGGACTCTGCAATGCAGCAGAATTCCACCCTTAGGTACCATCTGGAGGAAATCCAGAATGGTCACGCTCTACAGCGCGACTTCCCATCCAAGCAACCGGAGCCCTGTACTCACAGGAGTGAAGACAATAGGTTTCAGACCTTGCCTCCCTCATGTGTCCCTCAGTCTTCTCCTCTTTGCCCTTCGGCACTGAGTAATCTGGTGCCTCTTGGCCAACAACAACAAGGCTTGGCTTCCTCTCTTGGCCTTTCGGCCCCAATCTCTCCACAGGATGAAGCCAACCCTCTCCGCCCGCTTGGCGCGGAATACCTTGACAAACTCGTCAAGAATTTCCCCACCTTTGACCCCATTCCAGGTCAGCCAAACAATACTGAGACGTTCCTAGCTGACATAGAGGACGCGTTGGATGGCTACCCGAACGCTACGGGTTCTGACAGGGTTTACCTGTTGAAGCGAACGTCAAATAGACACGTGACAAGGTTCATTCGTCTACAACAGCAACACGTGCTAAATGACTACACTAAACTTGCCACAGCTTTGAAATTAGAATTCAGTGGTTCTGCGACTCGCAAACACGATAGCTCACTGGCTAACACGGTCAAACAAGCTCGAAACGAACACCCACAAGCTTTCTATCATAGGCTTCGTTCAGCTTACTTTGGCCTACTCACGGAAACAGGAATGGAAGAGCTGTTACCATTCAAACATATGTTCCTGTCAAACATATATCCCACCTTCATTACCTACTTGGGCCCTGCAGCCCACGTTGGCTTGCCTATCTTACAACTCAGAGAGCTCGCAAGCACAGCTTTTGAGGCATCAAAAGCTCGCAACGCTAAGAGCCCTGACCACTCGGTTTTGAAGTTTAACCAGGAGCACTCACTCCAGTTAGAGGGTGCATTATCAGGTATTGGAGCGTCGAGAGATGACGCACAACAACAGTTTCTACCACGAAACCATGATTCCAATAACCTCCGCGGTCGAAATAACTGTAAAGTACGTAGCCATCAACATGACTACCGCTACAATCGACCCGTTCGTTACGTTCCTGCACCCAACCCACAAAAAGTGTCAGAGCACAAGGGTAACAAAGGGTTGAAGGACGATCAAAACGTAGACCAATGTTCTCCAGAAGTCCCACTATGGGAAGAACTTAAGCGAGAACAATTTGAGAAAAGGGTAAAAGATAAGTCACAAGGACTAGACGGGGAATTACCGGACACCAGGTCCGCAGGAATTAACACCCATAGCAAGGACGTTAAAGTTCAAATTTCTCCCGCTCTCATTCAAGACCCTATCCAGGGCCCGCTTGATCAAGAAACAAGCCCCCGGGCTCTGTCTATAGACTCTGATACAAAAGTTGCAAAGAATAAGGTCAAACGCTTCGTTAAAGCCAAGCCCACTCAAAATCGGAAAAGTCAATCTGCTTCCATCTTGAACAGATATGGCACATCACGTCGTTGCGAACGACCACTCCACTTTGTGGGAAATATGTCCACTAACCACAAATCTAAACGGCCATACCTGGAAACAGTCCTGGAGGACTGCTTAGCTTGTCATGCGCTAATTGATTCGGGTGCGACAATATCACTCATCTCTCAAACATTGTTTGATGATCTCAAAAGGGCTTTGAAGCCAACTAAACGTTGGTTAAAAGTGGAACGATGCGACACTACACTTCGAGGGGTCACTCAGACTACCTCGCCTCTCACATTGAGAGTCATGTTGAAACTACACTTCCAGGACGTATCGCTCGTTCATCCTGTGTATGTTACCAGCCTCGAAACTGTAACCCTGCTACTTGGAGCAGACTTGATGGATCGGTTACTCCCATTGATGGATTGGAAAACCAACCAGGTATGGTCACAGGCCACAGTGCCTTCTCCACTGACCACACTGTCTTCCCCTAACGCTAGCTGCAACGCAGTCCTTCACAAGGGGTATCTGTCAAAAGCACCCCTTGGGAAAAAGACGTGTAGAAACCTCTTGGTGCAGAATCCGATCCAAGGAGATATTACGATATCTCGACACATTCCATCAGCCAATCTGATTGACCATTCTTTTCATGATTTCGAGCCAGCTGTCTCTGTGAATGAGCAACTTCCCTCCTTCTTGCAGTCGTGCAATACGGTAGTTGAGATGAACTTCTCTGGCCCTTCGGACACTTCCGCAAGCACTGCGGCCGTCTCAGCAAGAAAAACATTGATGTGCAGAGTACACTCTGCTTCCGATGATACACCTTCTGCTTTGTTGGGGACTGTCACCCCTTACAATGACACTAATGGCGTCAGTCCAGCAACTGACCCGATGACTCCCACTGGTGAAACACTTTGCGATATCACAGACCGATATCCTCGTCTCAGTTTGCACGTACTGAAGAGGTTGCCACACGCGGAAGCGGTGGTGACTGACAGACCTCGACAGCCACTGAGGGTGTTGAAGCACAAACACCAGGAGATTTGGTTGAAAGGTTACAGCATTCTCATAATAACGCGGCCACTGACAACTCGTACATAGGGTCCGACCTTCTCGTTTGCGCCTCGGACACCAACACCACCCGCTGGTGGGGGGGTCCCGAGACACAAAGGTGGGGAATAGTAGCCCAGACCCATGATGAGCCTCATCGAGGCCGGTGGGGGGGTCGAGACTACGGACAACACTGTACGAGGCCGCCAGAGCATAAATCAAATCTAGTTGTAAACTCCCCTATGAGAACAGTGAGGAGCAGACAGGCCCCTAGACGGGGATTATCTTAGAACACATCTAAGATAGTACTGAGGTGTACCACACTGGTCGTAAAGGAAGTCCAGTGGACTTGTCCACCTCCAAAACAAATGGCAACAATAATCATTCCTTGCCATGTGTAGGTTCAACTACAATACAACTAGTAATATGCTCCAATCATGTGTTCCGGTAGATAATATTTCAGAATAAATCGGTAGGACAACTGGACCCCTTGAATACCAGTACCAATACCACAGTCAGTCCAGCAACACTCAGTAAGAGGATTAGTAACCTCACAAGTTAAATTGCTATTGATAATAGCGACATAGGAGTCACTCAGAGTGCAACACGGGGAAGGGAATCTCCATTGCACTCCTCCAATGGTTAACACATGCCACTAATAAATAGAACCCTCCGTTCAGGAGAAAAGTTATTAGAAGTCATGAACCATGATCACACCACGTACGACTGGTCTAATACTTAGAGTACTTCCGTAGTGAGGTTAGCTCCTCCGTGGATAACATAGCTATGAAATAGACTTCATACCTACCGCCACTACAATAGTGGAAGAAACAGTGACTTGTAGAAAAACTACTACAGACTCCCTTGACACCAATTCTGACTGACCTCCAGGCATTGACCTGAAAATTACCTGACTACGTCAGACTCATTCTGAACAAGTTGTAATCTGCCAGGATACTTGGTTATCTTCCCTTGACATGCGCGATTGTGTAAGCATAAACGCACATGCACAACGGAACATCCAATTAGGATTTATGCTAGGATCACTTAAGGGTCCAAGCAAAATATCAGCCTTAGTAAAGTTGAACATTTACTTCTAGGCCTTTGACTCTACAGCACTCACCAGTTTTCTAACCAGAAGTCCATAGGTCATCCTGTAGACTGCCCAAAACTAGTGCCTTACAGCTGTAGACTTATCATATAGTTGTCAACTTAGGATAGTACCCTAAGCGCCACCCCGCAAATTAGGAAAGCCCTAGATATGACATTAGACAATGCCATGATAGGGTCATTTTGCCAAGACCATGGACGTAGATAGAATACAGTCCAATTAGATGATTAAGGTGGCATAACTATTTTGTTTTGTTTATGCTTTCATTAATTTTGTTTCATTTTCTTTGGCACATAGAAAGTGATAGAGCCATAAACAACTCCCCCATACAACCATCAGTTAGTGCCACAACGCCGCTCATTTGGGAGGAAATGTAATGATATATTTCATGAGTGTGTGTGCGTTGTTAACCTCTGCCTAAGTTACTGCCCAGATATTCCAGTCTGGACGACCAGACGACGGGCCCGGAACGGCGATCCCAATCCGGACATCCGTTGCCGAGTCATGGAACGGACATCTTCATTTGCAGAGACCCTACCCGGGTCGACCACCAGAGGGGGGACTGCAATAGCAACCACCAACTGGACATCTGCTGCCCAGCCTTGGAGCGGACTTCTTCATTTGCAGACACCCTACCCGGGTCGACCGCCAGATGGGGACCACAACGATGATCCACAACCAGGACAACCCACGTTCATTTTTATGTTGGTTTACAACATGCAGGTTAATCGCAAGATTGAACCCAACATGGGGGGACTGTCATGACGTTGGCCTGTGGGTAAGGTTTATGACCCCCCCATAAATACCTTCTCCCTTCCCCTCTCTCTCTGACCCTACTGAAGGACTGGAATAGCCTGTGTTAAATATAGAGAGTCTGGGAACATCAAACAAATAGGGAAAGGAACCATCTTTTGTTAATAAAACCAGTTGGAAATATGCTTGATAACGTAATGAGTATGTATGTCAGTTCATTGTTATCTGAGACATTATGATTGATGGCAGGACGACATAAACTGTACCGGAGAAAGTATACACCCTCTAGTTATCAGAGTCACATGGAATTGTTATGCAATTGAAATGTTTGATATTGAAATTGTTTGTTAGGAGATTAAATGTAATTTTAGCTTCCAAATGAGAGAATTGGGTTTTCATAGGGAAAGTGCCCTGCCGATCAGTGGCCAACCCTGTGAAGAGACATGGGGTTATAAACAATGAAACCCCTCCTTTCCCCCTCTCCACTATATAAGTCTTTGACGAAAAGACATTCACGTGTTCCAGTACGTGAGGACTGCAGCCTCTACGTTATAAGGACAGACACATATCAAGAACAGAACTAAGCCAACCTCGGCGTGAGCTATGGTATGAACTGGTATGAACTTTGAGCTTATTCACTACCGAAGTGATACTTCCTAGCCGTTGAGTTAGCGCTGCTAACGTGGGCTAGGAAAGGACGGACGACGGATCCAGTCTAACAACCAGACGAAGATACCACCACCATTGACATTCTTCCATTACCACTACAGGAAGATCTGTTGGCCAACCACGGCCAGCATCTACGACCAATCTACCGAAGCGCAGCTCAGAGTAAATATTTATTGCATTTTCCTTTTCCAAATGGGCGGTAATTTAGAATGCATAAGATAATGTATTTACGATAGCATAGCTGCTGTTTCTTTGTTCGTAAACCTTCCCGCTCTTTCATTCAAGCCCAACCCCCTTTTTCTTCGTGTAACCAGCCATGATACAGGCTCAGTCCACCAGGACGTTTTCTGTATGACATCAAGTGTATTCTGTGTATTTGTAATTCTGTGTGATTAGTTAGGTATTTAGTAAATAAATAATTAAACCCAATTTTGTATTGCTGATTCAACTTGTTAGCCAGGGTTCGTGAAGATAACCAAGAATTTACAACTTTCATGATGAGACTGAAAATAAGATAAGATTGACTGCTATCGATGTAAAATATTACTAAGTATTTTAAGAGTTTATTCAGAAGATAACAGCTCAATAAACGTTCTTCTGTGGTGCCCCGACTTTCTAGTTAATTACATTTACGTGATTAGCTTAATCAGGTAATATTAATTACAGAGAAATAATTTTATAAGTTAGCATGTCATATCACTTAATCCGGCGTAGCCAAAGACACGACATATGCAATATGATTATTAACTATGCAGTTTTTTTTCAGGTATCAAGATAATTGCCCACATATTACTCCAAAGGTGGGTTGTGAGTGAGAATAAAAATAGATAAAAAGAAAGGGAGAAAGAAGGACATGAACAGAAACAGATCAAGTGAGAAAAAAGCAAGCAAGATAGAGAGATGGGGGATACAGAGAGCAGGGTTTGTGCTAACACTCCACAGAGCAATTATAATTCCCATCACACACAGGTCCTTTACTGGAGAGGAGAGGAAGAGAAGAGAGAAACCTTATGCATCAACATACATATGCATTTGTACATAAAAACACAAACACTCACCGTCCTCTTTGCACTCCTCAGGTGGTTTGGCCTTCTTTGCCAGCCGAGGATCCAGCCATGACGTGGTTTTGGTGTTGTGACTGGAGAGGAGAGAAAGAAAGAGAGAGACTTTTGACTTTTTGTCTTACTTTAATGAGCCATCCTAATTTCACTAACCCCCACACCCTAAAAATGCATCGCATGCCACCACAACCTCCACACAATCATATTTTACAGTACACAACATCCCAGTACAGTACACCCTCCAGCACCACATTATAACCGTACATCCAACCCTATTGGGAATTTTCCAGTACATGTCTGCACATTATACATCTTAGAGTAGTAAGAAGAATAAGTGCACTCTATATGTGTGTCTAGGTCATTAGGCTAAGGGAAGCCATTACCTAGTCCTGAATCATTAACTTAAAGAGGAGTTACTATGTGTGTGACGTAAGGATGAAAACGGTATAAAAGGTGTGCCGAGGGTGGAAAATCAGTTGGTCCATGGGCCAGCTCGGCTTGTTACTTTGTAGTAAAGTGTATTTGAATTCACAAGTTCCGGTATCTGAGAAATATGATTGAGCGAATATTTCCATGACATAAATGGTGAGCTTGCCAGGAGTGGCTACAAGGGACCAGTAAATGGTTGGACACTCTGTGACTGCAGACAAGTCTTTCTGGATGAATAGCACAAACAGGTGGCCACCTAAAAGAGAGGTAAGCCAAGTCTTACTTATAGTTCAAGTTTGTGTGGATTGTTTCGGAGCCTGCCTCAGCAATAGAAACACCAAGTAGGTCTCTCCAAATTTAACGAACTAAAGGATATTAGGAGCTTTTGAATTCAATAAATGCATGCAAAATCATTTAAAAAAGAAGAAAAGAAAAAGAAAAAGCTTTAAGGGTTGCAGCAGTGAAAGTATAATAGAAATATTAGTGTGGCCACTGCGGATTGGGAGTTAGTGTGTTTCAACGGTTTTGGATGGTTCAGTTGAGTGGGGTTATTCACCTGTCTTGTTTGGGTGGTTCATCTGGCCAGTCTGTTCAGTCTGTTTGAGTTAGGATTGTGTTGTCTGATTCAGTTTGGCCGGACTTGTTTGTTTAGGCCTGTTTGAGTTTGCACAAACGCAACCCATTCATCTTATTCAATCAGTCCAAGTCAGGTGGGTCATTCAATTCATCCAGCTCGCTCAGTCATTCATCAGGGGTGGTTGTTCAATCTCGTTCAGATCATGTCTGCCCTGTTGACTGTTCTGTTCAATCCAGTTTGGAGTGGCAACTGTCAATCTGCATGGTCGAATAGAATTAGACAAAAAGACCTGTGGTTACCGCCTATTTTTTCAAGGAAGTGAATCAATAAGGGACTGCTCAGACAGACAAAAAGACCTGTGGTTACTGCCAATTGTGGCGAGGAAGTAAATCAATAAGGACTGCTCAGATAGGTAAAAATCCTGTGGTTAACACTTGGCTGTGTTGAGGAAGTGAATCAGCGAAGGACTGCTCAGACAGGTAAAAGCCTGTATAATACCGCTTTTTTTCTGGAAGTGTATCAGAGAAGAACTGAATTTGCAGGTCGCTTAGGAAAGCATAAGAGTTGTGTACAAGTGAGTGTGAAAGTTCTCTGCTGTTGGTGGGGAAGGGGTTGCGCACTTCTCCCGGACCATTGCTTAAGTGTGACCTGGTAGGGAGGACGCACCGAGTCCCGTACTAAAGGAGGGGAGTTTGAATGGTACATGAATATCAATTGAAGTAATATAATACTAGAAGTTTGAACAGTCAGGATAAATATAAAATACATGAACATTATAAAATAACATAGTAATAAATGTCAAGACGACATCAGCGATTGCCTGTAAGGCCATTAAAAATTGCATACTGTGCTGCAAGGTAGAAAAATATACAGTAAAGAGAAACATAGAAGTAATAACATTTGAAGTAAGCTTAAACTTGGAAAGAGAGAACAGTTATAAAAACCTAGAGACAGGGGTAATAACCAATAGACCGAGTACAATAATCAGAGAAAGAAAAATAACGTGGATATCAATAGGAGGGAATAGGGTGTGGTCAAGCCATCCAGGGCTTAACAGACTGTTAGGAAGATTTAGCCCTGGACCAGTAGGGAGAAATCTAAGAACAAGAGAAAGAGACTGGTTTTAATAAAGTGAATAGCACAATAAAACAAAACTAGGGAGCAAAGAATAAATACGAATATCAAAGGAAGCTAAAGGAATAAACAGACAAATAAACCCAGAAACAAAAATATCAGTAGCGTTAGAACAGATAAGGAAGATAAATGAAAGATTATGTGGAAATAGGAAAACAAGTGTGAATAATTTTGGTAATATGGGTTATCAATAATAGTGATATGAGGCGCAATACTGGAATAAGACATTAAGTCATCCATACTCTCCAGTAATAAATTTGCAGACGCTGTAGTATAGGTTCTAAAACAAGGTATTAAGTGCCGTGACCAATTAATTATTATCCGGGGAAGTGGGTAGCGCCACCTTGGAGAATAGTTAATAGAAGGTGTGTATTATAGAAGGGACAGGTTTGGGAATAATAACTATTGAAATGTCGACAAACGGCCCCATTTCTCCCTGTAATATGGAGCTAGATGATTTTAATAAAGCCATGGAGTCGCTGAAAGAGGCGCACGAGCATTCTACCAATTTGGCTCGAATATGGGGAATTAATAGAGGCATTTAGCTACCAAAATACTGGGTACGGGAGTGCCTTGATAGAATTTGCACTTCTACTTTGATGGCAGGTTTGAACCCTGTGTTCAAAATGGTAATTTGGGGGGGGGGGGGGGGGGGGTAGTGGATGAAATAGAGCAGGATGTTTTGAGAGTGGAATATAACTCCGCTCACTTCGCAGACGTGCGAGGGGTTAATAGGGCCACAGGGAAAGTCACTACCTATAGTTTCAATGGCCAAGGTAAACCAAAGAAACGTAGTGGAAAACATCAAAGTGTAGGGAGACAGAGTCCTGTTTTAGGTGTTTGGCTATTGGTCATTGGAAAAGGGAGTGTAGAGTGGGAATGGAACCTGCTGCAATCGAAGGAAATGCCGCTATACATGCGTTTGCATCTTTTACAAAAGAGCAACAACAAATCCTTTTGAGAGTAGCAGGAGAGGAAATGTCACATATCGGTGTATAGCCTCGGTTCAATCGATAGTGGTTCATAGAGATTACAGTTTCTATGTGAAGGAAGACGTATGAGATCACGTCTTACCCAACTTTTTAGTAGAGGCCAGGGATCAAATATCACAGATTCCTTATGATGAGAAATTGGCTAAACTTGCCACAGGAAAATGTATTTTGGGCTGAAGAATCTAGGTGAAATGTCAGGGGAATGAATTCTGAAGGTAACACATTTCAATAATCTGGCCAAACACTCCTTGCAAACTCAGAAAGCCTTGTTTTTTTGGGATCTCATGAGACATTTTATGTGGTTTTATTCTGAAATAGATTTACATTTTATGTCATCTTATTCTGAAAGAAATTTCTAGAATGTAAGAAAGGGTGGTGGGGTAATAAGGAATTAGCAAAGGGGTTACTAAATCTAAAATTAACTTTATATTTTTGCAGTTAGTTCATGAACATTGTGGTGTGGTGGTTATCATGAATAGTACATGCTAAATAAAAGATGCATAAACGTTGGTGGATTGAAACAAACATTTAATTATTGGAGTAAAGACAATGGTTTATAATTAATACTTTTGGCTTGCTGATTAAAATATAGAATAGTGAATGCTAACGAGATGTACACTTTCTTTTCCAGAAGAGGGGGTTTCATTATCTCTTGTTGAAATGTCCCCGGAGACTGTGGTATTGGGGAGAGCAGTTAGTGATATTCGACTGTTTTAAGTATACAAGTATCTGGATTAGGCCATAAACTGAGTTCCAGATAAGTGAGGCCTGTTCATGTGTGTTTTTGACCTACGGTTCACCAGCACACACACACACAATTTACCGGTTATGAATATGCATTAGTGGTGTTGATACTGTAGGATTTATTTTGGATGGGGTTTATTCAATTCAGTTTAAATTGGGTATGCAGAAGGATGGAAATGTTTGGAAGGTTTTGAAATGGTTTCTGAAGGACAGGGAAAGAAAAGGGAGTGGAAATATTTAATGGTGTCGAATGCCCGGTATCCTGACTTTCTGGTGAGGCCTGATCAATCTCACTTGAAATGATAGAAACAGGTGGGTTTTAATTATAAAATGAATGAGAAACACTAGTTTCTACTCTATTTAACCATTGCTTCATGAGATAAGTTGATTGGTTATTCGAATTTGTTTATTTTTGATTTAAGATGTTTTTGAATCACGTTGTGAATTGTGTTCGAAGGGAAAAGTCCAGTTCCCTGGGGTCCTGGTCTTTGGGTAAATATACAAATGTACTTATTCAGTCTGCATAAAGAAGGGAAAATATAAGTTAATAAGGGATGACAGTTACTCCAAATACATTGTGATATATGTATTGCTGATTTCATTTTTGGTATATATTTCAATACAAATTTCACCAGATTGGGATTTATGGAGTGTGGGATTCCAGGAGGGTTAGGATGCTAACTTCCTGATCTGGTAACTCTTCCGAGAGGTCGCCAGTAAAATAAGGGAGGTTTTAGCAGTAACAGTATGTTGTTATGCTCTTAGACATTTGTCGTGGAGATAATGTTATTAAGAAAAGGTTAATGTAATAATTTCTCATATTGTCAATGCTTGTCTGGATTTCCTGAAACAGAAAAGGAATTGAACTAAACTGTTGTTCTGATCTGTGCTTTTTTGAGGTTCTCATGGAAGGTGACGTCAGATCGTGTCTTAATGCATGGTAGGAATAATTTGACCACAAATAGTGTGTGTGAACTTCAAAACCTTCCCTAACCGGCTGAAGAAAGAGCGACAAAAGAGTGCAATGTGACAGTGACTTTTTACACTTCTATCGGAGTCCGAGCCATAAACCGGGGTGCGGGCGGCAGGAGTGCTGAGAGCGCGTGTGGAGTGAGCGTACGGCTCAGGTGAGACACTCGTGTACGTGGGAGAAACGGATGTATTTATTTGGATATTTAAATCGAGACATTATCAAGGGCCATCAAATGGGACAGGCAAGAGTTACATGTGCCATTGGGAAGATGAACTGTAAACGCTATCTGAAAAAGAGAGAGAGAGAGACGGGAGAAAGGGGGGGGGGGTTGGTCTACACACTGCGAGCGATTTGGACTAAGTATGCATTGAGATACTGATCTTTCATTACCAGGCCACTTGTGACAAGAAAGCAGGGACAAAGGGGGCTGTAATGAGAAGAGTTATTACCGGCAATAAAAGGTTACGTTTATAAATGTACATTCTAACAGGGATGATGTGTGCTAAATTGAGAAGCTGGAATTCGAGTCCTAGACTCAAAGTAAGCACTAATGACTGTCATTCTGAATTTGGGTTGGATCATTTATAAAATGTTGTGGTTATGATTCGGCTATAGCGAGAGAGAGTTGCTCTTAAACTGGAGGGGTGGGGGCACTGCTCAAATTTATTAGACCTAGGGAGGCTCTAGAAACCTTATCTAAGTATCCTCTGACAGGGAGGTTGTTAGAGAACTCACAGAATGATAACTTGGGTCAACCATTAAGGTTTTTTTGGTTCTCTTTTAATGTTATATCGCATCGATACATAGAGATGTCTGGATGTTACGGTACAATTAAATTGCATACAAAGCTCATAGTCTGCGTTTGGCGATAACACCCCAAAGATTAAAATTAAGGAGACGGCATGGAGAACAGCATAACATGGGCATAGAATGTAACCGATGGACGGTTCTTTCCCCAGTTTTAGTCACATCAAGGGTGGTGTGAAGTTATTAAACATGTACTTTTTTCTCTTTCCTTTTAAAGTCAATATGTTTTTTGGTTTCGTGGAACATAAGAGTGATCAGTGTTCCAGAGGAGGGACTGATGTATATTGACTGATTGATTTGAAAATGTTTTAGTATGTTTATAACTGTAGAAGTGCATTAGGAGTAGTGACTAGTGTGTTATGGGTTAGATGGAAAGATATATGTGCAAATGTATATGTAGCAGGGGGAGGGAGTGTTGGGACAGTGTTGGTCTGGTCCGCACTCAGTACTCCTTACAGCACCTGCAGCGGTGAAGATCGTCATATCTCTCCTCTGTGGGTACATAGTTCTCACGAGAAGTGAGGTCTAGCTGTATAATAGGTGAGCTTGAAGCAGAGCTAAAGAGAGAGAGACTTGATTCCACTGTAGACATGCAGATGGGTTGGGTCTGGGAGCAACTTTAAACATCATATTTGGGTTGTTTTATTGGTTAACGCATCATATGAAAGAGGATAGATGCTGCGGTAATTGTACTAATTGTACTCTAAGCAACATTTTGAAGGCATTGATCTGAAAGCATATACAATGCTGAGATACCTCAAGAGGATGTAGCGTTGATTAGGGATAAGCACTTGCCTATCAGGTGACAATGGAGGAGATGGGCAACAAAGTGAAAACGACATGGCTTGGGAACACCTTTCAGAATCTGGGGCCGGAAAGGTGAAGACTGGGCGAAAGCATGAGGTGGATTTTTAGGGCTTTCATTTTTTGTGGAATCCAGCAGAAAAGTATCCTGGAGGCATAGAGTCAGGTGAAGATAGAGTGGGAATTGTCATGGTCTCAGACTTTGGTTTTCATGCATATATACTGCTCAAAAAAATAAAGGGAACACTTAAACAACACATCCTAGATCTGAATGAAAGAAATAATCATATTAAATACTTTGTTCTTTACATAGTTGAATGTGCTGACAACAAAATCACACAAAAATAATCAATGGAAATCCAATTTATCAACCCATGGAGGTCTGGATTTGGAGTCACACTCAAAATTAAAGTGGAAAACCACACTACAGGCTGATCAAACTTTGATGTAATGTCCTTAAAACAAGTCAAAATGAGGCTCAGTAGTGTGTGTGGCCTCCACGTGCCTGTATGACCTCCCTACAATGCCTGGGCATGCTCCTGATGAGGTGGCGGATGGTCTCCTGAGGGATCTCCTCCCAGACCTGGACTAAAGCATCCGCCAACTCTTGGACAGTCTGTGGTGCAACGTGGCGTTGGTGGATGGAGCGAGACATGATGTCCCAGATGTGCTCAATTGGATTCAGGCTTCGGGAACGGGCGGGCCAGTCCATAGCATCAATGCCTTCCTCTTGCAGGAACTGCTGACACACTCCAGCCACATGAGGTCTAGCATTGTCTTGCATTAGGAGGAACCCAGGGCCAACCGCACCAGCATATGGTCTCACAAGGGGTCTGAGGATCTCATCTCGGTACCTAATGGCAGTCAGGCTACCTCTGGCGAGCACATGGAGGGCTGTGCGGCCCCCCAAAGAAATGCCACCCCACACCATGACTGACCCACCGCCAAACCGGTCATGCTGGAGGATGTTTCAGGCAGCAGAACGTTCTCCACGGCGTCTCCAGACTCTGTCATGTCTGTCACATGTGCTAAGTGTGAACCTGCTTTCATCTGTGAAGAGCACAGGGCGGCAGTGGCGAATTTGCCAATCTTGGTGTTCTCTGGCAAATGCTAAACGTCCTGCACCGTGTTGGGCTGTAAGCACAACCACCACCTGTGGACGTCGGGCCCTCATACCACCCTCATGGAGTCTGTTTCTGACCGTTTGAGCAGACACATGCACATTTGTGGCCTGCTGGAGGTCATTTTGCAGGGCTCTGGCAGTGCTCCTCCTGCTCCTCCTTGCACAAAGGCAGAGGTAGCGGTCCTGCTGCTGGGTTGTTGCCCTCCTACGGCCTCCTCCACGTCTCCTGATGTACTGGCCTGTCTCCTGGTAGCGCCTCCATGCTCTGGACACTACGCTGACAGACACAGCAAACCTTCTTACCACAGCTCGCATTGATGTGCCATCCTGGATGAGCTGCACTACCTGAGCCACTTGTGTGGGTTGTAGACTCCGTCTCATGCTACCACTAGAGTGAAAGCACCGCCAGCATTCAAGAGTGACCAAAACATCAGCCAGGAAGCATAGGAACTGAGAAGTGGTCTGTGGTCACCACCTGCAGAACCAGTCCTTTATTGGGGGTGTCTTGCTAATTGCCTATAATTTCCACCTGTTGTCTATTCCATTTGCACAACAGCATGTGAAATGTATTGTCAATCAGTGTTGCTTCCTAAGTGGACAGTTTGATTTCACAGAAGTGTGATTGACTTGGAGTTACATTGTGTTGTTTAAGTGTTCCCTTTATTTTTTTGAGCAGTGTATAACTTTGCATAGCTTATCACATTGTTAATACTGGTATGTTTTGTGTTTCTCGTTGCTTGCAAGTTTTCCACTCTTGTAGGAACCAGAATGAGAAAGTGGAGAAACTAAAAGCAGCTCAGCTGAAGTGGATGAAGTCACCAGCTTCAGCTGGAATGTCATTTTGTTGTGTGATGAGAGATGGAAATAAGATTGTGTGTGGTGTGATCATAGAACAGAGGCCATAAGTCTCGGAGTTTGAAAACCTCATGGAAAAAAGGTGAAAACCTGAACCAGGACCAGAGGTTCCCCGTCCGGTGATCCCAGGGGACCAGGTCTACATCCAAGTGTTCCGGAGGAAGTGGAACGAGCCAAGGTGAGAGGGTCCCTACGAAGTGGTCCTAGCAACACCAACAGCCGTCCAGGTGAAAGGAAGCACTACTGGTACCATCTAAACCACTGTACCAGAGTTCTGCAGGCGGTCGGCGAGCGACCATCGAGCCATGAGGAAGCAGAGGATACTGATACACCATGCAGGAGCCCGGAGGGAACGAAAGGAGAGGATGCTGATACACCAGGCAGGAGCCTGGAGGAAACAGAAGGAGAAGAGGACCAAGATGCAACTCCCAATAGACAACAGAAACTTTCTCCTGAATATCCAGAGAGTCCAGGGATGAGGAGGAGTGACATGCTTGTTGCTCCTGATGACATATCTACTCTGGCAGATATCCCTGACGGAGGCGCTGTCCAAGGGGACGGAGAAACAACGACAGGAGAATGGGAAGGAGACTTCCCTACCATCGACTTCTCTGCCCTCACATGGTCTTCCTAACAGACAGTGGAAACCAGGACAGATGAAGAAGAATAGCTTTGACAGCAATAGCAGCAAACCTAGAAGAAATGGTAAAAACACCTCCCACTAGCACTAGTACACCAACTAAGACAATGGCAGAAACACAAGAAAGTGGGTTGCTGCAGAAAATCTGGACATATGTTACCAACTGGGGTAGCCACAATGAAGAAACTACCCCAGAATCAAACACTGACCCAAAATTGAGAAAAGCAACAAAAAATGGCTGGTATAAATAAGTGGGCCAGCCCATGAATTGTAAACTGTGTAGCAAATCCCCATGACAGGTAAATTAATCGTACCTGAACCTGCGACGTTTAAGGTTTCTGCGACTGCCCCTTATGTTGGGATAAAGAATGTATTTAAAGTATACACATAGTATAACAGAATATAACCATGTACTCAATGTAAGAGTTGCTGAATGATAAATTATGTTAGACCTTCTGAATATCTGTTCGCTTAGACATGTATGTGACATAGGGTTTTCCGATTACAGGAGTCCACGGACCATGCCCTTAATCCTCTAACAGTTTTTTCACTTATAACCGATTAGTTGTTAGAGAGGTGTGTGTCTGTGAGGGAGGGCCATAATGTTTAGGTGTCATATTGAGAACGATGTTATAAGGGTGTATGAGGTTTAGTTGATTATTGTTTATGTTTTGGTTTTTCATATATTTTACATAACTGAGAACCTTGGGCAAGGCTAAGAAATGCATGCACATGCTTTTATACTGCATGTTAAAGGACAATTGGCTTGAGGATGGATCTTTTACTTCCTTCTAGCTATATGTGAAAGGAAATGTTTGGTCCTGACTCCCCAGTATGAATGAGAAAGTGAAGCAAAGGTTGATAAGGTGAAAGGGAGGCAGATTGTTTCCTAAGCAACATAGAAGGTTCTTCCCTTCTCACTTGTACTGGACAAACGTTTGGGACTTAGTAAGTCCTATTGGGGTGATATATTGAGAATTTTCCAGTACATGTGTGCACATTATACATCTTAGAGTGGTAAGCAGAATAAGTGCACTCTATATGTGTGTCTAGGTCATTAGGCTAAGGGAAGCCATTACCTAGTCCCATGAGGTTCATTAGAAATGCACTCTATATGTGTGTCTAAGTCATTAGGCTAAGGGAAGCCATTACCTAGTCCCGTGAGGTTCATTAGACGTGCATTAGGAGCATATGTTTGTATTACTTAAGCACCATTAGTATCTGTTTATTTTTGTATCATTACTATGGTTACACCACCAATAGAATCTATGCCCTAATATCTGTGCCAATAAGAAAATGGAAACCAAGCTAAAATAGGTGCAAGGCAAAAATATAATTTTGGCTAAATGCCAAAGGGGATGAATCATTAACATAAAGAGGTGTTACTATGTGGGTGACGTAAGGATGAAAACTGTATAAAACGTGTGTGCCGAGGCTGGAAAGTCAGTTGGTCCATGTGGCAGCTCGGCTTGTTACTTTGTAATAAAGTATATTTGAATTCACAAGTTCCGGTATCTAAGAAATATGAATGAGTGAATATTTCCACGACAACCCCTCATTTCCAACCGTACAAACAGCCTCCCTGAGCCCCAATACTTCCTGAAACATCTCTCCACTGTTAATATTTTTCTAAAACAAAAATTCAACCCTAAGGCATGCAGAGACCATCCCTTTAAATAACATCACTGGGTTTGAGTGAATGGAATGCCATCAAACACATGGAAACCATGTGTTTAGCGTACTTGATACCCTTTCACAAATTCCACTCCAGCCATTACCACGAGCCTGTTCTCCCCAATTAAGGTGCCATGAACCTCCTGTGACATGGAACAACAGATAGTCCCCCCCAAAAAACGTAAAGGAAGTTTGTTCTGAAGTGTCATGTCATTACATTTTTTTGACATGTATTTAACCCCTTATTCATCCATTCATCTTTTAAATTGGTAACGGGGGACCTTCAAACAAGTCTTGGGGGCATCCAAGAGCAAAATAACCAACATGTACGTGTTCGTGAGAGTCTCGCCTCTCCACAGAGGGGTCACATTAGTGTGTTGCCCAAAGTATTTGGATGCTACAGACAGAAGTTTGCAGATCGGCTGTACCTACTTCAGACTCCAAGATGCTTGTGGAGAACATCATTGTGTTCGTGAGAGTCTCGTCTTTCCATAGAGGGGTCATAATAGTTTGTAGGCCAAACTGTGCAGACACTACAGACGATTTTGTGAGAAGACCGATTTTCGGGATGTCTCATGATCTGACAAAAACCGCACTAGCTTAGTCACCTTTCACCGCAGATGCGGAAGTGCGACATCAGTGGATGCGGTGGATTGAGACTGATCCAATGCAAAAAACTGCATTGTTATGGGGATTTTTTTAATGCTAATTACATTTCCGCAGGGTCGCTCAAGTCCCCTTTTTTGGGCAGGTGACTCAAAGCTGCCCGTCTACAGCTTAGGGGCAGCTCCTCCCCCTTATGCAACACTCAAAACAAGTCCTGTCCAATAATTACCCAGAACTTGTTATAAAAATCCACAGGTAAACCGTCGACCCCCGGGGCGAGGCCAGGGGCCATCTGAGAGACAGCAGCCGACAGTTTGTGAAAAGCCAGGGAAATGTCAATTTCCTGCACTAACCCTACCAAAGGTGGTTACTCTCACCCTACCCCAACCACCTTCACCCACGTATACTGATTTCAGGTGGGATACTTAGTTCTCCATGTGTCCACTAGATTGAACTGATACAGAACATCTTTCAACATCCCTGCTGAGCCCGAATGCAGCTCCTCGCTCTTCCTGTCTTTAGTAAAGTCAATGGAACAGTTCCAATCTCCCCCAACACAAAGGGAAACGGAAAAGGGAAAGGGGGATACCTAGTCAGTTGTACAACTTAATGACTTCAACTGAAGTGTGGAACAGTGGATTAACTGCCTTGCTCCAGGGCAGAATTTTTACCTTGTCAGCTCGGGGATTCGATCCAGCAACATTTCGGTTACTGGCTCAACGCTCTAAGCACCTCGTCTAATGCTAAGTGTACAAGCTCCTGCCTTAGACACACAAAAAGGAGCCCCCTCTCCTGCCCTGTACGAGGTGCATACACATTTATGAAAGCAAAGGTCATTGATTTTGGCTCTAACCACTAACAATCAATCTACCCTTACATAACTCCTTTGAAGAAAGAATTTTGACACCCAGGCCCAGGGAAAAAAGCACTCATACCCCTGCACTAAGATTTATGCCATGGCTCAGCACATGTACACCCTTCCACCAGACGCCCCAATCCACTTCATTAATCACATCACTGTGGGTCTCTTGAAAAAAAATCACATTTAAATGTTTTTGTTTTACATATTCCCACAGCAACCCCCTCTTTCCCCCATCTCTGCCGCCCTTCATGTTAAGGGAACCTAACTGTAAAATCTCCATGAGAGGTGGTAAGGACAACACCAAAATCAGAACCAGTAGACAAACTCATCAAGCCGCCATGCTATTAAAAGCCTATCCATTTAAGCAGATTCTGAAGACATTCCCATATGTGACCCATTTCTTCAGCCTAAACCTCTTCCTGGGCAAGAGGACTCTAAACTACTCATTGTTCATTGTGTGTTGTACTGACCGTACACACCTTCCTGGATCAGGAAAATAAGACTCCAAAGGAACCTTATTTTTCCATTTAGTCTACATCAGAAACCGTATGCTGTATACTGGGCCATAGGCCTGACTGGCTGTCAGCTCTAGATCCAATGAGCCATCTGAAAAGGAGGCCCCCTCGTCCTCCTTCGACTCACTGGGGAGGAGACCTCTTGACTCCTCCTCCAGTGGCACGGTACCTTCCTCCTCCCCCCTGTCTGAACCGCCCCCCCAGGGCCCTTTTTCTTCCTCTGTGTGTTACCCTCCTCAGCCCAACCAGTTCACTTACCATTCACCACAGACCCACCTTCTGTTCCTTCAGCAACCTGCCTCTACTCATTTTGCACAGCTGCAACCCCACTCAACTCCACAAGCCAACTAGCAGTGGTGTAAAGTACTTAAGTAAAAATATTTTAAGTCGTTTTTTGGAGGATCTGTACTTTACTATTTATATTTTTGACGACTTTTACTCTACTATATTCTTAAGAAAATAATGTTCTTTCTACTCCCTACATTTTCCCTGTCACCCAAAAGTACTTGTTACATTTTGAATGCTTAGCAGGACAGGAAAATCGTTCAATTCACACACTTAAAGAGAAAATCCCTGGTCATCCCTACTGCATCTGATGTCGCAGACTCACTAAACACAAATGCTTTGTTTGTAAATTATGTCTGAGTGTTGGAGTGTGCCCCTGGCAATCTGTAAACAAAAAAATGTGTGCTTTCTGGTTTGCTTAACATAATGAATTTGAAAGTATTATTATTATTTACTTTTACTTTTGATACTTAAGTATATTTAAAATCAAATACTTTTAGACTTTAACTCAAGTAATATTTTACTGGGTGACTTTCACTTTTACTTGAGTCCTTTTCTATTAAGTTATCTTTACTTTTACTCAATTATGACAATTGGGTACTTCTTCCACCACTGCCCACTAGCTCCCGCCCCCACATCTTTCTCCATGGCCTGCGGTACCCCCTCCAGTAGCCTGCCCCACAGCAGAGCTAACTCCAGCCTCTGCCCCCTGCGTCCTAGCCCCCGTTGCCGACTGGTCGGGCTTGTCTGCACTAGCACTCTCTCTCTGGACCTTATGTGGGCACGCAAACTTATTGTGCCCTAAGTCCCCAGACTCAAAACACTGCAAACTATCTGTGCTAGCAAACAATGTGTACCACCCCTCCCCCTGCTTAACCTTAAAGTGTACATTTACAGTTGAAGTCGGAAGTTTACATACACTTAGGTTGGAGTCATTAAAACTAGTTAAAACTTCTTATGGCTAGGCGTCCCGCTAGTGGAACAACTTCCGGTGAAATTGGAGGGCGCGCAATTCAAATAAATAATCATAAAAATTATGGATATTAAACATGTAGGTACATACAAGTGTCTTATATCGGTTGAAAGCTTAAATTCTTGTTAATCTAACTGCACTGTCCAATTTAAACCTGCACAGGTTTCATAAATTCACAAATAGCAATTAAATATTCACTTAGTTTTTGATAATCTTCCTCTGATTTGTCATCTAAAGGGTCCCAGCTATAATATGTACTGTCATTTTGTTAGATAAAATCCTTCTTTATATCCCAAAAAGTCTGTTAGTTGGCGCCATCGAATTGAGTAATCCACTCGTTCAAAATGCAGAGAAAGGAATCCAAAAATCTACCGCTTAACTTTGTTAAAACAAGTCAAAATACATTTCTATTGACTCTTCAGATACCCTAAAATATAATCAAACTATAAAATGTCATAAGGAAAGAAGTATGTTCAATAGGAAACTGATATTAGCAGGTATGTCTTGTCTTCATCGCGCGCCCAAACAAGAATTTCCAATAGTGTGTCCCAGTACTAAAACTCATATTTCTTACTCCTTTTGAAAGAAACAAGCCTGAAACCTTGAACATAGAGTGCTGACACCCTGTGGAAGCCATAGGAATTGCATACTGGGAGCTAGATTTCATTATTTCCCTATACTTTCCATTGTAAGATCATGGGCCCTCAAAAAAATAATTCAGGTTGGTTTTTCATTGGATTTTCTCCTACCATATCTATTGCGTTAGAGTCTCCTAAAATATTTTCACATATCTACAAACTTCAAAGTTTCTTTCCAATGTTACCAATTATATGCATATCCTGGCTTCAGGGCCTGAGCAACAGGCAGTTTACTTTGGGCACGTCAGTCAGACGGAAATTGAGAAAAAAGGACCCGAGCCCTAGCAAGTTTTAATAAAGTATAGTTTTGGCAAGTCGGTTAGGACATCTAATTTGTGCATGACAAAAGTAGTTTTTCAAACAATTGTTTACAGACAGATTATTTCACTTATAATTCACTGGATCACAATTCCAGTGGGTCATAAGTTTACATACACTAAGTTGACTGTGCCTTTAAACAGCTTGGAAAATTCCAGAAAATGATGTCATGGCTTTAGATGCTTCTGATAGGGTAATTGACATCATTTGAGTCAATTGGAGGTGTCACTGTGGATGTATTTCAAGGCCTACCTTGAAACTCAGTGCCTCTTTGCTTGACATCATGCGAAAATCAAAAGAAATCAGCCAAGACCTCAGAAAACAAATTGTATATCTCCACAAGTCTGGTTCATCCTTGGGAACAATTTCCAAATGCCTGAAGGTACCACGTTTATTGGTACAAACAATAGTACGCAAGTATCAACACCATGGGACCACACAGCCATCATACCACTCAGGAAGGAGACACGTTCTGTCTCCTAGAGATGAACGTACTTTGGTGCAAAAAGTGCAACTCAATCCCAGAACAACGGCAAAGGACCTTGTGAAGATGCTGGAGGAAACAGGTACAAAAGTATCTATATCCACAGTAAAACGAGTCCTAACTCGAAATCACCTGAAAGGCCTCTCAGCAAGGAAGAAGCTACTGCTCCAAAACCGCCATAGAAAAGCCAGACTACGGTTTGCAACTGCACATGGGGACAAAGATCGTACTTTTTGGAGAAATGTACTATTGTCTGATGAAACAAAAATAGAACTGTTTGGCCATAATGACCATCGTTATGTTTGGAGGAAAAAGGGGGATGCTTGCAAGCTGAAGAACACCATCCCAATCGTGAAGCATGGGGGTGGCAGCATCATGTTGTGGGGGTGCTTTGCTTCAGGAGGGACTGGTGCACTTCACAAAATAGATGGCATCATGAGGAAGGAAAATGATGTGGATATATTGAAGCAAGATTTCAAGACATCAGTCAGGAAGTTAAAGCTTGGGTGTTCCAAATGGACAATGACCCCATGCGTACTTCCAAAGTTTTGGCAAAATGGCTTAAGGACAACAAAGTCAAGGTATTGGAGTGGCCATCACAACGCCCTGACCTCAATCCCATGGAACATTTGTGGGCAGAACTGAAAAAGCATGTGTCGAGCAAGGAGGCCTACAAATCTGACTCAGTTACACTAGCTCTGTCAGTAGGAATGGGCCAAAATTCACCCAACTTATTGTGGGAACCCAAAACGTTAAACAATTTAAAGGCAATGCTACCAAATACTAATTGAGTGTATGTCAACTTCTGACCCACTGGGAATGTGATGAAAGAAATATAAGCTGAAATAAATCATTCTCTCTACTTTTATTCTGACATTTCACGTTCTTAAAATAAAGTGGTGATCCTAACTGACCTAAGACAGGGAATTTTTACTAGGATTAAATGTCAGGAATTGTGAAAAACTGAGTTGAAATGTATTTGGCTAAGGTGTATGTAAACATTCGACTTCAACTTTATCTGCTGTTCTGCGAGAGTCAACATGTTTAGCGATTCCGCTTGGCACCCAGCCGAGAGCACACGAAAACCACTTGCAAACTTACCAAAACGAATCAACTCCTTGGGATCTGTTCGTCCATGTTAAACGGAGGGAGATTAGATACCACTACTCTTGTCGACAGGGTCAAAAGAGGTGAAATCGTCACCAACACAACCCTAACAAAAATCCCTTTTTCATGAACACAACCACCGCCTTGTTCATTCTGGATGCAGAGTGTGCACAGTATGTTCTGTTCCCACCTGTTTGCCGACCATGAGCAAAACTTCTTCCACTTTGACACCATTCTCCAGAACGAACCTGAAGCCATTCCAAAGCGACAGCATTTCTTCCCCACTCAGCTGAGATGCCGTTGCAGCCACCATGACTCCCAACCCAAAATAAACTAACCCTACACCCCCAACTGTAAATGATAAACAGTGGAAATCAATCGACAAACGATGCGTTAACCCTCCACCATGGAAAAATAAAATATCAAGAGCTAAAAGTAAAGAAAAAGGAATAGTAACCATCCTCACGACCCACCACACCCTCACACAAGCAACTACCGCAAGAGAGAGGGCGAGAGAGAAGGAGAGAGAGAGAGAGAAAGAGAGAGCGAGCGAGAGATAGACGGAGGGGAGACTGGGAGAGATGAGAAAGGGGAGGAGAGAGGGAGGAGGAGAAAGAGAGAGGCAAGAAAGAGAGACAGGGCAAGAAGAGGGAGAGAGATAAGATCATGTCTGCCTGTGTTATTGATTGGCAATACTGACATAAATCAAATTACAACCCAAACGTCGTGGGTTCAATCCCTGCGACCACCTTTCCTACTTTCACTATCTATCCTGCGTACCGCTCTGTTTCTGTAGTGTCTGAATATTCAACAAAAATACGAAAGGAGGGTAGAATTCATATCTGTCATTTAAAAAAAAGAAGTAAGATTTAACCCCCATCCCCTGTGTATGTGGAGTGGGGGTGGCCAGGAGGGGGATTGTCTGTGAGTGAGAGGAGGGTGAGATATTTAAGGTAAACAAAATGGCCAAAAATGCGGAGAGACAAAAACGCACACTTACTCTATGAAGTAGACCTCTTCTTTCTCAGTGTAGGCCATCTCCCAGTTGTCGGGTAGAGGTCCCAGTTCCTCCTCATCTCCTTTGGGGAGTTTGGGGGGCGATTTGGGGGGTTCCCGCTCGGGGGACTCCTCTCCCTCTGTGGGGGGCTCAGTGAAGGGAGGAGGCAGGGTGAGGACATCCATCATAGAAACCTCCTCAGACACGTCCGTGCTCTTGTCCTCATGCTCGCTTGACTCTGTAGAGAAGATAGAGAGAATCAAATGCAGAGAGCTGTTTTAAAGCTCAGCACTTTATATACAGTTGAAGTCAGAAGTTTACATACACCTTAGCCAAATACATTTCAACTTAGTTTTTCACAATTCCTGACATTTAATCCTAGTAAACATTCCTGTCTTAGGTCAGCCAGGATCACCATTTTATTTTAAGAATGTGAAATGTCAGAATAATAGTAGAGAGAATGATTTGTTTCAGCTTTTATTTCTTTCATCACATTCCCAGTGGGTCAGAAGTTGACATACACTCAATTAGTATTTGGTAGCATTGCCTTTAAATACATTAACGTTTTGGGTAGCCTTCCACAAGGTTCCCACAATAAGTTGGGTGAATTTTGGCCCATTCGTACTGACAGAGCTGGTGTAACTGAGTCAGGTTTGTAGGCCTCCTTGCTCGGCACACTCTTTTTCATTTCTGCCCACAAATTATCTATAGAATTCAGATCAGGGCTTTGTGATGGCCACTCCAATACCTTGACTTTGTTGTCCTTAAGCCATTTTCCCACAACTTTAGAAGTATGCTTGGGGTCATTGTCCATTTGGATGACCCATTTGAGACCAAGCTTTAACTTCCTGACTGATATCTTGAGATGTTGCTTCAACATATCCACATCATTTTCCTTCCTCATGACGCCATCTCCTGATGTCCCTCCTGTAGCAATTGTTGGAAAAATTACTTGTGTCATGCACAAAGTAGATGTCCTAACCGACTTGCCAAAACAATAGTTTGTTAACAAGAAATTTGTGGTGTGGTTGAAAACGAGTTTTAATGACTCCAACCTATGTGTATGTAAACTTCTGACTTCAACTGTAGTATGGTCTTCTGTCATCCATCTCACAGGGATTTTTCTGCCATTGAAATCCTTGTGTGGGCCACCTAAGCTTTCTTTGGGGTCGCATAAGTCCAAATAGTAGAAAATATTAGTATTTTTTTTATAATAAATATACTATATACTGTGACCCGTTTCAAGAATAATAGGCTTATGTCACACGTCATTACTTCACAGGAGAAGCACAAATGTTTTGATTGTTCGTTTTTTTATTAAATCCCCACATTTTTTGGGGGGGGGCCTCCCAAGTGACGCAGTAGTCTAAGGCACTGCATCACAGTGCTTGAGGCATCACTACAGACCCGGGTTCAATCCCAGGCTGTGTCACAACCGGCTGTGACCGGTAGTCTCATAGGGCGGCACACAATTGTCCCAGCGTTGTCCGGGTTAGGGGAGTGTTTGGCCAGAGGGGGCTTTACTTGGCTCATTGAGCTCTAGCAACTCCTTGTGGCAGGCCGGGTGCCTGCAGGCTGACCTCGCTCATCAGTTGAAAGGTGTTTAGTCTGACACATTGGTGCAGCGGGCATCCAGGTTAAGTTGGCGGGTGTTAAGAAGCACGGTTTGACGGGTCATGTTTCGGAGGATGCATGACTTGACCTTCACCTCTCCCGAGCTATTATACGTTTCTAATATAGTCAGAAAGTCGTTTGCATTGTGAGTTAAAGCATACTGTTACATGTATGATCTATGTAGGAGCTCTAGAAAGAGGGCAGAGTTCCTAAGTTGGAATTCCAAGTTTATCAACTTTCAAAGCAGAATTACTTTCCCATTGTTCCTCAACTGCAGTTTACCATTTTCTACTTTTATTCAATGTAAAAAACACAATTTCAAATTGTGCTACATAGGACTGAATCCAGGTGGTGAGTCACATATATACACTGAACAAAAATATAAATGCAACATGTAAAGAGTTGGTCCATTGAGCTGAAATAAAAGATCCAGGAAACTTTCCAGAAGCACAAAAATCTTATTTCTCAAAAAGAAAATCCACTAATGTGTTTACATTCCTGTTAGTGAGCATTTCTCTATTGCCAAGATAATCCATCCACCTGACAGGTGTGGCATATCAAGAAGCTGATCAAACAGTATGATCATTACACAGATGCACCTTGTGCCGGAGACAATAAAAAGCCACTCTAAAATGTGTAGTTTTGTCACACAACTCAATGCCACAGATGTCTCAAGTTTTGAGGGAGCGTGCAATTGGCATGCAGACTGCAGGAATGTCCACCAAAGCTGTGGTCAGAGAATCGACTGTTAGAAAAATTATCTTAAGCCACCTTCAACGTCTTTTTATAGAATTTGGCAGTACGTCCACCTGGCCTCACAACCGCAAACCATGTGTAACCATGCAAGCCCAGCTTCTTCACTTGCGGGATCATCTGAAACCAGCCACCCGGGCAGCTGATGAAACTTTGGGTTTGCACAACCAAAGAATTTCTGACCAAACTGTCAAAAACCATCTCAGGGAAGCTCATCAGTGTGCTCGTCGTCCTCACCAGGGTCTGGCCTGACTGCAGTTTGGCGTCGTAACCAACTTCAGTGGGCAAATGCTCACCTTCGATGGCCACTGGCACGCTGGAGAAGTGTGCGGTTCACAGATGAATCCCGGTTTCAACTGTACCGGGCAGTTGGCAGACAGAAATAACCTAGAAATAATACTTAAAAAATGTAAAACTCTTTGTAAAATCAATGGCAATAGATGGTTCATCATTGCCTTCACTGGATAAAAAATGGTGTGCTGTTTACTTGGACAGGCTTTTGGTTGATGGAATTCTGATCCTGTGGATTCAGATGCCAAGTTTCCCAGTGAGATCTGGATACTGAGGACCAAAGGTTTTTTAGCATAAAGGACGATATCCATTTCCTTTCTTATGTTTCCCACTCCCCAAGTGGTAAATGACTGACATCTACACTGATTGAAGTGGATGTAACAAGTGACATCAATAAGAGATCATAGCTTAAAACTGGATTCACCTGGTCAGACTATGTCATGGATAGAGCAGGTGTATATACAAAAATTGGGATGGAAAAACAGTTTCAGTGTAAACTTAAATGACTAAAACCAGATAAAGTATGTAGAAAAGATAATGGACCTATACACACTCACCAGACAGTTAGGTACACCACCTCATTCACGAAAATGTGTTGCTCCTACAGACAGTGAGTCATGTGGCTGTGGCCTCCTATATAAAGCAGGCAGACAGGCATCAAGGCATTCAATTACTGTTCGATTGAATGGGTAAAACGAGTGACCTAAGCGACTTTGAGGGTGGCATGACCGTCAGTGCCAGGTGCGCCAGATCCACTATCTAAGAAACGGCCGACCTCTTCGGCTTTCCACATATGACATTGTCTAGGGTTTACAGAGAATGGTGCGAGAAACAAAAAACATCTAGTCAGCAGCAGTCCTCTGGGTAAAAACAGCTTGTTGATGACAGAGGTCGAAGGAGAATGGCAAGAATCGCACAAGCTAACAGGTTGGCCACAAACAGACAAATAACGGCCTAGTACAACAGTGGTGTGCAGAAAGGCATCTCGGTATGCACAACTCATCGATCCTTGTCACGAATGGGCTATTGCAGCAGACGACCACACCAGGTTCCACACCTCTCAGCTAAAAACAAGAAAAAGCGACTCCAGTGGGCACGCGATCACCAACACTCAACAAATGAGGAGTGGAAAAACATTGCCTGGTCTGACAAATTCTGGTTCCTGTTTTGTCATTCTTATGGCAGATTTAGGATTTGTCATAAGTAGCAGGAGTCCATAGACCCATCCTGCCTGGTGTCAACTGTACAGGCTGTTGGCGGTGGTGTACCGCCGTCCAATCTGCAGTAACTGCGTGATGCCATCGCATCAGCATGGACCAACATCCCTGTGAAACATTTCCAACTTGTAGAATCCATGCCCCGAATAATTCAGGCTGTTCTGGAGGCAAAGGGGGGTTCAACCCGGTAATAGATGTGTGTACCTAATAAACTGGCCACTTAGTGTATTTAAAAATATATATATAATCTTTGAGAACTAACAATCACCAAAATAAAAGATAGACAGTCAGGGAGGTTAAAATTCCAAAAACAATTAATTTAGCAATGTAGATTTTATTATTATTTTTTAGCAAAAGAACACTGCATTAGCCATGGCAAAATTGAGAATTGCAGCCAACTAGCTTTGAAACTGCAACATTTTGTCTCAGCTCCATGACAGAATATGTTGAATTGCAGGATATTAGCTTTAAAACTGCAAACATTTCAGCTCCATGGAGAAATGTGCATAATTTCAAGACAATGGCAAAACAATTTGCACATTTCTCTACACCACCAATATGGGGTCCTCCAAATGTTATATAAAACTCAGCCACGTAGATGGGCCGACTGTGCTCACTGCCACGCCCCCAACCACCTAAGCCCATTTTTGATCCAGAAAACCCTGCCTAAGTCTGGATAGTCGCATCGGTCAGATTCTAACTTGAGATCTGCTAACTTCAGAAGTCTGGCATTGACATTGGTGGCGTTCCTGCCTGAGTACATTGCAGACATTACATCAAACATTTAGCAGATGTTACCGCGGGTGTAGCGAAATGCTTATGTTCCTAGCTCCAACAGTGCAGTAATACCTGACAATACAAAACAATACCCACAAATGCCAAAAATACAAAGAAAGGAAAAATTAGGACGAGCAGAGTTGGGAATACAAATACACCACCGTTCAAAAGTTTGGGGTCACTTAGGAATTTCCTTGTTTTTGAAAGAAAAGCAATTTTTTTGTCCATTAAAATCACATCAAATTGATCCGAAATACATGGAGACATTGTTAATGTTGTAAATGACTATTGTAGTTGAAACGGCTGATTTGGTATGGAATATCTACATAGCTGTACAAAGGCCCATTATCAGCAACCATCACTCCTGTATTCCAATGGCATGTTCTGTTAGCTAATCCAAGCTTATCATTTTAAAAGGCTAATTGATCATTAGAAAACCCTTTTGCATTTATGTTAGCACAGATGAAAACTGTTGTTCTGATTAAAGAAGCAATACAACTGGCCTTCTTTAGACTAATTGAGTGTCTGGAGCATCAGCATTTGTGGGTTCGATTACAGGCTCAAAATGGCCAGAAACAAAGAACTTTCTTCTGAAACTCGTCAGTCAATTCTTGTTCTGAGAAATGAAGTCTATTCCATGCGAGAAATTGCCAAGAAACTGAAGATCTCGTATAACGCTGTGTACTACTCCCTTCACAGAACAGCGCAAACTGGCTCTTACGATTATTTATTATTTATTTCATTTCGATGATCATTGCAGAATAAGTTACTCAACTTTTCTGACTGTGATGGTTTCATACTCGTGAAATAGCCAATAGGCCTACAAGTTAGGATATGCTACCATTCGTCCCATCTCTCATTTAATTGGACCCACTTCACAGTATTAAATAAATAAGCTACCGGTATTTAGAGTATTTTGTTCTATGCTATCCGACCCGAAGCGCAGTTTTACAGTAGAACAGAGGGTTCATCTTTTCCATTGACGTTTATAGGCTATGTCTGAATACTGTAATGTAAAATTTCTCAAGCAGCCTAGACAATATTTCATTTATAAACATAATACATACACTGAGTATACAAACATTAAAAACACCTGCTCTTTCCATGACATAGACTAATGAGGTGAATCCAGGTGAAATCCACTTCAATCAGTGTAGATGAAGGGGAAGAAACAGTTTAAAGAATGATTTTTAAGCCTTGAGACAATTGAGAAATTGATTGTGAATGTGTACCATTCAGAGGGTGAATGGGTGAGACCAAAAATGTAAGTGCATTTGAACAGGGTATGGTAGTAGGTGCCAGGCGCACCGGTTTGTGTTAAAAACTGCAATGCTGCTGGGTTTTTCACACTCCACAGTTTCCCATGTGTATCAAGAATGGTCCACAACACAAAGGACATTCAGCCAACTCGATACAACTGTGGAAAGCATTGGAGTCAACATGGGCCAGCAATCCTGTGGAACGCTTTCGACCACTTGTAGAGTCCATGCCCCAACGATGAATTTAGGCTGTTCTGGCACTGTTCTGAGGGGAAAAGGGTAGGGGGATGCAACTCAATAATATTTGGTATACTCAGTGTATATCATAACCATTGCACCTTTTGTGGCCATGATTAGTTCATGTTACCGAAATAGCCATACAACAAATTACAATGCGCATCTCTCTTTTCAATTTCTAGTTTTTGCTCTATGCATCCTAAAGGGAGTGCGGGTGATAAGATACAGTAGAATTTAACAGGTGAACAGACAGTTGATATAATGCATTGAAGATTGTAGACTACCACAGTAAGTAGGTCTACTGTAGGCTAGTTTACAATGTATCGAGCAGTGCAGCATATTAAGTTCAGGAGAAAATAAATGCAAAACATTACTGAATTCAAATAAACTATTTACAGGTCCACAACAATGTGCAACTGTTTTTGTGTTTTAGAAATGGGCATATACAGCAAACGGCATTGCAAAATGTAACATTTTGCTACCACCTCCAAAGACATTTGATCAAGTTCACCATTAAAACCTTTAAGGAGCTGACACTTTTTTCAAATTTCATCTAAAATGACATACCCAAATCTAACTTCCTGTAGCTCAGGACCTGAAGCAAGGATATGCATATTCTTGATACCATTTGAAAGGAAACACTTTGAAGTTTGTGGAAATGTAAAATGAATGTAGGAGAATATAACACATTAGATCTGGTAAAAGATAATACAAAACAAAAAACGTGTTTGGATTTTTTTTTTTTTATCATCTTTGAAATGCAAGAGAAAGGCCATAACTTCATATTGCAGTTTAGGGGCAATTTAGATTTTGGCCAGTAGATGGCAGCAGTGTGTGTGCAAAGTTTTAGACTGATCCAGTGAAGCATTGCAATACTGCACAGTATTTTGTATCAAGTCTGCCCAAATGTGCCGAATTGGTCAATTGATACATGTTAAAGTACATAAGTACAGAGAACATAACAATAAATAATGAAACATTTGTTTACACACTCCCAGGAAGATTATTAGCTTATACACTAACTTTCACACATCTAGATGGCCGGGGGTGACGGGTGTGGAGACAGACACAGCAGGGGTTCAAACTGTAGTTCCTGTATTTGAATATAAAAATTGATTTTATCAAACAAAAGTATGCAACATTTTATCTCTGGGACCCTCAGGATGACAAATCAGAGCAAGATTGCTGAATGTAAGTACATTATTTACCTTCAGAGGTGAATATATCAAACCAGTTGCGGTGTTAAAAGTTTTTTGTTGTTGTGCACTCTCCTCAAACAATAGCATGGTATTTTTTCACTGTAGTAGCTACTGTAAATTGGACAGTGCAGTTAGATTAACAATCAGTTAAACTTCCTGCCCATACAAGACATGTCTATGTCCTGGAAAGTTTGCTGTTACTTACAATGTCATTCTAGTTACATTAGCGCATGTTAGCATCAACCGTCCCGGTATAGGGACACCGATCCCATAGAGGTTTTAATACTTTTGATATACTGTCTTGGTCTAATTCCAATACTTCCAAAGTATACAGCAAATAAGGACGTTATTTTCACCATGCAATGTAAATGAGGGGCGTTATTCAGGGGGAGTTATAATGGCCGTTCATGCCACGGGTCTGATTTATAACAGGAAACATGCATATGTATGGCTGCACCAAGTTTATAAATCTCAATATTTGTGTGCGTGCGCTGTTTTTCCAGAAATAGCGCACGTAGATATTTAGTGTAAAATTTACATAACGGTTATAAATGAATCCCCATGGCAGGGTACTGGGCGGAGGCCGGCTAGTGGTGACTGTTTAACAGTCTGATGGCCTGGAGATAGAAGCTGTTTTTCAGTCTCTCGGTCCCAGCTTTGATGCACCTTTACTGTCTCAGCCTTCTAGATAGTAGCTGGGTTAACAGGCTCAGGTGGGTGAGGTCCTTGATGATCATCAACATATGGTTTTGCACCATGTCATCGACTGCACAGTAGGGCATCAGATTTTTATATCATAAGATGTGGTTAGCTGATGTTAAACAACTATCGATGTGTTGTGAGGTCTGGCAGGCATCTGCAATGTAGTCAGGCAAGGAACGCCAGCATTGTTGAATGATCTCAACTCTGAATTGGCCCCTTTTGTGTAAATTGGATAGAGTTTCCTAGAGAAAACTACTTCCCTGTTGCTTAATGCTGAACAAAGAAGAACACAGCTCTAGTGGTCTTTTCACACTCTCTTAAGTGTCCCACAGAACAGATAGGGGATACATGAACACACAGAATACATTACCGGTCTTGAAAACACACACTGTAGTCCTACATGGCGCTCAACAAAGGCCTTCTAACATCAATGTATTATGAACGCGTCTATATTAGGTTTTGAGCCAGCAATGCATGTTAAAGTGAGTTTTTCGCCTTTTCATGTCTCAGTCAATACTCCATATTAAGGAATGATATTTGGCACAGCGATTGAGATCTCAATTCCCTAAATGGTCAGAAGATGGCGCCCCACAATCTGCTCGCTAGTTTTCTTGCTGGAAGAATGTATAGAAAATGTGCATTCTCCCATCTAAAATGAAATTTAAGAAAATCAACAAATTGTCAACGGTGACACTCGAATGACCGACAAAGATTACATAACAGAAGTGCCTTACGTTTGAATATCCAAGAAAGGTGTTGTTTCTCTACTATCTTTTACAGCAAAGAATGAAGGTAAGCTAACTAAATTCATTAAATTACATGGAGGCTATTTCATTTTTGTTGAAGGAGAAACAGAAACAGATAGAATTAGGATTACAGATCACACAGTCGAATTCAAGGTGAGAAATGCAGCATGCCCTCATCGGAAATCTATATGTTCTAATATGTTCTATGTACCGATCTGTGATGCAAAACTGAAACCTCGTCACTCTCTCCTCTACTAGCAACAGTAGTTAGCTACACAGGTTTTTAGCCATCTAGCTAACGTTATATCCCAACTACATTGACGCTCAGTATATATTTTTTCTCAGCCATATCTAAGCCATATTCAAAATTGAATTCAAAATAGATTATTGAAATTTAACTGATTCATAAGTTGATGTTGTAACGTCAGTTGCTAGCGGGCTCCCGGGTTCACATCTCGTCTGAACAGCCCACTTATGGCACAAGTATGCTAGCTGGCTAGCTAACTCGTTGTACAACATTGACCCTCAACATACTTCTTTTGTTCAGTTATCTCAGCCATAGTCACAATTAAATTCAAGGCAGATTAACTATTTAACAGGCATGAGCTCAGAACGACTACAAATGTTAACTTTGTTGAATCTAACCAATCTCTCCACCGTATGTGGCTAGCTAGTTCGCTACATTAGCTAATTAAAACAATTCTTTAAAATGACATATAATTGCATAATGCAGCGACTGTCTATTTTTTACCTTGATCATCGGTATTAGCTACTCTTTGGCCATATCTCCAATATTATTTGGAGTCTCATCACAAAATCATACATATAAGTGTCCAGGCAATGTTGTTCTGCACTAAGATGGCTGTTGACTGATGTTGCAGCATCTTAGTCTGATTTATCCAGACTTTCTGGCAATTGTGTAATCAGGGCTGGTTCCAGGAATAAGTGACATAAGAGGTCGCTTAGGGCCCCCTGGCCGGTAGGGAGCCCGACCCAAAACATATATTTTTGTGGGGTCTCAACTTACTATTTTATTTTATAATCAATACAAAACATACATATACAAACAACAACATCATACATCATCATGCCCAAAAATAAACACTGTAATTTCGTTAGTTATGCTACAACTTTCCCTCCATCTTGTGCCGGCCACTAGGTAGTTAGTCTAGCCAGTTATCTAAACTTGAAGTAATCATGGCTGACTACCAATTGGGCACGTGCCCAGGAGCCCTGACCTCCAGGAGTACCAGTAAATAATCTGTCTATGTGCCCTTGAACAAGGCACTTAACCCTAATTGCTCCTATATGTTGAACTGGATAAAAGCATCTGCTAAATGACTAAAATGTCAAATTTAGGTGAGGGGCCCCAAGACCAAATCTCACTTAGGGCCCCCAAAAGGCTAGAGCCGCCCCTGTGTATAATTCTTAAAGAACAGCTATTGAAATGCAAGCAAGAGATGATGAGACCAGTTACAGAAATTATTACAATACCAAACATAAGAAAACATAATATTTCACTCAAGTCAAACTTACCAGCATGATTGTAATACAGTCATCAGTACTATTCATATTAACCTACTCAACCTCCTCAGCACAAACAAGAATATGAAATGAACGAATCACACATTGTTAAATGTGGTAGCTGCAAGCTGTCTGTGTTTACATCCCTCTCAGTCCAATAACCAAAGACAGCTATAGTAGAAGGAGAAAAGTGACAAAAGAAAATGGTGGGGGGACTAGGTGGATGTTCAGATCTACTGGAGTGTTACCCTCCTGTAGCTTATCAAACAGCTAGTTATTAGAATCAGGTGCACTAGATTAGGGTTGTAGAAAACCTACAAGACTGTATCTCTCCAGGAGAGCCCTGTATCAGATCAAGCAGGATCTTGTGTATTGATTCCATCTTCTTATGGTCATCCTCATTGTGGTACTCGGGGGCATGATTGGTGTCACACTTTTTCAGCCCCAGCTAACACACCTGATTAAACCAATTGCATTCCGAGAACTAGAGTTCCCAATCTCTAGGATAGACTGTCACCATGATCACCTGAAAAACATAAATAGCGTCACGATTACTTTGTTTGCAAATTGGAGCAACACTGAAACTTTTTTTAAACGACAAATAAAGCAAACCGGTACACATAACAAACATCCATTAAAGTATAGTCAATGTGTTCACAGAGTTGGATCATGTCTACATACAGTGTGGTTGCTAGGGAGAGGTGACATGGGGAATGTGATTAGTCTAGATAAAACAGCGTTTCTTATTCCCGGTCCTGGGGACCCAAAGGGGTGCACATTTTTTGTTTTTGCCCTAGCACAGAAATTATCCACATATCATCTATTGTTGATGATTTTAATCAGGTGTGTAGTGCTAATGCAAAAACGGTATATATTCCTTCACTGTCCCTGTCCCACACATACAGAAATGTGGTTGAGCAAGCAGAGCATGGTTCCCACGAGTGCACAGGCTAGTTGAGAGCACAAATTAACTTGAGATTTTGAAGTGTGACTTTGAGTGAGCAGAACATCGTCTTAAACTGTACATATAGAACTGCAAGGAAAGAAACGTGGTTCAAATGTGTAAAAAAAAAAGTTACGCATTAAATTGTCCACATAGGCTCTGCTTGCTCTTCTCTCTAGACTCTGTGTTTGCTCGCGCAATGATGTTTCATCTTTCAACTCGTGCGCGTTCTACTTTTTAAATAGGATTTGACACCATACAATCCGACCTGTCAAGTTTTCGCTCTCAATTTCTCAAATTTCTCTTTCTCAAGCCTTGGTACCTTTGGGTTTGGATTTCAGGCTGATGGGTGACGGGCTTAAAGGTGGGTCATTTTCACTGGAGTGATGGACAAATTCCTGCCAGTCCAGTGTTGTGACTGGCTATTACGAGCCGTCTACTTAGCCGGCTTGGGCAATAAGTGCTGAACGACTTGGGAAACTCAGCAGCTTGATAACCAAATAAATTCTAATAGTTACACTATTTTTTACATTTAACCTTTATGTAACTAGGCAAGTCAGATAAAAACAAATTCTTATTTTACAATGACGGCCTACCAGGGAACAGTGGGTTAACTGTTCAGGGGCAGAACGACAGATTTTCACCTTGTCAGGTCGGGGATTCGATCCAACAACCTTTCAGATACAGGCCCAACGCTCTAACCACTCAGCTACCTGCCGCCCTGAGTACAATACCTTGAGTTCAGTGGAATCTACTTGCTAAAGTTAGCTAGCTAATTACTTGTTAGCCAGCAACCTTCGTCTGTAAAACGAAAAGCAGACAGTCAGCTCTAGTAAACACCATAAAACGAGTTCACTAATTGCAGGCAGGAGCCAATATTTTGGGTATTAAGCCCATGGACACATATACACAGCACATGGGGATTTTAAATTAAAGGAAGACACAAAGGAAAGAATCTGCTACCTGCTACAGTTCATGCAGTATATAACCAGTCTCAAATAATAGATTGTAAACTGAGCTAAACTAGGTTAACATGTCAGAATCAGCTTTATTCTGCAAATACATGTGCATGTACAGGACTCTATGAAATAGTGCTGCAACAATAAACAGAATATACAGACAGACGATAAACAGAATATACAGACAAAAAAAGATATAGATGCAGATTGTCTACAGATCCACATGCAGTATGTACACTATGAACACTTTAAGCTACATTATAAAATGTGCAGTTCTGGGATGATCATGCAGGGTGCATAGTCTGTGGATGAATAGTGCAAAATCCATGGATGACAGGATTATTGCAGACCAGGTGGCCGGTTGGTGAGGGCCACGGAAGAAACTGGAGGGCAGGTGGCACCCAATGAACCTCTCAGCAGACTGAACAATCCATTGCAGTGATGGAGGAGGTGAGGATGGACTCAATGATGGTCATTTAGAACTGAATCAGTACACACAGCATTCAAAGGAGGACTGAGGACAAAACAACACATTCACCAAACATTTCACTGAGGAAAACAGATTTGTTTTATAGTGATTGTCTGATTGGGAACTACCATTGTCTGTCAATTACAGAATCCCAAATTATTTCAATTTGGCATTGGAAGTTGTATTGCATACAGTCAGTAATACAGGAGTCAAATCGCATAGGGAGTCTCATCAGATCATATGTTATCAGCATGCCAGAACCATCTGTGGAAAGAGCACAAGTAGAAGAAAGATGTGAGTGCAAACAGAATAGATGTACACTACATGACCAAAAGTATGTGGACACCTGCTCGTCGAACATCTCATTCCAAAATCATGGGCATTAATATGGAGTTGGTCCCCCCTTTGATGCTATAACAGCCTCTACTAATCTAGGAAGGCTTTCCACTAGATGTTGGAAGATTGCTGCTGGGACTTGCTTCCATTCAGCCACAAGAGCATTAGTGAGGTCGGGCACTGATGCTGGGTGATTAGGCCTGGTTTGCAGTCGCTGTTCCAATTCATCCCAAAATAGTTAGATGGAATTGAGGTCAGGGCTCCGTGCAGGCCAGTCAAGATCTTCCACACCGATCTCGGCAAAGCAATTCTGTATGGACCTCGCTTTGTGCACGGGGCATTGTCATTTTGAAACAGGAACGGGCCTTCCCCAAACTGTTCTTACAAAGTTGGAAGCACAGAATCGTCTAGAATGTCACTGTATGCTGTAGCAATAAGATTTCCCTTCACTGGAACTAAGGGGCCTTAGCCCAAACCATGAAAAACAGCTCCAGACCATCATTCCTCCTCCGCCAAACTTTACAGTTTGCACTATGCATTGGGGCAGGTAGTGTTCTCCTGGCATCCACCAAACCCAGATTTGCCCGTCGGACTGCCAGATGGTGAAGCGTGATTCATCACTCCGGAGAACCCGTTTCTTAGGCTTGTGTGCAGCTGGAAACCCATTTCATAAAGCTCCTGATGAATAGTTATTGTGCTGACGTTGCTTCCAGAGGCAGTTTTGAACTCGGTAGTGAATGTTGCAACCAAGGACAGACCATTTTTACATGCTTCAGCACTCGGGGGTCCCGTTCTGTGAGCTTGTGTCGCCTACCACTTCGCGCCTGAGCCATTGTTGCTCCTTGACGTTTCCAATTCACAATAACAGCACTTACAGTTGACTAGGGCTGCTCTAGCAGGGCAGAAATTTGACGAACGGACTTGTTGGAAAGGTGGCATCCTATGACGGTGCCACGTTGATAGTCACTGAGCTCTTCAGTAGGGCCATTCTACTGCCAATGTTTCTCCATGGAGATTGCATGGCTGTGTGCACAATTTTATACACCTGTCAGCAACGGGTATGGCTGTAATGTTCGAATCCACAAATTTGAAGGGGTGTCCACATACTATATATACAAAAGTATCTCATGCAACATAAGTTTCCCCCTAAAACAATGGCATGAGCTTTGTCCCAATTAATCTCTGCTTAACTCCTCTCTATGCTCATCCTTCTCAAAACCCATTGGAGGAGGTCTGAGGCGAGGAACCTTGGGTCATCTCCTCCAATGGGGTTTTAGAAGGAGGCACGATGGTCAGTCCTTGCATCCTTAGCTCTCTCTATCAATTTGAGAGTGGCTACATTTCTCCAGCCCAATCCCTCAGCGTTTTACTGAAACAGGGGCAGGGAAAACACTTTTTTATTGTTTCAACTGCTAATTGCCACTTTAAGGAACATATAAATGAGCATACAAGTATGTTTAAGCATACATGACTGTTGGGAGTGTGGTGCCATACCTTTAGCTCCCAGGTGCAGCAGAGCTGACACACTAAAGATGAAGTTGCAGCAGATGTCTTGACCACCCTGTGGCTGTTTTTCAGAAAGTGGTAGCGATGGAAGGTGTCCCAGGTACTGTTTGTGGCCAAGTCACCTCCCTCAGAACCAGTGAAGATCTCCAGGTTCTTAAAGCGGGGCATTAGCATAATCTATAGAGAGGGCAGAACAATACAGGAAATGGAATTAGATTTAGTATGGTGTTAAAATCATTGTACAATCCATAGACATTGGTAAAAAGGTAAACAAAGTAAGGCACTGCAGTTTTTATGGAAGGTGGAGCGAAACATACTGTCCATTACCAGTCAAAAGTTTGGACACACCTACACATTCCAGGGGTTTTTTCCCTCATTTTTTTTCTACAATGTAGAATAATATTGAAGACATCAAAACTATGAAATAACACATGGAATAATGTAGTAACCAAAAAAGTGTTTTATATTTGAGATTCTTCAAAGTAGCCATCCTTTACCTTGATGACAGCTTTGCACACTCTTGGCATTCTCTCAACCAGCCTCATGAGGTAGTCCCCTGGAGTGCATTTCAATTAACAGGTAGGGGTGGTATACAGAAGATAGCCCTATTTGGTAAAAGACCAAGTCCATATTATGGCAAGAACAGCTCAAATAAGCAAAGATAAATGTTTAACACTTTTTTGGTTACTACATGATTACATATGTGTTGTTTCATAGTTTTGATGACTTCACTATTATTCCACAATGTAGAAAATAGTAAAAATAAAGAAAAACCCTTGAATGAGTAGGTGTGTCCAAACTTTTGACTGGTACTGTATGTGCTGAGATGTGTAAGGCATAAGATGAGTTGGTGACTCACTGGTCCAAACTTGGTGTCCTCTGCCTCGCTGGTGTAGAGGTCCAGGGCGATGAAATACGTAGGTAGAAGCTTGACTCCACCTGGTCAAATATGTTCTCTTTGCACACACTGACCTGTCTCCTGAGAACAACTGTAGTGAGAGAGAGGACAATAAAATGTCACAGACAAAGTTCAATTGGAGTTTAAATGTTTTAACATATTAATGTTTCATTCAAGGTAACAGTTTATTTTAAGACTGCTGTGGCTATATCAAAAGAGGCAACTATGGATAATCATTTAGCCAAATAATTAAAAACACACGATGTGGGACTGGACTGAGCCGAGCTTTAGGGCAATACTACAGTAACAGAGGGATGCTGACACTCCGATTTTTTACTTTAAAATGTATGTCAAACAAAAACCAATGATTTCAAAGTGGAACAAACCATACAACTCTATGCACAATCTGAGTCTTAGCTTCACTCTGCTACTGTGGAATTGCCCTGTACCAATCCACGCCACTTGTCAGTCAGCATGCCTGCTGTCATTTCATGCCCAACCCACCTCGTAGTAGAGAGCTATCCTCCTATACGTTTTCACTTCATCCCTTACCTACACCACTTATATTGTTTAGCAATGACTATCACATACATTCAGTATAGAACAATCGTTCTAACCAATAGATAGCAGCTGGTCATCATCCTCTCTACGTGACAATTGTCTTATGCACAATGCCTTCATTACAGCGTCAAAGAAATAAGAGGAACTCTCAGTACCACTAATGATTAAGTTACATGGGCGATTGGTGGATGTCATGGTTACCTGCAGAAAGTCCCCAGAGTGCTGTACATAGAGGGGAGCCAAGGTACCCTACTTGGAACAGAATGGACTCCTGTATCTCCTGTTTCTGTCAGCTGAGCAGAGAACAACTTCACCACCACATATTAGCAGTGGCAACGCGTCATTCAGGGCAAGTGGGGCAGAGCCTCCCAAGCTTTGAGCCCCACCTGTTTTGCATGTTATTTTGGCATTAATACGTGTCACATATCAGTTTGCAAACAATGTAAAAAAAAATAAAAAAAAAATAAATTTTTTTTAGTTAAAGCCACATACAAACAGAAAATACGGAACTTAGGGGTTGGTAATGTTCTCTAGTTGCACTGTGATTGGCTTAGTGTTCTGTCACTCATGGGGACACTACATTGCCGCAAAATCTATGGGCAGAGCTCAAAAATTCAAGCCATAGACTTATATTAGAAGTGCCCATCATTGGCCACAGATAAAATGAAACCAAATCACATTATATTTACCGCCGCTTTGATTGGACTGATCATTTCAATATTTTACTTTCAAAATCTTAGCTAGCAAGCTAGACAAGCAATCATCATCATGCATCAAGTCGGCAATCTACTGGCAAATCCTTTTCAATCCTTGTTATATGAAGAGATTATAGATAAAACGTATTAGTGCTCATCGGCCATAAACATTACACAACAAGTTGGAAATTACAAATTCAACAATGAGTGCTAAGGCGCCACTTCAGCCCCGGATTTGATCCTAGGCTGTGTTACAGCCAGCGGTGACTGGGAGACCCATGAGGTGGGCTAGAAAAGTTTGAAGACATTGGCCATCCTGTCAATCCAACATGACTTCTGCTGCGTTCCAAATAACTGGAAACTCGGAACTGGGAAATCTCTGACTTCAGTAAGTTCAAGACAACTGGGAACTCGGATAAAACTAGCTCTGACTGGGAAAATACTGAAAATAATTTTGAACGGTCATCCAACTCAGAATTCCAAGTCGGGATTTCTGCCTTTTTTTAGAGCCCACAAGAAGGACCGGCACACTACCTTCCTGTTCAGGTGAGCACAGCACAACAAGGTGAGTCCAAAAAGGTATTGTATGCTGCTGCATAAATTATGTAATATACCAGGGAGATATGTATACTGTAGCCAAGAAAGTAATACTAACTGTATGTTGTGTAGTAAGCTGTTAATAGCCCATGTGCCTCATCCTAATAATTTGATCCCATTCCTCCCTTATAACTTAGCAAACTGTTCTGACTTGATGGTGCACATGTAGCCTATAGCCTGTTTTAGAGAAATGTAATAATTGAATATTGCAAGAGCTTTTATTGTCTGCTTATATGCCCTGTTTATTTATCCAATGGTTCTGACTTGGTGTACAGGGATAATATTGTAAGAACGGCCCATGTTCTGAATTCTGTCGCTGTACATTTCAAAAGTGCTAAACACATAGTTATATTTATTACATCTGTCCTAGCTCGCTCATTAATGTCTTAATCAAAATTATGGATAGCGTGTTATTGTTCCCTTATGCCATAGTTTGTACATCTCAATTGTCAATAGAAACCACATTTGTTTAAGGAAGTCAGCCATATCAGCTATGTTTTTTAAAAAGACAGTAAATGAGGCTGAATTAACTATTTCACTGCCAGACAAGGCTCCGCTGATAGCCAGGTGTAGCGGTAGCAAGGATCACTCCACAGTGCTGAAAAGAAAGCTCTGCTGTTGGGACAAATTTGTGTAAGCCCTAACAGTAAGTGGGCACCGTTTGTCACCATTATAGTGCAATTAATGTATTGTTTAGTGTTGTGTAGTGGCTTTGTTGGCATGCATCAACATTTTAATATTTTTTTTTGCCTCACCAAGATTTACATGCTAATATCGCCACTGCATATTAGTGACAGTGAACCTGCATGGAAAGAGGGATGTAGAGAGAGACATGGTTTCAGGTTATTCTCATTTATTGTAACTGTACAAGAAAAATGATCAAACATTTATTTAAATCAGATTGTAGCTCAACGTATGCTGTAAGCAGTTTACTATACTGGCTATTATTTGGTTCAGAGCCTGACCTCTCTTGGCACCCCCTCCACTTCAATCACTGACCTCTTCCACAATGAGGGTCTTCCCTGTCTGTTCTCAACCTGCCCCCCCCCTCGTCTGCCACCCATTCATGCTGGCCTTTCAAGTCCTCCTCCTCTACTAAAATCCCCTCTCAACTTAGGTATAATGCTCTTAGTTAAACCAGAGACTGTATAGAAAATGAAACCACCTTGGGTTTGCTTAAACCACAAGATGTAACATTAGCTAGCTAATTCATTTTGTATAACATTAGTTAGCTAGCTAACGTTAGCTAGTTAGCTTCCTACCTAATTGACGTTCGGCTACCTTTCCTCATCAATAGCTTGCTTTAATAACAGAAGACCAAATAACTACTTACTATAATTTCAATATTGAAATCATCGTTGATTAGCTAGCTAGTTGGTTATCTAGTTTCTCTACTGAAAAACTGTTGAACTTACCTCTTTATTATTGTCAGTGATCGCTCACCTTTCACCGTCCCCTTTCATCTCTATGGGCAAAAATCCGGTTAGAGAGCTGTCAAACAGTGTTTGGTCCAAAAACCTGACCAATTGAGTTTCAGTAAACTGCTACAGGCTATGTTCATTGGCTAGAATTTCCCCCTTGTCATAAAAGTATAGTAAGCAGTTGCGAGAGCAAATGGATTTTGGTGTGAGATGGAGAAAAGTCATCCATGCGGGGACATGCCGTATTTGTGAGTGTGCAGTAATTTTTGAGTCTTGACATGTAGTAAGTATTTCTTCAGGCGAACATAAATCTCTACTCTTGTCACACCCTGATCAGTTTCACCTGTCCTTGTTATTGTCTCCACCCCCTCCAGGTGTCACCGGTTTTCACCAGTGTATTTTGATGCTGCCTGCCCTTCGGTACCTTTTGGACTCTGAACTGGTTTTGACTCTTTTGCCTGTCCACGACCATTCTCTTGCCGTCCCCTATTGGATTAATAAATATTGTAAGACTCCAACCATCTGCCTCCTGTGTCTGCACCTGGGTCTCGCCTTGTGTCATTATAACATTCTAATTAATTTACCGTGTCTGGCAATGCAGTGCAAGCTCTCACATTTAATTTGCATGCACCTTACCGGCCTGTGCTCGTGGGATCCGTTCTCTGCTCGCTCAACAAAATTTTCTCACTCGACTCAAGTGTTTGCTCACGCAATGATGTTTCATCTTACTCGTGCAGGTCATCTCGCGCCCATTCAACCTTTTAAGCGGATTTGAAACCATAGGAATGCGGGTCACAAAAAAAAGGGAAAAGGGGGATGGAAAAAGCCTAAATTGCACCATCACCTAATCCTGCACCTATACTTTATCCACAAAAACCCACCACCACATTCCACTACTTAGCGCTAAACAATCCTACACCAGACCCAGACAGTAGGCCTGGGAGGATGGAACCAACCCCTTCTCTCAAAACTTCCTGTAGATTTTCTGCACTAAAATCTCTCACATTCAAATACTTCTCTGCTGCTGCAACCCTTGAGCTGCTGCAACCCTCTACTCTCTTCACTGCCTCAGCACAGGAAACAAAAAAAATAGAAACAATTCCACTCCCTCATAATGCCGCCACCTACTGTACTCGAGTGTGTAGTCAATCACAGCTTACAGACTAAATGAATAAAGAAACAAACATTATGAAAAATGAAACCCTCATACCTAATCCTGTACTACTAAGAACATTTAAAAAGAGCCCTACTAACATCTAAGAAACCCCACCCATCCACCAAATCTTTCCAACCCCGCACCCTCATCCCCGTCCAACCTCAATAACCCTACAGTGGTTGCGCCACTAAAGTTTTGCGATTATGCTCCGTGATTTAGAGGTAATTTGTGGTTTAGTACGGTATCCTGCGTCACCACTTCATTGCTCCAGAGCAGCGCAAGGGGGAGTTGGAGCACTGATTATGCTTTTGGGTCCTACTGTGTCTCTAACTGACAATGAATGTGCAACATCAACCTAAATAGAAACTGATAATTGTGCACGACTTCAGTATTACTTACTAAAACTGTTGTTACAGTAAGGTTTTTATTATTTAATTTTGCTCTTACAGTAGTACTGTAGCCCACTCCCGACCGGTCACGTTGAACAGCGCCTGAGAGACCCATGAGATGACTGTAGGTTTTTGATTTCTCTTCCTCTAAAAACAGAAATAAATAATTCTAAATAACAAACTGGCTTTATTTACAAATTAGTAACAATGTCTCACCCCATGTTCAAGAATGTCCTTTTTCTCACTCATTTAATATTATTTGAAAACAAAATCATCTCCGAAATATTGCTATTTTTTAAACAAAGCGATTTTTATTATTATTAATTTAGAATTATATTCTCACAGATATATTATTAACCCTATTATTAGCAGGTCAATATATATTGCTCATGGCTCCCGAGTGGCGCACAATGGGATTGCCTTGTAGTTCTCCAGCTGTATCCACTGAAAGCACGCGAGGTTCAAAGCATGAGGGCAGGGGGCACGGGATGGGCCGATGAGCTGCGCACAGAAGACAAATTTAGCCGATGGGCAATGGAGGAGGAGGGAGGGGGGGTGGACCCTCACGCCACCACACTGGGTAGCACAGAGCAACACTTTAAGGGCCATTCCACTAATAATGGAGCTGACTAGGGAAACGTTCCCGCAGTTCTAGCAGGTAGCTGGACAATAGACTTGTCTAGATGGAGGGTAGGGGGAGAATTCTATTGTCAAATTTATTTCTAAGTCAAATATTATTATTATTATTATGTATCACATCCGACCGTAATTGGGAGTCCCATAGGCGACACACAATTGGCCCAGCTTTTCTCTCCCTCTAAAAACAGAAATAAATGTTTTGGCCTGTACCAATATTATTTTGGCCTTTATTCAGATTACAATCGCTCACGTTTGTTTTTTTTTTAAAAACAAAATAACCTCCAAAATATAGTTATATATTATCAAGTTGATGGCACAGTCATATAGCCGGCACCTACATAAAGCTGAGTGACTCACTCATTCATTGCTTTGGATGAAAATAAATAAGTACCAACATTCTTTCTGATAGTCTTTAATAAATACATGTTTTGGTTATCCTGACCTGTACACCATGTACAGTATTATAATAGCCCATTATGGGCTATTAGCAGGACAATATACCTTTACCAACACCTCTCTGTATTTTGATACTTTGTGGATGGGGCCTCCCCAGTTGCTCAGTCACCACATTGCAATGCAATGCAAAATGCGTTGCTACAGTTACCCGTGCTGGCAGCCACCGGGAGACCCAAGAGGCAGTTTTTGTTTTTAATTTAGAATCCTCCAATCCTCCATATGTAATTATTGGAAGAGAGTCACGTCATATTTTTCGATATACTGTAGGACCTACCGTAGGCGACATGAGTCTCACTAGTGTTGAGTAATGTGCTGTTAAAAGTGGTGTAGGTCTTATTTATTTAAAGAGCATATTGAAGTTAGAAGCAATAGGATTTGAAGCATTAGCCTACAACTATTTTAGCACCGCTTCATGCTGTCTGAGACAAGTATGGGGACTGGTCTTGATAAATCAATGAGATTTTTATTTTGACTGAATCTTTGTTTGGGTATTGGTTAGACTAAAATGATGGTGTAGAAATGTTATGCTCTTAGTGTAACCTTTATTTAACTAGGCAAGTTTGTTAAGAAGCCTACAAGGAACCCCGGTCTCCGGCGTGCCTGCTCATGACACAGGGATTATTTCGCTAAATACTTCCGATCATCATGTTGTACAGCGCCATATTTTCCGTTACATCCTAACGGAAACCCAGAGGGTTTTTCGTTTTTCTTGGAATATAAACACCATAATATTAATTAAATGAATCCCAAACTCTAAAAGTAATTGGAAAGGTAGATACAAATTATTTGTGACATTGTGGTTACAATAAAGAATGTAAACGAGATACAAATAAGATGCTGTGTTTTTATTTACAGTAGTGATGGACAGCTGGTGGCATTTTGAAAACAGGTTTTCAAACACTTGTTGCCCGATTATCAGGACAATAGACTCTTTATAGCCCGGCTACTGTAGGTGTGAACATCCCCCTACCTGCAATGTATTCAATGCTTAAATTCTCTGAAGTGTTACATTTCTAACTCAAAATAGTGGTACAAGTATTTCTTCATCAACATCTTTATGCTTTCGTTAATAAAATAACTAGAAAAAAGACAATAAAAATCTAGATGGTTATTTAAACTACATTTTAGTTGCACTTCCACCACGCTCCACGACCACGGGAAAACCTTGCTGAGATGATCAATGTATTTGTTGCATTGTAGTATCGTCAATTTCTCTAGCCAAAACATCTTGATGGCCTCAAAAGTTTGGACACACCTACTCATTCCAGGGTTTTTCTTTATTTTTACTATTTTGTACATTGTGGAATAATAGTGAATACATCACAACTAGGAAATCAGTTAAGAACAAATTCATATTTACAAGGATAGCCTACTCCTTCCTCCCCGTCGGGGAATTGAACCTGACATGGCGATTATTTAGCTAAATAGCCCAGCACTGTAGCCCACTCCCGACCGTCACGTTGTACAGCACCATATTTTCCATTCCATCCTAATGGAAACCCACAGGGTTTTTAATTTTTCTTGGAGTAGAAACACCATAATATTAATCAAATTAATTAAGCAACATTTCTTAAAATCAGTCCCATATGCTATGTTTGTACAAAAAAAGTTTTAAATTCTCTCATACAGCCACTATTGAAGGCTATCAAATGATTCTCAAAGATGCCCTCTGGTGGTCAAACTAGCATAACGAGCATTAATGTTACCAGTGGTTGACACTTAAATAATGTGCCATAGAATTCTGCGGCACCACACAAGCTGTGCTGCAGTATGCTGCAACTTTTAAAGGATGAACCACTTTCCCTCTCTTCCACATACCGGTACTTACAACATGTAGCAGTGTAGCATCAACACATGCTACACTGTTTCATCAACCACACACTACAGGTGTACATGCACCATTGACAAGCTTTCCAACCAGATGTAATGATGAGTTCAATGTACAATCTCCTAGGTGCAACCAAGCAAACACCACCTCTTCCTTTAATCTGACCTTCGAATCTTTGTCAACCGACCTTTATTTGGAGGGCATTTAAATGCCGTCCCTTGGGCTCGCTGTCCCACCTCTTCTGCCACACATCTATCTTTCCAGGTCATACTGTCTGAACTAACTTGACTGTGTATCAGGGTTCCCCAAATGTCTGCATATTTAAATAATTATTTAGTTCATAAACTAGTTATGTAATTGTTAGTCCTGTTAAGGAGCTGTACCATTTTGAAAAACAACCACTTCAGGCTGCCATGACAGTCATGTTGTTTTATGTCATTTCAAATAGTTATAGTGCACAGTAATAATGGTTGGTGACAGGATATGTGGTGTTATCAGAAAGCCCCCCCAAAAGGAAATTAATACAAAAAACGATGTTTGTCTGAAGCTGAAAAAGACAGGATATTCAAAAGCTAATTTGACCTATGCACTATCAAGGCTTTTCAGGATTAACAGCTTGACTACTGCTAGAGTATTGTAGCTTTATTGATCTACTAACATTGGATGGGTTGATTAGGAATCAAACATACTCTCAAACAGCCTAATACATACTCTCAGAGTAGGTTTACCATATAAATGTATTTGGTAATGTAAAGGTATTTTTTCATTTAAGACACACATGAAATCTGCCATTTGGGAATCTGTTGAATGTTCCTAATCTTGATTGAAAAAAAAACTATAATATTTTACCTTTTATTCAACTAGGCAAGTCAATTTTTATTTACAATGACGGCCTATCCTGCCCAAACCCTAACCTGGATGACGCTGTGGCAATTGAGCGCCACTCTATGGGACTGTCATGCTGAAAGACCCAGCCATGTTTCATCTTCAATGCCCTTGCTGATGGAAGGAGGTTTTCACTCAAAATCTCACGATAAATGGCCCCCTTCATTCTTTCCTTTACACGGATCAGTCTTCCTGGTCCCTTTGCAGAAAAACAGCCCCAAAGCATGATGTTTCCACCCCCATGCTTCACAGTAGGTATGGTGTTCTTTAGATGCAACTCAGCATTCTTTGTCCTCCAAACACGACGAGTTGAGTTTTTCCCAAAAAGTTATATTTTGGTTTCATCTGACCATATGACATTCTCCCAATCCTCTTCTGGATCATCCATATGCTCTCTAGCAAACTTCAGATGGTCCTGGACATGTACTGGCTTAAGCAGGGGGACACGTCTGGCACTGCAGGATTTGAGTCCCTGGCGGCGTAGTGTGTTACTGATGGTAGGCTTTGTTACTTTGGTCCCAGCTCTCTGCAGGTCATTCACTAGGTCCCCCCGTGTGGTTCTGGGATTTTTGCTCACCGTTCTTGTGATCATTTTGACCCCACGGGGTGAGATCTTGCGTGGAGCCCCAGATCGAGGGAGATTATCAGTGGTCTTGTATGTCTTCCATTTCCTAATAATTGCTCCCACAGTTGATTTCTTCAAACCAAGCTGCTTACCTATTGCAGATTCAGTCTTTCCAGCCTGTTGCAGGTCTACAATTTTGTTTCTGGTGTCCTTTGACAGCTCTTTGGTCTTGGCCATAGTGGAGTTTGGAGTGTGACTGTTTGAGGTTGTGGACAGGTGTCTTTTATACTGATAACAAGTTCAAACAGGTGCCATTAATACAGGTAACGAGTGGAGGACAGAGGAGCCTCTTAAAGAAGAAGTAACAGGTCTGTAAGAGCCAGAAATCTTGCTTGTTTGTAGGTGACCAAATACTTCATTTCCACCATAATTTGCAAATAAATTAATGAAAAATCCTATAATGTGATTTTCTGGAATTTTTTCTCTTATTTTGTCTGTCATAGTTGACGTGTACCTATGATGAAAATTACAGGCCTCTCTCATCTTTTTAAGTGGGAGAACTTGCACAATTGGTGGCTGACTAAATACTTTTTTGCCCCACTGTATTTCTATTTGCATATTTGTTGTGTAAAGCATTACTACTCTTCACTTGTGTTATGAGGTATTCATTGAAATCCTCAAACATAAAGGCTGAGTGGGCCCACGAAGGACCCCAGTGTACTACGCTTTGGCTTAGAGGCAGAAGTGAATGAACATTGAATGTAATGTGCACTTCTCCGTACAGTGACGCTACACCTCCAACAAAGCACACTAATGCCTTGTGGGCGTAATCGATCTGCCCTACAATTATTTCAGACCCCAACAGAATGCTTACTCCCTCTATCAGCAAAGCCCAATGAGAGTGATACATCTGTGGGAGTATGGCTTTCAGGACTGGCAAGCTATAGTAGAGAAGCCAGTGCTGCCACTTGTGGGCTTTCTGGAATTTTGCTTTCAGTTACTGATCTTGGAACTCAAGCAATACTATCTGGAGGTTTTATAGACAGAAGATGTCAATTATCTGGGTTTAATGTACCATAGTGTGCATAGCTCTTGGAATCAATCCATAAAGTGGCCATCTGTGTGCACACTCCAAGTAACACCCAGTGCATGTAGTCAGGGACCATTCCATTGATGAAATCAAACTTAGGTAAACCCAAAATGGCAGATGAGCCCTTTATGCCCAATATAGTTTGGCCATCAGTCATAACTATTTCTCTTATCTCCACAGTGGTTTGGTGATCTCTGTCGTTCGGTTTCTTATCTAAACATGTGTAAACCTTTGACGTTCAATTTGTGTGTTGTATCCCAGAGTGAAGGCAAACTATACTGGGCATAGTATTGGTCTTGCTACCGCATCACAAACATAACATAATGAGAGTTGCACATTCCTCCACAAAAGACTTGAAATAGCAGGTCGTATAGCTTTTTGGATCCAAACCACACAAAAGCACATGCGTATCTCTTTTTTAAGAACAAACTCTTATTTTCAATGACGGGTCTAGGAACAGTGGGTTAACAGGCCAAAACCTGAGAAGATTCCATGCAGGTAGTGCCCTGTCTGACAATTTGTTGTCCTTCTAGGGCATCTCTATCAAAAATACAGCATCTCTGCTGTAACGTGACATTTTCTAAGGCTTCCATTGGCTCTAAGAAGGCGCCAGAAAGTGGAATGAGAGCTCTGCAGTCTCTGGGCGAAAAACAGCAGGAGTGTTTGTGAGTGGTCAGGCAGGGAACACTGACACTGGAGCGCGCATGCACGAGAGGACTTCATTTTTTTCTTTCAGTGTTTGAACAAATACAACGTCGCTTCGAAGTACGGTAATGGAATATTTTGAATTTTTTTGTCACGAAATGCGCCGGCGCTTCACCCTTCGGATACTGACCTCAACGCACGAACAAAACGGAGCTATTTCAATATAACTATGGATTATTTCGAACCAAAACAACATTTCTTGTTGAAGTAGAAGTCCTGGGAGTGCATTCTGACGTAGAACAGCAAAGGTAATCCAATTTTTCTAATAGTAAATCTGAGTTTGGTGAGGGCCAAACTTGGTGGGTGTCAAATTAGCTAGCCGTGACGGCCGGGCTATCTACTCTATATTGCAAAATGTGCTTTCGCCGAAAAGCTATTTTAAAATTGGACACCGCGATTGCATAAAGGAGTTCTGTGTCTATAATTCTTAAAATAATTGTTATGTATTTTGTGAACGTTAATCATGAGTAATTTAGTAAATTCACCGGTAGTTTGCGGTGGGTATGCTAGTTCTGAACATCACATGCTAATGTAAAAAAGCTGGTTTTTGATATAAATATGAACTTGATTGAACAAAACATGCATGTATTGTATAACATAATGTCCTAGGAGTGTCATCTGATGAAGCTCATCAAAGGTTAGTGCTGCATTTAGCTGTGGTTTTGGTTTTTGTGACATATATGCATGCTTTGAAAATGGCTGTGTGATTATTTTTGGCAGGGTACTCTCCTGACATAATCTAATGTTTTGCTTTCGTTGTAAAGCCTATTGTGAAATTGTACAGTGTGGTTAGATTAACGAGAGTCTTGTCTTTAAAATGGTGTAAAATAGTCATATGTTTGAGAAATTGAAGTTATAGCATTTATGAGGTATTTGTATTTCGCGCCGAACGATTCCGCTGGCTGTTGACTAGGTGCAAACGTCCCACCTTGCCCAGGGAGGTTAACCAATCAGCATTCAGGATTAGACCCACCCATTGTATAACATGCATTACATGTCTAATATTATCATCAGAACGAAAACATAGCTCATGCATACCCTGATTTTCAAGAATATATTTCAGTTGATCCTTCAATAGGACATTGATAAAGAAATGTCCTTCCTCTAAACAGTTTTTCACTGTTACGGACGAGGACACACGTGAGTGTTTCTTCTTTAGTTTGTGAATTGCCAAGGTACTTTGTACATACTTTGCAGTAATGATGACATTCAAGTTGATCTACAAAACCAGCTAGTGGCTTCTCTAAAAAAATACTTGCATGCTGGAACTGCACTTGTCCCTGCAGAATGTAATCGTAGAAGTGTCAGGAAGTCTTCCACCAACACACCAGTAGTGTCTCGTCTCAAAGCAAAGGAGAGAATCGAGATGTGACTCGGATATCCTCTGTTTCTTGAGGGACACTGTCCTACAAATGACAGGAAACAATATTATACGTTTTATGTAGGTTGAGTTTGATTTTAGTTTTCTAATACTACATTATAACCTTGCTTTGGTGTACTGTACTTTGCACAAAAAAGAAAGAAAGCCACAACACACATGACAGAAATATAAATGAGAATGATGAGAGGGAGAGGTGATGAGAGGGAGGGTAAGAGTGTTTACAGTAGTGTGCATTTTGTCATTACTTTGTTTGTCTGTCTTAAGTTAAATAAGTCAGTTAACTTTGATTATTTCATGTCATACAACTTTATTTAATTAGCTTCATCTACTGTCTATCACTCACCTGGGCCCATGTGAACCGTGTTGCTATTTTACCGGTGTTTGGTTTGGCTGACAATCTCATCAATATCCTTGGTAAGAATGAAAAAAAACGGATGAAAAGCATGCCAATAATGTTATCATATCAAGGCTTTACTCTGTCGGGTGCTCTCGTGATTTGAAAAACATGAGAGAGAGAGTGTGAGAGAAATAAAGAAATGTCCTTCCTCTAAAGAAGTGTGAGAGAAGGAGAGAGAAAGAGGGGGAGAGGTCAAGAGAGAGAGAAATAAATACTAGTTGACCCTGAGGTAATACCAACATATTTTACTATTTTGGATAACATACAATGATGTATAATGCCAATCTACCAATGGGCCACATCAGAGACCTTATGTTATCATATCAAAGATTTACGCTGTTCTCACTCTTGTGAAAAACATGAATGAGATGGGGGGGTGCAGAAAGAGAGAAGGGACAGGGGTATAAAAAGAGAGAAATTAATAAAACAGACAAAGAGAGAGAGATTGAAATAGAGACAGAGAGAGACTGGGAGAAATACTAGCTGTACAGGAGTCTTATGGCTTGGGGGTAGAAGCTGTTTAGAAGCCTCTTGGACCTAGACTTGGCGCTCCGGTCCCGCTTGCCATGTGGTAGCAGAGAACAGTCCACAAATAGGGTGGCTGGAGTCTTAGACAATATTTAGGACCTTCCCCTGACACCTCCTGGTATAGAGGTCCTGGATGGCAGGAAGCTTGGCACCGGTGATGTACTGGACCGTACTCTCTATAGGCTGTCTCATCATTGTCGGTGATCAAGCCTACCACTGTTGTGTCATCGGCAAACTTAACGATGGTGTTGGAGTCGCGCCTGGCCGTGCAGTCATGAGTGAACAGGGAGTACAGGAGGGGACTGAGCATGCACCCCTGAGGGGTCCCCGTGTTGAGGAACAGCATGGCAGATGTGTTGTTACATACCCTTACCACCTGGGGGCAGCCTGTCAGGAAGTCCAGGATCCAGTTGCAGAGGGAGGTGTTTAGTCCCAGGATCCTTAGTTTAGTGATGAGCTTTGAGGGCACTATGGTGTTGAACGCTGACCTGTAGTGAATGAATAGCATTCTCTCATAGGTGTTCATTTTGTACCGTTGTGTGTAGTGCAATAGAGATTGCATCATCTGTGGATCTGTTGGTGCAGTATGCAAATTGGAGTGGGTATAGGGTTTCTGGGATAATGGTGTTGATGTGAGCCATGACCAGCCTTTCAAAGCATTTCCTGGCTACATACGTGAGTGCTACGCGTCGGTAGTCATTTAGGCAGGTTACCTTAGTATTCTTGGGCACAGGGACTATGGTGGTCTGCTTGAAACATGTTGGTATTACAGACTCAGACAGGGAGAGGTTGAAAATGTCAGTGAAGACACTTGCCAAATTGGTCAGCGCAATCTCGTACACGTCCTGGTAATCCGTCTGGCCTTGCGGCCTTGTGAATGTTGACCTGTTTTAAAGGTCTTACTCACATTGGCGTGATCACACAGTCATCTGGAACAGCTGATGCTCTCATGCATGTTTCAGTGTTACTTGCCTCGAAGCGAGCATAGAAGTTATTTAGCTCGTCTGGTAGACTCACGTCACTGGGCAGCTCTCGACTGTGCTTCCCTTTGTAGTCTGCAATAGTTTGCAAGCCCTGCCACATCTGACGAGCGTCGGAGCCGGTGTAGTATGATTCGATCTTAGTCCTGTATTGACACTTTGCCTGTTTGATGGTTCGTCGGAGGGCATAGCGGGATTTTTTATAAGCTTCCGGGTTAGTCCCACTCTGAAAGCGGCAGCTCTACCCTTTAGCTCAGTGCAAATGTTACCTGTAATTCATGGCTTCTGGTTGGGATATGTACGAACGGTCACTGTGGGGACGACGTCATCGATGCACTTATTGATGAAGCCAGTGACTGAAGTGGTGTACTCCAAAAATGCCATCGGAAGAATCCCGGAACATATTTCAGTCTGTGCTAGCAAAACTGTCCTGTAGTTTAGCATCTGCTTCACCTGAACACTTTTTATAGACCAAGTCAGTGGTGCTTCCTGCTTTAATTTTTGCTTGTAAGCAGGAATCAGGAGGACAGAATTATGTTCAGATTTGCCAAATGGAGGGCGAGGGAGAGCTTTGTACACGTCTCTGTGTGTGGAGTAAAGGTGGTCTAGAGTTTTTGTCCCTCTGGTTGCACATTTAACATGCTGATAGGAATGAGGTGAAACTGATTTAAGTTTCCCTGCATTAAAGTCACCGGCCACCAAGCGCACTGCCTCTAGATGAGCGTTTTCCTGTTAGCTAATGGCGGTATACAGCTCACTGAGTGCAGTTTTAATGCCAGCATCGGTCTATGGTGGTATGTAGACAGCTACAAAAAATACAAATGAAAACTCTCTAGGTAGATAGTGTGGTCTACAGCTTATCATGAGGTATTCTACCTCAGGCGAGCAAAACCTCGAGACTTCCTTAGATATCGTCCACCAGCTGTTGTTTACAAATATGCATAGGCCCCCGCCCCGTGTCTTACCAGAGGCTGCTTTTCTATCCTGCCGATAGAGTGTATAACCCGCCAGCTGTGTCTTATTAATGTCGTCATTCAGCCATGACTCGGTGAAACATAAGATATTACAGTTTTGAATGTCCCGTTGGTAGGATATACGTACTTTCAGTTCATCCCATTTATTTTCCAGCGATTGAACATTAGCTAGCAGTACTGCGGGCAAAGGCAGATTAGCCACTCATCGCCTGATCTTCACAAGGCACCCTGATCTCTTTCCGCAAAATCTCAGTTTCCTTCTCCAGCGAATGACGGGGATGAGGGTCAGTTCGGGTGTTTGGAGTATATCCTTCTCATCTGACTCAATAAAGAAAAACTCATCATCCAATTTGAGGTGAGTAATCGCTGTTCTGATGTCCAGAAACTCTTTTCGGTCATAAGAGACGGTAGCAGCAACATTATGTACAAAAGTTACAGACAACGTGAAAAAACAAACAAAATAGCATGGTTGGTTAAGAGCCAATAAACCAGCAGCCATCCCCTCCGGCGCCATCTCCTACGAGAGGCATCTCCTATCTCCAACTCAAGACATCATTCAGGAAGTTAAAGCTTCATTGCAAATGGGTCTTCCAAATGGAGAATGACCCCGAGCATACTTCCAAAGTTGTGGCAAAATGGCTTAAGGACAACAAAGTCAAGGTATTGGAGTGGAAGAAATAAATCATTCTCTCTACTATTATTCTGACATTTCACATTCTTAAAATAAAGTGGTGATCCTAACTGACCTAAGACAGGGAATTTTTACTAGGTTTAAATGTCAGGAATTGTGAAAAACTGAGTTTAAATGTATTTGGCTAAGGTGTATGTAAACATCCGACTTCAATTGTAGATTGAAATTGTATATTAAACATCCCAGCATAGTTGAAAGATATATGGTGTGTAGAAATCCGAAGAGGGTGGCCAGCAGAGATAGGTGGGATGGGCTGAGGGAAACTGAGGGTTGTGATGAGAAATTGGAGACAAGTGGGAGTGGAGTTGCTGGGCGGGGAGAGAATGACAGTCAAAGATAAAAGTATAAAAATAAAGTCAAAATAAAACATAACAAAAAGTCCGTTTGAATGACACCAAGGGGCAGTGTTTTTACAGCTAAATCCAGTTTGCCTGAGGCTGATTCTGTGCAGGTGTTTGTACACATGCATATACACACACACTCATTCAAATGCACTCAGGTGCACATACATGGACACACACACACACACACACACACACATGTAAATAGTGCCATACATGCACACAAACATATTCAGTTGGCCTTACTGTTATGATTTTTGTGGTCCATTATATCTTTTGGTTTCTTGCATTGCTGTTGTCTGTTTTCCTTTGTCTTTCACTTTTGTTCATTTTCTTGGTTATTTGGGGGGTGGAATGATTATTATAATATATTTTTTTCTTATTTTCTCAGGGGTGGGGCTCTCAGATGGTTGAGGGCAGCTCTTGGGGAACTGTGGGGGGGATCTTGGAGGGCTGGTAGCCTGGCGGTTGGGAGCTTGGGCCGGTGGCTGTTGGATCGCCGGTTTGGGTCCCCGTTTTTGACCTTGTGGGAGATCTGTCGACTTGACCTTGAGCAGGGCGTTGACCCTGGTTGCTTCTGTGTGTTGCTCTGGATGGGAGTCTGTTCGATGACTAATGTGATGTAGTTGTTGAGCGGCTTCACTGCAAGTATATTGTATGTTTTAAATATTCAATACTTTTTTTCTAAATAAATAAATAAAACGCACTGTAGGTCCCACTTACCGCAGTCACTGTGCCGACAGCTGCTTGTCTCCGATTCATTTTGCGTCTCTTGCAAGTCCTGTAAGTGACAACATGTAAAATACACTTAATAAAAACTTTATTAATATGTTTATGAACATCATATCAACTTTGCACAGCAATATAACAACTGTCAGTCCTATCAAAAGATGAGTACTCACATTATGTGGCCCAGTGAAGTATTTTTGTGAACTCCATCTCTCAGTTGTTCTTCTGTGGTAGTAGCATAATTAGTCTAGCTCGTAACGAAAATCACTCCCTGAGCTTTAGATAGCTAGCTAGCTTCACCTTTTTTGTCCCTTTAAGTAGAAACATAAGGGTGACGTAGCTAGAAATTATTTTAATTCTGCAGTCAATGAGTCACCACGGTGACAAGCGGAAAGTAGGAGAGAGACAGGTCGAAAAAATATCATTTCTAAAGTCAGTCATACAGTCACCACGACGAGAAACTGAAAGTACAATGAGACGAAGATAGGTAAGTTAACAATAGATATGTATTCCCATGATTTCACATTAAATTCACATGAAATGGAAAGATACTCTAAGAAGACTGCTGACTTTACACATGTCTACATGGCTAACACGCCAGCATATTTTTCTAAGAATTGGCACAAACTAACGTTAGCTAACGTTCTGGTCTAATCATGTAAAAATAGTGAGAACTATGTTTCACTCATTCAGCATGGACCGAAAGTTCTCTGTTGTGCGGTGGAGTGAGGGGGGCACTCAAGGGAGGTACAGCGAAGTCAAGACAAATGCTATAAGGTGATACAATGGCAGCAAACTCAATAACCAGGGGAATCCTGTACTGACTATCACACCATAATTGATTGGAGTCGGGATGAAGCCGCCAGGAAGGTGGCCCCATTATATAGCAATGTCATTTTTGTCAGCAGTAAGTATAAATATTCTGCTTCAGATATGCATGGTTTTAAGTTATACCGTTTGACACTGCTATTGTAGTCTGTATGTCTTTCACAGAGTGGAACAACAGAGACACCCATTTCCAGGGCAAAACTTCCCCCAGCATTTATGAGAATATAGCTGGCTAAAGTAATAAGACAAGATTTAAAAAAAAATCCAAGTTAACAAGGATATAGAATATTCCAATGGTAACAGGTTAGGTAATAACATGATGTGAACCACCACCCATACCCACATTGTATTTGGTCAGGCACAAAAATAAGAGTTCCATTGCATGGGTGTTGGTCTGTAGATGGAGGTTTATTGACATTTTTGCAACTGTTGTTTATAGAGTGTGAGGCAGGTAGCCTGGCAGGTAGGAGCATTGGGCCAGCAACAGAAAGGTTGCTGGATTGAATCCCGAGCCGACTAGGTAAAAATCTGTCATTCTGCCCCAGAGCAAGGCAGTTAACCCCCAACAACAACTGCTCCCCGGATGCCGATGTGGATGTAGATTAAGGCAGCCCTCAGCACCTCACTGATTCAGAGGGGTTGGGTAAAATGTGGAAGACACATTTAAGTTGAATTTATTCAGTAGTACAACTGACTAGGTTTCCCCCTGTCCCTCATATTAGTCATCCCTCCACGCTGCAGTCATGCCAGGCATTTAGATTGGGAAAGAATTGGCTTAAGCCTAACCCATGACCCTAACTCTGGAAAATGTCTTCTTCTACCTTGAATTTGTTTCAGACAACTGATTCCACACAACAAGCAAAATGAATTCACTCGCCAGTGATAACGATGTCCAACCCCAGGCTCCCAAGCAGAGCAAGGGGGCATCTGTTTCAACCCAAAAATTAGGAGAAGAGTCAGACGACTCAACTGACATAGATTACCCGACCTCTTTGCAGCCAAAGGTAAGGCTCATTTACATTGTATTACCGCTACAAAATTGTCCCTCCTGTGTTCAATGAACAGTGATTGTCAGCATTTGTCATTCACCCATATTGTCATTCATATGATACCCAGAAGTCAAAGGTGAAAATGAAGACATCAGATGAAGAGTTCCTAAAACAGTACCAGTCATCAAACAGCATTAAGCTCACGAACAGAGTTGACAAATTGGAGCAGGAGATCTCCAAACTTAAACAGGAGAACTTTGAACTGAAACAGCAGAATGACACATGGAAGGAGATGGTTCTTCAAGGTAATACTGAGCAATAGTCTTGACTCTTATCCACTGGGCTAAAAAAAAAACTGTCTGTGCTGCTTAACTGTGATTTTTTAAATAGGCTGCCCACCTAATTCAGTATTGAAAGCTAACTGATACCATGACTACTACTAATGTTTTACCCCTAGGACCCCCAACAACACCTTGTTCCTCACAAACATTTGTTGTTCGTATGGACCCGCTTGATGTCTGTGTGATGCTACAAACCAGTCAGTCCTTTAATTTTGAACATCAATGTCCACCCATATATCACTATTGTAGTAATGCTTGTGTGAGGCATTTTTGCCAGTGTTGACAAATGAGCTGAACCAGGTTGGCTGTTTCATGTTATATTCACAGAAACTATAAGGTTTTAACATCTGCAGTAGCACTCCTCTGAAATATGTTATTTCATTACTAAACTTATCTTCAATCTAATCAATATGTTATGCATGTAAACTCAGCAAAAAAAAAGAAACGTCCTCTCACTGTCAACTGCGTTTATTTTCAGCAAACTTAACATGTGTAAATATTTGTATGAACATAAGATTCGACAACTGAGACATAAACTGAACAAGTTCCACAGACATGTGACTAACGGAAATTGAATAATGTGTCCCTGAACAAAGAGGGGGTCAAAATCAAAAGTAACAGTCAGTATCTGGTGTGGCCACCAGCTGTATGAAGTACTGCAGTGCATCTCCTCCTCATAGACTACACCAGATTTGCCAGTTCTTGCTGTGAGATGTTACCCCACTCTTCCACTAAGGCACCTGCAAGTTCTCTGACATTTCTGGGGGGATTGGCCCTAGCCCTCACCCTCCGATCCAACAGGTCCCAGACGTGCTCAATGGCGCTGGACATGGCAGAACACTGACATTCCTGTCTTGCAGGAAATCACGCACAGAACGAGCAGTATGGCTGGTGGCATTGTCATGCTGGAGGGTCATGTCAGGATGAGCCTGCAGGAAGGGTACCACACGAGGGAGGGGGATGTCTTCCCTCTAACGCACAGCATTGCAATGACAACAAGCTTAGTCCGATGATGCTGTGACACACCGCCCCAGACTATGACGGACCCTCCACCTCCAAATCGATCCCGCTCCAGAGTACAGGCCTTGGTGTAACGCTCATTCGTTCGACGATAAACGCGATTCCGACCATCACAAAAATGTGACTCGTCAGTGAAGAGCACTTTTTGCCAGTCCTGTCTGGTCCAGCGACGGTGGGTTTGTGCCCATAGGCAACATTGTTGCCGCTGATGTCTGGTGAGGACCTGCCTTACAACAGGCCTACAAGCCCTCAGTCCAGCCTCTCTCAGCCTATTGCGGACAGTCTGAGCACTGATGGAGGGATTGTGCATTCCTGGTGTAACTCGGGCAGTTGTTGTTGCCATCCTGCACCTGTCCTGCAGGTGTGATGTTCGGATGTACCAATCCTGTGCAGGTGTTGTTACACGTGGTCTGCCACTGCCAGGACGATCAGCTGTCCGTCCTGTCTCCCTGTTGCGCTGTCTTAGGCGTCTCACAGTACAGGCATTGCAATTTATTGCCCTGGCCACATCTGCAGTCCTCATGCCTCCTTGCAGCATGCCTAAGGCACGTTCACGCAGATGAGCAGGGACACTGGGCATCTTTCTTTTTGTGTTTTTCAGAGTCAGTAGAAACGCCTCTTTTAGTGTCCTAAGTTTTCATAAATGTGACCTTAATTGCCTACCGTTTGTGAGCTGTTTGTGTCTTAATGACCGTTCCACAGGTGCATGCTCGTTAATTGTTAATGGTTCATTGAACAAGCATGGGAAACAGTGTTTATACCCTTTACAATGAAGATCTGTGAAGTAATTTGGATTTTTACGAATTATCTTTGAAAGACAGGGTCCTGAAAAAGGGACGTTTCTTTTTTTGCTGAGTTTAGATGTGCCTGGGCTCCTCATATATGTGAGGAAACTAGGTAAAATGGCTTCTCTTGCACTACCTAGCCCTTCCCTCTACAGCCCTGCGTCTGGCTCTGCACAACCCAGCTATGCTCTCTCCAGTCCTGCGTCTGGCTCTGCACAACCCAGCTCCGCCCTCTCCAGTCCTGCGTCTGGCTCTGCACAACCCAGCTCCGCCCTCTCCAGTCCTGCGTCTGGCTCTGCACAACCCAGCTCCGCCCTCTCCAGTCCTGCGTCTGGCTCTGCACAACCCAGCTCCGCCCTCTCCAGTCCTGCGTCTGCCCCCACCCCCTTATCTCCGGTTCCTGTGACTGATTCAGATCAGGTAAATCGGCTTTAAATGAACATTCATCTATTTTCACACATTCAAACAATTTTTATTCTATTGCATATTTTATTTGATGAAAATAAAATTCATTTTAAAAAACATCCCTGTTTCCGTGTTTAAATAGGTTGAAATCCATCCAGGGACAGGGGTGTTTGTTGACAAGCTGGCTGGGCCTATGCTATAAATGCCAACTGCCTCATCCTTTGTATGGACATTGACCACGGCTGTCTATCCCGTGGAGGTCTTGCTGGTGAGCAACCTCCGGGGGATGTCAAAGTGGAGTGGACCACACCGTTAGCCGCTAGAGAAAACTAAGCTGGATGCCATCTACAGTAAATTGAAAAACAAATCAAAATGCTAACAGGAATATAGGCCTTTGTACATTTACTTACTTTCATCCTTTATTGTAAGTGTTTACTTAATTTCCTTTTCCCCTTTTATACCATAGGGGCTACTCTCCAGAAGTGGCCAAACACCCTTCCAGTTAACTTCGGCTCAGCTATCAACACAAAAATCTCTGAGCTGCGTTCCATGTCCAAGAATAAGGAGCGGAATGTAAGCTTAACGGACATTTTTGAATAGAGAACAGAATGGACATTATGGAAAGATCATGTAAATCGTTAAACTTAAATTGTTTCATTATACAAAAGATTAAACTTCACTTTCTAATAATCACAATTCAAGATTGCTGTTCTGTTCCATAGTACAATAGAAAGTTAAGCTAAGTTAAATGAAGCAACCCAGGGCACACAAAAATATGCATTCTGCTGTTTGCCTCTATAGGATATACCGTAGAATGTTAAAATAACTGTCAGTGAAAATCTCACTTTAAAAGTTGATATTCTGTCAACTCATACCCAAATGATGTTTTTGACTCATCCTATTCTCGTATTTGTGGGGAAAGCATAAATTGGAATAAATGAAAATATCTATATTTTTAAACCACCTCAAACTTGTATCTCAAACAGAAAGGCTTGCTATTTCCTCATAGAAGATGATGATGAGCTAGCCAATCAGCAGTCTACTTGCATTGATATTTTTTATGACCGGTATATGCCCTCACCATTGTGTTGTTGGGGTAAGCCACAAAAAAGCCACAGAAAAGCTGCTTTTTTAACATACTTAATAAAAAAATTGAGGGGGGGACTAAAACCATTTTACTCATATTGTAATTAATTATAGGTCATATTTCATACAACTCTGGAAACACTGGACCGTTACTTTGAACATGGCCTCCATACAGTAGGCCTATTTCTCAATCTAGCTGTATTTTGGAAGGCTGCACATGTGGAAATATTTCAGGGAAATATTTACCAACGGCTATCATGCTTGTTGGGTACATATTATAACATTTTTTATAAAATATTTCCAGCACTGTGTAGACAGGGTATGAGTGATTGTTTGGCATCATCGTCAGGGAATCTGTTAATAAAAATGTTTTACTTAACAGGTTGCCTGATACGTCATTATGCCTTCTCTTATAACAGACCAGTTAAGCTTTTATTTGATTCTTAAATTGTGTCATGCAGAATTTATACATGGATAAATAAACAGTATTATAAACTTTTTTATAAAAGGCATGTGTTTTCTAACCGTGGAAAGTCATACCTAAAATAAAACATTGTATACAAATGAGTTAAAATGTTTGTATATAATGTATATACAACTTATACACGAAACTCAAAAGTTACAATTACATTTTATAAAAATATATATAACAAATATACAGTACCTGTCCAAAGTTTGGACACCTGCTCAATCCAGGGTTATTCTTTATTTTTACTATTTTCTACATTGTAGAATAATAGTGAAGACATCAAAACAACATATATGGAATCATGTACTAACCAAAAAAGTGTTATACAAATCAAAATATATTTTATGAGATTCTTCGAAGAAACCACCCTTTGCCTTGATGACAGCTTTGCACATTCTCTCAACCAGCTTCATGAGGTAGTCACCTGCAATGCAATTCAATTAACAGGTGTGCCTTGTTAAACCTTAATTTGTGGAATTTCATTCCTTCTTAATGCGTTTGAGCCAGTTAGTTGTGTTGTGACAAGGTATTGGTGGTTTACAAAAGATAGCCCTATTTGTAAAAAAGACCAAGTCCATATTATGGCATGAACAGCTCAGACGTTGAGACCAGTGTTTCTGCGGGTACTATTTAATGAAGCTGCCAGTTGAGGACTTGTGAGGAGTCTGTTTCTCAAACTAGACATTCTAATGTACTTGTCCTCTTGCTCAGTTGTGCACTGGGGCCTCCAGCTCCTCTTCCTATTCTGGTTAGAATGTTCTATGAAGGGAGTAGTACACAGCGTTGTACGAGATCTTCAGTTTCTTGGCAATTTCTCACATGGAATAGGCTTCATTTCTCAGAACAAGAATAGACTGATGAGTTTCAGAAGAAAGTTCTTTGTTTCTGGCCATTTTGAGCCTGTAATCGAATCCACAAATGCTGATGCTCCAGATACTCAACGAGTCTAAAGGAGGCCAGTTGTATTGCTTCTTTAATCAGAACAACAGTTTTCAGTTGAGCTAACATAATTGCAAAAGGGTTTTCTAATGATCAATTAGCCTTTTAAAATGTTAAACTTGGATAGCTAACACAACGTGCCATTGGAACACAGGAGTGATGGTTGCTGATAATGGGCCTCTGTACGCTTATGTAGACATGCCATTCAAAATCTGCCGTTTCCAGCTACAATAGTCATTTACAACATTAACAATGTCTACACTGTATTTCTGATCAATTTGATGTTATTTTAATGGACAAAAAATGTGCTTTTCTTTCAAGAACAAGGACATTTCTAAGTGACCCAAAACATTTGAATGGTAGTGTGTGTGTATATATATATATATATATATATATATATATATATATATATATATATATTTGCTGTTGTTCTGGGTTTGATTTGCACTTTTCGCACCAAAGTACGTTCATCTCTAGGAGACAGAACGCATCTCCTTCCTTAGCGGTTTGATGGCTGCGTGGTCCCATGGTGTTTATACTTGCATACTATTGTTTGTACAGATGAACGTGGTACCTTCAGATGTTTGGAAATTGCTCCCAAGGATGAACCACACCTCCAATTGGCTCAAAGGATGTCAATTAGCCTGTCAGAAGCTTCTAAAGCCATGACATCATTTTCTGGAATTTCCCAAGCTGTTTAAAGGCACAGTCAACTTAGTGTATGTAAACTTCTGACCCACTGGAATTGTGATACAGTGAATTATAAGTGAAATAATCTGACTGTAAACAATTGTTGGGAAAGTGACTTGTGTCATGCACAAAGTAGATGTCCTAACCGAATTGCCAAAACTATAGTTTGTTAACAAGAAATTTGTGGTTGAAAAACGAGTTTTAATGACTCCAACCTAAGTGTATGTAAACTTCCGACTTCAACTGTGTGTGTATATATATACATATATTTGTGTGTGAATAAAACATCTGAATATTTATGTAAAACCTGTTTTTGCTTTGTCATTATGGGGTATTGTGTGTAGATTGATGAGGGGAAAAGACAATTGAATACATTTTTTAATAAACCTAATGTAACAAAATTGGAAAAAGTCAAGGTGTCTGAATACTTTCCGAATGCACTGTAAGTTAACAAATATACAAATACACCAATGACATATAAAGCCAAAAATGCTAAATCTTACCTAGTGACTTTTTAGATGACTTATTAGGTGTTTGTACAAATACTTTTCTGCCATACAAGATTATTATTTCATTTTCATGATTTCTTTTCATATAGGTATTTGGCTACCACTGTATGTTTGTGTGAAATTAAGAATAGGACTAGAGTCTAGGGGCTGTTTTTGGACAGAGCTCAGTTAAACGTTCCTCACCTGGCGTGATGGCCACGCCATTCTCGTTGACCACGGGAGGGCTGCAGTCCTCCTCCTCAGGCAGCTCCAGGCTGGCTCGCTGCTCCATGTTGCTAACCGACTGGTTCCTTTTCCTCTTGCCCTGGGCGCTGGGCCAGGCTCCGGGCAGCAGCGCCTCACTCACATTCAAAGGAGGGGCCGCTGGACTGGGCTCGGCTGGGGGCTTGGGAGTACCGTACAAGTTCTCTGGAGAAGGGAAAACAAATGCACATTGAGGTAGCGAGGTGCGGGCCAGTGGAACTCAACACACAGAAATAGAGGTTCCCGCACACTATTGCTCCACCAATCCAATACATTTATTAATCGACAGGGCACATCAAAATCAAATCACTTTTTATTTGTCACATGGGCCGAATACAACAGGTGTAGACCTTACCGTGAAATGCTTAGTTACAAGCCTTTAACCAACAATGCAGTTCAAGAAATAGAGTAAATAAAATATTTACTAAATAAACTTAAGTTAAAAAAATCAAATCAATCAAAAAGTAACACAAGAAATGTACATAACAATAACGAGGCTAAATACAGGGGGCACCGGTACAAAGTCAATGTGCGGGGGCTACAGGTTAATCGAGGTCATTTGCAAAGTGACTATGCATAGATAATAATCCGAGAGGGGGGAGGGGTGATTACTGGCCATTTGATTAGTTTAGTTGTTCAGAAGTCTTATGGCTTGGGGGTAGAAGCTGTTAAGGAGCCTTTTTGGACCTAGACTTGGGTGACTGGAGTCTTTTGACAATTTTTTGGGCCTTCCTCTGACACTGGTTAGTGAGGGTGATGGAGAGAGCTCAAGCGAGGAGATGAGAGATTCAGCATGGACAAGCACAGCTACCTTTGACTGACATGCAACAGTAAATGTATGACTGAGTTCTGTATGTTTTGACAAGGTAGATTTTTTTTACTCATAATATTTCACTTTTGAAGCACAATAAGGCATTGCTATGGTGATGTGTGTTTTATCTGTATATGAAATCTTCCTCTGTCAGGGGAAATACATTTTATGATCAAATATTGACAGCGAGCCAGAGGGAGAGACGTCTTATGGGTGCAGGCCAGGCAACAGGCTGTTAGCCAGCCTGCCAGCTTAGTGGAGTCTGCCACTAGCACAGTTAGCGTAGTCAGCTCAGCTTTCCCCATTGAGACCGTGTCTGTGCCTCGATCTAGGTTGGGCAAAATTAAAAATGGCGGTGTTCGCTTCAGTAATCTTACTAGTATAAAGACCTCCTCCATTCCTGCCATTATTGAAAGAGATTGTGATACTTCACATCTCAAAATTGGGTTACTTAATGTTAGATCCCTCACTTCCAAGGCAGTTATAGTCAATGAACTAATCACTGATCATAATCTTGATGTGATTGGCCTGACTGAAACATGGCTTAAGCCTGATGAATTTACTGTGTTAAATGAGGCCTCACCCCCTGGTTACACTAGTGACCATACCCCCCGTGCATCCGGCAAAGGCGGAGGTGTTGCTAACATTTACGATAGCAAATTTCAATTTACAAAAAAAAAAACAATGACGTTTTCGTCTTTTGAGCTTCTAGTCATGAAATCTATACAGCCTACTCAATCACTTTTTATAGCTACTGTTTACAGGCCTCCTGGGCCATATGCAGTGTTCCTTACTGAGTTCCCTGAATTCCTATCGGATCTTGTAGTCATAGCAGATAATATTCTAATTTTTGGTGACTTTAACATTCACATGGAAAAGTCCACAGACCCACTCCAAAAGGCTTTCGGAGCCATCATCGACTCAGTGGGTTTTGTCCAACATGTCTCTGGACCTACTCACTGCCACAGTCATACTCTGGACCTAGTTTTGTCCCATGGAATAAATGTTGTGGATCTTAATGTTTTTCCTCATAATCCTGGATTATCGGACCACCATTTTATTGCGTTTACAATTGCAACAAATAATCTGCTCAGACCCCAACCAAGGAAGATTAAAAGTCATGCTATAAATTCTCAGACAACCCAAAGATTCCTTGATGCCCTTCCAGACTCCCTCTGCCTACCCAAGGACGTCAGAGGACAAGAATCAGTTAACCACCTAACCGAGGAACTCAATTTAACCTTGCGCAATACCCTAGATGCAGTTGCACCCCTAAAAATTAAAAACATCTGTCATAAGAAACTAGCTCCCTGGTATACAGAAAATACACGAGCTCTGAAGCAAGCTTCCAGAAAATTGGAACGGAAATGGCGCCACACTAAACTGGAAGTCTTCCGACTAGCTTGGAAAGACAGTACCGTGCAGTATCGAAGAGCCCTCACTGCTGCACGATCATCCTATTTTTCCAACTTAATTGAGGAAAATAAGAACAATCCGAAATTTCTTTTTGACACTGTCGCAAACTAACTAAAAAGCAGCATTCGCAAATGGAGGATGGCTTTCACTTCAGCAGTAATAAATTTATGAACTTCTTTGAGGAAAAGATCATGATCATTAGAAAGCAAATTACGGACTCCTCTTTAAATCTGGGTATTCCTCCTGGGCTCCATTGTCCTGAGTCTGCACAACTCTGCCAGGACCTAGGATCAAGGGAGATACTAAAGTGTTTTAGTACTATATCTGTTGACATAATGATGAAAATAATCATGGCCTCCAAACCCTCAAGCTGCATACTGGACCCTATTCCAACTAAACTACTGAAAGAGCTGCTTCCTGTGCTTGGCCCTCCTATGTTGAACATAATAAACGGCTCTCTATCCACCGGATGTGTACCAAGCTCACTAAAAGTGGCAGTAATAAAGCCTCTCTTGAAAAAGCCGAATCTTGACCCAGAAATTATAAAAAACTATCGGCCTATATCGAATCTTACATTCCTCTCAAAAATTTTAGAAAAAGTTGTTTCGCAGCAACTCACTGCCTTCCTGAAGACAAACAATGTATACGAAACGCTTCAGTCTGGTTTTAGACCCCATCATAGCACTGAGACTGCACTTGTGAAGGTGGTAAATGACCTTTTAATGACATCAGACCGAGGCTCTGCATCTGTCCTCATGCTCCTAGATCTTAGTGCCGCTTTTGATACCATCGATCACCACATTCTTTTGGAGAGATTGGAAACCCAAATTGGTCTACATGGACAAGTTCTGGCCTGGTTTAGATCTTATCTGTCGGAAAGATATCAGTTTGTCTCTGTGAATGGTTCGTCCTCTGACAAATCAATTGTAAATTTCGGTGTTCCTCAAGGTTCCGTTCTAGGACCACTATTGTTTTCACTATATATTTTACCTCTTGGGGATGTCATTCGAAAACATAATGTTAAATTTCACTGCTATGCGGACGACACACAGCTGTACATTTCAATGAAACATGGTGAAGCCCCAAAATTGCCCTCGCTAGAAGCCTGTGTTTCAGACATAAGGAAGTGGATGGCTGCAAATTTTCTACTTTTAAACTCGGACAAAACAGAGATGCTTGTCCTAGGTCCCAAGAAACAAAGAGATCTTCTGCTGAATCTGACAATTAATCTGGATGGTTGTACAGTCGTCTCAAATAAAACTGTGAAGGACCTCGGCGTTACTCTGGACCCTGATCTCTCTTTTGAAGAACATATCAAGACTGCTTCAAGGACAGCTTTTTTCCATCTACGTAACATTGCAAAAATCAGAAACTTTCTGTCCAAAAATGACGCAGAAAAATTAATCCATGCTTTTGTTACTTCTAGGCTCGACTACTGCAATGCTCTACTTTCCGGCTACCCGGATAAAGCACTAAACAAACTTCAGTTAGTGCTAAATACGGCTGCTAGAATCCTGACTAGAACCCAAAAATTTGATCATATTACTCCAGTGCTAGCCTCCCTACACTGGCTTCCTGTTAAGGCAAGGGCTGATTTCAAGGTTTTACTGCTAACCTACAAAGCATTACATGGGCTTGCTCCTACCTATCTTTCCGATTTGGTCCTGCCGTACATACCTACACGTACGCTACGGTTACAAGACGCAGGCCTCCTAATTGTCCCTAGAATTTCTAAGCAAACGGCTGGAGGTAGGGCTTTCTCCTATAGAGCTCCATTTTTATGGAATGGTCTGCCTACCCATGTGAGAGACGCAGACTCAGTCTCAACCTTTAAGTCTTTACTGAAGACTTATCTCTTCAGTAGGTCCTATGATTAAGTATAGTCTGGCCCAGGAGTGTGAAGGTGAACGGAAAGGCTGGAGCAACGAACCGCCCTTGCTGTCTCTGCCTTGTCGGTTCCCCTCTTCCCACTGGGATTCTCTGCCTCTAACCCTTTTACAGGGGCTGAGTCACTGACTTACTGGTGTTCTTCCATGCCGTCCATGGGAGGGGTGCGTCACTCGAGTAGGTTGAGCCACTGACGTGGTCTTCCTGTCTGGGTTGGCGCCCCCCCTTGGGTTGTGCCGTGGCGGAGATCTTTGTGGGCTATACTCGGCCTTGTCTTCGGACGGTAAGTTGGTGGTTGTAGATATCCCTCTAGTGGTGTGGGGGCTGTGCTTTGGCAAAGTGGGTGGGGTTATATCCTGCCTGTTTGGCCCTGTCCGGGGGTATCATCGGATGGGGCCACAGTGTCTTCTGATCCCTCCTGTCTCAGCCTCCAGTATTTATGCTGCAGTAGTTTATGTGTCGGGGGGCTAGGGTCAGTCTGTTACATCTGGAGTATTCTCTTGTCTTATGTCCTGTGTGAATGTAAATATGCTCTCTCTAATTCTCACTTTCTCTCTTTCTTTCTCTCGGAGGACCTGAGCCCTAGGACCATGCCTCAGGACTACCTGGCATGATGACTCCTTGCTTTCCCCAGTCCACCTGGCCATGCTGCTGCTCCAGTTTCAACTGTTCTGCCTGCGGCTACGGAACCCTGACCTGTTCACCGGACGTGCTTGTTGCACCCTCGACAATTACTATGATTATTATTATTTGACCATGCTGGTCATTTACGAACATTTTAACATCTTGACCATGTTCTGTTATAATATCCACCCGGCACAGCCAGAAGAGGACTGGCCACCCCTCATAGCCTGGTTCCTCTCTAGGTTTCTTCCTAGGTTTTTGGCCTTTCTCTGGAGTTTTTCCTAGGGAGTTTTTCCCAGCAACCGTGCTTCTTTCACATGCATTGCTTGCTGTTTGGGGTTTTAGGCTGGGTTTCTGTACAGCACTTTGAGATTTCAGCTGATGTACGAAGGGCTATATAAATAAATTTGATTTGATTTGATTTATGTCATTATCTCTTCAATATGAGAGAGAGAGAAAATTGAGAAAGAAAAGAAGAGAAATAGAAGAACAAAGAAGTGTGAAGAGGGAAAGAAAAGCACAGGCGTAGCAGTTGCATTTGACTCCTTTTATCCAAGCAGGAGGAGCCTTTAATTGCAGGCTGTGAGAAAGCCTTCTGTCGCCCCCCCCCCCCCCCCCCCCCCCCACACACGCAAACACACATGCACACACAGACCTGCAAACACATACACTCACTCACACACACTAAATGCCCTGAGTTTGAGATAAAGCTTCATACTGTACATCCCTTCACATATACATCTCTCTAACCTGTCTGTATAAGTATAAGCAGTGTAGTGGTGGAGCATCCTACATATTCCTTCCACATAACAGATCCTCAAATATGACAGACATCACACTGATTGGTTAACAGTGCCACTTCCTCCCTAAGCAGCTCTTAACCTGATTTGAACTCGGGACTAGGGCTGTTGCGGTGACCGTATTACCCCACACTGGCAGTCATGAGTCATAACCGCAGTCAAATTCCACGTGACCATTGAGTCACAGTACACTCCTCTTATGCACTCTGGACATGTGTTGGTAGTCCCCAATTTTATAACGACCATCAGGTCGCTAATTGCCTGATACTCAGCGCTCTATTGTCCCTCTAACCACTCTGACATCAATGCAAATGTAAATCACAATGTAAATCACATCAAAAACTTGTTATCAAAACAGTATCATGCTTTTTAAGCTCACCTTGATGATTGATCAATTTGAAGAAAGAAGTTCAACCACTGAGTGGAAAACATGGTCGTTGTTGATGTTGTTTCAAAGCCAAACACCAGGAAATGGACAGCGCTTTATAAGGTGATGATTAATTCAAAACACCCATACCATACTCGAGCTCATGCATAGTTTTATATATGAGCCCAAGCCCATTAAAAAAGTAATTTAAATAATGATTTCACCATTATACAATACATAGACTAATAGCCTACCACTTAGGCCTTTTATACATGGCACAATATTATACTTTTTTAAAACATAATCTTTGGTACATAATTGGTCTAGCCTATACTCCAAAAGTAAATACATTCTAGTAATCGCCTTTGAGTATGGACTGTCTTATTATGCATACTGGATGGACTGTTACCTTACGCTCCAAACGTTTATCCATGAGTCTGGGAGAGAACATATAGGCCTTGGCAAAGCTGTTTGTTCATTGATTGTGCTGGGCGGCTTACAGAGTTAGCCTACAATTACAGTGAATTTGTATTTGATTTGGTAATAGGGCATTTTATATATTTTCATAATAAATAGGCTGACACATTACCTTTAGAAACAAAATATTGCACCACCATGCGTTTCCATCTCCTCTCACGCCTTCATTCCTTTCTCAAGGGCACAGAGAGAACATGGTGTTCTTATAAGCCAGACATTTCTATATGCATTCCCGTGTGAATGTAGAGTTTTGATGGTTGCCAATAAAAAGAGGAGGATCCCAGTTGCTACTATATTTATTTCTCAGCTGTTAATATTAAGCACAAGCTCTACGTTAAAACCGGAATAGCCTACCCGGCATGATTGAAAGACGAACTGCGGAAAGCGGCCTCCATTCGCTATTCGTCTTTTTTCCGCCTTCCCCTGTTCCTGCCCATTTCATAATGGGTCATTCTAGATCGAATCTAATTGAACATGTTAGTAAAGACAAGATTCAATTGAGAATAGCCTGATGGGTGAAAATATGATAATTTGATGAAAGAACAGCGTGTAGAGCCTGAGGCAAGGAACAGAGCAAGCTTTTTTGTGACTTTCTCAAATCCTCAATAGCCTGTTGTCGCATCATGCAGCCTATATATGTTTTGATTTCTAAGACATTCTCAGGGTTTGTATCAACACAACCAAAGTTGCCAAATAACTCTCAATCTAGCGTAGAGGACCTGTTTTAAATGATAACTTTTACGCTCAAAATAGCCACTTCGTAGGCACACCCCCTCCGGAATGGGAAAAATATCCTTTCTATTTCAATAAGCTAAGTTCAATTATATTCTTCTTACTACAAAACGATGTAAATCAAATAACGGCACGGGACTTATAAGCTTGTCTGCTAAATTAACTAGCCTACAGCCTATGGCATGGTGCATAGGCAGATAACATAGGCCGACTCATATTCTGTTCTTCTGAAATACATTTTCCTCATATCATCATGTTTCTTTAGACTTGCTAAAAATAAACTAGGGATTTATTGTGATGGTGTATATTAAATGGATTTAATTGTAAAAAATGATGTAGATGCTCCAAATGAGCACATCAGCTGCTTGTATGTGTGGAGGCCTTGAGATGCTAAACCTGTTCATGTTAATAAACTGTCAATTACCGTGAGGCCGGCAGTCATTTACATAACAGTTAGATGACGCTGACAGAGATGGTCGCCTTGCTTCAGGTCCTTAGGAAACTATGCAGTTATTTGTTTTTTTTATGTATTATTTCTTCCATTGGTAGGCCAGCCAATCTCAAGTGTTATTACATACAGCCGAGAAGAACTATTGGAAATAAAAGCGATGTCAGCTTACCAACATTATGACCAGGAATACGTCTTTCCCGAAGCGGATCCTTTGTTCGGACCTCCACCCTGGACATGTGATCTTATTCCAGAGGCTGACCCAAAACAATGTGGTCACTGCAGGAGAGGCAGACGGAGCGGTCTACAGGTCAGACTCAGAAGGCGAGCACACCATCCACCGCTTCCGAGCATATTACTCGCCAATGTCCAATCTCTAGATAACAAGGTGGACGAAATTAGGGCACGAGTTGCGTTCCAGAGACACATCAGAGATTGTAACATTTTCTGTTTCACGGAAATATGGCTCACTTGGGATATGTTGTCAGAGTCGGTACAGCCACCCGGTTTCTTCATGCATCGCGTCGACAGAAACAAACATCTCTCTGGTAAGAAGAAGGGCGGGAGTGTATGCCTTATGATTAACGACTCATGGTGTAATCACAACAACATACAGGAACTCAAGTCCTTTTGTTCACCTGACCTAAAATTCCTTACAATCAAATGCCGACCACATAATCTTCCAAGAGAATTCTCTTCGATTATAGTCACAGCCATGTATATCCCCCCCCAAGCAGATACCTCGTCGGCCCTGAAAGAACTTCACTGGACTCTATGTAAACTAGAAACCATACATCTTGAAGCTGCATTTTTTGTAGCTGGGGATTTTAACCTCTATGGGCTAGGTGGGACGAATTCATCACACTTGGCTAACATCCGGTGAAAATGCATAGCTTCAAAATTCTAAATACACTATCGTTATATTAAAACATTTATGTAAATACTTGTAGGTTACAGTTTTTAAAAGCTTAACATCTTGTTAATCCAGCCAGTGTGTCAGATATCAAAAATGTTTTGCGGCGAAAGCATACATTATAATAATCTGAGGACAGCTCCCGCAAACACAAGCATTCCTGGCATTTTCCAACCAAGCATTAGCGTCACTAAAGTCAGAAATAGCAATAAAATAATCAATTACTTTTGAAGATCTTCGTCTAGTGGCAATGCCAAGTGTCCTAACTACTTAGTGAATATCCATTATGTTTGATAAAATCCATTTTTATAGCCTAACACGAAACATTTGTAAACCGCTTGCGTCGTGATTTCCGTCTCCTTCAACTTTGGACGTGACATTCGTGGTAATTACACTCACAAACCAAACGTGTATCTAGTCAAGGTCGGCTTCATTGCAATCCTCTGATTGTTAGTGACACATCTACCCTGATGTCTTTTTTCCTGGGACCTATTGACCGAAAGAAACCGATTTGAAGACAGCGATCAATGACCTCTTTACGCACCAATGGTAGGACCGGTCTATCATTGATTGACTGTATTTTGGCCCAATGACCACTGATCATCTTGAAATCTAGCTTGGAAGATAGCCAATGAGCAAAGGTAAATGACGATGTGTGATGGTTATACGTTTGAAGACCAGCCTTTGTCATAAACTCTGGCGTAAAAGAGGTTCTCTCGCCATTGCAAATTCTACTTGACGGAGCCAGGAGTGTTACGCATAGCGGTAAATAATCGAAACCATTTTCAGCAAGTTTATATAGTGAAATTATGGCGAATAAATCAGGAAAGTCTAAAACAAAGTCTAGGTATACAGATTTAACCGAGATTTTAGAGGAAATTGATAGAGAAAGCGTAACGGAATTGTTGGAGGAATCCTCTTTTAGTGAAGTTAGTTTTGACTCTTTAGTTGAAGACATGTTTCTTCACGGGGAGGACGCCGTGCTTGATAAGTAAGTGCTAATGTTATTGTTTGAAATGAATAATATGAAATATCATTTTTTTTTTATTGAGATTTTCTTATTTTATTTGCAACATATAAAAATTCCATCAGTAACGCAATGTCTTCCCTGTGGCTCAGTTGGTAGCGCATGGTGTGTATAATGCCAGGGCTACGGGGTAGATTCCCACGGGCGACCAATACAAAAAAAAAATGCATGAAATGTATACATTCACTACTGTAAGTCGCTCTGGATAAGAGCTTCTGCTAAATTACTAAAATGTACATGTGTAAAGTACACATTGGCTGTACTGTGTGTTTATATATATTTTTTAAATTGAATTTACATAAACGTGGAATGGAACAGCACTTCACCATAATGTTCCCTGTACTCTATATAATACATACATGTTTATTTTACATGTTGATACAGGGCTCATATGTGAAAGTATTCTTTATATAATACACATATGTTTATTTTACATGTTGATACAGGGCTCATATATGAAAGTATTCTTTATATAATACACATATGTTTATTTTACATGTTGATACAGGGCTCATATGTGAAAGTATTCTTACTGAGTTTTGTCTTTCATTCACAGTGGCAGTGATTCTGACTATGAACCACCAGTGGCTAGGTGCCCATCCCCCTCTGAAGCTGGTTCATCCAGACGGACCCCTGCTGTCTCTGGCTCCACACCTACCCGGCCATCTAGAGGTGTGAAGTCAGTAACAAAGAAAAGGAGGTGGGGCAGAGAGAAACCTTCAGACAAAGGGCCAGAGGGTCGTTGGCACTCTGTGTCAGAAGATGATGTGGAACCAACTCCACCAGTTTTCAGACCCAAAAGGCAGCCAGGCCCACAACTTGACATGACTGCAAAGTACAGCCCCCTTCAACTTTTCCAACTGTTTTTCACCTCGTCAGTTGTTGATTCCCTGGTGTCTAACACCAACAAGTATGGCGCAAAGAAGCAGGCAGGAAAGAAAGAGGCATGGAAGCCCATTTCCATTTCAGACCTTTTCTGCTTTCTTTCACTGGTCATTTACATGGGGCTGGTGAAGTTGAAAACTCTGAAGAACTACTGGAAGACGTCAGCTCTCTACCAACTGCCTTTCCCCATGACTGTGATGTCTTGCAAAAGGTTTCTGACTATCTCACGGGCACTTCACATCAGTGACCCAGAAGTTGATGGGGAGAATGACAAGCAGAGAGGCACACCAAGGTTTGATAGGCTATGCAAGATCAAACCTCTCTACCCCAACATTGTTGAGGCTTGCAAGACCCATTTTCAGCCTGCCCAGAACCTGTCCATTGATGAGAGGATGGTAGCCTCAAAGGCCAGAATCAGCCTCAAACAATACATGAGAAACAAACCGACCAAGTGGGGATACAAACGGTTTGTTTTGGCTGATTCTGTGTGTGCCTACACCTGTAATTTTTTTGTTTATGAGGGGAAGAGCAGTTTTGCAACCGGTAATGGACTGAGTTATGATTCCGTTATGGAATTATTGGATTTTCAACTGCTGGGGAAGGGCTACAAACTGTTTGTAGACAACTTCTACACAAGCCCTACCCTGTTCAGAGACCTGAGGCAGCGTGATGTGTGGGCTTGTGGCACCATTCGGACCAACATGATAGGCTTTCCGAAAACCAAGGAAAACGACATGCCTAAGCGGGCTGAGCGGGGTACCATGCGATGGATCCGTGAAGATGGCCTGCTGTTTGTGAAGTGGATGGATACCAGAGAGGTGGTCATGTGCTCCACTATCCACAAGGCCTTCAGTGGAGATCACGTCATCAGGCGTATGAAGGACGGTAGCGGGGCATGGAACACCAAAAATGTCCCCATTCCAGCAGCTGTGAAGGACTACAACAAGGGCATGGGGGGTGTAGACCTGTCAGATGCACTGATAGGATACTACAATGTGCTACACAAGACCATGAAATGGTACAAAACATTTTTTTATCATTTTATTGACATTGGTGTGGTCAATTCTTTCATACTACAGAAGGAAATGGCCAAGAGCTGTGGACAGCCCCCCATCTCACAGCTTGCATTCAGAGAGCTGCTCATCCAGGAGCTTGCTGCCTACACTGAAGCACCTTCTGTCCCCTCTACCTCTGTCCCTTCTGCTCCAAACTGTGGTGTTCACCTGCCCAGATACATCTCTGAAGGCATGGATGTGCCTCAGGGCAAAAAGGCCACAGTGGGGAGACGTCGCTGTGCCCTTTGTCACAGAAAATGTGCCATCACCTGCACCACCTGCGCAGTAAGCCTCTGCTTTACAGCAGAAAGAAACTGCTATGTGGCATGGCACCATCAGCACAATATTGTGGATATTTTTTTTTTGGGGGGGGTAGTGTTAGAATGACATTTGTATTTTGTATATAGTTTCTTTCAATATGTATCACTGTACCAATTTGGCCACTTGGGTACATTTGGGTACATTGGTGTGGGACACCTGGGTGACTTCATGATGAATGGCATGTGGCTCGCTCATTTTTGGAGTTAATTTTCCGAAACTTTGCTCAGCTATTGTTGCCATCTTATTTTATTCAATCAAATCATCCCAGCATCCCATCTGTATGTTTGTCTGTTCTTGTTTATTTGAAAGATGATACAGCAACAATAAAAAACAGAAAACGTATGTTTGTTTCCTTGTATTTTCTTCTACCAGATCTATTGTGTTATATTCTCCTACATTCAATTCACATTTCCACAGACTTCAGAGTGTTTCCTTTCAAATGAAACCAAGAAAATGCATATCCTTGCTACTGGGCCTGAGCTACAGACAGTTAGATTTGGGTATGTCTTCAGGCGGAAATTAAGAGAAGTGGGGGGGTAGCCCCAACAGGTTTTAACAAAGCTAACCTGAGAACAAGACTTTCTAAATTCTATCAGCATATCGAATGCGCGACACGAGCTGGTAGCATTCTGGATCATTGCTACTCTAACTTCCGCGATGCATACAAAGCCCTCCCCCTGCCCTGCCTTCGGCAAATCTGACCATGATTCCATTTTGTTGCTCCCAGCCTATAAACAGAAACTAAAACAGGACACGACCATGCTCAGGTCTATCCAACACTGGTCTGACCAATCAGATTCCACGCTTCAAGATTGCTTTGATCACGTGGACTGGGATATGTTCCGGATAGCCTCAGACAATAACATTGATGTATACATTGACTCAGTAAGCATGTTTATTATCAAGTGCATTGGAGATGTTGTACCCACTGTGACTATTAAAACCTTTCCTAACCAGAAACCGTGGATTGATGGCAGCATTCGCACAAAACTGAAAGCGAGAACCACCGCTTTTAATCATGGGAAGTCAACTGGAAACATGACCGAAAACAAACAGTGCAGCTATTCCCTCCGCAAGGCAATCAAACAAGCAAAGCGTAAGTACAGAGACAAAGTAGAGTTGCAATTCAACGGCTCATACATGAGACGTATGTGGCAGGGTCTACAGTCAATCACAGACTACAAAAAGAAAATTAAACAACTTCTTTGCTCGCTGTGAAGATAATAGAGTACCAGTGACACGGCCCACTACCAAAGCCCGTGGGCTCTCCTTCTCCGTGGCCAACGTGAGTAAAACATTTAAACGTGTTAACCCTCGCAAGGCAGCCGGCCGAGACGGCATCCCTAGCCGCGTCCTCAGAGCATGCGCAGACCAGCTAGGTGGTGTGTTTAAAGACATATTCAATCAATCCCTATCCCAGTCTGCTGCCCCCACATGCTTCAAGATGGATCCATTGTTCCTGTTCACAAGAGAGTTAAGGTAACTGAACTAAATGACTACCGCCCCGTAGCACTCAATTCTGTCATCATGAAGGGCTTTGAGAGACTAGTCAAGGATCATATCACCTCCACCCTACCTGATACCCTAGACCCACTACAATTTGCATACCACCCCAATAGTTACACTGACAATGCAATCGCCATCACACTGCCCTATCCCATCTGGACAAGCGGCCCTGGGTCTCGACCCTGCCCTGTGTAACTGGGTCCTGGACTTTCTGACGGGCCGCCCCCAGGTGGTGAAGGTAGGAAACAACATCTCCACCCCGCTGATCCTCAACACAGGGGTCCCACAAGGGTGCGTTCTCTGCCCTCTCCTGTACTCCCTGTTTACCCGTGACTGCATGGCCATGCACAACTCAGACGACACTACAGTGGTAGGCTTGATTACCAAAAACAACGAGACGGCCTACAAGGAGGAGGTGAGGGCCCTCGGAGTGTGGTGTCAGCAAAATAGCCTATCACTCAACGTCAACAAAACAAAGGAGATGATCGTGGACTTCAGGAAACAGCAGAGGGAGCACACCCCCATCCACATCGACAAGACAGTAGTGGAGAAGGTGGAAAGTTTTAAGTTCCTCGGCATACACATCACGGACAAACTGAAATGGTCCACCCAGATAGACAGCATGGTGAAGAAGGCAGCGCCTCTTCAACCTCAGGAGGCTGAAGAAATTTGGCTTGTCACCAAAATCACTCACAAACTTTTACAGATGCACAATCGAGAGCATCCCGTCGGGCTGTATCCCCGCCTGGTACGGCAACTGCACTGCCCTCAACCGCAAGGCTCTCCAGAGGGTAGTGTGGTGTGCACAACGCATCACCGTGGGCAAACTACCTGCTCTCCGGGACACCTACAGCACCCGATGTCACAGGAAGGCCAAAAAGATCATCAAGGACAACAACCACCCGAGCCACTGCCTGTTCACCCCGCTATCATCCAGAAGTAGAGGTCAGTACAGGTGCATCAAAGCTGGGACCGAGAGACTGAAAAGCAGCTTCTATCTCAAGGCCATCAGACTTAAACAGCCATCACTAACATAGAGAGGCTGCTGCCAACATTCAGACTCAAATCTCTGGCCACTTTAATAAATTGACTTAATAAAGGTATCACTAGTCACTTTAAATAACGCCACTTCAATAATGTTTACATATTCTAAACTCAGCAAAAAAAGAAACGTCCCTTTTTCAGGACCCTGTTTATCAAAGATAATTCGTAAAAATCCAAATAACTTCACAGATCTTAATTGTAAAGGGTTTAAACACTGTTTCCCATGCTTGTTCAATGAACCATAAACAATTAATGAAAATGCACCTGTGGAACGGTCATTAAGACACTAACAGCTTAGGCAATTAAGGTCACAGTTATGAAAACTCAGGAGAGTTTTTCTACTGACTCTGAAAAACACCAAAAGAAAGATGCCCTGGGTCCCTGCTCATCTGCGTGAACGTGCCTTAGGCATGTTGCAAGGAGGCATGAGGACTGCAGATGTGGCCAGGGCAATAAATTGCAATGTCCGTACTGTGAGACGCCTAAGACAGCACTACAGGGAGACAGGATGGACAGCTGATCGTCCTCGCAGTGGCAGATCACGTGTAACACCACCTGCACAGGATCGGTACAACTGAACATCACAGCTGCGGGACAGGCACAGGATGGCAACAACAACTGCCCGAGTTACACCAGGAATGCACAATCCCTCTATCAGTGCTCAGACTGTCCGCAATAGGCTGAGAGAGGCTGGACTGATGGCTTGTAGGCCTGTTGTAAGGCAGGTCCTCACCAGACATCACAGGCAACAACGTCGCCTATGGGCACAAACCCACCGTCGCTGGACCAGACAGGACTGGCAAAAAGTGCTCTTCACTGATGAATCACGGTTTTGTCTCATCAGGGGTGATGGTCTGATTCGCGTTTATCGTCGAAGGAATGAGCGTTACACCGAGGCCTGTACTCTGGAGCGGGTTTGATTTGGAGGTGGAGGGTCCGTCATGGTCTGGGGCGGTGTGTCACAGCATCATCGGACTGAGCTTGTTGTCATTGCAGGCAAACTCAACGCTGTGCGTTACAGGGAAGACATCCTCCTCCCTCATGTGGTACCCTTCCTGCAGGCTCATCCTGACATGACCCTCCAGCATGATAATGGTGCTTGCTCTGTGCGTGATTTCCTGCAAGACAGGAATGTCAGTGTTCTGCCATGGCTAGCGAAGAGCCCGGATCAAAATCGCATTGAGCATGTCTGGGACCTGTTGGATCAGAGGGTGAGGGCTAGGGCCATTCTCCCCAGAAATGTCCGGGAACTTGAAAGTGCCTTGGTGGAAGAATGGGGTAACACCTCACAGCAAGAACTGGCAAATCTGATGCAGTCCATGAGGAGGAGATGCACTGCAGTACTAAATGCAGCTGGTGGCCACACCAGATACTGACTGTTACTTTTGCCAAGTTTACATTACTCATCTCATATGTACAGGTATAGTCGGAAGTTTACATAACACCTTAGCCCACTACATTTCAACTCAGTTTTTCACAATTCCTGACATTTAATCCTAGTAAAAATTCCCTGTCTCAGGTCAGTTAGGATCACCACTTTATTTTAAGAATGTGAAATGTCAGAATAATAGTAGAGAGAATGATTTTCTTTAGCTTTTATTTCTTTCATCACATTCCCAGTGGGTCAGAAGTTTACATACACTCAATTAGTATTTGGTAGCATTGACTTTAACTTGTTTAACTTGGGTCCAATGTTTCAGGTAGCCTTCCACAAGCATCCCACAATAAGTTGGGTGAATTTTGTATTCCTCCTAAAGGGCTGGTGTAACTGAGTCAGGTTTGTGGGCCTCCTTGCTCGCACACGCTTTTTCAGTTCTGCCCACACATTTTCGATAGGACTGAGGTCAGGGCCTTGTGATGCTCACTCCAATACCATGACTTTGTTATCCTTAAGCCATTTTGCCACAACTTTGGAAGTATGCTTGGGGTCATTGTCCATTTGCAAGACTCATTTGCGACCAAGCTTTAACTTCCTGACTGATGTCTTGAGATGTTGGTTCTATATATTCCACATAATATTTCTTCCTCATGAAGCCATCTATTTGTGAAGTGCATCAGTCCCTCCTGTAGAAAAGCACTCCCACAACATGATGCTGCCAACTCCGTGCTTCACGGTTGGGATGGTGTTCTTCGGCTTGCAAGCCTCCCCCTTTTTCCTCCAAACATAACGATGGTCATTATGGCCAAACAGTTCTATTTTTGATTCACCAGACCAGAGGACATTTCTCCAAAAAGTACGATCTTTGTCCCCATGTGCAGTTGCAAACCGTATTCCGTCTTTCTTATGGCGGTTTTGGAGCAGTGGCTTTTTCCTTGCTGAGCGGCCTTTCAGGTTATGTCTATATAGGACTCGTTTTACTGTGGATATAGATACTTTTGTACCTGTTTCCTCCAGCATCTTCACAAGGTCCTTTGCTGTTGTTCTGGGATTGATTTGCACTTTTCGCACCAAAGTACGCTCATCTCTAGGAGACAGAACGCGTCTCCTTCTTGAGCGGTATGACGCTGTGTGGTCCCATGGTGTTTATACTTGCGTTCTATTGGTTGTACAGATGAACATGGTACCTTCAGGCGTTTGGAAATTGCTCCCAAGGATGAACCAGACTTGTGGAGTTCTACAATTTTCAGAGGTCTTAGCTGATTTCTTTTGACTTTCCCATGATGTCAAGCAAAGAGACACAGAGTTTGAAGGTAGGTCTTGAAATACATCCACAGGTACACCTCCAATTGACTCAAATGATGTCAATTAGCCTATCAGAAGCTTTTAAAGCCATGACATCATTTTCTGGAATTTTCCAAGCTTTTTAAAGGCACAGTCAACTTAGTGTATGTAAACTTCCAACCCACTGGAATTGTGATACAGTGAATTATAAGTGAAATAATCTGTCTGTAAACAATTGTAGGAAAAATTACTTGTGTCATACACAAAGTAGATGTCCTAACCGACTTGCAAAAACTATAGTTTGTTAACAAGACATTTGTGGAGTGGTTGAAAAACAAGTTTTAATGACTCCAACCTAAGTGTATGTAAACTTCCGACTTCATCCTCTTTCCCTCCAATATCCCTGCACATTGTAAACATGGTATTGGATCTGACCCTGTATAGAGTTATTTTTATTTATCATGTATTTTTTTCTACCTCATGTTATTTTCAGTCCTACATTGATATTGATTACTGCATTGTTGGGTTTGGAGCTAGGAACAAATGCATTTCACTGTACTTGTGCACATGGCATTATGACATATCATAGTGTATGTCTTGGGTTTGATGCTATTCAAGTCTGTGCATCTGGCTTCAGACCATGGCAGAGATCCACAGATGGACGATCTGGTGACTCACTTATCCAGTGTGTGTGTGTGTGTGTGTGTGTGTGTGTGTGTGTGTGTGTGTGTGTGTGTGTGTATCTCTTACAAACAGCAGAAGCCCACTGGGAGAAACCACATCTTTCTGGTTGGCAGGCAGTGCCTGCGGGCACTTACATCTCAATTTGTAATGAAAATTAAAACACAAGAGGGGGAAGTGCAATCTTCATGGTCGATGTAATGCTTTTGAATGCATTGCTATCTGATTAAATCCATTTCAACTAGCATTGCTACATGCTTCAAGAATGCCACATAGGAGATTCTGGATACTTGGGATGAGACGACAACAAACCTGTGTATGTCGATAATAAGCTAAATAGTGAACCATCCGTTCAATATTTTCTGAATTAGATCTGCTCTCATAGGAGGGCACTCCTTTCATATTATTCGTTTTTGGGACAGGATAGACCAAAGAAAAAGATGGAAGAGACAGTTTCAGAAAGTGGGCCGGATTCCAACTCACGATGCAGCGGTATATACAGTGCATTCGGAAAGTATTCAGACCCCTTGACTTTTTCCACATTTTGTTACATTATAGCTTTATCATGAAATTGTTTTTTTTTTTTTTATCCTCATCAATCTACACACAATTCCCCATAATGACAAAGCAAAAACAGGTTTTTATACATTTTATTTAATGTATAAAAAATGAAATATCACATGTACATATTTATTCAGACCCTTTACTCACTACTTTGTTGAAGCACCTTTGGCAGTGATTACAGTGTTCTTGGGTATGACGCTACAAGCTTGGCACACCTACATTACCAGTCAAAAGTTTGGACACACCTACTCATTCCAGGGTTTTTCTTTATTTGTACTATTTTCTACATTGTAGAATAATAGTGAAGACATCAACTATGAAATAACACATATATAATCATTTAGTAACCAAAACAGTGTTAAACAAATGAAAATATATTTTATATTTGAGATTCCTTAAAGTAGCAACCCTTTGCCTTGATGACAGCTTTGCACACTCTTGGCATTCTCTCAACCAGCTTCATGAGGTAGTCACCTGGAATGCATTTCAATTAACAGGTGTGCCTTGTTAAACCTTAATTTGTGGAATTTCTTTCCATCTTAATGCGTTTGAGCCAATCAGTTGTGTTGTGACAAGGTAGGGGTGGTATACAGAAGATAGCCCTATTTGGTAAAAGACCAAGTCCATATTAGAGCAAGAACAGCTCAAATAAGCAAAGAGAAATGACAGTCCTACTATCATTACTTTACGACATGAAGGTCAGTCAATTTGGAAAATTTCAAGAACTTTAACAATTTCTTCAAGTGCAGTCACAAAAACCATCAAGCGCTATGATGAATCATTTTAATCATTTTACATTTTTGTAAATTTGCTAAAATGCCAAACAACCTGTTTTCGCTTTGTCATTATGGGGTATTGTGTTGTTAAGTTCTAAACGAACCGAGTAAAACTTAAACCAAGTTTATTCACCCATTGGGTCATACAGCTGCATAAGACAAAGTCATATTTCCAACAGTGGTAGTATATATACTCCAATTTCGGTGGAGTCTCCTCCTTCACACTCTAAACATTACATCTTTATTACTAGGCAGGAAGTCAAGTGTATCAGGCAACAAACTGTTCCTTCTCCCTTAATGCGACCTGACCTCGACCCCCTTCCTCTCTAATCCACAGCTCTCCACCATTATCAGTGACAACAATCATGTGATTGCCTCTCCTCTACTCAGCACCTCCCAAAGGCCCCTGGCTCCTATCCAACCTTCATTGACCCCACCGTATACATTCCTCCTACAGATACCCATTAACTTCTGGTGTATAAACCAGACTACGGCACTCCTCATGTCTCTAGTATAACTGATGATTAACAATATTTAAAGTTTAGAAATCCGAACCCATTAGCGTGTAGTTTGATGAGGGAACATTTATTTAAATCATTTTAGAATAAGGCTGTAAAGTAACAAAACGTGGAAAAAGTCACGGGGTCTGAATACTTTCTGAATGCACTGTATGTGTTCCGGTCTAGCCTAGACTGCTAGACCACCCCAAGCCATAGAGGACTGTCTTAGGACTGTGAATGAAATGCTTATTGAAGTCAAGACAAAAACCACAGCCATTCTTTGTGACAAAGCAGTTGAGGTCAGTGTTTTGGTTTGTAGGTCTGCACAATATGGGCAGAAAATCGAATTGCTGTTTTTCAAATAAATATTGCGATTGCAATTTTCCTATGATTAGATAAAAAATACTTGGGTGAACTGTTGCAATCATAGAAATAGAATGACTGTGTCAGAGGAAGGCCCTAAAAGACACCAGCCATCCTAGTCATAGACTGTTCTCTCTGCTACCGCAAGGCAAGCGGTACCAGAGCGCCAAGTCTAGGTCCAAGAGGCTTCTAAACAGCTTCTACCCTCAAGCTATAAGACTCCTGAACATCTAATCAAATGGCTACCAAGACTATTTGCATTGCCCTCCTCTCTCTTTTACGCCGCTGCTACTCTCTGTTATTATCTATGCATAATCACTTTAATAACTCCTACATTACCTCCTCAATTACCTCGACTAACCGGTGCCCCCGCACATTGACTCTGTACCGGTACCCCCTGTATATAGCCCCGCTATTGTTATTTTACTGCTGCTCTTTAACTACTTGTTTTTAACTTAATTTCTTATTCTTATTCATATTTTTTTAAACTGCATTGTTGGTTAGGGGCTTGTTAGTAAGCATTTCACTGTAAGGTCTACACCTGTTGTATTAGGCGCATGTGGCTAATACAATATGATTTGATTTGATTATTCTAATTCTATGGTTGGTGTTGTTTAGCATGATAACAAATGAAAAAGTCAGGTACAGTAGGAGTTTTTGTAACCAGATAGGAACCAAAGTGTTGGTTAGTGTTTCCCTGGAGACCCTAATTACATTTGAATACCGGTAGATGTTAGATTCAGACAAAGATTTTAGAATATGCTTAGCCTATTCTTCTCTGATTCAGAACATGTCATTGCAAAAAACAACTTGCTGACACCCCACTGGTATCAGCCTGTATTAGAGCGAAATTTGGGTAGACATATTTGCCCCCTAGCTCCATAATATTTGCTAGCTAGTTAGTGAGTAGCATTAGCGGCTAGCGCAAATGTTATACTATAATACAGAAAACATGGATTTATATGAAAAATCAAAGTGGGGCTTGATGTGTGTAGGTCCTGGGAAGCAGCCGGAACATGACAGACGAAAAATGAGTATACAATAAAAAAATGTTTTTTTTTGCTGTCTGGATATGTCAATATTGTAATTTAAATTAGAATTTGGTTTTTCGTGTAGCCGTAGTGATCAGTGTCGTGGTCAGTGAACTTACCTTCATAGGTTCCACTCTCTAGCAGGGCTCCGCTTTGCTCCAGTTCCATAAAGCGCTCCACGCTCACAAAGTTATAGTCCACCCCCGGCACCTCTCCCTCCTTTGGCAGCCTGGTGGTACCTACAGAGGGAGAAGAAGAAGAAAGGAAGAACGTTACTTTATTGTCAATCGTTACAGACACAGAGGAATAGGAGGAGTGAGTATTGAGGGATCACAAGCATTGAGGAGAAGAGTAGGAGACAGAGAGAGAGAGTAAGAAGAGTCATACTTCTGATAATAATCCAAACCCATTTCATAATTGTATGCTGTTGCAAAATGGATTGGAAAGCAATAAGAGAGCTTTAAGGCCCCACCCAAGCAGTAGGATTAAATGGATACATACTTACAAAGATGTGTAGTGGTGAACCAACATATGTGAATGTGAGCCCTTCAAAACACTAGGCTTGGGTGTATGTTTATAAGAGAAGATAGGATAAGACAAGATAAGCTTTTGTTTTTTCAGCTTCCACAGAAATTTGTAAACAACGTATAGAACATTTTGTTAAACGCCATTGCTGATTCTCCACATGCAAATCAATCTGAGGATGTTTGTGGACACACAGACCACTAACAAGCCATGATACACGCACTGCATGCACACGCGCACACACACACAGCCAGTCAGCTTATTGTGGAAACAGCAACATTGCAGAAACATCACATTATTACCAAGCTGCAATTAGCCCTACTCTAAGCTCCAGACTCTGGTGTGTGTGTGCGTGTGTGCATCCGTTTAGATGTTAATACAGTAAGAGAAGGGGATTCTATGTGACAATGAGAGGCAGTGCTTGCGTCTGTCCCTCAAGTCGGTATGTGTTTGCATGTGTGCCTGTGTGTGTCAAATCAAATCAGATTTTATTTGTCACATGCTTCATAAACAACAGGTGTAGACTAACAGTGAAATGCTTACTTACAGGCCCTTCCCAATGTCGGAGGTTCACCTTGGGGTCATGATAGGGGCTGTACCAAATGTTTATAAGATTATTATAAAGTTATAAGACCCCTCCTCCTTACATTTATAGGGTCCTAGACTACAGATTAACAATATATATACATTATGAGGTTGAATATTGTTCCACAGTTATTTTCTAGTCTCTGCCTCTTATAAAGAAGAGAGATGAGTGAGTTCAGGGTGTCTGTGACAAGAGCCTAAAAGATAAAAGAGATGCAGAGACACAGAACTCCCCAGGGAGTGTAAGAGATTAGTCAGACATTCCACTATAAATCAACTTGGACATTTACTGCTAAGCTTTTAGATAACACTAAAAGTCTTGTTTATATAGCTGTGTAGGCATGGTTTTGGTCTCATGGGTCGAAGGTAATGACGTAGGCAGTTACATCACAAGGGGTTGACTACAAGCATGATAAAAGCAACTTGGGACCTTTTCTATTTTGCAGAACTTACTCGGAAACATTAGTGCAATGTTCCTGTTGTCAACTTCTGTCTGCAATTGCATTAATAAAGGTTTTTGAATGATTAAATTAAAGATATTGTCATAATGCTAATTTCACCAATGAGCCAATGATTGACAAAGAACAAGGAAAATAACCCCAACAATGTACAGAGAAAAAAAGATAAATAATAGAAAAGTAATAACACAAGGAGTAAATACACAATGAGTAACAATAACTTAGCTATATACTAGGTAATTGAGGTAGATATGTACATAAGTAGGGTTAAAGTGAACGGGCAACAGGCTAGAAAATAAACAGTAGCAGCAGCACATGTGATGAGTCAAAAGAGTTAGAGCAAAAAGGGTCAATGCAGACAGCTAAGTAATTAACCAATAGCTATCCGGACGAACTATTTAGCAGTCTTAATGCTTGGGGGTAGAAACTGTTCAGGGTTCTGTTATTTCCAGACTTGATGAATCTTACCTCTTGCCATTCGGTAGCAGAGAGAAAAGTCTAGGAGTCTTTGACAATTTTTAGGGCCTTCCTCTGACACCGCCTGGTGTAGATGTCCTGGATTGCAGGGAGCTCGGCCCCAGTGACGTACTGGGCCGTACACACTACACTCTGTCGCACTTTGTGGTCGGATGCCAAGCAGTTGCCATACCAAGAGGTGATGCAACCAGTCAAGATGCTGTCAATGGTGCAGCTGTAGAACTTTTTGAGGATATGAGTGCCCATGCCGAATCTTTTCAGCCTCCTGAGGAGGAAGAGGTGTTTTCATGCCTTCTTCATGACTGTGTTGGTGTGTGTGGACCATGATAATTCCTTAGTGATTTAGGCACGAGGAACTTGAAGCTCTCGACCCGCTCCACAACAGTCCTGTCGATGTGGATGTGGACGTGCTCGGTCCTCCGTTTCTTCTAGTCCACGATCAGCTCCTTTGTCTTGCTGACATTGAGGGAGAGGTTGTTGTCCTTGCACCACACTGCCATGTCACTGACTTCCTCCCTATTGGATGTCTTGTCGTTGATCAGGCCAACCACTGTCGTGTTGTCAGCAAACTTAATGATGGTGTTGGAGTCGTGCCCTGTCATAGGTGAACAGTGAGTACAGGAGGGGAAGAGTACGCACCTTTGATGGGACCCCGTGTTCAGGGTCAGCATGGTGGATGTGTTGTTGCCTACCCGCACCACCTGGGGGCGGCCCGTCAGGAAGTCCAGGATCCAGTTGAAGAGGGTGTTCAGTCACAGGGTCCTGAGCTTAGTGATGAGCTTAGAGGGAACTATAGTGTTGAACACTGAGCTATAATTTATGTGTGTGTTTATGTGTGTGTGCATGTGTTTGCTTAGATGCAGCAGTTAGAGATTATTTGTTCTAATGAAAGGCAGTGTTTGAGTCTGTGCCAAGTGGAAGCTCTACTCTACTCAAGCACACTGTAAACTCAAGACTATGGTGTTGGTTTCTTTGCAACTCCATTGATCAGCTAAGACCACTGATTGGTTAAGGAGAGAGAGAGGGCGAGGGAGCGAGCAAGAGATCAGGATTGAGGGTTGTCTACGTTGTCTTTTTCTATCCATTGATTGGATTTCTTATTTCTATTCTCTGTCAAATTTGCTCAAGCAAATGCTTTTCACACACATACAATACAGTTTTTACTGTATCTCTTTCTATACAAAAGAAAATTGTCTGGCCAATGTCAGAAAATGTGGAGATAGAATATAAACACATACTCAACAAAGGGAAAGAGTTGACAAGCACTCAATGAAACAATCTGATGTAAAACAAGACCACAGTTCCAGTATCCCTACTAGCTAAGGTTTGAGTGACTAGTCTTTTTGTATAATGTGAGTTGCAAGTCAGTCAGTAACACACACACACACACACACACACACACACACACACACACACACACACACACACACACACACACACACACACACAGAGTCATACATCATATAAAATATGTTATATTTTCATATTTTTATCATATTTGTACCTAGTACTTGAACTTGTGTCCTCAAAAGCGACTACACCTCAGCAATGTATAATTATTTGTACCAGAAAGGTGAGATTTTAACCTTTCTTTGAGTATGCAGCATTACTAGTTATTGTTTATGGCCCTCTCATGATAAATCATTACTTTTGGGAATCACGTTGATTACATTTTTGATTACATTTAACTGGTTAATGCACCATCACTACTAGCTAGCTTACTAACTAGCCCCACTTAGCTCAGTGCTTGACAGCCCTTTTGTAATGCTAGCACTACCAGCTAGCTAGCTGGTTGACACCCAATAATATGCCACCACTATTAGCTATAGTCTGGATACATTACATTTTTAACAATGCTTTTTTCTGATGAAAATTAGTTCATTTCCTCTGCCATGGAGTCCAGTTTCACAATATTACCTTATGACCCAAATTCTTGCTGTAGTTTTGAAGTTATCACAGAAAAACAGGACTTAGTTGAGGGCATTTTTCAACCTGCCAGCTCCTATTAGTTCTATTGAGTACCATTTTACCAAGTCCCCTTCCGAAAATGCTATTCCCAGCCGATTGTTCTGCATCATAATGCTTGATGCACTGTTGTTAGTAATTAGATTTACCCACATAAACCTTGTGGGTTTACCTCAGGTAACTTGATATTAATAAGGTTACGGCTATTTGGTGAGAAATATCACTGTTCGCCTGGGCACACGTTGTGGTGACCGACAGAGACGGCTGGTGCATATCTATCAAAAGTGAAACATTTTCTGGTTATAGTTAGCAAAACAATTATAAACCGAAAAAGATGTAAAACCTAACACCTTTTCAAGATGTTACCAATTTAAAGACTGGCAGAATACATTTTTAATCGATTAAATTACTTACTTTTATTTATTTTTTGTTGTTTCTTAATGGCTGCTGGATAATTTGATATGCGTCGACATCTGTTCATTCATGGGCATCGAATTGAACGTATGCTGCGCAGGTTCACTGAGTTGCAAACCACATGGATGGTTCTATCTCATTGCTTAGTAGCTAATGGTGATTTGTAGATCTGATGCAGTTGCAACCTCAGATTATGAGCCCATCGAATGTTGTGAAAGAGGTATGTAGTACCCGCAGATGGCCACGGCAAATAGCAAGAGAACTATGAAGTTATAAACCCATAATGTTTTTTGCAGAAAAAAACCCTAACCCTAGGTCTATCCCTTAAAAAAGTTATGTGTAACCCAAGGGGCCAGGCTTCTGGTCTGGAAGCACGCTTTCCACTGTGCTCAGAGGACATTCTCGGTACTGCAGTTTAGTTGAAGTACGGCCTAGAAAGATGGAAAGACAATTCTCATAGATGGCCCCATAAAGTCACAACTTTATAAACTAAACCAAGTATTTGTCCTAAAGACCAATTTTTTTCCCCATCACTCACAGCCAAAGTTGTGTTTCAGGTTCATGCTGTAACGTGGGTGAGCTTATGTCACATGCACACGCTGAAGAGAAATCCCTCACGCACTCTCAACCAGGACCTGCTCATTCATACAGGGAAATTATTAGCACCTGTTGAACATTGCCAGAAGAACAGAAGCAAGAAGAAGAGAAGCTGCAAGAACCTGAATATACCGTAGTGTTCAGCTTTCAACTACACCAAACATGCAAAGCACTTAACTCTAAATGTAAGTTGGTGATCGATTTTTTGTTATTATTATTTTGTTCGGAATTTTGTCATGTTGCATAATGTTGAATAATTTGTGATGAATTGGAAGCTAACGCGTAGCTAGCTAACGTCAGGTAGCTTGAGCATCTTGACAAGGCTTGTGGTTGTTTACTTGTTAGCTATTATAGCTATAAACACAAACACTGTTTGATAAGATAATTGTGAGGATAATATTTATTGAGTGACATTCATTCAAATGCATAGCGACATAACTTCTGGTTGCACCAGCTATCTTAAATAGCTATCCCATCTGGTTTGCGCTAAGTCGGACCACCATTTGTTTTTCAACACACACTGTGAGAGCAAAATTTCAAGATTATGTTATTATACTTTTATTGCATCAAATGGTTGTTTTATGCAACAGAATAGAGTATTTTGTTAACTATTGTGTGTGTTCTACTGAGGATTGGCTTCTGGGAGATAACACTGACAGGAGATTTACGATGTCATTTGGGTGATAAAACCTAAAGAGCATTCCAGAGCATGAGTTAATTTTTATGTTCTATACCGTACCAGGGAGAGAGATGGTTCCAGTTTGGAGTCGGAGGGACAGACACTGGTCTCTACACAATGAAAACTGTTGACACAGCAGATACTGTCTGCTATGTATTATAGGTATCTTTCATACAAATCTTAACCTTGTGACCCATTCTATATATCTGTTGTCGTCATGTAGGTTGAAAGGGGTTTATCTTGGCTATAAAAGACCATTGTACTTTTGTCTTGGGGCTCTTAACGAATCATCTTAGCGTGATTTGTCGACCAGCCATCGCTTTTGCAAAGCTCTCACTAATAAAGATTCAGTTTAAGTATAACTCTGACTTGTGTGATAAGTTTGTCTCTCCTCATTTGATAATAAAGAAATGAACGACCACAAGACCTCCAGGCTGTGTAAGGGCTATTTGACCAAGAAGAAGAGTAATGGAGTTCTGTATCAGATGACTTGGCCTCCACAAACACCTGACCTCAACCCAATTGAGATGGTTTGGGATGAGTTGGACAGCAGAATGAAGGAAAAGCAGCCAATAAGTGCTCAGCATATGAGGGAATTCCTTCAAGACTGTTGGAAAAGCATTCCAGGGGAAGCTGGTTGAGAGAATGCCAAGAGTGTGCAAAGCTGTCATCAAGGCAAAGGGTGACTACGTTGAAGAATCTAAAATCTATTTTGATTTGTTTAACACTTTTTTGGTTACTACATGATTCCATATGTGTAATTTCATAATTGTGATGTCTTCAGTATTATTTTACAATGTAGAAAATAGTAAAAAATAAAGGAAGATCCTGAAATAAGTAAGTGAGTCCAAACTTTTGACTGGTACTATATGTATAGGGGAAAGGTGACTAGGCATCAGGTTATACACTATACACACAAAAGTACACTGCTTCAAATGAGATGATTCGGCTATTTCAGCCACACCCGTTGCTGACAGGTGTATAACATTAAGCACATAGCCATGCAATCTTCATAGACAAACATTGACATTAGAATGGCCTTAATGAAGAGCTCAGTGTCTTCACCATCATTGGATGCCACATTTCTAACAAGTTAGTTCGTCAAATTTCTGAATTGCTAGAGCTGCCGCCGTCAACTGTAAGGGCTGTTATTGTGAAGTGGAAACATCTAAGAGCAACAACAGCTCAGCCACGAAGTGGTAGGCCACACAAGCTCACAGAACAGGACCGCCGAGTGCTGAAACGTGTAAACATTATCTGTCCTTGGTTGCAACACTCACTACCGAGTTCCAAACTGCCTCTGGTAGCAACGTCAGCACAAGAACTGTTTGTTGGGAGCTTCATGAAACAGGTTTCCATGGCCGGGCAGCCACACACACAAGCTTAATATCGCCATGCGTAATGCTAAACATCAGCTGGAGTGGTGTAAAGCTCGCCACCATTGGACTATGCAGCAGTGGAAAAACATTCTCTGGAGTGATGAATTATGCTTCACCATCTGGCAGACCGATAGACAAATTTGTGTTTGGCATTGCCAGGAGAATGCTACCTGCCCCAATGTATTGTGCCAACTGTTAAGTTTGGGAGGCGGAATAATAGTCTGGGACGGTTTTCATGGTTCGGGCTAGGCCCCTTAGTTCCAATGAAGGGGAAATCTTAACACTACAGTATACAATGACATTCTAGACAATTCTGTGCTTCCAAATTTGTGGCAACAGTTTGGGGAAGGGCCTTTCCTGTTTCAGCATGATAATGCCCCCGTGCACAAAGCGAGGTCCATGGGTCAAAGACTTATTAGGTTTTCACTTTTTTTTTTTTTTTTACAGCAATTGCAATTCCCTAAAAGGCTTTTTTATGTTCATTGGAGTGTCACCTACTGTATGCCCTTATATTAGTTATATTCAAGAAGAAAGCCAATAATTCAGTTTTATTGTGATTCATATGAATGTACCCTAGTAAAATGTCATTCAGTATAACACTAAGTGTTTTTTTAAAATTGTAATTCTATGCCCATTTTTCATAATCACAAGGTTATATATCCATGCTTAGACTAGCAGAAATATAACTACGCAGAAAAAATTACATTATTTTATTTTGAATACCACATATTTGATGTGTCACGGGTACAACTCAAAATGTGTTGGTTATTTACAAAAACGTCTTGCCTTACACTGATTTTTTTTTTTTATCTATGGAAATATCTTTCACTCCACCCTTTGAGATTTGTTTTTGTATCTCTGAGTCAACAAAACAAAGTTATTGTATTTGAATATAAAATACTGGTGTTATACTGTATGACAATATTTTGTTACCCTGAATGATACATATCACCAAGGCCCACAAATATTGATTAAATGTGATTCTTTCAGCAATAACAATAATGATCCTATGAACTATTATTAATAGCTGCAATAGTAGTTTTCTTTTAGCTATTTTCTAAGTTATAAAACTGTAAAAAACGGAATAGGATGTTTAAAATGTGGCAGGCTAGCTGAACTTCCATACTAGAGAGAGAAATGACCCATACGCCACACACAAAGATCATGGGTTTTACTATGCAACATAGTTTAACTGATACATGAGGTAGTCTTTCCTCCCTAGCAATGGGATCTGCGTTAATATTTTGTCTGTGCCATGCAGCCCTCTCCTTATTAGGCAACGGCATCTACAGTATAAAGATAATGTGCATTGAAATACCTTAAAATGCCATAAAATAGTTTAAAATTACAATATTCAGTATTCATACAAGTAAATATGAATTGCATGATTAAATGTTATAAACTAGTGAAAACATGGGATAAGAAAGCTCCTGTCATTCAGCATAACAGGTGACATTGTGGTATGACATGAAACTTTTGTTGTGCTGAAGGACAAAAGCGTGATACTGAAGGACGGATTTCATACAAACATATTTAACAGGCAGTTCCTTGGCCACCTATATAAAGTAATGACCTTGACTTATAAAGATTATCATTCATTTTCAAATTTAATATAGCTTTTTATAAAATAATAACATTACAATTATGCTTTCTCTGCTGTACTGAAGGACATGCGTTTTTGTTACAAAGGTTACTAGAGGGTGGAAAGGTGAAATCATCAAATATTTCAGAGATTTACTCACCTCATCACATTGATAGAGGGTCTTCAATGGGTCTTCTTTGTGATGTCACACACTGTCACATGATTACCATCATGTGATATGCTTTAAAATGGCTATTTACCTTTGTTATACTGAATGAGATTGATGAAGTTTTTTTTTTAAATTAGATACTGTATTTCGCCCATTATTCTATATATTGTTGCAAACACTAACAATTATGCCATGGGTGTTAATTTACATTTTTAGGATGACACTTTTAAAAAAACACTTCTGTCATTTGAATTTTAACCCGACAGTTACAGTGAAGGACATTGACACTTTAGAGCTCAAAAACCCTCTTAATTTAATAGTTTGCAACACAAATATTTCTGGGTCAAAAGAAGGGTAAGAGTTGAGTGATTTAATAAAATATTTATACATATAAATCTTTTTATGTTAAATGAATGGCCTTCGGACAAATTTACGTCTCGTCTTTGACCCCAATACAGAAATGGTTTGTCGAGATCAGTGTGGAAGAACTTGATTGGCCTGCACAGAGCCCTGACCTCAACCCCATCGAACACCTTTGGGATGAATTGGAACGCTGACTGCAAGCCAGGCCTAATCGCCCAACATCAGTGTCCGACCTCACTAATGCTCTTGTGACTGAATGGAAGCAAGTCCCCGCAGCAATGTTACAACATGTAGTGAAAGCCTTCCCAGAAGAGTGGAGGCTGTTATAGCAGCAAAGGAGGGACCAACTCCATATTAATGCCCATGTTTTTGGAATGAGATGTTCGACAAGCAGGTGTCCACATACATTTGGTCATGTAGTGTATGATAAACTGAATACTGTAGCGGCAGCGTAAATGATGATTGTATGTGAGTGTGTGTGCGTGTGTGTAGATTCAGTATAAATGTGTGTGCATGATATGTATATGTGTGCGTGAGTGTGTAGAGTCCTGTGAGTATGCATAGAGACAAGGGTCAAGTGAGATAGTCCGTGCAGCCATTCTGTTGTAGTTTTTTTCAGGGGGTTGTGTAGCCATTCTGTTAGCTATTTAGCAGTTTTATGGCTTGGGGATAGAAGCTGTTCAGGAGCCTGTTAGCGTCAGACTTGATGCACTGGTACCGCTTGCCGTGCGGAAGCAGAGAAAATAGTCTTAGGTGGCTAGAGTTCTTAACAATTTTCCGGGCCTTCCATTCACACCGCCTGATATAGAGGTCCTGGATGACAGGGAGCTTGGGCCCAGTGATGTACTGGGCTGTCCACACCACCCTCTGTAGCACCATGCGATGGAGGGTGGTGTTGTTGCCATACCAAGCAGTGATGCAACTAGTCAAGATGTTCTCAATGGTGCAGCTGTATAACTTTTGGAGGATTTGAGGGCCCATGCCAAACCTTTTCAACATCCTGAGGGGGAAGAGGCTCTGTCGTTCCTTCTTCACAACTCAGCGTGTGTGATTGGACCATTTAAAGTCCTTAATGATTTGGACACTGAGGAACTTGAAGCTGTCAAACCGCTCCACTTCAGAATGGTTGTTGTGGACGGGGGCATGGTTGTTGTCCCGTTACCACACTGCCAGGTCACTGACCTCCTCCCTGTAGGCTCTCTCATCGTCGCTGGTGAACAGCTCTACCATCGTCGTGTCAGCAGCAAATTCTGTTAGAACAGGGAGTATACGAGGGGACTAAGCACACACCCCTGTGGGGTCCCCGTGTTGAGGATCAGCATGGTGGAGAGGATGTTGCCTACACTCACCACCTAGGGTCGGTCCGACAGAAAGTCCAGGATCCAGTTGCAGAGGGAGGTGTTCAGTCCCAGGGTCCTAAGCTTGGTGACAAGCTTGCAGGGGACATGGTGTTGAACGCTAAGCTGTAGTCAATGAACAGCATTCTCACATACAGTTGAAGTTCGAAGTTTACATACACCTTAGCCAAATACATTTAAACTCAGTTTTTCACAATTCCTGACATTTAATCATAGTAAAAATTCCCTGTCTTAGGTCAGATAGGATCACCACTTTATTTTAAGAATGTGAAATGTCAGAATAATAGTAGAGAGAATTATTTATTTCAGCTTTTATTTCTTTCATCACATTCCCAGTGGGTCAGAACTTAACATACACTCCATTAGTATTTGGTAGCATTGCCTTTAAATTGTTTAACTGCAATCCGGTGAAATTGCAGAGCGCGAAATTCAAACTACAGTATTATAAATATTTAACTTTCATAAAATCACAAGTGTAATACATCAAAATAAAGCTGAAATTATTGTTAATCCAGCCGCTGTGTCAGATTTCAAAAAGGCTTTACGGCAAAAGCAAACCATGAAATTATCTGAGGACAGCGCCCCGCATACAAACACATGAAAAACATATTTCAAACAGGCAGGTGCGACATGAAAGTCAGAAATTGCAACCTTTGATGATCTTCTTCTGTTGGCACTCCAAAAAGGCCCAGTTACATCACAAATGGTCCTTTTGTTCGATAATGTCCTTCTTTATATCCATAAAAACTCAGTTTAGCTGGTGCGCTAATAATCCACCCAGTTTCCCTCCATCAAAATGCATACAAAATGAATCCCAAACGTTACTAATAAACTTTTCCAAACAAGTCAAACAACATTTATAAACAAACCATAGGTACCCTAATACGTAAATAAATGATACAATTTAAGACGGAGAATCGGTATTGTCTTTACCGGAGAAAAATACCAAAGAACGCGCTCTCTTCCACGAGCTTGGAAACACTACAGCGAAAATGGGAGCCACCTAGAAAAACTACAATTTCTGGCTGATTTCTCCAAAAACCAGCCTGAAACTCTTTCTAAAGGCTGTTGAAATTTAGTAGAAGCCCTAGGAACTGCAATATGGGAGGACTTGGCCTTATAATAAAAGTGATAGCCATTGAAAATTGTGGTAGACTGAATTTTTGTGGGCGGGGGGATGGTTTGTCCTCTGGGTTTCGCCTGCCATATCTGTTCTGTTATACTCACAGACATAATTTTAACAGTTCTTGAAACTTTAGAGTGTTTTCCATCCAAATCTATGCATATGCATATCTTAGCTTCTGGGCCTGAGTAACAGGCGGTTTACTTTGGGCACGCTTTTCATCCGGACGTCAAAATACTGCCCCATGTAGGTCCATTGCTTGGTGAAGAGTTTTTATTATCTGATACATTTTTGCATAATACATCCCATGCCTCAACTGTATTTGCCCAAGCTTTATTTATCACGGCCACTGATCGCTCTATACGAACAATATCTTGAAAATATGATAACCATGTTTGAGGCCAGAGGATTGTAGGGGTAATCCAAGCACTAAAGATAACTTTTTTTGCTGCTGTAAACCCCACATAAATGATTATTTTCTGAACCAGTTGCAATACAAGTGATGAGTCATCATTCAACAAAAATAAAGGTGGATCTTTGTTCACAGGGAAACCCATAATTTTTCTAAAGAAATCTGAAACATATGACCAGAACTGGGACACCATAGGACATTCCCAAAACATTAGTGTTCCAAAAGCATTCATATGGCATCTATCACATATTGGAGTTGGAATCAGCTTCATCTTAAAACGTCTAAATAGGTTGCATAACTGCTATGTATAAGGTTAGAATGTATAAGCTGGTGTGCTGGGTTTTTAGAGGTAACAAATACATTTTCCCAAATGGTATCCCAGTTCAGGTCATGCCCCAATCCCTGCATTTCGCGGTTCCATACCAGAGTGACACCCAATGTAGCCCATCAGAGGGTTAACGTGTTTAAATGTTTTACTCACGTCAGCCACTGAGAAGGAGAGGGTGTTAGCGAGCCGCGACGGTGGCACTGTATTATCCTCAAAGTCGGACAAAGAAGGTGTTTAGTTTGTCTGGAAGCGTGACGTCGGTATCCGTGATGTGGCTGTTTTGGCTTTTGTAGTCCGTGATTTCCTGTAGACCCTGCCACATACATCTTGTGTCTGAGCCATTGAATTGCTACTCCACCTTGTCCCTGTACCGGCATTTCGCTAGTTTGATTGCCTTGCGGAGGGAATAATTACACTGTTTATATTCAGCTATATAATCAGACCTCTTTCCATGGTTAAATGCAATGGATCGTGCTTTCAGTTTTTCGCGAATGCCGCCATCCATCCACGGTTTCTGGTTAGGGTAGGTTTTAATAGTCACAGTGGTTGTGACATCTCCAATGCACTTATTTATAAACGGCGATTGGTCAGACCAGCATTGAATGGTTCTCCTCACAGGTACATCCTGATTGAGTTTCTGCCTATAAGCCGGGATGAGCAAGATGGCGTCGTGGTCGGATTTGCCGAAGGGAGGGCGGGGGAGGGCTTTGTATGCATTGCGGAAGTTAGAGTAGCAGGGATCGAGAGCATTAGCCCTACGTGTCGTGCAATCAATATGCTGATAAAATGTAGGTAACATTGATCTCAAATGTGCTTTGTTAAAATCCCCATCTACAGTAAATGCAGGCTCTGGGTATATAGTTTCCAGTTTACTACATAGAATCCAGTGAAGTTCCTTGAGGGCCATCTTGGTGTTCGCTTGAGGGGAGGATGTACACAGCTGTGACTATAACTAATGAGAATTCTCTTGGTAGGTAGAATGGCCGGCATTTGATGGTAAGGAATTCTAGGTCGGGTGAGCAGAAGGACTTGAGTTGCTGTGTGTTGTTATGATCACACCATGAGTTGTTAATCGTAAAGCATACACCCCCACCCTTCCTCTTCCCAGAGAGGTGTTTATCTTTGTCAGCGTGATGCATGGAGAAGCCCGGTGGCTGGACCGATTCCGACAACATATCCCGAGAGAGCCATGTTTCTATGTAACAGAGAATGATGTCTTTCTGGAAGGCAACCCTTGCTCGAATTTCATCTACCGTGTTGTCAAGAGACTGGACATTGGCGAGTAGTATACTCGGGAGCGGTGAGCCCGTTAACAAAGCCTGACCAGAAGACCGCTCTGTCTGCCCCTTCTGCAACGCTGTTGTTTTCGGTCAGTTGCTGGGATTAGATCCATTGTCCTGGGTGGTGGTCCGAAGAGAGGATCTGCTTCAGGAAAGTCGTATTACTGATCGTAATGTTGGTAAGTTGATGTTGCTCTTATATCCAATAGTTCTTCCCAGCTGTATGTAATAAGATTTCCTGGGGTAACAATGTAAGAAATAATACATAAAAAAACAAAATACTGCATAGTTTCCTAAGAACGTGAAGCGAGGCGACAATCTCTGTCGGCGCCATTTTTTCTGTGTTGTGGAACGTTGTAGACAGAAAGACTTGGATAGAATGTTTCCCATCGGCACAACTGCTTGGGATGCAGAATACGACGTTTTTAACATGGAGATAAATCCTTTACCAAAACCAAAGGCCTCCAAAACACACCATAAATAGTTCCCTTCTAGCCTATCAAAGGCTTTTTCTGCATCCAAACTAAAAAGTGCAGCAGGGACTGGGTTGTTTTCAGACTCATTTATGATATGGAATAGACGTCTAATATTTTCTGAGGCTAAATTACCCTTTATAAACCCAGTTTGATCGTTGCTAATTAGATGTCCTACAAGCAGTTCTAATCTGTTGTCAAGTACCTTTGCAAACAGCTTGAGCTATGTTGTAATAAGGCTTAAGGGCCTATAACTTTTACAGTCTAGGGGAGATTTGTCCTTTTTAACAAAACTATAATCAGTGAGGTGTTTTGGTCTGGAATTCTCCATGTTTTAATGCATGATTGAGAGAACCAAGAATTAGTGGCCCAACAATATCCCATATTTCAAGAAACAGCTCAGAAGGGAAACCATCAAGTCCTGGTGATTTGCCTCTTTTCATAGATGTTAATGCATTCCTGAGTTCTTCATGAGTAAGTGGGGAATCAAGGAATCCAGATTGCTCTCTGTCGAGTTTGGGAAGGCCCAATGATGATACGAAGTGTGTCATCTTACTGTGATCAGGGTCCGCCTCTGACGTATATAATTGGGAATAAAACAGCCATAACGCATCATTAATTTCTGCTGGGTCATGTGATATCTTACCAGATGGTGATTGAATTGTATTGATACAAGAAAACACCTAATTTTGCTTAAGCCTTGCAGCCAAAATTCTACTAGCTTTCTCCCCTGCAGAATGGTATGTTACTCTTGTGCGATGCATTATACATTTTGCTTTAGATTTTAGTAAAGTGTTAAACTCATGTTTTAATGCTGTTAAAATCTTCCCCTTTAGCTCTGTACATTTTTGTTTCTGCTAATTTTCAACCAGAGCAATCTGTTTTTCCAGATCTACTACTTTTTTACTGCGAGTTGAGTTAAGATGTGAGGCAAAGAAGGTACAGTTTCCTCTCAGAAAACATTTTGTCACCTCCCAAAGTGACTCAGGGGATGTGGCTGTATCTGTATTAAACAATACAAATTCTTTCAACTTTTCTGAAAGTTTTGTCAAAAATGCAATATTCTGCAGCAATGTTGTGTTGAAGCGCCATTTTCTGTCACTTTTCTGATTGTAGCTGTCAAGTAAAATACTATACAGGACAGCTCCATGGTGAGAAATGACTATGGGGAGCATCTCGGTTGTCTGAATACACCTGTTTATATAGGGAGATACAAATATGTAGTGTATCCGTGAAAATGTATTATGTCTTGAAGAAAAGAAAGTGTAATCTTTGACAGTCAAATACCTTAGACGCCATGCGTCTAAAATATACTGCTCAAAAAAATAAAGGGAACACTTAAACAACACATCCTAGATCTGAATTAAATAAATAATCTTATTAAATACTTTTTTCTTTACATAGTTGAATGTGCTGACAACAAAAATCACACAAAAATAATCAATGGAAATCCAATTTATCAACCCATGGAGGTCTGGATTTGGAGTCACAATCAAAATTAAAGTGGAAAACCACACTACAGGCTGATCCAACTTTGATGTAATGTCCTTAAAACAAGTCAAAATGAGGCTCAGTAGTGTGTGTGGCCTCCACGTGCCTGTATGACCTCCCTACAATGCCTGGGCATGCTCCTGATGAGGTGGCGGATGTTCTCCTGAGGGATCTCCTCCCAGACCTGGACTAAAGCATCCGCCAACTCCTGGATAGTCTGTGGTGCAACGTGGCGTTGGTGGATGGAGCGAGACATGATGTCCCAGATGTGCTCAATTGGATTCAGGTCTGGGGAACGGACGGGCCAGTCCATAGCATCAATGCCTTCTTCTTGCAGGAACTGCTGACACACTCCAGCCACATGAGGTCTAGCATTGTCTTGCATTAGGAGGAACCCAGGGCCAACCGCACCAGCATATGGTCTCACAAGGGGTCTGAGGATCTCATCTCGGTACCTAATGGCAGTCAGGCTACCTCTGGCGAGCACATGGAGGGCTGTGCGGCCCCCCAAAGAAATGCCACCCCACACCATGACTGACCCACCGCCAAACCGGTCATGCTGGAGGATGTTGCAGGCAGCAGAACGATCTCCACGGCGTCTCCAGACTCTGTCACGTGCTCAGTGTGAACCTGCTTTCATCTGTGCAGAGCACAGGGCGCCAGTGGCGAATTTGCCAATATTGGTGTTCTCTGGCAAATGCCAACCGTCCTGCACGGTGTTGGGCTGTAAGCACAACCCCCACCTGTGGACGTCGGGCCCTCATACCACCCTCATGGAGTCTGTTTCTGACCATTTGAGCAGACACATGCACATTTGTGGCCTGCTGGAGGTCATTTGGCAGGGCTCTGGCAGTGCTTCTTCTGCTCCTCCTTGCACAAAGGCGGAGGTAGCGGTCCTGCTGCTGGGTTGTTGCCCTCCTACGGCCTCCTCCACGTCTCCTGATGTACTGGCCTGTCTCCTGGTAGCGCCTCCATGCTCTGGACACTACGCTGACAGACACAGCAAACCTTCTTGCCACAGCTCGCATTGATGTGCCATCCTGGATGAGCTGCACTACCTGAGCCACTTGTGTGGGTTGTAAGACTCAGTCTCATGCTACCACTAGAGTGAAAGCATCGCCAGCATTCAAAAGTGACCAAAACATCAGCCAGGAAGCATAGGAACTGAGAAGTGGTCTGTGGTCCCCACCTGCAGAACCACTCCTTTATTGGGGGTGTCTTGCTAATTGCCTATAATTTCCACCTGTTGTCTATTCCATTTGCACAACAGCATGTGAATTTTATTGTCAATCAGTGTTGCCTCCTAAGTGGACAGTTTGATTTCACAGAAGTGTGATTGACTTGGAGTTACATTGTGTTGTTTAAGTGTTCCCTTTATATTTTATGAGCAGTGTATTAAGCTCTGCAGAAATGAGATCAACAGAAGCCTGATCAGTTTGAGAGTGCGATGAAAGATGAGACCTATCTAACTGAGAATTACATACCTGATTAAAATCTCCTCCCACAACAAGTTGGTATTCTTTAAGATCTAATAGTCTTTTTGAGATAGAACTAAGGAAATTAGAATTCGATATGTTTGGGCAATATATTGAGGCAAAACACATCTTAGTGTGATTTATAACCGTAGTTACAAATACGAAACGTCCTTCATCGTCATTATCAGAACCATCAACCTGAACGCATAGTCTTTTTTATCAAATAATATTAAAACACCTTTCATTTTGTTAGTGGCTGAGGAGTGAGCAACACATTTATAGTATCTGTTTTGGAATCTATTGATATCAGAATGTTTGAGGCGGGTTTCTTGTATTAGGGCGATATCAACCTTTTTGCGTCTGATGTATTCTAAGCATTTGGTACGCTTGATAGCGGAATTCAAAGCATGGGAATTTAATGACATCACGATGAGCTCACGGTTCAACCAGGCAACAAAGAACGCGCTCTCATCCACGGGCATGAAAACACTACAGCCAAAATGGCAGCCACTTAGAAAAACTACAAATTCTAGCTCATTTTTCCAAAAACAAGCCTGAAACTCTTTCTAAAGACTGTTGACATCTAGTGGAAGCCCTAGGTGCTGCAATCTGGGAGGATTCCGCCTCATAATAAACATGACAGCCCGAGGACAAACAGTGGTAGGCTGAATTTTTTGTTGTTGTTGGATGGTTTGTCCTCTGGGTTTTGCCTGCCAAATCAGTTATGTTATACTCACAGACATTATTTTAACAGTTTTAGAATGTTGAGTGTCTTCTATCCAAATCTACCAATTATATGCATATCCTAGCTTCTGGGCCTGAGTAACAGGCAGTTTACTTTGGGCACACTTTTTATCTGGATGTCATAATACTTCCCCCTACCCCAGAGAGGTTATTGGTAACGTTTGGGATTCATTTTGTATTCATTTTGAAGGAGGGAAACCAGTGGATTATTGAATGAAGCGTGCCAGCTAAACTGAGTTTTTGGGGATATAAAGAAGGACTTTATTGAACAAAAGGACCATTTGTGATATAACTGCAACCTTTTGGAGTGCCAACAGAAGTAGATCTTCAAAGGTAAGGCATTTATTATATCGCTATTTCTGACTTTCGTGGCGCACCTGCCTGGTTGAAAAAGGTTTTTCATGCTTTTGTATGCGGGGCGCTGTCCTCAGATAATCGCATGGTGTGCTTTCGCCGTAAAGCTTTTCTGAAATCTGACAGAGCAGCTGAATTAACAAGAAGTGAAGCTTTATTTTGATGTATTACACTTGTATTTTCATGAATGTTAAATATTTATATTTCTGTAATTTGAATTTCGCGCTCTGCAATTTCACCGGATGTTGTCGAGGTGGGTCGCTAGTGGAACGCCTGCGCCAGAAAGGTTAATCCCCATAAACTTTACCCTACCCGAGGACTGCTTTACTGACGGCTAATTATTTTAGCCATCTAACGTTTGCAGCCTGAACCAAAAATGTATCCAGCCAACCTAACCTACCCGGCCAGCCGACTCAGCTAGCGAGCCACATGCCAGCCAGCTGCATTTTAGCCATATAACCAGACTCCTAACAGCCAAGCTAACACATCCACCATGCCCTTCACCAAATTACCTAAATTATGTCGCTGAAGAACAAATAAATATGGGTGAAGTTAACTAGTTAGCTTAGCATTAGTTGTGTCCATCTTACTAGTTAAGATGGGCTTTCATGCGATGGGGTATCCAAGGAAGGAGGGGGGCCATAGTTGTCTGTTTCTTCCGTCTGCAGTGGGGAGCATCTGGAGGAATGGGGGGCAATGACTGGACTCCTTATCTTGTAGTTGTTCTCAGCTGCAAGGTATGCCTCTGCTTCTTCCACAGTATGGAATTCTTGGAGTGTTCCATTTTTCCTGATTCTCAGGATGGCTGGGTATATCAGGAAAGGGCGAAGTCCTCTTTCTTTCATCTGTCATTTAACGTGGTCGAAGGTCGATTTCCTATTCAGTGTGGTTTCGTTGCTGTAGTCTAGGTAGAATTCCAGATTGGATCTTCCATGTCTCGGTGGGTTCCCCGCAGGATATCCACTCAGTCCTCATATCTTAACAGACAGAAAATGAGGGTGCGGCTACGGTTATTATTGCCACTGTAGATTCGGTGTTACCGTTGAATTTCAATTTTCTTCACTTGTACAGCGGTTCCTTTAAGTAATTATAACGTCATAACGAGTCAAGCAAAAAATGTACGATTGAGAGGAATATGTTTGTTAACGAAGAGACAAACGATTGTGCATATCTTTTTGTCATAAAGTTAATTTACAAAATTGCTATTTAGCTCGTTTTTTTTCAGTCATATCCAATACAAGGTGTATCAAACTCAATTCTTTGAATGATGCTGTGTCTGCATGTATGTATTACAATTATACACCTCAACAGTGTTAACCACTCCTGCTCCTGGGACATCAATGATTACACATTGTAACTATGCAATAGACTAGAAACATGATTTAAGTAAAGGCTGATTTGTAATTCATATATACAGAATAAAAAACAGTACATCCTGCCAGCACGCCCACAAGCGAGCCACTCTTCCACGTGGAAGAGAGCAGGAATGAGATGGGAGTAACCATCCAGGCTAGCAAAATAATGTTATGAAACAAGCAGGGAGCAGGTTTCGAACCCTCAACATTCTAGCCCGGCATGCTATCGACTGTGCACAAATGTATTAATTGGGGTTGGGGCCGATTGTGGCAAAAAACACTTTATCAATTGGAATCTTCAACATGTGGAAAAGGGAAAAAGTATTATTATTAGTTTTTCACAGTGTAGCAGGATGGGCTATTAGCTGAACAATAGACTATTCAACCTTTACTAAAGAATTGTCTAATAGCCAAGCTAGGTGTGAACCCCCCCCAACTTGAGCTAGGTGTGACCCCCCCCCAAAAAAAATAACACATGGGTAATGTTCAGAAAAATATATATATATATATTATATATATATATATATATATATATATTGGTCATGGCTCCCGAGTGGTGCAGCGGTCTAAGGCACTGCATCTTGGTGTGAGAGGCTTTACTACAGTCCCTGGTTGGAATTCAGGCTGTATCACATCCGACTGCACACAATTGGCCCAGCGTCATCCGAGTTTGGCCGGGGTAGGCCTTTATTGTAAATAAGAATTTGTTCTTACCTGACTTGCTTAGTTAAATAAAGGTTCAATTTAAAAAAACAACTGCCGGCAACTGCAGCGCAATCAATATGAGGTGAACAGTGACTGGTGCTGAAAATATAGCTAACTTTCTGTGCAAGTGTTGCAGACCAACAGATGAAGAAAACCTACACCAGTCGAGCAATTCATTTCAACAATAATCTTCATTTTAATTTTACTTTACAAACAACAAGAGGGTTTAATTGGAGTCTATTTGCTTAATTGGAGTATATTTCTTAGGAGACCTATATAAAATAGCTTACCTCAGCCAGTTAAGTTATGAGGCTTAACAGCCAAATAGAAGTAGGATGTTTTTTATTAGGTCTACTTACAATTGCAACCGGTCTCCCGTTCGCACGACACAGGAATTATTTAGCTAAGTATCCCAGTACTGTACTGCCAACGTCACGTTGTACAGCGCCATATTTTCCATTCCATCCTTACAGAAACCCAGAAGGTTTTTCATTTTCATGGAATAGAAACACCATAATATTAATCAAATTAATTAAGGAAGTACCAGTCAAAAGTTTGGACATGCCTACTCATTCCCGGATTTTTCTATCTTTTTACTTTTTTCTACATTGTAGAATAATAGTGAAGACATCACACATGAGCAAGTGTAGCCCATCATGCAAATGTTTCCTATTAGCAGGACAATATACTTTTTATAACCCGGCTACTGTTGTGAAAATGCTTCAACTTGCAATGTATTCGATGCTTAAGTACTCTAAAGTGTTACCTTTCTAACTCAAAACAGCAGTACAGTATTTGTTCATCAACATCTTTATGCTTTTGTTAATAAAATAACGAGAAAAAAGACATTCAAATGCGGATGTTTATATTAACCACATTTTAGTCACACTTCCACCCAGCTCCACGACCACAGGTAAAACCTTGCTGAGATGATCAATGTATTTGCTGCATTGTTGTATCGTCAATTTCTCTAGCCAAAACATCTTGATGGCCTTGACCAGTTCATCTTTGCCTGTCGGCTTGGCAGAGTTATGGATGAATGTTTTCAGTTGATGCCAAACAAGTTCGATCGGGTTTAAATCAGGAGACCTACGTGTAGAGATGAAAAAAATATTTGTAGATATACTGTAGGCCTACCGAAGGTGTTGTAGGTCTTTTATTTATTTTTATTTAACCTTTATTTTACTACATAAAGGTCTACTTACTCTGCTGGCATCTTGACCCAGTTTATGGCCTTATTTGCAATGCAAACCCGGGCGGCAGTGTGTTTTGGGTCATTGTCTGCATTTGGAGAAGAAAAAAAGACATTTAGCCTAACAAGTCAAAATTAGGTACAATAATAGAAATATACATGTAAATAGGCCAAAACATAAATATTGCTATAATCCTACTTTGAAAGAAACTATGTGTACCCAGAAACACCTCTCTGACCATCATGTTACTCTAAGAAATCTCGAGCCACGATATCTGAAAAAGGAGGCAAGAGTGAATTATTGTGGAACACATAACAGTCCGTGAGGTGTAGGCTACAGTATTTTATGTACCTTTTGCTTTGTAAATAGCCAAACTTACCATCAAAAATCCAATATGGGCCTGGTGCCTGGCGAGAAATTGCCCCCCGCACATGGAGTTTGAGCGGATGCTTGGGACTCGGCTTGCTTGATCTTCTTCCTTTTGTTCAAGGGCCACGGTTGATTCGTCTGTGAAGATGACATTATTGAATGTCTCGCCAGCTTTGATCCATGCCTGGGCCTGCAGGACGCAAAGTTCTTTGTTTGTCAATCGAATCATTGGGTTGAAACTACAGAACAGTACAAAACAAGCGAACACACATGGTTAATGTTCTGATAATTTAAAAAAATATATAAATAAAAACATTTTTACCGAGCCTTTCCAAGTCCACGCAAGTGTCTTCTACTGTCTTCTGACTGTAATTAGAGCGATGTCGATGTCGTGCCGTGATGCCAGCAGATTACAGATTGCCTTTGCCGATCGCTCATCATCTTCATGAATATAAGCAAGTGATGTCTGCTAAATAATAAAGTTAGGTTTCTCCAGAAATAAATCATTCTAAATAACAACTTGGTTTTATTTACAAATTAGTGAGAATGTCAAGCCCCATGTTCAAGAATTGCCTTTTTCCTAGCTCACTCTAGGTTAAATGAAAAGGAAAGCTCCAAAATATTGTTACTTTTTAAACAAAGCGGTTATTATTATTATTTAATTAATTTAGAATGATATAAAAGCCCCTTAGATATTCTCAGATATTCTCACAGATCCTAATGGAAAATTCCCCTTAGATATTCATTTAGAGTCCTCCAATCCTCTAAATGTAATTATTGGCGGAGAGTCACATCATTGAAAAAAATAAAATTGATATACTGTAGGCCTACCATAGGTGAAATGAGTCTCACTTGTGTTGAGTAATGTACTGTTAAAAATGGTGTAGGTCTTATTTATTTAAAGAGCATATTGAAGTTAGAAGCAAAAGCCTATAACTATTTTAGCAACGTTTCGCGCTGCTCTGAGGCAAGCATGGGGACAGGTCTTGATAAATCAATTAGATTTTATTTTCACTTAATCTCCGTTTGGGTATTGGTTATACAAGAATTAGAAAATGAGGGTGCAGAAATGTTATGCTCTTAGTGTAACCGTTATTTAACTAGGCAAGTCAGTTAAGAACAAATTCTTATTTACAAGGACAGCCTACTCCTTCCGTTGTACAGCGCTATATTTTCCATTCCAACCTAACGGAAACCCTGAGGGTTTAGTTTTTTGTTACTCTCTGAATAGAAACACTATAATATTAAACAAATTAAGCCAAATTTCTTAAAATTAATCCCATATACTATGTCATTCCAAAAAAGGTTTTAAATTCTCTGTTAATGCCAATACGGAAGACTATCAAAGGCTTCTCAAAGATGCCCTCTGGTGGTCAAACTAGCAATAACTTCCATTAACAGAAAAATTGCTGACAAATAGATAACGTGCCACAGAATACTGCAGCAGCCCACAAGGTGTGCCGCAGTATGACACAACATTTAAAGGAGGAACCACTGTAGAAACGGTATCCATTTTGGCAGATTCTCGTGAAGAAAACCTTTTGGGTCAGAACCTTCTGCCGTTTCTTCCAGACCCACAAGACGCATGTTCATTCTCCTCTCTCTCTGTCGTCATGCAATGTAATTTTATCCCGCAGTTGCTTCACTGCATCTCGGCAGGTGGCTACGTCATCTGTAGCTGCCCTGGCGCTAACCTGCATCTCATCACAGCTCCAGACACTTGCATGTGACCGATTGGCTGGCAATGTCGTTTGAGAGTTTTAAGATAGACGTGTTGGAGGCTTCCACCATATCCTTGAGTGATTTAATTTCTCTCGAAAGCAGTTCCTCTAGGGATTCCTTAACTGCTCGTTTGACCATTTAAGTGTAAGCTTAAATGTTTTATTACCATAGCATTTTTGTATGTTCACTATAGTTATGTACTTGGAAATGTATCAAGAGACCAATTCGGCCACTTGTGTACATATGGGCAAACTCGTGACGGACACCTGGGAGACTTGATACAAAATATTATGTCGAGCTCTCATTCTTGAACGTATCAGTCTGAAACTTTGCACATACACTGCCACCCTCTTGTGGACAACATCACAATTACACCCAGCTTCCTAGGTAAATGTATGGCCTTTCTTTTGCATTGCAAAGATGATGCAACAACAACAAAAAAATAGAAAACACATGTTTGTTTGCTTTGACTTTCACCAGATATAATATGTTATATTCTCCTACATTAATTTCACATTTCCACAAACTTCAAAGTATTTCCTTTCAAAAACAGTATCAAGAATATTCATGTTCTTGCTTCATGTCCTGAGGTAGATTTAGATTTGGGTATGTCATTTTAGGCGGAAATTGAGATGAAGTATCCGATCCTTAAGAGGTCAGGTGTGCCTTGTTAACAGTTAATTTGTGAAATTAACTGTACATATTTGTAATTTCCGGTCACAACTTGCGGACTTTACGTGCTGCTGTGCGGTTTGTTGCTAGTTTTTACTTTTTAATTACTGTTTTATATTTAAAAAATGTTCCCCTCACTCAACGTTTTTAAATTAAACTTTTTCACCCCGGATGCTTTATCTGGACATGGTTCTACATGACCTCCACCAGCCGAAGCTAGGCAGTAACACTAACATTATGCCTTCTAATTGCAGTCGCTGTACTCATAATATACAGGAGAACGATCACCTTATGGTGATGATAGCCGTGCTGCAAGCCCAACTTCAGACGCAATCGTTAGGCAATTGCAATTTAAGTGTAGGAAAGGATGAAAGAGCGTCTGTGCCACCAATAAGTAAAATAGTATAAATCCCCTCGCACAATTCCCGCAGCCGAACAGTTTTCTCATGGCTTCTGGAAGGAAATGCTGTAGGAATGCTCAACCGGTGTCGCTCATTCAGCCGACAGAAATTTTCAACCAGTTCTCCCCCTTAAGCAACGAGTCGGAGTCAGAGAACAAGCCTTCTCTGGTCTCTCTTCCGCCCGTTACGGGGTCTGAGACACCGAAGCCTCCCACCATTAGCTCTGACAAATTAAAAACCCTAGTCATTGGCGACTCTATTACCCGCAGTATTAGACTTAAAAAGAATCATCCAGCGATCATACACTGTTTACCAGGGGACAGGGCTACCAACGTTAAGACTAATCTGAAGATGGTGCTGGCTAAGGCTAAGGCTAAATCTAGCGAGTGTAGAGAGTATAGGGATATTGCTATCTACATCGGCACTAACGATGTTAGGATGGAACAGTCAGAGGTCACCAAGCGCCACATAGCTTCAGCGTGTAAATCAGCTAGAAAGATGTGTAGGCATTGAGAACTGTCTCTGGCCCACTCCCAGTTAGGGGGAGTGATGAGCTCTACAGCAGTCTCACAACTCAATCGCTGGTTGAAAACTGTTTTCTGCCCCTCCCAAAAGATACAATTTGTAGATAATTGGCCCTTTTTCTGGGACTCCCCCACAAACAGGACCAAGCCTGGCCTGTTGAGGAGTGACGGACTCCATCCTAGCTGGAGGGGTGCGCTCATCTTATCTATGAACATAGACAGGGCTCTAACACCTCTAGCTCCACAATGAGATAGGGTGGTGTTCGCCTTAGCAATCTCACTGGAATAAAGACCTCCCCCATTCCTGTCATTTTTTTAAAGAGATTGTGATATCTCACATCTCAAAATAGGGCTACTTAAATGTTAGATCCCTCACTTCCAAGGCAGTTATAGTCAATGAACTAATCACTGATCATAATCTTGATGTGATTGGCCTGACTGAAACATGGCTTAAGCCTGATGAATTTACTGTGTTAAATGAGGCCTCTCCTCATTTAAGAAGATGCCTCATTTACAGCGTTCCTCACTGAGTTCCCTGAATTCCTATCAGACCTTGTAGTCATGGCAGACAATATTCCAATTTTTGGTGACTTTAATATTCACATGGAAAAGTCCACAGACCCACTCCAAAAGGCTTTCGGAGCCATCATCGACTGGGTTTTGTCCAACATATCTCTGGACCTACTCACTGCTACAGTCATACTCTGGACCTAGTTTTGTTCCGTGGAATAAATATTGTGGATCTTAATGTTATGTTCTTCCTCATAATCCTGGACTATCGGACCACCATTTTATTAAGTTTGCAATCGCAAAAAATAATCTGCTCAGAGCCCAACCAAGGATCATCAAAAGCCGTGGTATAAATTCTCAGACAACCCAAAGATTCCTAGATGCCCTTTCAGACTGCCTCCACCTACCCAAGGACCTCAGAGTACAAAAATCGGAACTAAATTTAAACTTGCATAATACCCTAGATGCAGCAGCTCCCCTAAAAACTAAAAACATTTGTCATAAGAAACTAGCTCCCTGGTATACAGAAAATACCCGAGCTCTGAAGCAAGCTTCCATAAAATTGGAACGGAAATGGCGCCACACCAAACTGAAAGTCTTCCGACTAGCTTGGAAAGACAGTACCGTGCAGTATCGAAGAGCCCTCACTGCTGCTCGATCATCCTATTTTTCCAACTTAATTTAGGATAATAACAACAATCCAACATTTATTTTTGATACTGTCGCAAAGCTAACTAAATACAGTATTCCCCAAGAGAGGATGGCTTTCGCTTCAGCAGTGATAAATTCATTAACTTATTTGACGAAAAGATTATGATCAATAGAAAGAAAAATATGGACTCCTCTTTAAATCTGTATATTCCTCCAAAGCTCAGTTGTCCTGCACAACACAACACTGCCAGGACCTAGGATCAAGGGAGACACTCACATTTTTTTATATTATATCTCTTGACACATTGATGAAAATAATCATGGCTTCTAAACCTTCAAGCTGCATACTGGACCCTATTCCAACTAAACTGCTGAACGAGCAGCTTCCTGTGCTTTGCCCTCCTATGTTGAACATAATAAATGGCTCCCTATCCACCGGATGTGTACCAAACTCACAAAAAGTGGCAGTAATAAAGCCTCTCTTGAAAAAAAAAAAAAACCTTGACCCAGAAAATCTAAAAAACTATCAGCCTATATCGAATCTCCCAATACTCTCAAAAACAAAATTAAAAGCTGTTCCGCAGCAACTCACTGCCTTCCTGAAGACAAACAATGTATACGAAACGCTTCAGTCTGGTTGTAGATCCCATCATAGCACTGAGACCGCACTCGTGAAGGTGGTAAATTACCATTTAATGGCGTCAGACCAAGGCTCTGCATCTGTCCTCCTAGATCTTAGTGCTGCTTTTGATACAGTCGTTCATCCTTTAAAAGTTGCAGCGTACAGCAGCACAGCTTGTATGGTGCCGCAGAATTCTATGGCACGTTATTTAAGTGTCAGCCATTGTAAACATTACAGCTAGTTAGTGCTAGTTTGACCACCAGAGGGCATCTTTGAGAAGCATTTGATAGCCTTCAATAGTGGCTGTACAAGAGAATTTAAAACCTTTTTTTGTAAGAACATAGTATATGGGACTGACTAAGAAATGTTGTTTAATTAATTTGATTAATATTATGGTGTTTCTATTCCAAGTAAAACCCTATGGGTTTCCGTTAGGATGGAATGGAAAATATGGCACTGAACAACGTGACGGTTGGGAGTAGGCTACAGTACTGGGCTATTTAGCTAAAGAATCCCTGTGTTGTGCTGGCATGCGGGAGACCGGGGTTCAATTCCCCGATGGGGAGGAAGGAGTAGGCTGTCCTTGTAAATAAGAATTTGTTCTTAACTGACTTTCCTAGTTAAATAAAGGTTACACTAAGAGCATAACATTTCTACACCCTAATTGTAGTCTAAACAATACCCAAACGGAGATTCAGTTAAAATGCTCGTCTCAGAGCAGTGTGAAAGGGTGCTAAAATAGTTGTAGGTTATTGCTTCAAATCATATTGCTTCTAACTTCAATATACTCGTTAAATAAATAAGACCTACACCACTTTTAACAGCACATTACACAACACTAGTGAGACTCATGTCGCCTACAGTAGGCCAACAGCATATCTAAAAATATTTTAGTTCAATGACGTGACTGACAATAATTACAAATGGGTCTTCCGTGGCGGCCGGCATGGGTATCAAACCTGCATCTGTAGCAACACATGTTGCACTGCAATGCACTGTCTTAGACCCCTGCACCAATCAGGAGTTATTTTATAATACTGTACATGGTGTCCAGGTCAGGATAACCAAAACATTTCTTTATTAAAGAATATCAGAAAGAATGTTGGTACTTATTTATTTTGATCTAAAGCCATGAATGAGTGAGTTACTCAGCTTTATGTAGGTGCCGGGCTATACGACTGTGCCATCAACTTGAGAATATATAACGATATTTTGGAGGTTATTTTGTTATCAAAAAAACAAGGCCAAAACATTTATTTCTGTTTTTAGAGGGAGAAACGCTGGGCCAATTGTGCACCGCCCTATGGGACTCCCAATCACGGTCATATGTATTAATAATATTATTAATTATTGTTATTATGTGTTTTTATTTTCTGGTGGATTAAGCTGAAATTGCAACCAATCACGGCCGGTTGTGATACAGCCAACCTAACAGAAATACATTTGAAGATATAACTATCCCCCTACCCTCCTTCTAGGCAAGTCTATTTATTGTCCAGCTACCTGCTAATAGCCATAATGGTGCTGTACAATGTGACCGTGTGTGTTTGAAAGAGTATTTTCCAGTAAGCAACAATTTGTTTACCTTCATTAAACAACTTCCAACTGTTCCAACATTTCTGTAATTAAGTGATATTTATTCCCATAGTAATGCATTATGATCCATAACTAAATAAACATCTGCATTTTGAAAGAGTATTTTTATCATTATTATAACGAAAGCATAAAGATGCTGATGAAGAAATACAGTACTCTACAGTATATGCTTTATCCGACATTTTGCAGTTGCACGTGGTCGCCCACACGCTTCTTTATGTAGGTGTCGAGGCTATATGACTGTGCCATCAACTTGATTATATAGCAGACATCACTTGCTTATATTCAAAACATATCTTAAAAGAATATCATGGAATATAATTGAACATTGTCATTTCTCCGTGCTCGTCTCTGAGGTGGTGGAGTTCCAGAGCTCACAGGTGTGCCTGGCATGGATTGTGACTCCATCCCGTTCCTCGCCCTCTTCAACGCGTCATTCTCCGCCTGACTCTCCACCAATGCCGCCTGACTCTGGACCAATGCATCAGCTGTCGCCCGTATCTCTGCCCTCAGATAATGTTTCTCTTTCTGCTGGTCTGCCTTCAATGACTGGATCTCGGTCTTCAAAGTTAGAATCTGACGAGCAGAATGGTATCGCCCGGAGCCTCCATCGATTACAATGGCCTATAATAGAAACGGTATATCAATTAAGAATTAAAGTGACTCCAACACACAAATGCTGCATACATATTTTAAGAATCTTGCAAAACTAACCGCTTTCTTGGCAACCATGCATTTCTTCGGTGTGTCCCGTTGTCCAGCCCTTTGTCCACTGATCTCCACGGATGGTTGTCGGCATGGTTGTATGCTCTGCAAAACATATTCACGTTTTAGTACAGAATAATTTTTTTACATTTTATTTTTATTTAACCTTTATTTAGTTAGCGATTTTATTACACAGTATGCCTACACATTGATAGGCTATATATATTTTTTTTTTAAGAAAATGCACTGAAAACAAAATACTTTTAGTTTTGGTGATCCTCTCAGCTTCGGCTCATTTTCAAGTCGTGGTTACAGTCCTAACCCTGGAACGGGTAGCACCATAGAAAGAAGCTGGCTTGATGAAAACAATGTCCATTTTGTCTGTTCTCTTTGGTCTCAATGTCATTTTTAGATAAGCAGCTGTGTTACCAGGGTGGAGTTTTGTGCGGTGTGAGGAGAACTGGAAAGTTGTGATTTTCATACCTACAGTAGCCGGGCTATAAAGAGTCCATTGTCCTGCTAATCGGGCTACAAGTGTTTGAAAACCTGTTTTCAAAATGCCACCAGCTGTCCATCAGTAATGTAAATAAAAACATAGCATCTTGTTTACATTCTTTATTGTAACCACAATGTCACAAATAATTTGTATCTACCTTTCCAATTACTTTTAGTGTTAGAAATTTACAAATGTGTGCTTTTCAATAGATTTTTAGTTAAATCCAGTTCGGATTTAATTATAACTTTTGTGTGACGCCTTTAGTGAGAGGTCTAATGCTTTAATATTTAATAATATCTGCCCTCCAAATTCTTATCTAAGGGGAATTGTTCACACGTGTAGACTGGCACTAAGAACAGCAGGAACGTTTCCCTAGTCAGCGCCATTATTAGTGCAATGCCCCTTAAAGTGTTGCTCTGTGCTACCTCCTCCCTTCCCCATGGGCTAGGTCCGTCTTCTGTGAACGGCTCTGCGGCCCATCCCGTGCCCCCTGCTCTCGTACCTTGAACCTCGCTCACCCACCGCTATTTCAGTGGATACAGCTGGAGAACAAGATGCAGGCCTCCTTATTGTCCCTAGAATTTCTAAGCAAACAGCTGGAGGCAGGGCTTTCTCCTTTGGAGCTAAATTGTTATGGAATGGTCTGCCTATCTGTGCGAGAGACGCAGACTCGGTCTCGACCTTTAAGTCTTTAGTGAAGACTCATCTCTTCAGTAGGTCCTATGATTGAGTGCAGTCTGGCCCAGGGGTGTGAAGGTGAACGGAAAGGCACTGGAGCGACGAACCGCCCTTGATGTCTCTCCACTGGGATTCTCTGCCTCTAACCCTATTACGGGGGCTGAGTCACTGGCTTACTGGTGCTTTTCCATGCCGTCCCTAGGAGGGGTGCGTCACTTGAGTCACTGACGTGAACTTCCTGTCCGGGTTGGCGCCCCCCTCGGGTTCGTGCCATGGGGGAGATCTTGGTGGTCTATACTCGGCCTTGTCTCAGGGTAGTAAGTTGGTGGTTTGAAGATATCCCTCTAGTGGGGGCTGTGCTTTGGCAAAGTGGGTGGGGTTACATCCTTCCTGGTTGGCCCTGTCCGAGGGTATCATCGGACAGGGCCATAATGTCTCCCGACCCCTCCTGCCTCAGCCTCCAGTATTTACGCTGCAATAGTTTGTGTGTCGGGAGGCTAGGGTCAGTCTGTTATATCTGGAGTATTTCCCCTGTCTTATCCAGTGTCCTGTGTGAATTGAAGTATGCTCCCTCTAATTCTCTCTCTCTCTCTCTCTGAGGACCTGAGCCCTAGGACCATGCCTTAGGACCATGCCTTGTCACCTGGCCTGATGACTCCTTGCTGTCCCCAGTCAGCCTGGTCATGCTGCTGCTCCAGTTTCAACTGTTCTGCCTGCGGCTATGGAAACCTGACCTGTTCACCAGATGTGCTACCTTGTCCCGGACTTCCTGTTTTCGGCTTTCTCTCTCTCTCCTGCACCTGCTTTCTCTGACTCTGAATGATCGGCTATGAAAAGCCAACTGTAATTTACTCCTGAGGTGCTGACCTGTTGCACCCTCTACAACCACTGTGATTATTATTATTTGACCCTGCTGGTCATCTATGAACGTTTGAACATCTTGACCATGTACTGTTATAATTTCCACCCCGGCACAGTCAGAAGACAGTGTCACCAGAAACGGGACATCAAAAACGGTAACATCTTATGTTTCACTGAATCGTGGCTGAATGACAACATGGATAACATTCAGCTGGCGGGATATACGCTGCACCGGCTAGATAGAACAGCACACTCCAGTCAGACGAGGGGGGGGTCTGTGTATATTTGTAAACAACAGCAGGTGCACGAAATCTAAGGAAGTCTCTAGATTTTACTCACCTGAAAAAGAGTATATCATGATAAGCTGTAGACCACACTATTTGCCAGGAGAGTTTTCATCTATATTTTTCGTGGCTGTTTATTTACCACCACAGACGGATGCTGGCACTAAGACTGCACTCAGTCAGCTGTATAAGGAATTAAGCAAACAGGAAAACGCCCACCCAGAGGCAGCACTCCTAGTGGCCAGGGATTTTAATGCAGGAAAACTGAAATCAGTCTCACCTAATTTCTATCAGCATGTTAAATGTGCAATCAGAGTGAAAAAAAACTCTAGACCACCTTTACACCACACACAGAGACGCATACAAAGCTCTCCCTCGCCCCCCATTTGGAAAATCTGACCATAATTGCATCCTCCTAATTCCTGTTCCCTACTGAGGATCTGGGGACCCATGCCAAATCTTTCCAGTCTCCTGAGGAGGAAAAGGTGTTGTCATGCCCTCTTCACGATTGTCTTGGTGTGTTTGGACCATCATAGTTTGTTGGTGATGTGGACACCAAGAAACTTGAAACTCTCGACCCGCTCCACAACAGCCCTGTCAATGTTAATGGGGGTCTGTTCGGCCTGCCTTTTCATGTAGTCCACGATCAGCTCCTTTGTCTTGCTCACATTGAGGGAGAGGTTGTTGTCCTATAGGCTGTCGGTAATCAGGCCTACCACTGTTGTGTTGTGAGCAAACTTAAAGATGGCGTTGGAGTCGTGTTTGCCCACACAGTCGTGGGTGAACAGAGAGTACAAGAGGGGACTAAGCACGCATACCTGAGGCGCCCCAGTGTTAAGGATCAGAGTGGCAGACTTGTTGTTACCTACCCTTACCAACTGGGGGGCGGCCCGTCAGGAAGTCCAGGATCCGGCTGCAGAGGGAGGTGTTTAGTCCCATGGTCCTTAGCTTAGTGATGAGCTTTGTGGGCACTATGGTGTTGAACACTGAGCTGTAGTCAATGAACAGCATTCTCACATAGGTGTTCCTTTTGTCCAGGTGGGAAAGGGCAGTGTGGAGTGTGACTGACATTGCGTCATCTGTGGATCTGTTGGGGCGGCATGCGAATTGGAGTGTGTCTAGGATGATGCTGTTGACGTGAGCCATGATCAGCCTTTCAAAGCACTTCATGGCTACTGACGTGAGTGCTACAGGGCGGTAATCACTTAGGCAGGTTACCTTCACTTCCTCGGGCAAAGGGACGATGGTGGTTTGCTTGAAACATGTAGGTATTACAGACTCAGTCAGGGAGAGGTTGAAAATGTCAGTGAAGACACTTGCCAAATTGGTCAGAGCATGCTTTGAGTTCAGTTATTGATGAAGCTGATGACTAAGGTGGTATACTCCTCAATGCCATTGGATGAATCCCGGAACATATTCCAGGCTGTGCTAGCAAAATAGTCCTGTAGCGTAGCATCCGCGTCATCTGACCACTTCCATATTGAGCGAGTCACTGGTACTTCCTGCTTTAGTTTTTGCTTGTAAGCAGGAATCAGGAGAATAGAATTATGGTCAGATTGGCCAAATGGAGGGCAAGGGAGAGCTTTGTATGCGTCTCTGTGTGTGGAGTAAAGGTGGCCTAGTTGTTTTTCCTCTGGTGGCACATGTGACATGCTGGTAGAAATTAGGTAAAACGGATTGAAACTGAGAATTTTCTTGTTTGCTTATGGCCTTATGCAGCTGGTTGAGTGCCGTCTTAGTGCCAGCATCGGCATGTGGTGGTAAATAGACGGCTACGAATGATATAGATGAGAACTTTTTTGGTAGATCGTGTGGTCTACAGCTTATCATAAGGTGCTCTACCTCATGCGAGCAATATCTCGAGACTTCTTTAATATTAGACATCGCGCACCAGATGTTATTTACAAAAAGACAAACACCCCCGCCCCTCGTCTTACCAGACGTAGCTTCTCAGTCCTGCCGATGCATGGAAAATACTGCCAGCCCTATATTATCCGCGTAGTCGTTCAGCCACGACTCAGTGAAACATAAGGTATTACAGTTTTGTATGTCCCGTTGGCAGGAAAGTCTTGATCGTATATCATCTATTTTGTTTTCCAATGATTGCACGTTGTCCAATAGAACAGACGTTAGTGGAAGTCTACTCACTCGTCTACACAAATGATGGGGATTTGGGCCCGTTCCCGAGAAAGCAGTAAATCCTTCACATCGGACTCGTTACAGAAAAAATCTTTGTGCAGTTCGAGGTGAGTAATCGCTGTTCTGATGTCCAGAAGTTATTTTCGGTCATAAGAGATGGTAGCAGCAACATTATGTACAAAATTAGTAAAAAAAACTAGTTAGAAACAAAAAAACGAACAAAATAGCACAGTTGTTTAGGAGCCCATAAAAATGGCAGCCATCCCCTCCAGCGCCATTCTCTCTGAGGTAGTGAGCGCTCTGGAGCAGGTTCCCATCTCTACAGAGGAATGCTAGAGCTCTGTCAGAGTGACCTCGGGTTCTTGGTCACCTTCCTGACCAAGGCCCTTCTTCCCCGATTGCTCAGTTTGGCTGGGTGGCCAGCTCTAGGAAGAGTCTTGGTGTTCCAAATGTCTTCCTTTTAAGAATGATGGAGGCAAGTGTGTTCTTGGAGACCGTCAATCATGCAGAATTGTTTTGGTACCCTTGCCCAGATCTGTGCCTCGACACAATCCTGTCTCGGAGCTCTTCGGACAATTCCTTCAACCTCATTGCTTGGTTTTTGCTCTGACATGCACTGTCAACTGTGGGACCTTATATAGACAGGCCTGATCACTGACAACGTCAAGACAGCATATAGGGAGGAGGTCAGAGACCTGGCCGTGTGGTGCCAGGATAGCAACCTCTCCCTCAATGTGATCAAGACAAAGGAGATGATTGTGGACTATAGGAAAAGGAGGACCGAGCACGCCTCCATTCTCATCGACGGGGCTGTAGTGGAGCAGGTTGAGAGCTTCAAGTTCCTTGGTGTCCACATCACCAACAAACTATCATGGTCCAAACATATCAAGATAGTCGTGAAGAGGGCACGACAAAGCCTATTCCCCCTCAGGAGACTGAAAAGATTTGGCATGGGTCCTCAGATCCTCAAAACGTTCTACAGCTGCACCATCGAGAGCATCCTGACTGGTTGCGTCACTGCCTGGTAGGGCAACTGCTCGGCGTCCGACCGAAAGGCACTACAGAGGGTAGTGCATACGGCCCAGTACATCACTGATGCCAAGCTTCCTGCCATCCAGGACCTCTATATCGGGCAGTGTCAGAGGAAGGCCCTAAAAATGGTCAAAGACTCCAGCCAACCTAGTCATAGACTGCTCCCTCTGCTGTTGCGCGGCAAGCGGTACCGGAGCGCCAAGTCTAAGTCCAAAAGGCTTCTTAACAGCTTCTACCCCCAAGCCATAATACTCCTGAACAGCTAATCAAATGGCTACCCAGACTATTTGCATTGTCCCCCCCCCCCCCCACCCCCTCTTTAACGCTGCTGCTACTCTCTGGTTATTATCTATGCATAGTCACTTTCACGCTACCTACATGTACATATTACCTCAACTAACCTGTGCCCCCACACATTGACTCTGTACTGTTATTTTACTGCTTCTATTTCTTACTTCATTTTTTACCTAACGCTTATTTTTCTTAAAACTACATTGTTGGTTAAGGGCTTGTAAGTAAGGATTTCGGCGCATGTGACAAATACAATTTGGTTTGATTTGTGTGCATTTCCAAATTATGTCCAATCAATTGAATTTACCACAAGTGGACTCAAATCCAGTTGTAGAAACATCTCAAGGCTGATCAATGGAAACAGGATGCACCTGAGCTCATTTTTGAGTCTCATAGCAAAGAGTCTGAAATACTTACGTAAATAAGGTTTTTCTGTTTTATTTTTAATACATTTGCAAAAAAATCTAAAAATCTATTTTCACTTTGTCGTTATTGGGTATTGGGTGTAGATCGCAAAGGATAATTTTATTTACATTTTAGAATAAGGCTGTAACGTAACAAAATGTGGAAAAAGTCAAGGGGTCTGAATACTTTCCGAAGGCAATGTATATTCTTTTTATGGTTCTTCTGTTAAAAACATTTTATTTTGGCCCTATCCACATAGGTCAATTTCCACGAGTGTAAGGGCTTAACCCCCGACAAAATAGAATACCAGTTAGGCAACTTTATGAAACACGTAGTCAACGTTATACTATATAACATAAACAAAGACACAGATACTTGATCAGGTAGGCCGCCATTGTAGATACTATGATGGGCAGGCCGTCATTGTAAATAAGAATTTGTTCTTAATTGACTTGCCTAGTTAAATAAAGGTTAAATAAATCAGGGGATCGCTGGTTTTCTATCCCTGCAAGACATTACCCAATAACCTGAACAAAATCCAACCTTGCAGATAAAATAAATCTAGAAAAAGTACATTTCCCCCAAAAAATGTGTGGTAATACATGTGAAATGTTGAAGGGATGGATGGAGAGACAAAGACACAGAGAGAGCGAGAGAGATACTTACATATGAGACAAAGAGGTTGCACTTCTTACTCATGGGTCGCTTCCTCATCGGAGGAGCTGTCATAATCATCATCTCCTTCCTCCTCACTCCCTGAGATGTAGACACCTGCAAATTGTAGAACTTATTAAAGCAACAATCCTGTTTTGAAGTAAAACCAAAATATAAACTACACATGCACAACTCCGTATGACTGACTGTCTGTATAGTCTGACATCCCATCCTCATTAACCACCTGAATCACGACAGAATTTCCAAGGCTTTTGATCAAATATATTACACCAACAGGTAGTCTTTCTTACAGTTAGTACATGTGCTTCTAAGTTGAAACCCTTAAAAGCACACAAAGAAGTCTAGGATGACATTTTATAGTATTTGAAGGATACTGTTTTAATGATTAAAAGGGTTTGAGAATCTAATGTTTTTGGACAACCAACCAATAAATAATAAATAATATTGAAACAATCATTCATTTAATAATATAAACAAAATAAGAAGAGATTGCAATATCCATCATTACAGCAAACTGTGGCAAACATAACTAAACAGAGTATTGGTGAGTGAGTGAGTGAGTGAGTGAGTGAGTGAGTGAGTGAGTGAGTGAGTGAGTGAGTGAGTGAGTGAGTGAGTGAGTGAGTGAAGTCAGGCCCACCTTTTGATCATGAGACTGACTTTTGTCCTTTTCAGTCACTTCCACATTTCAGATCCTTGTTTACGTCTTTCAAGTTTGCGATAACTTCACCTTTAGCAGCCAGCTGTGCCCTCAGTTTGTTTATCTCGGACATTATAGTAGGTGAAAATATAATTGGCTTCTGCAACAAAGTATAAAAACATTCCATTCAGCAACATTTTATTGGAGTGCACATTATACCTCTATCTCACTCTGATTTTGGAGGCAGCCTTGGCTCTCATTTCCGAATTGGATAATGTAGATTGAGTGTTGTCTCAATCCTGACACTGAAAGACAATATTTTGCCCAAATGTCATGAGATCATATTACATGATGAGTTAACATGACTGTTAGGTTCATGTTTTAAATAACCCTATAATTCTGTAATAACGGTGCCCTCTCTCTGGAGAACGCGCAGTAAGTTTGAGTTACTGTTGGACTGTTAACTAATGTTAACTCCAAAGATAAGACAACTTGGATAAGCTTTACCAACAGTACATACTGTAGTGGCCATTACACTCGGGCCCGGTCCAACAGTAACTAAAACTTACTAAAACCAGACGGAGAGCACGGTAATTAAAGAAGAATAGGGCTATTGAAAACCTGAACTAAACAATGATTACATAACATAATGATGTAGTATATTAGAGATTTAGTATAGTTTTCGCTTTTGCACCGAAAAACAAGGAGGAATCAAATCTGAAGGCATGCAGAATTTAGCACAACACAGCACAGAATATGTCACGACACCTACGGAAGGTGGCGCCCCTCCTCGCCCGGGCGGCGCTCGGCGGTCGTCGTCGCCGGCCTACTAGCTGCCACTGATTTATGCTTCACGTTCTGTTAGTTAGGCCTAGGTTAGTTACGCACCTGTTTTGTATTAGTTGTTAGTGGGGAGGGGTATTTAGGCTAGTTAGTTAGGTTTGTGGTTTGTGCGGGATTGTTTGTTGTCAGGGTTGTATGTTGGTTATGAGGATCTGTGTTTTTCCCTCTCGGGATTACGAAGTATTGTATTTGGGTTGCGTCCCTGGTTATCGTTCGTAAGAGGGTGGTGCCTTTTATTTAGCACACCCTGCACTCCGTTCTTTTCATTTTTTCCGTGAGAATATTTATTAAAAGTTTATTCCCGAAATCATCTGTCTCCTGTGCCTGACTCCACCTCTCCTGATTCCTCAGGCCTCCCATTGTGACAGAATAACAACAGTCCTAGAGGACCTCATAGATCAAAAAAAGAGTTAGGACTGACTTTAGTGTTGTTATGTTGTAATTGTTGGCTATATTGCTTTGCTTGTTTATTAGTTTTAAACCTCTAAAATAACAGTTGATATATAATGATGAAAAATCAAAAAATGGCAAATTCTTGATGTGTCGATTACTGGTCATATAATGACAGTGTGGGACTTTGTTTGAATTGGCCCCAGTGCCTCCACATCTTCCATAGATGGATAATCTGTTTTTAAATAAAGAACAGAACTCAATAAAGACTAAAGTTAAACACTGTTTTAAAGTCTGTCTCACAGTGACGCTTTGGCCTGTGTGAACGTTACCAGGGGATTAGGTACTAAGGCTTTGATTTAGACCTTGCATACGCTTCAAGGCACGTCAGCTGCCAAAACCGCTGGGTTCGTGTTGTTGGACTAGACACTTTGACAGCAGAGGACATCATAGCTCAAAACCAAACATGGACAGACTTTAGTGTAAGTATGATGCAAAAGTGGCCTTTTTTGCTTTGATTGTTTATTACTTTTAAACTTTAAAGAAACACTTGAAGTCGGAAGTTTACATACACTTAGGTTGGAGTCATTAAAACTAGTTTTTCAACCACTCCACAAATTACTTGTTAACAAAATATAGTTCTGGTAAGTCACTTAGGATATCTACTTTGTGCATGACAAGTAATTTTTCCAACAATTGTTTACAGACAGATTATTTCACTTATAATTCACTGTATCACAATTCCAGTGGGTCAGAAGTTTATATACACTAAGTTGACTGTGCTTTTAAACAGCTTGGAAAGTTCCAGGAAATTATGTCATGGCTTTAGAAGCTTCCGATATGCTAATTGACATAATTTGAGTAAATAGGAGGTGTACCTGTGGATGTATTTCAATGTTAACCTTCAAACTCAGTGCCTCTTTGCTTGACATCATGGGGAAATCAAATGAAATCCGACAAGACCTCAGAAAAAAAATTGTAGACCTCTGGTTTATCCTTGGGAGCAATTTCCAAACACCTGAAGGTACCACGATCATCTGTACAAACAATAGTACGCAAGTATAAACACCATGGGACCATACAGCTGTCAAAACGCTCAAGAAGGAGACACGTTCTGTCTCCTAGAGATGAATGTACTTTGGTGCGAAAAGTACAAATCAATCCCAGAACAGCAGCAAAGGACCTTGTGAAGATGGAGGAAACAGGTACAAAAGTATCTATATCCACAGTAAAACGAGTCCTATATCGACATAACCTGAAAGACCGCTTAGCAAGGAAGAAGCCAATGCTCCAAAACCGCCATAAAAAGCCAGACTACGGTTTGGAACTGCACATAGGGACAAATATCGTACTTCTTGGAGAAATGTCCTCTGGTCTGATGAAACAAAAATAGAACTGTTTGGCCATAATGACCATTGATATGTTTGGAGGAAAAAGGGGGAGGCTTGCATGCCAAAAAACACCATCCCACCCATGAAGCACGGGGGTGGCAGCATAATGTTGTGGGGGTGCTTTGCTGCAGGAGGGACTGGTGCACTTCATAAAATAGATGCCACCATGAGGCAGAAAAATGATGTGGATATATTGAAGCAACATCTCAAGACATCAGTCAGGAAGTTAAAGCTTAGTCGCAAATGGGTCTTCCAAATGGACAATGACCCCAAGCATACTTCCAAAGTTGTGCAAAATGGCTTAAGGACAACAAAGTCAACGTATTGCAGTGGCCATCACAAAGCCCTGACCACAATCTTATTGAAAATCTGTGGGCAGAACAGAAAAAGCAAGTGGGTGCAAGGAGGCCCACAAACCTGACTCAGTTACACCAGCTCTGTCAGGAAGAATGGGACAGAATTCACGCAACTTATTGTGGGAAGCTTGTGGAAGGCTACCCGAAATGTTTGACCCAAGTTAAACAATTTAAAGGCAATGCTACCAAATACTAATTGAGTGTATGTAAACTTCTGACCCACTGGGAACGTGATGAAAGAAATAAAAGCTGAAATAAATCACTCTCTACTATTATTCTGACATTTTACATTCTTAAATTAAAGTGGTGATCCCAACTGACCTAAAACAGGGAATTTTTACTAGGATTAAATGTCAGGAATTGTGAAAAACTGAGTTTAAATGTATTTGGCTAAGGTGTATGTAAACTTCCGACTTCAACTGTATCTATATCTTTGTTTTTTGCAATATCCAGAAATCGCTCTGCCATTTCCTGGTTGCTAAAATTTGAATATTTCTCCTAATTTCAGTTTATGTGACGAAACAGTCATTGTGAAACCACTGAAATATATTTTCCATTACTAAAAATATTGTATTTTCTGCTGTTTAAAGCTGGTGTACAAAACCAAAAGACGCAAAAACAAAGTATAGAAATAGCCCACATAGAACAGATCGACCGCTTATTAGACATGCATGCACAGATCTATAACTCAGATTTCAATGTGAATTTGGTCAGGTCGCCCAAAAAGTTATATATTGTAGCTTTAAGTTAAAGTTAATTTAAATTATATCAAAAACCAGAAAGGGCTAAATGTTGGTGTATACATTTCTGTTAATGCTCATATAATTGAAGTGTAGGCCCCAACCTACCCATCACTTCACCTTGAGTAGTCCTGGACTTCGCTGGCTTTGTCTTCGTCGTTCGTTTCCATTTCGAGGAAGATGGATCATCTGTTTTCATAGTTTATCATACAGAGGTATTATAGGCTTTCTTTCATACATTTAGCATTTGAAGGAGTTGGCATCATCTAGACGTCCTCCTCTATGGCTCCACCACCTGCTTTTTTACAATGCCCACAGTCACTAATAGAATACAAAGTATTCAAGATCACACAGACTGCCTTTAAAACACACCCCTCCCATCCGGCCTCAGATAACAGGTTCCTGCTGTGCAAAAAGGCATGCTTTGGTAAGAGCTTTGTGCCTTTTTCCATCACTGAGCTCAACAAACTTCCCTCCTGATAACTACCATTAAGTTATGTCATGCTGTCTTGTCTAGATGTCACCTTCATGATGGTGTTGGGTTGAGTGTGATGATGTTTTTATTTTATATAATGATGTTGACTGTTGGTGAATATACAGCTATTTACCATACAAGGCTGTGAAAACAAATGTGCTCTTTGAGGACAATACAGATCTATCTATTTATCTATCTATTTTGAGTAAGGTCCTAGATCTGACTGACATTAAAACCCATGTTAAATATTAATCATTTAATCAAAAGGACAATATCGCACAGATAACATGGAAAAAATAAATACACACCCTGCCAAAGCAGTTGAACAGCAGATGGTGCCATTGGCCTGCGCAACCTGCCTTGCGTGTGTTCATCTTTTCTTGGCGCTCCTTCTTCCGCCAAGGATCCATTCTGTAATTTTCAAAGAAGTCTATGTCACATGGATATTGCTTTAAATCAAATACATTTTGATTGCATCTACATGGAGTGAATGTAAAACATATTTCCACTGAATGCAATTTAATTGCACTACCAAAATGTAATCTCATGGCTGCAATGCATAGCGTGTCACATCGTTACACGTGGTTATAAAAAATACAATGTTCTTGATTTACTAACAGTTATCTAGCTAACAGTTAGTAGGCTACAAGTTATTTGGCCAGCTAACGGTATAATACAAATTCGTGCTATATGGGCAAGCTTATCTGGAATTTCTGAACAGTTAGCTAGTTACCGTTAGCTACAGCTAATACAGCCAGCCCTGTAATGTTACAGTAACATGACCACCACATATATTGAAATACCATAATATCAAGATTGCACATGTACCTATGATAACTAAGTAGCTAGTGAGAATAATTTACTTGAGTCACATTTGGTATACAATGATGACATTGGATAACACTGTTATTAACGGTAAGCTAATTGTGTGAGTCTTCCTACCTAGCTACTATGATAAGGTTTTCTGTTAGCTAGCTAGCTAGGTAGCTTGCAAAGCAAGTCAGCAAACAATGTAAATATGCTAGCTACCATTGTAAGTTAGCTAGCTAAAATTATGACTGATTTTACCATTTCTGTAAAATGAAAATTCCAAAATTAACTTTACTGTTTGCTACAAGTAATCATGTTTTTGGGAAATGTCACTTTGTTAGCATACCTTGACCTACCTTTTACAATCACATTCACTGCATGGAGCAAAATGACTCGCTGAGGAAAAATTCTAATTCAAAGCTTGTGATTTTTCTATATAGACCAATGTTTTTATTTTTGGGGGGGAAACTGACAGGGGCAAAATAGTAATTAGCCTATAGGATGCATTATTTTTTTTTTTTAAAAAGGACCTGTAGGGGTAGCCTAACTTTTGGCCAATTAATACTTATTAGATGACAAGATACAAAATGAGAAAAGGGTCATTCCTCATTCATTTGATTTGAATCTGACATTTAAAAAAACACATAGGCTAAAAAGTTAGTGTCTAAAGGAAATATTGAATAACGAGAAACAGAATAATGGTTTGATTATTCAAATGTTGTGTTTTAGATTATCGGTTTCTATGCACCGTAAACTATGTTTGCCTATTCGTACCTTAACCCGAACCCGTCGGGAACCGACAATATAATTGTGGATAGGCTCCATAACATGCAACCGATCACCACAAGCTTTAGTGCCTACTACCATTAAAGAAAGCATGAATGTCCTTCGATATTCCATTATAGGCTTTTTGAATGGTAATCCAACTCAGAATTGTAAATCGGGAACTCTGGCCTCTTTCTAGAGCTAAGACCTGAAGTTCACTGACGTCATCATGATTCGACCTTGATTTTTTTCAGAGTTCCCAGTTGTCTTGAAAGCACCATAAATCCAGAGAATGCCAGACTTTGATGCCAAAATTTGCCCACGAAGGACCGCCGCGCCACCTTCCTGTTCAAGAGAGCACAGCACAACAAGGTAAGTCCAAAAATGTATTGTATGCTCCTGCATAAATTATGTAATATGCCAGGGAGATATGTATACTGTAGCTAAGAAAGTAATACTAAGCGTATGTTGTGTAGTGAGCTATTAGTAGCCAATGTGCATCACCTTAATCATTTGGCCTATTTTCCCCCCTTTATGTATCCTACGGTTCTGACTTGGTGTACAGGAAGAACACTGTAAGAACAGTCCATGTTCTGAATTCTGTCGCTGTACATTTCAAAAGTGCTAAACAAATAGTTATATTGACTACGTCCGTCCTAGCTCGCTCATTAATGTCTTAATCGAAATTACGGATTGCCTCTTATCCGCTTGTCGTCCCCTTATGCCATAGTTTGTACATCTCAATTGTTAGTAAAAACCACATTTGTTGAAGCAAGTCAGCCATATCAGCTGTGTTTTTTAAAAAGGCAGTAAATGAGGCTGAATGAACTCTTTCACTGCCAGACAAGGCTCTGCTGATAGCCAGGTGTAGCAGTGGTAAGGTGTTGGGACTGCTGTTGGAACTCTGCTGTTGGGACAGCTTTATGTAGGATCTAACAGTTTGTGGACACCATTTGTCACCGTTATAGTGCAATTAAGAAAATCTTTGTTTTCCCCACCAAGATTTACATGCTAAAATCACCACTGCAAATGATTTTCAATTTCGTGCTTTTACCGATACGTCACTGACTGATTGGATTACTATTGAACTGAGTTGAGTACCACGGTTCTTAAAAGAAACACCCTTTTCTAAAAACAACATTTCATGAAATAACTCTAAAAGTGTAAAATGTAGCCACTTATTTCCCTTTATAGTTTTTTCGCCTAAGCATGATCTAGTTACCACCTAGTACCCTAAACAAGACAAAGGTATAGGCATCTGTTAAACCCAAGTAACCTATAGCCTATTACATCCAAAGTAAACTTCTTAATAGAGCAAAACATGATGGGTATGATACATTTTGTGGCCAGCACTGAATTAAATACTTGTTATTATTAATCAGCTGGCACTCGTAGTTGCAGCCGCAGGCAGCCTCCACACACACACCAGGTCAAGTTGCTTAATTTGTTTGTGCTCATAACGCACCATGGCTGTTAGAAGAGTATGCATAGTCAAAAGTTGCATGGGGGAAATTTGATGTGTGTGTGTGTGCGTGTGTGTGTGTGTGTGTGTGTGTGTGTGTGTGTGTGTGTGTGTGTGTGTGTGTGTGTGTGTGTGTGTGTGTGTGTGTGTGTGTGTGTGTGTGTGTGTGATTTCTCATCAACAGGATCCACATTCATACACCATTTTGGATGAACAGGGTCTCTGCACTGTAGCCTATAGCATCCACTTGAACTACCCAGTTTTCCTACCGCACACATTCATTTTTCAAACTACACCAGGTAGCCTAAATAAAAATAAAACAAAAGAATAACGAAAGCTATATAAACATTTTAAATTGAAAAATTGGAACTCAGTTTATAGGCTAGACTGTTATTGAATTTAGCAAGTGGATCAGAAAATTGAGAAATTGAAACATCGAAAATAATATTATATTATCAATTTGAACAATCATATTAAATTATTGGATTGATAAGCATTCCATGCACCCTGTTCTGGCCAAACTCCAGAAATTCGAAAACTGCACCAGGTATTTTCCTGTTGTACATTTGGACCTTGGCTAGGTCAGTTTTATGGATCCGGACCAGATGTTGCAATAGATCCAACTTGTATCGCAGTAAGAAACATTTTTGCTATCTGGGTAATGTTTGGTATCTGATTAGCTTCATTATGACGTTAGAGAGTCCAGAAATGTATTAGAAAAGAGAACCATTTTAAAAACAACTGTGAACGAACAAGATGGATGCAAAAAAAAAGGGATTGCTTAAAACGAAAGTCCAATGCCCATAATATAGATTGCGAATGTGATTGTACAGTGTCTAAAACAGGACTGGCTTACAGTGGTGAGTTTTTACTGTTGAGCATGGTGTGACTTGCTAGCCTAATTAAAAAAAGTCATAGACAATTAGCCTAGCTTTTAACCTTTATGGCTCACTCAAATTAAGCTAATGGGCTAATTTGTAATTTGTTAGCACTTCTGATGATTTTATTCATTATATTAATTAATAACAATGTCACAAAAGTACATAAAGTTGTGACTGTTAGGCATAGTGTAGGCCTAGTTAGCTATGTGACTGTTAGGAGTAGTAACAGCTTGATTGTGTAAAAAAATACAACACCCGACAAAGCCTATACGATAGGCCTAACATGTATTTTCTACAATCATTTTAAATTTGTTAACCGATACGTCAGGTGTTTTTTTAGGTAAAAATATAAATAAAAAAACCTATAGGTTTTGTCAAAAGACACAGAAAACAAAGCATCTCTCTGTTCGCCATGGATGTATTTTCTACAGATCTCACAAACCTCTCAGGAAATGTCTGGAATTCATCTACAGGTAAAATATTGATTGTGATATGAAATCTTCACAGCTTAATACTGAGGCTAAAGTTCAGGAATAGCACAAGGTGGGTTATTTAGTTGAGGGACTGTAGGCCTAGTAGCATAAAGCGTTGAGCTACCACCTGGAATCTTGCTGGGGATATTGCAGCGAATTCTGGGGGTAGCCCCGACAGGGACTTGAACCCTGGTTCAGCGACTGTCAAGCCCATACCTTAATCATTACGCCAAGAGGTCTGAACCGCTTGTCGAGGTCGCTAGGTGTTGGGTTAAGGTCTTTGCATTACCCCCTTAGGGAGGGCGTCCCTCACGTGTACACACCTCTACGATGGCCTCATGGGCACCATCCCACTGAGTAAAGGTTCTGAATACTTAAGTAAATCTGATATTTCAGTTTCTTATTTTTTATATATTTGATAAAAATACTAAAAACCAGTTTTTGCTTTGTCATTATGGGGTATTTTGTGTAGATTGATGTCGGAAAAAACTATAATACATTTTAGAATAAGGCTGCAACGTGACAAAATGTGGAAAAAGTCAAGGGGTCTGAACACTTTTCGAACTTTCACAACTAAAGTGGACAAATAACTTCTTAAAATTAAGCACATTAATCCGCTTTACAATGGGTGTAGAGACTAACTGGCATACCAAAGCAGCGCGTGAGTTTCAAGTTTGGGGAAGAACATTTTCACCATAAAAATGCACCTTTATCATAAAAGCATTATATTCATAATAGCAACTGTGGTCACCTTTGATAATGGTGTTTTCCCACTAACAGAACATTTGCGCTTATAGCCTACTGCCATGTGCGCATTGCTGCCCTTATGTGAAGAAATATCCTAATAGTTTATCATCATTTTAAGCTAAATCTGTTGCGTCAGCCTCATTGCATAAAAAAGTTTTTGGGATGCTAGTGGTTGTATTCATTTGGGATTTATCATATCCCACAACTGTCCCAGACTATGTTTGGAATATTTATTTCTCACACAGAATAGGTAACTTTTGTACTATGGGCTATAGAATATTGGCATAGGCTAGTGCGTTTTGCTGTTCCTTTGTCCTACTCATCTTGTAGGCTGACAAAAAGTAAATGTGGACAGTTCTTCCAATATCTTCAATACGCACCACGGAATTGGATAAGGACGAGATGTGTCTGTCTTCACTTGTAGCCTGTGAGAAAGACCCGATCACGTGATGGGCAGAGAGAGCCATGTGAGATAGAGGTGCTTCTGACCACGCAGCACTCAGGGAGAAGGGAATCATAATTATTATATTAAGCCCAAGGGCACAACAGCCACTGCCCGCAAAAGGCATGGAATCTTTTAGAGGGCATTACGGCCACACAAAGAGGATGCCGCCGGAAAATTTTAAGCATTATCAAGTGCTTGTCAAATTGTGAATGAGAGACTGATGAAGTATGTACAGTCTTATTGGAAAAAAACACAGCAGAGCTCATGCCTTTCAAGCAACTTTTTTCAAATCATCATTAGAGTCGCATCATGCAGCCTTACAATGTATTAAAAATCAAAACATATAGCCCAACATTTGTAGAACAACTAAAGTCACATTAATAACTCTAAATGAAGCATATAGGAATACCTATTTCTTTGTTAACCGCTCAACACAGAATAGCCGCATGTGCGCACTCCCTCAAATCGTTTGGAGAAAATATCCTTTCTACTTTATACAGCTTTGTTCAACTTTATTCTTCATACTATAAAATAATGCCACAGAATTATAAACAAATCTTGTATGCTAAATTAACTAGTGTAGCCCACAGCCATATGACATAGCCAGATCAGGGTATCAAGTCAGAGTATGCTATTCTGTTCTTCTGAAATAGACTACATTTTCTTCATATGACGTTTCTTTAGACCTGTCTAAAATAAATAATGGATTTATTGTGAAGGTGTAGGCTATATTACATGGATTCATTAGACTTATAGAAATGTAGATGTTCCAAAGGTGCGCATCAGTGGCTTGTAGGCTGTGTGTGGAAGCCAGGGGATGCTAAATGTGTTTATGTTAATTACAGTGAGACCGACAGTAAGTTGCTTGACAATCACCGGCTGACGAAATTTCATGACCGCCACAGCCCTAGTCATGAAGGCGTTGACACCATGCGTCAAATAAAGTGTTACCTATATTCCTTGTCCTAAGGTGGAATGTATACAACAGTCCCGATAACAGCTGAAAACTCCCTCGGGAGGTAGAAGGGTCAGCATTTGACCATCGGGTATTCCAAGATGGGTGTACAATCAGTCAAGACTTCCACTGCGCTTGAGTCAGCACAATTGGTGGTGTATGTGGTTTTCATCTCTTTTAAGGTTTACATGTATAAAGACACACTATTGAACTTTTACTGGAAACCATTTCACTGTGCTTAATTTGTCACTAGGTATGTTGGCCTACTTTATTTGTGCAATATTTAACAGCTGATTAGTATATTTGTTGTTTACTGTTTACAATTGGCAAAGACCTAGACTACTACTAAAATACATAATCTTTTCCCACAGATTCACATTTCATGACAAGCCCAGGCTGCAGCAGTGGGTTGCAAATGTCAGGCGGATTAATTGGAAACCAACCCAAACACAATCTCATCTGTGCACATCACTTTGAAGATGAGTGTTTTTGGCCTACCATGTTTTTGGCCTACCTGTGCCTACCATTTTCTCCTTCCATGATTGTCTTCAAAAGCGGTCACAGTAGATACAGACAAAGGAATACAGTAGGTACAGAGGTTAGTGGCAACGTTGATCATGTGAAAGCGTCTGCTGCACATGATCACACCTACTGTGTAAGTAATGTCACTTCTCCTCTCCTCTGTCACTGCTCTACAGCATGTGGACATTGCAGCCCTCCTGATCAAGTTCAACACGTGTGAATGCTACAGACAAGCGGGCCTTCATTCCACTCCATGAGGCAGCTTGGAAGGGTTGTACTCAGTTGTGTGCTCTACTGATGGCCCACGAAGCTGACCCTACAATGAAGAAGAAGTAGGGACAGACCGCACTTGACCTGGCCACGGTAAGCATCCTTCCTCTGCTACGGTTAACAGTAGATAGCATGAAGATGTCAAATGAAATGCTCAGTATTCACTGAAGATTCTTAACATAAACAAGAGACCCCTTATGTTCTTTGCTCAGAATGGTAGACATGGTGAATGTATGCATGTGTATTATCTTTATAGTTGCACAACTAAGTGTCTGACTTACAATGATGTAGTCTGCTCACTTCAATGATCCCATCGGATATATTTTTACAGGCATGCCTGGGGAAACTCTTCATCACCCATTAACTCTGCTTCTGACCACATCCTCCTCCTTTCTCAGGCTGATGATATGTGTGCCCTGTTGATGGACACTATGTCCCCAGACGCAGAGAAGAGGGATCACCAGCTCAGCTCATCAAACTGTCCAATCTCTGGAGGGGATTTGTCCCATTTGTTACCCAGCAGAACAGATTCATGTTTGAATGCATGAATCCTTAAACTATTGTATTTTAACATTTTGTGTGTATTTTCTTTAAGCTGGCAGGTTAGTGGGGACTGTTTTGAGGTTCAAAACAGTTGCATTGTGTTTTCTTATCACCTCATAATTAGTTATTAGATATTGCATATGAAAAGATTAGCTGTGGAATTTTCCACTCTATTACAATATTATTGTTTTTATAACTCTCCAACAAATCTAATCATATCCTGTATTCATGTAATGGGGAGGGGCTCCTCCACCAATAAATCAAAGCTGCAATGTTAAACGTCAAACTCCATTATCTTATTAGCTGAGGTGAACTGATAGACAGTAGACCAGCAGCAGTCAGTATGTAACCTGACCACTGGAGGTCTTGACGTTATTTGTGCAGAACAAAAAGAAAACAAGTAAGAGGCCAGTATAAGCAGAAAACTATTTACAGATAACATATACAAAATAATACATATTAGTAAGAGCAGATGTGCCTATAGTTTACATAAGTATTGCATAAGCTTCCACATTTGTAAGGGCTTCTTTATCTTGTCATTCTTACTCTGTAGCAACAATTGCTGTTTTTGATTAGCAGAACTGAATTAAAGTACCTCATGCTGTACTCAGTCAAAACAGTCAAAGAGATCTCTTGGCAGGAGTTAGAAAGGATGGACCCCCTACAGTCACAGCAAACAGTATATCACTCCTAATATGATGGCGCCGACAGAGAGGGTAGCCTCGCTTCTAGTCCTTAGGAAACTACGAAGTATTTTTTTTATGTATTATTTCTTACATTATTAGCCCAGAAAATCTTAAGTGTTATTACATACAGCCAGGAATAACTATTGGATATCAGAGCGACGTCAACTTTACCAACATTACGACCAGGAATACGACTTTCCCGAAGTGGATCCTTTGTTCGCACCACCAACCAGGGCTTTGGATCTAATTCCAGAGGCCGACCCAAAACAACGTCGCCGCAGGAGAGGTAGACGGAGCGGCCTCCTGGTCAGACTTAGGAGGCGTGCACACCACCCACCGCTCCCGAGCATATTACTCGCCAATGTCCAGTCTCTAGATAACAAGGTAGACGAAATTAGGGCAAGGATTGCTTTCCAGAGAGACATCAGAGATAGTGACATTCTCTGTTTCACGGAAATATGGCTCATTCGGGATATGTTGTCGGAGTCGGTACAGCCACCGGGATCTGTTATGCGTCGCGCCGACAGAAATAAACCTCTCTGGGAAGAAGGGTGGGGGTGTATGATTCATGATTAACGATTCATGGTGTAATAGTAACAACATACAGTCATTTTGTTCACCTGACCTACAATTCCTCACAATCAAATGCCGTTCATATTAACTCCCAAGAGAATTCTCGTTGGTTATTGTCACAGCCGTGTATATCCCCCCTCAAGCCGATACCACGACAGCCCTCAAGGAACTTCACTGGAATCTATGCAAACTGGAAAACATATATTGTAGCTGGGGATTTTAAGAAAGCAAATTTGAGAACATGGCTAACGAGCATATTGATGGTAGCACTCGTGCATCACTGCTACTCTAACTTCCGCGATGCATACAAGGCCCTCCCCCTCCAAAGGGAGGCCTTTGGCAAATCTGACGACATTTTGCTCCTCCCTTCCTACAGGCAGACACTCAAACAGGATGTACCCGTGACAAGAACCATGCAACGCTGGTCTGACCAATCGTAATCCACGCTCAAGATTATTTTGATCACGCGGACTGAGAAATGTGCCGGGCAGTCTCAGAGAAAAATATCGATTCATACGCTGATTCGGTGAGTGAGTTTATACGGAAGTATATGGAGATGTTGTACCCACTGTGACTCACTGTGACTTAAAACCTACCCTAAACAGAAACCTTGAATAGATGGCGGCATTCACGTAAAACTTAAAGCGCGAACCACCTCATTTAACCATGGAAAGAAGACTAGGAATATGGCTGAATACAAACAGTTTAGTTATTCCCTCCGCAAGGCAAACAAACAAGCAAAATGTTGGCATAGGGACAAAGTGGAGTTGCAATTCAGTGGCTCAGACATGAGATGTATGTGGCAGGTTCTACATCCAATCACGGACTACAAAAAGAAAACTAGCCATGTCACGGACACCGACGTCCTGCTTCCAGAGAAACTAAACACCTTCTTTGCCCGCTTTGAGGTGCCAACAACTACCAAGGACTGTGGGCCCCCCCCCCTCTTCTTCTCCGGGGACGATATGAGAAAGACATTTAAACGTGTTAACCCTCGCAAGGCTGCCGGCTCAGACGGCATCCCTAGCCGCGTCCTCATGCCGCGTCCAGCATGTGCTGGCCAGCTTGCTGGTGTGTTTACAGACATATTCAATCGCTCCCTATACCAGTCTCCTGTCCCCACATGATTCAAGATGGCCACCATTGTTCCTGTACCCAAGAAGGCAAAGATAACTAAACGATGACCACCCTGTAGCACTCACTTCTGTCATCATGAAGTACATTGAGAGACTAGTCAAGGATCATATCACATCCACCTTACCGGCCACCCTAGACCCACTTCAATTTGCATACCTCCCCAACAGGTCCACAGACAATGCCATCGCACTGCACACTGCCCTATCCCATCTGGACAAGAGGAATGCCTATGTAAGAATACTCACACATATACCAGTGGCGGTCAGCCTTATTTCTATTACAGCATATTGGACAAATGTCATTCATATTCCATTCACCCAGTTCTTTTATTACATTTTTTTTATTTTACCAGGTAAGTTGACTGAGAACACATTCTCATTTACTGCAACGACCTGGGGAATAGTTACATGTAACATCGACAGGTTTAGGCTACTACATTATACATTTTCCCTATACCCATCATGAGGTTGATACAACCTAGCCTATGAATGAACGTTTACAGTGTCGGTGCACACAGGTCGAGAGAAAATGTTGAGGTGACAGACAGTGACACATTCCATACTGCCTTGCACATTCTTGCCTGTATCTAGCTGATCTAGTGTGTAATCATTAGTCCAACAGTTGCAAATGAGAGTTTATATTGGAGAAATTCAGGTATGTTTATCCCCGTTTCGTTCCGTTTGCTTACATTTAAGAAACGTTTTTCAACAGAATCAGAGGAATAAATCCACCCATGAAAGCACGTACAGACGGTTCACTTTCATAGCAGCCACGGTGTATTCCTTCTCACATCTATGCGCTACCCTTCTCTTACCTTTTCCCTTCGATTGTGGACTTCAATGCACAACACACCAAGCCAAACCATATCATAACCGCTACATACAGCCTACATCATTGTCACCATATTAACTAAAGTAACATCATAGTCAACATAGTTAATAGCACTAACACGCTAGTAAACCTGCTACAATCATGCAGTAAAGTTACAGTGTACAGTCAGTAAGCAGTTTAGCACTCACACCTGCGGACCCTGCTGGCAATAAATTAGTAAAACCAAAAGCTTACCTTAACTTGGAAGAGTTCCAGTGTTGTGTTGGATAATCATAGCCAGCTAGCTAACATAGCATCCCTCAGTTTGAGCAGGGTGTTTGAGTAGGCTAAACTAGCTAGGTGCGTTTGCTAGCAGTGAAACTAAAAAGTGAAATCTCTATCTATTCTCCTTCATTTTTGAAGAAATGAATGTGTTCAAAACTATTCAACTATTGTCTTTCTCTTTGAGTCAACTACTCACCACAATTTATGCACTTCAGTGCTAACTAGCTGTAGCTTATGCTTTCAGTATTAGATTCATTCTCTGATCCTTTGATGTTGCAAGAGCTCTGATAGGTTGGAGGACGTCCTCCAGAAGTTGTCATAATTACTGTGTAAGTCTATGGAAGGGGGTGAGAACCATGAGCCTCCTAGGTTTTATTTGGAAGTCAATGTAACCAGAGGAGGACGGAAGCTAGCTGTCCTCCGGCTACACCATGGTGCTACCCTACAGAGTGCTCGAGGCTACTGTAGACCTTCATTGCAAAACAATGTTTTAATAAATTATTTGGTAACTTTTTTATTGTTTTACAATTTGTATTTTTATGAAAATCACTGAGGAGGGTGGTCCTCCCCTTCCTCCTCTGAGGATCCTCCACTGACACACACACACACACACACACACACACACACACACACAAACAAACACACACACACACCAGGGCCGAATCCACAAATCATCACAGAGTAAAAAACGAATTCATACAATATTAGAACAACACTGCAACGTACAGTTGAAGTCAGAGGTTTACATACACATTCACCAAATAAGGTAAAACTCAGTTTTTCACAATTCCTGACATTTAACGCGAGCAAAAATTGCCTGTTTTAGGTCAGTTAGGATGACCACTTTATTTTAAGAATGTGAAATGTCAGAATAATAGTAGAGATGTATTTATTTCAGCTTTAATTCCTTTCATCACATTCCCAGTGGGTCAGAAGTTTACATACACTCAATTAGTATTTGGTAGCATTGCCTTTAAATTGTTTGACTCAAGTTAAACGTTTTGGGTAGCCTCCACAAGGTTCCCACATAAGTTGGGTGAATTTTGGCCCATTCCTTCTGGCAGAGCTGGTGTAACTGAATCAGGTTTGTAGGCCCCTTTGCTCGCACACCCTTTTTCAGTTCTGCCCACAAATGATCTATAAGATTGAGGTCAGGTCTGTGTGAAGTCCACTCCAATAGGATGACTTTGTTGTCCTTAACCTGTTAGGGTATAGGGGGCAGTATTTTCACGGCTGGATAAAAAAATGTACCCGATTTAATCTGGTTACTAATCCTACCCAGTAACTACAATATGCATATACTTATTATATATGGATAGAAAACACCCTAAAGTTTCTAAAACTGTTTGAATGGTGTCTGTGAGTATAACAGAACTCATTTGGCAGGCAAAACCCTGAGACAGATTCTGACAGGAAGTGGATACCTGATGTGTTGAATTGACTTTAAGCCTATACCATTGAAAAACAAAGGGGCTGAGGAATGTTTTGGCACTTCCTATTGCTTCCACAAGATGTCCCCAGCCTTTACAAAGTGTTTTGAGTCTTCTACAGTGAGATCTGACCGAAGAAGAACCTTGGAACGGTGATGGCCCATTAGACACCTGGCGTGCGAGTTCATGTTGGGTACTCTCATTCCGAAACGTTTTAAAAAAGAACCCAATGGTCCGCCTTGAATTTTATTCATGTTCTGGTTAAAAAAGGCCCTAATGATTTTTGCGATACAACGTTTGACATGTTTGAACGAACGTAAATATATTTTTTCCGTTCGTGAAGTGAAGTGAAGTCCGGCTGGCTTAGATCATGTGCTAACAACACGGACGTTTTTGGACATAAATGATGAGCTTTTTTGAACAAAACTACATTCGTTATGGACCTGGGATTCTTTGGAAGTGACATCTGATGAAGAGAATCAAAGGTAATGGATTATTTACATAGTATTTTCGATTTTAGATCTCTCCAACATGGCGGTTAGTCTGTATCGCAATGCATATTTTTCTGGCGCAGTGCTCAGATTATTGCAAAGTGTGATTTCCCAGTAAGGTTAATTTTAAATCTGGCAAGTCGATTGCGTTCAAGAGATGTAAATCTATAATTCTTTGAATGACAATATAATATTTTACCAATGTTTTGTAATATTAATTCATTATTTTGTTGTGATGACTTGACTGCCGGTATTGGAGGGAAACGATTTCCTGAACATCAACGCCATAGTAAAACGCTGTTTTTAGATATAAATATGAACTTGATAGAACTAAAAATGCATGCATTGTCTAACATAATGTCCTAGGAGTGTCATCTGATGGAGATTGTGAAAGGTTAGTGCATAATTTTAGCTGATTTTATGGTTTTGGTGACGCCTGTCTTTGAATCGACAATACATTACACACAGCTATTGTCAATGTACTCTCCTAACATAACCTAACTTTATGCTTTCCCCGTAAAACCTTTTTGAAATCGGACAACGTGGTTAGATTAAGGAGATGTTTATCTTTCAAAGGGTGTAAGTTAGTTGTATGTTTGAGAAATTTGAATTTTGACATTTATTTGGTTTCAAATTTGCCGCTCTTGAAATGCACCTGCTGTTGATAGGGTGCGCCACGGGTGGCACGCTAACGTCCCACATAGCCCCAAGAAGTTAAGCCATTTTGCCACAATTTTGGAAGTATGCTTGGGGTCATTGTCCATTTGTCAGGAAGCTTTAACTTCCTGACTAATGTGTTGAGATGTTGTTTTAATATATCCACATAATTTTCCTGCCTCATGACGCCATCTATTTTGTGAAGTGCACCAGTCGTTCCTGCAGCAAAGCACCCCCACAACATGATGCTGCCACCCCCGTGCTTCACGGTTGGGATGGTGTTCTTCAGCTTGCAAGCGTCCCCCTTTTTCCTTCAAACACAACGATGGTCCTTTTGGCCAAACAGTTCTGTTTTTGTTTCATCAGACTAGAGGACATTTCTCCAAAAAGTACGATCTTTGTCCCCATGTACAGTTGCAAACCGTAGTCTGGCTTTTTTATGGCGGTTTTGGAGCAGTGGCTTCTTCCTTGCTGAGCGGCCTTTCAGGTTATGTCGAAATAGGACTCGTGGATATAGATACTTTTGTACCTGTTTCCGCCATCATCTTCACAAGGTCCTTTGCTGTTGTTCTTGGATCGATGTGTATATTTCGCACCAAAGTACGTTCATCTCTAGGAGACAGAACGTGTTTCCTTCCTGAGCGGTATGACGGCTGCGTGGTCCCATGGTGTTTATACTTGAATACTATTGTTTGTACAGATGAACGTGGTTCCTTCAGGCGTTTGGAAATTGCTCCCAAGGATGAACCAGACTTGCGGTATACAATTTGAGGTCTTGCCTGATTACTTTTGATTTTCCCATGATGTCAAGCAAAGAGGCAGTGAGTTTGAAGGTAGGCCTTGAAATACATCCACAGGTACACCTCCAATTGACTCAAATGGTGTCAATTAGCCTATCAGAAGCTTCTAAAGCCATGACATAATTTTCTGGAAATTTCCAAGCTGTTTAAAGGCACAGTCAACTTAGCATATGGAAACTTCTGACCCACTGGAATTGTGATACAGTGAATTATAAGTGAAATAATCTGTCTGTAAACAATTGTTGGAAAAATTACTTGTGTCATGCACAAAGTAGGTGTCCTAACCGACTTGGCAAAACTATAGTTCGTTAACAAGACATTTGTGGAGTGGCTGAAAAAACAAGTTTAAATGACTCCAACCTATGTGTATGTAAACTTCCGACTTCAACTATAACTGAACCATCAGTAATTTGATGATTGCACATGCCCAACAGTGTCTCCCAATCCTGGCTCCGGGGCCCAGAATGACGCACACCCCATCCCCTTTTGAATGGCTGACTCAAGTGTGTCAAGTGCTAGAGCAGAAACAAAAATGTAGAACCCCTTCGGCCCCCGTGACAAGAATCGGAAGACACCGGCCCAGTACAAACAGGCTTACTGTTATGGAACCGATTAGACAAACCTACTGTTATGCTATACTTGCTAGGTCTAGGGGCCCTAGGCCTGACTACGTGTGCATTAACGTGAAAGTATGAGTATGCAGTCCGTGTCAGGTGTGTGTGTGTGGGAATGGAGTGTGTATCATGGTAGTATGCTGACTAGCTTTGGCCTAAACTACTTACATTTACATTTTAGTCATTTAGCAGACGCTCTTATCCAGAGCGACTTACAGTAGTGAATGCATACATTTTATACATTTTTTTCTTCCGTACTTACCTACGGCAGAATGGTGAACTTATTACTAAATGAAATGAGAGTTTGACTGTGTGATAATAGGTTGTTTCTTGTGTAAATATGTTCTGTCTGGATTTTAATGATTTGTACCTACCAGATAACACCACATACTATTCAAACCCCTGGACAGAATATTGGTAAGCTCACTTATTGATGTCAATCCACTTCAATCAAATCAGCTGATATCTCAAAGTGCTGTACAGAAACCCAGCCAAAAAACTCCAAACAGCAAGCAATGCAGGTGTAGAAGCACGGTTGGCTAGGAAAAACTCCCTAGAAAGGCCAAAACCTAGGAAGAAACCTAGAGAGGAACCAGTGTAGACAAATCAGTGTAGATAAAGGGGAAGACATGTTAAAGAATGATTTTTAAGCCTTGAGAAAATTGAGACGTGTTGTGTATGTGTGCCATTCAGAGGGTGAACGGGCAAGACAAAATATTTAAGTGCCTTTGGATGGGGTATGGTAGTAGGTGCCAAGCGCACCGGTTTGAGTGTATCAAGAACTGCAACACTGCTGGGTTTTTCCACACATTAAAAATGGTCCACCACCCAAAGGACATCCAGCCAACTTGACACAACTGTGGGAAGCATTGGAGTCAACATGGGCCAGCATCCCAGTGGAACGCTTGACACCTTGTAGAGTCCATACCCTGATGAATTTAGGCTGTTGAGGGCAAAAGGAGGGGCAACTCAATATTAGGATGGTGTTCCTAATGTTTTATACACTCAGTGAAGTTCAAATGACAAAATGTAAACAATAGAAAAGGCAAACAAAAATGGCAAACGGTAGCAAATAAATAGCTAGCACTCCTACTCTGAGATGCTCAACATATATGGCCCCATATCTCTGCCAGCGGATCTGTCTGTATGCAGCTATACTCCAGTGTTTGCAACAGTACAGCCCCAGTCTCAGACAGGGTCACTGACACCTCACCTACGCATAAACATACTGATCTCCACGCAAATCCTGAAGAAATTATATCACGGCCTTCCCACCAGTGGACACAGAATATTGGTAAGGTGATGACCTTTGACAACCCTTTCTCACAGAATTCCAGTCTCACTGCAATGCAACTTTAACCAAGCCTTTTTAACCAAGCCCGTTGAACAAATTTTCCCCAAATATCACCAACATGTATCCTGACCCACAAGAGGATCCAGCGTGCTTGACCATGTTTAGACCAAAATCAGCCACGTGTACAGCCCCCCCACTTCGGCCAATCAGATTGTCTCTATGTTCCTACTCCCTGCCTACATGCAGCAACTTACACTACATGACCAAAAGTATACGGACTCGATTCTAGATTTAATTTTGGATTGGAGATGCTTAATCTGAGTCTGGAAGGAGAGTTTACAGTCTAACCAGACACCTAGGTATTTGTAGTTGTCCACATATTCTAAGTCAGAACTGTCCAGAGTAGTGATGCTGGACGGGCGGGCAGGTGCGGGCAGCGATCGGTTGAAGAGTGTGCATTTAGTTTTACTTGCATTTAAGAGCAGTTGGAGGCCACGGAATGAGAGTTGTATGACATTGAAGCTCGTCTGGAGGTTAGTTAACACAGTGTCCAAAGAAGGGGCAGAAGTATACAGAATGGTGTCGTCTGCGTAGAGGTGGATCAGAGAATCACCAGCAGCAAGAGCGACATCATTGATGTATACAGAAAAGAGAGTCGGCCCAAGAATTGAACCCTGTGGCACCCCCATAGAGACTGCCAGAGGTCCGGACAACAGGCCCTCCGATTTGACACACTGAACTCTGTCTGAGAAGTAGTTGGTGAACCAGGCGAGGCAGTCATTTGAGAAACTAAGGCTGTTGAGTCTGCCGATAAGAATGTGGTGATTGACAGAGTCGAAAGCCTTGGCCAGGTCAATGAAGACGGCTGCACAGTATTGTCTCTTACCGATGGTGGTTATGATATCGTTTAGGACCTTGAGCGTATCTGAGGTGCACCCATGACCAGCTCGGAAACCACATTGCATAACGGAGAAGGTACGGTGGGATTCGAAATGGTCGGTGATTTGTTTGTTAACTTGGCTTTCGAAGACCTTAGAAAGGCAGGGTAGGATAGATATAGGTCTGTAGCAGTTTGGGTCTAGAGTGTCTGCCCCTTTGAAGAGGGGGATGACCGCGGAAGCTTTCCAATCTTTAGGGATCTCGGATGATACGAAAGAGAGGTTGAACAGGTGTCAGGATGGTGGGTGTAGCTGGTGTATAAAGGAGAGCAGAGATGAGTGAAATAACACACTTTACTCGACAGCACAAAGTAAACAATTTACAAAGTGCAAAAAGAACGGTTGCCACAAAGCATGGGTGATAAACAGCACCCGGTACAAACCAGCCGGAACATACCAACCTAAACAAATAACAGTCACACACAAAGACATGGGGGAACAGAGGGTTAAATACATGACCAGTAATTGGGAAATGAAAACCAGGTGTGTGGGAAAACGAGACAAAACAAATGGAAAATTACAAATGGATCGGCGATGGCTAGAAGACCGGTGACGTCGACCACAGAACACCACGCGAACAAGGAGAGGCATCAACTTCGGCCGAAGTAATGACAGTACCCCCCCCCCCCTTGAAGCACGGCTCCAGCAGCGCATCGACACTGGCCTCAGGGACGACCCGGAGGGCGAGGCGCAGGGCAATCCGGATGGAGGCGGTGGAACTCTCGCAGCATTGAAGGATCCAACACGTCCTCCACCGGAACCCAGCATCTCTCATCTGGACCATACCCCTTCCCTGTCCCCGAGGTACTGAAGGCCCCTCGCCCGACGTCTCGAATCCAGTATGGAACGAACGGAGTACACCGGGGCCCCATCGATGTCCAGAGGGGGTGGAGGAACCTCCCGCAACTCAGACTCCTGGAGCGGGCCAGCCACCACCAGCCTGAGGAGAGACACATGGAACGAGGGGTTAATGCGGTAATCGGGGGGAAGCTGTAACAAATCTTGTTCACTCCCCTCAGGACTTTAAATGGCCCCACAATCCGCGGACCCAGCTTCCAACAGGGCAGGTGGAGGGGCAGGTTTCGGCTGCCCCTCCGGGGCCTCACTGCGGTGACAGTCTGCGCCAACTTTCTGCCGCAGCACGGCGCGCTGAAGGTGAACATGGGCGGCGTCCCATGTTTCCTCTGCACGCCGGAACCAGTCGTCCACCGCAGGAGCCTCGGTCTGACTCTGATGCCAAGGAGCCAGAACCGGCTGATACCCCAATACACACTGGAAAGGGGAGAGGTTAGTGGAGGAGTGTCGGAGCGAGTTCTGGGCCATCTCTGCCCAGGGCACGAACGCTGCCCACTTCCCCGGCCGATCCTGGCAATAGGACCTCAGAAACTACCCACATCCTGGTTAACTCTCCCCACCTGCCCATTACTCTCGGGGTGAAAACCTGTAAGGCTAACCGAGACCCCCAGACGTTCCATGAACGCCCTCCAGACCCTTGACGTGAACTGGGGACCTCGATCAGATACTGTGTCCTCAGGCACCCTGTAGTGCCAGAACACGTGTGTAAACAGGGCCTCCGCAGTCTGTAGGGCCGTAGGGAGACCGGGCATAGGGAGGAGACGACAGGACTTAGAAAAACAATCCACAACGACCAGGATCATGGTGTTACTCTGTGAAGGAGGAAGATCAGTCAGGAAATCTACCGACAGGTGTGACCACGGCCGTTGTGGAACGGGTAAGGGTTGTAACTTACCTCTGGGCAGGTGCCTAGGAGCCTTGCACTGGGCGCACACCGAGCAGGAGGAAACATAAACCCTCACGTCCTTAGCTAAAGTGGGCCACCAGTACTTCCCACCAAGACAGCGCACCGTCCGACCGATACCAGGATGACCAGAGGAGGGTGACGTATGGGCCCAATAGATCAGCCGGTCGCAGACAGCAGACGGAACATACAGATGCCCAGCTGGACATTGGAGGGGAGTGGGATCTGTACATAACGCCCGCTCGATGTCCGCATCCAGCTCCACCAGGCAAGAGGCCGGGAGTATGAGAGTGTGATCCATGGGCCGCTCCTCTGTGTAATACATCCGGGACAGTGCGTCTGCCTTCGCGTTCTGGGAACCTGGTGTGTAGGATAGGATGAAAACAAAACGGGTAAAAAAAAAAAAAACTTGGCCCACCTTGCCTGGCGAGGATTCAGTCTCCTCGCCGCCCAGATGTACTCCAGATTGCGGTGGTCAGTCCAGATAAGAAAAGGGTGTTTAGCCTCCTCAAGCCAATGCCTCCACGCCTTCAAAGCCTTGACGACAGCCAACAACTCCCGGTCCCCCACGTCATAGTTTCGCTTTGGTGGCGTACCCGAGCGCTGAGAAAGCACGGCTCCTATCCAAGCCTCGGATGCGTCCACCTCCACTATGAATGCCAAAGAGGGATCCGGATGAGCCAGCACGGGAGCAGAGGTAAACAGAGCCCTCAGCTGACCAAAAGCCCTGTCCGCCTCAGCTGACCACTGCAAACACACCGGTCACCCGTTCAGCAGTGAGGTAATGGGAGCCGCTACCTGACCAAAGCCCGGATAAACCTCCGGTAGTAGTTGGCAAACCCTAGAAATCGCTGCACCTCCTTTACCGTGGTGGGAGTCGGCCAATTACGCACGGCTGAAATGCGGTCACTCTCCGTCTCCACCCCTGAAGTGGAAATGCGGTACCTTTGGAAGGAGACGGACTGTTGGAAACAGACGTTTCTCAGCCTTGACGTACAGGTCATGCTCCAACAGTCGACCAAGAACCCTGCGCACCAGGGACACATGCTCGGCGCGTGTTGCGGAGTATATCAGAATGTCGTCGATATACACCACTACACCCTGCCCATGCAGGTCCCGGAAAATCTCGTCTACAAAGGCCTGGATAACTGATGGAGCATTCATCAATCCTAACGGCATGATGAGGTACTCATAGTGCCTTGAGGTGGTACTAAATGCCGTCTTCCACTCGTCCCCCTCCCGGATACGCACCAGGTTGTAAGCGCTCCTGAGATCCAATTTTGTGAAGAAGCGCACCCCGTGCATTGACTCTATTTCACTGGCTATGAGAGGTAGCGGGTAACTGTACCTCACAGTGATTTGGTTGATGCCTCGATAGTGAATACACGGGCGCAGACCTCCATCCTTCTTCTTCACAAAAAAGAAACTCGAGGAGGCAGGTGAAGTGGAGGGCCGAATGTACCCCTGCCCCAGAGATTCAGAGACATATGTTTCCATAGCCGCAGTCTCGTCTTGCGACAGGGGATACAAGTGACTCCTGGGAAGTGCTGCATCTACCAGGAGATTTATCGCACAATCCCCCCGTCGATGGAGTGGTAATTGAGTCGCCTTTTTACAGAAGGCGAGAGCCAAATTGGCATATTCAGAGGGGATGCACACGGTGGAGACCTGGTCTGGACTTTCCACCGTAGTAGCACCGACGGAAACCCCTAAACACCTCCCCGAGCACTTTCGTGACCACCCCGTAAGAGCCCTCTGTTGTCACGAAATAGTGGGGTCATGACAGGCTAACCAGGGTAGGCCCAGCACCACGGGAAACGCAGGAGAATCAATAAGGAAGAGACTGATTCTCTCCTTGTGACCCTCCTGCGTCACCATGCCCAGTGGAACGGTGGCCTCCCTAATTAGCCCTGAACCTAATGGTCGACTATCTAGGGCGTGCACAGGGAAGGGCATATCCATAGGAACAATGGGGATCCCTAAACTATGGGCAAATGATCTGTCAATAAAATTCCCAGCTGCGCTTGAATCTACGAGCGCCTTATGCTGGGAATGCGGGGAAAACTCAGGAAAATTACTAAACAAAAACATGTGAGCAACAGGGGGCTCTGGGTGAGCCTGGTGCCGACTCACCTGGGGTGACACAAGAGTGCCCTGCCTGCTGCCTCGACTCCCAGAGGAACCTCCCCAGCACCGACCGGCAGTGTGCCCACTGCTGCCACATATGGTGCATGGACCGGCCCCTCCTCCGGTCGCCCTAATAGCAGCACCTCCCAGCTCCATGGGCGTAGGAGCGGTGGTGCTGGGGGATGGAATCGACAGACCCCAATCTGGACGTCCGCGGGTAGTCAGCAGGTTATCCAACCGGAAGGACAGGTCCACCAGCTGGTCAAAGGTGAGAGTGGCATCCCTGCAGGTCAACTCCCAACGGACGTCCTCACGTAAACTACAATGGTAGTGATTGATCAGGGCCCTGTCGTTCCATCCTGCGCAGGGGGCCAGGGTCCAAAAGTCCAAGGCGAACTCTTGTGCGCTCCTCGTCCCCTGCCTAAGGTGGACGAGACGTATCCTCAGGCGGGTGGTAGAAAACTGCCCGGAAGCGGCAGGTGAAATCCTCGAGTTGGTCCAACACCGCGTCTCCTTCCTCCCATACGGCGTTGGCCCAATCCAGGGCTTTCCCTGAGAGACAAGAAACAAGGGCGGACACGCTCTCACGGCCAGAAGGAGCCGGGTGGATGGTTGCCAGGTAGAGCTCCAGCTGGAGTAGGAACCCCTGACATCCCGCAGCCGTCCCATCATACTCGGAAAAGCGAGCTGAATCCCACTGGGACCGGATGAAGGAGGGGTGAGTAGTGGTGCCCTTGGTGGTGCTGGTGGAGGCGCTGGAGGAACTCCTCTTCTCTCTCAACAATCCATATTCTGCAGGACGCGACCCATGGCGGTGCCGAGATGTTGTAGTATGGCTGCATGCTGCTGGACGTGCTCCTCGACCCCTAATAGGGGGGTATCTGCTCCTGCTGACTCCATATGGTTTGGTGTGTGATTCTGTCAGGATGGTGGGTGTAGCTGGTGTATAAAGTCAGGCACAGGAGAGCAGAGATGAGTGAAACAACGCACTTTACTCAACAACACAAAGTAAACAATTTACAAAGTGCAAAAAGAACAATTGCCACAAAGCATGGGTGATAAACAGCACCCGGTACAAACCAGCCAGAACATACCGACCTGAACAAATAACAATCACACACAAAGACATGGGGGAAACAGAGGGTTAAATACATGACCAATAATTGGGAAATGAAAACCAGTTGTGTGGGAAAACGAGACAAAACAAATGGAAAATGACAGATGGATCAGCGATGGCTAGAAGAACGGTGACGTCGAACACAACCCGAACAAGGAGAGGCATCAACTTCGACCGAAGTCGTGACAACAGGCTAGTAATAGGGGTTGCAACCATTTCGGAAGATAATTTTAGAAAGAGAGGGTCCAGATTGTCTAGCCTAGCTGATTTTTAGGGGTCCAGATTTTGCAACTCTTTCAGAACATCAGCTATCTGGATTTGGATGAATTAGGAGGCTTGGGCGAGTTGCTGTGGAGGGTGCAGGGCTGTTGACCGGGGTAGGGGTAGCCAGGTGGAAAACATGGCCAGCCATAGAAAAATGCTTATTGAAATTCTCAATTATCGTGGATATCGGTGGTGACAGTGTTTCCTAGCCTCAGTGCAGTGAGCAGCTGGGAGGAGGTGCCCTTATTCTCCATGGACTTTACAGTGTCCCAGAACTGTTTTGAGTTTGTGCTACAGGATGCATATTCCTGTTTGAAAAAGCTAGCCTTTGCTTTCCTAACTTCCTGTGTATATTGGTTCCTAACTTCCCAGAAAAGGGAAGTTTGATGGGTAATACATTTCCTGGTTTAGAGGTCTATTGCTACAGCCAACGTGCACACAAACATACATGTGCACACACACACACACACACACACACACTCGCTTTCTGCACCCATTTGTTTACCCAGCATCCTTTTCACCACTGATCAACCAGAACACCATTGAGATAAGGGAGACAAGGAGCCGAGAGATTGTCATTAAGAGCCTTCTCAATTCCCCCTCCCTCTTTTTCTCTCTTTCTCTCCATCCCTCATTCTCTCTCCCTCTATCTTCTCTCTCTCCCCCTCTTTCAATTCATCCTCATCTCACTCTAATTTCCCTTATCCCTCTATTTCTTCTCCCTCAATCTCCCTCGCTCTTTGTCTCTCCTTGTCCCTCTCTCTTTCTCACCTCTTATTCCATTCCCTCTTTCTTATCCCTCCCCCTCCCTTTCAACCTGTCTCTGTCAGTCTATTTCAATCCATCTCTACCTTCCCCATTCTCTTATTTTCCTCTCCTCCTATTACTCATTCCATCCTTGTCTTTCTTAAACTCCTCTCTCTCTCTCTCCACTCCACAGACACCTCTGTCTGCTGCCATGACAACATGCCAGGGCCTAGCAACACCACCTCACCATGGCAACAACAGAAAAATAACATTTCTGTCACATCTCACACATCTGCAGTATGGTCTTCCCAGTATGGTCTTCCCTCAGTTGGTAGAGCATGGTGTTTGCAACGCATGGTGTTTGCAACGCCAGGGTTGTGGGTTCGATTCCCACGGGGGGCCAGTACGAAAAAAAAAAAAATGTATGAAATGAAATGTAAGTCGCTCTGGATAAGAGCGTCTGCTAAATGACTAAAATGTAAACAAATGTAATGTAAATGTCTGTAGCATTTCACCAGGGAAACTAACCAATCCATGATGATGAGGTGTTGGTTTAAAACATCCAGGTAGAAACATGTTAACATATATAATCCAACCATTAGAAATATAATAATACATATAATAAGAATACAATTGTTTCTTTGTCACTGAGTCCCATAATCATCTAATCATGGTCTTCAGTTTAGATTAGAATACAATTAGTTTACTCAGGTGTATTAGCTAGGGCTGGGGAAAACATGTAACACCAATAAGTCCCACGAGGAGTTGCCCATCCCTTGGCTAGAGAAATCACACGTATTGTTCCAGGGGCTTCAGTACGACAGAACAGTGTGCAACGTTTAATTCAATGGAAACGGTACTGTAGATGTCATTATCTAATATGAGCTATCCAGGTGTTGTGATATCTGGCAGGCATCTGTAAACACGGTCAGCCTGGTGCACGGCCATGGTGTGTGCAAGGAAATTATTTAATTTACCCAAACCAAATAATCAATAATTGTTTTATTCCAATAACTCCTGGATGCTTGAGAATATTGTTCCAACACAATTTCCATATGGCTTTAGTTACATAGTAACAAGGTGTGTGTAAAGTAAGTGTGTGCAAGTGTGTGTGTGCGCGAGCGACCGTGCGCATCTCATTACATTTAATCAACCCGGGTACAAGGTTAATTGTTTAGAAGAACATTATACTCTGAAGTATAAATGGTTGGAAGGGCTCTTTGCGTCCAAGTGTTAGTTAAAAGACATTCAAAGGGATCAGCCTGAGCAAGCCACTGTGCAATTTCACTAATCTTAATATTTTAATGAGTAGTTACTTTGGATACAAGATTCTGTGCAGTGCCAAGGTTGATCCCCTTCCCTGGAAAGCTGTGCTGTATGTGTCTGGACTATCTGATGCCGGTAGAAGAGAGTGTAGAGAGTGTACCTAATGCCTGAGTGACATTGAGGAATTGCCCATGCTGCTGAGGCTGCAGCACTGGCTGACACACACTGACAGCTATAGGCTCATGATACAACAAGCTCTTACAATACTTATTTCCCTCATTAAAATGCAAATCATTTTATAACATTTTTGACATGCGTTTTTCTGGATTTTTGTTGTTGTTATTCTGTCTCTCACTGTTCAAATAAACCTACCCTTAAAATTATAGACTGATCATTTCTTTGTCAGTGGGCAAACATACAAAATCCGCAGGGGATCAAATACTTTTTTCCCTCGCTGTAGGTAACATTAGAATATGGAATGTAAATATTTCAAAGAACATAATAAAATGTTTCATTAGTTTGTTACTGTAGTCTATATGTAAAAACCAAAAACCACAAAAAATACAGAAGTTAAAGTGTAAAATGTATTTTATTTGTGGAGTGCTTTTGTTACAACTATGAAACAAAAATAATTTGCGTTGAAACACGAGTTCCTCCTTTCACCTAATACAGCCGTGACATCTGATCTGAAACATTGTCCAACACTCGCTCACCTGCTGCCCGATATGGATCCTTTCCCACATATGGAAAGCAATTCAGCATGAATCAGAATAATACTCAGAGATGTTATGATCCATTTCTTCCCAGCCATCGGAGTCATTTTCATTCAGATCTTGTAGCAATGCTAACACAGCATGTGCATCCATTAATTTTGGTCTTGCCATTGTAAATTACGCACACTCTCATTGTGTAGCATTGTGTATTGGGGCGGCAGGTAGCCTAGTGGTTAGAGCGTTGGGCAAGTAACCGAAAGGTTGCTAGATTAAATCCCCAAGCTGACAAGTTAAAAATCTGTAGTTCTGCCCCTGAACAAGTCAGTTAACTCACTGGCTGTCATTATAAATAAGAATTGACCTGCCTAGTTAAATAAATAAATAAATGGCCTACTCCAAGTAGGCCAAGAATAGAGTAATAAAACTGCTAGGATTCGGTGGACTGATATAGGGTACACTGTTTTGATATTATAATTAGAATAGATAAATACAAAAGAATACCCTGTTCTTTGTTCACAACTGGAGATTACATAATTATGCATCGTTCGCATCAACTCACCAATTCTCCAACATAATACTATACTTCATTTATTTAATCTGTTGTTACGTGTGTGAAATTCCTTAGTTTAGGTTCCGATTCGAGGCAATTATCAAGGTGATTATCAACTGGGCGTGGCACATTCAACTATCGGAGCGGAGCAGGCCGGGGAAAACCATTCAAAAAATGAACTCCTTATAACTCCAGTTCAGTTTGTGATATTAAGATTCAAAACAATGACAGTGTGTTATATAGACTTATTTAGGAAAAGTCAAGGACGGAGGGGGGCATGACTTTCAAAATGGCGGAGTAATTAAACACTGTTTTGAGTCATTATGATGCTCTCTGCCTTTCTAGTGTTAATATACACAATCACAAATAAATCCATTCATATTTTGTTTGGGAAAGTCATAAAAAACATGATACAAGGCAAATTATTTCAAAAGAACAGAATAGCATGTTTTGAGTTTTATTTAACTGTGCTTTAGTACCAAGGCTATGGCTGTGCCATGCCATTCTATGACTGTGCCTTGCCAATGAAATGTACTTGTTCATTCAGCAGACGTCACAGGCCCTGCCCTACCACAGTCAACACACATATTTTACAGTAAGAATATAATAGAACAGAAGAAAATATCAATTATATTTTCGCCAAATGGCTATTGCTGATGAGGATTGCACAGAGCCACAATTAATCTAGGAAAAAGTTATATTTTGAAACAGAGACCATTCGTGCAATTTGTAGAGTTATTTGGAAAGGTTCATTAGAAACCTTGGAATCTGCTCCTTCTGATAGGGCATAGCAATCAATACGTCTGGCCTGCATAGACCTCTGTAGGATGATATGGAAGAAGTGCTATTTGGTAAGCCCCTCGCTTTTTTGCCAATGCACACCGTCAATGCAAGCTGTGCTGGTCATCAGTCTCTTCATTCTCTATTTGACAATAGAATAGTCGCTCAGACTATTGTCAATTTGATATTGTCTTTAGGCCACATTTATTATTATTATTATTATTATTATTATTATTATTATTATTATTATTATGTGTGAAATTAGTTTCAATATAGTTTAGGAGTAGTTTGGACAGGCCAGCAACTGTTGTCTTACAGTCATAAAATACACTATCATCTTATTTTCCATGTGCTTCTGGATCAATCAATACATTTTCTGAGGAATTCCAATTTACATTTGGTTTCCTGAGGTATCTTATGACCTATTTTAACCTGTTTGGGATAGGGGGCAGTATTTTCACGGCCGGATAAAAAAACGTACCCGATTTAATCTGGTTACTACTCCTGCCCAGTAACTAGAATATGCATATAATTAGTGGATTTAGATAGAAAACACTCTAACGTTTCTAAAACTGTTTGAATGGTGTCTGTGAGTATAACAGAACTCATATGGCAGGCCAAAACCTGAGAAGATTCTATATGGGAAGTGCCCTGTCTGACCATTTCTTGTCCTTCTCTAGCCTCTTTATCGAAAATACAGGATCTCTGCTGTAACGTGACATTTTCTAAGGCTTTCATTGGCTCTAGGAAGGCACCAGAACATTGAATGATAGCTCTGCAGTCTCTGGGCGAAAAGCAGCAGGGGTATTGGAGAGTGGTCCTTCTGAGAACAATGACACTGGCACGCGCGTGCATGTGACGACTCCATGTTTTTCTTTCTCTCTTTGAACGAATACGTTGTCGTCGTCCGGTTGAAATATTATCACTATTTTGGTGATAATGGGTATTGGTGGGTATGCTAGTTCTGAACAAAACATGCTAATGTAAAAAGCTGGTTTTTGATATAAATATGAACTTGATTGAACAAAACATGCATGTATTGTATAACATAATGTCCTAGGAGTGTCATCTGATGAAGATCATCAAAGGTTAGTGCTGCATTTAGCTGTGGTTTTGGTTTTTGTGAAATATATGCTAGCTTGAAAAATGGCTGTGTGATTATTTCTGGCTGTTGTTTTGCTTTCGCTGTAAAGCCTTTTTGAAATCAGACAATGTGGTTAGATAAAGGAGAGTCTTATCTTTCAAATGTCAGCTGTCAGAGCAGCTCACAGATCTCTGCACCTGTAAATAGCCCATCTTTAATTGAGCCCAAACTACTACCTTTTCCCCTACTGTATTTATTTATTTTATTTATTTTGCTCCTTTGCACCATATTATTTATATTTTAACTTTTAACTTTCTTCAAACTACAAATCTACCATTCCAGTGTTTTTTTCTTGCCATACTTTATTTACTTTGCCACCATGGCATTTTTTTGCCTTTACCTCCATTATCTCACATCATTTGCTCACATTGTATATAGTCTTATTTTTTTCTACTGCATCATTGATTGTATGTTGTTTTACTCCATGTGTAACTCTGTGTTTTTGTATGTTGTCGAACTGCTTTGCTTTATCTTGGCCAGGTCGCAATTGTAAATGAGAACTTGTTCTCAACTTGCCTACCTGGTTAAATAAAGGTGAAATAAATAAATAAAATAAAAAAATGGTGTAAAATAGTCATATGTTTGAGAAATTGAAATTATAGCATTTTTAAGGTTTTTCGTATTTCACGCCAGGCGCTACCATTGGATATTGGCGAGGCGTTCCGCTATCGGAACGCCTGTCCATAAGAGGTTTTTAACATAATAAATGCATTAATTTACAATTGAAATATCAAATGGTCAGAATAACTGTCATGGTCTTTGAAAGGTAGGCACCGTGAGACCCAAACCATTGCTGGGAGCAGCGCAGGCCCTCAACAACAGACATTAAACAGGCTCTTCACACAAAAGTGAAAAAGGGACAAAGTGAGAAAATCACTACACTGAATACAGAAATGATTGCAGTTGATATGCAGCCTTTTCCAATGGTATACGATGTCTGCTTCAATACCCAGGTGGCATACAGTGCATTCGGAAAGTATTCAGACCCCTTGACTTTTTCCACATTTTGTTTCATTTTTTTATCCCTCAATCTACACACAGTACCCCATAAAGACAAAGCAATAACAGTTTTTAAAAAAAACGTAAATATCAATATAACATACAGTTGAAGTCGGAAGTTTGCATACACTTAGGTTGGAGTCATTAAAACTCGTTTTTCAACCACTCCACAAAATTCTTGTTAAAAACTATAGTTTTGGCAAGTCGGTTAGGACATCTACTTTGTGCATGATACAAGTCATTTTTCCAACAATTGTTTACAGACAGATTATTTAACTTATAATTCACTGTATCACAATTCCAGTGGGTCAGAAGTTTACATACACTAAGGTGACTGTGCATTTAAAAAGCTTGGAAAATTCAAGAAAATGATATCATGGCTTTAGAAGCTTCTGATAGGCTAATTGACATCATTTGAGTCAATTGGAGGTGTACCTGTGGCTGTATTTCAAGGCCTACTTACATTTCCCTCGCTAACTTTAAACATCAGCTATCTGAGCAGCTAACTGATCGCTGCAGCTGTACATAGTCCAGCCAATCTACCTACCTCATCCCCATATTGTTTTAATTTACTTTGCTGCTCTTTTGCACACCAGTATCACTACTTACACACCATCATCTGCTCATCTATCACTCCAGTGTTAATCTGCTAAATTGTAATTACTTTGCTACTATGGCCTATTTATTGCCATACCTCCTCATGCCATTTGCACATACTTTTTTTTCTATTGTGTTGACTGTACGCTTGTATATTCCATGTAACTCTGTGTTGTTGTTTCTGTCGCACTACTTTTGCTTTATCTTGGCCAGGTCGCAGTTGTAAATGAGAACTTGTTCTCAACTAGCTTACCTGGTTAAATAAAGGTGAAATAAATAAAAAAAAGGAAATTGTAGACCTCCACAAGTCTGGTTCATCCTTGGGAGCAATTTCCACAAACCTGAAGGCACCACGTTCATCTGTACAAACAATAGTACGCAAGTATAAACACCATGGGACCACGCAGCCGTCATACCACTCAGGAAGGAGACGCTTTCTGTCTCCTAGAGATGAACGTACTTTGGTGCGAAAAGTGCAAATCAATCCCAGAACAACAGCAAAGGACCTTGTGAAGATGCTGAAGGAAACAGGTACAAAAGTATCTATATCCACAGTAAAACGAGTCCTATATCGACATAACCTGAAAGACCGCTAAGCAAGGAAGAAGCCACTGCTCAAAAACCGCCATAAAAAAGCCAGACTACGGTTTGCAACTGCACATGGGGACAAAGATCGTACATTTTGGAGAAGCCGAAGAACACACTTGCAAGCCAAAGAACACCATCCCAAACGTGAAGCACGGGGGTGGCAGCATCATGTTGTGGGGCTGCTTTGCTGCAGGAGGAACAGGTGCATTTCACAAAATAGATGGCATCATGAGGATGAAAAATTATGTGGATATATTCCTGACATCAGTCAGGAAGTTAAAGCTTGGTCGCAAATGGGTGTTCCAAATGGACAATGACCCCAAGCATACTTCCAAAGTTGTGGTAAAATGGCTTAAGGACAACAAAGTCAACGTATTGCAGTGGCCATCACAAAGCCCTGACCTCAATCCTATGGAAAATTGTGGGCAGAACTGAAAAAGTGTGTGCAAGCAAGGAGGCCTACAAACCTGACTCAGTTACACCAGCTCTGTCAGGAGGAATGGGCCAAAATTCACCCAACTTATTGTGGGAAGCTTGTGGAAGGCTACCCAAAACATTTGACCCAAGTTAAACAATTTAAAGGCAATGCTACCAAATACTAATTGAGTTTATGGTAACTTCTGACACACTGGGAATGGGATGAAAGCAATAAAAGCTGAAATAAATAATTCTCTCTACTAATATTCTGACATTTCACATTCTTAAAATAAAAGTAGTGATTCTAACTGACCTAAGACAGGGAATTGTTACCAGGATTAAATGTCAGGAATTCTGAAAACTGAGTTTAAATGTATTTGGCTAAGGTGTATGTAAACTTCCGACTTCAACTGTAAGTATTCAGACTCTACTCAGTACTTTGTTGAAGCACCTTTGGCAGTGATTACAGCCTCGAGTCTTCTTGGGTATGACGCTACAAACTTGGAACACCTGTATTTGGGAAGTTTCTCACATTCTTCTCTGCAGATACTCTGAAGCTCTGTCAAGTTGGGGAGCGTTGGTGCACAGCTGTTTTCAGGTCTCTCCAGAGATGTTTGATCGGGTTCAAGTCCGTGCTCTGGCCGGGCCACTCAAGGACATTAAGATACTTGTCCCGAAGCCATTCCTGCGTTGTCTTTGCTGTGTGCTTAGGGTCGTTTTGCTGTTGGAAGGTGAATCTCTGCCCCAGTCTGAGGTCCTGAGCACTCTGGAGGTTTTCATCAAGGATCTCTCTGTACTTTACTCTGTACATCTTTTCCTTGATCCTGACTGGTCTCCTAGTCCGTGCCGCTGAAAACCATCTCCACAGCATGATGCTGCCACCACCATGCTTCACCGTAGATGGTGCCAGGTTTCCTCCAGACCTGACGCTTCGCATTCAGACCAAGGAGTTCAACATTGGTTTCATCAGACGAGATAATCTTGTTTCTCATGGTTTGAGAGTCTTTAGGTGTCTTTTGGCAAACTCCAAGCAGACTATCATGTGCCTTTTACTGACGAGCGGCTTCCGGCTAGCCACTACCATAAAGGCCCATTTAGTGGAGTACTGCAGAGATGGAAGAATCTTCCAGAAGGAAAACTATCTCCACAGAGGAACTTGGGAGCTCTGTGAGAGTGATCATCGGGTTATTGGTTACCTCCCTGACCAAGGCCCTTCTCCCCCGATTGCTCAGTTTGGCCGGGCGGTCAGCTCTAGGAAGAGTCTTGGTGGTTCCAAACTTCTTCCATTTAAGAATGGTGGAGGCCACTGTGTTCTTGGGGACCTTCAATGCTACAGAAATGTTTTGGTACCCTTCCCCAGATCTGTGCCTTGACACAATCCTGTCTAGGAGCTCTCCAGACAATTCCTTCAACCTCATGGCTTGGTTTTTGCTCTGACATGCACTGTCAACGGTAGGACCTTGTATAGACAGGTGTGTGCGCCTTTCCAAATCATGTCCAGGCAATTGAATTTACCACAGGTGGACTCCAATCAAGTTGTAAAAACATCTCAAGCATGATCAAATGTCTAAAAACCTGTTTTTGCTTAGTCATTATGGGGTATTGTGTGTAGATTTATTAGGAAAAATATTATTTTATAAATGTTAGAATAACACTGTAACGTAACAAAATGTGGAAAAAGTCAAGGAGTCTGAATATTTTCCGAATGCACTGTATCTACAGCCAGACTACCAGATTCCATATGGATAAACCGTGACGGCCAGGATGGAGAAATTGTACAATGATTCCTCTGCCAGTACAAAGCACGAGCTCTCAGACACCCCATATGTGGCGTTAATAACAGATTGTTGGATTTCTATGAACACGCTGTCATACATCACTGCAACGAACCATTACATTGATGAAAAATAGTGGGACATGATGTCCCATGCATGTAAGATAATTTTTACATTTGTCACATCCCTATCGTGCGTGTGTGCGTGCGCATATTGACAGAAGAGTGCTGGTAGAAACAGAATCAAAGCAATGACATCGCTTCCCCACGGCAACGACAAACAAAATACAAAGGCCTCTGGACAGACATCCATATGAGCTAAAAGGGCTCGCGCACACACCTGTCAGACTGTCATGCTCTTATAGGTGACATGGCAGAACCTGTCACTAAGCACTCTATATCTCACACACAGAGGAAAGAAGTCAGAGTCAGACTGTTGCATTTTTTATCTATCTGAGTATATGGATATATACCAAACATTGGTAACACCTTTTGCCCTCAGAACAGCCTCATATCATCTGGGTGTCGAGAGGGATGCTGGCCCATGTTGACTCCAATGCTTCCCACAGTTGTGTCAAGTTGGCTGGATGTCCTTTGCCTGGTTGACCATTCTTGATACACACTGGAAACTGTTGAGTGTGAATAACCCAGCAGCATTGCAGCTCTTGACACAAACCAGTGAGCCTGGCACCCACTACCATAACCCGTTCAAAGGCACTTCATTTTTTGGTCTTTCCCATTCACCCTCTGAATGGCACACACTCACAATCCATGTCTCAATTGTCCAAGGCTTAAAAATCCTACTTCAACCTGTCTCCTCCCCTTCATCTACACTGATTGAAGTGGATTTAACAGGTGACATCAATAACGGATCACAGCATTCACCTGGTCAGTCTATGTCATGGAAAAAGCAGGTGTCCTTAATGTTTTGTACACTAAGTGTGTGTGTGTGTGACTTCGATTTATGTGTGTGTTAAAGGTCCAGTGCAGTTCAAATTATGTTTTACCTGGCTTTTGTATCATATTGTACAACAGCTGATGAAACTAACACTGTAAAAACTGTGATCAGTGTTTTTTCCTGATCTTCTAAATCAGCAGGTTTGTGTGGGCAGGAGTTTCGGCTTGCCTGGTGACATCATTATGCAGGTAAATTGGTTAATAGACCAATAACAAAGAGAGTTCCAAACTTCTCTGCCAATAACAGCTAGTTTTGCCCTCCCCACTCAGACCAATCCCAGACAGTCCTAGCAAAATGTTTGCTTGCTAAATAGTTATTTGCTAATTTCGTCAATTTTAAATGGGAGACTATTACAGTAAGGTACTCAGTTGTTACCCAGAAATGATTTGATATTTTTATAAAAACGACTGCATTGGGTCTTTAATACTGTGCACATTCTGTGTGCAGGGGTGGGGGAGGGGCAGCAGGGCGTCATGGCAACGCAGGACTGAGACGAGGCTGGTTGCCATGGAAAGAGAGCTTGGCGACCGATGGGTGAGGGAGCGAGAGAGAAAAAAAGAGAGAAAGAAAAAGAGATACTGAGCGTGTGCAGTAATGGAGCACCAAGCAAAGTCAGGAGAGAGAAAGAGAGAGAACACTGAAAATACACCAAATAAGAGGCGAGAGAGAGAGAGAGAGAAACACTGAAAATACACCAAATCAGAGAGAGAGAGAGAGAGAGAGAGAAACACTGAAAATACACCAAATAAGAGGCGAGAGAGAGAGAGAAACACTGAAAATACACCAAATCAGAGGAGAGAGAGAGAGAGAAACACTGAAAATACACCAAATCAGAGGAGAGAGAGAGAGAGAAACACTGAAAATACACCAAATCAGAGGAGAGAGAGAGAGAGAAACACTGAAAATACACCAAATCAGAGGAGAGAGAGAGAGAGAGAGAAACACTGAAAATACACCAAATCAGAGGAGAGAGAGAGAGAGAAACACTGAAAATACACCAAATCAGAGGAGAGAGAGAGAGAGAAACACTGAAAATACACCAAATCAGAGGAGAGAGAGAGAGAGAAACACTGAAAATACACCAAATCAGAGGAGAAGGAAAGAAATTAGAGAAAGAGAAGAGAGAGAGAGAGAGAGGAAGAAGAGAGAGGAAGAGAGAGAGAGAAAGAGAGACCCCTTTAATGCAAAGCAACAGTATAGGTAGACTGTATTCATTCAGGATTCATATAGCATATAGCACCATTTCTTTTACAACTCTTGCTAGAGGCTTTGTCCTCACGCAGGTAAGTATTTTCTATGGCTCCTTATGTATTACCAGAGTAGTCTGGTAAATCTTCACACACAGAGTGCATCGGAAATGGCAACACATTCCCTACATAGTAGCCATAAGTAGTGAAAATGGTGACATTTCGACAGTTCGATATTAAAAAAAAGACAACCGTTACCTAGCATCAACCACCTTGGAAAAAAATATTAAAATAAACCAAATATGGCCTATACTGTATGTCCTGCATCTCAATAGTTGGGATAGTTGCTGGGTCTCAATAGTCTCACCGCACCTCAAACACAGGTCGGGTGCATCTCAATAGTCTCACCTCAACACAAGTCGATTGAAAGGGATATGTAGGATGCCTACAGGGATTTGGCCTCCACCTGTCCATTTGTATAATGTCAAGGAGAGAAAGAGAGAGAGCTCAAGGACAGGATAAATAATGAAATTCATCCCTAGTGTTCTGCTATGGTAAGGGGTCAGATGCGGAGGTAGGTTATGACAACCGTGCATGTGTCTACGCGTGTGTCTTTTCGTGTGTGTGTCTGTGGGTGTCTGTCTGTCTGACTGTGTGTGTATGTGTTGACTCACAGGGTACGGTGCGGAGGTAGAGGTTGTCTCTGATGATCTGCTGGTGGTCGTGGTCCACGGAACCCTTGGAGAAGCGCAGATTGAGGTAGTGCCGGAGGTCTTTATCCACCATGCCCCCTACACACACAAACAGACAAGGTTAAAATACACACTAAAAAACACACAAGCAGGCAAGCAGACGCACACACTCACACACAAACACGTGCAGGAAGGCAGGCGCATACACACACACAAACTAACACATAGTAAAACACACATCACAGTAATTGTGTAACTGAGGGGGACATGGACAGAGGCCTATTTTATCACATCTCACTGACGTAGTGTACTGAGTCTGACAGAGTGCATTGAGTCTCAATCTGGCAGTGTATCACCTCATCCCTACATCTCATGACAAACCCTTGTAAAACTTCAGTGTACACCAGGGGGGAAAAACAAAATTCCTTGAGGGACTTTAATTTTGTGTCCAATAAAGACCTAAATAACCAGGTGAGGGGCGTTCCTAACTAATCAATTGACCTTAACTGACCGATCAAGTACAAGGGAGGAGCAAAAACCCGCAGACAAATGGTCCTCCGGGAATTGAATTTGAAACCCATTGTGTACACCATACACCATAGACTACACCACATGCCCCAAACCTCTCCCACTAAAATGTCTCCACATTACAAGGCCTGTATCTTGCACTACCAATTCCAAAAGAACAACATGACAAGTACACCATACTCCGCATTCACATGTCACCGCACCCCCATCCCCACCCCTAACTACACATCATATTACCCAACATTTAACATGCAGGTAGGGCTGTGGCGGCCATTAAATTTTGTCAGCCGGTGATTGTCAAGCAAATAACTGCCGGTGTCACGGTAATTGACCGTTAATTTACATAAACACATTTGTGACTTGTTTCAGGAAACTCGGCGTATGTCGCACGTCACTACTTCACAGGAGTGCCATTTGAACTTAAAAATAGTTTTTTATCAAAATACATTTTATGACAGAAATACTTTCTGGAACATGCGAACTTTCATGTGCCTTAATAACAAACTTGTATGCCATCTGTAAATACAAATAAAATAGTTAAATTACGAGCCTAGTTGGTTTAGTCACGGAAAAATACAGCAACCTTCCCGCTAGCCATGATTGGCTGAGATAATGAGTGGGCTGGACATGACGAGAGATGAGTTCGGATTGGTCTGCCATGTAGCGCGCTTCTGTCTATAATATGAACTGGTCAGTATGTGTAGGTAATCCTTTCTAACGCATCTTTTTTTTAAAAATATATCTCATAGTAGAACTGCATAAGTGTTGCTCTCCACTTTCTGGAGGACCAAGTTCAGAAATCAGTGGAATCAGAGTATGATAGCTAAGGAGATGGAGAAAACTCTGCCATTTGATTGCAAATATGCAGACGGAGTCGAAAAGAGAACACACAGAAAGCTGTTGTATAAAACACCTGTCTCCAGATGACATCTTCAAACTCAGGGCAACCATGGAATCGTGACAGAGGGAGAAGCGTCCATCCATGTATACGGGTAAGAGAGTCTAGCTAGCTACATTTTTAGATATTACATGTTTCTAAATTAAAGTGTACTGTTAGCTAGCTAATGTTAGCTGGCTGGCTAGCTAGCTAACATTACTTGTATGATCTGTGTAGTAATATTACTCGTATCTCAGAGCCATTTGCATTGCTAGTTATAGCCTAATGTTAGCTAGCTAACATTTAACCTGGTTGGTTAGCTACCTGCAGATTAATGCAGGGTAGTAACGTTATTAGTTGGGATTATGGTTCATAATCCCAATGGTCAGAGTGAGCTATTCTCTCATTTGTGTCTGGAAGTAGCTAGCAAGCTAGCCATTGTTAGCCAGTTAGCTTGGGTTCTTGACTTCTGTTGTTAGGTCAGAATGCTTGGATCAAACCTACTCCTCGGCCAGAGCGTCCTGTGTGCAATCTGAACTAGAGGTCGACCGATTAATCGGAATGGCCGATTAATTAGGGCCGATTTCAAGTTTTCATAACAATCGGTAATCGGTATTTTTGGACACTGATTGTGGCCGATTTTATTTATTATTATACATTTTTTAACCTTTATTTAACTAGGCAAGTCAGTTAAGAACACATTCTTATTTTCAACGACGGCCTAGGAACGGTGGGTTAACTGCTTTGTTCAGGGGCAGAACGACAGATTTTTACCTTGTCTGCTCGAGGATTCGATCTTGCAATTTTTATTTTACCTTTATTTAACTAGGCAAGTCAGTTAAGAACAAATTCGATCTTGCAACCTTTCGGTTACTAGTCCAATGCTCTGCCTTACATTGCACTCCACGAGGAGCCTGCGTGGCAGGCTGACTACCTGTTAACAGAGTGCAGCAAGAAGCCAAGGTAAGCTGCTAGCTAGCATTAAACTTGTCTTATAAAAAAACAATCAAGCTTAACATAATCACTAGTTAACAACACATGGTTGATGATATTACTAGTTTATCTAGCATGTCCTGTGTTGCATATAATCGATGCGGTGCCTGTTAATTTCTCATCGAATCACAGCCTACTTCGCCAAATGGGTGATGATTTAACAAGCGCATTCGCAAAAAAAGCACTGTCGTTGCACCAATGTGTATCTAACCATAAACATCAATGCTTTTCTTTAAAATCAATACACAAGTATATATTTTTAAACCTGCATATTTAGTTAATATTGCCTGCTAACATGAATTTCTTTAAACTAGGGAAATTGTGTCGCTTCTCTTGCATTCCGTGCAAGCAGTCAGGGTATATGCAGCAGTTTGGCCCGCCTGGCTTGTTGCTAACTGTGTGAAGACCATTTATTCCTAACAAAGACCGTAATTAGTTTGCCATAATTGTACATAATTATGACATAACATTGAAGGTTGTACAATGTACCAGCAATATTTAGACTTAGGGATGCCACCCGTTAGATAAAATACAGAACGGTTCCATATGTCACTGAAAGAATAAACGTTTTGTTTTCAAAATGATAGTTTCCGGATTTGACCATATTAATAACCTAAGGCTCGTATTTCTGTGTTATTATGTTATAATTAAGTCTATGATTTGATATTTGATAGAGCAGTCTGAGCGGTGGTAGGCAGCAGCACGCTCGTAAGCATTCATTCAAACAACACTTTCGTTCGTTTGCCAGCAGCTCTTCGCTGTGCTTCAAGCATTGAGCTGTTTATGACTTCAAGCCTATCAACTCCCGAGATTAGGCTGGTGTAACCAATGTGAAATGGCTAGCTAGTTAGCGGGCTGCGTGCTAATAACGTTTCAATTGGTGACGTCACTCGCTCTGAGACCTTGAAGTAGTTGTTCTTTCACTTTCTTCTCCAACACTTTGTTTTAGTATTATTTAAACCTAATTGAACGTTTCATTGTTTATTTGAGGCTAAATAGATTTTATTGATGTATTATATTAAGTTAAAATAAGTGTTCATTCAGTATTGTTGTATTGTTTTTTGTTTTTTTAAACACCGATTAATTGGTATCGGCATTTTTTGGTCCTCCAATAAATGGTATCGGCGTTGAAAAATCATAAATCGGTCGACCTCTAATCTGAACACTACGAGAGTGAAACGCTCTGAGTTTACGGAAGCCCAGAGCACACTCTGGCACTCCAGATTAAAATTACGAACACACCCGAAGTATAAACCAGCCTTTAGTCTTGAAATCTTTGGTTGTTTAGTACATAGCCTCACATGTGAATCCTTAAAGAGATGTGTGGGGCTACAGCCTTACGACGGTGTGAACGATGCTGAATGGGTAGGTACCAAAACATTCAAGGGGCCTTTTCTCAAAAGTGCAGTTACAAGCTTATCAACTTTCAGAGCATAATTACTTACCAATTGTTCCTCAACTGTAGTGTATGATATACAATTTTCTAGCTCTGAGTCTCTACTTTTATCCAATGTAAAAAACACAATTTCCAAATGTTGCTACATAAGACTGAATCGATCCAGTCGGTCACATTTAGCATCTCCTGGCTTCCATGCATAGCCTACAAGCCAATGATGCAGACCTTTGGAACATCTACATTTTAAAAAGTCTAATAAATCCATGTAATATAACTTACACCATCACAATAAATCCATTATTTATTTTAGACAGGTGTAAAGAAACATGATATGAAGAAAATGTAGTCTATTTCAGAAGAACAGAATAGCATACTCTGAGTTGTCCTCATGTTAGGCCCTGATCTGGCTATGCCATATGGCTGTGGGCTACACTAGTTCATTTAGCAGACATGATTTGCTCACAATTCAGTGGCTTAATTTTATAGTATGAAGAATACAATTGAATGCAGCTGAATAAAATAGAAAGTATATTTTCTCCAATTGATTTGAGGGAGTGCACACATGCGGCTACTCTGTGTTGAGAGGTTAACAAAGAAATAGGTACTCCTATAATTTAGAGTTATTTATGTAACATTAGTTGTGATACAAATGTTGCGCTATATGTTTACATTTTTAATACATTCTAAGGCTGCATGACAACTTTAATGACGATTTCAAAAAAAGTTGCATGAAAGGCATGAGCTCTGCTTTGTTTTTAGCGCAGGCTGTACACAATTCATCAGTCTCTCATTCACAATTTGACAAGCACTTGATAATGCCTCGAATTGCCCGGCTACATCCCCTTTGTGTGGCTCTAATGCCACCTAAAAAATCCATGCCTTTTGCACAACGGCTGAATATAATTTTTATAATTCCTTTCTCCCGGCTGCAAGCCAAAGCACCTCTCACTCACATGGCTCTCAGTCACGTGATCGGGTGTTTCTCATAGGCTACAAGAGAAGACAGAACACACATTAGAGATGCAACTGAGCTCGTCCTCAGCCAATTCCAAGATGCATATTGAAGATATACTGTCCACACATACTTTGTTAGCCAACAATATGAGTAGGCCTAATGAACAGCAAAAGCACTAACCTATGTCAATCTACCATTCCCCAGTCTACTCTGTGCAATAAATACATTTTCCAAACATAGTCTGGGACAGTTGTGGGATGCAATAGATCCCAAATTAATTCAACCACTAGCATCAAAAAAACTGTTTTAAGCAATGAGTCTGACGCAATAGATGAGAACGTTTAGCTTAAAATGTTGATAAACTATTAGGCAATTTTTCACATTATGAGCATAGCAATGCACACAAGGGAGTAGACTATAAGCGTGAATATTCCATTAGGAGGAAAACACCATTCTCAAAATTGACCACAAATGCGATTATTCATGTAATGCTTTTATTATAAAGGAGCATTTTAAAAGAAAAACATGTTCTTCCCCAAACTTGAAACTCACACGCTGCGTATGTACAGTGCATTTGGAAAGTATTCAGACCCCTTGATTTTTCCACATTTTGTTAGTTACAGACTTATTCTAAAATTGATTAAATAGTTTTTTCCCCTCTCATCAATCTACACACACTACCCCATACAAAGACAAAGCAAAAATAGGTTTAAAAATGTTGCAAATTTTAAAAACTGAAATATCATATCTACATAAATATTCAGATCCTTTGCTCAGTACTTTGTTGAAGCACCGTTGGCAGTGATTACAGCCTCGAGTCTTCTTGGGTATGATGCTACAAGTTTGGCACACCTGTATTTGGGGAGTTTCTCCCATTCTTCTCTGCAGATCTTCTCAAGCTTCGTCAGGTCGCCGCACAACAATTGTCAAGTCTCTTCAGAGATGTTCGATCGGGTTCAAGTTCGTGCTCTGGCAGGGCCACTCAAGGACATTCAGAGACTTGCCCCGAAGCCACTCCTGCGCTGTCTTTGATGTGTGCTTAGGATCGTGGTCCTGCTGGAATGAGAACCTTCACCCCAGTCTGAGGACCTGAGAGCTCTGGAGCAGGTTTTCATTAAGAATCTCTGTACTTTATTCCATTCATATTTCCCTCGATCCTGAGTGGTCTCCCAGTGCCTGCCGCTGAAAAACATCCCCACAGCATGATGCTGCCACCACCACCCTACTTTACCATAGAGATGGTGCCAGGTTTCCACCAGACGTGACGCTTGGCATTCAGGCCAAGGAGTTCAATCTAGGTTTAATCAGAAAAGAGAACCTTGTTTCTCATGGTCTGAGAGTCTTTAGGTGCCTTTTGGCAAACTCCAAGCGGGCCGTCATGTGCCTTTTACTGAGGAGTGGCTTCCGTCTTGCCACTCTACCATAAAGGCCTGATTGGTAGAGTGCTGCAGAGATAGTTTTCCTTCTGGAAGATTCTCCCATCTCCACAGAGAAACTCTGGAGCTCAGTCAGAGCGACCATCGGGTTCTTGGTTACCTCCCTGACCAAGGCCCTTCTCCTCCGATTGCTCAGTTTGGCCGGGCGGCCAGCTCTAGGAAGAGTCTTTGTGGTTCCAAACTTCTTCCATTTAAGAATGATGGAGACATGTGTTCTTGGGGATCTTTAAAGCTGCAGAAATGTTGTGGTACCCTTCCCCAGATCTGTGCCTCAACACAATTCTGTCTTGGAGCTCTCCAGACAATTCCTTCGACCTCATGGCTTGGTTTTTGCTCTGACATGCACTGGTCAACTGTTTAACCTTATATAGACAGGTGTGTGCCTTTCCAAATCATGTCCAATCAATTGAATTTACCGCAGGTGGACTCCAATCAAGTTGTAGATCATTGGAAACACGATGCACACGAGCTCAATTTCGAATCTCATAGCAAAAGGTCTGAATACTTACGTAAATACGGTATTTCCATTTGAAATTTGATATAAAATTGTAAAAATTTGTAAAAACAATTTTTGGTTTGTCATTATGGGGTATTGTGTGTAGATTGATGAGCAAAAGCATTAATTGAATCAATTTTAGAATAAGGCTGTAACGTAATAAAATGTGGAAAAAGGGGTCTGAATACTTTCCAAATATCAGTTAGGCTCTACACCCATTGTAAAGCGGATTAATGAGCTTCATTTTAAGTTATTTGGCCACTTTATTTGTGATATAAACCTTATCAAAACATATAGGCCTAGAACATTTAGCAACAAAAAAAACATGCGCTGTTTCATGCCTTAAGTTGGGCATAACTCACAAGTGATAACATATCCACAAGTGATAGGCTAATATTTTCACCTATCACATTATTATTGACTTAATCTTGTCTTTACATATATTATTTAGTGTATGTGTGAAATTTGTTTTGATTTAGAATGGACCATTATCATGCAACTGTCTCGAAACAGGGGCAGCAGGAAAAAAATAGGTAATCTATGCACTTAAATAGTGAATGGAGGACGCTTTTCCTGTGGTTAATTTTCATGCCAGCCAGGTAGGCTATGCTCCTGTTGTAAAGAGAAGCAATGTGCTTAATATTAGGAAAGTTGAGAAATAAATATAGTAGGCCTAGCCTATAGAAAGATGATGGGATCCTCCTCTTTTTAACACTCTGTTCTCTCACACAATTGCATAGCCTATAGAAATGTTGCGCAACATGAGCTCATATGAAGTATTTTATTATATTTTCGATTACATTTGCATTGATGTCAGGGTGATTAGAGGGAAAACAGAGTGCTGAGTACCAGGCAGTTAGCAAGTTTGGTAGGCTACTAATGACCATCAGCTGCATCCGAACTTGGAGAAGCCTAATTACCGTGACTAAACAGTCATGTGGAATTTGACTGCCATCATGACCCGTGACTAGAGGTCGACCGATTAATCGGAATGGACGATTAATTAGGGCCGATATCAAGTTTTCATAACAATCTGTAATCGGTATTTTTGGCCACCGATTTGCCGATTATTGTATTTTTTTTATAAATATTTTTTAACTAGGTAAGTCAGTTAAGAACACATTCTTATTTTCAATGACGGCCTAGGAACGGTGGGTTAACTGCCTTGTTCAGGGGCAGAACGACAGGTTTTTACCTTGTCAGCTTGGGGATTCAATCTTGCAACCTTACGGTTAACTAGTCCAACGCTCTAACCACCTGCTTTACATTGCACTCCACGAGGAGCCTGCCTGTTACGCGAATGCAGTAAGAAGCCGATGTAAGTTGCTAGCTAGCATTAAACTTATCTTATAAAAACAAATCAATCAATCATAATCACTAGTTAACTACACATGGTTGATGATATTACTAGTTTATCTAGCCTGTCCTGCGTTGCATATAATCGATGCGGTACGCATTCGCGAAAAAGGACTGTCGTTGCTCCAACTTGTACCTAACCATAATCATCAATGTCTTTCTTAAAATCAATACACAGAAGTATATATTTTTAAACCTGCATATTTAGCTAAAAGCAATCCAGGTTAGCAAGCAATATTAACCAGGTGAAATTGTGTCATTTCTCTTCCGTTCATTGCACGCAGAGTCAGGGTATATGCAACAGATTGGGCCGCCTGGCTCGTTGCGAACTAATTTGCCAGAATTTTACGTAATTATGACATAACATTGAAGGTTGTGCAATGTAACAGGAATATTTAGACTTATGGACGCCACCCGTTAGATAAAATCCGGAACTGTTCCGTATTTCACTGAAATAATAAACGTGATAGGTTATTAATATGGTTGAATCCGGAAACTAAGGCTCGTGTTTCTGTGTATTATGTTATAATTAAGTCTATGATTTGATAGAGCCGTCTGACTGAGCGATGGTAGGCACCAGCAGGCTCGTAAGCATTCATTCAAAACAGCACTTTCGTGCGTTTTGCCAGCAGCTCTTCGCAATGCATTGCGCTGTTTATGACTTCAAGCCTATCAACTCCCAAGATTAGGCTGGTGTAACCGATATGAAATGGCTAGCTAGTTAGCGGGTGTGCGCTAATAGCGTTTCAAACGTCACTCGCTCTGAGACTTGGAGTAGTTGTTTCCCTTGCTCTACATGGGTAACGCTACTTCGAGGGTGGCTGTTGTCGATGTGTTCCTGGTTCGAGCCCAGCTAGGAGTGAGGACAGGGACGGAAGCTATACTGTTACACGGGCAATACTAAAGTGCCTATAAGAACATCCAATAGTCAAAGGTATATGAAATACAAATCGTATAGAGAGAAATAGTCCTATAATTCCTATAATAACTACAACCTAAAACTTCTTACCTGGGAATATTGAAGACTCAATGTTAAAAGGAACCACCAGCTTTCATATGTTCTCATGTTCTGAGCAAGGAACTTAAACGTTAGCTTTCTTACATGGCACATAATGCACTTTTACTTTCTTCTCCAACACTTTGTTTTTGCATTGTTTAAACCAAATTAAACATGTTTCATTATTTATTTGAGGATAAATTGATTTTATTGATGTATTATATTAAGTTAAAATAAGTGTTTATGTGTTTATTTATTTTTTTATATATATTTTTTTGAAATCGGCCCGATTAATCGGTATCGGCATTTTTGGTCCTCCAATAATCGGTATTGGCGTTGAAAAATCATAATCGGTCAACCTCTACCCGTGACCGCCGATGTGGCGGTAATACGGTCACCATAACATCCCTACACACAGGATGGCCATACAGTGAATGAAGACTTCCTCACAAACAGAGAGGACAGTCATTCAGTAGGACATTCATATCATCTTCACAAGTATGTACAAGCTAAGGTTACACTAAGTACACACACTGTTTCCTATCCACTGGCACAGGCACTGTCATGTATAAATGACAAACATGTCCAGCCACTCATGCATACACAATGACAATGATGTTTACTGTCCTTAAAAAGGAAATGCTTTTACAGGAGCACACACACACACACACACACACACACACACACACACACACACACACACACACACACACAAACCCTGTCACACACACTCAAGCACAACCGTGCACATGACCACACACGCTTGCAAATGTGCACACACATACGCGCACAGAAACATTGCCTCTAGACAGGGTAAACTGCACAGATCTAAATCAAACACACACATGTACCCACACACATGCACACAGCTTCTAACCCTGGCGATGACAACTGTACTGATTCGATCTGAAAAAACACATAGCTCTTCCTCATCAATAACATCATATGTAAAAATTAAGATCACCATTTTAGCCAAGCTCTGAGGCACTGGTGAGTTCGACCACAGCATAAGTCTGCTGGTTAGAGCAGGAGAGGAGAGAGAGGAACAAAGAGCAAAGCAACAAAAAAATGGTAGCTGATTGGGAAAAGATGATCAGCCGGTCAGAGTGTGAAAATCACGACTGACACAATCAGTGCTGAACACATACATAGACACGCATGCACAGCAAGGACACACACACCAGCACAGACAGCGTAGGCACCTCATCAGCAGCTGGCCCAGCTGGCAGGACTGGTAAAATAGGTCCGCTGTTCTCCACAGGTATACATCCACAGAGAGCCCTGTCCTCCCAGTCGTCCTCTAGCCCTGTGCCCAGACACGGAGCATCGTCTACTGTTTTGGTCAGCCTCTACGTCCCTCTGTCCCTGGTTCCTTACCGATGCTCCAGCACAAAGCCCCCGCTGCAGCTAATTTACATCCCAGGAACGGCAATGGAGACGGGGGAAGAGAGATAGAGACCATTGGGAGACGACAGAGGAAAAAATTATCTGCCAGTGGGAAGCCGGACTCATCCAGATCTGGATGCTGATTGGTTAGAGGGGTTCTACAGTCCTGTAGTGCCCCCTGTTCACTGACGGCAGTAGTGCACTGAGGTGCAGATCCAGATGATAAAATGTATCATAAGGGACTGGAATTACACACCTCATTCAAACCTTGATAAAGCAGGGAGAGAACATGCGATTCTGGTGCAGGCTTGCAGCCTACAAAGTACAGTGAGGGAAAAAAGTATTGATCCCCTGCTGATTTTGTATGTTTGCCCACTGACAAAGAAATGATCAGTCTATAATTTTAAATGGTAGGTTCATTTGAGAGACAGAATAACAACAACAACAAAAAATCCAGAACAACGCATGTCAAAAATGTTATAAAATGATTTGCATTTTAAATGAGGGAAATAAGTATTTGACCCCTCTGCAAAACATGACGTAGTACTTGGTGGAAAAACCCTTGTTGGCAATCACAGAGGTCAGACGTTTCTTGTAGTTGGCCACCATGTTTGCACACATCTCAGGAGGGATTTTGTCCCACTCCTCTTTGCAGATCTCCAAGTCATTAAGGTTTCGAGGCTGACGTTTGGCAATTCGAACCTTCAGCTCCCTCCACAGATTTTCTATGGGATTAAAGTCTGGAGACTGGCTTGGCCACTCCAGGACCTTAATATGCTTCTTCTTGAGCCACTCCTTTGTTGCCTTGGCCGTGTGTTTTGGGTCATTGTCATGCTGGAATACCCATTTGCGACCCATTTTCAATGCCCTGGCTGAAGGAAGGAGGTTCTCAAGATTTGAAGGTACATGGCCCCGTCCATCATCCCTTTGATGCGGTGAAGTTGTCCTGTCCCCTTAGCAGAAAACACCCCCAAAGCATAATGTTTCCACCTCCATGTTTGACGGTGGGGATGGTGTTCTTAGGGTCATAGGCAGCATTCCTCCTCCTCCAAACACGGCGAGTTGAGTTGATGCCAAAGAGCTCCATTTTGGTCTCATCTGACCACAACACTTTCACCCAGTTGTCCTCTGAATCATTCAGATGTTCATTGGCAAACTTCAGACGGGCATGTATATGTGCTTTCTTGAGCAGGGGGACCTTGCGGGCGCTGCAGGATTTCAGTCCTTCACGGCGTAGTGTGTTACCAATTGTTTTCTTGGTGACTATGGTCCCAGCTGCTTGAGATCATTGACAAGATTATCCCGTGTAGTTCTGGGCTGATTCCTCACCGTTCTCATGATCATTGCAACTCCACAAGGTGAGATCTTGCATGGAGCCCCAGGCCGAGGGATATTGACAGTTATTTTGTGTTTCTTCCATTTGCGAATAATCGTACCAACTGTTGTCACCTTCTCACCAAGCTGCTTGGTGATGGTCTTGTAGCCCATTCCAGCCTTGTGTAGGTCTACAATCTTGTCCCTGACATCCTTGGAGAGCTCTTTGGTCTTGGCCATGGTGGAGAGTTTGGAATCTGATTGATTGCTTCTGTGGACAGGTGTCTTTTATACAGGTAACAAACTGAGATTAGGATCTTTCCCTTTAAGAGTGTGTTCCTAATCTCAGCTCATTACCTGTATAAAAGACACCTGGGAGCCAGACATCTTTCTAATTGAGAGGGGGTCAAATACTTATTTCCCTCATTAAAATACAAATCAATTTATAACATTTTTGACATGCGTTTTTCTGGATGTTTTTGTTGTTATTCTGTCTCTCACTGTTCAAATAAACCTACCATTAAAATTATAGACTGATCATTTCTTTGTCAATGGGCAAACGTACAAAATCAGCAGGGGATCAAATAGTTTTTTCCCTCACTGTATAGACTAGCAAATTTGACTTTCATTTTGAAATAATAGGGCCTATTTGTATAATCAGTAGGCTGACGGATATATACCTTTCATAAAATGTCCCTTAATGTTATTAGCCTACCTCCTCTTTCTCTTTCTCTTTCTGTTGTTGCTTCATTCCTTCCTTGCTTTCAACAGCTAAATTAAATAAGTTTTGTTTTCCTTATCTTTGTCATTCTAATGACATCCTTGAATAATATACTGTAGGAATAGAATTAGATGCAGAAGGCCTTCACTTCTCATCAATGAAGATTGAATGGCTATGGGTCTGAATAAATAACTGCTATAGCCTTCCGCCATTGCACATTCAATCTTCTTTCAAACTACCCGTGAGTTCTATTGGCTGTTGTATTTAACGTTGAGCAAACACCAGCGAATATTCCATTGGTATAAGAAATGCAAAAGAATTATGTCCAGCAAGCTATTCTAGGCTAGTTTTTCCTGCATGGGACTCCAAGGAGAGTCCCGTGAAGGAAAGTCCAGCAGAGCACAGGTACATCCGTATTGCGCAAGAGACAGAGGATATAAGTTAGAAGCTTATTATAAATAACCCATCATTAATTAGCTAATTATACGGCTAATACTGCATGGAATGTATTACCTGAAGGTGACCCCTGAAAGCCAGATGGAGATGGGTAAATTATATGCGCATTCAGTCTTTATATTACTGTACCACAGACATAAAACGTTACGATGATGAGATGATAGGTCTACATGCATTGTGAACTGCACTCCATACTGAGATGGGCTGTCTGTCCCCACCATGAGTGTTGATGATTCATCATGCAGAGGTCGCAGAAAAGACAGATTTAGACATCGCATATAATTTAACAGTTTCATTTCACACAATGCTGTTCATATTAATAATTTATTATCATTTACCGGTTTCTCACAGTTATTTATCCCGGGAAAAGGGAGTGGTTTTGGGCGGTATATTCTGGTAAATCTCAGTAACCAGGTTCCCGCCATTCAAACCTAGTAACTACACAGACCCTAACGGAAAGCATAGATTCAGGAGAATAGGACAGGAAACACTGTGTCCAAATTAAATGAATGTATGCTTTACATTGCTATGAAATTATTTAATTTTTTTATGATAACACAAAAATAAACAAATGATGACTGGTGACCTTTGACATGGCACTCTTTCACACTCCTCAACATAGAAGAAATAAACATTAGCATAACATGAATATTGTTTGAATCATCAGGCTCCTGGAAGGAGGCCTGAAACATTCTCAATCAGAGATTTACAGCCTGGTTCACATTGCCAGATAAGGAGAGGTTTTTAATGTCCAACATTTTTGTAATGCAAACGCACCATGCAAAAAGCAAAAAATACAGTAAACTTTATTATAATCTCACACTATAATTTATTTGGAAACTTTTCTTTAACAATGTACATTATAAGGAGGCAAGTTTTTATATTGCTCAGTTTACTAAACTCTTGTTAAATAATTGCCTCTAGGGTTCAGGTTGTGTTAAATGAGGAGAGGGAGGAGTCGGACATGTCAAAGGTCATCATTCATCACATTAATTGTCAATTGTCATTCGGATACAAATAACTTTCTGTCAGTCTGAGATATACAGTCTGTTTGTTCCCTGCAGCTGTCTGACTGCCTGCCTGCGGGGCCCATATAGTCTTCGCAAGGGGACTTTGTCTGTTTCAACCTTCAGTGCTGACGAGTAGGAAGAGGGTAATGTTGAATTCAGACATTTTGGTGAAACACTTAAAATAATTTACCAGTGAACGGTGGTTTACAGCAGGCGTTAAGGTCATTTCCATGTAAAAGTGACTATGTGACATGTGAAGTTCAAATGAGCATGTCAAATTGGGTGTCAAATGAAAGCTAAGAGTCTATACTTTTGAGAAACTTTTGACTGGTACTGTATGTACAAGTCAAAGGTTTAGGCACACCTACTCATTGAAGGGTTTTTCTTTATTTTTGCTATTTTCTACATTGTAGAATAATAGTGAAGAAATCAAAACTATGAAATTACACATATGGAATCATGTAGTAACCAATAAAGTGTTAAACAAATCAAAATATATTTCAGATTTTAAATTCTTCAAAGTAGCCACCCTTAGCCTTGATGATAGCTTTGAACACTTCGCATTCTCTCAACCAGCTTCACCTGGAATGCTTTTCCAACAGCCTTGAAGGAGTTCCCACACATGCTGAGCACTTGTTGGCTGCCTTTCCTTCACTCTGCGGTCCAACTCATCCCAAACAATCTCAATTGGTTTGAGGTTGGATGATTGTGGAGGCCAGGTCATCTGATACAGCACTCCGTCAATCTCCTTCTTAGTCAAATAGCCCGCACACAGCCTGGATGTGTGTTGGGTCATTGTCCTGTTGAAAAACAATTGATAGTCCCACCAAGTGAAAACCAGACGAGATGGCGTATTGCTGCAGAATGCTGTGGTAGCCATGCTGGTTAAGTGTGCCTTGAATTCTAAATAAAACACTGACAGTGTCACCAGCAAAGCACATCCACACCATCACACCACCTCCTCCATGCTTCACGGTGGGAACCACACATGCGGAGATCATCCGTTCACCTACTCTGCGTCTCACAAAGACACTGCGATTGGAATCTAAAATCTAAAATTTGGACTAATTAGACCAAAGGACAGATTTCCACCGGTCTAATGTCCATTGCTCGTGTTCCTTGGCCCAAGCAAGTCTCTTCTTCTTATTGGTGTCCTTTAGTGGTGACTTCTTTGCAGCAATTCGACCATGAAGGCCTGATTCACGCAGTCTGCTCTGAACAGTTGATGTTGAGATGTCTGTTGAACTCTGTGAAGCATTTATTTAGGCTGCAATCTGAGGTGCAGTTAACTCTAATTAATTTATCCTCTGCAGCAGAGGTAACTGGGTCTTCCTTTCCTGTGGAAGTCCTCATGAGAGCTAGTTTCATCATAGCGCTTGATGGATTTTGCGACTGCACTTGAAGCAACTTTCAAAGTTCTTGACATTTTCCGGTTTGACTGACCTTCATGTCTTAAAGTAATGATGAACTGTCATTTCTCTTTGCTTATTTGAGCTGTTCTTGCCATAATATGGACTTGGTCTTTCACCAAATAGGGCTATCTTCTGTATACCACCCCTACCTTGTCACAACACAACTGATTGGCTCAAACGTTTTAAGAAGGAAAGACATTCAACAAATTCACTTTTAAAAAGGCACACCTGTTAATTGAAATGCATTCCAGGTGACTACCTCGTGAAGCTGGTTGAGAGAAAGCCAAGAGTGTGCAAAGCTGTCATCAAGGCAAAAGGTGGCTACTTTGAAGAATCACTTTTTTGGTTACCACATGATTCCATATGTGTTATTTCATAGTTTTGATGTTGTCCCTATTATTCTACAATGTAGAAAATAGTAAAAATAAAAACCCTGGAATGAGTAGGTGTGTCCAAACTTTTGACTGGTACTGTACAGTCGTGGCCAAAAGTTGAGAATGACACAAATATTAATTTTCATAAAGTCTGCTGCCTCAGTTTGTATGATGGCAATTTGCATATACTCCAGAATGTCATGAAGAGTGATCAGATGAATTGCATTTAATTGCAAAGTCCCTCTTTGCCATGCAAATGAACTGAATCCCAAAATAACATTTCCACTGCATTTCAGCTATGCCACAAAAGGACCAGCTGACATCATGTCAGTGATTCTCTCGTTAACACAGGTGTGAGTGTTGACGAGGACAAGGCTGGAGATCACTCTGTCATGCTGATTGAGTTGGAATAACAGACTGGAAGCTTCAAAAGGAGGGTGGTGCATGGAATCAACCATGGTTACCTGCAAGGAAACACATGCCGTTATCATTGCTTTGCACAAAGAGGGCTTCACAGGCAAGGATATTGCTGCCAGTAAGATTGCACCTAAATCAACCATTTATCGGATCATCAAGAACTTCAAGGAGAGCGGTTCAATTGTTGTGAAGAAGGCCTCAGGGAGCCCAAGAAAGTCCAGCAAGCTCCAGGACCATCTCCTAAAGTTGATTCAGCTGCAGGATCGGGGCACCACCAGTACAGAGCTTGCTCAGGAATGGCAGCGGCAGGTGTGAGTGCATCTGCACGCACATTGAGGCAAAGACTTTTGGAGGATGGCCTGATGTCAAGAAGGGCAGCAAAGAAGCCACTTCTCTCCAGGAAAAACATCAGGGACAGACTGATATTCTGCAAAAGGTACAGCGATTGGACTGCTGAGGACTGGGGTAGAGTCATTTTCTCTGATGAATCCCCTTTCCGATTGTTTGGGGCATCGGGAAAAAAGCTTGTCCAGAGAAGAAAAAGTGAGCGCTACCATCAGTCCTGTGTCATGCCAACAGTAAAGCATCCTGAGACCATTCATGTGTGGGGTTGCTTCTCAGCCAAGGGAGTGGGCTCACTCACAATTTTGCCTAAGAACACAGCCATGAATAAAGAATGGTACCAACACATCCTCCGAGAGCAACTTCTCCCAACCACCCAGGAAAAGTTTGGTGACGAACAATGCCTTTTCCAGCATGATGGAGCACCTTGCCATAAGGCAAAAGTGATAACTAAGTGGCAAGGGGAACAAAACATCGATATTTTGGGTCCATGGCCAGGAAACTCCCCAGACCTTAATCCCATTGAGAACTTGTGGTCAATCCTCAAGAGGCGGGTGGACAAACAAAAACCCACAACTTCTGACAAACTCCAAGCATTGATTATGCAAGAATGGGCTGCCATCAGTCAGGATGTGTCCCAGAAGTTAATTGACAGCATGCCAGGGCGGATTGCAGAGGTCTTCATGTAATTGTCAATGAAAGCCTTTGACACTTATGAAATGCTTGTAATTATACTTCAGTATTCCATAGTAACATCTGACAAAAATATCTAGACACTGAAGCAGCAAACTTTGTGGAAATTATTATTTGTGTCATTCTCGAAACTTTTGTCCACGACTGTATATTACCACATTTTTCAGTTCTCTTTCTGTCGTCTGGTGGTCAAAGTAAGAGTGTGATTGGCCTGACTGAAACATGGCTTAAGCCTGATGAATTTACTGTGTTAAATGAGGCCTCACCCCCTGGTTACACTAGTGAACATACCCCCCGTGCATCCGGCAAAGGCGGAGGTTTTGCTAACATCTACGATAGCAAATTTCAATTTACAAAAAAAAAAACAATGACGTTTTCATCTTTTGAGCTTCTAGTCATGAAATCTATGCAGCCTACTCACTCACTTTTTATAGCTACTGTTTACAGGCCTCCTGGGCCATATGCAGTGTTCCTCACTGAGTTCCCTGAATTCCTATCGGATCTTGTAGTCATAGCAGATAATATTCTAATTTTTGGTGACTTTAACATTCACATGGAAAAGTCCACAGACCCACTCCAAAAGGCTTTCAGAGCCATCATCGACTCAGTGGGTTTTGTCCAACATGTCTCTGGACCTACTCACTACCACAGTCATACTCTGGACCTAGTTTTGTCCCATGGAATAAATGTTGTGGATCTTAATGTTTTTCCTCATAATCCTGGATTATCGGAACACCATTTTATTGCGTTTACAATTGCAACAAATAATCTGCTCAGACCCCAACCAAGGAGCATTAAAAGTCGTGCTATAAATTCTCAGACAACCCAAAGATTCCTTGATGCCCTTCCAGACTCCCTCTGCCTACCCAAGGACGTCAGAGGACAAAAATCAGTTAACCACCTAACCGAGGAACTCAATTTAACCTTGCGCAATACCCTAGATGCAGTTGCACCCCTAAAAATTAAAAACATCTGTCATAAGAAACTAGCTCCCTGGTATACAGAAAATACACGAGCTCTGAAGCAAGCTTCCAGAAAATTGGAACGGAAATGGCGCCACACCAAACTGGAAGTCTTCCGACTAGCTTGGAAAGACAGTACCGTGCAGTATCGAAGACCCCTCACTGCTGCTCGATCATCCTATTTTTCCAACTTAATTGAGGAAAATAAGAACAATCCGAAATGTCTTTTTGATACTGTCGCAAAGCTAACTAAAAAGCAGCATTCGCAAATGGAGGATGGCTTTCACTTCAGCAGTAATACATTTATGAACTTCTTTGAGGAAAAGATCATGATCATTAGAAAGCAAATTACGGACTCCTCTTAAATTTGGGTATTCCTCCAAAGCTCCATTGTCCTGAGTCTGCACAACTCTGCCAGGACCTTGGCTCAAGGGAGATACTAAAGTGTTTTAGTACTATATCTCTTGACACAATGATGAAAATAATCATGGCCTCCAAACCCTCAAGCTGCATACTGGACCCTATTCCAACTAAACTACTGAAAGAGCTGCTTCCTGTGCTTGGCCCTCCTATGTTGAACATAATAAACGGCTCTCTATCCACCGGATGTGTACCAAGCTCACTAAAAGTGGCAGTAATAAAGCCTCTCTTGAAAAAGCCAAATCTTGACCCAGAAATTATAAAAAACTATCGGCCTATATCGAATCTTCCATTCCTCTCAAAAATTTTAGAAAAAGCTGTTGCACAGCAACTCACTGCCTTCCTGAAGACAAACAATGTATACGAAACGCTTCAGTCTGGTTTTAGACCCCATCATAGCACTGAGACTGCACTTGTGAAGGTGGTAAATGACCTTTTAATGACGTCAGACCGAGGCTCTGCATCTGTCCTCGTGCTCCTAGATCTTAGTGCCGCTTTTGATACCATCGATCACCACATTCTTTTGGAGAGATTGGAAACCCAAATTGGTCTACATGGACAAGTTCTGGCCTGGTTTAGATCTTATCTGTCGGAAAGATATCAGTTTGTCTCTGTGAATGGTTTGTCCTCTGACAAATCAATTGTAAATTTCGGTGTTCCTCAAGGTTCCGTTTTAGGACCACTATTGTTTTCACTATATATTTTACCTCTTGGGGATGTCATTCGAAAACATAATGTTAAATTTCACTGCTATGCGGATGACACACAGCTGTACATTTCAATGAAACATGGTGAAGCTCCAAAATTGCCCTCGCTAGAAGCCTGTGTTTCAGACATAAGGAAGTGGATGGCTGCAAACTTTCTACTTTTAAACTCGGACAAAACAGAGATGCTTGTTCTAGGTCCCAAGAAACAAAGAGATCTTCTGTTCAATCTGACAATTAATCTGGATGGTTGTACAGTCGTCTCAAATAAAACTGTGAAGGACCTCGGTGTTACTCTGGACCCTGATCTCTCTTTTGAAGAACATATCAAGACTGTTTCAAGGACAGCTTTTTTCCATCTACGTAACATTGCAAAAATCAGAAACTTTCTGTCCAAAAATGACGCAGAAAAATTAATCCATGCTTTTGTTACTTCTAGGCTGGACTACTGCAATGTTCTACTTTCCGGCTACCCGGATAAAACACTAAACAAACTTCAGTTAGTGCTAAATACGGCTGCTAGAATCCTGACTAGAACCAAAAACTTTGATCATATTACTCCAGTGCTAGCCTCCCTACACTGGCTTCCTGTTAAGGCAAGGGCTGATTTCAAGGTTTTACTGCTAACCTACAAAGCATTACATGGGCTTGCTCCTACCTATCTTTCCGATTTGGTCCCGCCGTACATACCAACACGTACGCTACGGTCACAAGACGCAGGCCTCCTAATTGTCCCTAGAATTTCTAAGCAAACGGCTGGAGGTAGGGCTTTCTCCTATAGAGCTCCATTTTTATGGAATAGTCTGCCTACCCATGTGAGAGACGCAGACTCAGTCTCAACCTTTAAGTCTTTACTGAAGACTTATCTCTTCAGTAGGTCCTATGATTAAGTGTAGTCTGGCCCAGGAGTGTGAAGGTGAACGGAAAGGCTGGAGCAACGAACCGCCCTTGCTGTCTCTGCCTTGCCGGTTCCCCTCTTTCCACTGGGATTCTCTGCCTCTAACCCTATTACAGGGGCTGAGTCACTGACTTACTGGTGTTCTTCCATGCCGTCCATGGGAGGGGTGCGTCACTTGAGTGGGTTGAGTCACTGACGTGGCCTTCCTGTCTGGGTTGGCGCCCCCCCCTTGGGTTGTGCCATGGCGGAGATTTTTGTGGGCTATACTCGGCCTTGTCTTCGGACGGTAAGTTGGTGGTTGTAGACATCCCTCTAGTGGTGTGGGGGCTGTGCTTTGGCAAAGTGGGTGGGGTTATATCCTGCCTGTTTGGCCGTGTCCGGGGGTATCATCGGATGGGGCCACAGTGTCTTCTGATCCCTCCTGTCTCAGCCTCCAGTATTTATGCTTCAGTAGTTTATGTGCCGGGGGGCTAGGGTCAGTCTGTTTCATCTGGAGTATTCTCTTGTCTTATCCGGTGTCCTGTGTGAATTTAAATATGCTCTCTCTAATTCTCTCTTTCTCTCTTTCTTTCTTTCTCTCTCTCGGAGGACCTGAGCCCTAGGACCATGCCTCGGGACTACCTGGCATGATGACTCCTTGCTGTCCCCAGTCCACCTGGCCATGCTGCTGCTCCAGTTTCAACTGTTCTGCCTGCGGCTACGGAACCCTGACCTGTTCACCGGACGTGCTTGTTGCACCCTCGACAACTACAATGATTATTATTATTTGACCATGCTAGTCATTTATGAACATTTTAACATCTTGACCATGTTCTGTTATAATATCCACCCGGCACAGCCAGAAGAGGACTGGCCACCCCTCATAGCCTGGTTCCTCTCTAGGTTTCTTCCTAGGTTTTTGGCCTTTCTAGGGAGTTTTTCCTAGGGAGTTTTTCCTAGCCACCGTGCCTCTTTCACATGCATTGCTTGCTGTTTGGGGTTTTAGGCTGGGTTTCTGTACAGCACTTTGAGATTTCAGCTGATATACTAAGGGCTATATAAATAAATTTGATTTGATTTGATTTGAGTGTGAAAAGTCTCTGTCTCTCACACAAGTTTGGAAAGAATTTTATAGTACAGTAAAGAAAAGTAGAGTATAGTTCAGTACATTACTGGTTTCCTTCATCTTCTGCAACTAAGTTAGGAAGGACGCCTGCATCTTTGTAGTGACTGGGTGTATTGATAGACAATCCAAACTGTAAGTAATAACTTCACCATGCTTAAAGGGATATTCATTGTCTGTTTTTTTGCCATCTACCAATAGGTGCCCCTCTTTGTGAGGCATTGGAAGCCCTCCCTGGTCTTTGTGGTTGAATTTGTGTTTTGGAATTCACTGCTCGACTGAGGGACCTTACATATAATTCAATGTGTGGGGTACAGAGATGAAGTAGTCATTAAAAAATGACGTTAAACACTATTATTGCACACAGAGTTAGTTCATGGCACTTATTATGTGACCTGTTAAGCAAATTTGTACTCCTGAAATTATTTAGGCTTGCCATAAAAGGTTTTAAATACTTATTGACTCAAGACATTTCAGCTTTTCATTTTCGATGAATTTGTGAAAAAATCTCAAAAAACAATAAACCACTTTGACATTATGGGGTATTGTGTGTAGGCCAGTGACACAATCTACATGTAATCCATTTTAAATTCAGGCCCTAATAACAAAATGTGGAAAAAGTGAAGGGGAGTGAATACTGTATAATTCATTCTATAACACTGCACAAACTCACAGAGAACTGCTTAGAAAGAGTACGCTACAATCTCTATACTATTACTTTCTGGATTGTTCCCGCTGAGTCCATCTGCATTACTTTCCTCTCTTTCAAATCTTACTTCCTTTCTTTCTTCTTCTTCTTCCCCCACTCCCTCTTCCTTTCTTTCTTCCTCATCCCTTTGACCTCTTCCTCTCTTATCCCTTGCTCCTTCTCTCCCTCCCTACCTTTCTGATCGGATCTGCACCAATTTTACCTGCTTTAAAGCACCAATTGAACTGTTTGAATCAACCACAGAATGTGTGTGTGTGTGTGTGTGTGTTTACAAATCAGACAGCTACTGGGCGTTCATACTGTGTGGATGTATAGATATATATATATATATATAGAAGTTCTCTCTGCTACCGCACGGCAAGCGGTACCGGAGCACCACGTCTAGATCCAAGAGGCTTCTTAACAGCTTCTACCACCAAGCCATAAGACTCTTGAACATCTAATCAAATGGCCTGCATGAAAGCCATGCCCTGTGTGGCTCAGCTGGTAGAGCATGGTGTTTGAAACGCCAGGGTTGTGGGTTCGATTCCCAAGGGGGACCAGTACAGAAAGAAAAAAAAATGTATGTTCACTACTGTAAGTCGCTCTGGATAAGAGCGTCTGCTAAAATGTAAATGTAAAAAAGCCCCTGTTGTTCCAGATGACAGTGTGATCTCGCTCTCCGTGACAGATGTGAGAAAAACATCTTGATTGTGCAACATTTTCCCATTATTATTTAACAAATTCTATCAAATTGGTTGTTGATCATTGCTAGACATCCATTATCAGGTCTTGCCATACATTTATAGTGTATTCGAAAAGTATTCAGAACCCTTCCCTTTTTCCACATTTTGTTACATAAAAGCCTTATTCTAAAATGGATTAAAAATAAAAACAATCTACACACAATATCCCATGATGACAAAGCAAAAACAGGTTTTTAGAAATGTTTGCAAATATATATATACACACACACACACACACACACACATAACAAACTATAGTTTTGTCAAGTCGGTTAGGGCATCTACTTTGTGCATGACACAAGTAATTTTTCCAACAATTGTTTACAGACAGATTATTCCACATATAATTCACTATCACAATTCCAGTGGGTAAGAAGTTTACATACACTAAGTTGACTGTGCCTTTAAATAGCTTGGAAAGTTCCAGAAAATTATGTCATGGCTTTAGAAGCTTCTGATAGGCTAATTGACATCATTTGAGTCAATTGGAGGTGTACCTGTGGATGTATTTCAAGGCCTACCTTCAAACTCAGTGCCTCTTTGCTTGACATCATAGGAAAATCAAAAGAAATCTGCCAAGACCTCAGAAAAAGCATTGTAGACCTCCACAAGTTTGGTTCATCCTTGGGAGCAATTTCCAAACGCCTGAAGGTACCACGTTCATCTGTACAAACAATAGTACGCAAGTATAAACACCATGGGACCATGCAGCCGTCATACTGCTCAGGAAGGAGACGCGTTCTGTCTCCTAGAGATGAACGTACTTTGGTGCAAAAAGTATAAATCAATCCCAGGACAACAGCAAAGGACCTTGTGAAGATGCTGGAGGAAACAGGTACAACAGTATCTATATCCACAGTATAATGCGTCCTATATATCAACATAACCTGAAAGGCCACTCAGCAAGGAAGAAGCCACTGCTCCAAAACCGACATAAAAAAAGCCAGACTACGGATTGCAACTGCACATGGGGACGAAGATCGTACATTTTGGAGAAACGTCCTCTGGTCTGATGAAACAAAAATAGAACTGTTTGGCCATAATGACCATCGTTATGTTTGGAGGAAAAAGGGGGAGGCTTGAGTCATGACGTTGGCCTGTGGGTAAGGTTTATGACCCCCCTCCTTAAATACCTTTCTCCCTTCCCCTCTCTCTCTGACCCTACTGAAGAACTGTTGAATAGCCTTTGTTAAAACCAATTTTTATGCAATTTCTCTCGTAGAAAAGCGATAATATTCCGACCGGGAATCTGCCTGTCTGTATACTGAGGGAAAAACCGAAAGCCGGGGGCGGGGCGGGTCGCGAGCGTAAGGCTTAGTCCACTGAGTGACCACTTAGCTTTTGCTCTCGTGTGCTTCAGCCAGGGCTCTGAATTACGTCATTCCTGTTTTTCCCGGGCTCTGAGACTTCATTGGAGACGTGGGAAGTGTCATGTAACAGCAGAGATCCCTTGTAATAGATAGAGAGAATCAACAAGGGCAAGAAATGTTCAAACAGGGTACTTCCTGAACAGAAGCATCTCAGGTTTTTGCCTGCCATAGGAGTTCTGTTATACTCACAGACACCATTCAAACAGTTTCAGAAACTGTGGAGTGTTTTCTCTCCAAAGCTAATAATTATATGCATATTCTAGTTTCTGGGCAGGACTAATAATCAGATTAAATCGGGTACGTTTTTTATCCAGCCGTGAAAATACTGCCCCCTAGCCATAAGAGGTTAACCGATCATGTCAAAAATAGGGTTAAAGAAATTCAATCAAACTTGAGAAATTGAGAAGTTGAGGCCAGGAACTTATCCCGGTATTGGGATTCATTGTCATGTGACCATGGCGGGGAATTCAAAACTGCAAGAGTAATCATTTCAAATAATCAAATAATCAACTATTTTCCTCCATTTGAAAGATATATCTCCTAAATCTAACCACGCTGTCCGATTTTCAGAGGCTTTACGGAGAACGCATAAAGTTAGGTTATGTGAGGAGAGTACATTGACAATAGCTGCGTGTAATGTTTAGCCATTTCAAAGAAGGGCATCAACAGACAGAAAACTAGCTAGAATTATGCACTTACCTTTGACAATCTGCATCAGATGACACTCATAGGACATTATGTTAGACAATACATGCATTTTTAGTTCCATCAAGTTCATATTTATATCCAAAAACAGCATTTACAGTCGCGGTGAAATTCAGAATTTTTTTCAGCTCGAATGCTCCCAGTGAATCCAGCATTACAAATCACGGAATTACTATTCGAAAACATTGGTAAATTATAATATTGTCATTCAAAGAATAATATATTATCATCTCGTAATTGCTACCGAATGGCCAGATCTCAAAATAACTTTACTGGGAAATCACATTTTGCTATAAACTGGGTACTATGCTAACAACATAAGCTAAGCTATAAGCTAAGCTAAGCTAAGCTAAGCTATACCGTTAGCATTAGCATCATCTAATATCGATAATAACATTCTAAATATCCCCTTACCTTTGATTATCTCCATCAGAAGGCGCTGCCAGGGATCCCAGGTCCAGAACAAATGTGGTTTCTTTTGACAAAGTTCATAATTTATGTCCAAATAGTTAGCGTTCAGTAGGCTCCCACAAAATGAGGTGGGCAGTGTAAAGTAACGCCGAAAAGCTAAAAAAAACCTAGTAAATAATCTATTTATGTTTGTTCAAACATGTCAAACGTTGTTTAGCATTAATCTTTTGGTCCATTTTTAACGTGAAACATCAGTAAACATCAGTAATATTTTCACACAACCTATCAAGTGTCTAGAATAAACGATTATGACAAAGAGACTCTTCTCAGATTTATGCGCAGGCGCAAAAAATGAAGTGATGACGTGTCAACTTACAAGCATTCTAATTCGGTCTGTATTAATCACAGATGCTTCCAACAACTTTCTAAAGATCGTTGACATCTAGTGGAAGCAGTAGGAGTTGCGAACTGAATCCTTTCTCACTATGGTATCTATAAAACAATGACACTAAATAGTACAGTCACAAAATTATCATTTTTTTTAATCTATTTTTCACAGGTTTTTGCCTGCAATATGAGTTTTGATATACTTACAGACACCATTCAAACTGTTTTAGAAAATTCAGAGTGTTTTCTATCCAAACCTGAACAATAATATGCATATTCTAGCTTCTGAGTTGGTGTAGGAGGCAGTTAAAAATGGGCACATATTTTTTTCCAAAATTCTCAATACTGCCCCCTAGCCCAAACAGGTTTTAAACAGCGGTTGACATGCTTCGAAGTACGGTAATGCAATATTTAGAATTTTTTTGTCAAATTCTGCGTCATGCTCGTGGCCGAGATTTAGCGTTGGGATAGTGTCTAGAACGCACGAACAAAACGTCTTGATGGAACATAACGATGGATTATTTGGGACCAAACCTACATTTGTTATTGAAGTAGAAGTCCTGGCAGTGTATTCTGACGAAGAACAAGCAAGGTAAGAACATTTTTCTTATAGGAAATGTGATTTTGGTGAAGGCTAAACTGGTTGGGTGTCTAAATAGCTAGCCCTGTGATGCCGGGCTATGTACTTAGATTATTGCAAAATGTGCTTCATCCGAAAAGCTATTTTAAAATCGGACATATCGAGTGCATAGAGGAGTTCTGTATCTATAATTCTTAAAATAATTGTTATGCTTTTTGTGAACGTTTATCGTGAGTAATTTAGTAAAATCACCGGAAGTGTTCGGTGGGAATGCTAGTTCTGAACGTCACATGCTAATGTAAAAGCTGGTTCTTGATATAAATATGAACTTGATTGAACAGACATGCATGTATTGTATAACATAATGTCCTAGGTGTGTCATCTGATGAAGATCATAAAAGGTTAGTGCTGCATTTAGCTATGGTTTGGGTTTATGTGACATGATATGCTAGCTTGAAAAATGGGTGTCTGATTATTTCTGGCTGGGTACTCTGCTGACATAATCTAATGTTTTGCTTTCGCTGTAAAGCCTTTTTGAAATCGGACAGTGTGGTTAGATAAAGGAGAGTCTTGTCTTTAAATAGCTGTAAAATAGTCATATGTTTGAAAAATGGAAGTTTTCGGATTTTAGAGGAGTTTGTATTTCGCGCCCCGCCCATCATTGGATATTGGAGCAGACGTTCCGCTAGCGGGACTGATGACAGGACGACATAAACTGTACCTGGGAAAGCCTACATATTCTAGTTATCAAATTCACATGGAATTGTTGTGCAAGTTAAATGTTTGATATTGAAACTGTTTGTTAGAAGAATAAATGTAATTGTAGCTTCCAAATGAGAGAATTGGGTTTTCATAAGGAAAGTTCCCTGCTTAGTCAGTGGCCCGCCCCTGTGAAGAGCCAGGGGTTATAAACGATGAAACACACCCTTCTCCCCTCGCCACTATATAAGACAATGACACAATGTAACCAGAGTTCCGGTACATGAGGTCTGCAGCCTCTGCGTTAAGGACACACGTCAAGTACAGAACTAAGCCAACTTCAGCGAGAGCTTTGGTTGCGAATGGTATAAACTTTGAACGCTTATTCACTACAGAAGTGATACTTTCTAGCCGTTGAGTTAGCAGCGGCCGCTTTAGACGTGGGCTACGAAAGGAAGGACAACGGATCCAGTCTAACACACCACGAAGATACTACAACGTATCCAATTTACCACCAGAGATATTCTTCCGAGGACAGGAAAATCTCTGTTGGCCAACACCGCCAGCATCTATGACCAACCTACCGAAGCGCAGCTCAGAGTAAATATTTATTGCGTTTTCCTTTTCCAAATGGGCGGTAATTTAGAATGCATACGTTAACCTGTTAGGGTATAGGGGGCAGTATTTTCACGGCTGGATAAAAAAATTTACCCGATTTAATCTGGTTACTAATCCTACCCAGTAACTAGAATATGCATATACTTAATATATATGGATAGAAAACACCCTAAAGTTTCTAAAACTGTTTGAATGGTGTCTGTGAGTAATACAGAACTCATTTGGCAGGCAAAACCCTGAGACAGATTCTGACAGGAAGTGGATACCTGATGTGTTGAATTGACTTTAAACCTATGCCATTGAAAAACAAAGGGGCTGAGGAATGTTTTGGCACTTCCTATGGCTTCCACTAGATGTCACCAGCCTTTACAAAGTGTTTTGAGTCTTATACTGTGAGATCTGACCGAATAAGAGACTTGGAACTGTGATGGCCGATTAGACCCCTGGCGCGCAAGTTGATGGTGGGTACTCTCGTTCCGAAACGTTTTAAAAGAGAACCCAATCGTCCGCCTTGAATTTTATTCATGTTCTGGTTAAAAAAGGCACTAATGATTTAAGCTATACAACGTTTGACATGTTTGAACGAACATAAATATATTTTTTTCCGTTCGTGAAGTGAAGTCCGGCTGGCTTAGATCATGTGCTAACAACACGGAGGTTTTTGGACATAAATGATGAGCTTTTTTGAACAAAACTACATTCGTTATGGACCTGGGATTCTTTGGAAGTGACATCTGATGAAGAGAATCAAAGGTAATGGATTATTTACATAGTATTTTCGATTTTAGATCTCTCCAACATGGCGGTTAGTCTGTATCGCAATGCGTATTTTTCTGGCGCAGTGCTCAGATTATTGCAAAGTGTGATTTCCCAGTAAGGTTAATTTTAAATCTGGCAAGTCCATTGCGTTCAAGAGATGTAAATCTATAATTCTTTGAATGACAATATAATATTTTACCAATGTTTTCTAATATTAATTCATTATTTTGTTGTCATGACTTGACTGCCGGTATTGGAGGGAAACGATTTCCTGAACATCAACGCCATAGTAAAACGCTGTTTTTAGATATAAATATGAACTTGATAGAACTAAAAATGCATGCATTGTCTAACATAATGTCCTAGGAGTGTCATCTGATGGAGATTGTAAAAGGTTAGTGCATAATTTTAGCTGATTTTATGGTTTTGGTGACGCCTGTCTTTGAATCGACAATGCATTACACACAGCTATTGTCAATGTACTCTCCTAACATAACCTAACTTTATGCTTTCCCCGTAAAACCTTTTTGAAATCGGACAACGTGGTTAGATTAAGGAGATGTTGATCTTTCAAAGGGTGTAAGTTAGTTGTATGTTTGAGAAATTTGAATTTTGACATTTATTTGGTTTCAAATTTGCCGCTCTTGAAATGCACCTGCTGTTGATAGGGTGCGCCACGGGTGGCACGCTAACGTCCCACATAGCCCCAAGAAGTTAATGTATTTACGATGGCATAGCAAAGTTGTTTCTGTGTTCCTCAGTCTTCCCGCTCTTTCATTCAAGCCCAACCCCCTTTCTTTGTGTAACAAGCCGCCATGTCGGCTCCGTCCACCAGGGGCGTTTTCTGTATGACATAATTTGTATTCTGTGTATATGTAATTCTGTGTGATTAGTTTAGGTATTTGGTAAATAAATAATTAAACCCAATTTTGTATTGCTGATTCAACTTGGTAGCCAGGGTTCGTGAAGATAACCAAGAATTTACAACTTTCATTATGAGACTGAAAATAAGATGAGGATTAATATTGACGGCTATCGATGTGAAATATTACTAAGTTTTTAAGAGTTTATTCAGAAGATAACGGCTCTATAAAACACTCTTCTGTGGTGTCCCGACTTTCTAGTTAATTACATTTACATGATTAGCTAATCAGGTGATATTAATTTCAGAGAAAGAATTTTATAGGATAGCATGTCATATCACTTAATCCGGCATAGCGAAAGACACGACATTTGGAGCCCCCGTGCGAGGAACCTAAAATAGGATGACGCTTCATTTTGATTCAGCCTATATAAAATTGAAAAGCAGATTACATAATATACCAAGTTTACTATATACATTATAGGAATTGTTGACAGGAATTATTGGTGGTGTGTGCTGGAGATTCCCCGCCTCCATGTTGTTCTCTGACGTAGTCAGTGGGTAGCGTAAGCTATACAGTTATGTATGAGGGCTGATAAAGCTATCTGAGGAATAGAGCGTTTGGCCAAACGCTAGGCTATTTCTGCCTTGCGCGTTTCAGACGCATGTAGGCTCGGTCATTATTAATTTCTCGAGCGAGGACAAAGAGCCAGCCGATTGAAATTTAGTAGAGATTAGCTTGACCAGCAATAAGTATCTCTCTGTCTCTCTCGTGTTTCCACGCAAGTAGACCACGGCGCATTTCGTTGTTTGCCGCGAGTTCCGGTTAAAACGTCATCAAAATAATGCCAAAAAGGGTTTGAACATACTCATAACGTATTAAAACCTTTCCCTTGCCAAGGGAATCCTATGTTGTGCATTTTTCAGACATAAAGTAGGATTAGCTTGCCCGAGATGTTAAGCTAACAAAGAGAACAGCCATTTTGTCTTGTGCCACATTGTAATTCCTCCGCCTTGCGGAACGGAAGTCCCGCCCTGGGTACTTCCGTTTGATTTCAGCGTGTGCAAATCAGGGACCTCTGAAGAGTCACCAGTACTTTCCTTCAAGAAGAATTAGTCAGGTGACACTCAAGTCGTTACTTATGATATCCAGACGGATATCGATGTCTTATTCAATTGAACTAATAAGCCAGATTTACATTCTCAAGTGGATCTTTTAAATAATATCCAAAGTGATGAGTTTTCTAAATGAGACATTGTAACCTTTTTCCACATTAACCTGTTGGGGCTAGGGGGCAGTATTTGCACGGCCGGATAAAAAACGTACCCGATTTAATCTGGTTACGACTCCTGCCCAGTAACTAGAATATGCATATAATTGTTTGATTTGGATAGAAAACCCCCAAAGTTTCTAAAACTTTAGGAAGCGCTCTCTCTGACCATTTCATGGCCTTCTTGATCATCTCTAACCAAAACAGGGGATCTCTGGCATGACGTGACATTTTCTAACGCTCCCATAGGCTCTCAGAAGGCGCCAAAAAGCTGAATGGTGGCTTTGCAGGCCCTGGCTGAAAAACATTAGCGCATTTTGTAAGTGGTCGATCTGAGAACAATGATACTGGAGGCGCGTGCCCGAGTCGACTCCATGTTTACTTTCTCTCTCTTTGAACGAAAACAACCACTCCCGGTCGGAATATTATCGCTTTTTTACGAGAAAAATTGCATAAAAATTGATTTTAAACAGCGGTTGACATGCTTCGAAGTACGGTAATGGAATATTTAGATTTTTTTTGTCACGAAACGCGTTGGGCACGTAACCCTTATTTACCCTTCGGATAGTGTCTTGAACGCACGAACAAAACGCCGCTATTTGGATATAACTATGGATTATTTGGGACCAAACCAACATTTGTTATTGAAGTAGAAGTCCTGCGAGTGCATTCTGACGAAGAACAGCTGGTTTTTGATATAAATATGAACTTGATTGAACAAAACATGCATGTATTGTATAACATAATGTCCTAGGAGTGTCATCTGATGAAGATCATCAAAGGTTGGTGCTGCATTTAGCTGTGGTGTGGGTCTATGTGACATTATATGCTAGCTTGAAAAATGGGTGTCTGATTATTTCTGGCTGGGCACTCTCCTGACATAATCTAATGTTTTGCTTTCGTTGTAAAGCCTTTTTGAAATCGGACAGTGTGGTAAGATTAACGAGAGTCTTGTCTTTAAAATGGTGTAAAATAGTCATATGTTTGAGAAATTGAAGTAATAGCATTTCTAAGGTATTTGAATATCACGCCATGGGATTCCACTGGCTGTTGAGTAGGTGCGACGATTTCGTCCCACATACCCTAGAGAGGTTGATACCCAGATAGCCTACCCAGGTAGGATTAATCATTGGCATTGAATAATTAATTCAATTTTCAAATTCATTCACGTCCAACTTCCACATTACTGGTACAGTACTGATGGTTCGTCAACATCTATAAATAGATTAAACTTGTCTTTGCAGCTTCCAATGAATTCCAAACCCAAACATTGAAAAAAATAGGAACATTTTTCCTCTAAATTTTTCTAATAATGTGCAAGCTATCAAAAGAGGTGGTCACCACTCCTCCGCTAATTAGTTAACCTCCACCCATAAAACGATTGATCTCTGACCTCAGCAGCGATACCAACCCTAATTATGCCATTAGTGAAAAAACTGCAGAAATTGCGAACGCTCTCCAAAATCAACCAAACACAGGCTTTGTGACTCTTCTCTCCACTTTAGTACTTATGTATCACCATCAAAGGTTGGCATCGGTCCAATACCACAGTGCACAGCTGAAGCACGTGCAAGACATGGCTAACATGAGGGCACAGGTGGAGAGAACTGAGCAACTATTGACAAAAGCAGCAAATTAAAACATTCTGCTAGTCGAGGAACTGCGTTTGAAATCAGAACAATTAAAAGTAATTGCAAATACTTATGACGATGAACGAGCACAAACTCTCCAACAAAATCATCGTCTGCAGGAACAACTCGATTTAGCCAAAACTAAATGCAATGTAGTCCACGCCAAACTAGATACATCTGAAGAGTTATCTACAAACAGGAGCGCTGAACTTGATAACATACATGCAGTTTTGTTGAACGTTACTCAAAGTAACACGGTTCTACTCAAAGCGCTGCAGACCAAAGACGATCAGTTAATGAACACAATGACAAAGTTGGATGACAAATCAGCAGAACTCATTGAAGTCGCTGACCAAATGAATGATGAGAGAACTCAGGTGATGAAGATGGAAATATTGATTTCTAAGCAAGCGGAGGAAATATCATCACTGAATCTCTCGCTCCGTACTCAAGACCTCTATCTGCAAACCATGACAGATAAGTTTGAGACCGAAAGGAGCAGGTGTGACACTCACGTGTCCAAAATCGGTACTCAAAGCGCTCAAGTGGACTCTGCAATGCAGCAGAATACCACCCTTAGGTACCATCTGGAGGAAATCCAGAATGGTCACGCTCTACAGTGCAACTACCCATCCAAGCAACCGGAGTCCGGTACTCAAAGGAGTGAAGACGATAGGTTTCAGACATTGCCTCCATCATGTGTCCCTCAGTCTTCTCCTCTTGGCCTTTCGGCCACAATTTCCCCACAGGATGAAGCCAACCCTCTCCGCCCGCTTGATGCAGAATACCTGGACAAACTCGTCAAGAATTTCCCCACCTTTGACCCCGTTCCAGGTCAGCCAAACGATACTGAGACGTTCCTAGCTGACAGAGGACGCGTTGGGTGGCTACCCGAATGCTGCGGGTTCTGACAGGGTTTACCTATTGAAGCGAACGTCGAATAGACACGTGACGAGGTTCATTCGCCTACAACAGCAACACGTGCTAAATGACTACGCTAAACTTGCCACAGCTTTGAAATTAGAATTCAGTGGTTCTGCGACTCGCAAATACGATAGCTCACTGGCTAACACGGTCAAACAAGCTCGGAACGAACACCCACAAGCTCTCTATCATAGGCTTCGTTCAGCTTACTTCGGCCTACTCACGGAAACAGGAATGGAAGAGCTGTTACCATTCAAACAAATGTTTCTGTCGAACATGTATCCCACCTTCATTACCTACTTGGGCCCTGCAGCCCACGTTGGCTTGCCTATCTTACAACTCAGAGAGCTTGCAACCACAGCTTTTGAGGCATCAAAAGCTGGCAATGCTAAGAGCCCTGACCACTCGGTTTTGAAGTTTGACCAGGAGCACTCACTCCAAATAGAGGGTGCATTATCAGGTATTGGAGTGTTGAGAGGTGACGCACAACAACGGTTTCTACCACGAAACCACGAATCCAATAACCGCCGCGGTCGAAATAACTGTAAAGTACGTCGCCTTCAAAACGACTACCGCTACAATCGACATGTTCGCTACGTTCCTGCACCCAACCCACACAAAGTGTCAGAGCACAAGGGTTTGATCGTCCTTCAACAAAGGGTTGAAGGACGAAGGACGATCAAAACATAGACCAATGTTCTCCAGATGTTCCACTACATGAAGAACTAAAGCGAGAAACATTTGAGAAAAGGGTAAAAGATAAGTCACAAGGACTAGACAGGGGATTACCGGACACCAGGTCTGCAGGAATTAACACCCATAGCAAGGACATTAAAATTCAAATCTCTCCCGCTCTCACTCAAGACCCTATCCAGGGCCCACTTGATCAAGAATCAAGCCCACGGGCTTTGTCTATAGACTCTGATACAAAAGTTGCAAAGAAAAATGTCAAACGCTTCGTTAAAGCCAAGCCCACTCAAAATCTGAAAAGTCGATCTGCTTCCACTTTGAACAGAAATGACACATCACATCGTTGCGAACGACCACTCCACTTTGTGGGGAATATGTCCACTAAACACAAATCCAAACTACCATACCTGGAAACAGTCCTGGAGGACTGCTTAACTTGTCATGCGCTAATTGATTCGGGTGCGACAATATCACTCATCTCTGAATTATTGTTCGATGATCTCAAAAGGGCTTTGAAGCCAACTAAACATTGGTTAACCTGTTAGGGCTAGGGGGCAGTATTTACACGGCCGGATAAAAAACGTACCCGATTTAATCTGGTTACTACTCCTGCCCAGTAACTAGAATATGCATATAATTATTGGCGTAAAAATTGATTTTAAACAGCGGTTGACATGCTTCGAAGTACGGTAATGAAATATTTAGAAATCTTTTGTCACGAAATGCGCCATGCGCATGACCCTTATTTACCATTGGGATAGTGTCTTGAACGCACGAACAAAACGCCGCTGTTGGAACATAACTATGGATTATTTGGGACCAAACCAACATTTGTTATTGAAGTAGAAGTCCTGGGAGTGCATTCTGAGGAAGAACAGGAAAGGTAATCAAACTTTTCTAATAGTAAATCGGAGTTTGGTGAAGGCTAAACTTGCTGGGTGTCTAAATAGCTAGCCCTGTGATGCCGGGCTATCTACTTAGAATATTGCAAAATGTGCTTTCACCGAAAAGCTATTTTAAAATCGGACATATCGAGTGCATAGAGGAGTTCTGTATCTATAATTCTTAAAATAATTGTTATGCTTTTTGTGAACGTTTATCATGAGTAATTTAGTAAATTCACCGGAAGTTTTCGGTGGGTATGCTAGTTCTGAACATCACATGCTAATGTAAAAAGCTGGTTTTTGATATAAATATGAACTTGATTGAACAAAACATGCATGTATTGTATAACATAATGTCCTAGGAGTGTCATCTGGTGAAGATCATCAAAGGTTAATGCTGCATTTAGCTGTGATTTGGGTTTATGTGACATATATGCTTGCTTGGAAAATGGCTGTGTGATTATTTGTGTCTATGTACTCTCCGAACATAATCTAATGTTTTGCTTTCGCTGTAAAGCCTTTTTGAAATCGGACAATGTGGTTAAAATTGTGTAAAATAGTTGATTGTTTGAGAAAATTTAATTGTGGTATTTTAGTTGGTTTTGTATTTCGCGCCATGCGATGCCATTGGCTGTTGGCTAGGGGTTCCGCAGGTGGAACGGGGTTCCGCTAGCGGAACGTCTGTCCTCAACAGGTTTTAAAAGGACACACGTCAAGTACAGAACTAAGCCAACTTCAGCATGAGCTTTGGTTGCGAATGGTATGAACTTTGAATGCTTATTCACGACAGAAGTGATACTTCCTAGCCATTGAGTTAGCAGCGGCCGCTGTAGACGTGGGCTAGGAATGGACGGACGACGGACCCAGTCTAACACACCACGAAGGTACTACAACGTATCCATTTTACCACCAGAGACATTCTTCCGAGGACAGGAAGATCTCTGTTGGCCAACACCGCCAGCATCTACGACCAACCTACCGAAGCGCAGCTCAGAGTAAATATTTATTGCATTTTCCTTTTCCAAATAGGCGGTAATTTAGAATGCATACGTTAATGTATTTACGATGGCATAGCAAAGCTGTTTCTGTGTTCAGTCTTCCCGCTCTTTCATTCAAGCCCAACCCCCTTTCTTTGTGTAACAAGCCGCCATGTCGGCTCCGTCCACCAGGGGCGTTTTCTGTATGACATAATTTGTATTCTGTGTATATGTAATTCTGTGTGATTAGTTTAGGTATTTGGTAAATAAATAATTAAACCCAATTTTGTATTGCTGATTCAACTTGGTAGCCAGGGTTCGTGAAGATAACCAAGAATTTACAACTTTCATTATGAGACTGAAAATAAGATGAGGATTAATAGACGGCTATTGATGTGAAATATTACTACGTTTTTAAGAGTTTATTCGGAAGATAACGGCTCTATAAACACTCTTCCGTGGTGTCCCGACTTTCTAGTTAATTACATTTACATGATTAGCTAATTAGGTGATATTAATTACAGAGAAAGGATTTTATAGGATAGCATGTCATATCACTTAATCCGGCATAGCCAAAGACACGACACTTGCAAGCCAAAGAACACCATCCCAACAGTAAGGCAAGGGGGTGCCAGCATCATGTTGTGGGGGTGCTTTGCTGCAAGAGGGACTTGTACACTTCACAAAATAGATGGCAACATGAGGCAGGAAAATTATATGGATATATTGAAGCAACATCTCAAGACATCAGTCAGGAAGTTAAAGCTTGGTCGCAAATGGGTCTTCCAAATGGACAATGACCCCAAGCATACTTCCAAAGTTGTGGTAAAATGGCTTAAGGTCAAATTTGTAAGTCGCTCTGGATAAGAGCGTCTGCTAAATGACGTAAATGTAAAAATGTAAATGTATTGGAGTGGCCATCACAAAGCCCTGACCTCAGTCCTATAGAAAATTTGTGGGCAGAACTGAAAAATTATGTTCGAGCAAGGAGGCCTACAAACCTGACTCAGTTACAACAGCTTTGTCAGTGGGAATGGGCCAAAATTCACCCAACTTATTGTGGGAAGCTTGTGGAAGGCTACCCAAAATGTTTGACCCAAGTTAAACAATTTAAAGGCTTTGCTACCAAATACTAATTGAGTGTATGTAAACTTCTGACCCACTGGGAATGTGATGAAAGAAATAAAAGCTGAAATACATAATTCTCTCTACTATTATTCTGACATTTCATATTCTTAAAATAAAGTGGTGATCCTAACTGACCTAAGACTGGGAACTTTTACTAGGACTAAATGTCAGGAATTGTGGAAAAACTGAGTTTAAATGTATTTGGCTAAGGTGTATTTAAACATCTGACTTCAACTGTATGCATGCATGCATACATACATACATACATACATACATACATACATACATACATACATACCAGAAACACCTTACTTACATAAGTGTTCAGACCATTTGCTATGAGACTTGAAATTGAGCTCTGGCGCCTCCTGTTTCCATTGATCATCCTTGAGCGGTTTCTACAACTTGTTTGAAGTCCACCTGTGGTAAATTGAATTGATTGGACATGATTTGGAAAGGCACACACCTCTCTATATAAGGTCCCACAGTTGACAGTGCATGTCAGAGCAAAAACCAAGCCATGATCTCGGAGGAATTGTCCGTAGAGCGCTGAGACAGGATTATGTCGAGGCACAGACCTGGGGAAGGGTACCAAAAATATTTCTGCAGCATTGAAGTGGCCTTCATCACTCTTAAATGGAAGAAGTTTGGAACCAAGACTCTTCCTAGAACTGGCCGGCAGATCAAACTGAGCAATCAGGGGAGAAGGGCCTTGGTCAGGGAGGTGACCAAGAACCCGATGGTCACTGACAGAGATACAGAGTTCCTCTGTGGAAATGGGAGAACCTTCGAGAAGGACAACCATCTCTACAGCACTCCAAAAAATGAGGCCTTTATGGTAGTGTCCAGATGGAAGCCACTCCTCAGTAAAAGGCACGACAGCCCACTTGGAGTTTGCAAAAAGGCACCTAAAGACTCTTAGACCATGAGAAACAAGATTCTCTGGTCTGATGACAACAAGATTAAACTATTTCGCCTGAAGTGTCACGTCTGGAGGAAACCTGGCACCATTCCTACAGTGAAGCATGGTGGTGGCAGCATCATGCTGTGGGGATGTTTTTCAGCGTCAGGTACCGGGAGACTAGTCAGGATTGAGGGAAAGATGAATGGAGCAAAGTACAGAGAGATCCTTGATGAAAACCTGCTCCAGAGTGCTCAGGACCTCCGACTGGGGCAAGGATTCACCTTCCAACAGGACAATGACCCTCAGCACACAGCCAAGACAACGCAGGAGTGGCTTCGGGACAAGTTTCTGAATGTTCTTCAGTGGCCCGGCCAGATCCAGGACATGATCCCGGTCGGACATCTCTGGAGAGACCTGAAAATAGCTGTGCAGCAACGGTCACGATCCAACCTGACAGAGCTTGAGAGGATCTGGAGAGAAGAATGTAAGAAACTCCCCTAATACAGGTGTGCCACGCTTGTAGCGTCATCCCCAAGATGATTCGAGGCTGTAATTGCTGCCAAAGGTGCTTCAACAAAGTACTGAGTAAAGGGTCTGAATTCGTATGTAAATGTCATCAGTTTGATAATTAAAAAAAAACAGATTTTGCTTTGCCATTACGAGGTATTGTGTGTAGATTGATGGGAAAAAAATTATATAATCAATTTTAGAATAAGTCTGTAACGTAACAAAATGTGGAAAAAGTCAAGGGGTCTGAATACTGGGGGGGGGGGGGGGGGGGTCTGAAAGCACTGTATATGCATCTATGAATTGGTGAGGGCACTAGAACAGTTTGTAGGACTCGGCCTCACCCTACTAAACTCGGAAATCAAATGTCTACTGTTTGCAGATCATCTGGTGCTTCTTTCCTCAACTAATTAGGGCCTACAGTGGCACCTAGATCTTCTGTCAGACTTGGACCCTGACAGTGAAATTCAGAAAGACATAAAATAGTGTTCCCAAAAAGGTCCAGGAGCCAGATTTAAAAAATAATTGCCTAGAGCACACAAAGAACTATACCTACCTTGTCCTAAACACCAACACCACAGGTAACTTCCACAAGGCTGTGAAAGATCTAAGAGACAAGGCAAGAAGGGCCTTCTACGCCATCAAAAGGAACATAAAACTCAACACACTAATTAGGATCTGGCTAAAAATACTTAAAATCAGTAATAGATCCCATTGTCCTCTATGATTGTCAGTTCTGGGGTCCACTCACCAACCAAGAATTCACAAAATGGGACAAACACCCAATTGAGGGACTATACTTTAGCAAAATTCTGCATGGACTTTGTGTACAATGCAAAACCCCAAACAATGCATGCAGAGCAGAGTTAGGACTATACCCGCTACTTATAAAAATTCCGAAAAGAGCTATTCAATTCTGCAAACAACTAAAAGGAAGCGATGGCCACACATTCCACCACAAATCCCTCACATACAAAGAGATTAACCTAGACAATAGTCCACTCAGCATGCTGGTTATGGGGCTCTGTTCACAAACACATTTATTTTTAAATTAATATGTAAAAATACCCTATAATGTCAAAGTAGAATTCTGTATTGTGTGTCTAGGCCAGTGACACAAAATAACATTTTAATCAACTGAAAATTCAGTCTGTAACACAAAATGTGGAAAGAGTAAACAGGTGTGAATACTTTCTGAAGGCATTGTTTAAATCAAATTACCAAAAATATTGCTAACGGTAAACCTGGTCTGATCAGGGCCAAGGTCTGATCACGCTCTCCGTAGCAGATGTGGGCAAGACCTTTAAACAGGTCAACATTCACAAGGCCGCGAGGCCAGACGGATTACCAGGACATGTACTCAGAGCATGCGCGGACCAACTGGCAAGTGTCTTCACTGACATTTTCAACCTCTCCCTGACCGAGTCTGTAATTAAAACATGTTTCAAGCAGACCACCATTGTCCCTGTGCCCAAGAAAGCAAAGCAAACCACCCAGCAGCACTCACGTCGGTAGCCATGAATTTAAAGGCTGGCCATGGCTCACATCAACACCATCATCCCGGATACCCTAGACACACTCCAACTCGCATACCGCCTCCACACTGCCCTTTCCCACCTGGACAAAAGGAACACCTATGTGAGAATGCTGTTCATTGACTACAGCTCAGCATTCAACACCATAGAGCCCACAAAGCTCATCACTAAGCTAAGGACAGTGGGACTAAACACCTCCCTCTGCAACTGGATCCTGGACTTCCTGACGGGCCGCCGCCAGGTGGTAAGAGTAGGTAACAACACGTCTGCCACTCTGATCCTCAACACTGGGGTCCCTCAGGGCTGCGAGTTTAGTCCCCTCCTGTACTCCCTGTTAACCCACGACTGCGTGGCCAAACAAGTCCAACACCATCATTAAGTTTGCTGATTACACAACGGTGGCAGGCCTGATCACCAACAACGATGAGACCTGGCAGTGTGGTGCCAGGACAACAACCTCTCCCTCAACACGAGCAAGACAAAGGAGCTGATCGTAAACTACAGGAAAAGGAGGGCCAAACACGCCCTCATTCACATCGACAGGGCTGTACTGGAGCGGATCGAGAGTTTCAAGATCCTTGGTGTCCACATCACCAACAAGCTATCATGGACCAAACACACCAAAACAGTCGTGAAGAGGGCACGACAACATCTTTCCCCCCTCAGAAGACTGAAAAGATTTGGCATGTGTCCCCAGATCCTCAAAAAGTTCTACATATGCACTAAAGAGCATCCTGACCAGCAACTGCTCGGCATATGACCATAAGACGCTACAGAGAGTAGTGTGCATGGCTCAGTACATCCCTGGGGCCAAGCTTCCTTCCATCCAGGACCTATATACTAGGCAGTGTCAGAGGAAGGTCCCAAAAACTGTCAATGACTCCAGTCACCCAAGTCGTAGACTGTTCTCTCTGCTACTGTACGACAAGCGGACTATTTGCAATCGCACCACCACCCCCTTTTGTTTTTATACTGCTGCGACTCGCTGTTTATTATCTATGCATAGTCACTTTACCCCTGCCGACATGTACAAATTACTTCGACTAACCTGTACCCCTGCACAATGACTCGGTACCGGTACCCCCTGTATATAGCCTCGTTGTCATTTTATTGTTTTACTTTTGTTTACATTTTTTATTTAGTTTATTTAGTAAATATTTTCTTAATTCTAGTTTCTTAAAACTACATTGTTGGTTAAGGGCTTGTAAGTAAACATTTCACGGTAAGGTCTACACCTGTTGTATACGGCGCATGTGACAAATCAAAATGGATTTGAACAATCAAAATATAAACTCAGCAAAAAAAGAAACGTCACTTTTTCAGGACCCTGTCTTTCAAAGATAACTTCACAGATCTTCATTGTAAAGGGGTTAAACACTGTTTCCCATGCTTGTTCAATGAACAATAAACAATTAATGAACATGCACCTGTGGAACGGTCATTAAGACACTAACACCTTACAGGCGGTAGGCAATTAAGGTCACAGTTAGGAAAACTTAGGACACTAAAGAGGCCTTTCTACCGACTCTGAAAAACACCAAAATAAAGATGCCCAGGGTCCCTGCTCATCTGCGTGAACGTGCCTTAGGCATGCTGCAAGGAGGCATGAGGACTGCAGATGTGGCCAGGGCAATAAATTGCAATGTCCGTACTGTGAGACGCCTAAGACAGCGCAACAGGGAGACAGGGCGGACAGCTGATCGTCCTCGCAGTGGCAGACAACGTGTAACAACACCTGCACGGGATCGGTACATCACACCTGCGTGACAGGTACAGGATGGCAACAACAACTGCCCGAGTTACACCAGGAACGCACAATCCCTCCATCAGTGCTCAGACTGTCCGCAATAGGCTGAGAGAGGCTGGACTGAGGGCTTGTAGGCCTGTTGTAAGGTAGGTCCTCACCAGCAACAACGTTGCCTATGGACAAAAATCCACCGTCGCTGGACCAGACAGGACTGGCAAAAAGTGCTCTTCACTGAGTCACGGTTTTGTCTCACCAGGGGTGATGGTCGGATTCGTGTTTATCGTCGAAGGAATGAGTGTTACACCGAGGGCTGTACTCTGGAGCAGGATCGATTTGGAGGTGGAGGGTCCGTCATGGACTGGGGCGGTGTCACAGCATCATTGGACTGAGCTTGTTGTCATTGCAGGCAATCTCATCGCTGTGCGTTACAGGGAAGACATCCTCCTCTCTACCCTTCCTGCAGGCTCATCCTGACATGACCCTCCAGCATGACAATGCCACCAGCCATACTGCTCAATCGTGTGCGTGATATCCTGCAAGACAGGAATGTCTGGTGGCGTTATGTCACACATGCGCCTAACAAAAATATATGGAAACGTCTGCTCTACTCAAAATTACAACCAACTAATTTCAGCATTACCGCCCAAATGGAAGAGGCAAGTGGAAGGGGGAGAAAGTAAGGAACTTGTCTGTCGGCCCTGCATTAAAAACCTAAATTGGCTAAATTGTGAAATATAAAGAAATATACCAGTTTCATTTAAGGACCAAAACAAAAAAAATCTGCTTGGTTACTACATGATTACATGTGTTATTTCATAGTTTTGATGTCTTCACTATTATTTTACAATGTAGAAAATAGTCAAAATAAAGAAAAACCCTGGAATGACTAGGTGTGTCCACACTTTTGACTGGTAGTGTATATGAAGGATACAACCATCTCAGCTCTGCAAATGTTGCTGTGAAGAGACCAAAAAAACACCCTGAGTGCATTGGACATGAAACATCAATACAAATGTAAAAACAGCCAAAAAAATAGATAAACAAGTTCTGACTTCTTACGAGGTTGTCCTTTCATTATAGGATAGACTTCTTGTTGCACCAATCAAAGCAGTGGAGCGTGGTCAAAACCACTCATCTTGGAGCGATGGGAAGCAGGGTCCCAAAATACAATCATATCACACGCAATTTTACCATTTATAAAATATTTGTTATGCAGACTAGCTAAAAAAATAAGTGAAACTTCAAATTATTCAACGGATTATGATAATTTGGTGCTTAGGTTTAAAACGTAAATTTGCACCCCCTATTTTAATTTGCTCCATGGCTCAGACGGTGAAGTGTAGGCTACCGCAAAAAGTTGTTTGGCTCAGTCACGACTTGAGAAGAGGAATACCTTTGCAGGTGTTTCTGAATGGGTAACATTGCAATAAAACCCAGCCCTAAAAAGAAACGTAGACTGAAAAGTATTAGCATGTCATTTCATAAGGGAAAACGCATGACATTGGCACTGAAAATATCTGAAGTTATCACTTCAGGTTTCCCACTTCAACCCCAAGTATATCATACTGATTAAAACGAATGACTTAAATCGTTGTGCAACTTCATGGGGGAAGTTATGGTCATCGTCTTTCTACTAAAAAAAAGTGAATTGCTGTGCTTCTGGGAAATGAGCTGTAAAACATTTTTTTAAAGTCTCTCTGCCCCATGGCAAATTGCATTACATTTGTTATAAAATTGCACAATTTTCTCTCGAACCCATGACAAAGTGTGTAGAATTGCAGGAAACTCTGTCGTCAAGAGAGGGGCCACTAAAACGTTTTGCCAGAAGATTTGGGGGCCCCCCAACCCTCAAAAGGCTGAGTGAGAATGTGACATGATATCCTTAGTTGATATTGACTGCTAACATGAATGACTTTCATCTCAAAATGCAGTTATAACATGCAGTTTATTTCTGTATCTTATGCATTTCTTATGTATTTCTGTATCTTATAGATGTACTATTGTAAAGTGGTTGTTCCACTGGATATCATAAGGTGAATGCACCAATTTGTAAGTCGCTCTGGATAAGAGCATCTGCTAAATGACGTAAATGTAAATGTTTTTAAAAAAGCATCACCGTTTATGGCTGTAATGACAGGCTACCTTTGCGCAGAGATTGTGTGCGCATGTTCACGTGTATTCGCGAGCATGTGCTGGGGGGTGGGAGTCGCAAACCTTTAACCACTCCTTTTTAGGGGTCATGGGCCAAAAGGTTTGAGAGCCACTGAGCTAGCGAACAGACCGCTGATTTGCTGTACAGCTATATAATTGGGTGCAGCGCAAACATCAAATTATAGGGAGAGAGGATTGCCATAAATAAATATGCAGCTCCAAAAATGGTTTCGTGATCAAGAATATTCACTATTTACTTTGCAAGCTCACCAGCAATAATGGGGCACCAAGCAACAATTACTAGCATAGGCCTACCGGTCTTTTGGCATGTAAAAATGGCTTGATATTAATAATTTACTTAATAAAATTACATTTGGAATTAATCATTACGTAATCAAAATGTATTGTAGACAAAATAATAAAATGGACTGTCTGGTAGCATTGAAGTCAGTGCAATTATAGATTTGTGACTTGACTTGCTCTTGGAATGCACAATTTGGACTTGACCAGTTCAACTTGGGACTCAGACCTTGTGACTTGCTTGTTAGTAGAATAACAGTGATTTGGTCCCACCTCTGGTGGTAGTAGTAGTGCATGTCAACATCAGAGGTGACCCCATAGCAAAATGTGCACCTACGCCCTTCTGGGTATAACACTGGGGTAAATCCTGTATGGAAATGCGACAATAGTCTATGCTTATGGGCACTATTTCTCTTCCATTTGAGTGACATAGTTTACAATAGGCCTACCCATTGACGACACATATATAGGCTATTTCTGATGAGTAGACATACATAAAATAGGCTACAACCAGACAGATGGCTCCTTGTCTTTCCCTGTGTGGCGGCGGCTCAAAAACACTCATTCAATGTTCATGCTTTTACGCCTTTGGCCCCGTCTGGCATTCCTCACCTTGTTTGACACACTTGAAGCGGATCGGATCTTTGCAGTGTTTGATGACAGCCAGAACATCCCGGGTGGTGAGCCCGGCCACCGGCGTGTCGTTGACCTCCAGCAGTAACTCATCCTGGGCCAGCTTGCCGCTCTGGACGGTCTCTTTTCCTTGTTTCACCTCCCCGAAGTAGGGGAACTGCCCAATCTCCGCGCCCCCCTTCAACTCGAAGCCAAATTCTCCCTCTATGCTCCTGGTGACGACCGCTTCGTGGACTTTGTTGGTCCAGTGATTTTTCTTCGTCAGGCTCTTGGACATCGTTGAGCGAGTATCACCAAGCCGGGGCGCCCATCCGATAGCCTATCGTCTCATCCCGGCCTTTGTGTCATACAGATCGGCTCCCACCAGCTCAGAGCGCCGACGGTAGCTCCATCACCGATGCACGCCAGGCGTAGTATCCGTCTAGCACGCAGCGCGTTCAGATAGGGGGTCTGCAGTACAGCTCGGTGGAGAATCAGGCCGTCACACACACACAGGCAAGACACAGAAGATAGGCTACTAACTAGCGGGTGAACCGGATGTGAAGTCTGCAGGAGGGGAGATTAATAGGAGGGATGGATGGAAAGGAAAAAAATAGAGTCGCAAATGAATGTTCTTTAGTCTGCACCGCCAGATTGCTCATAGTGCATAGACCAGTTGAGATTGAGCACGCGCAGATTTAAAGCAACAAGCATCAAATCGTTTATTTCGTCGTCCTCCTCTTCCACCACATTCGCTTTCTATGTATTATTATTCTATTGCAGTAAAAAAAAAAGCATCTGATGTCGGCTGTCTGACTTGTCTCCGATAGCTGCAATGCACATCACGAGTGTCTAATGGTCTGTGTTCAGCCAGTTAAAAGGTAGTGTAGCCTACATTGCCAACAGAAAGTATTCACACCCCATTACCTTTTCAAGATGTTGTTGTGTTACAACCTGAATTTAAAGTGGATTAAATTGAGATTGAGTGTCATTGGCCTAAACACAATATTTAGGCATGCCATAATGTCAAAATGGAATTGTGTTTTTTAGAATTGAAATGAAAAGCTGAATAAGTATGAGTCAATAAGTATTCAACCCCTTTATGGCATGCCTAAATAAGTTCAGGAGTAAAAATTCAAATTAACAAGTGACATAATACATTAATTGGGCTTACTCTGTATGCAATAATAGTGTAACATGCTTTTTGAATGACTACCTCATCTTTGTACCCCACACATACAATTATCAAGGTCCCTAAGTCGAGCAGTGAATTTCAAGCACAGATTCAAATATAAAGACCAGGGAGGTTTTCCAATGCCTTTCAAAAAAGGGCACCTATAGGTAGATGGCAAAAAATAAAGTAGGCATTGTATCCCTTTGCGCATGGTGAAGTTATTAATTACACTTTGGATGGTGTATCAATACACCCACTCACTACAAACATACAGGCGTCCTTCTTAACTCAGTTGCCGGGGAGGAAGGACACTCAAGGATTTCACCAATGGTGACTTCAAAACAGTTACAGAGTTTAATGGCTGTGATAGGAGAAAACTGAGGATGGATCAACAACATTATACAATAGTTACTTCAAGGGCTGTGGCGGTCACGACATTTAGACAGGTCTAAAGAAGCATGATATGAAGAAAATGTAGTCTATTTCAGAAGAACAGAATAGCATACTCTGAGTTGTCCTTATGTTAGGGCCTGATCTGGCTATGCCAAATGGCTGTGGGCAACACTAGTTCAAATAACAGACAAGGTTTGTTTAGAATTCCGTGGAATTATTTTATAGTATGAACAATACAATTAAACAAAGCTGAATAAAATAGAAAGGATATTTTCTGCGCACATACAGCTATTCTGTGTTGAGCAGATAACAAAGAAATGGGTATTCCTATTATGCTTCATTTAGAGTTATGAATGTAACTTTAGTTGCTCTACAAACATTGGGAGAGAGAATACAGTAGACGGCACACGTCAAAAAGTGATTGATGAGGTATTTTATGGGTCACGTGGTTATGCCCATATATGTACATCCTGTCCTTCCATTCTCACGCTATCGAGTGAGTGGGTATGCCCATATATGTATATCCTGTCGTTCCGTTCTCACGCTATCGAGTGAGTGTTTATGTAACCTGATAGTGCATCTGTTTATGTTAAAGCTTAAAGCTGTCATGATGATTGATGTGTTGTGACCTCGTTGAACTGTGGAATGTGTTTGAACATTTGAAAGATTATGGCCCCTGTTCTAGTGAACTTAGGGCCTGGCTGTTGTATATGAAACAGTAATGTCTGGGGTGTAGGTCAGCCGGAGTATAAGTAAGAGCTGTGAACACTACGAGCGACCTCAAGAGATAAACCCCAGAAAACTAAAGAAGAAATTAAACATGTCTCCTAGACAAATTGTAGGTGTATTGTGTTCCTTATGTCAAGAACACAATGACAAAACCATCGAAGACATTCTTTGTGATGCCCCTGATTGTTTTAATGGAGTGCTGGATATGAGTGACGGCCATATGGGTTACATTTTCCAACCGGATGATTCAACTGTGAAGATTTTCACAAACAGCGGCCACAGCACCCTTTTCAAACAAAAGCAGGGAGTTTTTCTCCTGCGCTGCGGATGAGAGAATGGCTTAAGATACGGCCAGATCGAACAGGCCCTGAGTGAGACAACCATGCCTGGGTACACACTGGGAGAGGAAGTCTGCGGGCGAGATGATTTGAAAGCCATAAGAATCTCTTCAGTTGCGTTTACTTCCGGCGCCGACAGAGATGGCCGCCTCCCTTCGCGTTCCTAGGAAACTATGCAGTATTTTGTTTTTTTATGTGTTATTTCTTACATTGTTACCCCAGGTAATCTTCGGTTTTATTACAGACAGTCGGGAGGACCTATTGGATATAAGAGCAACGTCAACTCACCAACATTACGACCAAGAATACGACTTTCCCGAAGCGGATTCTCTATTTTGCCCACCATTCAGGACAATGGATCGGATCCCAGCCGGCGACCCAAAACAACGACGCCGTAGAAGGGGCAGACGGAGCGGTCTTCTGGTCAGGTTCCGTAGACGGGCACATCGCGCACCGCTCCCGAGCATACTACTCGCCAATGTCCAGTCTCTTGACAACAAGGTAGATGAAATCCGTGCAAGGGTAGCCTTCCAGAGAGACATCAGAGACTGTAACGTTCTTTGTTTCACGGAAACATGGCTCACCCGAGACACGCTATCGGAGTCGGGACTGCCAGCTGGTTTCTTCACGCATCGCGCCGACAGAAACAAGCATCTTTCTGGTAAGAAGAAGGGCGGGGGTGTATGCCTTATGATTAACGAGACGTGGTGTGATCATAACAACATACAGGAACTCAAGTCCTTCTGTTCACCTGACTTAGAATTCCTCACAATCAAATGCCGACTGCATTATCTACCTAGAGAATTCTCTTCGATTATAATCACAGCCGCATATATCCCCCCCAAGCAGACACATCGATGGCCCTGAACGAACTTCATTTGACTCAATGTAAACTGGAAACCACATATCCTGAGGCTGCATTTATTGTTGCTGGGGATTTTAACAAGGCTCCCTAAATTCTATCAGCATATCGATTGCGCTACCAGGGCTGGCAAAACCCTAGATCATTGTTATTCTAACTTTCCTTTCGGAAAAGCTGACCATGACTCCATTTTGTTGCTTCCAGCCTATAGACAGAAACTAAAACAGGAAGCTCCCGCGCTCACGTCTGTTCAACGCTGGTCCGACCAATTGGATTCCACGCTTCAAGATTGCTTCGATCACGTGGACTGGGACCACTGCTTTTAATCAGGGCAAGGTGACCGGAAACATGACCGAATACAAACAGTGTTGCTATTTCCTCCGCAAGGTAATCAAACAAGCTAAGCGTCAGTGTAGAGACAAAGTAGAGTCGCAATTCAACAGCTCAGACACGAGAGGTATGTGGCAGGGTCTACAGTCAATTACGGACTATAAAAGGGAAACCAGCCCCGTCGCGGACCAGGATGTCTTGCTCCCAGACAGACTAAACAACTTCTTTGCTCACTTTGAGGACAATACAGTGCCACTGACATGGACCGCTACCAAAACCTGCGGACTCTCCTTCACTGCAGCCGACGTGAGCAAAATATTTAAATGTGTCAACCCTCGCAAGGCTGCAGGCCCAGATGGCATCACTAGCCGCGTCCTCAGAGCATGCGCAGACCAGCTGGCTGGTGTGTTTACAGACATATTCAATCAATCCTTACCCCAGTTTGCTGTCCGCACATGCTTCAAGAGGGCCACCATTGTTCCTGTTCCCAAGAAAGCTAAGGTAACTAAGCTAAATGGCTACCGCCCTGTAGCACTCACTTCCGTCATCATGAAGTGCTTTGAGAGACTAGTCAAGGACCATATCACCTCCACCCTACCTGACACCCTAGACCCACTCCAATTTGGTTACCGCCCAAATAGGTCCACAGACGATGCAATAGCAATCACACTGCACACTGCCCTAACCCATCTGGACAAGAGGAATACGTATGTGAGAATGCAGTTCAACGACTAGAGCTCAGCTTTTAACACCATAGTACCCTCCAAACTCGTCATTAAGCTCAAGACCCTGGGTCTCGACCCCGCCCTGTGCAACTGGGTCCTGGACTTCCTGACAGGCCGCCCCCAGGTGGTGAGGGTAGGTAACAACATCTCCACCACGCTGATCCTCAACACTGGGGCCCCACAAGGGTGTGTTCTCAGCCCTCTCCTGTAATCCCTGTTCACCCACGACTGCGTGGCCATGCACGCCTCCAACTCAATCATCAAGTTTGCAGACGACACTACAGCGGTAGGCTTGATTACCAACAATGACGAGACGGCCTACAGGGAGGAGGTGAGGGCCCTCGGAGTGTGGTGTCAGGAAAATAACCTCACACTCAACGTCAACAAAACAAAGGAGATGATCGTGGACTTCAGGAAACAGCAGAGGGAGCACCCCCCTATCCACATCGACGGGACAGTAGTGGAGAGGTTGCAAAGTTTTAAGTTCCTCGGCGTAAACATCACGGACAAACTGAAATGGTCCAACCACACAGACAGCGTGGTGAAGAAGGCGCAGCAGCGCCTCTTCAACCTCAGGAGGCTGAAGAAATTTGGCGTGACACCAAAAACACTCACAAAATTTTACAGATGAACAATCGAGAGCATCCTGTCGGGCTGTATCACTGCCTAGTACGACAACTGCTCCGCCCATAACCGCAAGGCTCTCCAGATGGTAGTGAGGTCTGCACAACGCATCACTGGGGGCAAACTACCTGCCCTCCAGGACACCTACATCACCCGATGTCACAGGAAGGCCAAAAAGATCATCAAGGACAACAACCACTTGAGCCACTGCCTGTTCACCCCGCTATCATCCAGAAGGCGAGGTCAGTGCAGGTGCATCAAAGCAGGGACCGAGAGACTGAAAAACAGCTTCTATCTCAAGGCCATCAGACTGTTAAACAGCCATCACTAACATTGAGTGGCTGCTGCCAACATACTGACTCAACTCCAGCCACTTTAATAATGGAAAAATGTATATAATAAATGTATCACTAGCCACTCTAAACAATGTCACTTCATATAATGTTTACATACCCTACGTTACTCATCTCATATGTATATACAGTACTCTATACCATCTACTGCATCTTGCCGTCTTGATGTAATGTATCACTAGCCACTTTAAACAATGCTACTTTTATATGTTTACATATCCTACATTACTCATCTCATATGTATATACTGTACTCTATACCATCCCCTGCATCTTGCCTATGCCGTTCTATACCATCACTCATTCATATATATATATTTTTTTATGTACATATTCTTATTCATTCATTTACACTTGTGTGTATAAGGTAATTGTTGTCACGTCCTGACCATAGAAAGCTTTTATTTTTCTATGGTAGAGTAGGTCAGGGCGTGACAGAGGGTTTTGTCTAGTTTATTTATGTCTATGTTGGTTCTAGCTTCTTTTTTATATGTTGGGGGTTTTGTCTAGTTTATGTATTCCTATGTGGGTTTCTAGTTGTTGTATTTCTATGTTTTTTGGGGGGCAATGATCTCCAATTAGAGGCAGCTGGTCATCGTTGTCTCTAATTGGGGATCATATTTAAGTGGTTGTTTTTCCCACCTGGGTTTGTGGGAGATTATTTTGAGTAAGTGTATGTTGCACCTCTTCGTCACGGTTTGTTGTTTTGTTTATGAGTTTATTTGTATGTCTTGCATAGTTTCACAGTTATAATGTCACATTCTTCTTCATCAGATGATAAAGAAAAATCATTGTCGGACCAAAACGCAACGGGGTTATGTGCACTCATCTTCTTTTATTAAATTGGCAAAGAAGGAAAACCCAAAATAAACACGTACACAAAACACAATGACGAATAACAGGCCGGTAAGGCATAAAAGCTATACCTAGCACAATCTCCCACAAACTACCAACACAAACACATACCTATATGTAGGACTCTCAATCAGAGCAACTAGGAAACACCTGCCTCCAATTGAGAGTTCAACACCCAATGACCTAAACAAAGAAATACTAATACTAGAATGAACATAGAAATACAAAACATATAACATAGGCCAAAACCCGGAAATAATAAATCAAACACCCTTCTAAACAACCAACCACAAATACCCTCTGCCACGTCTTGACCAAACTACAATAACAAATAACCCCTATTACCGGTCAGGACATGACATGTAATAAAATGTGGAACGATACACACGCTGCGCTTTGGTCCCATTCTTCAGACAGCTGTGACAATTGTTGTGAAATTGTTAGGTTAGATTACTCGTTGGATATTACTGCATTGTCGGAACTAGAAGCACAAGCATTTCGCTACACTTGCATTAACATCTGCTAACCGTGTGTGACAAATAAGATTTGATTTGATTTAGTCCAGACTCCGAAGTGACAATTTTAGGTTGTGCCGAATTCGATAGTTCAAATGAAACCAAATCAGTTAGTTCGTATGTATTTTCAAAAGCCTGCACGGATGTCAACTATTTTTACACACACCTAGAGAATCTTGAAAATAATCAAAAGGCCTTATTTTATATGAATACAGTCTTTCCTACAACAGATAATTATAAATATAAACATTTAAAGGATATTAAAGTGTAGTACTGTGCGGTAATAATATATATGTTGTATAAAAATGTTTTATGTGTATAAAAACATTCTGGTTGGTTAAATATTGCATAGTAAAATTGTTTAACTAATTATAACATGTTTAAAAGGTCTGTACTTGTCACGTCCTGACCAGTAAAAGGGGTTGTTTGTTATTGTAGTTTGGTCAGGGCGTGGCAGGGGGTGTTTGTTTAGTGTGTTTCGGGTTTTTTGGGCAATGTTCTATGTTAGTATATTTCTATGTCTGTGTTTATTTAGTCTATTTCTATGTTCAGGGTTTTTGGTTTGGCCTTCAATTAGAAGCAGCTGTTCTTCGTTGCTTTTAATTGGAGGCCATATTTAAGTAAGGGTTTTTTTTTGTCACTGTTTGTGGGTAGTTGTTCCGGGTGTAGCTGTGTGCCTTACAGGACTGTTTTTTTGTCGTTGTTTTGTATTAAGTGTTTATTTTGATCTTCTTCTAAATAAAGAAGATGAGTATTCATATTCCCGCTGCGTTTTGGTCCCATCCTTACGACGAACTTGACAGTACTAAATATTTAGAATTAAATAAAGGGTTTTAAAATTGTATCTTAACTTTAATGAATGTAATCTCAGTTTTTTCTCTCTCTAGATATCTGTCTGTCTCAGAGAAAGACATTTACATTTACGTCATTTAGCAGATGCTCTGATCCAGAGCAACTTACAAATTGGTGCATTCACCTTATGATATCCAGTGGAACAACCACTTTACAATAGTACATCTATATCTTTTTTTGGGGTAGAGGGGGGGTGGGTGGGTTAGAAGGATTACTTTATCCTGTCCCAGGTATTCCTTAAAGAGGTGTGGTTTCAGGTGTCTCAGGTGTTTCAGGTGATTGACTCCGCTGTCCTGGCATCGTGAGGGAGCTTGTTCCACCATTGGGGTGCCAGAGCAGCGAACAGTTTTGACTGGGCTGAGCGGGAACTGTGCTTCCGCAGAGGTAGGGAGGCGAGCAGGCCAGAGGTGGATGAGTGCAGTGCCCTTCTTTGGGTGTAGGGACTGACCCTGTTGTTCTCCGCCTTGATGTTAGCGGAGAACGACAGGGTGTTGTCCAGGGTCATGCCAAGGCTCTTAGCACTCTGGGAGGAGGACACAATGGAGTTGTCAACCGTGATGGCGAAATCAGTCAGGTTTCAAGACTGGTCATTCAACTGAGACTGCTCTTCTCTGTGTCACGGAGGCTCTCCGCACTGCTAAAGCTAACTCTCTCTCCTCTGCTCTCATCCTTCTAGACCTATCTGCTGCCTTTGATACTGTAAACCATCAGATCCTCCTCTCCACCCTCTCCGAGTTGGGCATCTCTGGCGCGGCTCACTCTTGGATTGCGTCCTACCTGACAGGTTGCTCCTACCAGGTGGCGTGGCGAGAATCCGTCTCCGCACCACGTGCTCTCACCACTGGTGTCCCCCAGGGCTCAGTTCTAGGCCCTCTCCTATTCTCGCTATACACCAAGTCACTTGGCTCTGTCATATCCTCACATGGTCTCTCCTATCATTGCTACGCAGACGACACACAATTAATGTTTTCCTTTCCCCCTTCTGATAACCAGGTGGCGAGTCGCATCTCTGCAGGTCTGGCAGACATATCAGTGTGGATGACGGATCACCACCTCAAGCTGAACCTCGGCAAGACGGAGCTGCTCTTCCTCCCGGGGAAGGACTGCCCGTTCCATGATCTCATAATTGCTATATTGTAATTAAAATCATTGACCCATAAGAGAACACATGACCAAAGCAAAGCATGACCCATATAGAATTAAAACAACATTATTCTTAATGAGAAATACACTGCTCAAAAAAATAAAGGGAACACTTAAACAACACAATGTAACTCCAAGTCAATCACACTTCTGTGAAATCAAACTGTCCACTTAGGAAGCAACACTGATTGACAATAAATTTCACATGCTGTTGTGCAAATGGAATAGACAACAGGTGGAAATTATAGGCAATAAGCAAGACACCCCCAATAAAGGAGTGGTTCAGCAGGTGGTGACCACAGACCACTTCTCAGTTCCTATGCTTCCTGGCTGATATTTTGGTCACTTTTGAATGCTGGCGGTGCTTTCACTCTAGTGGTAGCATGAGACGGAGTCTACAACCCACACAAGTGGCTCAGGTAGTGTAGCTCATCCAGGATGGCACATCAATGCGAGCTGTGGCAAGAAGGTTTGCTGTATCTGTCAGCGTAGTCTCCAGAGCATGGAGGCGCTACCAGGAGACAGGCCAGTACATCAGGAGATGTGGAGGAGGCCGTAGGAGGGCAACAACCCAGCAGCAGGACCACTACCTCCGCCTTTGTGCAAGGAGGAGCAGGAGGAGCACTGCCAGAGCTCTGCAAAATGACCTCCAGCAGGCCACAAATGTGCATGTGTCTGCTCAAACGGTCAGAAACAGACTCCATGAGGGTGGTATGAGGGCCCGACGTCCACAGGTGGGGGTTGTGCTTACAGCCCAACACCGTGCAGGACGTTTGGCATTTGCCAGAGAACACCAAGATTGGCAAATTCGCCACTGGCGCCCTGTGCTCTTCACAGATGAAAGCAGGTTCACACAGCATGTGACAGACGTGACAGAGTCTGGAGACGCCGTGGAGAGCGTTCTGCTGCCTGCAACATCGTCCAGCATGACCGGTTTGGCGGTGGGTCAGTCATGGTGTGGGGTGGCATTTCTTTGGTGGGCCGCACAGCCCTCCATGTGCTCGCCAGAGGTAGCCTGACTGCCATTAGGTACCGAGATGAAATCCTCAGACCCCTTGTGAGACCATATGCTGGCGCGGTTGGCCCTGGGTTCCTCCTAATGCAAGACAATGCTTGACCTCATGTGGCTGGAGTGTGTCAGCAGTTCCTGCAAGAGGAAGGCATTGATGCTATGGACTGGCCCGCCCGTTCCCCAGACCTGAATCCAATTGAGCACATCTGGGACATCATGTCTCGCTCCATCCACCAACGCCACGTTGCACCACAGACTGTCCAGGAGTTGGCGGATGCTTTAGTCCAGGTCTGGGAGGAGATCCCTCAGGAGACCATCCGCCACCTCATCAGAAGCATGCCCAGGCATTGTAGGGAGGTCATACAGGCACACGGAGGCCACACACACTACTGAGCCTCATTTTGACTTGTTTTAAGGACATTACATCAAAGTTGGATCAGCCTGTAGTGTGGTTTTCCACTTTAATTTTGAGTGTGACTCCAAATCCAGACCTCCGTGGGTTGATAAATTGGATTTCCATTGATTATTTTTGTGTGATTTTGTTGTCAGCACATTCAACTATGTAAACAAAAATGTATTTAATAAGATTATTTCTTTCATTCAGATCTAGGATGTGTTATTTTAGTGTTCCCTTTATTTTTTTGAGCAGTGTATAAACTAATAAACAAATGTTGGCATAATGAAAGACATGAAAACTGTCTCCAACAATATATTTAGCTATGTATAAAACTTTGATATTGTCAGTAAGGTCATTGAGACTAACAATAGACTTTAGTTATTGTGGGAGGTTTAGGGATAAATATAGTGAAGGATAATGAATGTTAAATATTTGTTCACAGTGGGGATTCTGAAATAGGGGGATTAGAACCCCAAAGTAATAGTGGTAAGAAAGATCATTTCAGATTCATGTTTAGTGGGGGTAATAATTTTATGGAAACCACTATTCACACTATGTGGATTATAAACATGTACAAACATAGAGAGCCATCACATCAAGGTGTAACAGGGATGAATGGCTATTCAATGTACAACAGTAGTCTTCTGTAACAAGCAATACGTATTAAATATTTACATACATCCATGACTGAATGGTTTCACAAACTCCTTTAAATGTTTTGTAAGTAAGTTGTAACAGGTCCTCATTCAGCAGTGTAGAGATTAACCTAGAGACACCAAAACATCAATGTTTAGAGAAGCTTGGAGATTATTCCACAAGTAAGGGGCAAAGAGCTGATTTACCTAACTCTGTACAGACCAAAGGAATTTCCAGAGTTAGCAATCCCTGAGACTGTGTATGATAACTCTGACTCGTACGTCTAATGGTTATTGTAGATGTTAGCTACAGAGGGAGTTTACAGTATGTAAAAGAGCTTCATAAAGGCAAAGAGAGCAACAAATTGATCTACGTGACCTCAAAAGAGCTTTATAAAGGCAAAGAGAGCAACAAATTGACCTACGTGACCTCAAAGAGGGTCAAACTGCTTTATAATAGAGAATGCAGGGATGTGTACTGAACCTGTACCCGTAATAAAACAAAGTGATCTATGGTCAAATGCATCTAAAGGCTTTAATGAAGTGGCAGCTGCATTCACATAGATGATTTTGCAATAGTCTAGGACCAGTAAGAACATAGATTGAATTAGCTGCTTGGTACTATTAAGAAAGAGGCCTGACCTATTTCTATAGAAGAAGCCCATTTTTATATTCAGCATCTTAATTAACTAACTCATCAATATGTTTAAAACAAAAATACACCGAACTAGGTACGTACACTTGAATCATTATAATCATTTTTGTGTACTCTAGAAAACAACATATACTTAGTTTTCCATGTATTCAATCATAATTTAAGGTCAATACATTTTTTCTGCAAAATAATGAAATTATACTGTAGTTCAGATAGAGCAAGATCAGCATGGTGGGCGATAGAGTACACAACTGTATCAAAGGCGTGACTCAAAATTATGAAAATGCCCCGCGTGTAAACTTGGAATCAATCACACGCTTAGTCGAGGTGTTCATAAATGACCGGAATAGTGAATTGGAAATTCTGAACTACAAAAAGATTGTTAGGGATAAAATGGGGTTCGATCTACGTAATGCCCCACTTACTAAAAGATTCCGGGTAGTCTATGACAAGATTTAGCTTTTACCTGACGGGACCACCTTGCCCTTTGGTTACTGACTTATGTTACAAGCCCCGTGTGTCTTAAAAAGATATAATGGCTGCTGTAGAGGCTGCTGTAGAAGGTTTTGATCCCAGGTTGCAACTAACATTTTCAGCCTTAATCGCAGGCCCATCCAATAGCGGTGAAACTTGTTTTGTAAAAAGTATTTTAGAGAATTCTGAACATGTATTATCTCAGAAACCTGACAGTATTGTGTGGTGTTATTCATGTTATCAACCTTTGAAAATAAAAATCAAGTTTGTTGAAGGAATACCCGCATCCCTGTCTGATGATGAACTTTTACCTCATAAAAACAATCTGCTGGTTTTGGACGATATGCTATTTGCCGGTAGCGAACATCCTGAAATTGCAGGAGCTTTCACTCAATATACTCATCATCGAAACCTGTCAGTGCTTTACTTGGTACAAAATGTGTTTCACCAAGGTAAAAATAGCCGTACCATTAGTTTGAACGCCAATTACTTGGTTTTGTTCAAAAACCCTAGAGACAAACTACAAATAAACACTCTAGCTCAGCAGATGTACCCTGGAAGGAAATCCTACTTTATGGAAAGCTATGAGGACCCTACCAAAGCCCCATTTTTTTATTTAATCGTGGATTTAAAATCAAATACTCCAGAACACCTGAGGCTCAGAACAGGATTGGATAAAGTAATCCTTCTAACCCCCCCCCCTAAAAGATTTAGATGCACTATTGTAAAGTGGTTGTTCCACTGGATATCATAAGGTGAATGCACCAATTTGTAAGTCGCTCTGAATAAGAGCGTCTGCTAAATGACTTAAATGTAAATGTAAATGTTTCCGTGGGAGTGGCCGACAGTTTACATTGCTAAAAAGTAACCAATATGTCTCTGCGTTTAAAAAGAAACCTACTTCTCTTGAGATCCCTAGTTGGGGCTACCCCTAAAGAACAGAAGGCCATCTTGGGTCACTGTTCTTCAGATCTCATATTATCGCTATGTGAGATTGCTTTGAATCTTCCCAAAGGCCGCATTCCACTCACCCTGACCCAATTAAATAAAATTGAGAGACAAAAGACTGCGATCAAACTCTTTGCCAATAAAAGGGCCAGTCTTCAAAAGAAAAGACATAGCATACAACAGTCTGGGGGTTTTCTTCTGCCTTTACTAACTATAGTGGTGCCCTTCATCACCAGCCTTATTGCTGCCTTATTGCTAATGTGAAAATCCGGGGGGAAAGCTGCAGGAATCAAAAAAAGTTGAGATTTTTCTTCCTCCTTCATTTTCTAATGTCACAGCAAGCCAATGTTCACCCGGCATGTGTTTAGGATGGGTATTGACAATAAACATGGCCGGTCGCTCCTTCCATTTCTCAATAGGTAGTTCATCACAAGCCCATACTCCACAAAATTGTTTTCCAATCAAGCGGCTCATGAGACCTTCTAGCTCTTGGGTATTCATGTTTTTGCTCAACGATCCTTAATATCTTAATAATAATCCACTAAGACTTGTCTTCGGGCATTCACTTCCAAGATTGAATCAGAGCATGCATAAACAATCATACTGTCACGCCCTGACCGTAGAGATCCTTATTATTCTCTATGTTTGGTTAGATCAGGGTGTGACTCGGGTGAGAAAACTATGTTTTCTGTTTCTATGTTTTTGGACCGAGTGTGGTTCCCAATCAGAGGCAACTGTTTATTGTTGTCTCTGATTGGGAATCATACTTAGGCAGCCTGTTTTTTTCCTTTGTTTGTGGGAGGTTGTTTTCTGTTTAGTGTCTGTACCTGACGGAACTGTGCGTTTTCGCTTTTGTTATTTTGTTTGAGTGTGTTTATGAATAAAGAAATCATGAACACTTACAATGCTGCGCCTTGTTCCACTTCAACTACCACATACGATGAACGTTACAGAACCTCCCACCAAAAATGGACAAAGCAGCGTTGTCACACTTGTCGTCGGTGAAGGAGGACCAAAACGCAGCAGGTACGTGTATGCTCATCTTGATTTTTAATTACTTCCAAAAATGAACGTACAAAAAGAACAAAAAACACGAGAACTAACGAACAAACAACAACAAACAGTCTGGCAAAGCCTAAGCTCAACACAGAACAATCACCCACAAAATAACAAACACAAACACACCCTAATATATAGGACTCTCAATCAAAGGCAGATAGACAACACCTGCCTTCAACTGAGAGTCCCAACCCCAATTAACCAAACATAGAAACAGACATACTAGACTAAACATAGAATACCAGAACACCAAACAGTGCCCAAAAAACCCCGGAATACTTAAACCAAATGCCCCTTCAACAAAAACACACCACCCCGAACCACATAAAACAAATACCCTCTGTCACGTCCTGACCAAACTACAATACTAATTAACCCTTATACTGGCCAGGACGTGACAAGCGTGGCCATATAGGTGGACATGGGAGGACATCCTGGACGGCAAAGGATCCTGGACGTGGGAGGAGATCCAGGCCGGATGGGATCGCCTCCCATGGGAACAGGTGGAAGCAGCGAGGGAGGAACGGCGACGAGATCGGGAGTCACGGAAACAACGGAAGCCCGAGAGGTAGCTCCCAAAAAAAATTGGGGGTGGGGGGGCACACGGGGAGATTGGCGGAGTCAGGGTTGAGACCTGAGACAACTCCCCGTGCTTACCATGGGGAGCGTGTGACCAGTCAGGCACCGGGTCAGCCAGGACGGATTGTGCCGGCTCAGCGCTCCTGGTCTCCGGTGCGTCTCCTCGGTCCAGGATATCCTGCACCAGCTCTACGCACTGTGTCGCCAGTGCGCCTTCACAGCCCAGTTCATCCTGTGCCAGCGCCCCACACTTGCCGGGCTAACGTGAGCATCCAGCCAGGACGGGTTGTGCCAGCCCTATGCTCCAGACCTCCAGTGCGCCTCCACGGCCCAGTATATCCTGCGCCAGCTCTACGCACTGTGTCGCCAGTGCGCCTTCACAGCCCAGTTCATCCTGTGCCAGCACCCCGCACTTGCCGGGCTAAAGTAAGCATCCAGCCAGGACGGGTTGTGCCTGCCCTACGCTCCAAACCTCCAGTGTGCCTCCACGGCCCAGTATATCCTGTGCCAGCTCCGCGCACCCGGTCTCCAGTGCATCGCCCCAGTCCGGTGAGACCTGTTCCGGCTCCACGTATGAAGCCTCCAGTGATGATCCATGGTGCGGTGCCTGAAGTGATGATCCATGGCACGGAGCCTCCAGCAACGGTCTGCAGTCCAGAGTCTCCAGCAACGGTCTGCAGTCCAGAGTCTCCAGCGACAGTCTGCAGTCCAGATACTCCAGTGACGGTCGGCAGTCCAGATCCTCCAGCGAAGGTCGGCAGTTCAGAGCCTCCAGCGGGGGTTCCCAGTCCAGAGCCTCCGGCAATGATCTACGGTACGGTTTCTCCGGCAACGATCCAGGGTCCGGAGCCTCTGGCGACGATCCACGATCCGGTTCCACGAAAGTGGGGGGAGCCCAAAGCAGAGGGGGATCTGCATCCCGCACCGGAGCCTCCACCAAGAGGAGATGCCCACCCGGACCCTCCCCTATAGGTTCAGGTTTGCGGCCAGAGTCTGCACCTTTGGGGGGGGGGGGGGGGGGTACTGTCACGCCCTGACCGTAGAGATCCTTATTATTCTCTATGTTTGGTTAGGCATGTTTTCTGTTTCTATTTTTTTGGGCCGAGTGTGGTTCCCAATCAGAGGCAGCTGTTTATCGTTGTCTCTGATTGGGAATCATACTTAGGCAGCCTGTTTTCTTCCTGTGTTTGTGGGAGGTTGTTTTCTGTTTAGTGTCTGTACCTGATGGAACTGTGCGTTTTCGCTTTTGTTATTTTGTTTGAGTGTGTTTATGAATAAAGAAATCATGAACACTTACCACGCTGCGCCTTGGTCTACTTCAACTACCACATATGATGAACGTTACACATACTAACTGTACAAGCTAAAGGTGTACGGAAACACATTTCCAGCCTGAGGTTACCTTGGGACACCACAGACAGATTTCCTGAGGTGTCATCATCCGGTGATAAATTGAACGCATACAATGTGTAACCCTCTGCAAAATCATTTCTGTCAATAGGTAAAGAGAAATCTTTTAGATGCCTCCCGGTAGCCAGGAATAGATTGTAAAATTCTCGCACAGATATGTTATTAAATTATGGTTGGAAAGCCTTAGCAGGGACCTGACGTCCGTTCTGACAGAGAGCTACATACTCTGCATTGAAATGCTTAAAGTTAAAGTTTTTTTATGTAAGCTGCCCGTATTAGAGGCGTGATCAACCAAGCCTATAACCATATAGTGGGGTAAAGGGCCTAGAAAAAGGTTTCCTTGACTACAGATTCTACTGCCCACAGGTATGCTAAAGGTTTTCATGGTAATTCTTTGGAGAGGGTAAAGGGCATTTCTTTTCATCAAAGCCTGTAAATGACCCAGACGAACGGCCGGAGATACAGACACTTTTTAAAATAAAAAGCGTAGCCCCCAACACTTTTAAACTAATGTTACCGTCTTGGGCGGACATCAGACAAAACACATCCTTGGCCCTGGTTAATTTTAGCCTTAAATCAACCGAATATAAGAGTAAACGTTCTTGAAAGAAAATGTCAGAGTGTATAGGCCCTAGCAGAAGAAACTCCCGAGATTCAGCACAGTAGCGAGCACGTGCCTCCAGTCCTTTGTTTTCACCGGTGGTGGGGTCTATGTCTTCCATAGATAGAGAAATCCTTGCTAAACAGCCCGGCACTGAATTGTGTCTTCAGAGTGTCTTCTGAGTAGTTTAGTAAACATTCCAGGATAGCCCTATAAGGATAGGTGGCACTGGTTTGACTGACAAGGCGTTCACCCAAAGTCACATCCACTTGGGAGAAGATGGTTGCCAAGGGGTAATTAAGGAGACTCACTTTGGCATCATTTGCAAAATTAGTACCATCTCTTTTGGCCACTTTGAGATGTAAATGTAATAAGGTGTTGTTGAGGTCCAGGTAGTTGTCATCATGCCCTGGTATGAAAAATTCTATAGGACCATTGTCTGTAATGACAGAGAGTGGGGCTATCTCCACATAACAGGACCTATCTATTGAAAATTGGGTTAAGGGGGCCGTGAAAAGACCGAGCTCTGTCTTTATAGCTTTAGAGGACATGCGGTGTAAAAGAGACATGTTGCTTGTTCTTTTAGAAAATACTTCTGAGTATTCTTTTTGCAGTTTTTGGTCCAGACCTGCTCACTTTGCGGCGTCTTCGACTTGCTGAGTTTCTTTTAACGGTTAACCTCCGCTTTTTAAGGGCTGGCCTACACCTTATACCCGGAGGTCTCTTTTTTGGTCTTCGAGACAACAGCATAAGACCCAAGCCTTCTTGATGCTCGGGATCTGATGAAGCCCGTCTAGTCATATCATTGGCCACCACCTCACAATTTTTTTGGCCGCTGATTTTAAACGTGGTTTGGCTATGCTGAGGCCACGCTTCATAAACGGTAAAACCATCCTAAAGAGGTTACGAAATATACCTCCTATCCTCGAACCGTACATGGTAGGGGTTCCATGATAACCGGGTAATCCATTACCCACTTGATCAACATAGTATGAGACATAGCGGTTAGGGTCGAGATGGTGGTTGTGTACCATAACCATTTTAATATATTTGTATTATGTTTATAAAAACAAATTATATATATATATAATACTAATAATATATTAGATATGTAGAGAATTTTTGGAGGGTCTAAAGTGGAGTTTCACAATCGTTTTACCATAAGTAAATTCGATATTTTTGTTCTGATCCGTTTTAAGCTCAACCAGAATGTTTTCAATATATTTCTTGCTTACAGGTATATAGTGTGGCTTGTCATAGTTAACAGTGACTACATCACCATCCTTTCCCTCTATATGAACTGTTCTCAGGAGGGGCACATAACTGTCTCCTACCATTTGATAGGATATGATGTCGGTATACACAAATATGTTGTAAAACCCTGCATGTATATCCGCAGGGAATGGGAATAATTTATCTTTCACATACGTCCATTTATTGGAAATCATCACCAACATGTAGGCTAAATTACCACTGGTCTTTATACCCCCATCAGCAGCCCCTGAGATTTGTACACGTACGTCCATTTATTGGAAATCATCACCAACATGTAGGCTAAATTACCACTGGTCTTTATACCCCCATCAGCAGCCCCTGAGATTTGTACACGTTTATGAATAGGGTTGTAGTTCAATAGTATTTCCATATTGTTCAGGGTTAGGAGTTCATTCAACTCTGACATGATCCTCTCTATAGTTCTATAGAACCCTTTTTTAAGCTTTATACGTTTTGGGGGTTCCGATATCCTTTTGCAATAAAAATCGCAGTCCTTATCCTTGATATTATACCAACTATAGGGGTATGTAATCTCGCTGAGACCTACTTCCCAGGCCTCTGATAACTCTATAGGCTTTGGAAAATTGGTTGTGTAATTCGAACTTTGGTTATTCATATATATGTGCAGATGCATTACTGGGGAGAGTCAGGTAAAATACATTGTGCTCCATGATGCATTCCTGTGTACACTCGAATGGAGGTGTTTTTATCATGCATGAGGGTTTAAGTTAACCCCCACTGCCTCCACCACCTCGTCCTCTAATACTGTTGAACTGTTGAACTTTTGTGGCCAGTTTTTCCAATGGACCAACACCCATTTTTTTACCCTTTTCTCTCTTTTGATCCAGAATCTCCTCCACGTGAAAGACTTTGTCTTTACCCAGCTGTACCTTCTGGAGTTCCTTCTCATAAAAGGAACCCTTCTATACGTACCAAGTCCCCCAACATGAATTTAAAATCTATCTTTTTTCATACGGCAAAGGGGGAACAAACCATACAGATTTTTAAAGACTTGAAAATAGTTTTCAGAAGAGACCTCAGATGGCTTCATCCGTATACTCTTATGGTAGCTGTAGTTATAACCCTTTATTAAATCTTGAACTATATCCACATATCTATGGGTGTTGTGAGCCGTAAAGTATTTCCACATCCTCTCCTTCAAAGTTCTGTTAAAGTGTTCAACAACGGAAGCTTTCAAATCTGAACCTGTAGCAAAATGTACGATATTGTGCTTCTTCATGAGTTTCTGAAAGTATTATTCAAAAATTCTTTACCGCCGTCCGTATGCACTTTCTTGGGTGCTCCTCCTTCCTTCAAGATAGAGTCAAAGGCCCGGGTCACCTCTGCCCCACTCTTAATTTTTAAGACCCTTACAAATGCTATTTTAGAGAAACTATCTATAACCGTTAGCATGTATTGATTTCCATCATTTTTATCTGCAAGGGCCTGCATGTCACATAGATCCGCCTGAAACTTGGACAAGGGATGAGTAGAAAAAACTCTATTTCGTGGAAATTGTTTTCGCACAGGTTTATGCTAGCCATTCATTCACTTGAGCAGCGCCTAACCTGCTACCTGTTTCTTCGGCTATAGCTCTCTGGAACCTCTCCTTCCCCCAATAAGACCCTGGGTTAGAGGGGGTATAATAAATGTTTTTCAACATCTGCTCTGTCATCATTCTTGCCTCTCTGATGTACAATAACATTAATGAGCCCCTTTCAAATAATAAAATTGCATTTTATTTTTGCAAACATTTTTTAAGTATTACGTATCCATACAATTCAGGATACGTAGCAGGATATTAGTACCCATTTTCTCAATGACCCATGCATGCAACACCTTGTATACTTGGTTTACATTTACAGGCTTATATGGCTGAATTTTTAAGACACATACATCCGTTTTATAAGTATATAAACAACAAATATATATGATACATGTTACAATTAAATGATGTTTCAAACAAATAAACTAAAATCTTAGACAAGGATGTTTCTAGTTCTTCAGAATCATCCACAAGACGGGATACCAGTTGTGACCATTGTAGAGTCTCCCCGTATGTCTTACATGACTCATGATTTGTTCCATTTTTAGCACACACTCTGCATTAACCCCTGTATTGTGGGTTGTGTAGAGCGATACATTCTTCACTTTATTTTCAATAATTTGCTACATAATATTTGTAAATTCTCTCAAAAGAAAAAATGTATTTATTCTCTCTAACATTGTATGCATATAGTTACCCATTGCTTTATATCTAAATAAAAAATATAGATTGTTACTCGTTCTCTTGGGGTTTATTGAGCTTGAAAGTCACCACATCAGCCACCAAAGCTTCCTTGTATTTGTTGTCGTCCACCAGGGCGTGCCGGATTTCTTTGAGTTTCTCATGGATGTAGATCACCTCCTTCAGTTCATGTAGGAAAGCCTCGGTTACACCGTAAACTCTGGGAATAGATGGCACAAGACCCATAGACTCCAGGGCTCTGACCATCGATGGTATAAAGCGGCTGGACCACAGTCTTTTCACCAGCTCCTCAAAGTGGTTGAAGAAGTAGTACCTGGGTGGGTCATATAAACACGGATGCCGGCGCTGGCTGGGGTGATTGATCTCACAACCGTGGCATTTTTCTCTTATATACTCTCCAATCACCACATCTAAAAGTGAGGCTACAGAGGCCTTGATGGTGTCCACAAAAATAGTACTGACCACCCCATCAAACACATCCTCAGGCTGTGTACATGTAGGGGGTGTCGAGGGTCTTGGCTGGGGGGAGTAGAATGGAGGGCTGTGAGGCATAGAGTCCTTAGGGTCTGGTACCCATGACATATTGGAGTCCTGATATGGTATATGAATATCCATGGTATATGCTGAAATGAAGAACCAGAGGCTTTATGGTCACCCCCTTTTATTGTTGAACCATTCCTTTGGTATCGGGGCGTGGTTAATGTAACATCCACATATAGGTTTTTTTCAGGGGATGACCCTTCTGAGGATGACCCTTCTGGGGGTTCCTTTGAATCAACATCCTTAGGATTCATATGTATAATGCACTTCCTTATTTTAACAATATTCTGCTGGTGTTGGCTCTGTACAAAGAGAGCATCCACTAACTCAAACATTTTCAATTCCATTATATGCCAACTTTTAAAAGGAATAAGCATACGCAACCTAAAATCCCCAGTCAGTCCACCATCACGGATGTTACCGTTGCGGATTTTCTCGTTGCTGATATAGAACTCCACACACCCAGATGGAAGTTCATTCTTTGTATTTTCACCCTATGAAATATTCTTCCTGAGGAGTCAGGGGCACCTTCCCAACGGATCTCGTAGCCCGTGAACAAGCTATACCCCTTTGTGATAACTCTCAGTTCGAAACACATGCCAGTCTACAAGCCAGTAGTCCACTCCTAAAGTCTGGTCTGTATATTCTTCTCCTTCGGCTACGGTATAGAGTTTCACTCTACAGGCTGGGTAATCAAACAGATAACCCCATAGTTGTCCATTAGACATCAACACTTGATCTTTCAACACAGTTGCGGGCGGTATTTGGGTTCTATACATATTTAGAAAACGCTTTTTTGGCGCATCGTATATTTATGCTTTGTACTCTTCCCTTTCTATATGTTTTAACCGGGGTCCTGCTTCCATTGTTAAGGTCATCACGGGTGTGTCAGTGATCAAAAAATCCATGTTTAATTTCTCCTTTAGTGTTCTGGGGTTTATCTCTTGAGGTCGCTCGTAGTGTTCACAGCTCTTACTTATACTCCGGCTGACCTACACCCCAGACATTACTGTTTCATATACAACAGCCAGGCCCTAAGTTCACTAGAACAGGGGCCATAATCTTTCAAATGTTCAAACACATTCCACAGTTCAACGAGGTCACTACACATCAGTCATCATGACAGCTTTAACATAAACAGATGCACTATCAGGTTACATAAACATTCACTCGATAGCGTGAGAACGGAAGGACAGGATGTACATATATGGGCATAACCACGTGACCCATAAAATACCTCATCAATCACTTTTTGATGTGTGCCGTCTACTGTATTCTCTCTGCTGGACTATATGTTTTTGTCAGTTTCTCAGAGATCGTTTATGGTAGTGTATTCAAAACATGATACAAACATTCTACGTCTGTCCTTTACAAATTGGTGTGTTCATATATGTAAAGGAAACTGCAAACGCATGGTGTTGTCTTAAATACAAGGAGTGAAGTTTTACAATTTACCCCATGGCCTGGGTTAGTTGTAACAGTGCTTGGGGTGAATTGTAACAATTAAAAGTGTGTAAAGAAGTTTTACTCATTGGAGGAATTCGAATCTTCTGGTTCAGTGTGCTTTGTTTTGGCAGTTGGAAAGGTGGGCTGGATAGCAGTGGGCACAGTGGGCACAGTGGCCTGAGAGGTGGCTGAAGAGGTGACCTGGGAGGCAGCTGGAGAGGTGGGCTGGATAGCAGTGGGAACAGTGGTCACAGTGGCCTGAGAGGTGGATGAAGAGGTGACCTGGGAGGCAGGTGGCAAGGCCAGTGTGTCAGTTGGAGCAGAGCGATCAGTGACAAGTGAGGGTGCAAAGTCACATTGCTGAAATGCAGTGCATTCGAAAAGTATTCAGACCCCTTCCCATTTTCCACATTTTGTTACGTTACAGCCTTGTTCTAAAATGTATTAAAAACACTTTTTTCCTCATCAATCTACACACAATACCCCATAATGACAAAGCGAAAACAGGTTTTTAGAATGAAATAAAAAAACTGAAATAGCAATGAAAAAGTGCATAAATCATGATATGCAACTAAGTATTGAATGTGTTTATTGAGACCATGAGAACAACATTGCCATGTTTAACATTTCTTTCGTCAGAAATAATAATAAATATAAATAATAAAATGTTCATTATTTTACCCTCCACTAAATGGCCTTTATCAACCAAAACAAAAACTAGGCTAAACTAAACACCTAAACGTTTGTGGTGTGTGTGTGTGTGTGTGTGTGTGTGTGTGTGTGTGTGATTGTTATTTTTTAAGGTAAAAAAAAGGCATTGTTTCTTATGCTGGGCATCATTCACAAGTGATAATATATAATTCACAAGTGATATTGTCACCCATCAGACTATTCTTGATTTAATCTTGTATTTACAAATACAAAATAATATATGTGTGAATTTTTTTTTTCATTTAGAAAGGACCATTATCATGCACCTGTGTCGAAACAGGTGCAGTGGGAAAAAAGACGTGTCATCTATGCACTCAAATAGCAAATGGAGGACGCTTTTCCCGTGGTTCATTTTCATACCAGACAGGTAGGCTATACTCCTGTTGTAAATATAAGCAATGTGCTTAATATCAGGAAAATTGAGAAATAAATACAGTAGACCTAGCCTATAGAAAGCTGATGGGATCCTCCTCTATTTAGTAGAGGCTATCACTCTGTTTTCTCACGCAATTGCATAGCCTATATAAATAAATGAAGTGTTTGATTAGATTTTCAATAACATTTTCATTGACGTCAGAGGGATTAGAGGGACAATAGAATGTTGAGTACCAGGCAGTTAGTGTCATGGAAATATTGAATCAAATATTTCTCAGATACCAGAGCTTGTGAATTCAAATAGACTTTATTACAGAAAGTAACAAAGCCGAGCAATTCCATGGAAGAACTACATTCTTGCCACAGACCTCAGGCTTTATAGGTTTCCACTTTCAGATAACACACATGGTCACTCCCCTCTATGTAGATGATTAACACCCCTTGACCTCTTGCCACCATTATCTTTCTGTCTCAATTCTTGCTTGTTTACCGATTCTGTTGGTGGCGTATCCATACACAAATGCAGGTGTCTGTCCAATGATACTCATAGGACTACACAATGGCTCTCCCCAAGCCTGTAATGGCACAGACATACATATACAATACAAGCACATGCCTTAAAGCTAGTCACAGGACCAGGCAATGACTTCCCTCAGGCCTACAACAGCACAGACATACATACATAATGTAATTGCATGTCTCAATGCTAGTCACAAGACCAGGTAATGACTTCCGTCAGGCCTATAACAGCACAGGCATACATTTTCTGCTTACGTCCTTTTTTTGCATGTCTAGTGATTAACTCCATGTTGACCCAGTCTGTACATTCTCCTGAGCTCAGCCTTTATTCTTCTTACACGTGTCTATTAATTAACCCTATGTTTTCTGTCTCAATACTTCTGGGAGAACAGTCTAGATACTGGAAAATCAATCATACTCATGAATTTTCACCTACATTAGCAAGTTTAGCAACTAATGACCATCAGCAGCATAACTAATTACCGTGACTAAACAGCCACGTGGAATTTGACTGACTTCATGACTCGTGACTGCCGGTGTGGCGGTAATACGGTCACCGCCACAGCCCTAGTTACTCCACATTACTAACCTAAATGACAGAGTGAAAAGAAGGAAGACTGTACAGCAGGGGTGACAAACTCATTCCATGGAGGCCCTAGTGTCTGATGGTTTTTGGGTTCTCGTTTAAATGAAGACCTAGACAACAGTGTGAGGGTAGTTCCTTACTAATCAGTGACAATAATTCTTCAATCAAGTACCAGGGAGGAGAGAAAACCCGTAGACACTTGGCCTTCTGGGGAATGAGTTTGACAGGTCCTGTACAGAATACAAATATTCCAAAGCATGCATCCTGTTTCCATTAAGGCACTGAAATAAAACTGAAAAAAATGTGGCAAAGAAATTAACTTAATATTCTGATTTTAAAGTATTGTGTTTTGGGCAAAATCAGCACATCTATCACATTTCAGGAGAAGACCCAGATGCAGACAGTGTCGAAGTAACAAAAGTTTATTACTAGAACAGGGATCAGGCAAAACGACAGGTCAAGGGCAGGCAGAGGTCCGTAATCCAGATCAGAGTCCATAAGGTATAGGACGCCAGACAGTCTTGGGGGTCAGGGCCGGCAGAGGTCAATAATCCAGGGTGGTGTGATGAGGTACAGAATGGTAGGCAGGCTCAGGGAAGACAGAAATGGTCAAAACCAGAAAAATTTGAAAACAGGAACTAGAAAAAGACAGGAGCAAGGAGAAAAACGCTGGTAGGCTTGACGAATAAAACGAACTGGCAACAAACAAACAGAGAACACAGGTATAAATACACTGGGAATAATGGGGAAGATGGGCGACACCTGGAGGGGGGTGTAGACAAGCACAAAGACAAGTGAAACAGATCAGGGTACCACTCCATATTTTCAAGCATGTTGGTGGCTGCATCTCTTTGTGGGTATGCTTGTTATCAGCAAGGACTAGGGAGTTTTTTAGGATAAAAATTAACAGAATACCGTAATTTCCGGACTATTAAGCGCACCTGAATATAAGCCGCACCCATTGAATTTAAAAAAGATATATATTTTTTGAACATAAATAAGCCGCAGGTGCCTACCGGTACATTGAAACAAATGAACTTTACACAGGCTTTAACGAAACACGGCTTGTAACAAAAATAAATAGGCTTTAACGAAACACGGCTTGTAACAAAAAATAAAAAATTAGCAGTAAGCTTTAGTTGTCTTTTTGCACCGAGTCAATTCCTCACGCTGCTGTTTCCAACGTCTTATCATCGACTCATTAACCCGTTCGGCAATTTCATTGGTCTAATGAAAGCTTCGTCCAGCCCAAAAAATGAGCACGTCAGAGAATGTGTTTTTTTGGAGAAAAAAAATTGGAAAGCGGGAAATATTTGCGGCTTATAGTCTGGAAATTACGGCAGAGCTAAGCACAGACAAAATCCAAGAGGAAAGCCGGGTTCAACTTTCCAACAGACACTGGGAGATGAATTCACCTTTCAGCGGGACAAAAACCTAAAATACAAGGCCAAATATACACTGGAGTTGCTTACCAAGATGACATTTAATATTCCTGAGTGGCTTAGTTACAAAATCTGAGCCTGCCTACCAAGTCTTGAAAATCTATTGCAAGACTTGAAAATGGCAGTGTGGCACTGATCAACAACCAAATTGACAGAGATTGAAGAATTAAAATATTGTAATTATTGAAAAATATTGTGCAATCCAGGCATGCAAAGCTCATGAAGACCTTACCCAGAGAAAGTCACAGCTGTAATCGCTACCATGGGTGATTCTAACATGCGTTGACTCAGGGGTATGAATACTTATGTAAATTATGTTTTTTGTTTATAAATTTGCAAACATTTCTAAAAGCATATTTTCACTTTGTCATTATGGGGTATTGTGTGTAGGTGGGTGAGAAAAAATGGTATTTAATCCATTTTGAATTCAGGCTGTAACAACAAAATGTAGAGTAAGTCAAGGGGTATGAATACTTTCTGAAGGCGCTGTACCTCTGATGTTGACATACACTACTACCATAGCCCCTCTGTTAGTTTCAATGTATAATGGCTTTCTTATACTTCTTATAATAGTACTTCCTACTATGAAGTGGCACCACCTTTCGCCCTCAGAACAGCCTCAATTCGTCGGGGCATGGACTGCAAAATGTCGAAAGCGTTCCACAGGGATGGTGGCCCATGTTGACTATGATGTTTCCCACAGTTGTGTCAAGTTGGCTGGATGGCTTTTGGGTGGTGGACCATTCTTGATACACACGGGAAACTGTTGAACGTGAAATACCCAGTAGCATTACAGTACCCAGCAACATTCAAAGGCACTTAAATCTTTTGTCTTGCCCATTCACTCTCTTTAATGGCACACATACACAATACATGTGGCAATTGTCTCAAGGCTTAAAAATCTCTTTAACCTGTCTCATCTACTCTGAAGTGGATTTAACAGATATTGCTTACAACTATACATTTATCTATTCCATCAAAGTGTCTAGGCGGAAGGAGCTAGGGGTTGTTTCTAGCAGGGCCAATGTCTATTCCCCCTACCACCTGGGCACTTGTGTAGTTTTGAAAGGATTGGAAAGGTGTGAGCAATACAGCTCAAACTCCGCCTGTCTCTCTTTTCCAGTTGTAAACACATTTTTTGTAAATAACATTAGATTTCATTGTGGTTTGGGAACACAAGTACTCAAATTGAGTCATAACATTATGTTCTGATTCTATTGTATCACTGTAACAATGTACGCGGAGAGTCGGGAAGCAAGTTCAGGGAGTGAATACATTTAATAAATAAACAAATATGAACAAAACATGAAACTCTAACAGCACACCGACATGAAACAGATACAGAAACATTAACGCCTGGGGAAGGTGTCACGGTTGTCGTAAGGAGAAGCGGACCAAAGTGCAGTGTGTGTGTCGTTCCACATTTTATTTACACTATGAAACTATGCAATACATAAACAAAAACAACAAACCATGACGCAGAGGTGAAACATACACTACTCAAAAACAATCTCCCACAAACCCAGGTGGAAAAAAACCCTACTTAAATATGATCTCCAATTAGAGACAACGAGGACCAGCTGCCTCTAATTGGAGATCATCCCAAACAAAACCCCAACATAGAAATACAAAACTAGAACCTGACAACATAGAAATAGAAAACATAGAGAGGAAAAAACTTGTCACGCCCTGACCTACTCTACCATAGAAAATAACATCTTTCTATGGTCAGGACGTGACAGAAGGAACTAAAGGGAGTGACATAAACAGGGCAGGTATACAAGGAGGTGATGTCCAGGTGAGTGTCAATAAGCACTGGTGCGCATGACGATGGTGACAGGTGTGCGTAATAATTAGCAGTCTGGTGACCTAGAGGCCAGAGAGGGAGTATACGTGACAGTACCCCCTCCCTGACACATGACTCCAGCCGAAGCGCGGGAACCTGTTGAACCGGCTGGGGAGCGGGAGCCCGGCGACCTAGAGCGCCAAAGAAGGAGCAGACGAAACAGCACCCCCTCTCCGACGCACAGCTCCAGCCGCAGGACGCCGACCAGAGGGACGTTCCCAGGGATCAGGAGCGGACCAGTTGCCTCCGTTGAGGCACAGGAACCTGATGAGCAGTCTGAAGCGCCGGGGCTTGCGAGCCAGGTGTGGCATGGGAGCCTGCCGAGCCTTGAAAGCCTGACGAGCTAACTAAGGCATGGAAGCCTGACGAGCTAGCTGAGGCATCCTCGGTAGACTCGGCAATACACATTTGACCCGCCAACCGAGTCTTGACAACCCGATGTACCGGCTGAGGCATGAAAGCCTGAAGAGCTGGCTGAGGCATCCTTGGTTGCTCTGGCAGAGGAACCCTGGCCCGAAGTAACTTCCAACACAAAAACCACACCCTGATGCTTCCCTTTGGTGAGGCATTATTCTGTAACGATGTACGTTGAGAGTCGGGAAGCAAGTTCAGTGAGTGAATACATTTAATAAATAAACGACCATGAACAAAACAAGAAACACTAACAGCGCACTGACATGAAACAGATACAGAAACAAGAACGCCTGGGAAAGATCCAAAGGGAGTGACCATAAATAGGGCAGGTAATCAAGTAGGTGATAGAGTCAAGGTGAGTGTCAATAAGCGCTGGTGCGCGTGATAATGGTGACAGGTGTGCGTAATAATCAGCAGTCTGGTGACCTAGAGGCCAGAGAGGGAGTATACGTGACAATCAACAGTGACCTATGCTACTCTTTTTTGTGTAAATCATGATTCTAGCCATGTCAGTTTAAAATAATGTTGAATTAGATTTGATGGGGGATTCAATAACCTGTTCCATTGGGTGTCCCAAATGGCACCTTATTCCATACATAAAGTGCATTCAGGAAGTATTCAAACCTCTTGACTTATTCCACATTTTGTTGTGTTACAGACTCAATTCAAAATGGATTCAATTGATTACAATACATCCATAGATTTCACAACACACTGTGTGCCCTCAGGCCCCTACTCCACCCCTACCACATATTTACAGTACTAAATCCATGTGTATGTATAGTGCGTATGTTATCGTGTGTGTGTGTGTGTGTGTGTGTGTGTGTGTGTGTGTGTGTGTGTGTGTGTGTGTGTGCCAATGTTTGTGTTGCTTCACAGTCCCCGCTGTTTCATAAGGTGTTTTTTTAATCAGTTTTTTAAATCTAATTTTACTGCTTGCGTCAGTTACTTGATGTGGAATAGAGTTCCATGTAGTCTTGTGGCATGTCTTGTGGGGTATGCATGGGTGTCCGAGCTGTGTGACAGTAGTTTAGACAGACAGCTTGGTGCATTCAACATGTCAATACCTCTCATAAATAGAAGTAGTGATGAAGTCAATCTCTCCTCCACTTTCAGCCAGGAGAAAATGACATGCATATTATTAATATTAGCACTCTGTGGACATCCAAAGGCTAGCCGCGCTGCCCTGTTCTGAGACAAGAGCAATTTTCGTAAGTCCTTTTTTGTGGCACCTGACCACACGACTGAACAGTAGTCAAGGTGCGACAAAACTAGGTACTGTAGGACCTGCCTTGTTGATAGCGTTGTTAAGAAGGCAGAGCATCGCTTTATTATGTTATGTAATTGTTACTCCAGAATGTCAGTTATTCCAGAGGATGATTTGGACCGGATTAGTTTTTTCCAAACTGCCCCCTGTAAATTCTTTATTTTTTCCCAATAAATGACAGTTATGATGCCTCCCATCCTATTCTAACCACCTATCGCCGGCTTTGTATTCCTGTTACCTGATGAAATTGCTATATAATATGATCTTGTTGCCATCTAATGCACATTCAAATGTCATAAATCAACACTGCAGAGCTCTCGCTATCTTCTGCCGTGCATTGATTGTATTGCTGTTGATGATATCTGGAAATGTGCATGTACACCCTGGCCCATCTACTGTTGCTAGCCCCAATTCTGATTTGTGCTCTGATAACTGTTTCACTGATTTCTGCTCTCGTAAAAGCCTGGGTTTTCTGCACATTAACACTAGAAGCTTATTGCCTAAAATGGATCAATTGAAAGTGTGGGTTCACAGCTCCAATCCAGATGTGTTGGTAATTACTGAGACGTGGTTAAGAGTGTTTTGAATACTGATGTTAACCTTTCTGGTTATAACCTTTTTCAGCAAGACAGAGCTTCCAAAGGTGGGGGAGTGGCAATCTTTACCAAGGATCGCCTTCAGTGCTCAGTTATCTCCACCAAGTCTGTCCCCAAACAATTTGATTTGCTGGTTTTAAGCTTTAAACTTTTAAATAGCTCTTCGTTGACTGTTGCTGGGTGTTATCATTCTCCATCAGCACCGACCTGTACCCTACCTGCCCTAAGCTCTCTCCTGGCCCCTCACACTAAGTCTGAATTTGTCCTGCTAGGTGAACTAAACTGGGACATGCTTAAACTACCTGAACAAATTCTAAAGCAATGGGACTCCCTAAATCTTTCTCAGATTAATACCAATCCCACAAGGTTTGACTCCAAACACCCAGAAAAGGCTACTCTCCTTGATGCTATCTTCACAAATAATCCTGATGGGTATTAGTCTGGTGTTTTCTGTAATTGACCTTAGTGATCACTGTTTTACAGCCTGTGTTCATAATGGCTGCTCAGTGAAACGACCTGTCCTGATCTGTCATAGACGCTTGCTAAAAAACTTTAATGAGCAAGCCTTTCTTCATGACCTGGCCTCTGTAAATGTGTATAGCATCAGCTTGATTCCTTCTGTCGAAGACTCTTGGACCTTCCTTTTGAATATTTTCAGTGATATTGTGAACAAACACTCCCCAATAAAGAACATTTGAATTAAAAACAGCCCCTGGTTCGACCATGATCTTGCAGAGTTACTCCACCTCAAGAATTGCATTTGGCGAAAGGCTCGGCATACGCATACTGATTGGCTGTCATTCAGGAAAATTAGAAATAAGTGCACTCAGGCTATCCGGATGGCCAAGGTTAGTTACTTTAAGGAGCAGTTCTTTCTCTGTGGGTCTAACCCCAAGAAGTTCTAGAAAACAAGACCTGGAGAATAAACCCTCTTCCTCAAAGCTGCCCATGTCCCTTAAAGTTGATGATGTGGTTGTTACTGACAAGAAGCACATGGCTGAGCTTTTTAATCATCCACTTCATTAAGTCAGGATTCGTATTTGACTCAGCCATGCCTCCTTGCTTGTCCAACATTTCCTCATCTCCCACCCCTTCTAATGCTACTCGCCCCGATGCTCCTCCCTCTTTTTCCCCTGCCCCGCTACAAAGTTTCTCCCTGCAGGCGGTCACTGAGTCCGAGGTGCTAAAGGAGCTCCTTAAACTTGACCCCCAAAAAACATCTGGCTCAGATGGTTTAGACCCTTTCTTCTTTAAGGTTGCTGCCCTTATAATCGTCAAGCCTAACTCTTCTCTCTGGGGAGGTTCCCATTGCTTGGAAGGCGTCCACGGTTCGTCCTTTATTTAAAGGGGTAGATCAAGCTGTTCCTAACTGTTATAGGCCTATTTCTATTTTGCCCTGTTTATCAAAAGTGTTGTAAAAACTTGTCAATTAACAACTGACTGGCTTTCTTCATGTTTATAGTATTCTCTTTGGTATGCAATCTGGTTTCTGCTCAAGTTTTGGATGTGTCACTGCAACCTTAAAGGTCCTCAATGATGTCACCATTGCCCTTGATTCTAAGCAATGTTGTGCTGCTATTTTTATTGACTTGGCCAAAGCTTTTGATATGGTAGACCATTCCATTCTTGTGGGCAGGCTAAGGAGTATTGGTGTCTCTGAAGGGTCTTTGGCCTGGTTTGCTAACTACCTCTCGCAAAGAGTGCAGTGTATATTGAGTCGCATGTGCAAGCGTTGCAAAATAAATGTACACATACAGGTTATTCAATTATTGCACCCACACTGCTCGCATGCATCAGCAAGTGTCTGCGTGGCCAGGCACTAAAATAGAACTTGCTTATATTTGTGATGCTGGACATGCTGCAAGTCCTGCCTCTCCCATCTCCTCATTGGTTTTTAGGAGCATATAACCACGTGGGTGATTGAAAGATGAACTGAGGTCCACACTCCAGTCTTTTGTGGCATTTCAGGTAAAATAACAACCCTATGTTCATATCCCAGGACAAATTAGCTAGCAACAGCAAGCTACCTAGCTAAATTGCCATAAATGTTTCATGCTTTTTGACCTGTCCCCAAATTCATTGGTTCAGAGTTTTGTCCTGATAGTGTCTGGTGTGGGGGGACAAAATCAACAAGCGTGCGATGGTGCGCGCAGATGCACATGTGGTCTGGTCAGCATGTAAGGCTATCAATGAGAATGTTAACTTATCATTTCCAAATGTTTAGGTTAGTTGTGTGCTGCTGCTTTGCTCTCTATTAAGAGCAAGGGTTGTATTAAAAAGGCTCTATTTTTTACTGATGCCCTTGGTAATATTTAATTCATACACACAAAACATATAAACAAAAGCATTCACGGTGAAAGTTGATAGTCTACATGTAGGCCATTCATATATAGCTTATGTGCAGCACTTAGTTAAATTTCTCGCATCAGTTATCGTTTTCCTGCACAAAACGCAAGCAACACCTGTCAAACACAGACATTTCTCTCAAAACACAGGGACATCGATTCTCATGGGACTACTATTATCAGAGGACCTTGGAGTTCGCAAAAAAAAATAGGTTATTTTGGTTGGAATTGTTACTCTCCTGCCATGTAACAATTACTGACATGGCAGATAGGACGGGACAAACATTACAGGTGTGGTGTTGTGTGCTCGTGCACATAATTACATTACACAGCCTCCCCCAGTAAAACTAATCCCATCCGAATAGGGCACAATAGGGCCTGACCTACAGCCAAGACCGGTCTTTGCGGTTCTGCTGAGACCAATAAATGCAGCCCCCAGCAAAACAAGAATAGTCTTTTTAACCTTTATTTAACTAAGCAAGTCAGTTAAGAACACTGTAGGCTAATGAGGTGTAGCCTACAGTGTTGCCTGAAATGAAAAGCTATGAATGCCCATCTATATGTGCACACACAAACATGTTGATGAAATGTGTACTTACTGTGAATTTGTGTCTCTCTTTCAGATCTGCCATGCACTCCACCACTGCCCCTTGACACCTTCACCCAGAAGTGCATGCACCGGGGGCTATCAAGACTGACAAAGCAGAGATGGGTGGCTGACAAGGAAACATAAAACACAACATGTACACACACTCTCTCTGTCACACATACACGTTATCCCCAAAGTAAACCTATTGTAATTACTTATTTATTTTGCGTATGCTCCATTTTATTTTAGATATCTAGGCCTACATACGGTATCCGTTATAAATATCTACATAATTACTATATTACTCAAAATATCTATCAAAGTGTGATTGATAATATTGTAATAGAGTATTGCTTAATGTGTACAGTTAGAGTTTAAAAACGTGCCCCCTCTCTCACACACACACAACTCAATGTAAATAAATTATAATAACTTGTTTATTTTATCTATGCTCCATTTTATTTGAAGATTGTGTGCAATAAAGTACATTCACAGTTAAAGCAACATCTTTGGTTTATTGGATATTTCTCTGATTAAAATGAGTGACCAAAAGGAAGTTGGCAAACCTGCAACCCTCGGAGTGCGTGCAGGTTTTGTCATCTGGAGCAGGACCCCAACAGCCCTCACATATGTACAGGTTTCACAGGAAAATATGTTTATTGTCCTGCAAACGTATTTTTTACGTACCAAGGCCATTCCTTGGCTAACCATCCACATCGCTCCGGCCAAACTGATGTTTGTTTTACACAATGAATGTACGTAGAGACCAATAGAGCAGCAGGATTCAATTCAGGGTGAGTCTTCAGGCAACCAAGGCCAAGGAATGGAGAGAGAGATGACCTGGAAGGAGTTCCAGACTTCAGCTTTTTATGAAGCAGAAAAGCAGAGACGTGTGGTTGACAAGGGGGGGAAAGTACTTGTTTTTTATGTATGCGCCATTTTATTTTAGGATTGGAGATATCTAGGCTTACAACTCTAGAGTGCAGTTTATAAAAACTGAAGGTTTATCATTACAGTTTTTGAAAATTGCTTAAACATGATTTCTGTAACTATGGCTCCTTTTCTCTAGACTCTACACACAAAACGTCACACGTCTCTTCAAAACTCTTCTCAAAATGGTGTTTTTGCATCAAAACTCTACACACAAACTATCAAATGATTATCTCTTATACACGCCAACTACACACGGATGTGACAAATGTAAAACACTACAATCTCGTGTCTTTTGCATGTTCAGTGGAGTCCACGGCAGTTTGTCATAGCGCTCACAGGTACATGTATGTGCACAAATGTATACAGTATGTATGCATATTCAGCATATATTTACACTATAAACAGAAATGCAAGTGGGGGGGTAAATAAAATGTATTTCTTTCTCAAAACATTGTATTTTCATCCAGATTTCGGGATGAACAGTAACAGACAAAACAAAAACAGTAGAAGATAAACAAATAGGCTTATAAAGAAAACTTTATTTTAAGAATGTGAAATGTCAGAATAATAGTAGAGAATGATTTATTTCAGCTTTTATTTCTTTCATCACATTCCCAGTGGGTCAGAAGTTTACATACACTCAATTAGTATTTGGTAGCATTGCCTTTAAATTGTTTAACTTGGGTGAAACATTTTGGGTAGCCTTCCACAAGGTTCCCACAATTTGGGTGAATTTTGGCCCATTCCTCCTGACAGAGCTGGTGTAACTGAGTAATGTTTGTAGGCCTTGCTCGCACACACTTTTTCAGTTCAGCCCACTAATTTTCTATAGGATTGAGGTCAGGGCTTTGTGATGGCCACTCAAATACCTTGACTTTGTTGTCCTTAATAGGGCTAGCGGGACAGCAGTCGACAACATCCGGTGAAATTGGAGAGCGCCAAATTCAAATAGAAAATCGTAATATTAAACATTCATGAAAATCCAAGTGTCTTACATCATTCAAAAGCTTAGAATCTTGTTAATTGAATTGCGTTGTCCGATTTACAATAAGCTTTACAGCAAAAGCATAGCATGCGATTGTCTGAGGACAGCGCCCCACATCAGCATAAAATAAATCATTTAGTTTTGAAGATCTTCCTCTGATGGCAATCCCAAGGCTCCCAGCTACACAATGAATGGTTGTTTTGTTCGATAAAGTCCTTCTTTATATCCCAAAAAGTCAGTTTAGTTGGTGCCCTTAATTTCAGAAATCCTCTCTTCAACATGCAGACAAAGGAATCCAAAAAGTTACCTGTAAACTTTGTCCAAACAAGTCAAGCAACGTTTCTAATTAATCCTCAGCTACTCTAATATCTAAATAAATGAGAATATTTAATACAGAAAGTAGTATGTGCAATAGGAAAGGAAAATAACGAAGAGCGCCCTCATTCACTCGTGCCAAAACACTACTTTTCTAATGGAGCGCACTTCAGAAAAACTACAACTACTTGTTTGTTTTTCAAAGAACAAGCCTGAAACCTTGTATAAAGACTTTGACATCTAGTGGAAGCCATAGGTACTGAAATCTGGGGAACAGAAATAAGATTGAGCAATAGATTTGCATTGGAAGAGCCTGGGAGCTCCAAAAAAAAAATTCCGGTTGGATTTTCTTCGATTATCGCCTGCTATATCAATTCTGTTATACCCACAGACATTATTTTAACAGTTATAGAACCTTCTAAGTGTTTTCTATCCAATGCTACCAATTATATGCATATCAGGCCTAGCTTCTGGGCCTGAGTAACAGGCAGTTTACTTTGGGCACATCAAACAGGCGAAAATTCTGAAAAAGGGACCCTATCCCAGAGAGGTTAAGCCATTTTGCCACAACTTTGGAAGTATGCTTGGGATCATTGTCGATTTGGAAGACCCATTTGCGACCAAGCTTTAACTTCCTGACTGATGTCTTGAGATATTGCTTCAATATATCCACATAATTTTCCTTCTTCATGATGCCATCTATTTTTTGAAATGCACCAGTCCCTCCTGCAGCAAAGCACCCCCACAAGAACACCATCCACAAGAACACCATCCACAAGAACACCACCCTTCACGTTTGGGATGGTGTTCTTCAGCTTGCAAGCGTCCCCCTTTTCCTCCAAACATAATGATGGTCATTATGGCCAAACAGTTCTATTTTTGTTTCATCAGACCAGTGGACATTTCTCCAAAAAGTACGATCTTTGTCCCCATGTGCAGTTGCAAACCGTAGTCTGGCTTTTTTGTGGAGGTTTTGGAGCACTGTCTTCTTCCTTGCTGAGCGGCCTTTCAGGTTATGTCAATATAGGACTCGTTTTACTGTGGATATAGATACTTTTGTACCTGATTCCTCCAGTATCTTCACAACGTTCTTTGCTGTTGTTCTGGGATTGATTACCGCCACCAATCAGCCTACACCACTGTGCACACACCGGTCGTTACTATGACAACTAGCGATTTGCACTTTTCGCACCAAAGTATGTTCATGACAACTAGCGTAGACATGTCAGCAAATGACTGCTGTCTGAACACACACACACATCCTATTTGGTCACTTGTAACTTGCTGTTTGGACAGTCAGTATTCCAAAACAGATTTTAAAAACAAAACTGATTTGAGCACTAAGGTTTGCAGTGTGAACAAGGCTATAGTCTTGCATGTATCACACAGTGGTCTTTCAGATCCTCCAGCCTCTCGCACTCCAGCCTCTCTCTCCCTGGTGACAGCGCCGTCCTGCCCTTTATTGGAACGGAACAATACGGGGTGCTTGATGCGACGAGTTCGGGCAGCAATGGGCCGTCAACCTTCACCCTAACGTTCACCACTGCGTGTTTGATGCCATTCCATTAACTTCGTTCCAGACATTATTATAAGCCCTCCTCCCCTCAGCAGCCTCCAGTTCAGGGTTATGTTTTTAGGGGTATTGTTCCGGCTAAAAGAGTAGTGATAACTCATCAAAATAGCTTTGCCATGAGAGTTTGGCTAGGCGAAAGGGCAGGGCTTTTCAATTCCGGTCCTGGAGTGCCAAAACATTTCTGTTTTTTGTTTCTACCTGGTTAGTTTATTGCACTCACCTGGTGTCCCACCTGGTGTTTGAATCAGTCCCTGATTAGAAGGAGAGGATGGAAACCAGGAGTGTTTTGGCCATCCAGGACCAACATTGAAAAACCCAGGTCTAGGGGGGAATTGGAACTGGGCAGTTAACTCACGTGAGAGGTCCAATATGGGAGGACACTCCACTTCTTGCAACACCCTAAGGGGTGGGACCTTGCCTTGACCAATGGAGATCACTGTGATGACATCACAGCTTGTCGTATATGCACCTGCCCCGCCCCCTCATAGTGCAGTGGAGCACGCACCAGTAAATCTGGCCTGTAGGGGGCAGTCATATACTGTCACTAGGAAAGGCTTCCTTTCCTTGTTTCCCTTTCTTCTTGACAGCAGTTTTTTCAGGAATTTAAATTGCAGGGAGAAAGCATTATGGTGCAAATATGCAGACATTAGCAGCACCTATTAATGTAGGGTTAGAAGTTATTAGTATCAGTATGGGTCTGACCTGCTGAGCCAGTTGAATCTCTCAGTGGCCAGGGCCTGGACGCCACCTGGCAGGTCTTCCCACACCAGGAGGGAGAAGGAATGGCTCCATACGGAGTTAGCAGCCAGCCTGCTCATCAGCCCCCCTCGACCAGGCAGCCCAGCACTTCATCTATACAGGCCAGGCAGCGGGTGGCCACTTCCAGGTTCTCCCTGCTCCCCGCTGCAACTGGAGCACAAGAGATGGCTATTGTCATTAAAAAGAGTCAGCATTCAGATAACAGTAGGTCTATACTTGTTTTCCACCAGCCATTTTTCTATTTCTATGGCCGTCTGACAGAAAGAGTGCAAAATGAGCCTGTGAAATGCACTCAGGCACCTGCCCCCCACAGGAACTCCCACACAAATGCACATTTTAGAGACTGTACACATCAAGTGTGGAATAGGGGAAGAGAATGAGGCAGGGCCTGAGACACTAAATAGCACCACTGCAACCCCTGGTGTAAATCCCAATGTGTTCTCACTCAGCTCCCAATGGTAAAATAAAGGGACATCAACACTCACTGGAGTCTAGTGTGCAGAGCTCCTCATGCTTCTAGCCAGCACCCCCCCCCCCCCCCCCCCCCCCCCCCTCAGAAGTTATGTAGCAAGCTAAGGTGACAACAATGCGGTGCCCTTGGATGATGAGGTCCTTGGTTAAGGCCAGCTGCTGGATGTGCGACGAGGATGTCACTTACAGGCCTGATATTAAACAACCTGAATGCACTGCCACTGGGCCCTGGGAGAAGAGGTCATGGGTCAAACAACATCACAGCGTATGGGGCCACAGTGAAATAAACATTTTGTTATACGTTTCAGTGTAAGAGTTCCCCAGACCTGAAGGTGGCAGTGCTGGATTACTGCTCCTGACGCAACACTGACGTTTCCCTCCAGAACACTGTTGATCACGCTGCAGCCATCACTCACACACTGGGCATTCTGAGGACAACACAGACAGAAAGACATGGACAGATTTTAAACACACATACAGTGCAGTCGGAAGGTATTCAGACCCCTTCCCTTTTTTCACATTTTGTTATGTTACAGGCTTATTCTAAAATGCATTTATTTTCATCAGTAATTTACACACAATAATAATGACAAAGTGAAAACAGGTTTTTAGAATGTTTGCAAATGTATTAAAAATAATAAACAGAAACCTTATTTACCTAAGTTGGCCTTTCCATTCATAATGAATAATTTGTAGTAGTACATGTCAAGTTTGTCTTTGATCATAGCTCTCGACCAGCTTGGTGATCAAGGATTTAGTGGTATAACTTGCGGCTGTCAATGTAAACACTAAATGCTCACCAATTAACAAGTTGCATAAACAGTAGTGATGGGTCATTCGCGAACGAGTCAGCTCTTGTAGGTGAACGTTGGGAGCCGGCTTGCATTTCAGAAGAGCCGAATCAATTTATAAAAAAATTAAGATGTGAATAATCAAAAGATTTAAATGAATAGAATTAACTAATTCAAAGAACGAAAAAGGAATAAAATATAGGCCTAAATGCTCAAGCGCACACATTCGTTCTGACTGTCTACTCAGACTAACCGCCTCACCTTTGTTCCTGTCAGACACGCAGTGTCAACCAATGAACCAAAGATGCGTGAGGGAGGGCCGAGCCAACTCACTCACAGTCACACACTTAGCAGCCGAGGAGAGAGAGGAAGGTCAGCTGTGAAAACAACAGCTGGAAAATGAGTCGGAAGCACAGTAGCATTTGGATGCATTTTAATAAATGTAGACAATGTTAGAGCACAGTGTAGAATTTGCCAAAACAAAATCTCATATAAAGCCAGTTCTACGCACAACCTACACCGGCATATGCGAACTGTGCACCCAACTGTGAAGCTAACTGTAGCGGAGCTTTGAGAAACTAGCGGGCCTGCTAGTGATAGTGGTGGAGCCAGCACCTCCACACGTGGAGATGTATCCACTCAGTCAAGTAGGCCTACTCCACGACCCACAGCAACGCAGTCTTCTATAGACCAGTTTATGCCAAAGTCTATGTCTGTAGCAAAACAAGGCCAAATTGATATTGCATTGGCTAAAATGATTGCCACCGATTCATTTCCAGCCATTTTCGATCGTGGAGGACAGAGGTTTCAGAAATTATAGCAATAGTCTAAATCCAATGTACACAATTCCAAGCAGGAAAACCCTTTCAAAATCACTTACTCCACAACTTCACGAGAGCACACAGGCTTCAGTGCGGGAAAGAGTCCAAAAAGCTACTGCAGTTTGCCTTACCACTGACTGCTGGACATCAAGGGTAATCACTTCATTGAAGATTTGTCTATGTCTAGCTGTCTTCTGGACTTTTAGATCAGCAACAGACACACCTCAGAGTACTTGGCAGAGGAGTGGCAAGTAGATGGAAAAGTAGTCTGTTGTGTTAGCGACAATGCAGCTAACATAACCAAAGCCATGAAAATGTTAAAATGGAACCACATCCATGTCTTGCCCACACAATCAACCTGATTGTAAGAGATGCTCTGAAGATGATGAAGCCCACTGTGGACAAAGTGAAAGCAGCTATGAAATACTTCCACAGGAGCACAGTAGGTGCTGAAAAACGAAAGTCTATGCAACGCCAGAACTAATAAGTTACTGTTCTCTCTTTTCAGCTATGTAACAGCATCAAACATTATACTCCTGTGTAAGGGTTTGCAGCGAATCACAGCCAGCCACCAGAGAGAAGCAAATGTAACCACAGGACATGTGACAGAGCTGATGGACACCCTATGTTCATCAATGGACAGAAAGTTCCACAGAATGGACTATAATCACGTGCTATCAGAAACCGCTGCACTTGACCCCAGGTTTAAGAAGTTAGCCTTCAGTGATGCCAGAGTGATTGATGAGGCTCTTCAATGAATAACCTCAGCAGCAGGGAGGGACAGCCCCAGCAGTCAGCTGGCTCAGGCACCAGGGCAATAGGAAGAAGAGGGATCAGATGAAGCAGAAGCACCAGCAATAGTGCCACAAACATCTGCTGTTTGGATGCAGTTTGACGAAAGAGCAACTGGGGATGGAGCACGAAGGAATCCCTCAGCAGATGCCATTTAGAAATAGAAAGAATAAATCAAATCAAATCCTGCCACAACAGCATTGTGAACATAAAACAAAGCACTGTCAAGGACCAAGATATGTATTTCCTTCCAATGCCAGTGAGGGCCTTAGATTCAGGTGTATTGGAGAAGTAGAGTACCCGGAACATGAGCCATTGAGCAGGAGTCAGAGAAGAGTGTTACAGGAGTTGCACAGGATGGGTAAGGATGGTAGGTCACACGTCCAAGCACTCCAACAGTAGATGTCAGTACTTATGGTGAAGGTATAGGATTAAATGTCTGTAATTATTCTCAGCAAGTTTACATTTTCAAAATGGTACAGTAAAAATGCTTTAAATCCATAACATAGATAGATGAGTAGTTGTTCTCTATTAAAGCTGCAATATGTAACTGTTTGTGTGTCCCAATCAAATCCACATAGAAATGTGCGCCATTCTCACTGAAAGCAAGTCTAAGAAGCGGTAGATATGTTCTACGTGCGCTATTTCTATGCTTCCCGTTCTTAAGTTTCGTTTTCTCACATTTTCTTTCGGTTTTGTACACCAGCTTCAAAAAGCTGAAAATATATTTCACAGCGGTTTAGATGGTACTATGATTATGAGCAATGGAAACGGGGAGAACAGGCCATGGCTCGGATAGCGAGGTCCCTGATGTTCTTCTTGGCCTTCCTGCGACACCTGATATTGTAGGTGTCCTGGAAGGCAGGCAATGTGCACCCAATGGTGCGTTCAGCACCAAGGCTGTTACTCTGTGGGTAAAAAGACAGGGGACAAATAAAGCTGGTGTCGTGTGCATGTGTACTTACCTCACTAGAGGTCTTCATTCAAACTCAGTGAACATTTGGAAGAATGGGGCAAGGTAGGGATTGAGAACAAACAGCTGGCTTCCTCTGGGCCATCTTGTCATGCACCTTGTTCCATCTTCAGGATTCATCATCTTGGGTTGATTCAAACCTGATTCAAACCAAAAAGTTTACTTTGGGCCCTCTTTTCATCCGGAGGTGAAAATACTGCCCCCTACCCAAAAGACTCTCGTCTTAGTGTGCCAGAACACAGATTAACTGATTAATTTTTGAACGCTCAACACCCGTTGAATATTTCCGGTGTCAGTAAACGTCAGCAACAAAGCCAACAAACTGCCTAACCAGCTCTGCTAGGGTGATTAAAATGGTCAGAGTGGGGTGTCTCATGTGACTGGAAGTAGCTAGCCAATGTTAGCCAGTTAGCTTGGATGCTTAACTGTCGTTGTGTGAGGTCAGAGCTTTTGGAACAACCATACTTATTGGCCAGAGAGTCTAGTGTGCACTCTGAATTTACAAAAGGACAATCTGACAGCACAGTTGCAGTCACCAACGCTCTGGATAACAGCCTAACCAGCTCTGCTAGGGTAAGTAATGTTCAGTGAGCTGTTCTCTCTCAGATGTCTGGAAGTAGCAAGTTAGTACAGAACGGTCAGATCAACCCTTAAAGAGATGGGTAGGGCTAAGGCTTAAGAGGGTGTGAACAATGCTGAATGGGTGTAGACAGAGAAGGGCTCTCCAATAGTAGCACCAAAACATTAAAAGACGGGTTCTCAAAAGTGAGTTTACAAGTTGATCAACATTCAAATCAGAATTACTTTCCCATTGTTTCCTCAAATGCAGTGTATGATATACCGTTTTGTAGCTTTGAGTCTCTACTTTAATCCAATGTAAAAAAAATAATAATAATGAAGTTCAAATGTTGCTACATAAGACCGAATCCAGGTGGTGAGTCACATATGGTGCATTGGTCATTCACATCAGCTTTAGTGGCTCACGAGTACTGCCTACAACGCGGTTTATGTGTAAAATGAGGCACATCAATCCGAAAAAATATGGGTCATCTTTTAAACTGCTTGAAACAAGCCATATTCTCTGTAGTAGTGGTGGAAATGTAACGGTCACGGATCTGCGCTCAGTGTATTCTCTATGGCACTCAGAGTCTGCAATACAGTCTATAATCACAATATTCTCTCATTATGTTTTTCTAGGTCGCACAGCTAGATATCTATGAGCAATTTAGAGCAGACCGAAATGGCTTTTGTCAACTTTAGCTAACTTGCTAGTTAGCAAACATTAGCCAGCTATCTAGCTAAGTTAGCTAAGGAAACATGCAGTAATTCAATGTTGGCTAACAATAAGTATGATTATAAACAAGGCAAGGTACCTACCCAGTAGCTGGTGAAAATATTATTCCACTTCACAGCCACTTCAAGAAGATATTTACTAAAATAGTCTGAACTTCATGTGTCTCACCTGACAGCATGAGGTTGGCGCCCAGGTGGTGAGGGTAGGTAGCAACACATCTGCCACGCTGATCCTCAACACTGGAGCTCCCCAGGGGTGCGTGCTCAGTCCCCTCCTGTACTCCCTTTTTACCCACGACTGCATGGCCAGGCACGACTCCAACACCATCATTAAGTTTGCTGACAACACAACAGTGTTAGGCCTGATCACCGACAACAACGAGACAGCCTATAGGGAGGAGGTCAGAGACCTGGCCGGGTGGTGCCAGAATAACAACCTATCCCTCAACGTAACCAAGACTAAGGAGATAATTGTGGACTACAGGAAAAGGAGCACCGAGCACGTCCTCATTCTCATCGACGGGGCTGTTGTGGAGCAGGTTGAGAGCTTCAAATTCCTTGGTGTCCACATCAACAACAAATTAGAATGGTCCAAACACACCAAGACAGTCGTGAAGAGGGCATGACAAAGCCTTCCCCCTCAGGAAACTAAAAAGATTTGGCATGGGTCCTGAGATCCTCAAAAGGTTCTACAGCTGCAACATCGAGAGCCTCCTGACCGGTTGCATCACTGCCTGGTACGGCAATTGTTCGGCCTCCGACCGCAAGGCACTTCAGAGGGTAGTGCGTACGGCCCAGTACATCACTGGGGCAAAGCTGCCTGCCATCCAGGACCTCTACACCAGGCGGTGTCAGAGGAAGGCCCTGGAAATTGTCAAAGACCCCAGCCACCCCAGTCATAGACTGTTCTCTCTACTACCGCATAGCAAGCGGTACCGGAGTGCCAAGTCTAGGACAAAAGGCTTCTCAACAGTTTTTACCCCCAAGCCATAAGACTCCTGAAATGGTTACCTGGACCAAATGGTTACCTGGACTATTTGAATTGTGTGCCCCCCCCCCCCCCCCAGCTACTCTCTGTTAATCTTATATGCATAGTCACTTTAACTATACATTCATGTACATACTACCTCAATTGGCCCGACCAACCAGTGCTCCCGCACATTGGCTAACCGGGCTATCTGCATTGTGTTCCACCACCCGCCAACCCCTCTTTTTACGCTACTGCTACTCTCTGTTCATCATATATGCAGTCACTTTAACCATACCCACCAGTACCTGCTACCTCAATAAGCCTGACTAACCGGTGTTTGTATATAGCCTTGGTACTCTTATTTTCAAATGTATTTTTACTGTTGTTTTATTTATTTACTTACCTACACACACACACACACACACACACACACACATACACACCTTTTTTTTGCTCTATTGGTTAGAGCCTGTAAGTAAGCATTTCACTGTAAAGTCTACACCTGTTGTATTCGGCGCACGTGACAAATAAACTTTAATTTGATTTGAAACAGATAAGTAGGCATAAGCTATTACTGTAAAGAAATATAGTATGTTAGAGTAATTCTTACAGGAGGATTCCAAATTACAGTATTTTTCAGCATTTTACCCATAATGCATTGCAATCTACAACATGAATGCTGTAAAACACCTGTATGGTATTATACTGTGCATCCTAGTGTTTTTGTCACACCCTGATCTGTTTCACCTGTCCTTGTGATTGTCTCCACCCCCTCCAAGTGTCGCTTATTTTTCCCAGTGTATTTATCCCTGTGTTTCCTGTCTCTCTGTGCCAGTTCATCTTGTATGTTTCCAAGTCAACCAGCGGTTTTCCTGTTCTGCTGCTTTTTGCATTCTCCTTTTCTAGTCCTCCCGGTTTTGACCCTTGCCTGTTTCTGGACTTTGTACCCACCTGCCTGACCATTCTGCCTGCCTTGACCACAAGCCTGTCTGCCACTCTGTACCTCCTGGTACTGTGATCTGGTTTTGAAATGTTTTCCTGTCCACGACCATTCTCTTGCCTACCCCTTTGGATTAATAAACATTGTAAGACTCCAACCATCTGCCTCCTGTGTCTGCATTTGGGTCTCGCTTGATAGTTTGTATTGAAATGACAGAAAAGTCTTACAGTGTAGTACATTTTATTCCATTGAGTTTGCTGACTACTTTTTGAAACTGTCTTTTAAATGAGTCTCCAATATAGGATGGATGCCATTATCACGTATGCAATGTAAGTTGGTCTGGAGGGGTGCATTTTCAAAATTGAACTGTAAAGATGCTTCCAATCCATAACATAGATAGTGGAGTAGTTGTACTACATGAATCCATTGAGGTTGCTAACAAAGTATTTGAAACAATAATTTAATTGTCACTTAATAAGGCAGTTCGAGATTTGTGGTATATGGCCAATATGTATGTGTATTTTCAAAATGGTACATATTTGAAACAATATGTTAAACTTACAATAACTCTCCTATATGGGATATGTATAACTTATGGAATATGAGATGAAACTCAGTAATTACTTGTATTGGCAATCTATTTGAATTAGTTCTTCAATCAAAAGCATGACCATTCCAAAATTATACATTATCATATTTGGCAACAGGTTATCGAATCATGACTATTAATCACAATATATTATTTTATTCAGATCTATGCCCTTATAAAGTGCTTAGATGTTGCTTTGCTGCAAGTCTGTATTTCTGACATGTTTCATGAGATCCCAAATGCAATAATAGTGATGTGTAATCTAAATCACTGAATAGGGTCTTCCCGAACTACTGCATGGGGAGGCATGTCTCTGCTTGTGATGCGTGTTGCTACCGAAACCGAAACAAAAACAGTGTGAATAAAGTCAATACAACTTGTTTCACTTTTTGAATGAAATGGTTATGAACATATCACATCATCCTCACACAATTCACTGGCAACACTACATATGTTTAGAAGAGGTTCATCGATAGGAGCGTCTATCCCTGTCAAGCATATTCCGCGAGATACCATATGTACATTCCATGTGCGCACGCAAATTCTACAGTGCAGATTGCTTGACCGCAGTGTCATTATACTGTGCCAGGCGTTAAGACTAAAAACCGTTATAAATTGCCTTGTCATTTCAATCACAGCCCTTCATTCACTCACTCACGCACTCACTCACCCAGCAACAGCCAGCAGCAGGTCACAGTGAAATATATCACATTTTAAGAGAAATGCCATGGTGGACGCAGGCGCAATTTTTAGGTAGCTCTAAAACCCGCAACCCTGGACCAAAACATTTTCCACAGTAGCCCAATGCTAGAAAACGGTCGACATGGCAACCATGAACTGTGGACAAGCAGAACGGCAATCTTGAGGTAGCAACAGTTTCACATTGACTTTGGAAATGCATTCAGTCAATTCCCAGTACTGACACCCCAGACACAAATCTTCTTGGTCCCTGTCCAAATATTCGTACCAGCCAATGGACATGGGTTATGGATTCTTAGAAAGGGTTGGACGTAAAGGAACCAATGGTCGAGCGTTCTCGCTAGAGGAACCTACAACTTATTGTTGGAACTTTAAATACGGTGTGACGCTCTTCTCGGGCACATTTAAATTAGAACCGTGTGGCGCAACTCCATAGAAACAAGAGGGCAAACGCAACCCCAACTATTTAAGGATATGCTAAATCCTGGGATTTATTTACATCTCTTGTTGAATTTGGGGAAAACCATGTCAAACGTCCTGCTATTAAGCAGCGCCGTGGAGAGGTTGTCCACACCGATGACCTTTCCTCTCCACGCACATACGGGCGTCTGTCGTAATCTTTTTGGGCCGGTGGATCACGACGAACTGAACCGGGATATGAAATCCAAGATGCGGGAGATTTCGTATAGGGACCGCCGGAAATGGAACTTTAATTTCGAGGCCGAAGTGCCACTGTCTGGGGACTATGTGTGGGAGGAAACCCCGGTGGATACGAGCCCTGTTTTCTACCAGGACTCTGTACTGGTCGGGAGGGCGAGGATTGTTGTAACACCGGTCAATGTGAAGCCAGACGTTGAAGTTATCCTACTGGACTCCTCTTCTCGGGATGTATCGCCTCATTGTGATGACCGCTTGACCAGCTCCAAAAGTAACACTCCACGCCTCACCGAAGTCAACCAGGAGAACTGCGCAGTGAAGCTGAACTCGGGGAAGCCTACTCGCAAACAAGTCCAGTGCGTTCGATGCAAAATAACTACTACTACTGATACGACAACGACACTTGCTACAGGTAGGCCTAAATATCTGTAGGCTAAGCCTAGGGTGTTTTACGCATTGATGCTGAATCTCGAGATATATTTGGTTAAGTGATGTAGTCATTTTCATGTGTTGTCCGGTCAGTGGGCTAATATTTGGCCACCCGGGCCATGCTGTGAGTTCTTGGATTTAAATGTTACTTTTTTCCCCCCAGACTTCTACGTGAAACGAAAACGGATGACGACCGAAACGAAGCTAAATGAAAGCACTTGCCACCATCCTTCGTCTCAATGTCATGTAGAACAAACTCCACGGAAGAGAATTCGTTGAAGGTATGTAGCTATAGTTTATAGTTCAATATGGCTACAAGGCATTTGACCATTGGCCGTTTTACATATGGACACAATAGTTACTTGTGCGTAATTGCGCATACATTGTGGGGTTATTTTATTCCCGATAAGCATTCGAAGGGAAAGCATAACTAAAACACTATTACACACTTTAACTGGTCGAGGAAGCTGATAGTGAGTTTAGCTCGTAGTAAATTTGTGATTGGGTAGGGAAATCTGCGTCACTGTGACCAGAAAGGCTCAGGCAAATGGTGACCCCTGCTGAGGTTGCAACTCAGAATATATTTTGAGAGATCTGATACATGATTTTTGTCGTTCATGTCTATACAATTTTGGATTTCGGTTAACAAACACTTTTTTTGTTAATATTTCCAGGCGTTTGAACAATCCTTTCCCTTATAACCCTACCTTCCGACTTGAAGACAAGACTGAAAACAAGGGAAGGAGAACACTCCTGCTCGACCATTCATTGGCTTGGTGTGTCTGAGTGGACCTACAGTATATAGAAAGTAGCCGACACTCCATGGGTCTCAAGATTGAATGGTCGGGAGAGAGAATTCGCAGAAAGACTCAAACAAAATGTAGCATTCATGGTTGCTTTGCATACAGCCACTTGACAGTGTTAAATGTGCAATCCTAAACTATTTTAAATTGTCTACACTGGCCAAAGTGTTCAGCTTTATAAATACAGATTTCTGTTAAGTATATCAGGGTTGTTTAAATATAGGCTATATTTTAAGACTATTCTAACTTATAATTTATTTATATTTCTTTATATTTGCAAATACCTTTTTCATTTAGCCAAAGGGCAACTTTTTTTATTTGATTTACAATGTTTTTTTGGTGATGTTTTGCAACCATGTAGCTTTTTATAGTACACTTAAAAAGTAGATTTCATAGTGCTTCTGAGATTTATTTTTTTTGCCCTGATTTTCTGTTCAGCAAAAGATGAAAATAAAATATTTTTGTTGAAATGCAACAATTTGGTTTTTATCACCTCAGAATATTTTACGGGAAGGGTCAGTTTTAGTAGTGAATTATCCCACCTGTTTGTAAAGTGGTAACAAACGCTTACAGCCGTATAGACACTCCTTCCATAGCCTACGTCACCTCATAGCTCGGCCAACATCTGTTGGAACCAGACACAACAAGAAAAACACAATTTGCGCCGCCCGCTCTGTTTTGCCATCAAATAGCCTACCCCTTTTCCTGAGATGAAAATTCATAGCATGTCTGATTACAAACTCATCTGGCAAGAGAATCATGGACATTAAATCAAGCAAGCATAGGCCTAAACTATTAACGATACAATTGAATTGAAATAAAATGCCCCACAGCCTAATAATGTTCCTCATATAACATCCTTCATGGTCAACTTTGTTATTTCTGGATGCTTAAAAAAGTTGTCCTTGGTTTTTTAAAGAAATAACTAGAATATGAAATAAGAAAGATGAGGGAGAAGAGTACAAGCTTAGTTGGATTGCATTGGGATGGTACATTCAAATGGGCAGCATGGCAGCTGTGGGATATAGTCTAATTTAAAGGCCCCTTTCGCTTCTAAAGAACGGCAGCAGCTGCCTTTGGAACCCGCATTGTCCACACGGACACTCCCACATTCACCCGCACTCAACTCGTCTAAAGAACCTCTCACCCACACTGTTTACTTCAACGTGCCACACCACCTCGGCCGTGGAGGCTACCTGCCCGAAATAAGAAAAAAAACTACTAGTCTTTGTAATTGTCCTGATCCATTGAAACAAACCATTCAGTTTGTCATACTTACAAGTTTACCCTTAATTGAAAGAAAGCAAGCCACGCACTCAGCATGGTAGACGCATAGGCCTATACCCCCTTCATAATGCTGACAAAGCCCCTATCAGTGGCTTAGCCAATAGTTTGAAAATGACAGGATGCCCAGTGCCCCTGCTCATCTGTGTGAACGTGCCTTAGGCATGCTGCAAGGAGGCATGAGGACTGCAGATGTGGCCAGGGCAATAAATTGCAATGTCCGTACTGTGAGACGCCTGAGACAGGACGGACAGCTGATCGTCCTCGCAGTGGCAGACCACGTGTAACAACACCTGCACAGGATCGGGACATCTGAACATCACACCTGCGGGACAGGTACAGGATGGCAACAACTGCCTGAGTTACACCAGGAACGCACAATCCCTCCATCAGTGCTCAGACTGTCCACAATAGGCTGAGAGAGGCTGGACTGAGGGCTTGTAGGCCTGTTGTAAGGCAGGTCCTCACCAGACATCACTGGCAACAACGTCGCCTATGGGCATAAACCCACCATCGCTGGACCAGACAGGACTGGCAAAAAGTGCTCTTCACTGACGAGTCGCGGTTTTGTCTCACCAGGGGTGATGGTCGGATTCGCGTTTATCGTCGAAGGAATGATTGTTACACCGAGGGCTGTACTCTGGAGTGGGATCGATTTGGAGGTGGAGGGTCCATCATGGTCTGGGGCGGTGTGTCACAGCATCATTGGACTGAGCTTGTTGTCATTGCAGGCAATCTCGACGCTGTGCGTTACAGGGAAGACATCCTCCTCCCTCATGTGGTACCCTTCCTGCAGGCTCATCCTGACATGACCCTCCAGCATGACAATGCCACCAGCCATACTGCTCGTTCTGTGCGTGATTTATTGCAAGACAGGAATGTCAGTGTTCAGCCATGGCCAGCAAAGAGGCCGGATCTCAATCCCATTGAGCACGTCTGGGACCTGTTGGATCGGAGGGTAATTCCCCCAGAAATGTCCGGGATTGCAGGTGTCTTGGTAGAAGAGTGGAGTAACATCTCACAGCAAGAACTGGCAAATCTTACCTCACTAGAGGTCTTCATTCAAACTCAGTGAACATTTGGAAGAATGGGGCAAGGTAGGGATTGAGAACAAACAGCTGGCTTCCTCTGGGCCATCTTGTCATGCACCTTGTTCCATCTTCAGGATTCATCATCTTGGGTTGATTCAAACCTGATTCAAACCAAAAAGTTTACTTTGGGCCCTCTTTTCATCCGGAGGTGAAAATACTGCCCCCTACCCAAAAGACTCTCGTCTTAGTGTGCCAGAACACAGATTAACTGATTAATTTTTGAACGCTCAACACCCGTTGAATATTTCCGGTGTCAGTAAACGTCAGCAACAAAGCCAACAAACTGCCTAACCAGCTCTGCTAGGGTGATTAAAATGGTCAGAGTGGGGTGTCTCATGTGACTGGAAGTAGCTAGCCAATGTTAGCCAGTTAGCTTGGATGCTTAACTGTCGTTGTGTGAGGTCAGAGCTTTTGGAACAACCATACTTATTGGCCAGAGAGTCTAGTGTGCACTCTGAATTTACAAAAGGACAATCTGACAGCACAGTTGCAGTCACCAACGCTCTGGATAACAGCCTAACCAGCTCTGCTAGGGTAAGTAATGTTCAGTGAGCTGTTCTCTCTCAGATGTCTGGAAGTAGCAAGTTAGTACAGAACGGTCAGATCAACCCTTAAAGAGATGGGTAGGGCTAAGGCTTAAGAGGGTGTGAACAATGCTGAATGGGTGTAGACAGAGAAGGGCTCTCCAATAGTAGCACCAAAACATTAAAAGACGGGTTCTCAAAAGTGAGTTTACAAGTTGATCAACATTCAAATCAGAATTACTTTCCCATTGTTTCCTCAAATGCAGTGTATGATATACCGTTTTGTAGCTTTGAGTCTCTACTTTAATCCAATGTAAAAAAAATAATAATAATGAAGTTCAAATGTTGCTACATAAGACCGAATCCAGGTGGTGAGTCACATATGGTGCATTGGTCATTCACATCAGCTTTAGTGGCTCACGAGTACTGCCTACAACGCGGTTTATGTGTAAAATGAGGCACATCAATCCGAAAAAATATGGGTCATCTTTTAAACTGCTTGAAACAAGCCATATTCTCTGTAGTAGTGGTGGAAATGTAACGGTCACGGATCTGCGCTCAGTGTATTCTCTATGGCACTCAGAGTCTGCAATACAGTCTATAATCACAATATTCTCTCATTATGTTTTTCTAGGTCGCACAGCTAGATATCTATGAGCAATTTAGAGCAGACCGAAATGGCTTTTGTCAACTTTAGCTAACTTGCTAGTTAGCAAACATTAGCCAGCTATCTAGCTAAGTTAGCTAAGGAAACATGCAGTAATTCAATGTTGGCTAACAATAAGTATGATTATAAACAAGGCAAGGTACCTACCCAGTAGCTGGTGAAAATATTATTCCACTTCACAGCCACTTCAAGAAGATATTTACTAAAATAGTCTGAACTTCATGTGTCTCACCTGACAGCATGAGGTTGGCGCCCAGGTGGTGAGGGTAGGTAGCAACACATCTGCCACGCTGATCCTCAACACTGGAGCTCCCCAGGGGTGCGTGCTCAGTCCCCTCCTGTACTCCCTTTTTACCCACGACTGCATGGCCAGGCACGACTCCAACACCATCATTAAGTTTGCTGACAACACAACAGTGTTAGGCCTGATCACCGACAACAACGAGACAGCCTATAGGGAGGAGGTCAGAGACCTGGCCGGGTGGTGCCAGAATAACAACCTATCCCTCAACGTAACCAAGACTAAGGAGATAATTGTGGACTACAGGAAAAGGAGCACCGAGCACGTCCTCATTCTCATCGACGGGGCTGTTGTGGAGCAGGTTGAGAGCTTCAAATTCCTTGGTGTCCACATCAACAACAAATTAGAATGGTCCAAACACACCAAGACAGTCGTGAAGAGGGCATGACAAAGCCTTCCCCCTCAGGAAACTAAAAAGATTTGGCATGGGTCCTGAGATCCTCAAAAGGTTCTACAGCTGCAACATCGAGAGCCTCCTGACCGGTTGCATCACTGCCTGGTACGGCAATTGTTCGGCCTCCGACCGCAAGGCACTTCAGAGGGTAGTGCGTACGGCCCAGTACATCACTGGGGCAAAGCTGCCTGCCATCCAGGACCTCTACACCAGGCGGTGTCAGAGGAAGGCCCTGGAAATTGTCAAAGACCCCAGCCACCCCAGTCATAGACTGTTCTCTCTACTACCGCATAGCAAGCGGTACCGGAGTGCCAAGTCTAGGACAAAAGGCTTCTCAACAGTTTTTACCCCCAAGCCATAAGACTCCTGAAATGGTTACCTGGACCAAATGGTTACCTGGACTATTTGAATTGTGTGCCCCCCCCCCCCCCCCCAGCTACTCTCTGTTAATCTTATATGCATAGTCACTTTAACTATACATTCATGTACATACTACCTCAATTGGCCCGACCAACCAGTGCTCCCGCACATTGGCTAACCGGGCTATCTGCATTGTGTTCCACCACCCGCCAACCCCTCTTTTTACGCTACTGCTACTCTCTGTTCATCATATATGCATAGTCACTTTAACCATACCCACCAGTACCTGCTACCTCAATAAGCCTGACTAACCGGTGTTTGTATATAGCCTTGGTACTCTTATTTTCAAATGTATTTTTACTGTTGTTTTATTTATTTACTTACCTACACACACACACACACACACACACACACACATACACACCTTTTTTTTGCTCTATTGGTTAGAGCCTGTAAGTAAGCATTTCACTGTAAAGTCTACACCTGTTGTATTCGGCGCACGTGACAAATAAACTTTAATTTGATTTGAAACAGATAAGTAGGCATAAGCTATTACTGTAAAGAAATATAGTATGTTAGAGTAATTCTTACAGGAGGATTCCAAATTACAGTATTTTTCAGCATTTTACCCATAATGCATTGCAATCTACAACATGAATGCTGTAAAACACCTGTATGGTATTATACTGTGCATCCTAGTGTTTTTGTCACACCCTGATCTGTTTCACCTGTCCTTGTGATTGTCTCCACCCCCTCCAAGTGTCGCTTATTTTTCCCAGTGTATTTATCCCTGTGTTTCCTGTCTCTCTGTGCCAGTTCATCTTGTATGTTTCCAAGTCAACCAGCGGTTTTCCTGTTCTGCTGCTTTTTGCATTCTCCTTTTCTAGTCCTCCCGGTTTTGACCCTTGCCTGTTTCTGGACTTTGTACCCACCTGCCTGACCATTCTGCCTGCCTTGACCACAAGCCTGTCTGCCACTCTGTACCTCCTGGTACTGTGATCTGGTTTTGAAATGTTTTCCTGTCCACGACCATTCTCTTGCCTACCCCTTTGGATTAATAAACATTGTAAGACTCCAACCATCTGCCTCCTGTGTCTGCATTTGGGTCTCGCTTGATAGTTTGTATTGAAATGACAGAAAAGTCTTACAGTGTAGTACATTTTATTCCATTGAGTTTGCTGACTACTTTTTGAAACTGTCTTTTAAATGAGTCTCCAATATAGGATGGATGCCATTATCACGTATGCAATGTAAGTTGGTCTGGAGGGGTGCATTTTCAAAATTGAACTGTAAAGATGCTTCCAATCCATAACATAGATAGTGGAGTAGTTGTACTACATGAATCCATTGAGGTTGCTAACAAAGTATTTGAAACAATAATTTAATTGTCACTTAATAAGGCAGTTCGAGATTTGTGGTATATGGCCAATATGTATGTGTATTTTCAAAATGGTACATATTTGAAACAATATGTTAAACTTACAATAACTCTCCTATATGGGATATGTATAACTTATGGAATATGAGATGAAACTCAGTAATTACTTGTATTGGCAATCTATTTGAATTAGTTCTTCAATCAAAAGCATGACCATTCCAAAATTATACATTATCATATTTGGCAACAGGTTATCGAATCATGACTATTAATCACAATATATTATTTTATTCAGATCTATGCCCTTATAAAGTGCTTAGATGTTGCTTTGCTGCAAGTCTGTATTTCTGACATGTTTCATGAGATCCCAAATGCAATAATAGTGATGTGTAATCTAAATCACTGAATAGGGTCTTCCCGAACTACTGCATGGGGAGGCATGTCTCTGCTTGTGATGCGTGTTGCTACCGAAACCGAAACAAAAACAGTGTGAATAAAGTCAATACAACTTGTTTCACTTTTTGAATGAAATGGTTATGAACATATCACATCATCCTCACACAATTCACTGGCAACACTACATATGTTTAGAAGAGGTTCATCGATAGGAGCGTCTATCCCTGTCAAGCATATTCCGCGAGATACCATATGTACATTCCATGTGCGCACGCAAATTCTACAGTGCAGATTGCTTGACCGCAGTGTCATTATACTGTGCCAGGCGTTAAGACTAAAAACCGTTATAAATTGCCTTGTCATTTCAATCACAGCCCTTCATTCACTCACTCACGCACTCACTCACCCAGCAACAGCCAGCAGCAGGTCACAGTGAAATATATCACATTTTAAGAGAAATGCCATGGTGGACGCAGGCGCAATTTTTAGGTAGCTCTAAAACCCGCAACCCTGGACCAAAACATTTTCCACAGTAGCCCAATGCTAGAAAACGGTCGACATGGCAACCATGAACTGTGGACAAGCAGAACGGCAATCTTGAGGTAGCAACAGTTTCACATTGACTTTGGAAATGCATTCAGTCAATTCCCAGTACTGACACCCCAGACACAAATCTTCTTGGTCCCTGTCCAAATATTCGTACCAGCCAATGGACATGGGTTATGGATTCTTAGAAAGGGTTGGACGTAAAGGAACCAATGGTCGAGCGTTCTCGCTAGAGGAACCTACAACTTATTGTTGGAACTTTAAATACGGTGTGACGCTCTTCTCGGGCACATTTAAATTAGAACCGTGTGGCGCAACTCCATAGAAACAAGAGGGCAAACGCAACCCCAACTATTTAAGGATATGCTAAATCCTGGGATTTATTTACATCTCTTGTTGAATTTGGGGAAAACCATGTCAAACGTCCTGCTATTAAGCAGCGCCGTGGAGAGGTTGTCCACACCGATGACCTTTCCTCTCCACGCACATACGGGCGTCTGTCGTAATCTTTTTGGGCCGGTGGATCACGACGAACTGAACCGGGATATGAAATCCAAGATGCGGGAGATTTCGTATAGGGACCGCCGGAAATGGAACTTTAATTTCGAGGCCGAAGTGCCACTGTCTGGGGACTATGTGTGGGAGGAAACCCCGGTGGATACGAGCCCTGTTTTCTACCAGGACTCTGTACTGGTCGGGAGGGCGAGGATTGTTGTAACACCGGTCAATGTGAAGCCAGACGTTGAAGTTATCCTACTGGACTCCTCTTCTCGGGATGTATCGCCTCATTGTGATGACCGCTTGACCAGCTCCAAAAGTAACACTCCACGCCTCACCGAAGTCAACCAGGAGAACTGCGCAGTGAAGCTGAACTCGGGGAAGCCTACTCGCAAACAAGTCCAGTGCGTTCGATGCAAAATAACTACTACTACTGATACGACAACGACACTTGCTACAGGTAGGCCTAAATATCTGTAGGCTAAGCCTAGGGTGTTTTACGCATTGATGCTGAATCTCGAGATATATTTGGTTAAGTGATGTAGTCATTTTCATGTGTTGTCCGGTCAGTGGGCTAATATTTGGCCACCCGGGCCATGCTGTGAGTTCTTGGATTTAAATGTTACTTTTTTCCCCCCAGACTTCTACGTGAAACGAAAACGGATGACGACCGAAACGAAGCTAAATGAAAGCACTTGCCACCATCCTTCGTCTCAATGTCATGTAGAACAAACTCCACGGAAGAGAATTCGTTGAAGGTATGTAGCTATAGTTTATAGTTCAATATGGCTACAAGGCATTTGACCATTGGCCGTTTTACATATGGACACAATAGTTACTTGTGCGTAATTGCGCATACATTGTGGGGTTATTTTATTCCCGATAAGCATTCGAAGGGAAAGCATAACTAAAACACTATTACACACTTTAACTGGTCGAGGAAGCTGATAGTGAGTTTAGCTCGTAGTAAATTTGTGATTGGGTAGGGAAATCTGCGTCACTGTGACCAGAAAGGCTCAGGCAAATGGTGACCCCTGCTGAGGTTGCAACTCAGAATATATTTTGAGAGATCTGATACATGATTTTTGTCGTTCATGTCTATACAATTTTGGATTTCGGTTAACAAACACTTTTTTTGTTAATATTTCCAGGCGTTTGAACAATCCTTTCCCTTATAACCCTACCTTCCGACTTGAAGACAAGACTGAAAACAAGGGAAGGAGAACACTCCTGCTCGACCATTCATTGGCTTGGTGTGTCTGAGTGGACCTACAGTATATAGAAAGTAGCCGACACTCCATGGGTCTCAAGATTGAATGGTCGGGAGAGAGAATTCGCAGAAAGACTCAAACAAAATGTAGCATTCATGGTTGCTTTGCATACAGACACTTGACAGTGTTAAATGTGCAATCCTAAACTATTTTAAATTGTCTACACTGGCCAAAGTGTTCAGCTTTATAAATACAGATTTCTGTTAAGTATATCAGGGTTGTTTAAATATAGGCTATATTTTAAGACTATTCTAACTTATAATTTATTTATATTTCTTTATATTTGCAAATACCTTTTTCATTTAGCCAAAGGGCAACTTTTTTTATTTGATTTACAATGTTTTTTTGGTGATGTTTTGCAACCATGTAGCTTTTTATAGTACACTTAAAAAGTAGATTTCATAGTGCTTCTGAGATTTATTTTTTTTGCCCTGATTTTCTGTTCAGCAAAAGATGAAAATAAAATATTTTTGTTGAAATGCAACAATTTGGTTTTTATCACCTCAGAATATTTTACGGGAAGGGTCAGTTTTAGTAGTGAATTATCCCACCTGTTTGTAAAGTGGTAACAAACGCTTACAGCCGTATAGACACTCCTTCCATAGCCTACGTCACCTCATAGCTCGGCCAACATCTGTTGGAACCAGACACAACAAGAAAAACACAATTTGCGCCGCCCGCTCTGTTTTGCCATCAAATAGCCTACCCCTTTTCCTGAGATGAAAATTCATAGCATGTCTGATTACAAACTCATCTGGCAAGAGAATCATGGACATTAAATCAAGCAAGCATAGGCCTAAACTATTAACGATACAATTGAATTGAAATAAAATGCCCCACAGCCTAATAATGTTCCTCATATAACATCCTTCATGGTCAACTTTGTTATTTCTGGATGCTTAAAAAAGTTGTCCTTGGTTTTTTAAAGAAATAACTAGAATATGAAATAAGAAAGATGAGGGAGAAGAGTACAAGCTTAGTTGGATTGCATTGGGATGGTACATTCAAATGGGCAGCATGGCAGCTGTGGGATATAGTCTAATTTAAAGGCCCCTTTCGCTTCTAAAGAACGGCAGCAGCTGCCTTTGGAACCCGCATTGTCCACACGGACACTCCCACATTCACCCGCACTCAACTCGTCTAAAGAACCTCTCACCCACACTGTTTACTTCAACGTGCCACACCACCTCGGCCGTGGAGGCTACCTGCCCGAAATAAGAAAAAAAACTACTAGTCTTTGTAATTGTCCTGATCCATTGAAACAAACCATTCAGTTTGTCATACTTACAAGTTTACCCTTAATTGAAAGAAAGCAAGCCACGCACTCAGCATGGTAGACGCATAGGCCTATACCCCCTTCATAATGCTGACAAAGCCCCTATCAGTGGCTTAGCCAATAGTTTGAAAATGACAGGATGCCCAGTGCCCCTGCTCATCTGTGTGAACGTGCCTTAGGCATGCTGCAAGGAGGCATGAGGACTGCAGATGTGGCCAGGGCAATAAATTGCAATGTCCGTACTGTGAGACGCCTGAGACAGGACGGACAGCTGATCGTCCTCGCAGTGGCAGACCACGTGTAACAACACCTGCACAGGATCGGGACATCTGAACATCACACCTGCGGGACAGGTACAGGATGGCAACAACTGCCTGAGTTACACCAGGAACGCACAATCCCTCCATCAGTGCTCAGACTGTCCACAATAGGCTGAGAGAGGCTGGACTGAGGGCTTGTAGGCCTGTTGTAAGGCAGGTCCTCACCAGACATCACTGGCAACAACGTCGCCTATGGGCATAAACCCACCATCGCTGGACCAGACAGGACTGGCAAAAAGTGCTCTTCACTGACGAGTCGCGGTTTTGTCTCACCAGGGGTGATGGTCGGATTCGCGTTTATCGTCGAAGGAATGATTGTTACACCGAGGGCTGTACTCTGGAGTGGGATCGATTTGGAGGTGGAGGGTCCATCATGGTCTGGGGCGGTGTGTCACAGCATCATTGGACTGAGCTTGTTGTCATTGCAGGCAATCTCGACGCTGTGCGTTACAGGGAAGACATCCTCCTCCCTCATGTGGTACCCTTCCTGCAGGCTCATCCTGACATGACCCTCCAGCATGACAATGCCACCAGCCATACTGCTCGTTCTGTGCGTGATTTATTGCAAGACAGGAATGTCAGTGTTCAGCCATGGCCAGCAAAGAGGCCGGATCTCAATCCCATTGAGCACGTCTGGGACCTGTTGGATCGGAGGGTAATTCCCCCAGAAATGTCCGGGATTGCAGGTGTCTTGGTAGAAGAGTGGAGTAACATCTCACAGCAAGAACTGGCAAATCTGGTGCAGTCCATGAGGAGGAGATGCACTGCAGAACGTAATACAGCTGATGGCCACACCAGATACTGACTGTTACTTTTGATTTTGACCCCCCCTTTGTTCAGGGACACATTATTCCATTTGTGTTAGTCACATGTCTGTGGAACTTGTTCAGTTTATATGTCTCATTTGTTGAATCTTGTTATGTTCATACAAATATTTACACATGTTAAGTTTGCTGAAAATAAACTCAGTTGACAGTGAGAGGACGTTTCTTTTTTTGCTGAGTTTATAACACTTCAAAATCGGAGATAACAACCATTTTGTCTTTAGTTCATGAAAATAAATGTGGAAATATTGATGGCAATACTGATGATGTTTGTGGAGTTATACATCCCTTCATAGGAGTTTGGGTCATTGGCCTATTGCTTTCCAACGCAAAAATAAAAACATATTCTTCACATTTTGAAAAATAATATGTTAACTAATGAGGCGATAGCTTTACTTTCAATGTTGAAATATAACATTTGCCAAGTTTTGAAAGATGTTACCAAAATGGTCTCAACAAATCACCAGGCAACAAAATTCAGCCCTGACATGTTCAGTAAATTGACAACAAATTAATTTGGTTGAATATAATGTCTTATACAGTAGAATGTCCATAACTTGAATGTTTTAGTAGGCCCACTGGACAACATTTTATTAAACAAGAATAGGAGTCTAGTCTTGTCGATGAGTAGCCTATATGTCGGCCTACACAGAACACAATTATTCTTAAACTTCTCGCTTGCAATATTAGAGATGTAAAACCAATACATGTATCTATCTATTTTATCCATATGATACAGTTGATATGATAAATGCAGCACATGCCAAATGTGATAGGTCTTCATAGGCTTTTCTGTTTTGGAAGTCTGCATGTTTTCTCATTCTATTAACATTTTTGATTGTGTCTATTTGGAATGAGTGGATACAAGACGTAACCTAAAATATAAGTGTTGTTTCCTCGTAAAATGCTAAAAACGATGGAAATAATATCAATTGCACATGTCCAAAACTTTAAACCGAAAAGGAATAGTCTTTCACCACAAGTGTAGCACTGATATGTGGTTTATCTTAACATGTCCTTGGGGTGCCAACCTCTGCTGTAGATTCACGCGCATGGGCAGACTAGAATGGGTGCCATGGGTGTGCATTACCATGGGTGTGCATTGGGCTCCCGAGTGGCGCAGGGGTCTAAGGTACTGCATCTCAGTGCTAGAGGCGTCACTACAGACCCTGGGTCAATTCCAGACTGTATCAAAACCAGCCGTGATTGTGACTCCCATAGGGCGACGCACAATTGGCCCAGTGTCGTCCAGGTTAGGGTTTGGCTGGTGAAAGGCGTCATTGTAAATAATCATTTGTTCTTAACTGACTTGTCTAGTTAAATAAAGGTTAAATAAAATTACCCATAGCAGCTAATGAGAGGGGCCCACAAGAACGTTGTCATAAACAAATTGTCACAAGCAAAATAGAAGGGGCGTTTGTTCTTGCAGTATTAGAGGGCTGGCTTTAGGACCATGCAGATGGCTCAGAACTAATGGGAAGCCTGTTTGATTGGCAGGCGCTTTTTTTTAGGACTATTGAGAGTGCAGCTGCAGTGAGAAAACAGCTAACCTTCTCTCTCAGTTGAGTTGAGGAAACTGTGCAGAGGTGGAAGATAGCTAGGTAACTCAAGTTTTTAATCCCAGTGTTGAGTTTGTTTGTAGCAGGTTGTTGCTGTACGCTATGGCATGTATTTGTTCTAGAATGTTATGTTTCACTATATTGGATCACTCCAATATAATGGTATCACTTCGCGGCGGAGGGATACATCCGAGGTGAGGATTTACAGATTCACTCCTGTGTACACCTGTGTCACGCCTGGGGTCTGCCCCTATATATAGACCCCATTGCCATGACACACGTTCTCTTTCATTTTGTCGGCGGACATCCATATGGTTTGAGGTACAAACTTTCTGAAGTTCACTTGGTAAGTCACTCTAAAGTGTAATATCTTGCGTGGAAGTATACTCACTGGCTGTTTGCAACCTGGAGCAGCTGGCCACATGGCCAGCTCCTCCTCTTGAGTGCTTCGTTTGTGGTTGATCTGTATCTTCCGCCCGTGTTTTGTCGTACGTGTGTTTCGTTAGCGTTACACTACGAATCCGTGTGCATCCATTAGTATGGTGGCTCTTGCTGCCACAAACTGTAATTTACCTTTCACAACTTGCCGACTGGCTTGTTCTATGTTTGTGTTGTGAATTGCTTTAACATGCTGCTTCCCTCGCAGGTTCTCTGCTAATTACCCTGCAGGGTTTTTTTCTTGTTCTTTCCCCTGCAGAGTAAGAATAAGAATATCGTGGTGGGCTTTCCACTACATTGAGACATTAACTTTGGAGATCCTTAACGATTACTCCATCATACGGTGCTGTTTTTACTGCTTGGATATTAAACCGGTTAGGTAATATTGCAGTTGGCGAAAAAACAAATAAATCAAATCCATTACCTGGTTGCTGATTCTTTTATTTTGTATTTCTTTTGTCTGCCTGCTTTTCCCACACGGGTCTTCCTTGTTTTTTACAGAGGTACTGGGTAATTTATCCCTCACCGGGTTCCTATTCCTCCAAGAGGTTCATGACAGGCCATCAGAAGCTGGCAGCGGACCTTCATCGCCCCCAGCGGCTCAAAAGGCTATGAGGAGCTTACTCACTCGGGTAGACACTGCACTGGACATCAATCTGGTGGACAGTGATTACTCTCCCTCTGTCCCCATCTCTGCTGAGGTCTGTGATGCCTTGCAGGAGAGCTGGGCCTCTGCAGGGGGGTGCTTCCGACTCACAGCAGAGACTGGACCATGGAGTTACGTTGCGAGTCACTCGGCCTCCGGGAGTACCCGACCATGGACACCATGATAGCTGCCATGGTTCTCCCGGACCGGGAGATTATAGGGAGGAACCCGCGACTGAAGCCCTCCAGAGTCTTTGATGGGGACTTGAAAGCCACATATGGGTCTCTCTGTTCTCTTGGCCTCTTATTCTTATCTGTATTTTTTGAAACTGCACTGTTGGTTAGGGGCTTGTCAGTAAGGATTTCACTGGACCTGTTGTATTCGGCGCATGTGACTAATAAAATTTGATTTGATGTTAGGACTACAGGAGGGCGTAATGAACACCATGCGGAGCGCAAGGGCACCGGCTACAACCGTTGCGCTGGCGGTTGTTCTGCTCTTAGTGCACCGGTATTGAGGTTGTGCCCGAGTCATGCGGGGGGGGGGGCAGGCAGCAGTATGTCCTCCAATACCTGCAGTCTTGCTTGGATGAGGGCTTGGCAGCCTCTACAGTGAGAGGGTATTTGACCCCCCCCCCAGCAGGGGCGTCTGTGACTCCCTCCGGCATGCTGTGCCCTGTGCGTGCACTGGCTGCCTATGTGGAGCGGATGCGGTCAGAGAGAACAACAGACCAGCTCTTTGTCTGCTATGGTGAGAGAGTCCTGCGGGCTGGGCTATCAAAGCAGAGGCTCTCTCACTGGATTGTGTACATGATTACGACAGCATACCGCCTGGCTGGCAAGGCAGTGCTGGGATCTGTGGTGGCACATTCAAAACGAGGTGTGGCTGCGTTCTGGGCTATACTGAGGAGAATGCCCCTCGTTGATATCTGTGCTGTGGCCAGCTGGGCTTCCTCTTGCACCTTTACTAGGTACTCTCGGGTAAATGTGAAACCTCCCTCTGTGGTTGGTTCAGCGGTCCTGGGCATCGCCTCCCCTTCCGGGGTCTGTGCGAGATCCCCCCCTTCCACATTGATGGCCCCTGAGTCTCGGTCCCGACTAAATCTGGTACTGGTATACCAATATATTGGAGTGATCCAATATAGTGAAACATAACAAAGGTTATGTACAGTTGAAGTTGGAACTTTACATATACTTAGGTTGGAGTCATTAAAACTCGTTTTTCAACCACTCCACAAATTTCTAGTTAACAAACTATAGTTTTGGGAAGTCGGTTAGGACATCTACTTTGTGTATGACACAAGTCATTTTTCCAACAATTGTTTACAGACAGATTATTTAATTTATAATTCACTGTATCACAATTCCACTGGGTCAGAAGTTTACATACACTAAGTTGACTGTGCCTTTCAACAGCTTGGAAATTGCCAGAAAAATTATGTCATGGCTTTAGAAGCTTCTGACATCATTTGAGTCAATTGGAGGTGTACCTGTGGATGTATTTCAAGGCCTACCTTCAAACTCAGTGCCTATTTGCTTGACATCATGGTAAAATCTAAAGAAATCAGCCAAGACCTCAGAAGAAAATTGTAGACCTCCACAAGTCTGGTTTATTCTTGGGAGCAATTTCCAAATGCCTGAAGGTACCATGTTCATCTGTACAAACAATAGTACGCAAGTATAAACACCATGGGTCCACGCAGCTGTTATACCGCTCAGGTCTGTCTCCTAGAGATGAACGAACTTTGGTGCGAAAAGTGCAAATCAATCAAAGAACAACAGCAAAGGACCTTGTGAAGATGCTGGAGGAAACGTGTACAAAAGTATCTATATCCACAGTAAAACGAGTCCTATATCTACATAACCTGAAAGGCCGCTCAGCAAGGAAGAAGCCACTGCTCCAAAACCTCTATAAAAAAGCCACACTACGGTTTGAAGAATCTCCATTATAAACAAATCAAAATATATTTTAACATTTTTGTTTACTACATGATTCCATATTTATTTCATAAAGCTGATGTCTTCACTATTATTCTACAATGTAGAACATTTTAAAAATAAAGAAACCCTTGAATGAGTAGGTGTCCAAACTTTTGACTGGTACTGTATACAGTTTGGTCGATAAGAATTTGGACAGTGACACAATTTGCATTATTCTGGCTCTGTACGCCACCACAATGGTTTTGAAAGGAAACAATTAAGATGTGCTTTATGTGTAGACTTTCATATTTAATTTAAGGATTTTGTCAAAATTATTGTATGAACCGTGTAGGAATTACAACCATTTGTATACATAGCCCCCCAATTTTAGGGGCTCAAAAGTAATTGGACAAACTACCATAAATTAAATTGTAAGTTTTAGTACTTGGTTGAAAATCCTTTGCAGTCAATGACTGCCTGAAGTCTGGAACCCATGTACATCACCAGATGCTGGGTTTCGTCCCTGGTGATGCTCTGCCAGGCCTTTACTGCAGCCTTCAGTTCCTGCTTGTTCTTGGGGCTTTCAGTTTTGCCTTCAGCAAGTGAAATGCATGCTCAATTGGATTCAGGTCAGGTGATTGACTTGGCCATTGCAGAACATTCCACTTCGTTGCATGCTTCGGGCCATTGTCCATCTGCACTGTGATGCGCCGTCCAATGAGTTTTGAAGCATTTGGCTGAATCTGAGCAGATAATATAGCCCTAACCACTTCAAAATTATCCTTGCTGCTTTTGTCAGCAGTCAAATAAATAAATACAAGGGAACCAGATCCATTGGCAGCCATACATGCCCACGCCATAACACTACTTCCACCACACTTTACAGATGAGGTGGTATGCTTCGGATCATGAGCAGTTCCTTTCCTTCTCCATACACTTCTCTTCCCATCATTCTGGTACACATTGATCTTTGTCTCATCTGTCCAAAGGATGTTGTTCCAGAACTGTATAGGCTTTTAAAAATGTTTTTAATCTGGTCTTCCTGTTTTTGAGGCTTACCAATGGTTTACATCATGTGGTAAACCCTCTGTATTTACTCTGAAGTCTTCTCTTAATTGTTGACTTTGACACATATATGCCTACCTCCTGTAGGGTGTTCTTGATCTGGCCAACTGTTGTGAGGGGGTTTTTCTTCACCAGGGAAAGATTCCGTGGTCTTCTGGGCCTTTTGGTGTTCCTGGTCTCACCAGTGCGTTCTTTTTAAGAATGTACCAAATAGTTGATTTGGCCACATGTTTTTTGTCATGCCTGCTCCCGTGCACTCTGGCGCTCGAGGGTGCCAGGCTGCCCTTCATGACGCACACCTGTCACCATCATTACGCACATCAGCGCTAATTGGACTCACCTGGACTCCTTCACCTTGTTGATTGCCCCATCTATATCTGTCTGTTCCTCCGTTGGTTTTCCGTGTCAGCATTAATGTTATGTTTTAATTTCCAGACGCTGTCCTGTCTTGTTCCATGCCCGTTGTTAACTAAATGTCTAAAGGAAGGCAGTGAGTTGCTGCGCCACAGCTTTTTCAAAAAATGTTGAGAGGAATGGGAGATTTGATATAGGTCGATAGCCAAATCTTGACCCAGAAAATGTTTAAAACTATTTCAAGAGAGGCTTTATTACTGCCACTTTTAGTGAGTTTGGTACACATCCTAGGTCCTGGCAGTGTTTTGCAGACTCAGGACAACTGAGCTTTGGAGGAATACGCAGATTTAAAGAGAAGTCTGTAATTTTCTTTGTAATGATCATGATTGTCATTCTTTTTTGTGAATTGAAATTTGCTATCGTGAATGTTAGCAACACCTCCACCTTTGCGGAATACACGTGGGATATGGTCACTAGTGTAACCAGGAGGTGAGGCCTCATTTAACACAGTACATTCATCAGGCTTAAGCCATGTTTCAGTCAGGCCAATCACATCAAGATTATGATCAGTGATTAGTTCATTGACTATAATTGCCTTGGAAGTGAGGGATCTAATATTAAGTGGACATATTTTGAGATGTGAGGTATCACAATCTCTTTCAATAATGACAGGAATGGAGGAGGTCTTCATTCCAGCGAGTTTGCTAAGGCGAACACTGCCATGTTTAGTTTTGCCCAACCTAGATCGAGACACAGACACAGTCTCAATGGGGATAGCTGAGCTGACTACAATGACTGTTCTAGTGGCAGACCACTAAACTGGCAGGCTGTCTATCTCATTGTGGAGCTAGGGGATTTAGATAGGGCTCTATGTTCGTAGATAAGATTAGAGCACCCCTCCAGCTAGGATGGAGTCCGTCACTCCTCAGCAGGCCAGGCAGGGTCCTGTTTGTGGGTGAGTCCCAGAAAGAGGGCCAATATCTACAAATTCTATCTTTTGGGAGGGGCAGAAAACAGTTTTCAACCAGCGATTGAGTTGTGAGACTCTGCTGTAGAGCTCATCACTCCCCCTAACTGGGAGGGGGCCAGAGACAGTTCTCAATGCCTACACATCTTTCTAGCTGATTTACACGCTGAAGCTATGTGGCGCTTGGTGACCTCTGACTGTTCCATCCTAACATCGTTAGTGCCGACGTAGATAGCAATATCCCTATACTCTCTACACTCGCTAGATTTAGCCTTAGCCAGCACCATCTTCAGATTAGTCTTAACATTGGTAGCCCTGTCTCCTTGTAAACAGTGTATGATCGCTGGATGATTCTTTTTAAGTCTAATACTGCGGGTAATGGAGTCGCCAATGACTAGGGTTTTCAATTTGTCAGAGCTAATGGCGGGAGGCTTCGGTGTCTCAGACCCCGTAACGGGAGGAGGAGAGACCAGAGAAGGCTCGGCCTCTGACTCCGACCCGTTGCTTAATGGGGAGAACCGGTTGAAAGTTTCTGTCAGCTGAATGAGCGACACCGGTTGAGCATTCCTACAGCATTTCCCTCTAGAAGCCATGAGAAAATTGTCCGGCTGCGGGGACTGTGCGAGGGGATTTATACTACTATTTGTATTTATTGGTGGCACAGATGCTGTTTCATCCTTTCCTACACTTAAATTACCCTTGCTTAACGATTGCGTCTGAAGTTGGGTTTGCAGTATAGCTATCCTCGCCATATGGTGATTGTTCTTCTGTATATTATTAGTACAGCGACTGCAATTAGAAGGCATAATGTTAATGTTACTACTTAGCTTCGGCTGGTGGAGGTCCTGACGAACCAGGTCCAGATAAAGCGTCTGGCGTGAAAAAGTTGAATGAAAAAAGTCGAATTGTGGTCCCTTAAGGGGGGCCACATATTAAAAGGACTGTAATTTCTACACCGTTCACCTGATTTGGATGTAAATACCCTCATTATATTCATTATTTAATTTCTACTCCAATATGCCGTGGTACACAGCTAAAATAAAAATAACTTGGTCAATGTTCAAATATTTATGGACCTGACTGTATATGCTATATACAGTGGGGGAAAAAAGTATTTGATCCCCTGCTTATTTTGTATGTTTGCCCACTGATAAAGAAAGGATCAGTCTATAATTTTAATGGTAGGTTTATTTGAACAGTGAGAGACAGAATAACAACAAAAATATCCAGAATAACAACAAAAATATCCAGAAAAACGCATGTCAAAAATGTTATAAATTGATTTGCAGTTTAATGAGGGAAATAAGTATTTGACCCCCTCTCAATCAGAAAGATTTCTGGCTCCCAGGTGTCTTTTATACAGGTAACGAGCTGAGATTAGGAGCACACTCTTAAAGGGAGTGCTCCTAACCGCAGCTTGTTACCCGTAAAAAAGACACATGTCCACAGAAGCAATCAATCAATCAGATTCCAAACTCTCCACCATGGCCGAGAACAAAGAGCTCTCAAAGGATGTCAGGGACAAGATTGTAGACCTACACAAGGCTGGAATGGGCTACAAGACCATCGCCAAGCAGCTTGTTGAGAAGGTGACAACATTTGGTGCGATTATTCGCAAATGGAAGAAACACAAAAGAACTGTCAATATCCCTCGGCCTGGGGCTCCATGCAAGATCTCACCTTGTGGGGTTGCAATGATCATGAGAATGGTGAGGAATCAGCCCAGAACTACACGGGAGGATCTTGTCAATGATCTCAAGGCAGCTGGGCCCATAGTCACCAAGAAAACAATTGGTAACACACTACGCCGTGAAGGACTGAAATCCTGCAGCGCCCGCAAGGTCCCCCTGCTCAAGAAAGCACATATACATGCCCGTCTGAAGTTTGCCAATGAACATCTGAATGATTCAGAGGACAACTGGTGAAAGTGTTGTGGTCAGGTGAGACCAAAATGGAGCTCTTTGGCATCAACTCAACTCGCCATGTTTGGAGGAGGAGGAATGCTGTCTATGACCCCAAGAACACCATCTCCACCGTCGAACGTGGAGGTGGAAACATTATGCTTTGGGGGTGTTTTTCTGCTAAGGGGACAGGACAACTTCACCACATTTGACGGGGCCATGTACTGTCAAATCTTGGGTGAGAACCTCCTTCCCTTAGCCAGGGCATTGAAAATGGGTCGTGGATGGGTATTCCAGCATGACAATGACCCAAAACACACGGCCAAGGTAACAAAGTAGTAGCTCAAGAAGAAGCACATTACGGTCCTGGAGTGGCCTAGCCACTCTCCAGACCTTAATCCCATAGAAAATCTGTGGAGGGAGCTGAAGGTTCGAGTTGCCAAACGTCAGCCTCGAAACCTTAATGACTTGGAGAAGATCTGCAAAGAGGAGTGGGACAAAATCCCTCCTGAGATGTGTGCATACCTGGTGGCCAACTACAAGAAGCGTCTGACCTCTGTGATTGCCAACAAGGGTTTTGCCACCAAGTACTACGTCATGTTTTGCAGAGGGGTCAAATACTTATTTCCCTCATTTTAATGGCAATCATTTTATAACATTTTTGACATGCGTTTTTCTGGATGTTTTTGTTGTTATTCTCTCTCTCACTGTTGAAATAGACCTACCATTAAAATTATAGACTGATCATTTCTTTGTAAGTGGGCAAACGTACAAAATCAGCAGGGGATCAAATACTTTTTTCCCCCACTGTATGTAGTTACTATATAGTTTAGGCCTTGCCTTGTAACTGCAGGTACGGATTTCTGTAGCCTAATACAAGCTTGTGTTCATCATGGTAGATAAAACTTGCTTAAATCATTGGTAAATTATATCAAAAAGCAATATTCTCTGTACATGTTCGACTTGGAAAATCAGGTACCAATTGCCCACACTGAGTAACATTTTATGTACAGGAGGGATGGCCCTGGCAGGTAGGGTTAGGGTTGGGCCAGTAAGAGAATGGTTGCTGGTTTGAATACCTGATGCGTCAAGGTGAAAATTCTGTTGATGTGTCCTTGAGCAAGGCACTTTAACCTATTTTGCCCCAGGGGCGCCGTACTACTATTGCTGACCCTGTAAAACAACACATTGCACTGCACCTATATGGTGTATGTGACAATAAAACATATATTTTTCATGCCTCACACCCATTGGAGTGAAAGCTTAGCTCACGCACGAGGTAAGAAACGTGCCTCTAAATATTCAAACTCTCAAAACATAAATCCTGTTTGAAGAAAGCACACAATTAACAGCACCCATCTGCAAAGACGGCAGTTATATACAGAAAGTAGGAAAATGCAGCCAACACAAATTAGCATTTTCCATGGCCATCTGGCACTGGTGGATTGAGCGAGAAGTGTACCATCGCATTGACCTGCAAATGAGGCTCTGTCACCAAATTAAAGTTCCCTGATCCCCTTACCCCCCTCCCTAAAGCTCGATAGATTTTTACCTAGCGTGACGAATGGATGGATGAATTCATGTCTATACATTTTTGTGTGTATTTCTGCAGTGGGCGGTCTATTTTGCCAGCAACCAAGACAGTGCAGCTGGGCTGAATATTGGGCTGAATATTGCGCAATCATGCACCAAAAGGCCAACAGAATCTAATATTGACTAGGCCTACTATCCCCATTCTATTAGGCCTACTTTGATGGTAGCATTGTAGCCTATAACAATGCAGAGTTTGGATAGGTTTTGGGCCTATGCTCCCTTTGGATGTGAACGCATGTCATATCGACTTTGGTATCAGTTTTCTACATCGTTAGTCATGAACAGACAGATCTCAAAATGTTGCAATAGATGTTCATGTTTTAGCCCCTCTGACGCTTTGCCAAGGTGTGGTGGTGAGCATGCTCACTAGGGAGTCGGTGATGCACATTAGGGCACCTGCAGATAATCTCTAACTCTGTTTGCCTAACTTTTTATGTGTCCATTGTTTTTGCGCGTGTGCGCTGTTGGTTTGCAAGCTTGTGTGTGTGTGTGTGTGTGTGCGTGGTGCAAGTCAGTGAATGAATGAGAGAGGGGGAGGAGGGAGAGAGAGGGGGATAGGGAGAGAGATACGGCGCAATGTGTTTTGCCTCCAGATGCCAGCTCCTCTCTTTTTTTTTGCCTACCACCACTCAATATTCATGTGTATGTGTGACAATGGCCACGCAGAAGGCTGGATGATATAGAACTCGTGGCAGCCTTTTAGATATATTATTTTGGTCTTCTCCTGTCTTTGCACCCTGAGTCTGGCCTCGGTTGGGTGCCTTAATCCCACCTCCCACCCCAATCTCTAATAATTAACAATTCACTTTGCTCTCCCTGCAAGCATAAATGGTATTACATTTTCAATCTTTTGCAATGTTTCACAACCTGGTGGAGCGACTTCCAAATCCATTGCGTTTGTCAGTCTCCTGTATTTGTCTTGTCATGCAAGGTAACACGTTTGCAAACAACATCGTAGCCTATATCCTACTACACATTAATGTGACTACTTGTGAAGTAGCATAATTAAATGGATGTAAGCTGAAATCATCTCTGTAAAACGAGTGCCCTTCACAAGGACAACAATATGGTAGAGGCCTATATGATTTTGTAGAGACGTAAATGCTGACGTCTTGGCCTTCACATCAGTCAAAGTTGTCATTGCAGTACGATGCACTCCGTTTCACTGCCTCGAATGGGGTGAAAAGGACAGCTATCGATTTGGGGCGCATTCACATTCTCCAATGCAAGTTCTATAAATGCCATAGATTGCAATGTATCTTTTTCTATTGCAAACAAATAATATCAGTAGGTATTGTGCTGCTACTTGTAAAGTATGTATTCACACTAATATTGTTTACTATCAATTAAGCATATAACACTTTCACTTACTTAAACAAATTGTATAGTTATGTTAACTATTACATAACCTAATTTTGTAACCTTATGTGGCAAATGTGTTCAGTTAGTAGGCTTAATTATTCTTACATTATATACATATGATATGAAGATATCATGCTTTATATCATAGCCCTTTCTCATCTAGTTTTTACTTGGTAGTTAGGCCCACTGATCATTTTATGCTATCAATACCTACATTTTGACTCAATTTGTGATGGCAGGCTGCCTGATTTGTCATTTGTCATTGTGTCTGTGTTGATTATATGTTGTCATGCTCAGAGTTAACTCAAACAAAAATAATGGTGCTAACATTACCACTTACATTTATTATGACCTAAAGTGTTGCTGTTTAATCAGGGATTGCATGTGCAGAATACGGTTGTAGGGTTAGGGGAATATAATAAAGAAGGAAAATATATATATTTTTAAATATATATAAACCCAAATATTGGTTTTTACATAATATTATGCAGAATAGAATTTGGAATTCAATGCCGAAGAATTTTTCTAAAGAAATATGCCAAGATATTTATTAGATCATTCATATGCAATGATCTTAATATGTCATTTCTCAATAAATTGCAAATTAAAACTTGTTTGGGCACATGAACCGCTAGCGGGACACCTACACACATCCGGTGAAATTGCAGAGAGCGAAGTTCAAAATAGAAAAATCGTAATATTAAACATTCATGAAAATACAAGTGTCCTACATCATTTAAAAGCTTAACTTCTTGTTAATCCAACCGCGTTGTTAGATTTCTTTACAGTGAAAGCATACCATGCGATTATCTGAGGACAGCGCCCCACACCAAAATACTTTTTCAACCAGCACAGGCATCATAAAATCACAAATGGCGATTTAAATAAATCCCTTACCTTTGAAGATCTTCCTCTGTTTGCAATCCCAAGGGTCCCAGCTACACAATGAATGGTCGTTTTGTTAAAGTCCTTCTTTATATCCCAAAAATGTCTGTTTAGTTGGCGCGCTTGATTCAGTAATTCTCTCGTTCAACATGCATACAAACGAATCCTAATCCTCAGGTATTCTAATATCTAAATAAACAATAATATTTAGACAGAGAAAAATGTGTTCAATAGCGAAGATAAATAACGAAGCTCTCGTTGAAGCGCGCAACATGACTATTTTTCTAATGGGGGACACAGTGGAAAAACTACAAATACTTGTTCATTTTTCAAAAAACAAGCCTGAAACCCTTTCTAAAGACTGTTGACATCTACTGGAAGCCATAGGAACTGCAATCTACAGGAAGAAAAAACTAAAGGAATTGTGTGGTAGCCCATATGGGACTAGCCATCTCCCTAAACAGTAGCCCCCCAAAAAATAACTACCCAATTTATATTACCATATATCCATCATATTCAATGCGCTCTAGCCCCACAAGGAAGCAGCCACAGTGTCAATGACACTTCAATATATTGGTCCATAGGCAATATAATAACAAAGTCCAATGTTAAACAGTAATAATAGTATTGAGGATTTGTCCTCATCATTGTCTTATACTGAGGGCAGCATCATAGCCATAGGTTGCGTGATTGTGCATGTATAGAAAACTCTACCTGAATATTGAGCCAGTCAAGTTGGGGTTAGCCTACATCTTGTCGGCTCGTCCCTTTGTGTGTTGGGCTTGATGTGCTTCTAGAAAAAGTATTGAGCCTCCTTGGCAGTGGAAAACAAGTGTGTTGTATTCTGGAAGGTCAAGATGAGTTTTTCAGGTTGGATGAAGCGGCATCTCAGGTTTAGCTTGCGTAGTGGGGATCTCGCCTTGTTGTAGGTTGCCCTCTGTTTAGGCAGTTCGGCACTCAGGGCTTGGTAGATGCTGGTTTCATTTTGATGAAATATTCCTCTTTTATATGAAAATACAATGACACTCATTTCACGAAATGCATGCTTTGTCAGGTGTTGCAAAGATAAAGATGAATTCTACAACCTTATCAGTAAGTATCTGAGGTGGGTACTCCATACTGGCCTCTGTCATGTCTATATCCAGTTGTGGTGGCTCTAAAGGACTAGTCAAGTGCTGGGTGTTTGGGTAATTGCCACTTATATTTTAATTTCTCAGAATAGTGTGTCTTTCTCTGTTCTGAACATTCAACCAGAAATGTAGTGGAGCATAAACTACGTTAGTAGTAATGACATTACATGTTTGTTATTAGCTGTTACGAATGCTTTGTATGACAATGACATTGTAACGGAGACAATGTAACAGAGACAATGAATAGTGTGTTATAACTCAGAGGGACTTGAAGCTGTAGTGTTCCACAATACTACGTCCATTATAGTTGATCACTATGGTCCGCTGCACTCCGCTACCAGGTTCTAAACTGGCCTCCATCACTCTATTATGCACATCAGTGACTGCCTTGCTGACCGAACTTGTAACACCAGGCTGAGGAGGAATTTATTATTATCAAAGGGGTTGGTTCTTCTTGAGTGGTCCATGCACCAGACCGTGTGTGTGTGTGTTCAGGGTTGGGTCGGTTGCTTTCTAAATGTAATCCGTTACAGTTAATAGTTACCTGTCAAATTGTAATCAGTAACTTTTGGATCACCCAAACTCAGCAACATAATCTGATACTTTCAGTTACATTTAGATTTCATTCCCCTTAGGAGGCGCAGGTTAGCGTTTTTGTCATGAATCTTCTTCTGGAGGCAGCTCTGCAGAGTGGTTAGTAGCTGGCACAGCCACAAAGTTCAAAATCTGATTGTAAACTTAACCACAATGCGAACCCTAGTGGCTAACCGTAAATTAAGTAAATTACAAAGCCAATTTTGACTTTGCAGCTGGCCCATCTAGCAGAAATTGCTCAGTTCTGCCTCAAGGATAAGACTCATCCCAATAAACATCAACCTGCTTAAGGCATTTTGGGGCATTAGAAGAAGACAAATTAATATTACCAATGGCACGACATCCATTGCAGGATAAATCAATGTTAGTTTACTTTATGGGTCGGTTATGTAGGCTTCTTCTAACCCATTGATTCTACTACAGATAATAAAACGATTAGGCTATATCTTCACATTTTTTAAAAACCTGTCAGATTTCCAGTCATTCCAATTCATACCCCTTGATCTTCAAATTGTTTTGCCTGAAAATAACCCAAAAAACGAATGACTTATTAGCCTACTCTGTTGATTTTTTTTTTTTGTCATGTCACATTTATAAATTATTATAGACAGGCTCAGGAATACAAATTAGGGGGTTTTAATACTCCACCCAAATACAACATTCCATGAAAAGGCACGGGGACGAAGCCCAAAACAAACCCGTATAGAAAAACACAGGGATGTAACCCAAACAAAAGAGTGAATAAACACTACACAGGATGAGACCAGTAATAACAAGTGCACAATACGCGCAGCACGAAAGCCGAAACAAAGCACAGGTACTCACAAGACCAACGGACATGGGAACAATAACCGACAAGACAATGGTGAACAGAGGGCACCTATATACAATTACTAATCAGGGGAATTGGAATCAGGTGTGCGTAATGAGACAGTTCAGCGACGCCTAGAGGCCGGTGACGTAGACCTCCGGAACTGGTGCACTGGTGCACCCACCCCGCCGACGCGCTGCACCAGCATCGGAACAACACCAGCCTCGGGGACGACCACAGGGACGTGGTGCGGGTCGGTCAGGGCCAGTTGCAGCTGACGAAGTTGCATCTTCGTTGGACGGGCCAGTTGCAGCTGACAAAGTTGCGTCTTCTTTGGACGGGCCAGTTGCAGCTGACGAAGTTGCGTCTTCGTTGGACGGGCCGGTTGCAGCTGACGAAGTTGCGTCTTCGTTGGACGGGCCGGTTGCGGCTGACGAAGTTGCGTCTTCGTTGGACGGGCCGGTTGCGGCTGACGAAGTTGCGTCTTCGTTGGACGGGCCGGTTGCGGCTAACGAAGTTGCGTCTTCGTTGGACGGGCCGGTTGCGGCTAACGAAGTTGCGTCTTCGTTGGACGGGCCGGTTGCGGCTGACGAAGTTGCGTCTTCGTTGGACGGGCCGGTTGCAACTGACGAAGTTGCGTCTTCGTTGGACGGGCCGGTTGCAGCTGACGAAGTTGCGTCTTCGTTGGACGGGCCGGTTGCAGCTGACGAAGTTGCGTCTTCGTTGGACGGGCCGGTTGCAGCTGCCAAAGTTGCGGCAGCGTAGGACGGACCAGTTGTAGCTGCCGAAGTTGTGGCGGACAAGCCAGTTGCAGCTGCCGAAGTTCTGGCGGTGGCGGACGGGCCAGTTGCAGCTGCCGAAGTTGCATCGGAAGGGCCAGTTGCAGCGGACGGGCCAGTTGCGGCGGCGTCGGACGGGACAGTTGTGGCGGACGGGCCAGTTGCAGCTGCCAACGTTGCCGCAGTGTCGGACGGGCCATTCCCGCTGTCTCCATTGTCTGGTTGGTTATTCTGTCACATTGTATAAATGAATCGAGACAGGCACAGGAATATGTAATAGGGGGTTTTAATACTCCACCCAAAAATACAACATGCCATGAAAAGGCACGGGGACGAAGCATAAAACAAACATGTATACAAAAACACAGGGTTGTAACCCAGAACAAAAGAGCGAGGTAAAACCTCTAATAAATATACGGGACGAGCCCGTAATACACTACATGGGACGAGACCTGTAATAAACACTACACAGGATGAGACCAGTAATAACATGTGCACAATACACGCTGCACAAAAACCGAAACAACAAAGCACAGGTACTCACAAGACCAACAGACATGGGAACAATAACCGACAAGACAATGGTGAACAGAGGGCACCTATATACAATTACTAATCAGGGGGATTGGAATCAGGTGTGCGTAATGAGACAGTTCAGCGACGCCTAGAGGCCGGTGACGTAGACCTCCGGAACTGGTGCACTGGTGCACCCACCCCGCCGACGCGCTGCACCAGCATCGGAACAACACCAGCCTCGGGGACGACCACAGGGACGTGGTGCGGGTCGGTCAGGCCCAGTTGCAGCTGACGAAGTTGCATCTTCGTTGGACGGGCCAGTTGTAGCTGACGAAGTTGCGTCTTCGTTGGACGGGCCAGTTGTAGCTGCCGAAGTTGTGGTGGACAAGCCAGTTGCAGCTGCCGAAGTTCCAGCGGTGGCGGACGGGCCAGTTGCAGCTGCCGAAGTTGCATCGGAGACCAACGGACATGGGAACAATAACCGACAAGACAATAGATAACAGAGGGCACCTATATTCAATTACTAATCAGGGGATTTGGAATCAGGTGTGCGTAATGAGACAGTTCAGTGACACCTAGAGCCCGGTGACATAGACCTCGAACTGGTGTATGTCTTCCGGTTTGGAGCGAGCAGTCGCACTACGCTTCACTCCACAGGTAATATTACACTTCACTACATTACAACGGTTTGATTTGTTTGATCCGAGCAATTCTTTTCTTAGCTAGCTACATAGCCGTCTTTGTATCAAAGATAATCGTGTAGCTTAGAGTAATTATCGAAGTTAGCTATCTTCGTCCTCCTAACGTAGTCATCACTGCTAGCTAGCTAGTCAACACTGCTAGCTAGCCAACCAGCCAACTTCCACCGACTAGCAGCACTGTAGAATCTATTACATTACAACGGAACGACTTGACTAGTGTAGTGTTAGTGAGCCAGCTACATAGTTGTCTTTGCATCTAAGATAATTGTGTAGTTTAGAGTAATTATTAGTAACTAGCCAGCCGCGACGCCAGACTTAGTCAACACACCTAGTCTTCATTAACCCACTGCTAGCTAGCTAGCCAACCGTTACCGACTAGCAGCGCTCTAGACACTAATACTTTACAACGGAACGACTTGATTAGTGTAGTGTTAGTGAGCCAGCTACATAGTTGTCTTTGCTGTCTTTGCATCTAAGATATTTGTGTAGTTTAGAGTAATTATTAGTAACTAGCCAGCCGCGACGCCAGACGTAGTCAACACACCTAGTCATCATTAACCCACTGCTAGCTAGCTAGTCAACAGCTAGCCAACCGTTACCGACTAGCAGCGCTGTAGATACCAATACTTTACAACGGTACGATTTGACTAGTGCAGTGTTGGCTAGCTAGCTACATAGTTGTCTTTGTCATAGCTTGATAATTGTGTAGTTTAGTAATTACCGAGGTTAGCTAGCCAGCTATTGCCGTCCCCCGCGACGCCATTTTTTCCAAACCCAGCCAACTAGTAACACTGTAGAAACTAAATACATTACAAAGGAACGTCTTGATTAGTGTTATGTTAGCTAGCTACAAAGTTGCTTTTGTATCATGACAAGGTGTAGTACTGAAACTATCGAGGTCACCTAGCCAGCTACACCTAGCCAGCTACACGGTCAAACAAAGTCAACAACGCAGCCACTGCTAGCTAGCCTACTCCACCAGCCAGCAGTACTGTATCATTTTCGTCATTTTAGTCAATAAGATTTTTTGCAACGTAAGCTTAACTTTCTGAACATTCGAGACGTGTAGTCCACTTGTCATTCCAATCTCCTTTGCATTAGCGTAGCCTCTTCTGTAGCTTGTCAACTATGTGTCTGTCTATCCCTGTTCTCTCCCCTCTGCACAGGCCATAGAAACGCTTCACACCGCGTGGCCGCTGCCACTCTAACCTGGTGGTCCCAGCGCGCACGACCCACGTGGAGTTCCAGGTCTCCGGCAGCCTCTGGAACTGCCGGTCTGCGGCCAACAAGGCAGAATTCATCTCAGCCTATGCTACCCTCCAGTCCCTCGACTTCCTGGCGCTGACGGAAACATGGATCACCACAGATAACACTGCTACTCCTACTGCTCTCTCCTCGTCTGCCCACGTGTTCTCGCATACCCCTAGAGCATCGAGCCAGCGGGGTGGTGGCACTGGAATCCTCATCTCTCCCAAGTGGACATTCTCTCTTTCTCCCCTGACCCATCTGTCTATCTCCTCATTTGAATTCCATGCTGTCACAGTTACCAGCCCTTTCAAGCTTAACATCCTTATCATTTATCGCCCTCCAGGTTCCCTTGGAGAGTTCATCAATGAGCTTGACGCCTTGATAAGTTCCTTCCCTGAGGATGGCTCACCTCTCACAGTTCTGGGTGACTTTAACCTCCCCACGTCTACCTTCGACTCATTCCTCTCTGCCTCCTTCTTTCCACTCCTCTCCTCTTTTGACCTCACCCTCTCACCTTCCCCCCCTACTCACAAGGCAGGCAATACGCTTGACCTCATCTTTACTAGATGCTGTTCTTCCACTAATCTCATTGCAACTCCTCTCCAAGTCTCCGACCACTACCTTGTATCCTTTTCCCTCTCGCTCTCATCAAAAACTTCTCACTCTGCCCCTACTCGGATGGTATTGCGCCGTCCCAACCTTCGCTCTCTCTCTCCTGCTACTCTCTCCTCTTCCATCCTATCATCTCTTCCCTCTGCTCAAACCTTCTCCAACCTATCTCCTGATTTTGCCTCCTCAACCCTCCTCTCCTCCCTCTCTGCATCCTTTGATTTTCTCTGTCCCCTATCCTCCAGGCCGGCTCGGTCCTCCCCTCCTCCTCCGTGGCTCGACGACTCACTGCGAGCTCACAGAACAGGGCTCCGGGCAGCCGAGCGGAAATGGAGGAAAACTCGCCTCCCTGCGGACCTCGCATCCTTTCACTCCCTCCTCTCTACATTTTCCTCTTCTGTATCTGCTGCTAAAGCCACTTTCTACCACTCTAAATTCCAAGCATCTGCCTCTAACCCTAGGAAGCTTTTTGCTACCTTCTCCTCCCTCCTGAATCCTCCTCCCCCTCCCCCCCCCTCCTCCCTCACTGCGGATGACTTCGTCAACCATTTTGAAAAGAAGGTTGACGACATCCGATCCTCGTTTGCTAAGTCAAGCGACACCGCTGGTCCTGCTCACACTGCCCTACCCTGTGCTTTGACCTCTTTCTCCCCTCTCTCTCCAGATGAAATCTCGCGTCTTGTGACGGCCGGCCGCCCAACAACCTGCCCACTTGACCCTATCCCCTCCTCTCTTCTCCAGACCATTTCCGGAGACCTTCTCCCCTACCTCACCTCGCTCATCAACTCATCCTTGACCGCTGGCTACGTCCCTTCCGTCTTCAAGAGAGCGAGAGTTGCACCCCTTCTGAAAAAACCTACACTCGATCCCTCCGATGTCAACAACTACAGACCAGTATCCCTTCTTTCTTTTCTCTCCAAAACTCTTGAACGTGCCGTCCTTGGCCAGCTCTCCTGCTATCTCTCTCAGAACGACCTTCTTGATCCTAATCAGTCAGGTTTCAAGACTGGGCATTCAACTGAGACTGCTCTTCTCTGTGTCACGGAGGCTCTCCGCACTGCTAAAGCTAACTCTCTCTCCTCTGCTCTCATCCTTCTAGACCGATCTGCTGCCTTTGTGAACCATCAGATCCTCCTCTCCACCCTCTCCGAGCTGGGCATCTCCGGCGCGGCCCACGCTTGGATTGCGTCCTACCTGACAGGTCGCTCCTACCAGGTGGCGTGGCGAGAATCTGTCTCCGCACCACGTGCTCTCACCACTGGTGTCCCCCAGGGCTCTGTTCTAGGCCCTCTCCTATTCTCGCTATACACCAAGTCACTTGGCTCTGTCATATCCTCACACGGTCTCTCCTATCATTGCTATGCAGACGACACACAATTAATCTTCTCCTTTCCCCCTTCTGACAACCAGGTGGCGAATCGCATCTCTGCATGTCTGGCAGACATATCAGTGTGGATGACGGATCACCACCTCAAGCTGAACCTCGGCAAGACAGAGCTGCTCTTCCTCCCGGGGAAGGACTGCCCGTTCCATGATCTCGCCATCACGGTTGACAACTCCCTTGTGTCCTCCTCCCAGAGTGCTAAGAACCTTGGCGTGATCCTGGACAACACCCTGTCGTTCTCCACTAACATCAAGGCGGTGACCCGATCCTGTAGGTTCATGCTCTACAACATTCGCAGAGTACGACCCTGCCTCACACAGGAAGCGGCGCAGGTCCTAATCCAGGCACTTGTCATCTCCCGTCTGGATTACTGCAACTCGCTGTTGGCTGGGCTCCCTGCCTGTGCCATCAAACCCCTACAACTCATCCAGAACGCCGCAGCCCGTCTGGTGTTCAACCTTCCCAAGTTCTCTCACGTCACCCCGCTCCTCCGCTCTCTCCACTGGCTTCCAGTTGAAGCTCGCATCCGCTACAAGACCATGGTGCTTGCCTACGGAGCTGTGAGGGGAACGGCACCTCCGTACCTTCAGGCTCTGATCAGGCCCTACACCCAAACAAGGGCACTGCGTTCATCCACCTCTGGCCTGCTCGCCTCCCTACCTCTGAGGAAGCACAGTTCCCGCTCAGCCCAGTCAAAACCGTTCGCCGCTCTGGCACCCCAATGGTGGAACAAGCTCCCTCACGATGCCAGGACAGCGGAGTCAATCACCACCTTCCGGAGACACCTGAAACCCCACCTCTTTAAGGAATACCTGGGATAGGATAAAGTAATCCTTCTAACCCCCCCCCTTTAAAAGATTTAGATGCACTATTGTAAAGTGGTTGTTCTACTGGATATTATAGGTGAATGCACCAATTTGTAAGTCGCTCTGGATAAGAGCGTCTGCTAAATGACTTAAATGTAAATGTATAAGGAGCAGTACCGGGGGAATCCGTGACATGTTATAGAGGACTGATTGAGCTCATTGCTTCAAATACAAAAATAAATGCTGCTCTCGGATTATCATGCTTTGAGCACTACTGAAAAAGTGCTATTTGCAGGTGAAAAATGTGTTCCATATGCTGCATTTGCTACAGGCCTATTGTTTAAGTTTTTGTTGGTGACACTGATATCTCAATAATTTGCAGTTTAAGTCTATCAAAAGTGCGCGAGTTTGAGACCTATTAATTTTTTTTATCAGCATGAATTACACTACCATTCAAAAGTTTGGGGTCACATTGAAATATCCTTGTTTTCCATGAAAACATACATGAAATGAGCTGCAAAAGGAATAGGAAATAGACATTAACAAGGTTATAAATAATGATTTTTAATTTAAATAATAATTGTGTCCTTCAAACTTTGATTTCGTCAAAGAATCCTCCATTTGCAGCAATTACAGCCTTGGAGACCTTGGCATTCTAGTTGTAAATTTGTTGAAGTAATCTGAAGAGATTTCACCCCATGCTTTCTGAAGCACCTCCCACAAATTGGATTGGCTTGATGGGCACTTCTTTACGTACCATACGGTCAAGCTGCTCCCACAACAGGGTTGAGATCCGGTGACTGTGCTGGCCACTCCATTATAGACAGAATACCAGCTGACTGCTTCTTCCCTAAATAGTTAATGCATAGTTTGGAGCTGTGCTTTGGGTCATTGTCCTGTTGTAGGAGGAAAATGGCTCCAATGATGCGCCATCCACAGGGTATGGCATGGTGTTGCAAAATGGAGTGATAGCCTTCCTTCTTCAAGATCCCTTTTACCCTGTACAAATCTACCACTTTACACACCACCAAAGCACCCCAGACCATCACATTGCCTCCACCATGCTTTACAGATGGCATCAGGCACTCCTCCAGCATCTTTTCATTTTTTCTGCGTCTCACAAATGTTCTTTGTGATCTGAACACTTCAAACTTAGATTTGTCTGTCCATAACACTTTTTTCCAATCTTCCTCTGTCCAGTGTCTGTGTTCTTTTGCCCATCCTAATCTTTTATTTTTCTTGGCCAGTCTGAAAAGGCTTTTTCTTTGCAACTCTGCCTAGAAGGCCAGCATCACGGAGTCACCTCTTCAATGTTGACGTTGAGACTGGTGTTTTGTGGGTATTATTTAATGAAGCTGCCAGTTGAGGACTTGTGAGGCGTCTGTTTCTCAATTAGACACTCTAATGTACTTGTTCTCTTGCTCAGTTGTGCACCAGGGCCTCCCACTACTTCTATTCTGGTTAGAGACAGTTTGTGCTGTTCTGTGAAGGGAGTAGTACACAGCGTTGTACGAGATCTTCAGTTCCTTGGCAATTTCTCGCATGGAATAGCCTTCATTTCTCGGAACAAGAATAACTGATGAGTTTCAGAAGAAAGGTCTTTGTTTCTGGTCATTTTGAGCCTGTAATCTAACCCACAAATGCTAATACTCAATTAGTCTAAAGAAGGCCAGTTGTATTGCTTCTTTAATCAGCACAACAGTTTTCAGCTGTGCTAACATAATTGCAAAAGGGTTTTCTAATGATTTAGCCTTTTAAAATGATAAACTTGGATTAGCTATCACAATGTGCCATTGGAAGACAGGAGTGATGGTTGCTGATAATGGGCCTCTGTACGCCTATGTAGATATTCCATTAGCCGTTTCCAGCTACAATAGTCATTTACAACATTAACAATGTCTACACTGTATTTCTGATCAATTTGATATTTGAATGGACAAAAAAAATTGCTTTTCTTTCAAAAATAAGGACATTTCTAAGTGAACCCAAACTTTTGAACGGTAGTGTAGATTCAGCAATAAAAGTCCCACTTATGGTCATAAATTAAACTTATTTTTAACAGTATGAAGCAGAATAGCACGGGGGAGTTTAAAAGGGAGGAACTTCATCAAACTTTTATTCCATACACTATGCAGCTTTTGCTAGAGTGCATTTTTCGCTGGCAAAAAAACGACCCCAATTACAGTGTCAAACATGTGACTGAATGAGCCAAGGTATTAATTTACACTCGTGAGAAGGCAGCGCACACCAGACGCAGGTTTTAAGATGGAATGAGGTGAAATACCTTGCATGCCAGACTCCCATCTGGCTTCCTGTGATGGAAAAAAAGGCACGAAAAAGCAGAGGGGAGAAATGTAAACCTTAATGCGCAGCATAATGGAAAGTCAAGCCAGGGCTGTTAGAGGCAGGCCAGCGTTGTAGTGTGGAAGCATGTCACAAGTGTATGGGGACTAAGAAACTATCCCCTTCAGAACTTCCCAAAGGTAGCCTCCCATTACTTTGGCTTGGAAGCCCAATCAATCAATCATTTATTATTTGTGCAGCCTTTTCTTGCCGTCCATTTGTCACGAACAAAGACCCTGAACTTGAAGCCCTAAAAGCCAATGCCTGGGTGATGGTGAGAAAGAAGAACTACATCGAGGAGATTGAGAAGAACCAGACACAAGGGAACCTATCCTCCTCCCTCTGGCTGTCACTAGTCAGTTTTTTCTTTAATCATTTTTGTCTGTTTTGTTATTTTGTCCCACCATTATCATTTTCTCTGTGGATTCAGGGAGAGGTAGTGTAAAACCAGAAAAGTAATGGTACCAACAGAGAGCCTAACTAAAGAGGATTGGGAGATCAGAGGATTCTTTGTCCATTTTCACAAATTGATGAGATGCTGTATGTACAAGTGCCTGTCTAGGAGCTCTACCAAAAGAATGATGTTCAACAATAAAGCACAGATTTTTTAAAAGCAGTAGTATAACCTAATGGACATGAGAATTAAAATCAGAGATATTGTCAGATGCTACAGACAACCCAAAGACGTTTACAGTGTTTTCTAATTGTTATCTATTCTACTGTGTAGTAGAGTGCAGTTAGCAGATTTACAGTTACAGTCAATTGTTGATTTGGTGGAGTGACGCAGGCCATGTTGATTGGAAAAATGGCGCCGGAGGAGATGGCCGCCGTTTTACGGTCTCCTAACCAATTGTGCTATTGTGGGTTTTTTGTTGTTGATATTTGTAAATTATTTTGTACATAATGTTTCTGCAACCATATCTTCCGGCAGAAAAGAGCTTCTGGATATCAGGACAGCGATCACTCACCTCGGATTAGACAAATATTTTTTCACACACAACAACAACAACAAGCAGGACTCACTCGATATTCTCCAAATACCCCGCAGGGCAGACATCCCAATTATTCGCATAAGGAAGCGACGCAGAGGAAGTAGAGCCAGATGCCTCGTCCGTATCCACAGAAGGCGAGTAGGAAAGCTGCCGTTACCGTCAATATTACTCGCCAACGTGCAATCATTGGACAATAAACTAGACGAGGTACGATCATGAATATCCTACCGACGGGACACCAAAAACTGTAATATCCTATGTTTCACGGAATCGTGGCTGAATGACGACATGGGTATTCAGCTAGCGGGATATGCGCTGCTCCGGCAAGATAGAACAGCACACGAGTAAGACGAGGGCAGGCGGTCTGTGCATATTTGTAAACAACAGCTGGTGCACGAAATCTAAGGAAGTCTCTAGATTTTGGTCGCCTGAAGTAGAGTATATTGTGATAAATTGCAGGCCACACTACTTGCCTAGAGAGTTCTCAGCTATACTTTTTGTGGCTGTTTATTTACCACCACAATCAGATGCGGGCACTAAGACTGCACTCAGTCAGCTGAATAAGGAAATAAGCAAACAGGAAACCACTCACCCAGAGGCTGTGCTCCTAGTGGCCAGAGACTTTAATGCAGGGAAACTTAAATCAGTTCTACCAAATCTCTATCAACATGTTAAATGTGCAACCAGAGGGAAAACGTTTCTAGATCACCTGTACTCCACACACAGAGACGCGTACAAAGCTCTCCCTCGCTCTCCATTTGGTAAATCCGACCACAACAGACTCGGTCTATAAAAAAATGGTCAGATGAAGCAGATGCTAAACTACAGGACTGTTTTGCTGTCACAGACTGGAACATGTTCCGGGATTCTTCCGATGACATTGAGGAATACACCACCTCAGTCACTGGCTTTATCAATAAGTGCATTGAGGACGTCGTCCCCACAGTGACTGTACGTACATACCCCAACCAGAAGCCATGGATTACAGGCAACATTCGCACTGAGCTAAAGGGTAGAGCTGCCGCTTTCAAGGTGCGGGACTCTAACCTGGAAGCTTACAAGAAATCCCGCTATGCCCTGCGACGAACCATCAAACAGGCAAAGCGTCAATACAGGGATAAGATTGAATCATACTACACCGGCTCCAACGCTCGTCAGATGTGGCAGGGCTATTACAAAATATTACAGACTACAAAGGGAAGCACAGCCGTGAGCTGCCCAGTGACACGAGCCTACCAGACGAGCTAAATCACTTCTATGCTCGCTTCGAGGCCAGCAACACTGAGGCATGCATGAGAGCATCAGCTGTTCCGGACGACTGAGTGATCACGCTCTCCGTAGCCGACGTGAGTAAGATGTTTAAACAGGTCAACATACACAAGGCTGCGGGGCCAGACGGATTACCAGGCTGTGTGCTCTGGGCATGTGCTGACCAACTGGCAGGTGTCTTCACTGACATTTTCAACATGTCCCTGATTGAGTCTGTAATACCAACATGTTTCAAGCAGACCACCATAGTCCCTGTGCCGAAGAACACAAAGGCAACCTCCCTAAATGACTACAGACCCGTAGCACTCACGTCCGTAGCCATGAAGTGCTTTGAAAGGTTGGTAATGGCTCACATCAACACCATTATCCCAGAAACCCTATACCCACTCCAATTTGCATACCGCCCAAACAGATCCACAGATGATGCAATCTCTATTGCACTCCACACTGCCCTTTCCCACCTGGACAAAAGGAACACTTATGTGAGAATGCTATTCATTGACTACAACTCAGCGTTCAACACCATAGTACCCTCAAAGCTCATCACTAAGCTAAGGAACCTGGGACTAAAACCCTCCCTCTGCAACTGGATCCTGGACTTCCTGACGGGTCGCCCCCAGGTGGTGAGGGTAGGTAGCAACACATCTGCCACACTGATACTCAACACTAGAGCTCCCCAGGGGTGCGTGCTCAGTCCCCTCCTGTACTCCCTGTTCACCCACGACTGCATGGTCAGGCACGAGTCCAACACCATCATTAAGTTTGCAGACGACACAACAGTGGTAGGCCTGATCACCGACAACGACGAGTCGGCCTATAGGGACGAGGTCAGAGACCTGGCTGGGTGGTGCCAGAATAACAACCTGTCCCTCAACGTAACCAAGACTAAAGAGATGATTGTGGACTACAGGAAAAGGAGCACCGAGCACGTCCCCATTCTTATCGACGGGGCTATAGTGGAGCAGGTTGAGAGCTTCAAATTCCTTGGTGTCCACATCAACAACAAACTAGAAGGGTCCAAACACACCAAGACAGTCGTAAAGAGGGTACGACAAAGCCTATTCCCCCTCAGGAAACTAAAAAGATTTGGCATGGGTCCTGAGATCCTCAAAAGGTTCTACAGCTGCAACATCGAGAGCATCCTGACCGGTTGCATCACTGCCTGGTACGGCAATTGCTCGGCCTCTGACCACAAGGCACTTCAGAGAGTAGTGCGTACGGCCCAATACCTCACTGGGGCAAAGCTGCCTGCCATCCAGGACCTCTACACCAGGCGGTGTCAGAGGAAGGCCCTAAAAATTGTCAAAGACCCCAGCCACCCCAGTCATAGACTGTTCTCTCTACTACCGCATGGCAAGCCGTACCGGAGTGCCAAGTCTAGGTCAAAAAGGCTTCTCAACAGTTTTTACCCCCAAGCCATAAGACTTCTGAACAGGTAACCAATTTTTACCTGGACTATTTGCATTGTGTGCCCCCCCCCCCCAAACCCCTCTTTTACGCTGCTGCTACTCTCTGTTTATCTTATGCATAGTCACTTTAACCATACAACCATGTACATACTACCTCAATTGGCCCGACCAACCAGTGCTCCCGCACATTGGCTAACTGGGCTATCTGCATGGCGTCCCACCTCCTGCCAACCCCTCCTTTTACGCTACTGCTACTCTCTGTTCATCATATATGCATAGTCACTTTAACCATACCTACATGTACATACTACCTCAATAAGCCTAACTAACCGGTGTCTGTATATAGCCTTGCTGCTGTTATTTTCAAATGTATTTTTACTGTTGTTTTATTTCTTTACTTACCTACACACACACACACACACACACACACACACACACACACACACACACACACACACACACACACACACACACACACACACACACACACGCACACACCTTTTTTTCGCACTATTGGTTAGAGCCTGTAAGTAAGCATTTCACTGTAAGGTCTACCTACACCTGTTGTATTCAGCACACGTGACAAATAAACTTTGATTTGATCAGTGGTTTTAGCTAGAAATGACTTTGGGCCTTTCATTAACCCCCAGGGTTGGGTTTGGTTAGCTGCAAGGGTAGGGCCAGGCATTGTATTTCAATATCTCTGAGTTTCTGAAGCCGTGCCAAAATCTTTCCTAAAAAAAAAAGCAGTGAGGCAGTATAATAGCGTTAATGGGTGGAATGTGTCACCAATTAGCCCTGTTGTTTGGCCTTCCCCTCTAGAGTTTGCCCCACTTTATCTATGCAGGGGAGTAGTCAGCTGACGGTATAGGCCCCAGCTCCACTCAATACACTACCTCCCTGTTTCTGCTCTAGCTGAGTGTCCACATGTGCCTGTTCAGTATGTGTACATTCTACATGCTTGAGCGCTTGCACATGTGCACTTGCATGCCTGCGTTGGTGCGTGCATGCGTGCATGTTTTCGTGTGTGTGCGCGCAGGCACAATATTTATGATTCCAGGAGCCCATTAATTACTTATGTTGGCTGTGTGACTTTGGAGGTGTCATTTAGCAGTAGCTAATATATTAATGACGGGGACTTGAAGCCTGGGAGACCTAGTGGCTTTCTGTGCCAGGGGCCACTGAGGATCTGTTGAGGGCCCGCTCTGGGCCCATCTGGAGAGCAGGGTCATTCATAGGCCACAACACAGTAGAAGTCACTTTACTACACAGTAAAAGAAGCATTTAACATAGACAGACAATGAAAGACATGGACACAATAGAAAATAATGGACTATGAAAAACAATAACAATGTGTGGATATTAATGTACAGTTGAAGTCGGAAGTTTACATACACCTTAGCCAAATGCATTTAAAACCTGTTGGGGCTAGGGGGCAGTATTTGCACGGCCGGATAAAAAATTTACCCAATTTTAAACTGGTTACTACTCTTGCCCAGAAATGAGAATATGCATATAATTAGTAGATGTGGATAGAAAACACTCTACAGTTTCTAAAACTGTTTGAATGGTGTCTGTGAGTATAACAGAACTCATATGGCAGGCCAAAACCTGAGAAGATTCCATACAGGATGTGCCCTGTCTGACAATTTGTTCTCCTTCTGTGGCATATCTATCGAAAATACAGCATCTCTGCTGTAACGTGACATTTTCTAAGGCTTCCATTGGCTCTCTAAAGCTGCCAGAAAGTGGAATGGGGTGTCTGCAGTCTCTGGGCTAAGTACAGCAGCTCTGTTTTGTGAGTGGTCAGGCTGGGAACAGTGACACTGGAGATGCGCGTTCATGAGAATTCTCAATTTTTTTCTTTCAGCCTTTGAATGAATACAACGTCACCCGGTTGGAATATTATCGCTATTTTACGAGAAAAATAGCATAAAAATTTATTTTAAACAGCGTTTGACATGCTTCGAAGTACGGTAATGGAATATTTTGAAAAAAAATTGTCACGAAATGTGCTTGCGCGTCACCCTTCGGATACTGACCTGAACGCACGAATAAAACGGAGGTATTTGAATATAACTATGGATTATTTGGAACCAAAACAACATTTGTTGTTGAAGTAGAAGTCCTGGGAGTGCATTCTGACGAAGAACAGCAAAGGTAATCCAATTTTTCTTATAGTAAATCTGAGTTTGGTGAGGGCCAAACTTGGTGGGTGTCAAATTAGCTAGCCGTGATGGCCGGGCTATGTACTCAGAATATTGCAAAATGTGCTTTCGCCGAAAAGCTATTTTAAAATCTGACACCGCGATTGCATAAAAGAGTTCTGTATTTATAATTGTTATGTATTTTGTCAACGTTAATCGTGAGTAATTTAGTAAATTCACCGGAAGTTTTCGGTGGGTATGCTAGTTCTGAACATCACATGCTAATGTAAAAAGCTGGTTTTTGATATAAATATGAACTTGATTGAACAAAACATGCACGTATTGTATAACATAATGTCCTAGGAGTGTCATCTGATGAAGATCATCAAAGGTTAGTGCTGCATTTAGCTGTGGTTTTGGTTTTTGTGACATCCAGTGGCGCATTATTCAAATACCTTAGAAATGCTATTACTTCAATTTCTCAAACATATGACTATTTTACAGCATTTTAAAGACAAGACTCTCGTTAATCTAACCACACTGTCCGATTTCAAAAAGGCTTTACAACGAAAGCAAAACATTAGATTATGTCAGCAGAGTACCCAGCCAGAAATAATCAGACACCCATTTTTCAAGCTAGCATATCATGTCACATAAACCCAAACCACAGCTAAATGCAGCACTAACCTTTGATCTTCATCAGATGACAATCATAGGACATTATGTTATACAATACATGCATGTCTGTTCAATCAAGTTCATATTTATATCAAAAACCAGCTTTTTACATTAGCAGGTGACTAGCATGTGACTAGCATTCCCACCGAACACTTCCGGTGAATTTACTAAATTACTCACGATAAACGTTCACAAAAAACATAATTATTTTAAGAATTATAGATACAGAACTCCTCTATGCACTCGATATGTCGGTGAAAGCACATTTTGCAATATTCTAAGTAGATAGCCCGGCATCACAGGGCTAGCTATTTAGACACCCAGCAAGTTTAGCATTCACCAAAGTCAGATTTACTATAAGAAAAATGTTATTACCTTTGCTGTCTTCGTCAGAATGCACTCCCAGGACTTCTACTTCAATAACAAATGTTGGTTTGTTATATCTAAATAGCGGCGTTTTGTTCGTGCGTTCAAGACACTATCCGAAAGGGTAAATAAGGGTTACGAGCACGGTGCATTTTGTGACAAAAAAATTCTAAATATTCCATTACCGTACTTCGAAGCATGTCAACCGCTGTTTAAAATCAATTTTTATGCCATTTTTCTCGTAAAAAAGCGATAATATTCCGACCGGCAAAGCCTGTTTACATTCAATGAGAGAGAAAGTAAAAGCATGGGATCCCCTCGTGCACGAGCCTTAGTCTGATGGCCCTCTGATCAGCCACTATCCAAACGCGCTAATGTGTTTCAGCCTGGGGCTGCCTCGATATCATTCAGCTTTTTCCCGGGTTCTGAGAGCCTATGGGAGCCGTAGGAAGTGTCACGTTACAGCAAAGATCCTCAGTCTTCAATAAAAAGAGCCAAGATGAACAAGAACTTGTCAGACAGGTCACTTCCTGTATGGAATCTTCTCAGGTTTTTGCCTGCCATATGAGTTCTGTTATACTCACAGACACCATTCAAACAGTTTTAGAAACTTTAGGGTGTTTTCTATCCAAAGCCAATAATTATATGCATATTCTAGTTACTGGGCAGGAGTAGTAACCAGATTAAATCGGGTACGTTTTTTATCCGGCCGTGTAAATACTGCCCCCTAGCCCTAACAGGTTAACACAAAATCCGGGGAGGGGCCAGCTAAGTTTAAGACTGTATCATCTGCATATAAATGGATGAGAGAGCTTCCTTCTACCTGAGCTGATGTAAATTGAGAAGAGCGTGGGGCCTATGATTGAGCCTTGGGGTACTCCCTTGGTGACAGGCAGTGGCTGAGACAGCAGATTTTTTCTGACTTTATACTCTGTACTCTTTGAGAGAGGTAGTAAGTAGACCAGGCCAATGACCCCTCAGAGACACCAATACTCCTTAGCCGGCCCACAAGAATGAAATGGTCTACCATATCAAAAGCTTGGGCCAAGTCAATAAAAATTGTGGAAACCAGATTGCATACCAGAGAATACTATAAACATCAAGAAAGCCAGTCAGTTGATTATTGACACGTTTTTCCAACAATTTTGATAAACAGGGCAAATTAGAAATAGGCCTATAACAGTTAGGATCAGCTTGATCTCCCCCTTTAAATAAAGGACGAACTGTGGCTGCCTTCCAAGCAATGGGAACCTCCCCAGAAAGGGGAGAGAAATGTTAAAAAGGTCAGTTAAGGGCTTGTAAGTAAGCATTTCACAGTACGGTCTACACTTGTTGTATTCAGCGCATGTATTGATTTGATTGAACGCCACAGCATACACAACATTGTTGTTGACCAAACCTAAAAGAGCATCTTTGCGATGAGATTGAATGGGCTGTTCGCAGCATGAATTTACTGCCGTCCAATCTGCAGCAACTGAGTGGTGCCATGTCAGCATGGACCAACATCCCTGTGGAATGTTTCTGACACCTTGTAGAATCTATGGCCCTGAAGAATTCAGACTACTCTGGAGGCAAAGGGGGGTCCAACCCGGTACTAGATGGGTGTACCTAATAAACTGTTCAGGAGTTATTCGGATTAAGGGGGTCACCTACTTTAAAAACTTCTTAGGGCTAGGCGTCCACCAAGCGGGACAACTTCCGGTGAAAATGGAGGGCGCACAATTCAAATAAATAATCATAACTATGGATATTAAACATTTAGGTACATACAAGTGTCTTATATCGTCTTATATAGTTTGGTCCTTAAAATGAGGTTCTAATCACGTTCCTGGTACTTCATAACACAAAAACACCATCTCATCCAATGGCATAAATCAATTGACAACTCTAGATACTCCCATCTCAAGTAAACCCCCTCTTGACTCCACTCCTGGACAAGCTCACTGAGGGGAGTGAGCCTCTAGGTCATACACCATCCCAAGATAAGTGCAACATCAGAGGGGACATACAATGGTTCCAGACACTGCCATACACCTTCCCCCAATGCCAAAGGAGGGAGTGACTTGCGCACAGACATTGTGGAGACAAGTAATTGGTTCCCCATTAATCACGCATCCCTTCACATGGTTTAACCTGTCTGGGCTAGGGGGCAGTATTGAGAATTTTGGAAAAAATATGTTCCCATTTTTAACTGCCTCCTACACCAACTCAGAAGCTAGAATATGCATATTATTGTTCAGGTTTGGATAGAAAACACTCTGAATTTTCTAAAACTGTTTGAATGGTGTCTGTGAGTATAACAGAACTCCTATGGCAGGCAAAAACCTGACAAGGTTTCAAGCAGGAAGTACCCTGTCTGACAAGGAGTCGTGCGTCTTGCATCTTTTTATTGAAAAGTAAGGATCTTAGCTGTAACGTGACAATTCCCAGGGCTCCAATAGGCTCTCAGAGCCCGGGAAATAACTGAAGGTTTACGAGGGAGCCTCAGGCTGAAACACATTATCACCTTTTGTAAGTGGCTGCTCCGAGGACCTTTGAATGAGGCGTGTGCACGAGTCGCTCCTGAGGAGAAATTTTATTCGGCTGTTTAGGCTCAATGCATACTCCCGGTCGGAATATTATCACTTATCTATGAGTTAAATGGCATAAAAATTGGTTTTAAACAGCGGTTGACATGCTTCGAAGTACGGTAATGGAATATTTAGACATTTTTGACACGCCAATGCGCCATGCGCGGGACCGTGAAGAAGCATTCTGATAGTGTCTAGAACTCACGAACAAAACGTCGCTGTTTGGATATAACGATGGATTATTTGGGACCAAACCAACATTTGTTATTGAAGTAGAAGTCCTGGCAGTGTATTCTGATGAAGAACAAGCAAGGTAAGAACATTTTTCTTATAGGAAATGTGATTTTGGTGGAGGCTGACCTGGGTGGGTATCTAAATAGCTAGCCCTGTAATGCCGGGCTATGTACTTAGATTATTGCAAAATGTGCTTCATCCGAAAAGCTATTTTAAAATCGGACATATCGAGTGCATAGAGGAGTAATGTATCTATAATTCTTAAAATAATTGTTATGCTTTTTGTGAACGTTTATCGTGAGTAATTTAGCAAACTGTTAGTAAATTCCCCGGAAGTTTGCGGGGGTTATGCTTTTTCTGAACGTCACATGCTAATGTAAAAAGCTGGTTTTTGATATAAATATGAACTTGATTGAACAGACATGCATGTATTGTATAACACAATGTCCTAGGTGTGTCATCTGATGAAGATCATCAAAGGTTAGTGCTGCATTTAGCTGTGGTTTGGGTTTATGTGACATGATATGCTAGCTTGAAAAATGGGTGTCTGATTTTTTCTGGCTGGGCACTCTGCTGACATAATCTAATGTTTTGCTTTCGTTGTAAAGCCTTTTTGAAATCGGACAGTGGGGTTAGATTAACGAGATTCTTGTCTTTAAATAGCTGTAAAATAGTCATATGTTTGAGAAATTGAAGTAATAGTATTTCTAACGATTCAAAAATCGCGCCACTGGAATTTCAGTAGCTGTTACGTAGGTGGGACGAGTTCGTCCCACATACCCCAGAGAGGTTAACAGATACATTCACATATGAAGACACTGTTCCATCCTGTCCTCTTCCCTTTCTGATATTCTGCATAGCACCAGGGATATGTGAAAGACAAGCCTAACCTCTCCCGTCTCTGGGCCCCAAGTGACTGAGCCCCAGCTGAGGGAAGAAGTGCAACTGCCAACACCAGAGTCCAAAGGGATACATTCTGATTCATCCTCCACAACTGTCCGATTTACAGTAGGCTTTACAGCGAAAGCATGCCATGCGATTGTTTGAGGACGACGCCCCACATCAAAATATTTTTCCACCTGCACAGGTTTCATAAATTCCATTAAATATTCACTTACTTTTTGAAAATCTTCCTCTGATTTGTCATCCAAAGGGTCCCAGCTATAACATGTAGTGTCGTTTTGTTAGATAATATCCTTCTTTATATCCCAAAAAGTCTTTTAAGTTTGCGCCAAATTCCGGTTGGTTTTGCTTTGGATTTTCTCCTACCATATCTATTGTGTTATAGTCTCCTACATTATTTTAACATTTCTACAAACTTCAGTGTTTTTTTTCCAATGGTACCAATTATATGCATATCCTGGCTTCAGAGCCTGAGCAACAGGCAGTTTCCTTTGGGCACATCAGTCAGGCGGAAATTGAGAAAAAAGGACCCTAAAGCCTCTCTGGGATAGGCGTCCCGCTAGCGGGACAATAGTTGACAACATCCGGTGAAATCGGAGCGAGCCAAATTCAACATACAAAATCATAATATTAAACATTCATGAAAATACAAGTGTCCTACATCATTTAAAAGCTTAACTTCTTGTTAATCCAACCGCGTTGTCAGATTTCAAAAAGGCTTTACGGTGAAAGCATACCATTTGAGGACAGCACCCCTGCCCAAAATACTATTTCAACCAGCACAGGTGTTACAAAATCACAAATAATGATTAAATAAATCACTTACCTTTTGAAGATCTTCCTCTTTTTGCAATCCCAAGGGTCCCAGCCACACAATGAATGGTCGTTTTGTTCAATAAAGTCCAAAAAATTTCAGTTTTGTAGGCGCCAATGATCTCAGTAATCTATACTTTCAACATGCATACAAACGAATCCAAAAATGTACCAGTAAATTTTGTCCAAACAAGTCAAACGATGTTTCAAATTAATCCTCAGGTACTCTATTATCTAAATAAACTATAATATTTAAGACGGAGAAAACTGTGTTGAATAGGGAAGATAAATAACGAAGTGCGCGCACTTCATTCACGCTCCAACAAGAGCACTTTTGTAAAAACAGACCCGATGGAAATCGTCATAGTACTTCTTCATTTTTCAGAAAACACGCCTGAAACCCTTTCTAAAGACTGTTGACATCTAGTGGAAGCCATAGGAACTGCAATCTGGGTCCTATCTATGAGTAGATCCCATAGCAGACCATTTGAAACTGGCTGTGACCTCCAAAAACTTTTGATTATTATTGTGACAGTTTTGGAAACTTCAGAGTTTTCTATCCAATGCTACCAAGTATATGCAAATCCTAGCTTCTGGGCCTGAGTAACAGGCAGTTTACTTTGGGCAGGTCAGTGATCCCAAATTCAGAACAAAAACAAGTCTCCAAAAGAGGTGCTGAAGTAGCGACATGCTGGATAAGGCCTAAAAAATTATTTTCCACCATGAGCATGAAAATTAGCTTGAAAATATGTTACAAATTCATAACCCAGAAACGGTTTCTCCCGTCATGCTGAACTAGCGACTTGCTGGAAAAGGCTTAAAAAAAGATTTTCGGCCGTGTACATGAAAAACTGCTGACTAATATGTTTCAATTTCGTAACCCAGGAACGGTTTCTCCCACCATGCTGAACTAGCAAGTATTGTGCATAAAAATAAAAAAAATTCGGCCATGTGCATGAAAAACTGCTCAAAAATGTTTCAAATTCTTAACCTGGAAATGGTGCCTCCCGTCAAGCTGAACTAGCAGCATGCTGGATAGGGTCTACAAAGTAATTTTCGGCCATGTGCATGAAAAATTGCTCTGATTTATTTCAAATTCGTAACCCAGAAACGGTGTCTCCCATCAAGCTGAACTAGCGGCATGCTGGATAGGGACTAAAAAAGATTTTCATCCAAGTGCATGATAAACTGTTGAAAAGTATGTTTCAAATTCACAACCCATATACTATGTCTCCAGGCATGCTGAAGTACCAACATGCTGGATAAGGCCTAAAAAATGATTTTCCGCCATGAGCATGAAAATTTGCTCAAAAATATTTTTCAAATCCATAACCCAGAAACGGTTTCTCTCGTCATGCTGAACTAGCAACATGCTGGATAAGGCCTAAAACATTTTTTACGGCCATGTACATGAAAAACTGCTGAAAAATATGTTTCAATTTCGTAACTGCGAAATGGTATCTCCAGTCATGCTGAACTAGATGCATGCTGGATAAGGCCTGAAAAATGATTTTCCGGCATGAGCATGAAAAAAATGCTTTAAAAATCTGTTTCAAATTCGTAACCCAGAAACGATATCTCCCGTCATGCTGGATAAGGTCTAAAAAAAGATTTTCGGCCATGAGCATGAAAAACTGCTCAAAAATATGTTACCCAGAAATGGTGTCTCCCGTCATGCTGAACTAGCGGCATTGTGGATAGGGCCTAAAAAAAGATGCTGGATAGGGTCTAATAAAAGATTTTCGACCATGTGCATGAAAAACTGCTCAAACGTTCTTTCAAATTCGTAACCCAGAAAAGATGTGTCCCGTCATGCTGGATAGAGTCAAAAAATTATTTCCGGCCACATTCATGAAAACTGCTAAAAAATAAGTTTCAATTTCGTAACCCCAAAACGGTGTCTCTCGTCAAGCTGAAATTGCGCCATGCTGGGTAGGGAATAAAAAATTGGCCATGTGCATGAAAAACTGATAAAAAAAGATGTTTCAAATTCGTAACACAGAAACGATGTCTCCTGTCATGCTGAAAGGCCTAAAAAACATTTTTTGACCATGTTCACAAAAAACTGCTCAAATATGTTTCAAATTCGTAATCCAGAAACGGTGTATTATGGTGAACTAGCGGCATGCTAGAGAGGGCCTAAAAACTGATTTTCAACCATGTGCATGAAATACTGCTCAAACTTCCTTTCAAATTCGTAACTCAGAAAAGATATGTCCCGTCATGCTGGATAGGGAATAAAAAATGATATTCGGCCATGTTCATGAAAAACTGCTGACAAATACGTTTCAAATAGCAATCCAGACACGGTGTCTCCCGTCATGCTGAACTAGCGGCACACTGGATAAGGCCTAAAAAATGATTTTCTGCCATGTGCATGAAAAACTGATCAAAAATATGTATCAAATTCGTAACCCATAAACAATGTCTCCAGTCATGCTGATACACTGTTTCTGGATTACGAATTTGAAACAAACTGATGAAAAATATTTCATGCACATGGTTGAAAATACATTTTTTGACTCTATCCAGCATGACGGGACACATCATTTCTGGTTTACGAATTGGAAAGAAAGTTTGAGGAGTTTTTCATGCACATGGTCCCAAAAAAATGTTTAGGCCCTTCAGCGTGACAAGAGACGTCGTTTTTGGGTTACGAATTTGAAACATATTTATGAGAAGTTTTTCATGAACATGGCCGAAAATAATTGTTTAGGCCTTATCCAGCATGTCGCTAGTTCAGCTTGACAGGAGACACTATTGCTGGATTGCGAAATTGTAACATATTTTTCAGCAATTTTTTATGCACTTGGATGAAAATATTTTTTAGGCACTTCAGCATGACGGTAGACATCGTTTCTGGGTTATAAATTTGAAACATGTTCATGAAAAACTGCTCAAAAATATGGCAGAAAATCATTTTTTAGGCCCTATCCAGCATGTTGCTAGTTCAGCATGACGGGAGACAGCGTGTCTGGATTATGATTTGAAACATATTTGTCAGCAGTTTTTCATGAACATGGCTGAATATCGTTTTTTATTCCCTATCCAGCGTGCCTGTGCCTATGCCAGCTCTCGTCCTGTTAGCCATATCACTGTTAGCTAAAATGTTTTCAATATGTGCACACCGTTCAAACCTAGAAGGTTCGACATTTTGTATATCATTTTTTTACCTTTTGTGTTTGAGTGTGAGAGAAGTCATAAGTCAACTAATACTGCGCTGTGTATTATTGTCTGTCCCAGAAATATAAAGATTGAATGAGCTCCAGTGCAATCATGTCCGTGCCTGCTGATGGGTTGCCTTGGTAAGGAGTACGAACCCGAGGGTTACGTAAGCACAGGCAAAATCCTAGAGGAAAACCTAATTTAGTCTCCTTTCCAACAGACACTGAGAGATTAATTCACATTTCAGCAGGGCAATAACCCTAAAACAGAAGGCCAAATCTACACTAGAGCTGCTTACCAAGACGACATTGAATGTTCCTGAGTTGCCTATTTACAATTTTGACCTAAAGATGCAATATGCAGAAATCGCTCTTGCATTTCCTGGTTGCTAATATTATATTAATAATAGTTTGCCTAAATTTTGAAGTCGTGCACAATTATCAGTTTCTATTTAGGTTTATGTCACCCATTCATTGTCAGTTAGAGACACAGTAGGACCCAAAAGCATAATTAGTGCTCTAACTCCCCCTTGTGCTGGTCTGGAGCAATGAAGTGGTGACGCAGGGTACCGTACTGAACCACAAACTACCTCTATGGCCCATGGCGTAAGCTTGCAACTTTTAAAGGAGGAATCACTGTATAACTCATATATCTATGTGAATTTGGTCGGGTCGCCCAAAATGTACATAATACAGCTTTAAATCTGCTTGAAAATCTATGGCAATCCTTGATCATTGCTGGACAGCCATTTTCAACAACCAACTTGACAGGGCTTTAAGAATTTAAAAAAGAATACTGGGCAAATATTGCACAATTCATGTGTGCAAAAGCTCTTAGAGACTTAACCAAAAAGACTCACAGCTGTAATCGCCACATAAGGTGTTTCTAAAATACAGTATATTGACTCAGGGGGTGAATACTTATCTAATCAAGATAAACTGAATATCTTGCCCTCAGAACAGCCTCAATTCGTCTGAGCATGGACTTTACAAGGTGTCAAAAATGTTCCACAGGGATGCTGGCCCATGTTGACTCCAATGCTCCCCACAGTTGTGTCAAGTTGGCTGGATGTCCTTTGGGTGGTGGACCATTCTTGATACACACTGGAAACTGTTGAGCTTGAAAACCCCAGCAGCGTTGCAGTTCTTGACACAAACCAGTGCGCCTGGTACCTACTATCATACCCCATTTAAAGGCACTTAAATCTTTTGTCTTCCCCATTCCCCTATGAATAGCAAACATACACAATCCATGTCTCAGTTGTCTCAAGGCTTAAACATCTCCTCCCCTTATTTACACTGATTGAAGTGGATTCAAGTGACATCAATAATGGATCACAGCTTTCACCTGGATTCACCTGGTCAGTCTGTCATAAAAAGAGCAAGTGTATATTAGTGTATATTGTGTAGATTGTCCCAAAAAAATTCACACAACAAAATGTGAAAAATTTCATGTGTGTGAATACTTTCTGAAGGCACATATATTATTCATACATACAGTGCATTTGGAAACTATTCAGACCCTTTGACTTTTCCCACATTTTGTTATGTTACAGCCTTATTCTAAAATTGATTAAATAAAACATTTTCCTAATCGATCTACACACAATACCCCATAATGACAAAGTGAAAACAGGTTTTTAGAAATGTTTGCACATTTATTACAAATAAAAAACTGATACCTTATTTACATAAGTATTCAGACCCTTTGCTATGAGACTCAGGTGCATCCTGTTTCGATTGATCATCATTGAGATGTTTCTAGAACTTGAATGGAGTCCACCTGTGGTAAATTAAATTGATTGAACATGATTTGGAAAGGCACACACCTGTCTATATAAGGTCAGTTGACAGTGGATGTCAGAGCAAAAACCAAGCCATGAGGTCAAAGCAATTGTCCGTATAGCTCAGAGACAGGATTGTGTTAAGGCACAGATCTGGGGAAGGGTACCAAAACATTTCTGCAGCATTGACGGTCCCCGAGAACACAGTGGCCTCCATCATTCTTAAATTGAAGAAGTTTGAAACCACCAAGACTTTTCCTAGATCGGGGCGAAACTGAGCAATCGGGGGAGAAGGGCCTTGGTCAGGGAGGTGACCAAGAACCTGATGGTCACTCTGACAGACCTTTAGAATTCCTCTGTGGAGGTGGGAGAACCTTCCAGAAGGACAACCATCTCTGCAGCACTCCACCAATTAGTACTTTATGGTAGAATGGCCAGACGGAAGCCAGTCCTCAGTAAAAGGCACATGACAGCCCGCTTGTGGTTTGCCAAAAGGCACCTAAAATACTCTCAGACCATGAGAAACAAGATTCTCTGGTCTGATGAAACCAAGATTGAACTCTTTGGCCTTAATGTCAAGTGTCACGTCTGGAAGAAACCTGGTACCATCCCTACGGTGAAGCATGTTGGTGGCAGCTTCATGCTGTGGAGATGTTTTTCAGCAGCAGGGCCTGGGAGACTAGTCAGGATTGAGGGAAAGATGAATGGAGCAAAGTACAGAGAGATCCTTGATTAAAACCTGCTCCAGAGTGCACGAGGACCTCAGACTGGGGCGAAGGTTCACCGTCCAACAGGACAACGACCCTAACACACAGCCAAGAGAACGCAGGAGTGACTTCGGGACACGTCTGAATGTCCTTGAGTGGCCCATCCAGATCCCGGACTTGAACCCAATCGAACATCTCTGGAGACACCTGAAAATAGCTGTGCAGCGACGTTCCCCATCCAACCTGACATTGAGAGGATCTGCAGAAAAGAATGGGATAAACTCCCCAAATACAGGTGTGCCAAATTTGTAGCGTCATACCCAAGAAGACTCGAGGCTGTAATCTCTGCCAAAGCTACTTCAACAAAGTACTGAGTAAATGGTCTGAAAACGTATGTAAATGTGATATCAGTTTTTTTATTTATACATTTGCAAACATTTATATAAAACCTGTTTTTGCTTTGTCATTATGGGGTATTGTGTATAGATTGAGTTTTTTTAGTGTTTTTTTTTTTTATTATCCAGATTGAATAACACATTGTGGAAAAAGTCAAGGGGTCTGAATACTTTCCGAATGCACTGTATGTGTTAATACGTTTTATTGGCACTGACACATTATATGGATTATAATTTATTTTTCTAATCATTTACTGTACAAAATATACCTCCAGGTCTGAAAATGACCACGCCTACTGTATATTCAAAACAACAAAGTCAAAGGGAAACAAATGCAAAGCAGCAAACTGAGAACTATAAAATAGAGGCTCATAACTCATATACATACAATAGCATTTGCTATGAAGCATAGGTAAAGTAAGCTTAAACAATCGTGTTCAGGATAAAGCAACATTCATATGCCCTATTGCAGTCATATAGGAATTAGGGACTGAAGTTTAGTAAGTTTAGCAGCATAAAGATGCATTATATAGTTCTACCATAAAGATGCATTAAACGTTGGTTATTAAATTGTTGCATCTGAGCTCTTAGAGTGTGCGGCTTTCCTTTATTTTCTAGTGTTCTACTCCGCTAGCCAGCACCTCGCCTTTATAGGTGTGCGTTTCTTTTTTCTAGATTGCATTATAAGTTCTACCTTGCCTGTCAAGATGTAGGACCTTGAATGAGAACTAACTCTTGTCTACTATTAGATGTCCCACAACAAAAATTAAGATACATTTGTATCTGTAACATAGGCAAATATACAACTCAAGGAAATGCAGGATCAGTATTGCTTTTGGTGGGTTGTTTATTTTAGCGATAGCATACTGGCAACTAAGACAAAAAACAACCTCAATATGCATCCAGTGACTACTCAACCAAACATAGGTATTGAAAACAATTATCAATATAAATTCACCATGAATAGACATTTACATATAGGTTAATTTGTCTATCAAATATACACTGCTCTTTCAAAATAGATCGACTTTCTACAAAGCTATTACAAATGGAGAAATATATCTCTCCCATTACTCTATACCACTTCTGACTATTTACATCAAATACAAAGTAGAACAGGAACATCATATTAAACATAAATGAACTATAACGTTTCTCTTAGACTGTATGTAGCATGCGTTTTTTAATTCGAAAGTAGCTATACTTTTACTGTGCCACAAAATTTCCCAGGTGTTATCAGAGAATTTGAAACATTTAAAATGCTGCCTTGGATTTGAATGTGACAAATAGGACAGTTCAATCTAGACATATTTTGAATTAGCAAAGAAAATGAACGTAATTGACATAACAATCCAATTTCAAGAATGGTTTCTGCAATCAAACTGGTTTAGCTGCCACTTGGTCTACCAACCTTCTGCCACCACCACTCATGCTTATTGTCATGTTATGACCAGATATGGTAGAAAGTAAATGTACTATCTCTGGTATGACCACAAGAGCATTAAACTATGGTATGCTGACTGTCAACATTCTCATGCTGTGTACCTGGAACTAGAACAAACTGAACAATTCATTTTAATGACATCTCAGTCTCAGCTACATGTGCAAACACCAAGCCAAGACACTAAAGTCTGTTGTCCTTCTCATAAAAACACCTGTAGGTTCCTTTTTATATACATTTTAACGAGAGTAGTAATACTGAATAATAATAGTATTTTGAGTAATAAAAGAGAGAGGATATAGGGAAAACTCAATTATGATTAGTGCGTACAGGTGTTTTCTAAATTATTCTCAAGTTCAAAGTTAAATACCCACTGTCCTTTGTCTGAATAGCTGCTACTGTATGTTCAAATAAGTAGATAACATTATCAATACATTACAAATAGGTAATTTAACACTGTGTTACTGCACAAAACATTTCAGATTTCAAGGGGAACTGGTGAAGACATCAAAGACGTGTCAGAGACACCTCCAAATGTGACCCTACTTGGCATGTGAGCGGACTTGTTTAATCTAGCATATACATTTTTTTGGGGGGGTGGCTGATTCCACTGTCACAATATGACAGTGCTGTCAGTAGCCATGCAGGCTTTACCGGCGACAGACCTGGGTTCAAATACTATTTTTGAAACCTTTCAAATACTTTGAGTGTTTTCTCTAGCCTGCCTGGAGTGCCAGATGGGTGTGGTTTGCAATTTTGGGACTATTGTATTGGTGCATTCAACAAACAAGCTCAATCAAGCACGGATGAGGTATTTGAACTGATTTGAGATTTTTAACCCAAGTCTGTTTGACAGTGTCCTGGGCTAAGTTAAATTCAATTTTTTTAAAAAGTGACTGTGACTGTGGACAAACATAGCTAGGACACTCCTATGTGGGTGAGGTGGTGGTTAAAAATAGGCTTGAAACACCAGGCTAGGGTTGACAGGTGCTTTAGAAGAGCTGAGCTGATCTCACATACTCTTCTCTCTTTAATGAGGAAACCATAACAAATAGGTATTTACAACTTGGACACAAAGATTGAACATCCTCATCCTCACTAAAGATTGGACGAGTGGAATGATCTTTGTATTTTGAAGTAAATGTACATGTACAGTGCCGTGAAAAAGTATTTGAAAAAATAACTGACCCCTTACACTCAATAACTGGTTGTGCCACCTTTAGCTGCAGTGACTACAACCAAACACTACCTGTAGTTGTTGATCAGTCTCTCAGTTCACTGTGAAAGAATCTTGTCCCACACTTCCATGCAGAACTGCTTTAACTCAGCGACATTTGTGGAATGGCCTAACAACTACAGGAAACGTTTGGGTGGAGTCATTGCAGCTAAAGGTGGCACAACCAGTTATTGAGCGTAAGGGGGCAACTACTTTTTCACCCAGGGATATTGGGTGTTGCATAACTTTGTTTATGAAATAAGTATGTAATTGTTGCGTTATTTGTTCACTCAGGTTATCTTTATCTAATGTTAGGTTTTGGTTGATAACATTCAGTATCAAAAATATGCTAAAGTAGAGAATCAGAAAGGGGCAAAAACTTTTTCACAACAGTGTATATTGATGAGAACATATTTGATAGTGAATGTGTTATAAATTAGTTATTGCCTTTAGGGGAAAGTATCTGTCACTCTAGACTTGATCTTCATGACTAATTTCACTTTAATTTAGAGAAATCCCTATGGTTTTAGCTATTCACAAGACACAAGCTGTTCAAAATACATAATTATTTTATGTATTTGACATATTCCTTTAAATCAGAGGTGTCAAACTCATTCCACGGAGTACAGATTGTCTTTGTTTTTTGGGGGGGTTTTCCTTTCAATTAAGGCCTAGACAACCAAGGAGAGTTTCTTACGAATTAGTACAAGGGCGAAAACCTGCAGACACTTGGTCCTCTGTGGAATGAGTTTGACAGGTGCTTTAAATAATTCATTAGACATAGATATAATTATATTTTAAGAACATTTTTGTTAGTACTTAGTTACAATATCATGAGTTAAGAGCTTTATTCAGCAATTGTGCGAGATGCAGAGGTTGCTATTGTTGAAGAGAACTAATCACAAAGACAAATCAATAGAGAACTCAACATTGATATTAGCATAATAAATACATGTAGAAAGATACAAGGTGAGTGTTCTATAAGAATAATACTAGACATTCGAACTCAGGAGGACTAATCCAGTCCCATTGTCAAGACCTGGAGTTGAGATAAAAGCAAATCAACAGAGAGACAGGAAAGGAATAGGATACCACAGGAGTAGACAGATTTAGGCTCAACAGGTACTCTCCCATTGAAACTATATATTCACACTCTCTTCTTAGCTTCATGAAGACACTCTCTTAAGTCTTGACATGTGTTCCCCAGAACAGGAGAGAAAATGAATCCATCTGTTTTCATCTGAAAAGCTGTGGCAGCACATCACTTTATCTACCAATTTCAGAACATTCCTTTCACAATCCTGTGGTTTTCTGAATAGTTGCCATCTAAATATATTTTGCTGCTTCCAAGCTATGAATTAGAGGAATGGTGTCTGATCTGTTGTTGGTGCCCTGGTAGGGTCCCAGATAGATGTGATAGGAGGGTAGAATGGAAGGTAGCGGTCGATAAGCAGACATCACTGTCTTTGTCCGTATACAGTTGTTGTCATTCTGCTTATCAGGTCAAGGCTCTCAACAAGCTAACCATGATCAGAAGCACAGCTGTTGTTGCGGTGACTGTCAGAATAGGGTTCCATTCTATATCACTCCCCTGAGGATGCAGAGACAAAGGTTAGGGGTGGCTTTTAGAGACCTATGCACACTTAGTAAGGCATACAATAAATAGAAATAAACATGCACACACAAACACATTTACGCCAAACGTACACTGAAAACTGTCACCAAATATTTAAATCACAAATATGTACATATTCGGCATAAAATAATTTGCTGAAGTTACAACAAAAATGATCTCAAATATAACAGTGATGTCATACATGAAAGCACTGTGTGAAACCACCTACCGTCCCATGTCTGTCACTCAAAAATACTTGGTATGTTTTATGCATGTGCATCTTACGATAAATGTGACTTTCTAATTGCCACCCTCTAGCTAGCAATTACTTTGTTTGGTACCATACTGTATGTGCCGTAGCCAACTTCTCTCTGCCTTACATGACAATGAATGAAGAGACTTAGCTAAAGCACAAACTGACTGGCACGAGACTAGTAATTATCCACATTTATAAACTGGGTGGTTTGAGCCCTGAATGCTGATTTGCTGACACCCGTGGTATATCAGACTGTATACCACGGGTATGACAAAACGTTTATTTTGACTGCTCTATTTACGTTGGTAACCAGTTTATAATAGCAATAACGTACCTCAGGGGTTTGTGGTATATGGCCAATATACCACGACTAAGGGTTGTATCCAGGCACTCCGCGTTGTGTCGTGCGTAAGGAGAGCCCTTAACCGTGTTATATTCCTGTTATTTCTTAAACACAGAGTATCAACGATATATCTCAACTCCTATGTCAACTCTGAACACCTGATCAAACCAAAACTACACAAGAGCAGTAGTAACCAAAATAAAATCTCTGAGAGTCTTAGTGGTCCTTCAAGATGGATTTGAACCAGCATCTGCCTTACTTTACTTGGATGGAAACACTAGGTTCTAACTGTAACTGTAAATCGCCATGCTTTTGGGTTCATATTATTACATCAGTGACTGGGTAGAAACATTTTCAGAATGCTGATTCATGATGGCCTGTAATGCTTGTTGCTCAAGTGGTTTGCAGGTCATTTCTATTTTTCTAATGGTTGTGAACTCTTTTGGATCTTATTTTTTTCAGTAGACTACAGATATCTGCCTGTCCGGTGCATACTGTCAGTGCAACAATGTATCAATTAATCTCCTGTCAAACTTTTCCCCACCAGTTGATTTAGCCTATGCTGTATTTACATTCAGCAACCAAAAGCAAGGTTGGTTCTCTCCTCAAATAGGCTAATAGTAACAAAACTTATTTAAAATAACTGCCCAAAAAGTTGTAGCCTACTTTTCCCTATGACTCAACAAAGCTTCGAGGAATTGCTAAAAGGTCAGCGGAGAGGCAAGCGGAAGTGCGTTATTGCGCAGGAGACAAGTGAAGATGAATAGGCTAAAGATGAAGGCTACCTATTGAAAAGCTCATTCTTAACCATCATTCGTAGGCTAAATATAAGGCCCAATAGGACTACGGTAGTGGATTTACCACCTGCGCTTTGCAAGAGAGAACAAATCTGTCGGTTTCTAGAGTTTACACACTCAAATTCAAATGTATTGTCAGCATTGACCACCACATGCTTAACTCAAATTGATAAATTATTCATCATTGTGTAGGTGACAGGTTGCTGGAATTTCTATTTTCCCAATGGTTGTGAATTTGATCAGCATCACACTGTTGTCTACTAGCCATAGGTCTACTCTTTCACCTTTAAACTCTCCCCATCAATATATGTTATACATTGTGTCTTTCCATTATCCTGCACATGCAAAACATCAGAAATAACTGTACTCGTAAGGTGTCAGATGTTGGGATGACAGGTGCTGTATGCAATGTGAACTTCGCAAGCCCTCAACTCACATAAAGCTTCCATTACATTTGATCAATTTGACAATTATCTTGCACAAGGCCTACAACAAAATCCAATGAAGGATGTTATTAGCCTAATGTTTTTAAGAGAGTTGCCTACCTAACTCCAGGCTGTATTTGAAAAACTGCTAAAAAGCCCTGCGTTTTGAACGTACAAACAAGAATACATAATTAATATAAGATATTCTGATGTGCAACCTAAACCGGTGAATTTCGTGAATATGGGATTGACAGTTAGGCTATTGTTGGTATATTTTACAACAGAATTGCAGATTATTTTTAATGGATATTAGTGTAGGCTAATTGATAAGACTAAAGCCTATTCTGACAGGACTATATTAGGCCATTAGTTACTCAATCAAGGGTAAGAGTAAGCCGGTATGGGCCAGTGTCCCAGCAAAATAAATAGTGGGGATATGAGTACCGGTAAAACGTGAGCCTATCACATCTAAAACAAAATGCCAAAACACTACAGGCTATTCCACCATTAACATTACTGCATGTCAGCCGCATGAAAAATTGGCGAATTGACTTGAAACCGGATGGTATACGCTTCAAATTGCGTTGTGGTTCGACGAGAACGGCCGAGACCAAGGCTCTTGCGGACAACAGTGGACGTATCAATTCAAGCTACAAGTGTAGGCCTAATAATAATCGCAGCATGTCATAATACACGTAGGTGTTTTGTAACAGATGTATCTTTCCGTTTATCAAATTGCGGGTGCACAGTGCACTGTCAGGGTTTGGATGCTGGAATTATTTTGCACGGGTAGCCTACAGGAGTGTCTTTTTTAAGTGATTGTTTGACAATCGCCGGTTGAAAACATCATGACTGATTGTGTTTATGCTGCATTAAAAGGCATAGGCAGCACACCCATAAAACTAGGAGAAGCTAAGCTTTCCCTAAAGTAAATTGAATTGCCAAAAGTACATAGCCTAATTAGCCTACTCCTGTCTATACATAAATACATTAAATTATTCAAAATAGGCTACTACACCAGAAAGCATGATTTGGCCCACAGAGGATCATTAGCTTCTTTTTTTTTTTTAAGCTGTGGATTGTTTTAAATTGCATAGCCTACAGTCGGAAGGGCCCGCAATTACCAAATAGATTATTGTTTAGTTATTGTTTAGTAACTGTAAGGATATATTGATTATTAAAACAAATACAATCACTGAAAAACTGGAAAGCAAATGGCTATTGCTGTAAAGAGATGACAATGAAAAGACTCCAATCTGTCTTTAATTATTAACATTCTCAACTTAATTGTGCAAACAGTAAGTGGCCTCTCATATTGGCACCAGCGGAGAACATTGGCCATAGATATCCCCCAGTGTGCATATTCACTGTCTTTATCATTGGATCAGTGCCACTTTTGTTTGTTTTTGGACATTCATTTCCTCCTCCGGGTTAGATTGATGTCATATCGTATTTGGGTCTCCCCTTTTCATAGTCCTATTATATTATACGACCCTGGGTTTATAAGCGCGGATATCGACAGTCGATAGCGCGCTGGACTTCGGGACAGAGGTTGAGGGTTCAAGACCTACTTCCCTGCCCGTTTCATTACATCGGTGTCAGAAGTGATCGGACCTTGCATCCACGAACGTGCGTGTGCTTGGCCGGTGAGCGCGCTCTTTGAAAGGAGGGAGTATACAGTCACACTGTATATAGACTTATTTTTCTACTGTATTATTGACTGTATGTTTGTTTATTCCATGTGTAACTCTGTGTTGTTGTATGTTGTCGAACTGCTTTGCTTTATCTTGGCCAGGTCGCAGTTGTAAATGAGAACTTGTTCTCAACTTGCCTACCTGGTAAATAAAGGTGAAATAAATAAAGTATTGTAACTATCCTGGGTTTATAAGCGCGGATATCGACTCATGCTTTTGGGGCACCCCCTGACAACGGCGAGTCGAGGAAATTTCTGGTTGCGACAACCAATCTTATCGACACAGAAGTAACGTAACGTTAGCTAGTTTAACATCCAATGACTTTGACCATCAAAATAGTCTGCCAACCCCACTATTTTCATACTAATCTGGAGCTATTATTTTCATTCATGATGATGTTTAGTTTATGGAGATAATAGATAAGTAAAACAAAGGAGCGTATTTTGATGGTGTTTAAATCTATTGATCTAATTCAATTAATAGTTCTACTTTTCAGCCCTTCCAGCCTGTATTTGAGAGGAACTAGGATTATCGGATGAAGCCCGATTCCTTTCTACTCTCAGATTGTCACGGTAAGGAAAATAAAGAATTAAAAACGATTCGAGGCTAAATACAGCAGCCGTGTAGGGGTTCGATACAGGGTCGGCATCGGCGAGTATGATCATTCTTGGTAGAAAATGCCCCACGAATTCGCTACACTCTTTAATTCCTGGTGTCGCAACCTCAACCGATGAGCTATACCCCGGGCACCCCCTGACAACCGTGAGTCGAGGACATTTCTGGTTGCGACAACCAATCATATCGCCGCCTGCAACCAAGAAGTAACCAAGAATGGTAATCGCCCACCAATCCGAGACGCCAGTCCAACCAAGACGTGACCAAGAGTTGGCTAGCTATATCCTTCGCGCAGTCGATAGCGCGCTGAACTTCGTGCCAGAAGGTTGAGGGTTCGAGGCCTGCCATTACAATATGGTTCAGACAACGTCATTTTTATTAATCTGTTTGTCAGTGTCAGCAGAGTAGGCTAGCCTACTCTAAAGTGTAGTAGAATTGCATGAAATGTGTTTAGAAAAGGTCAACAAGAAATGTATCTGATATGCATATAGCCTCGGCCTAGTACTCTACACCACTATGCTCTGTCTTTCTTTTGCGGCCAGTGATTGAGTTATATTATTAGCCTAAATTATGATTATCCAATCTAATCATCACATTAGGAATAGTAGGCTATGTCACATAAGTCTGCAAATGCGAGTATGCATGGAATGCTTTATTATAAAGGTGCATGTTTATGGGGAAAATGAGCTTCCCGACACGCCACCGATTTTAAAAGGTAGGTCTATTGCATGTTAAAAGTGATGTGACAAATCTTTAAGCTATTAGGCCCACAGAGATCACATCTGAAATGAATAGGGATTCTATATGTAATTATATGATTACACCTAGGCTATATATAAAAAAAAAAAAGATCTGCACACATTGGGTGTGGTAAGAAATTACATCTACTTTCCCCCCTTTACGTTATTATTACATCAGCTGGTGCGTTATTTCAGAGGACAATTTGCACAGGATAAATTTTTCCAAAATGCCCCCTGTAATTCTTATTTTATTACAGTTTTTATTTTCTATTGACTATTGACTCTTATGAAGGAAGTCTGGAGGTTTTTATTATAGGTGTGAAGATATGTCTATTCAATAATAGGCTTTACTGATAACTCGTGCATGGCTGTCAAATGTATAGGTGTCCCCATAATATTTAAAATGATAATTTTATTACATTTTTTATTTAACCTTTATTTATCTGTGATTATAATTATTATTTTAGCAACCACAGACATCCCTCCTAATGAAAATGCCCCCTATCCTGCTGATGTGAATTGCTGAACAGCACACTTGCACTTGATGTGCGTTTATGGATGAGAACGTAAACTTGCCATTTTCAAAGAGTTTAGCTCAATGGGAAACAGCGGATGTCCTGCTTTGCAATTTATTGCCTACATTTACAGCCAGGGCAGAGCCGGTGTTATGGGCGGGCCTTAGGGGTCAAATAAAATATTTAAATATTGATAATTTATTTGACTGAGACAGGCGCTGTCAGAAAGACCCATCATTGTTAGATAAAGCATCTGAGCAAGTGAAACAGCGTCATTGCTGAGGGAGCCGGCCCTACATCTCAAGCAAGACATAAAATCAGCAGTGCACCAATAGCTTTCGTTGATTAGGCTATGTGACATGGACATGTTCCAACTGATAACTGACTTTTTGACTGCTGTCATATCAACACTTATATTCATAATGCCATTATTGCGTTTGTGATGATATTCTCCATTATCAAGCACACTTGGTTCTTGTAATGATGTTTAGGCTACTGATGTTTTTGTCATTTGACTATGCATCTTAGTGACTGTACTTCTTGGTGGTTGGGGTATTTATTTGTATTTTGTAGTTATAAGAAGAAGCATATACCGGGATCCAACACCAATACTTTCTGTTTCATAGTTGTAACAAAGGCAAGTCCTCAACTGGCAGCTTCATTAAATAGTACCCGCAAAACACCAGTCTCAACGTCAACAATGAAGAGGCGACTCCGGGATGCTGGCCTTCTAGGCAGAGTTGCAAAGAAAAAGCCATATCTCAGACTGGCCAATAAAAAGAAAAGATTAAAATGGGCAAAAGAACACAGACACTGGACATAGGATACTCTACCTAGAAGGCCAGCATCCCGGAGTTTCCTGTTCACTGTTGACGTTGAGACTGGTGTTTTGCGGGTACTATTTATTTTCAGCTGTGCTAACATAATTGCAAAAGGGTTTTCTAATGATCAATTAGCCTTTTCAAATGATAAACTTGGATTAGCTAACACAACGTGCCATCAGAACACAGGAGTGATGGTTGCTGATAATGGGCCTCTGTACGGCTATGTAGATATTACATAAAACAATCAGCCGTTTCCAGCTACAATAGTCATTTACAACATGAACAATTTCTACACTGTATTTCTGATCAATTTGATGTTATTTTAACTGAATTTTATTTGCTTTTCTTTCAAAAACAAGGACATTTCTAAGTGACCACAAACTTTTGAACAGTAGTGTATGTCTACATAGCCTAGGCCTACTGTAGCTAATATTGAATATTGTTAACTTTGAAGTTTAACAGGGCTTAGCTATATTGCACAATGGGCATCAAGGTTTCAATGCAAATACATCTTGTATTTCACAGTAATTTTGCTTAAAGGAATAATCCACCCCAAACCACTAATTCCTATTATTTACAGTGTTCAATAACTTTAATTTGTGAGAACAACATTTTTTGCAAACAAATGTTTCTGTACTTATAATAAGATTGGGAGCAACATGTGGCAGCAGGAAGCCTAGTGGTTAGAGCATTGGGCCAGTAACTGAAAGGTTGCCAGATTGAATCCCCAAGCTGACAAGGTAAAAATATGTCGTTTTGCCCCTGAACAAGGCATTTAACCCACTGTTCCTAGGCCGTCATTGTAAATAAGAATTTGTTCTTAACTGGCTTGCCTAGTTAAACAAAGGTTAAATTTAAAAAAAATGAAAATCATTGTGGAAATCTGTTGCAGATAAATTGACTTCAAAACCCCCAGTGCTCTCTCTCTGGTCAAGCTTGCTAGCTATACAGCTAGCTAACAAATGTAGTTACACACAATTATCATGATGATGTAACACTTTTCATTTCTAGGGTGGAAACCCTTTAATATTTGGATGTGAGAGCTCTCACTCCCCTTACTGTACAATAATAAATCAACGTTCCAAATGTTTGGACCCAGTCAATGAAGTTGCAGCTTGCGTCATTACCATGGCAATTTTAATGGCAGGGCCTAGTCCCAAATTAGCATTGGCTCTGGAAAAAGATATTCAAAGTTATTCAAAGTAGCAGTTTCTGTATGACAAACACCCAGAACATGTATTTAGGGTTTGTTTAGATTGTTTTATATGGCCTAGCTTGTAAAATGCTTCCATTCCCCTGCAAGTTACTTTACTTTAAGATAGTTACTGTACATAAAGTTAAGGCCCTATCTATATGGACATAACAAAGTGCAGAGGACCGACAGACAGAGAAGTATCCTTCCTCCTACCTTGCTTTCTGGAACGCCAGCTCGGAGAACCAGCACCAAACCACTCCCAATATTACAATCATTCCTATGAAGGGGATGGAGAGAACAGGGGACTCAGACGAATGGATGTTGCTCTGGATTAGGGGAAGAAAAGGAGGGAGGGGGTGGATGAAGATGGAGGGGCAATGGAGAAAACAAAATAATAAATGAGTGGAGGGCAAAAACGTTTACATATGGACACCACAAATCACTCAAATGAATCCAAAATGAAACATGATATGACCTTGCTATGAAGGGGTAGGGGAGTTATGGTATGGACTGATACAAATAGGGTAGGGATGGAAAGCTAGATAGATTCCGTCAATTCGACTGATCGACAGTACATACGAATTTATTATGCCAAGGTAAGCCACCATATTTTGACAAAGATTTTAAGAAAAAAATAATGAAATATATTAGTACAATGCATGTGATTATTTATGTGCATATGTGACTGAAATTGTCTGTGGTGACAAAACAAACAATCAAAAATGAAAAATAGTGACACAAAACAAGATGTTGAAACACATGGTGAAAATCTTCTAACTCTTTCCTCATTCATTGGGGCTCTCGAGTGGTGCAGCGGTCTAAAGTACTTCATCTCAGTGCAAGAGGTGTCACTACAGTCCCTGGTTCAAATCCAGGCTGAATCACATCTGGCTGTGATTGGGAGACCCATAGGGTGGTGCACAGCGTCGTTTGGCTGGGCTAGGCCGTCATTGTAAATCAAAATTTGTTCTTAGCTGACTTGCCTAGTTCAATAAAGGTAAAAAAAAAGAGTTTTAAAATAATTTTCTACGTCCACGGTAAACACATAAAGTGTGTGGACATATAGTACAAAGCACAGGGACAGTATTTGTAGACTGGGACAGGCAGACAGTTTGACACAAGGGACAGTGCTGCCATAGGGAGGGCATGACACAGACAAAGTGGAGGGCAATTTGCAGTGCCACATACAGACAGAGATCATAGCCCTCAAGCATGTTCTCTGATATGATCTGACAGTCATTGTCAGCTTATATCAAAGCATATTATAATATACAGTCAATTATGTATATAAACACATATGTATGTATATTGATATACAGTGCCTTCAGAAAGTATTCACACCCTTTGACCTTTTCCACATTTTGTTGTGCTACAGCCTGAATTTAAATTGTATTAAATTGAGACTTTTTTTGTCAATGGCCTACACACAATACCCCGTAATGTTGAATTATGTTTTAGACATTTTTACAAATTGATTAAAAATTAAAAGCTGAAATGTTTTGCGTCAATAAGTATTCAACCCCTTTGTTATGGTAAGCCGAAATAAGTAAGAATTGGCTTGACAAGTCACATAATAAGTTGCATGGACTCACTCTGTGTGCAATAATAACATGATTTTGGATTACTACCTCATCTCTGTACCCCACACATACAATTATTGGTAAGTTCTTTTCTGTCATCTGAATTGGTTGTTTTACGGGAATTTAACATAGATTGGCTTACCCTGGCCTCAGATCATTTTAAGAATATTTGACTTGACTCAATTTATTTCAGAACACACATGGATTAATGTAAAAAAAAGAAAGGAGTTTGCTTCTCTCTGATTGACCTAATTCTGGAAACTTGCCCCCATAAGTACTTGTCCGGTGGTGCCGTTGCAAATTAGCTCAGTGATCACTGTCCTGTAGCATGTATTAGAAATAGCAAACAGACCTGATCCTCGTATAATTATAGTTTTTACATTTTTTTTCTCCCCAAGGGTTTCTTCATGATGTGTATCTTGGGGCTCCTGAGTGGCGCAGTGGTCTAAAGCACTGCATCTCAGTGCAGGAGGTGTCATTACAGTCCCTGGTTCAAATCCAGGCTATATCACATCTGGCTGTGATTGGGAGTCCCATAGGGCGGCGCACAATTGGCCTGGGGTAAGCCGTTATTGTAAATAAGAATTTGTTCTTAACTGACTTGCCTAGTTAAAGAAATAAATTAAATGTGTTACTCAGAGATTTCCCCAATCATCTGTTTTTATCTCTATGGCAGGTAAACAGGCCATCTTCAAACACCTTAGAGTCAAAAATATAACAAATGCCTGTTTCTGGACTCTGTACCCGCCTGCCTGACCATTCTGCCTGCCTTGACCATGAGCCTGTCTGCCACTCTATACCTCCTGGACTCTGATCTGGTTTTTCCTTTTTGCCTGTCCATGACCATTCTCTTGCCTACCCCTTTGGATTAATAAACATTCTAAGACTCCAACCATCTGCCTCCTGTGTCTGCATCTGGGTCTCACCTTGTGCCTTGATACATTTGTATTGATTGTGTACATGCAAGGCTCCCATGTATAAGTGGCCTTGGTCTCAATGGGTTTTCCCTGCTTAAATAAAGGTTAAAATAAAAATATTTCAACAGTATCTATACACATAACATGTGGAATAAACAGACACAGAATAGGTGTGATGTGTGTGCTGTATTTCTTGTTTTCATTTGCGTAAACTTGAACGTTTTTATAAAACAGTCAAAAATCTCAAGCGGGGAAATGTTGAAGTCAAAAAACAGTCAGAAACAATCAGAACAAACCCCAAAAAGCCTCCTGATAGATATGCAATATACCGTTATTAACTCCTATCACTATGGTGACACCTGACCTCTAACCCCAGTGTGACCTCTCACCTGCCACCCTCCAGCCAACCTCTCGAGCTCTGCCTTGCAGTGCAGTAGCTCCTCCTCCAATTCAGCCCTCTCCCTCTGGCTGCAGTCATAGAGTTCCTGCAGTTCCCGCAGCTCCGTCTTCAACCCATCACACTGAGGGAGCCAGAGTAGAACATAAAGGATCAATCAATCACATTTATTAACAAAGCCCTTTTTACATCCACAGCTGTCACAAAGATCTTTACAGAAATCCGGCTTAGACCTCAAAGAGCAAGCAGAAGCACAGTGGCAAGAAAACAGTCCCTAGAAAGAACAGTTGTTGAACACTTCAGAACAGAGATTCATCCCGACACATTACAGGCCAGGTCTGTAAATTGTGTCGTAGTCCATTGCTGCAGTGCCTAATCATTTGTTAGTGATTGTGCAGCTGCTGCTCTGTTGTTTTTCTTTGCCACTGATTTGTGTGGCTTTATCGTTTTCTTCAGCGCAATTCTGAATCTGGCTGATTAAAACTGCTCCCAATAGTCAGTGAGCACCCACTACTATAGTTACTATGGTATGGTCTGGTGCCTAATATACCTGTCTCTGTACCAGCGAGGCCTTCTCCTCAGCCTGTTTCAGCTGGTCCCTCAGTGAGAAGATCTCCCCAAATCCTCCATTCCAGCCGGTGGGGGTCATGGGCTTCCCATCGAACGAAATGTTCTTCTGGATGGAGGCATCCACACGGCGGCTGTTGGTGCCAGGGCTCGTAGACTGGCACTCGACCATGGTCATATAGCTCTCCGCCATGCCCCCCTCCTCTGTGCCCACCCCCACTCCTGTACCAGCTATCTCACCATCCTTCAGGGACAGATATACGCTGTTGGAGCTGGTGTGGAGCGAGAGGAGAGAGTAAAATCACAAAGGGGATTAGGTGAAAAGAAGGAGAAGAAGATGAATTGATGTGGTGAACAATTAAATCTTAGGCTTTTTACTAAACTGAACAAAAATATAAACACAACATGTAAAGCGTTGGTCCCATGTTTCATGAGCTGAAATAAAAGATCCCAGACATTTTCCATATGTACACAAAGCTTATTTCTCTCAAATTTGTGCAAAAATTTGTTTACATCCCTGTTAGTGAGAATTTCTCATTTGCCAAGATAATCCATCCACCTGACAGGTGTGGCATATTAAGAAGCTGATTAAACAGCATGATAATTAAACAGGTGCACCTTGTGCTGGGGACAACAAAAGGCCACTGTAAAATGTGCGGTTTTGTCAAACAACACAAAGCCACATATGTCTCAAGTTTTAGGGAGTGTGCAATTGGCATGCTGACTGCAGGAATGTCCACCAGAGCTGTTGCCAGAGAATGTAAGGTTTATTTCTCTACCATAACCCGCCTATCCAAAGTCGTTTTAGAGAATTTAGCAGTACTTCCAACCGGCCTCAAATCAAATTTTATTGGTCACATACACATGGTTAGCAGATGTTTATGCGAGTGTAGCGAAATGCTTGTGCTTCTAGTTCTGATAGTGCAGTAATATCTAAAAAGTATTCTAAAAAATCCCCAACTACCTAATACACACAAATCTAAAGTGGTGAATGAGAATATGTACATATGGATGAGCGATGGCCGAGCGGCATAGGGAAGGTGCACTAGATGGTATAAAATACAGTATATACATATGATATGAGTAATGTAAGATATGTAAACTTTCTTAAAGTGGCATTATTTAAAGTGACATTGTTTAAAGTGACTAGTGATCCATTTATTAAATTGGCCAGTGATTGGGTCTCAATGTAGGCAGCAGCCTCTGAGTTCGTGTTCGCTGTTTAGCAGTCTGATGGCCTTGAGATAGAAGCTGTTTTTCAGTCTCTTGGTCCCAGCTTTGATGCACCTGTACTAACCTCGCTTTCTGGATGGTAGCGGTGTGAACATGTAGTGGCTCGGGTGGTTGTTGTCCTTGAGGATCTTTTTGTGACATCGGGTGCTGTAGGTGTCCTGGAGGGCAGGTAGTTTGCCCCCGGTGATGCGTTGTGCAGACCGCACCACCCTCTGGAGAACCCTGCGGTTGAGGGCGGCACAGTTGCCGTACCAGGCTGTGATACCACCCGACAGGATGCTCTTGATTGTGCACCTGTAAAGGTTTGTCAGGGTTTTGGGTGACAAGCCAAATTTCTTCAGCCTCCTGAGGTTGAAGATGCGCTGTTGCGCCTTCTTCACCACACTGTCTGTGTGGGTGGACCATTTCAGTTTGTCTGTGCTGTGTACACCAAGGAACATAAAACTTTCCACCTTCTCCACTGCTGTCCCTTCGCTGTGGATAGGAAGAGTGCTCCCTCTGCTGTTTCCTGAAGTCCACGATCATCTCCTTTGTTTTGTTGACGTTGAGTGAGAGGTTGTTTTCCTGACACCACACACCGAAGTGCCCTCACCTCCTCCCTGTAGGCTGTCTCGTCGTTGTTGGTAATCAAGCCCACTACTGTTGTGTCGTCTGCAAACTTGATGATTGAGTTGGAGGCGTGCATGGCCACACAGCCGTGGGTGAACAGGGAGTACAGGAGGGGGCTGAGCACCCTTATGGGGCCCCAGTGTTGAGGGTCAGCGAAGTGGAAATGTTTCCTACCTTCCTACTAGCACGGCTGGCCCTTGGATGTACACAGAGAGCTAATATTAATAATATGCATGTCAAGCTCTCCTGGCTGAAAGTGCAGGAGAGATTGACTTCATCAGTACTTTTATTTATGAGAGGTATCTGTCTAAACTACTGTCACACAGCTTGTACACCCATGCATACCCCACAAGACATGCCACAAGAGGTCTCCTCACAGTCCCCAAGTCCAGAACAGACTATGGGAGGCACACAGTACTACATAGATCCATGACTACATGGAACTATTCCACATCAAGTAACTAACGCAAGCAGTAAAATTAGATTTAAAAAAACAGATTAAAAAAACACCTTATGGAACAGCGCGGACTGTGAAGCAACACAAACATTGGCACAGACACAATCATACACACACACACACACACACACTATACATACACATGGATTTAGTACTGTAGATATGTGGTAGGGGCCTGAGGGCACACAGTGTGTTGTGAAATCTGTGAATATATTGTAATGTTTTTAAAATTGTATAAACTGCCTTAATTTTGCTGGACCCCAGGAAGAGTAGTTGATGCTTTGGCAGCAGCTAATGGGAAAGCAGCAGCTAATGGGGATCCATAATAAATACAAAATACCTTCACCACCTGGGGGCGGCCCGTCAGAAAGTCCAGGACCCAATTGCACAGGGCGGGGTTGAGACCCAGGGCCTCCAGCTTGATGATGAGCTTGGAGGGTACTAGGTTGTTGAATGCTGAGCTGTAGTCAATGAACAACATTCTTTCATAGGTATTCCTTTTGTATAGATGGGATAGGGCAGTGTGCAGTGTGATGGCGATTGCATCGTCTGTGGACCTGTTGGGGCGGTATGCAAACTGAAGTGGGTCTAGGGTGGCCGGTAAGATGGATGTGATATGATCCTTGACTAGTCTCTCAAAGTACTTCATGATGACAGAAGTGAGTGCTATGGGGCGGTAGTCATTTAGTTCAGTTATCTTTGCTTTCTTGGGTACAGGAACAATGGTGGCCATCTTGAAGCATGTGGAGACAACAGACTGGGATAGGGAGCGATTGAATATGTCTGTAAACACACCAGCCAGCTGGTCTGTGCATGCTCTGAGGACACTGCAAGGGATGCCGTCTGGGCCAGCAGCCTTGCGAGGGTTAACACGTTTAAATGTTTTATTCATGTCGGCCACGGAGAAGAAGAGGCGCAGTTCTTTTTAGCGGGCCTCGACGGTGGCACTGCATTATCCTCAAAGCAGGCAATGAAGGTGTTTAGTTTGTCTTTAAGAGTGACGTTGGTGTCCGTGACGTGGCTGGTTTTATGTTTGTAGTCCGTGATTTCCTGTAGACCCTGCCACATACGTGTCTGAGCCGTTGAATTGCGAGTCCACTTTGTCCATGTACCAGCATTTCGCTTGTTTGATTGTCTTGCGGAGGGAATAACGACACTGTTTATATTCAGCCATATTCCCAGACCTCTTTTCATGGTTAAATGTGGTGGTTTGCGCTTTCAGTTTTGCGCGAATGCTGCCATCCATCCACGGTTTCTGGTTAGGGTTGATTTTAATAGTCACAGTGGGTACAACATCTCCCATGCACTTCCTTACAAAGACACTCACAGAGTCAGCGTATAGATCGATGTTGTCCTCTGAGGCTGATTTGAACAAATCCCTGTCCGCTGGATCAAAACAATCTTGAAACGTGGATTCCCATTGGTCTGACCAGCTTTGAATGGTTCTAGTCACTGGAACATCCTGTTTGAGTTTCTGCCTATAAGACATAGGAGCAATATGGCGTCGTGGTCAGATTTGCCAAAGGGAAGGCGGGGGAGCGCTTTGTATGCATCGCGGAAGTTAGAGTAGCAGTGATAGAGTGTATTACCCCCTGTGCGTAGTGCACTCAATATGCTGATAGAATTTAGGTAGCCTTGTTCTCAAATTTGCTTCGTTAAAATTCCCAGCTACAATAAATGCAGCCTCAGGATATATGGTTTCCAGTTTACATAGAGTCCAGTGAAGTTCCATGAGGGCCGTCTTGGTGTCTGCTTGAGGGGGAATGTACACAGCTGTGACGATAACTGATGAGAATTCTCTTGGGAGGTAATATGGCTGGCATTTGATTGTAAGGAATTCTAGGTCGGGTGAGCAGGACTTGAGTTCCTGTATGTTGTTATGATAACACCATGAGTTGTTAATCATGAAGCATACACCTCCGCCCTTCTTCTTCCGAGAGAGGTGTTTATCTCTGTCGGCGCGATGCATGGAGAAGCCCTGTGGCTGAACTGATTCCGACAACATATCCCGAGAGAGCCATGTTTCCGTGAAACAGAGAATGTTACAATCTCTGATGTCTCTCTGGAAGGCAACCCTTGCTCAAATTTTGTCTACCTTGTTGTCAAGAGACTGGACATTGGCAAGTAGTATACTCGTGCACATCGCCCACCGTTCCCGTCTACGGAGCCTGACTAGGAGGCCGCTCCATCTGCCCCTTCTGCGGGGCCGTTGTTTTGGGTCGACTTCTGGGATTAGATCCATTGTCCTGGGTGGTGGTCCAAACAGAGGATCCGCTTCGGGAAAGTTGTATTCCTGGTCGTAATGTTGGTAAGTTGACATCGCTCTTATATCCAATCGTTCTTCCTGGCTGTATGTAATAAGAATTAAGATTTCCTGGGGTAACAATGTAAGAAATAATAAAATATAAAAACGAAATACTGCATAGTTTCCTAAGGACTCAAAGCGAGGCGACCATCTCTGTTGGCGCCATCTCTGTCACAACCGCAGACCACGTGTAACCACGCCAGCCCGGGAGTTCCACATCCGGCTTCTTCACCTGTGGGATCGTCTGAGACCAGCCACCCAGACAGTTGAACTTCTGCACAAACTGTCAGAAACTGTCTCAGGGAAGCTCATCTGCGTGCTCGTCATCCTCACAAGGGTTTTGACTTGACTGCAGTTCGGCGTTGTAACCAACGTTAGTGGGCAAATGCTCACCTTCTATGGCCACTGGAACGCTGAAAAAGTGTGCTCTTCACGGATGAATCCCAGTTTAAACTGTAACGGGCAGATGGCAGACAGCGTGTATGGCATCATGTGGGCGGGAAGTTTGCTGTTGTCAACGTTGTGAACAGAGTGCCCCATGGTGGCAGTGGGGTTATGGTATGGGCAGGCATAAGATGCGGACAAAGGACACAATTGCATTTTATCGATGGCAATTTGAATGCACAAAGATACGGTGATGAGATCCTGAGGCCTATTGTCGTGCCATTCATCCGCCGCCATCACCTCATGTTTCAGCATCATAATGCACGGCCCCATGTCGCAAGGATCTGTACACAATTCCTGGAAGCTGAAAATGTCCCAGTTCTTCGCCTGCATACTCACCAGACCAACAGATGCATACAGTGGGGGAAAAAAGTATTTGATCCCCTGCTGATTTTGTACGTTTGCCCACTTACAAAGAAATGATCAGTCTATAATTTTAATGGTAGGTTTATATGAACAGTGAGAGAGAGAATAACAACAACAAAAATCCAGAAAAACGCATGTAAAAAATGTTATAAAATGATTTGCATTTTAATGAGGGAAATAAGTATTTGACCCCTCTGCAAAACATGACTTAGTACTTGGTGGCAAAACCCTTGTTTGACTATCACAGAGGTCAGACATTTCTTGTAGTTGGCCACCAGGTTTGCACACATCTCAGGAGGGATTTTGTCCCACTCCTCTTTGCAGGTCTTCTCCAAGTCATTAAGTTTTCGAGGCTGACGTTTGGCAACTCGAACCTTCAGCTCCCTCCACAGATTTTCTATGGGATTATTGTCTGGAGACTGGCTAGGCCACTCCAGGACCTTAATGTCCTTCTTCTTGAGCTACTCCTTTGTTGCCTTGGCCGTGTGTTTTGGGTCATTGTCATGCTGGAATACCCATCCACGACCCATTTTCAATGCCCTGGCTGAGGGAAGGAGGTTCTCACCCAAGATTTGACGGTACATGGCCCCGTCAAATGATGCGGTGAAGTTGTCCTGTCCCCTTAGCAGAAAAACACCCCAAAGCATAATGTTTCCACCTCCATGATTGACAGTGGAGATGGTGTTCTTGGGGTCATAGGCAGCATTCCTCCTCCTCCAAACACGGCGAGATGAGTTGATGCCAAAGAGCTCAATTTTGGTCTCATCTGACCACAACACTTTCACCCAGTTGTCCTCTGAATCATTCAGATGTTCATTGGCAAACTTCAGACGGGCATGTATATGTATTCTTGAGCAGGGGGACCTTGCGGGCGCTGCAGGATTTCAGTCCTTCACGGCGTAGTGTGTTACCAATTGTTTTCTTGGTGACAATGGTCCCAGCTGCCTTGAGATCATTGACAAGATCCTCCCGTGTAGTTCTGGGCTGATTCCTCACCGTTCTCATGATCATTGCAACCCCACGAGGTGAGATCTTGCATGGAGCCCCAGGCCGAGGGATATTGACAGTTCTTTTGTGTTTCTTCCATT